>NC_136241.1:9090500-10487500 GCF_053564925.1 Oryzias latipes | reverse complement strand
TAAACATGATACATCATAAACCTATAGTCTTTTTTTTATTTGTGTCTTCTTTATTAGGTTTTGGTGCTATTTCTTTGAAGAGCAAATCCACCTGGTGTACATATGTCTCCCTTTACTGTCCCAATACTGTAAAAAAAAAAAAGGTTTGATTTTCCTGTAAGGTCCCTTTTCATCACTTTCACAGGTCAATTCACTCCCTAACATTATGTCCTGATGCTAAGTTTAGTAAGTTTAGTTGCAAATTGACTATTGTAAGTGCATTAAATGTTATAAAATAAAGCTAACTTAATGTTATTACTTGCAAATTGACATTGCACCCCTTTGTTGTTGCTGTTTCTCAGAAGCAAAGCTGAAATATTAACATTTGAAAAGGAACATTTGTTAAACCAAATACATGTCTCCTTAAAAGTTTTGTCTAAATCTGACAACGAATCTAAACGTGTATCCAACCGTATGTAGGATGTCTTCCAGTGTAGCTATTTTAATCTGAGAAGTAAGCGGAAAGGAATTGCAGGGAACAAGGAAGTACAAAAGAGACAGTGTTAGATGTTTCAAGTTTTAACTTTCAGACTGTGGGTCCTTTCTAAATAAAAAAAACACTTGAATCAATGCTTTTCTTTGACTCCTCCTTGCAAAAATTGTCTTACAACTTTGGGTTGTCCAGCGGTAAGACACCAGAGGACAAGACAGCACCCAAGTGTCTGACTATAACCACACAGGAGAACGAAGCTGTTATTTTTAGTTACTTTTATTTATTTAGTTAGTTAGTTTAAGCCTGTCTGTCTATTAATCCATCTCTGTTCTTTCTTTTATTTTTAACATTTTATTTATTTATGTATTACATTCTTTGTGTAACTTTTGTTTTCTTTTATTTTTAAGTTTATATTTGGTTTAGTTTTTTGTTTTTTTTCATTTTTTTTATGTATTTTTAATCATTTTTTTACTTATTTGAAAGTTTGTCTATCTTTTTCCCTATTTATCCTTTTGAGTTTTTTTTGTCTTTTCTTTCTTTTTAAAGTTTTTTTTTTTTTGTCACTGTAGTTTATTAAGGTTTGAACACACAGCATGGCTTATATCAGTCATTACAGCATTAGTCATCAGTTTTTTGTGCACAAGTCCTCATAAATGAATCCATACCCAGGCTTTAAGTTTATGGCCTCCCAGTGAGCTCAAATAACTAAATTTTGTTTTCTTCCATGTAGCATGGTGCAGCGGAATGGGTTAAGAATTCGAGACAAAGTAGAGAAAGAGCTTTAACATGATGCAGATGATATACCAATCACAATGGAGGTCAAATACATATCATGGAGTTGAGGAAAAGCATTCTTATACCCATATAGATATTTGCAAAAAGTGGAGAGTTCTACAAACTCTACATTGCCATCAGCATCAGTCTTTTTGAACTCTTTTTTCCAACATTATTTTTGCAACATAATCACATTGGAAAGTGTGTCACTGTCGCTTCCCGCCATTTTCTGCAGAGGACTTAACATGGCAACATCCAGAAAAGAGGGAGATTGAGGTTGAAGACAATTACCAGCTTTCATGAGGTCGTTTCAAAAAAACATGTCTCCATCTCTACAATGGCTATGTCCAAAATGTTGAGAAGATCTCTTCTAAGAGCCTGGCAAGGAGTCACGGAGTCTTCTGCATGGCTCAGATTGGACATAAAAGCACTCTACCTGTGAGCACTAAGCTCAAAGTTCTCTTTCTTTTAGCCGCTTGTGCAGGCATGCTGGCTCATGTCTCACTCTCCTTATCCCTCATCTGCTGACTACTTCTAAAGCAGCAGGATGAGCCTGCAGCATGGCATTTGCAGACTTTGTAAAACCCAAAAATTTTAGAAGAAACTTATCTGTTTCAAAGAAATTATGCCTCCTTAACATCATTGGTAACCCTGATGCTTCTGTGCAGATGTCAACAGCAGCAGCTCTGTCCTCTGTAATCTCTGACAGGAAACTCATGTATCCTGTATCTCCAAAAGGCACATGGTCACATCCTGATGGTTTGTCCACCTGATCTCCAACAGTCATTTTAGGGAGGGAGCATTATAGTTCTGTGACACAGGATGACAATGAAAAATTTGAGTGCAGGGATCCTGATAGATCAAATAAATGTTTTGCACATGGCTCTGCTACATTGGTGGATATAAGGTATATCCTTCCCTACCTTCTTTTGCCATAAGGCCCACCCCTGACCCCTCTCATGACAGAAGCTCCATCATATAGCGCTGACTGACAATTTCATCTGCACTATAACCTGAAGCAGAAAGATGCTCAAGAATTTGGGTGGTGATAAATTCCACATTTAAACGACTGAGGTCAAGCAAACCAATCAGGTGTTCCCTCTGGAATACCTTTACAGACAAATCTAATCATGACTGACAGATTCTCCACATTGCACCTTTCTCTGGTTTCATCACTTTTGATGCAAAAACCAGCATTATCTGCTTTGTCATAACTATCTTTGATTTTACTTAATACTATTTTGGCCAATATTTCAATCATGTCATTTATGATGTTGTGAGAGGTGTATTTTGCATTTTGTTGTATGTGTTTGTTTATATTTCAGTGCTGTTGGGGCAGCAAGAAATCAGCCTTTTGCTAAGTTTTAGCCAAAAGGGTAACCATCTGTCTTGTCCAGTTATAGTCAGACAAAGAGAGACAAACACAGAGACAAAAACACGAGAACATCTACTAAAAAACAAAACAGATTAGTTAAAAACAGGACAAGCCCTTACTTAATATCTCAATCCCATTTCTTATTTTTAATTCAAGTTTTTTATTCAAGTGCTTAGGATTTTTTTTATCATAACGCTTTTTTTAATGCTTTAACCAAACATTATTTAATTTTGTTAAATGAAATAGTGTTGCATCCAATAGCTTTCAGGAAATTATCAGTGTTTGTGTTTCCTGAGTGTGTCATAAAGGGCCACACAAACCAAATTTAAGGATATGACATATCTTGCTTGAACCTTTTTCAGGTATGGTACAAAATGTTTATTTTCTTCTTCAGTGTTAGAAAAATAGAATAGAATAGAATAGAATAGAATAGAATAGAATAGAACAGAATGGAATAGAATAGAATAGAATAGAATAGAATAGAATTTAACTTTATTGATACCATGAAGGGGAAATTACCTAAAAAATACCTAAATATTCATGTATAAAGTTACACTGTGAAGCTGAAACCACAAAGTTATCTGTTTCTTTATATACCTGAATGTCACCAAAAAGTTTGGATTAGTTATAGAAAGTGTTTGCACATGTTCCCTTTTTTCCGAAGTCACTTTGATGAATTCAGTGCCATTGTTCACTTCCCTGGATGAACAACACAGTTCTTTGTTCTCCTGCTTATCTGGCCAGACATGAAAGAAGCCTCACAAGCCGGGGAGAAGCAATGATGCATTTGAGTGGATAACCAAGCGTTCTGGCTGGAATTTAAATTACGCCTGCACATGCATGTGTTCTTAACAAATGAAGAAATGAAAAGATCACTGTGGGATGGAAAAGAAATAGCGAACAAGCAGGAGAAATAGAGGCCTGGATGGGAAGAATTAAGAACCTGCGACGCAGAAATTCAGTTCTAGAATCCAGTGTCACAGCACAGCTATATAAAGACATAATGGGTAATGATGTCTATCATGCAAGAATATGAGAGCAGTACGAATGTGTATTCTAACTAAACCCTAGAGTAGAAAATGATGACAGGTTCCCTTAAAAAGGAACACAGCAGTCTGTGGCTCTTCTGTCAGGCGAGTCTTCAGACAAGTGCTTGTTTGGTATGGAAGCGATTCTGTAGCATAATTAAAATAAAAGGCAAAACCAGAAATGCTTTTTCATTTTCTAAATGAAGCTGCATTTTTTGACTCAAAATTAAAATGAAAAAGCAATACTTCAAAATGCTTTTTTCATTTCCTTCCTCAACACTGCTTATTCTGTCACTTAATTAAAATAATAATGAAAATGGTATTTGACATTTCATTTTCAAAAGTTCTCTGGTAAATGTGTAGCAAAATTCATTTAGAAATGTCTAATTTGACAATTAAACTGGATTAACAGAAATGCTTTTTAGTTTTCAAAATGAAGCTGCATTTGTTGACTCAAAATTAAAATGAAAAAGCAATCCACCAAAATGCTTTTTCATTTCTACTTAACAACCGCTTATTCTGTCACTTAATTAAAATAATAATGAAAATGGTATTTGACATTTCATTTTCAAAAGTTCTCTGGTAAATGTGTAGCAAAATTCATTTAGAAATGTCTAATTTGACAATTAAAATGGATTAACAGAAATGCTTTTTTATTTTCAAAATATAACTGCATCAAATGACTCAAAATTAAAATGAAAAATCAATACTTCAAAATGCTTTTTTCGTTTTCTACTTAACAACCGCTTATTCTGTGTCATATCCTCCTGAGACCCGGCCCATTCACTTATGTCCTCTATAATGGACATTTTGTTTACCTGTATATTTCTAAGGAATTAAGAGATGCCTTTCCAAATCCTATTCTACTCTGTAGATGAGATCCTGGGCTTTCCATTGATGTGTCATGTGATGAGTTTGCATGCTGGGAACTTTAAGTTTTACCTCTACAAAGATGGCTTCCATGCCATTTACCTAATTTTATGGAAAGGTGAAAGGCAAGTCAAATGTTATGCATCTATTCCTTCTTTTTACCATGATAATTATATATATTTTTTGTCATAAACATGTTAGGAACAATCTTTTTAGATCTGAAAAATGTTTCATGTTTTCGGTTTCAAAACAGCAGGCATTTAATGAATGTCCACTGTAGAGGACACCGGGACCATTTTAATGTATTTAATGACTGTACATAATGTATGGAGAAAAAAGTGAAGCAGATAGGATTCTATACCAGATAGTTGAGATTGATGTTGAGATTGATTGAGTTTGATTCAGATTTGTAGCTTTCAGATGATAAAAAGGATGAGATTCAGGAAGAAATAACTGTTATTTTTTTAAATAACTTGATTTTTTTGTGTTTTTTAAACGTCCATCATAACAGGTTTACACCTGTGCTAGCAGGGCGCCCTGCCTATCAAGATGACGCCAAAGTTTGTGAATACCGGAGTTCAATCTCGTACTTTTCACAGTACATTGATAACATTTTTGAGGATCTGTTTTTGATCTAGTTGTGTTCCAACTACCGGGGAATCACACTCCTCAGCCTCTCTAGGAAAGTCTATAGGCCACAGTACTGGAGAAGACAGTCGGTCCGATAGTCGAACCTCAGATCCAGGAACAACAGTTAGGTTTCCGTCCTGGTCTTGGAACAGTATAACAGCTCCACACCCTCTCTAGGGTGCTGGAGGGAATGCGGGAGTTCGCTCATTCAGTCCAGATGTGTTTTGTGGATTTGGAGAAGGCGTTCGACCACGTCCGTCCCCCGTATCCTGTGGAGGGTGCTATGGGAGTATGGGGTCCGTGGAGCCTTACTGAGGGCTGTCTGGTCTCTGCATGACCGGAGCAAGAGCTTGGTTCGCATAGCTGGCAGTAAGTCAAACCTGTTCCCGGTGCACGTTGGAGTCCAGCAGGTCTGCCCTTTATCACCTGTTCTGTTCATAGTTTTTATGGACAGAATTTCTAGGGCACAGGCAGGGCCCGGAGGGGGTCTGGTTTGGGGACCATAGGGTTTCATCTCTGCTCTTTGCAGATGATGTTGTCCTGTTGGCTTCATTAAGCCAGGACCTCCAGCGTGCATTGGGGTGGTTTGTGGTAGAGTGTGAAGCGGCTGGGATGAGGGTCAGCACTGCTAAATCTGAGGCCATGGTTCTCGACCAAAGAAAGGTAGTTTGCCATCTCTCAGTGGGTAGAGTGTCCCTGCCCCAGGTGGAGAAGTTTAAATATCTTGGAGTCTTGTCCATGAGTAAGGGAAGACAGGAGCATGAGATTGACAGGCGGATCGGAGCAGCGTCCATAGTTATGCGGTCGCTGTATCGGTCCGTTGTGGTGAGGAGAGAACTGAGCCAATAAGCAAAGCTCTCAATTTACCGGTCGATCTTCCTCTGTAGCAGATGGTCAAACAAGTAACAAAAGAGTTATGCAGAATTTTATTGTTTTAGAACAAAATGTAATGTTTTTTGGGTGAATATCACTCTAAAGATTTAATCTGCTCATTTTTTCTGATTTTCCAAATTGACTTCTATTTTCACCGAAATATCGTCCTGTTGTCCTCTACAGTGGACGTGTTGGGAAATTAAAATAAAAAACATTTAAAAAAAAATTAAAATTGTAAGGTGTTTATTTATGCCCAAATGGATAGGAAATCACAAAAAAACAGAAATTGTAAGACACTTTTTTTCCTCGGTTCTCCGGAGGATAATAAAACGAAAATGCAAAGAGGGGATTGCAGGGGATAAGCTGTTCTAAGTAGAAAATGAAAAGCATTTTGAAGTATTGATTTTTCATTTTAATTTTGAGTCATTTGATGCAGTTACATTTTGAAAATGAAAAAGCATTTCTGTTAATCCATTTTAATTGTCAAATTACTCATTTCTAAATGAATTTCGATACACATTTACCAGAGAACCTATTGAATGTGAAATGTCAAATACCATTTTTGTAATCATTTTAACTAAGTGACATAATAAGCAATGTTAAAGAAGAAAATGAAAAAGTATTTTGGTGGATTGCTTTTTCATTTTAATTATGAGTCAAAAAATGCAGCTTGATATTGAAAATGAAAAAGCATTTCTGTTTTTTACTTTTATTTTTAATTATACACAATCGCTTCCACAGTTTGGGAGTTCATCTGAGTTTTAAAACTTACTGCAAAGGTGAAATTGCTCTCATCAAATATGAGTAGAAAGCAGCTAGTGTTGAAAATGTTGGCTTTTGGGTTCATTTTATGCAAGTTAAACTGCAGAATTTGTGCAACCCTTGTGCTATCCTAGGCACTTTTACATTGGGAGGTGGGTCATCTAGACCCACTAGACAGTGCTCTGAAATTTTTTTCTTCAATGATTTGTGATCTTCACTGGTGTCTATGGATTACATGAAATCTTTCCACCTTTATCCACCTTTGTCATGGTAGGGGAAACACGTCAATGGAAGGGTGGGGTCATCTAAGATAGCACAAGGGTTAAAAATTTGATAAGCAGGCAGCTTAAGATATTTGTAGTGGCTGTTTGTCTATCGCCAGATGCAGAATTTTTTCCCATAATGCATTATTTTGAGGGTAACATATAGCTAGTCTTGTTTCTTCTTGAGTTGGTATTTTGAGTATAAGGCTTCATTTTATTACACTTAAATGTATTTATGAATAAAGATTTGATTAATCAGTTGCTGAGTTTGCCTCGAAATCAAAAATAACGAAACATTTGAAATTGAGTACAGAATTGGGCAAAGGCAACTCCAGAAATGTTTTACTGTCAGTGACACCTGAAAGGATTTCTAATAAAAGGCTGTTGCTGGTTAAGATGTGGTATTTTTCAGGCGACGTAAGTCTTTTTAGAGCTTATTAGTGAAGTTTGCAGCTATGTTACCACCCAGCAAGAACAGTATGCTTTTAAGCATCATTAGCTTTAGCCTTCAGGGACCATTTGAGTTTGCAAACCTGATTATAGCATCCTTTAATTTCAACGAGACACTTTCCAGTGTCTCAACATAATTGCTAAGGAAGGACTGGGGAGACAGAGTCAGATTCCCTGAAATGGCTGCGTGGCTGCACAGAGCAGTTCCTAACCTGTTCAAAAGAGGACAGATACCCGAAGGGTCAGACTGTGGCAGCTGGTCTGTTTCTAAAAACAGGCAAACTCCTCCTTCTTTCTCTGTTCTTCACAGCAGATGCTGATCTCTGTCTGTCTTCAGAAGGAAACAATTATTGAGCAAGAGGGATAATCACACCTTCTTTTTCAAAAAACCGCATCAACTCATCTGCTGACTGAAAGAGTCACTGCGTGACTCAGAAAATGAAGGTAAATGCAGGGTGGAAGGCTTCAAAAGACAGACAGGAAAACTTAAATGAAGGACCTTTTTAGGGAGCATGTGAGGTTAAATAAAAAAAGGAACACTTTGGAAGTTCCAAGCTACTTCTTTTTACAAAATCATTGGTTAATGGACAGAATGTGTACCCTGCCATACCTTCAATTCTCCTCTCACTTTCAAGCTGCCCTTCTTTTGTCACCGTTGTCTACAGTATCTCTTTGACTCTATCTGCCTCCCTCGGACAGCTCTATCTCTTACATAAGTTTGACCTGGTAATATTCCACTGTGCTTTTCGACCAATGCATTGAACAACTTTCATATTCATTCACTCGAATATGAAAACAAACGGTCGGTTTACATCTTTTTCCTAACTAAATTACACAGTATGTTGCATTTTACTAAAGCACAAATGTCCCAAAATGTTTTCTGCAGCAACACAAATCATTTTATCTTTAAAGGACTCAAATGCACAGCTCCAAACTATGTTAAGATTCCTTATAGTGGCAGCAGCTGTCAATCGTGGGTCATTTATCAACGAAATTCAAATCTTCTATGAATAAACTGATATTTATAACTTAAACTTCAACTTGGGTTTTAATTTTAATACATATGTTTTATGCTCTTAAATGTAAAGCACTTTGAGTTGCGCAACGCATGAGAAGCCCTTTTTATACATAAAATTTGATTTGATTAGATTTGATTTAATTTGATTCTGGGCTTGGTGTTTGCAAGTTGATGATAGCCATTTCATTTTCATTTTTATTAAATGCTCTTGTACTGCATGTTCTGTCATTATGCTGCTGTTTGTTTTATGACTTGCCTTCTTATTGACATCTGCAATTTGTTGAGTTCTCCTGGCAACCACACTCCAACCTGTCAGTAGATCACTGAAAAAATGGCAGCTGTTTCCCAAAGCTGACCTGACTGACTGCTCCTAAAGTTTTCCTTTAGTTTTCTGTTCCCTGACTGCCCTCATCCTGAGAAATAATAAACGTTCTTCATTTGCTAAAGGATGAAATCCTGTAAATATCCTGGTTTTATCATCTTTTGGTTTAAATGCAAGGATTATGTTTGCACAACTATTAAAGGGATGAAAAAATAGAACCAGCAAAGGTTTTCATAGATTTACAGTGATGTGCACTGTTGAACATTACCTGTGTGGCTGTTCAAAACCTTGACAAAACAGCGTTCTATCAATCATAAAAACAGGTTTGTCCAGTTAAAATCTACTGAACCTTGCAGCACAATAAATTCTGTCTTTCTGAATTGGTTTCTTTTGTTTGAACTCTGCATTGCTTCAAACTGAGAAGCCACTGCACTGAAGTAAAACAAAAAGTAGCAGGGGAAACAGACAAGGCGTCAGACTGAACAAAAGAAACGAGGTTAGGATTTGAAAAACAGAAAATAGTCCCCAATGACTAATCCCCAACAACTGAATGAGCAGAATACTAGGCGAATTGTACAAAACGTGTTTAAAGCAGCAGGAAACAGCAAAAAAAAAAAAAAAAATCTAAAGTTCAAACTAGACTATGAAGACAATGACCTTCATATCAGCTTCAGTATGTTGCACTGCCACAGTCACTGAATGGTTATGAATAAGTAAAATCTTCTGAAAAGTTTGATACAAATTTTTCATGAATAAAAATGTAGATGTGTGTAAAGTACTTTGCTTTAGTACCTTTTGCTCATAAAGAAGAAACAAGACTCCTTTTTTTATTCTACTGTATGTGCCTCACTTCCGCTGCAGCTAGTAAAAGCCGCAGGAGCAAAGCACCCTCGCTCAAAGATTACAGATAACTTGTCTGATGAGTCAGAGACTGAAGGATGACAGATGAGAGACCTATCAGTTTGCTTTGGGATGTAACATGACGCCACCAGAGGCACCCACGCATATGACACACACACAGGCGAACTGAAATGCACGCACAGGCAACAGAAACAGAAGAGACATCGGGTCAGATTAACATGTTCACCATTCTCCTGTTTTTGATGTCTTCTTTTTGCACAAACATGAGATAGCATGGCAGAATTGGATGCATCATCTCCAAACGTTGTAAGAAAAACAACTTTCAGAAAATAATGCCAAAAAACTTCCTCCAACGATGCAACCAAAGGTACAGCTTTACGACAATTCCCATGTTAAGGTTGTGTGTATTATGCAAGAGCATAAAAAAAGCACAGAATGCGTTTGTCTTGGCAGGACATGAATTTGCAAGACATTTATTTAGCCAAGCCATGTGCAGATCCAACCATAGTGGTACAACAAACTGGTCAACTTGTCCACAATGTCACCAGAGTTTACACGGCTGTGTTAACAATGTGCAGTTGCACAAGGTGATCAATCGATCAGTCAATTATTGAGGAAATGTCTGAATATTGGTCTTTGGTCTGTCCTCGATTCAGTCCTCCAGCCAAACCCTTGTCTTTTCAGAACAAAACAGACATCAGGAGTGAACAAACCCTTTCTGCTCCACATCCAGTTTCCTCAGAGAACTCGTAAATTCTCATGTCTTTATCTCTGTGGGCTGCTGTGAGTCAGCCAACCACTGCTCTGTGTGCGGCAGGGCAGACTGAAGCAAGCCCTTCTGTCCCTGATTTGAACTGTGAATGCAGAGCGGAGCGCCAAAGCCCTTTTTGCCCTGACCCGGGGGTTAGTTAATAGAGAGTGCAAACAGTCTTGTTCCAGTCTTTGGTCAGGACTAACACACTTCTAAGAATTAAGTTAGTTGGTGTGTTTTTCTTTTACTTTTATCTGCCCCATGTTATGTAAAGTGTTCGAAGTTATAGATACACCTTGGCAAGAATATAGAGAGATAAACCCTCAACAAAGAAGAACTTCGATTCAATTGATACACATTTAAATAGACCAATGCAAATGTGTTTTACTTTGTTTATATATCTCTGCCCTCGTAAATCTACAGAAGTTGCAACACACGTGGGAGTCACACTCACACAGACACACTGACTAAAGACAAGAAGAAGAACGAGTTTTTCTGCTGAGATGGGGGAGGACAAATCCTGTATTTAACTCTTGAGGGTGAAGTAAAAACAAAAAACCTTCATCAGCATTTGTTCAGTCTGCAGAGTTCTGGTCAGATTTAGTAAACAACAGCTGCTTCAGGTCTGACCTCTAGTCCACAATGGGACCTCGGCGTTCCCACATTTCCTGCAGCATCACAGAGCTGACAGAAACATATGATAGCACGTTCAGTAGCTCGGATTAGTATTCTGCTGCACAGACTTGCTGGCTGGCTGGATGTCCTCGTTCTGCACAGACAGGCTGGCTTATAATTGGTCAGCTCTGTGGGGTATGAGGCCAGCTTGTCAACAACAAGCCCAGTGTTTCTCAGACCAGCAGTGGGGATTAGAGTGATGAGGCCACTCCGGAGGCAGGGAGGGAGCAGTGGGTGGGAAGGGGTGAAAATGGCAGCAGTGTGTGTGCGTGTTTGTGTGTCTGTCTGCGTGCTATTGCAATGGGGGGGGGGGGGGGGTTGCTTGTACTGTTCTGCAACAATCACTTGGGGCAGGCAGGAAGACATTAGTGGAATCAATTGTCCTGCATTATGACAATTGATTCCACTCGCTTTTGAAGGCTTTTGTGTTCTTTTGTGTGCAAAAGAACACAAAAGTGCAAGATCACCACTAAAGTATCAGGATGCTTTTTTTCTTTTTTTCTTTCCCCAACACTGTTAATGATTTTTTTGTATGTGCAACACCATTCCCGCCTGTGCAGGTGATAATGTTTGGAGATCCAGACACAAACACAGGCAACTTGGCATCAAACCAGCGGAATAAATCATGCATTTGATCAGATTCTTTGCAAAAAACGTAAAAACCTACAATTTGAGCATTCAATTAATCCAAATCCCATCTGCTTTCTGTTCTTCCTCCTTCATTTCTGTTCTTCCTCCTTCTTTTCAAGACAAACTACACCGTTTCATTTTTACCACTCGCAAGCGTACCTACTCTAGAAGAGGAACATTTTAAAGATATATAGCAGCAGCTTAGCAGGCAACGCTGGAGTTGTGAGAATGTGGAGTAGGCCAACAAAGACACACATCTGACACCTAGTGGTGGAGAAACAAAAGTGCTTCAAATCAGGGCAGATGGAAAACACATGGCTACATAAGATATATAAAACTAGAGTGAAGATGATATAGAACCATAAAGATATACTGCATATATCCCAATTAGCTGCACTTTTCTAGGCACAACTGCAGTTTTATTTCTAAAAAATCCACCGGTATGTCACTTCTTAAATTTGTTGAGGATTTTGCACACATTACTCCTATCAGCTGATTTTACGAATGTGTGACGTAACGTTCACCAGGTTATTGGGAAATTCTCTAATATGGGATAGGAAACAGCAAAGTGTTTGCGCCCGTATGGCGTCAGAGTACATCATCAGAGTTTCGTCAGATCTTGAGAAAAATATACGTGCTGAAAAATAAACAAGACGTTAATCTCAGCCAACTATTCGCACACGACATAGAGTTCAGACCAAATGCAGGCAAGAGCAAGCCAGAGAAGGGATGACATTATTTTGTTTTGTTGCTTCTGCAAATACGGTGATCTAGCCTTTCAAAGGAAGGACAAAAACTTTGATTGTCGCCTTGGGGTGGAAGAATGTGGAGAAGGTAGTACAAGCAGACGGGTTGCACACACACAAAAAAAAACAAACAACAAAAAACACAGCATTTCATCACCAGTCCTCTCACGTCAAGATGACTAACAAGATAAGGCAACAACAGAATGCCTAACTTCATGTTCAAAAACAAACCCTTTCTGTTACTGAAATTACTTTAGATCAGTCTTTTTACTTTGAAAGATAGTGCACATAAGACATATTATAACAACATAAAGCTTTTTTGATCATCCGTCAAGTTGTGGTTTTAAATCCGGACGTTTTCTGTGAAGATCAAAAGAATTTTGTTTCGCGAAAACAGCTTTTTCCAGAATTACTTAATCAAATGAGAAGCTCGTTGGGATTCAGAGTACTGTCAGTCTTGTGGAACCAACAGTAGACCACTCCCTGCACTGGTTCTAACTGAATAAAGGTGAGAATAAAGAGGATCTGTTCTGACAAACCCCAACTATTGGCTTTGTAGGAGGATAAATCAGTTTTCCTTTCATTTTGATCTACACTTTCTTCCTGAGGGGGTTCAGATAAAATCTAGGCCCTCACTGATTCCTGTTTGTTTTCCTATTTTTACGTATTGAAATCCTTGCTTTACAAAATAAGATCAAGCTCTGAGTGTGTGAAAGATAACAGATCTTTTTTGAGCACATCATTTAGTCCTGTGTCCATTCAATCACATACAAAAAGTTATTTTATTCATTTAAAAAAATACTATAAAAGAAATGTGACAAAACATAAAAGACAATCAAATATGTACTTGCAAAAACGTATACCGGTATGTGATGAGCCTTATCATAGGCTACACATAGATGATATGGAAGACACTACACAGAAAATCCTGGAGAGATGCACAGAGAAGGTCCAGAAAGAAAAGATACCAGGAAGTTGCAGTTTTTATGTTCATTACAGATGAATAAGAATATATGTTCAATACGTGGACTTGACATAAATCAAGGCATTGAAGTAAGCATGTGAATTTGTTAAAAATCTTTTTTCGTTTTTTAGCATCCTACTTGCACTTTTTTTGTGTTGATAGAGATGAGAAACTTTTTGAAAACAAAAGAAAAAAGACTTGAAAAACAGCTATACTCATTTGTTTGAGTACAAGAATGCAGTATTGTTTTTCTTATTAAAAAATAAATCTGATTTTTTTTTTTTTAAAACTAACTAAATACCAACTATTTTCCACAGCTTTAGACACCAGTGATCTTGTTTGTGATCAAAGAAATGACTTTCTAAATGATTTGATTCTTTTTTGTGACATTTGTCTCTCTATAAATAAATAAATAAATAAATGAATAAATATTATTTAAAGGATGTGTTGTCCCCTAAGTTCATGATATCTTATGTAAAGATGAGTAGGAATCGGATTTGGCTTTGGATTTCATGAAAAGCCCACTGTAGGTTTATGAAAATATTTTGGGAGGAAATGTTTCACTGATTGGGTAACACTGCATGCAAAGCATAATGCAAATACGACCCAGTGGTTGGTACAAAACATTTTAAAAACGCAAAAGCGTGCAGTGTCCATTGATTAAAACAGACTACTAAAGCCAAATGTAGTATCACCAGGTAAAAACACTCATCACCCCATTACATCTGCAAACTTTAGCAGGACAGATGTGTCACTGTGATATTTGATAACACTTGAGGTTTTGCTGTGAGAAAGACTCAGGTTTAGCGGGTCGACTGGAATTTGCATCGTGTCGTCTGATCTGTAGTTACTCTGAAGTTCAAACCACAAACAAATACAAGGAAAATTTTCCAGGGATATGAGCCCTGCCGGTACATGACTTACAAAAACACACTCCAGGGGGAAGAAAGGTAATCCTAAAATACAGAAATAATAAACTCAATAAATGGCACATTTACCATCAAGTGTATTGTTAAAATTCTGTCATTTTGAATAAACTCACATAACATACACTATGTTAAAACAACAAACACAACTAGCACCTTTGCAACACCTTTGACCATTGTAGAAGAGGAGGAGCCATTGCAGAAAGGTTTGCATGTATGAATACTTCATGGTGCTCTCACACATATGTTATAGGTCTCCAGTCTCGCTCTCCATATCTCAGCTGATTGCAGTTATGGCTTTGTGCTTCCTTCTGCTGGCTGTGTGCTGGCTGTTAAGACCTGGCTGCAGCTCACCCAATTGGTTCAACAACATTTCCACAGACCTCTTCAGCATGCCCGGAGACGTAAAGCTCGGAGGGCTTTTTCCCATCAAGGAGCAGTCCAATGAGGTGTCAAATGACTTGACCAAACT
The DNA here is from genome assembly GCF_053564925.1 of Oryzias latipes. NCBI lineage: Eukaryota > Metazoa > Chordata > Actinopteri > Beloniformes > Adrianichthyidae > Oryzias > Oryzias latipes. The sequence goes on along the minus strand of NC_136241.1, from coordinate 10,472,638 downwards.
CAACAGTGTGTCTTGTGACAGGTAATTTATTTATTTACACTAAATGTTGCAAGCGTGTGTCTAACCTTTTTTGCTTTATATTATTAAATAGTTTGAATAAAGACGGCCTGGGCCGTGCTCTGGTGATGAAATATGCAGTGGAGGAAATCAACGCCAACAGCCAGCTTCTGCCTGGAGTCAAGTTGGGTTATAAAATCTACAACACGTGCAGACACTCAGCTGTTATTGTGCGCCCTGCTCTCTCCTTCCTCACAGAAAAGTCAAACGGGACTCTTTCTGTAGAGTGCAATTACACTGACTATGAGACAGACATGGTTGCCGTAATCGGCCCTCAATCCTCAGAAATGGTGACCGTCATCGGAAAACTTCTGGGATTCTTTCTGATGCCTCAGGTGTGGACTTTATTAAAATTGCAAGTAATTAAACTGTGTTTAATGGTGCAGAAAATTCAATAGGGGTGTGTTTCAATTTTAGTCAATGTTTTAATCTACATCAATTTAAGTGAAAAAATGTTTTCTGTTTTTGAATCAAATGTTGTAAAATGACTTTTCAATGTTTCCTTCCAGATTAGCTTTGGGGCCACCAGTGACAAATTCAGTGACAGTCTTGTCTACCCATCATTCTTCCGCACAGTGCCCAGTGATATACGGCAGGTGGATGCTATGGTGCAGCTGATAAAGAAATTTAATTGGAACTGGGTGGCAGTGGTGGGGAGTGAAGAGGAGTATGGACAACAAGGTGTTCAGCAGTTCTCCAAAAAAGCAGAGGACATGGGTGTTTGTGTGGCCTACCAGGGCTTGATTCCAATTTACGATGATCCAAAACCAGCGATCCAAACCATCATTAACAATATCCAAACCACTGAGGTCAAAGTGGTTGTGGTGTTTTCTCTCGTGAGTCCAGCGGTGTCATTTTTCGAAGAGGTGAGAAAGCCGCAGACAAGAAAACAACTTCTGTATTGTGGTGTGGCATGTATTACAGTGAACGCTTGTCCTGACATTTCTGTTGCAGGTTATCAAGAAAAATTTGACCGGTGTTTGGATTGCCAGTTCAAGCTGGGCCATAAGTGATAAAGTTTATTCCCTCCCCAACATTGAAAGGATTGGGACAGTCATTGGATTTATCGATGAGACAGAGACCCTAGAACTGTTGTATCCTTTCACTGAGGTTCTGTTTAAAAAAATCCACGAGGCATCTCCAACAGAGAAGCCTGAGGACCCCTACAACCCCTGCCCAGAGTGCTGGAGCCTGTCGCCTGCAAATGTCAGCCTGGTGAAAGAGGAGTCCGTGCAGAGAACAGCGTTTAGCGTGTATGCTGCCGTTTACACTGTAGCACACGCACTGCATAAATTACTGGAGTGCAATTCAGCTGCTTGTAAGTGGAGTTCAAGCACACGGCTGTATCCCTGGAAGGTACTCGAGTTTTTTTTGTTTTTGTTTAGCTTGTATGCGTGTGCAGATTCTGACTGTCAGTTATTTGATTATCATGTGATCATGCTGAGACCAACGTTTCAATCAAACCTTGTTTTCCAGCTGTTAGAAGTCTTAAAGGAATTCTCAGTGAACATAAGTAACACCAGTTTAAAGTTTGATCAAAACGGTAACCCAAATATTGGCTACAGTGTGATTCAAAGGAGTTGGGAGAGGAACACCCATCTTTATCCATCTGTTGGAAGCTATCGATCTGCAAATCTGTCTATTAATGAATCACTTTTCAAATGGTACACCAACAACAGTGAGGTAATTTCGTTTTATTTGTTCTAAAAGAGACTTTAATGACACATTTTGGTAAATTTCAGTACAGGATTTTAAAAAGCTACTTTTCTAAACCATTTTTCACAGAAACCTGAGTCCACTTGTTCAAAAAATTGCCAAATAGGTCAGGTGCGTCGAGTGAAAGGGTTCCATTCCTGCTGCTTTGACTGCATCGACTGTTTAGAGGGCACTTACCAGGCTAATCAAGGTAATGTGGTCTGCATTTACAGGAACAACGCTTTTCAGCCCGTAGGATTTGGGCATGGAAAAAATATTTAAAGACCCACTCCAATCATCTTTTGATCTACTGTTTAAGTGCACCTAGTGTTCTTTTAATTATAATTATGTCGTTTTTTGCCAAGATAAAAAAAAACTGTGTCGTTTTCTTGGACAGTTTTAGCAGATTTTAATAGAGAAATGCTCAGAAATGCAGCTTTAATCTTAATTTTCTCTATATATGTCCTCCATCATTAGAACAAAAATGCTATAAGAACATGTTAATAACACCAACAACAAAAAAAAGGCAAAATGTGTGAATATGTGGCAGTCACTTCCAATAGTCCATTAGCATATGTTTTTATCAGCCAACGAGCAAAAATTCTCAGAGGTTATGCATAGTGCTAAAAAAATAATTCCACAAAAAGCTATTCTTGAAAACCCAGAATTGAATTTGTTTGGAAGTTTGGTTGTCTTTCAGGCAGAGGCTTACCAGCTTTTATCTCTGCTTCCAGTCAGCAAGCTGCAGGTTCTGCCTTTAAATTTATCCCACAGATTTAACCACTTACCTGTGGCCGTTAACAGTGTACTTTCCCGATGAAGGCAATACGGCTAAAGCCATGAAATGTGATTTAATACATGTTTTTTTGGACAGATTGAATATTCATTTTTTTCTGGCTTTAGACGACCTCCAGTGCACCACGTGTCCTGACCGCCAGTGGTCTTCGATACGCAGCAACAGTTGCATTGCCCCTAGTTTTGATGTTTTGGAGTGGGGCGCACCTGTGTCCCTGTACTTGATTGTGGCAGGGGTTATCCTGCTCATCTGCCAGGGGTCCGTGTTTGTCCTGTTCCTGATGCATCGAGGGACACCGGTGGTGTTGGCTTCGGGGGGCGCTCTGACTTTTGCTACTCTGCTCAGTCTGATGGGAGCCTGTTTAAGCCTCCTGCTCTTCTTTGGGCAGCCTGGAGATGTTGTGTGTCACATACAACTTCCTCTCATCTCCATATTTCAAACTGTGGCTCTCTCCGTCATCCTGGCTGTTTCGCTGCAGGTGAGGAGGAACAAGGTCGTGTTCGCTTGGCTAGGCCATAATCTTCAGGATTTAGAGTTTTAATCTTTGTTTATCGGTGACTGGATTGTGGTTTAGTCTTGATTTCTGAAAACAGTTCAAACTGAACCAGAAAAAAAAAATGAACAAAATATACATCCTCGCTCCAAATTTAGATTAATTGTTTTGTTTTTTTTTGTTTTTTGTTTTTTGTTTTTTTGATTGATACTTTATTGAATTAAGTGGGCCAAAACCTTAAACTATAAGAAGCTTCATTTTTCTTTTAACTGAAATGTAATTTATATGAAATATTTAAGAAATAAACTATAATCATTTGCTAATCTAGCCACAGGGGTTGCAAGCCAGTTGCCTCTGTGCCGGTCCCAAGCCCGGATAAATAGAGAGGGTTGCGTCAGGAAGGGCATCCGGCGTAAAAATTGCCAAAATAACCATGCGAATCATCCAAAACACTTTAGACATACCGGATTGGTCGAGGCCCGGGTTAACAACGACCACCACCGATGCTGTTAACCTACAGGGTGTCGGTGGAAATTTGACTACTGTTGGTCGAAGAAAGAGGGGAGGCAGAAGGGTCCTTGGCCAGAGAGAGAAGGGAAAAGGCAGGAACATAGGTTTGAGAATAGGGACTCTTAACGTTGGCACAATGACAGGGAAAGGCAGAGAGCTGGCAGACATGATGGAGAAAAGGAAAGTAGATGTACTGTGTGTGCAGGAGACAAGGTGGAAGGGCAGCAAGGCACGTAGTATTGGAGGAGGATACAAACTGTTCTATCATGGTGTCGATAGGAAGAGAAACGGGGTAGGAGTGATTCTGAAGGGGGAGTTTGTAAACAGTGTTCTAGAGGTGAAAAGAGTCTCAGACAGGATGATGAGCCTAAAGTTAGAAATTGAAGGGGTGATGGTGAATGTAGTCAGTGGGTATGCGCCACAGGTTGGCTGTGAGTTAGAAGTGAAGGAGAGATTCTGGAGTGAGTTGGATGAGGTCATAGAGAGTATCCCCAGAGGAGAAAGAGTTGTTATTGGAGCAGACTTTAATGGGCCTGTTGGTGAGGGCAACAGAGGTGATGAGGAGGTGATGGGCAGGTTTGGTGTGAAGGAAAGGAATCTGGAGGGACAGATGGTGGTGGACTTTGCGCAGAGGATGGAAATGGCTGTAGTCAACACTTACTTCCAGAAGAGAGAGGAACATAGAGTGACATACAGAAGTGGAGGTAGGAGTACTCAGGTGGACTACATCCTATGTAGACGAGGTCATTTGAGAGAGGTTAGTGACTGCAAAGTGGTGGTAGGAGAGAGTGTAGCCAGACAGCACCGCATGGTGGTGTGTAAGATGACTCTGGAGGTCAGGAAGAAGAAGAGAGGGAAAACAGAAAAGAAGACCAAGTGGTGGAAGCTACAGAATGAAGAAACTTGTGAGGAATTTAGGCAGAAGTTGAGACAGGTCCTGGGTGGTCAGGATGAGCTTCCAGATGACTGGGAAACTACAGCAGAGATTATCAGGGAAACAGGTAGGAAAGTGCTAGGTGTGTCATCTGGAAAGAGGAAAGACGGTAAAGACACTTGGTGGTGGAATGAGGAAGTACAGGACTGCGTCCAGAGGAAGAGGTTGGCTAAAAGGAAGTGGGATGTAGAAAGGACTGAGGAAGGTAGAGAGGAGTACAAGGAAGCGCAGCGTAGAGTGAAGAGAGAGGTGGCAAAGGCCAAACAGAAAGCTTACGATGAGCTATATGACAGGTTAGACACAAAGGAAGGAGAGAAGGACTTGTACAGGCTAGCCAGACAGAGAGACAGAGATGGGAAGGACGTGCAACAGATAAGGGTGATTAAGGACAGAGATGGAAAGGTGCTAACAACCCAGGAGAGTGTACAGAAAAGATGGAAGGAGTATTTTGAGGAGCTAATGAACGTGGAAAATGACAGGGAAAGAAGGGAGGAAGATGTGGTTGTTGTGGAGCAGGAAGTAGCAGAGATTGGAAAGGATGAGGTTAGGAAGGCTCTGAAAAGGATGAAGAGCGGAAAGGCCGTTGGTCCTGATGACGTACCTGTGGAGGTATGGAAGTGCTTAGGAGAGACAGCAGTGTAATTTCTAACGAGTTTGTTCAATAGGATTTTAGAGAGTGAGAAGATGCCTGAGGAATGGAGGAGAAGCGTTCTGGTTCCGATCTTTAAGAACAAGGGTGACACGCAGAACTGCAGCAACTATAGAGGAATAAAGTGGATGAGCCACACAATGAAGCTGTGGGAAAGAGTAGTGGAAGCCAGGCTTAGGAAGAAGGTGGAGATCTGTGAGCAGCAGTATGGTTTCATGCCCCGTAAGAGCACCACTGATGCCATTTTTGCTTTGAGAATGTTGATGGAAAAGTACAGAGATGGTCAGAAGGAGCTGCATTGTGTGTTCGTAGATTTAGAGAAGGCGTATGACAGGGTGCCGAGGGAGGAGCTGTGGTACTGTATGAGGTCGTCTGGAGTGGCAGAGAAGTATGTCAGCGTAGTTCAGGACATGTATGAGAGAAGTATGACGGTGGTGAGATGTGCTGTAGGTCAGACAGAGGAGTTCAAGGTGGAGGTGGGACTACACCAAGGATCAGCTTTGAGTCCTTTTTTGTTTGCTATGCTGATGGACAGGCTGACAGACGAGGTAAGACAGGAATCTCCCTGGACAATGATGTTTGCGGATGACATTGTAATTTGCAGTGAGAGTAGAGAGCAGGTGGAGGAACAGCTAGAGAGGTGGAGGTTTGCTCTGGAAAGAAGAGGTATGAAGGTCAGTCGTAGTAAGACAGAATACATGTGTCTGAACGAGAGGGATCAAGGTAGAAGCGTTAGGTTACAGGGGGCTGAGGTGAAGAAGGTGCAGGAGTTTAAGTACTTGGGGTCAACAGTTCAGTGTGATGGGGAGTGTGGAAAAGAGGTGAAGAGGCGAGTGCAGGCAGGTTGGAGCGGGTGGAGGAAAGTGTCAGGAGTGATGTGTGACAGAAGAGTGCCAGCAAGACTCAAAGGAAAGGTGTACAAGACAGTGGTGAGACCAGCTCTGCTCTATGGGTTAGAGACGGTAGCAGTGAGACAGAGACAAGAGGCTGAGATGGAGGTAGCGGAGATGAAGATGTTGAGGTTCTCCTTAGGAGTGACCAGGTTAGACAGGATAAGGAACGAGTACATCAGAGGGACGGCTCATGTTGCCTGTGTTAGCGACAAAGTCAGAGAAGCCAGACTGAGATGGTTTGGACATGTTCAGAGGAGGGATAGTGGATATATTGGTAGAAGGATGTTGGAGATGGAGCTGCCTGGCAGGAGGGCAAGAGGACGGCCAAAGAGGAGATACATGGATGTCTTAACAGAGGACATGAAGTTGGCTAATGTTAGGGTAGAAGATGTCCATGATAGAGTGAGGTGGAAAACAATGATTCGGTGTGGCGACCCCTGATGGGAAAAGCCGAAAGAGAAAGAAACTATAATCATTTGTTGTTCTAATCACTCAGAAAATGTAATGAAGAAAAGGAAAAACTCCCAACATTCCCACCAATTTTATTTTAAGTTACTTTATGCTTTCTATCGATTAATAAAAAGTTGACTAAATTTTACCCTTTTTTAACCTTTATAATTACAGTTTAGGCATGACAACATCTCAATTTTAGTTAAATTTATTTTTCATATTTACTTGCAAATTACTGCTGTTCATTAAGTGCAATTTGGTTTAAAAAAACAATAACTATTTCATCGCCACAAATTACCATTTCGTTAGTATTTGTGGTCACAAAGTTAGCATTTTGTAGGCACAAATTAAGATTTTTGCGCACACAAAATCCTAATATGTGGCAACAAATTTGGAATTGAAAATACTAGTTTGTGGACATAAAATGCTTTTTTGTTCCCACAAAATTCTAATTTGCGGCCACAAAATGCTAAGACAATGCTAAATTGTGCTCACACAGCATGCTGACAAAATGCTCATTTGTAGCCATTAAAAACTAATCTATGCACACAAAATACTAATTTGTGCCCAAAAAAATTCTCATTGTGTGCACAAAATACTAATATGAGCCCAAAAAATACTAATTTCTGGCCAGAAAATTCTAATTTGTGCGCAGAAAATGCCTTATGTGCAGAAAAGGATACTTTGTGTGCTCAAGATAGTAATTTGTGCCTATAAAATGCTAATTATCTTCACACAAATCTTAATTGGAGGAAATTTCTTTACTTAATATTTTTTGAATGTCATGTCCAGGGCTTAGACTATTTTAACTTTATTTACATTTATCTGTAATTGACTGCTGTTTGTTAAATGCAATTTTGTTTAAAAAGGTTTTGGCTTTGATGATCAGAAAGTGCAATGCAGAAATGCATAGAAATAATATTTTCCTTATGTATTTTAAGCTGCAAACTTTTTCTATGTTCACACAGCTGCTTCTTGTGACCGAGTTTCCGAAGAGCGTCGCTCCTCACCTGCGCACACTGAGAGGCCCAGGCAGCTGGGTGTTTGTGCTGATCTGCTGCCTGGTGCAGGCTGGCCTCTGTGGCTGGTTTGTTCAGGATGTACCCTCTCTGTCTGAATACAAGAACAACATGACCATAAACTTCCTTCACTCATTCCTGGCATGCCCAGTGCCTTCAGAAAAACTCGCTATTATGCAGGGTTTAAATGGTTCCATGGCACTTGTGTCCTTCATGTGCACCTTCATGGCAGTGAAGCCTCTTCATCAATACAATCTCGCGAGGGACATCACCTTCTCCACCTTGATTTACTGCGTGACTTGGGTGATTTTTATCCCACTCTACACCGGCTTTTCCACATCTCAGTCCACTGATCACAAGAAGAGATCGATCGCTCATGTTTCTTTCACCCTGGTCGGCATCTCAGCACTAGTGTTGGCTTACTACCTCCCAAAGTGTTTTTTGCTGTTGAGAAAACCCAACCTCAACACGCCACAGCAATTCTGCACTTTCCTAGAAGGAGTCCCACCCACACAAACCGAGGAGGAGCCACAACCACGACAGGAAAAATGAAAGCCTTCACAGATCACTGATCCCAAATACCACAGCTAGGTACAGTTAAGAGGGCAAATGTAGATTTTTGGGAAATGTTTTTAAGTGAAGCTTCAAGCTACAAAGGATTAGGTCATTTAAACTAAGATCATGTTAAACAGGAGATATGTAACATACACCTTTTTTTAAAACAACTGATAACTCATGCTGATTTTTTTAAATGATTGTTTTTCAAAGTTGTTTTTTTTTTGTTATTATAAATGCTGTATATGGGACATTAACTGATCAACAGATCAATTAAAGACACCCTTAGCAAAAAATATACACTTGAAGTTTATTTTAGGTATACTTGAGTATAAATTTAGCAAGTATGCCTGACCATGTATGTGTAATGTAGGTATACTAGTACCAGTACACTAAATATCACTATACTAATTGAATATTTCTTTAGACTAAATTAGAATATTTTAAGTTTACAATATATAGTTATAAAAAGTATACTTTAACTACACTGCCTCATTCTAAGAGCGTAGTTGCATATAAATAGACTACTTTTTGCTAAGGGCAGAAACCTTTTTTGTATAAAATCCAGCAGTGTAAACACAAAAAAAATAATAAAGTCAGGTAATTTTCCATTAAGAATGTTCATTTTACATTTACATGGGTTTTACCTCACATCTTTGTCCTCCACAATGAATTAAATCTGACAGATCTAGAATGTTGGGTTTGTTTTCTTGGTTTTTTGAGAAGGTTAACATGCATTTCGTATTCAGGTTTCATTTATTTAGTTTTCTCTTCTTGTTTTACCCTTTAAATGATCCCCACCTGGGAGAAGTTAGAAGTCAGACAAAGGGCCACACTAAGAAAGCAGGTTGAAAAGCTGAAGATTCGGTCAAAAAGTTGTGAAATTTTAGGAAATAAGGACTGTTTTTCATATTTGTTTCAGTTTTTATGGAAAACATGCCTGATGGGGAGAATATAGGTTGCATAAAATACATGTCTTCTTTGTTGTTGTAATACAGCCCACACTCCAGACCAATCTGTTGTTTGCCAACCGCCTTAAAAATACACTAGAAGAAGTTAGAAATCTTCACAACAGCTCAGATCCAGCTCTGTCAAAGCCATTGTTAAACTCTCATTGTTGTGATCAGGGTTCTGTATGCCTTAGTTCTGCTTCCTGTTTTATTCTCAAGGTTTTCTTCCTGCCTGTCTTAGTTTGAGTTTGACTTCCTGTGTCCCAATCTCCCCTGATTGTTTGCACCTGTGTCTCGTCAGTCCTGTCAGTATATATGTCTTGTCACTGCCTTCCTCTGTTGCTGGTCCATACTGTTTCTGCCTGTATACCCCAGAAGTTGGGGTTTTTTGGTTTCTCTGCTCGTCAGTGCCTTTTGTTACCCAAATAAACCCCTTGTTTTTGGAACTGCCTGCCTCCTGTTTCTGCATTTGGGTCCTTCACCAACCTGCTGACACAACACTCATCACTTTCTCTGTGATTTTTTAAAGAGAGGTGAAGCCAGAATCACAATTCAGGGGGGTATTCCAGACAGCAGGTTATGCTAGCTCCCACGATAAGTTTGAGGCTAATGAAGTTGATAACCTCAGCTTTTGGTTCCAGAAATGGAGGTATGTTTCAGGGTAGGTCAAGTTACCATGGCAACTCATGCTCTGAACATAACCTGGTCTGGAGCAGGTTTAGTTGAAGCTTAGTTTGTTTACAGAGAGGGGAAGCAGCATGGCGTGTCCATTTAAAGATGACTTAGTGGATGAAAAAGCTCAGATAATACTTTTTCTACCATGAGCGGGTGATAAGACCACATATGGATGTTGGAAAAATAAACTTTTTTACTTTGATCTAACTTAATTATTTGCTTCAGTTAAGATAAATCATTTTTTTTTGTTAGGTCACCTTAAAAATAACACGTAGTTTTCAGACAATTATTTTCCTTTCGTTCAAATTAATTCAATTAAGTAGGTGTAACTTTGGGGCTGCCGTTAGATCGGCACCGCAAGGGATTCTGGGATATCATTGCCTTTGCCTGTCTGGACGGATTTGGGTTTAAGTGTGGGTTTTTTACAAAATTTGTTTAGTTGTATAGCTGTTTTACTGTGTTTCACCGTGTTTTGCCGAGCTATTTTGTCCTACTATGCTTACGTCTCTGCACCATGAGTGAGAGGATGATGAGTTTATATAGCACCCCTACCATTGTACCATGTTATGACAGTGACGGAAAATTCTTTAATGAATTTTTGCACTCCGTGCATTTTTTTTCCGTTCTTTTTATTGTTATAAAAATGACCATATCTGCCGGCTCAAACTTAGACATATGAAAGTTCAAGAAATATAAGTAATTAAGATGGAAAAAAGATTAATGGAGGAATGTGACATTTAGTTAGATAAATACGTAAATTTGAGTTGTATAAACAATTATTGAGTTTGAATTAATTTAACTACATTATTTAAATTATTTTTCAGCCATGTTACTTTTTTGATGGACTTGTAATTTTTTTCCGCCGTCATTAAAATCTCAGACTCCGTCTCACTTAAGTACAGCGCTTTTTTTTTTTTTTCACCACGCGTTTCCATGGTGACTCCAGAAATCGGCGATCTATTGAGAATGTCTTTATGTACCGTGCGTTAACCCAGGGTTACCAAGTCGAGCGTAATTACGCCAACTCATATCCGGTCTTTTGGAACCGACATACCCAGAGTAAGCAAGTTCAGGCGGATTTCAGCCAGAGTTCAGGCTTAAAGTCAGGCTAGTTTAAACATGCTTCCTGGAATACCCCCCAGTTTTAAACCTACTTAACTGTATGTTTTTGTTGATTGCAAAGCACTTTAAATATTCTTTGTTTATGTAATATGCTAAATACATGCTCATGGCAAACAAATACCACATATCTTAAAGAATTTTTGACAAAACTGAAAATTAGAATAATTATTAAATGGATTTATAAATTGATATCTTCATTAAATGAGATAGCTGTACATAGTAATTAAGTTTTAAATTGCAGTTTAGAAAAACTTTATCTTATTAATTATTCACCCAGTATTTCATTGTTTTGTGAAGCTTATTAAAAGCACTACCAAGTAGAAAATGCATAGTTTGACGATGAAGATTACATTTCAGGTTTTTGAGGTTTGTTCAACAAAAAACCTCTGTCGACCTCTCTTACTTTATGGAACTTTAAAAAATAACTACAGTTTTTCTCTAAAAATTGCATATATTACATTATTTGGTGAACAATGTAATTTTCATAAGGTGGGAAGAAAAAATATAACCCTAACTGATTTGTCAACTTCAGTATGTGAACTTACATGATTGGGCCAGTAGAGGGTGCTGCAGCTCCTGAAACCTTCCTGTTTACAGTTCAGGGTAGAGAAATATGTTTGTCTGTTGCAGGAGCTGTTGGTGGTAAACAAAAGGTGACTTTTTGAATTACTGTATAACCCTAAGCATAACCCATATGTGTGAGTTGTTCCTAAGGATCGGGGTTCAGTTAAAAATAATGGGAAACCAGACAGAAAAGTATCTAAACCAATAGTGGGACTTCAACAATAAAACGAGAGGACAGTGGCCTCAAAATGTCACAAGCATTGAGTTACTTTATACTGTGAGTTTAGGTTTACTGATAAACCAATGAAGTAACTTTGTTTTTGACAAGGCGTACATAAGTCTGTGTTAGAGCAGCATGATAAAAACATCAATCCATCTTCCATAAACAGTATTTATTTTGCACACACAAGCCTGTAAGTTCTTCTTTTTCTTCCCAAGTAAAATGAACGTGATTTTGCTTTAGCAAAAACTGAAAACACGTGTTCACAACAGTGAATGGTGACCAGCAGATAGCCCCACTTTCTACCAGATTACACTCATTTACGGAGCTTTAATGTCTGACTGAATCATTGTTGTAAAGCAATAAAGACATCTGGATTTGTAAATGTTGAAAACATTGCAATTTGCATCCACTTTCCTTACTTTTCAGAAAACACTGCAAAAGATACATTTTTAATAGAAAGATAGCAACGAATTGGCAGAGGTTTTAGTCTGGAGGTAATTCCCCAAACAACCAATCTTTGTGGGTCAATTTTACAATCTTTCAATTAAGTTGAATGTGTGTGCAAATCTCTGCTGATGAGAGTTTCCACCACAACAAAGACATAAACTGACTCTCCATTAGGACAACTCATGCTTATTTCACATGTTTCCGGGAACTTGTGTTAACTGGTTTTAATTCTTCTTCTTCATAAATGAATTGTAGCTGAGGACACATTTAAGTTAAACATTTAAAGATTTGTGTTTCTTATTATTGTTTTGCTTTTTCTCTGTGCAGAGGAGGCCCACATGCTAGAAATTGTTTTTAATCATCGTAGTCACACCCACTGTGAAGAGAGTTGGTTTAAGAATATATAGTGGAGGGAAGAAGTCTTTGATCCCTTGCTGGTTATGTAGGTTTGCCCACTTATAAAGAAATTGACAGTCTGTCATCCTAATAATAGGTTCATTTGAAGAGTGAGACAGAAAATCCCAGAGAGAATTAGGAAATCGACTTTTAATAATTGAATACATTTATTTGCATTTCATTTGGGGAGATAAGTATTTGATCCCCTAGTAACCATTCAGAGTTCTGCGTCACACAGACCAGTTAGACTCTCCTAATCAACCTTTCACTTCAATTGAAGACACCTGATTGAACTAATCACCTGAAGAAAAGACAGCTGTCCACAGATTCAGTCAGTCAGACTCCAAACTCTCCAACGTGGGAAAGACTGAAGAACTTTCAGTGGATTTAAGGGAGAAGATTGTAGACCTGCACAAGACCTGACTGGACTACAAAACACCAGCTGGAAGCTGGAGGTTAAGGTGATAACTGTGCCAAAATACAAGAACATGAACATCAATCCACTTTTAGGTCAGGTACTCCAAACAAGATCTCAACTGGTGGGGTTTCCATGATTATGAAAACAGTGAGAAATCGGCCTAAAAAACAACATGGTAGGATTTAGTTGATGATCTAAAAGAAGCTGGGACCACAGTCACCCAAAAAAAACATTGGGAATATTTTACAACACAATGGCTAAACATCTTGCAGTGCTTGCAGTCGCCCTGCTTCAGAAGGTGCATATGCAGGCCCACCTGAAGTTCACCATTGAACTCCTTTATGATTAAAAGTAGGGCTGGCCAACCCTGGTCCTCATGAGCCTCGGCCCTGCCTGTTTTCCAGCTCTACCTAAATCAGGAGTGTTCAGTCAGAGTGTGAGATAACTAGAGTCAGGAAATCAGCAGCAAACTGGACAGAGAGAACTGGAAAACTCTTGAGGACCAGGGTTGGCCAGCCCTTATTTAGAGAGTGATTGGGAGAAAAAGCCACAGTCAGATAAGACCAAAAACCCTTTATGCTCAGAGGGGCAAAAATGCTGCTTATGCCCCAAGAACGCAATCCCCACTGCCAAGCATGGAGAGGGAAACATTATGCTTTAGGGGTATTTTCTGAACACACCTTGTGGATGGGAAGATGGACGGAGTCATTTACCGTCAAATCCTGAGGGAGAACCTCCTTCCCTCCACCATCTGGGTTAAAAATGGGTAGTGGAAGAGCTGAGGCTCATAGCTAACAGAGATAGCCACCAAATCCTAATGATTTAGAAGTCATTTGCAAAGATGAGTGGACCCAAATCCCTCCTGATATATGTAGAAACCTGCTCATCAACGGACAGTCTGACCTCTGTGATCGCTAAAAAGGGTTTTGCCAAAAAGTACTAAGTCTTCCTGGCACACTTATTTCCCTCAATGAAATGCAAATAATTAGATATAAATTCTATAAATCCATTTCTTGATTTTCATTGTGATTTTATATCTCAGTGTTCAAGTGAATCTACATTAAGTTGACAGACTGTTATTATCTATGTGAGCAAAACTACAAATTCAAATACTTCTTACTGCCACTATAAATAAAATAAATAAAATAGTTTCAAGTTAAAGGGCTGCAGCAAACAGAAGACGTTTGCACTTTACGGAAATACTGAAGAACAATTGACAGAAGCTAAATCTCAGACAGAGCTTGATGAAAACTAAGACAACATTCAAAACACTTTAAATAACAAAGTTTTTCAGTTGTAGCTGCTGCTTTAAAATGTGTTCTCATTCAAATATTGAGAAAATTTGGGTCCTATATATAGCACACTCTCTACATGCAGACCACTATTTCTTAAAGACTGAATTCATTCAATGTTAAATGTTCGGATAAATACAGACATCATACTGACAAACATGAGTTTTTTTAGTTTGACTGAAGCAAACATGAAATTCCAACTTGTATTTGTCTACCTAACATTGATGCATGAGTCCCTGCTGTTTTTTTCTTTTATATTTGCTATTAAAGAAAATACAATGTTTGATTTGTGGATTTTACTAATGTCACTGATTTGGATTATGATGTCAGAGTTTTGCTCAACCATTAACTTTCAGATCTATTATGTGGGAATTTCTCTGGATTTATTTTTTCTTCCTTTTGTCTTTTCAACCTGTGTTCTCTAAACTTGCAGAAGAGGCAACAGCAAAAGGTATCTCAGAGCTGAGCACGCTGAATTACACAATATGAAGCAGGAATGTGATCAGGGTATTTTTTGGGAACAATTTCCTTTTTTAAATATTGATTTAATGTTGTATGGATGTTCAGAACTCTTTATTAGTATGCATTGTTTATATTTTGTAAAAAAAAGTTTTAAACCATTGATGTGGTCTTTCCCTAAAACAAGTGTTCAGTGACCCCGTTATGTGAGGGTTTCTGCTGCATCAGCAGCATGCGAAAGGTTAGTGATGGGGGTCATGCAGCTCCAGCCATGGACGGAGATGAGGAAAATACTTAAAACAAGATTTAAACTCAGAAAAAACATGGTACATTCAAAGGAATACTGTACAAAGCTGAAAATATTTGGAACCTTTGCAATCATTTGCAAGACTGCAAGTGCTATTTTTTAATGGAATGAGAGGATCACTAATAATTGACAGAGGTCTTCATCTGGTGTTAATCTGCCTAGATTCCTTTAGCAACCAGTTGTTGTTGGTCAAAACTATGCTGGTTGAACTTATGTGCACAGACAGCCAGCTGAGGAGGCAGAAACAGCGCCAAACATGCGGGGTTATCCACTAACAGGATGCCGTGACGTGATCAGGGTTCTCTGGGAACAAATATTGTAAAATCCATTACTTTAACTACAGTAATGTGAGTTTTTCAGGAGCTTTATTTAAGACGCAAACACTTAAAGGCTTAATTGAGTTACACGTGCAGTCATTTCCCATTTAACTCGATTGTGACATGTCCTGCTGCATGGTATATTGGTGGGATGTGTTTTGATGGAACAAATAGGGTTTGGGGTTCTAAAGGGTCTGCTAACCAGCTGTCCTTTTGATGTGTGCCTCACCATCTGGCTTTGACTATCCAATCTGCAGGGTCCCAGTGCAGCTTGCCCATCCGACTTCATTCACAGATGCTTGCTGCTACGCTCATAGAAAAGGCTGGGGGCAGCGGAGCATTTTGTAATCATAAACACTATGTTGAGATGTTGAGCTGTGTTGCTGGATGGAGTCTTGACTGGGGCGTATCCGCGTCTCAGGCAGCCTATGAACATTGGGGCAGTCTCCAGCCCACCCCCCAACATCTCTGAGCAGGAAGAGGTGTTCATGAAAGTGTGGAAAAACGATGTAAAATGGATGGAGACGCTAAACTGCTGTCAAACTTCTTCTTTTGTTTTTTCAGTGTATATTTTTTTTATTTTAGAAGCTATTTTGACTCAAACTAAAAATGTTATTTAATTAAAGTTTTAAAACATTTTGATGTTGGAGCTTTTCTACCAGTCTTAGTCTAATCAATTGTAGTTTTTGTGTTTAGTTTTGTGGGGCAGGATGCAAAAACTGGACATACTCTGAAACGCCGTCTGTACGAGGGAGACTAGAGGATTACAACTTTTCTTTCCATCAGTAACCCGTGTTTGTATCTGTCTGTCTGTGTTTGTGCAATTTTGTCATATTCACAAAAAATGAAAAGAAACATGATAAAATTGTGTACAAGATAAGAAAACATGTCAAAAACATTGACGGTAAAAACATTGGACAGCTCAACGCCTCCTTTCTTGTGTTCCTAAATAGGAAGTACGGTCCCATTTTTGTCTTGACATGGGTTGCTCTAAGTCCTCGTATCTGTGGCAATTACTATCGCCATTGACACGATAACTCAGAGCGACTCGGACCAATCCCTGTTGACTGGTTTCAACATGGCGGCGCCCGTATCAGGAAGCAATGGTAAGAAATTGTGCCCCATTTGGCGAGAGCCGGAGGTCAGGTATTTTATGTGGGTGACGTCACACCTCGATTCGTCCATTGTTTTTACAGTCTGTGGTCAAAAACAAGAAAACTAACATTTTTCATACAAAAATATTCACGGTAAACTAAATGTAGGAAGAAAAATGTTTTTAAAAAAGAAAAGTTAAACGAGAAACATATAGAAAAACATGTAGAAAAGGCTATAGCAGCTGCAAAAGGCCAACCATGACTCATTGCTCAGATAAGTAGAAGAAATCCTTGAAGAAATCTAAATGATACTCATGTTGCACATGTTTTAGATCAAATTCTTGGGATAAAAGTGTGTGGAGTGGGCAGAGATCAGTTTCTATTGACAATTGTACAGCTCTGTGTTATGTTCCCTTTCTGTCATGTACACGCTCTGTTCACAAATATATGATAATTTAATTTTTGAAATCTTAAAAGTAATGAGAAATCTTTTTCTTGATTAGTAACTTAGGTTGTCAAAGCAAACGTTGAAATTCTTAGGGTAATTTAAATGTGTCCTTTTGGACCACATGACAGAAATCGGTGGACGGAAACTTAAAAAAAAAGTGGGAAGATTTGAGAAATGAAACCTTTTTGAAAACTGTTTGGAAGTAAAAAAAAAAAAAGACAAGACAGGATATGTACAGTAGATGATTTTTATGTGAAACCATAAACTTAAAGCAGGGGTGTCCACACTTCTATAAGGATGGCCAGAAACATTTGGTGAGGTGACAATGAGTGAGGGCCACCATTCGGCCTGCATTCTGTGATACCTCACACATGAAATGCAAAATAAACTGTTTACCAGAAAAAAGAGTTTTATTTTTTTATGCAATTGGATTCTTCGAATTTCTTCACATAAAACAAAAATATATTTACATACAGTAATAATAAAATTACGGTGAATTTCATATTTTTAAAGCCAAAACTATTTTGTCAATATTAAATCTGGATTCATTTGAAATGTTAGATAGTATTCACTATTAAATCCTCGCTGCAAACGTATACATTTACCTTGTGTGAACAGTGGCCCAGAAGGGTCACAACACTTTAGATAGGACAACACAATAACTCACAACACTTTAACTCACAGGACAACACAATAACTCGCAACACTAAACAATAAATCACAACACAATAAATCACAACACAATAACTCACAACACTTTAACTCACAGGACAACACAATGACTCACAACATGAAACAATAACTCAAAACACATTAACTCACAACACAACACTAACTCAAAACGGAAGTATTATTATTATTATTATTATTGTCACTATGAAAATAAGAAAAATATCAGTTCGGTTAAGTTAGAAAGATCTTCACAAATTTGGACTTCTGGCCTTAGTGCTGTGACTTTTGTGTTGTGAGTTACTGTGTTGTGTTGTGAGTTATTGTTTCTTGTTGTGAGTTAAATTTTTTTAGTGTTGTGACGAATTGTAGTGTGCTATTTTTTTTGTGTTGTGAAATCTTAAGTGTTGTGTTGTGACCCTTCTGGGCCACCATAGAAATAGGAACATAACACAGATAATGATCCTATTCAGAAGAACAAACCATTGTGGTTGTTATCACAGAAACAAAGTCTTTAAGGCTCCAACGGTCAAGTAGGCTCTTGCCAAAGGTTTACGGCGGCTTACAATGTTCTTTAGCCTATCACAATCAAGAAATCATGAATTTATGACAAGAGCGTAAAAATTTGAAAGCGGGCCGCAATCGGTGTACAGGCCGGACTTTGGACATGTCTGACTAAAAGTATTACTGCTGAGATGATTGGAAGCAAAGCTGGTGGGACAGGAACAGGGAAGCAGAAACATCCACAGAAGAAAACTGAACAAGAAAGTTTAGACATACAAGAACCAACTTTAAATCTTGAAGAGGACCAAAGATAATCCCTTTATTTTAATTGAATATACCCAGAAGTTAAAGTAATTTTTTTTATTGAATACATAAGTAAACAAAAACTCTGACTGGAAATGAGAGAAAAGATATGCTGTTAGTAAGGTCATGTACTTTTTTGATTAATTTTAGGTAGTTATATTGTGCAATAACTAACCTTCTTTTCTTTGCATTACAAGAGTCTAAAAGTAATTCCAGATTTTTTTTATTGTCTATTTTTTGCAGTAAATTTATGCTTTGTAAAATTTAAATGATGCTAAATTCAATTCATGTAAAAGTAATGTGATCAGGATTGTGGTTAAATACTAAGGCTCACGCCTTAAAATGGTCAGAAGTTCATTGTACAATGTAAATACTTCATACTAATTCAATGTTTTTTTTACCTTCAAAAGAATTCTCATTTTACTCCCCCAAGAGCAGTTTTACTGATTAAACAAGCTATGTGTCATTTGAGATTTTCTAATTTAACAGATTTTTAACCTTCAAACATCAGATGCTTTTTATTACCAAAGGAAATCCAGCATCTGTCTGTATTGGAGCATGGTCTCTTAAGAGTTTTCTTTTAAATGATCTTAAGCATGAGTAAAATCATTAGCGATCAGTTGTAGCATCCACAGATTAAAAGCAGCTTCACTTTGATCTCCATGCGTCTCAAATGTCATCCAAGGCAAACATCCTGGAGTGAGTGAGCGTCTGCGCAGACACGGCATTCACTGCAGAGGGCGACTTCCAATGTGGAAGAGAGAAAATGAGGATGGGGAGCTTATTTTAAGAAACACCATTACACCAGCAACTCTGAAACTATTCACAAAGGCTGCTGCTAAATTTAGCTTTTAAAGGTCACACTGGTGTTACGATGCCTCTCAGAAAGCCCCGCAAGGAAACTTGACAGGGGAGATTTGATAAAAGCATCTAAACAAGAAAATGACACATCTGGGTCATTATGTAAATCATACCGAGTTTTGCTCCCATTTGCTTTGACGGTTCGACACATATTATTCCAGTCAGGTTTGGACATTTTCAGGAAGTGAGACTGTTGAAAGTGCACGTTTATGACTGACTTAACAGTGGCTTGATTTGCACAGCATAATCCCGGTTGCAGTCTCAACTGTGTGTCTTTGAAAACAGATTATCAGATGGAGAGGCAGGCTGTGGAAGAAAAAGCAGAGGGGTGGTGGGAGATGAGATGGTGGAGGCTGTTTTCTTTGAAATTCAACTCTCACTTAGCACCCCCCTCCCATCATATTCTCTGTGCACACGGCTCCCTGCATTGCCATAGTAACGTGCCTTTTAATCACAACAGAAACCTCATTTCCTGCTCCTGACAAAGAGTCCTCATCGCCCGCAGTAGCCGTCTGCATCGGCCATTTCCAAGACCCACCTCCTCTTGCTCCCTGAACCTACCAGCAGTGACAACCTCCTATTTTTTACTCCTCCTCTCCTTATAAGTACATTTCACCTTTTTACCCCCTCAATTAGACGTTCTTTTTTGCTACATCTCTCGTTTGTCCTTTGGTTGGCTCCTTTTCTGTCAGCTTTTGAGGACGGTTGTTACCCCCATTCGGTTCATGTGGCGCCTACACTCAGAAAAATGCAGGCCAGGTCATGTCAGCACTTGTGTTTACCTTTCAAATCATCTCTGGCAACTACACGCCGTGTGATTCATTCATCTGTTCTTCATCAAAAACAGCTGTCGGCCACAACAGCTCCAGTGCCATTGTCTGATGTACCGCTTAAAAGACATTCTTCGCAGTTTGGGTGGGTGAAGTCTTCAATCGATATTAACTTTTATCTGAATACAAACAAGGTTGTGCCACAGTAACCTGCATTACTTCCTGTCTGCATCCTCTTTCTGCTTTTGGAAAGAAACTACTGTGGAAAAGAAAAAAAAGAAAAGAATCTTTTTCCCTTAATCTCAGGCCGAACTGTTATCTCGACCCAGAAAAGCCTCCTGTCCCCAGCCTCTGTTCTGTCCTCCTCCTCCCCATGTCTCTTTGGCTTGTTTGTTTATTTGGGAATATTGCCAGGTATTTCCCCAGTCAGACAGCCTGCACCCACAACGCTCCCTCCCCTTTATCACCCCCACCCCCAACCCAGGGATGTTGCTAGGCAACCCCTTCACCGTGACAGTTG
The DNA here is from genome assembly GCF_053564925.1 of Oryzias latipes. Taxonomy (NCBI): domain Eukaryota; kingdom Metazoa; phylum Chordata; class Actinopteri; order Beloniformes; family Adrianichthyidae; genus Oryzias; species Oryzias latipes. The sequence goes on along the minus strand of NC_136241.1, from coordinate 10,452,248 downwards.
GCGCGTTAGGTGGCCAATCACAGGTCTGAAACCATTTTTAAAACAGCCAAAAGGAAGGAAATGGTCTTTATTGTGCTGCTTTAGGTATTCGGTTCCCCTTTCAGTTAGGCGATAAGTCCGTTTTGCATTCAAGATTATTTTGGATCAGTCTTACACGTTCCACCAGTTCACCACAAGGTGGCAGTACTTCTGGTTACTCTGTTACAACACAGGCTGCAAGAATCTTTTTTTTTTCTCCTGCTGTTGCTTAGCAATCCTGACTCTCATATCTCACCTGTGAAACGTTTGTGATTTTTTTTTTTACATATGTCCCTGACACCATATTTTTTCCCCTTTGTTTTCACAATTGTGGATCACCCTAGATTTAATGTAGAAGACAAAAGAAAGTATTTACTTTGGCAGGTGTGAAGTCAAATAAAAAAAATAAAGACTCAAAAGTGGATAAATGCTGACATTTCTGAATGAAGATATCCGTGTTTGGGTTAAATATTAGCCTGGATCTTTTTCAGCTCTCTACATCTCACCATGCAGGAGGCAGGAAGTGTGCTCTAGAGTGATTAGGCCTGCGGCTCTCGTCTTCCACTTTACCATACAGTCGATAGATCGGTGTACTTTGATTTGACGTGTTGTGCAGCCTCTTGTTTTCTATGTGTGCTAAGTTGATGGGTGCAACCTCATCAAGACTTATTATTTATTTTTAATCAGCCTTTTGCTTTGTCTTTTTTTACTCTCCAGGTCCCTGCCCCCCCTTGTGAGTCCCCCTGTGCGAGTCCCTCATTTTAGCTTTGGTTGCTGTGCAGATGGCTCTTTGTTGGTGCTTCACAATGGGTCTAAGGTCAGAGCGCCACACTCAAACTTCTCTACCACAGCTGTCCTGTGGCTTTGAAAGAACTTTATTAAAGCAGACTTTCTGTCAAAACGTCATGGCGCAGACGGTTATTTTTCTGTGCTGGATTAGGAGGAAGTCGTGAAACCACAGATGCACAATCGCGATAGCCCACACATCTGAGACTGTTGTTGATGTTGACCTGACTCGTGCAAGTTCTTTAAAAGCAAACGACAAACCTGCAAGTCCTCAAAGTTCATTTTTGTAGTGTTTTTTGACCGGTGCAGTGTTTCTGACGTACACAGTAAAACCCAGCAGCCCAACTAGAGAAATACAAATGCAAATCTGCCATCTGCTCTTTGATCTGACCACCCATTCTACACCAAATGAGACAGTTACAAATTACTTGACCCTTCAAATTAATTAAAAAAAAAAAAAAGATCTTGTCTTTTTTAATGTAAATATAAATACAACAGTTAACATGCTGTCCTTTTTGAAAACTGCTCACATTTTGAAAGAACCAGCAATATCAAAAAGAAAAACAGCCTTAATTAATGTAATTGAACGGCCATGAAAAGAAATTTAAAAAAAGGCCCAGTTTTTGCTGCAAAACTGAAAAGGCCCCACAAGCCAGAGAACCATGCAGACTTGAGGCCAGCATGCAGCAGGACAGAGCAGGTAGAGAGGCTGGAAGGCGGGAAACTCGGAGAAGGAGGAGCACTTCTTGCAAAGCTCTTGGAATTACTGGAAATTTCCACTTTCCTCCTGCAAGATAGTTACAGGGGTGGAGCCAAGGAGTGAAACAAATATAGTGGAGCACATGTTACACTCAAGTCTGTGCTCAAAGAAACTCATTTGTTCCTCCTTTCATCTTTTAAATTGTCTTCAGATCACAGGATTATTGTAAAACCACGACAAATAATGCATTTACTAATTATCTGAATTCGGCTCTCTATTAAAATAGTTTGCAAAGAAAAAACTGCTTCTTTAACTATAGGATTCATTGTGATGAATGTCTCTTTTCAAATGTCTATTCGTGAAACTTTTGTTTTCAACCCTTTCAAGATGCTCATCATTGAACATACTTAGTGGAGATTAGTACTAAAGAATCTAAAAAAAAAACTACTTCTGTCGTCTTTTTGCAGCAGTTCAATCAACACCTTAATGTCCGATGGGATTTGTAGTCTCTACGGCACATTCTGGAGCTTCTCTTTGACCAATCGGCTCCACCACAACAACCAGTAAAGGGGGAGTCTGAGGGTATGAGCAGCAGCGCTCACAGCCAGTGTTCACAGATCAGAGCCGCACCTCAGCATCCTGCCCTAGATTGTTGCAATTAATACATTCATCACCCAACCTGAAGGAGATGGTATTATTGCCCAAGATCGCGAAGGTCTTAGCATTGTGGGGGGAACGACAGCAGGACAAATTCTCAAAGCAAACGTATGCACATTGTGTGTCACACACTGTAGTGTAAGCTGTCTAGTCTGTGTGTCATTTCACACAGTTAGCACAGTTGTAGGCAAAGTTTGATACAAAGACACAGTCCAGCTGATGCTTTCACATGAAGAATAATGCAAGGATTACACTGTTCAGATCAATATTTGTTTACATTTTTAATTTGTATTACTATAGTTGGAAATGTAAATGCCCTTCTTCACAAAAAAACATATATATTTTTTTATTGTACCAAAATATAAACATGTATATTAAAAAAAAAAATCAGAACTATGATAAAAACACAAAAACACATATAAGAAAAGATCACAACAATGAATGAGGTACAATTAAAAGTGGAAGCAAAGTATAACATCCCCCCCCCCAAAAAAAAAAAAAAAAACCCCAAACATGTCAATGTTTTGAGTGCTTTGTGAAGCTTTAACTTGTACAGGTAGGCCCGTCCTGGAAGTAGTCAAGAACACATGGCCCACAGGCCTCACTATACATTAAAAAATAGACATCCAAAATCTATGAGCAATATTCTAAAACTGAAATGTTTCTCTTTTAAGAAATCATCTCAGCCAGGTCTCTGGACGTCAGTCGCTTTGACGCTGAGTCAATGAAAGACACTGAATGCATTCGTTTTTCTACTGAGATCCGGGGACTTTTGTGCACGAACTTACAAGACAGAACTGAGTTCTGGGTTTTTACCAAATGTGTAGTAAAGAAAGACTGCATTTCTTTGAATTGGAGGACAAAAAGTCTGCTCAAGACGGAGCTACAAAAGGCCCCCACACATGCAGCGTCATGGAAAGAATAAGTGTTGCTATGATGGATTTTCAGAACACTCCCTCACCTATTTCCTCTGGAGTCCGTGGGACAGTTCAGGGCCAAATTGGCCCTCCTGACTGGTGTGGTCAGTCATTTTCCTGTGCTCTACAAGACTTAGCTTTTCACTTAACTGACTGAAATGAGCAACTGTGACGAAAATTGGCACATTTCTAAACATACTAGTTTTTCTAGGGCACAGACAATTCTGCTCCTTCTTTGCCAGGACATCTGGATTTTTATTTCACTCTAATTAGCTGCTGAGGTGAAACTTCAGCTGTCTGTCATCGTTTTTTAAATCCTCCATAAAGATAGATGGTTTTTCACCTGCAACCTTCATATTAAATGATCCGTAATGTTGCTTATTTTGATCTGATGGAGAGCATCACTGGATGAAGCCAAACAAGATGTTAGGCTACGGACACACCGGAAACATGATGCACGGTCAAGAACGTGCTAAATGTGAGTTCTTGAAAGCGCACATAGTCCATGATGTTCTTAAGGGCTTCTTCATCTTTTTCTTTTTCTACTGCTTCCTAGTGCATGTCAACCATCAACAGTTGGAAGAAGCTTGGTGCAAAATGTCGCAGCGGTACAAACCTTGTGAATGTTGCTTCATGGTTTTTCTCTCACAGCTCTATTCCGATATATGAAAGATTTGGTGTAGTATAATTCCAGCTGGGCACAAACCATAATTATTAATTTCTCCTTCATGGCTGATATTTCTGTGAATTAAAAGGGACACCATCCATACGTCACTACCAAATCCGAGTCCCCGATAGGTCAAAGTTCAGCCTGGTTTACCTTTCAACGCCCATTTACATAGTCATGCTTTCTGAACGTAGAGCTCAAAAACGGTCGGAAAAACATATGCAACTGCATGTAATAGTGAGAGTTCTGACTGCTGAAGCCTCAAACACGGCTACATACGTTTACGTAGACTTTTCATTGGAAGTGGTCGCTTGAATGCATGTTGATGAGGGCTGTGTGAATGTAGCTTTAAAGATGTTACGGAGGTGAGCAGGGATTGCAAATGTATTTTTGTGCTCTTTGATTATGCATTTACTTAATTCCATATATATATATATATATATATATATATATATATATATATATATATATATATGCTCACCTGGACAATGTTTAACCAGTTAATGCACAGTTAGTGCAGCACCTCAAGCCAAATTTTCCATGAAAATATCTTAGAGTTACTTACATAGAAATTAACAAATAGCTACTCCTGCTACATGTATTGGTAGGAACATTTTGAAATTTGAATGAATACCCGGTCATAAATGCTATTGTAGAATCATCCCAGCATTTTTGTTCTCAATTAGACAACACCTATTAAGAGACCTTGTAATAAGAAACCACTACTGGTAGTAATGTTTCTGTTATGATCAATATTGACAGTACTTAATTGTTTTAATAATACATGAGCACACTCTCCTCTTCTTCGTCCATTCGACTGTGGCGTCCCAGAGCGAAGTCAATATTGTGTTGTTCCTGCTCAGTGTAAAAGAAGCAGAAAGAGCTTAAAGGACACTGCTGCTAAAAAACAAAAGGGCTCAGTTTGCCGCCACCAATTCCTCCAATTATTGGGACCCCTCCCCCGTGTAATCTTGACTTCTCCTCTTTGAAGGGCCCCACTTTGCTCTTCGCTCCAGCGCAGACATTCCTCAAGTGAAGTCAGGCCTTTGTCCAAACAGAAATATAGCTGAAATTACTTTGTGTGACTTTTATTTTATAGGCTCCAACAAAAAGGACTAAGCATTAAAAAAAAATGTTTTCCAATTCACAAAAAGAAAAAGGCCAAATATCTCATTTAATCTAAGTCAGAGTTGACATGAAGGAAAGTTTCTTTCCTTCAGGACAACTTTCCACAGTCTAACAACATGAAAAAAATAACAGAAAAAAATAATTTTCCTATTTGAAGAAACTTTGGTAAATATGGTTTATGGCACATGTGAGGTTTGTAGAAATATTTGATCCTTTTAAACAACTTTGACACTTTTTTTTAACCTGCTGAGTTTATAGATTAATTTTATTTGCTTCAAAATACTGACACATGAAAACATGTAAAGCTAGGGAAATGAAAAGGGAAAAAAAAGACAGGAAATGATCTCACAAACACTCCCCCCTCTTTCTGATTGCTCCAACTTTCCAGCTACAGAGAAAGAGTGAGTAATGCCTGCTGCTGCTGCTTTTTGGGCTCCTCCACTGTTCCTCCCTTAGATTTACAGCAGCTTCTACATTCACTTTGGTTATTAGAGGAAGTTCGTCAAAGCTTTATGGGGAGTTTTAATAGTTCCTTTATATTGCACTAGTGCATAGTCTCAGGTACAAACTTCTATTTTGTTAAAATTACCTTTATGTGGTGCATGTAAGGGTTTGATTTAAAAAATGTTTATCGCATCTTTATGACATTAATGAACATTTTGCTCAACACCATAGAGAGAAACACTTTGACTGAGGAAAAAATAAATAAATCTTGGAAGTTGCCAGCGCACGCACAACCCTTTGATCTGTGTGAGTAATTACACTCTCCATAATTATATTTCTGCTGAATGTGGGGTGAATGACAACACAGGGCCCGGAGGCTTCATCCGACTTAGTGGCTTGAATCCCAGCATGGCATGGAGATAACTGAGGCGGTTGCAGGATTAGGTTTTTCGAAGGTCCTAAAATTAGAGGGTGAAGAAAAACTTGTGTCAAGAAAGTCTGCCTGCATGTGTTGAGACAAGTCCCAGACTTGACAAAAATATCTACTTTTCAAAGGAGGAGCAAATGTGTTTTTAGTGCATGATAAGAAGAAAAAAAGTATTCTGTTAACCTGAGTATATGATTCAATGACCTCAGGTGAAAATAACATGATGAACGATTCAAAATGTGTTTTAACCACTAAAACTGCAAAAAATGCATTGTGCAAATTTTTTTTTAATCACTTATCAGTCATCATACATCTCCCACGCACTACAAAAAGATGTCTGCCTTCAAATGTGTTTTAATTAAAGCATATAAGCAATGTTTAAGTTTTGGTAGGAAAAAAATAATTTTAAAAGAAGTGATTTATTGTTTCTGTTAATAATTAATTTCTGATAATAATTCTGAACAACTAACGTCAACATAATGCTAAGGTAAAACAATTCAGTCTACTAATTTTTAAAACTTATGAATGAATTTCAAATGCATGTTTTGTTCGATTTTACTTAAGTAACATGATTAAATGATTTCATGCTTAATGCACAACATAAATAATTATTATAGTCTGCTGGGACACATATGGAGAAAGTGTTTTCTTACCAAAGCTTTTGAACATTTTCTTAGAAGAGTTAACAATGGAAAGGAGGAGTGCTTTTCACTCAAGTTATTTCGTTTTTGTTTGTAATTTGATATCCCTAGATCGTTGAGACAATGGATGTTATGGTGAAAATATTTGGTTAAACTGAAACATTCAATTACCGTATGCCATTGTTTTGTTACTGATACTATTTTGGTCGACACAAACCAACCGCGTACTTCCAATTATTGCGTTTTATTGCAAAAAAATCAAACCAAAGTAACTTGAAGAAAAGGTATCATGGCGAAGCGCTTTAAAAAAATATTATCCAATCAACGGTGAGATCTTTTGTAGGCGGGACATCTAGCTCAGATCGACAATCTACGTGTCCAATCAACAACCGAGAGAGAGGAAAACAGCCAATAGTGAGCGGGTAGGAGTGGACGCAACCAACGAGAGTGGATTTTCAACGAGAGCGAGAGAAAAGCGGAGAAGGGCAGACATCATTTCTTTCTCAGCGTCTCAGGACCGGCCACACAAAGACACGTAGAAAAAAATTGTTTCTAAATAGGACCGTAGCTATTTAAATTATTTAACTAAATCAGAAATGGCCGATACAATTGTGGACTCTACCGCTACTACGGAGGTCTCAGCAAAGGTGGGTTTTTGTCAGCCCTTTTTTTTTTCTTCGTTTGAAGTACGGCGTTCATTCATTGATGTGACTCGTGAAGTTTTTGTTGCCGCTCACTCAACAACAAAAATGTAAAAAAGAAACACGATTTTTCCGCGGTTTTATGAAACATTTGTGTTACTCTGTCTTAAGTTAAGATGATGAACACAATAGCTGATACAAATGGCCCGGAACGACAGTTGCGAACATTTTTTTTGAGTTTTCACACTCGGAAGCTTTTGTGCAGCCGCCGAGGAGCGCGTGGTTGTAAATTCCCTATTGTACAAACAAAGCGGTAAAACGGTGCAGCTGGTGAAGCGGAGCTGCTGTGGGCGGGAAGCTGCTGCGCGTTCACAATGCGCGGCATCGGTGAGCGACACCAATTGGGGGCGGGGGTGACTAGTCTGAACCAATTTGAACTTTACATTATTGCTTTTTAATGTCTTTCTTTCTGAGAAATTAAAACGACAAATGTTGTGATTTGAACGTGTTTGACTTGGTTTTTCTTTAACGACACTCACTGTTTGTTTTTTTAATTCGGCAGGACTTGAAGGAGAAGAAAGAAGTGGAGGCGGAGGAGAAGAAGACCGAAAGCGAGGACGCACCTGCCAATGGCACAGTGAGTCTGAGACACACACCAGCCTCGTGGCCTTTTGTCTCGCGGCCGTCTTCGTGCAGGTGTCGCTGCACACGGTCCTCCCCGCTCAGCTGCTCCCCTCCATGCCGCTTTTGTTAAGGTTGTGAAATGGCACATATGTTGTTGTTGGCTAGCAACCCTGCAGACGCCTCGATTGGTTTCTATAGTTTTCCCGCAGCTTTGCAGTTAATCCCCTGGGGAGGTAATACGAGTTCCATATTCATGCCCCCCTGGCTTTTTTTTTTTTTTTTGAGGCGCATTGAAAGTGTTCAGTTCTGATTTCCTGTTTATGTTTCAACCCTCCCTGGTTAAACTGTCGACTAAACCCGCAGATTTTGAATGAATGTTGTTTGTCCTTCAGAATGGAGCCGATCACACTGAGAAAAAAGAAGAAACCACCGAGGAGGAGCAGAAAAATGGAGGTAGGTGAACTCCTGGAAAAGGAGGCTGTGTTCTGTGGATGCCGCAGACGTTCATAGTTGTTGGTGCTTGTGAGCTGAAGAAGTGGAGGCAGTCATCTCTGAAACTGACAAACTCTTCTGTTTTCAGACGATGCCGAGGAGGCGCCCCCTGCCGACGAAGCTGACGCACAGCCGGTAAAGCGTGCTGCTGAAGAGGAGGAGGTGGGCTGATGTTTAGACGAACACAACTGTAATTGTGTGGCTGGATGCGTTTCCCTGACTTTTTTTTATGTTGACATGTTTTTTTTCTCTCTCCTTTTTGTTAGGAAAAAGAGGACACAAAAAAGCAGAAGACAGAGGAAAACGGCGATTCAAAAGAGGCAGAAGTGGAGGCCTAGGCCTTCTGTCCTGCTACCCGTCGGCAGCAGCGTCTCAACAGTCCGGTCAACATCATATCGTAGAGCTTGTGCGTTCTGTAACCATGAAAGAGATTTTTTTTTTGTTCCTTCCATATTGGCGCATTGCACTGGAGTTTTGACACACAGTGGCCTTCATCCTTTTTTTAAATGAAATGTTATTTATTGGTCTTTAAAAAGGAGCTTTGTTTTTCTTGTACTAATTGGGCCACATCTTGAGATTTTTTTTCCCTCCTGATTCATTGCCTTGCATTACTAGGAGCACAATTTCTACAATGTCATTGCTGACCAGGTGATTCATACAGAGGCAGCTGCTCACCTCCAAGGCTCATAATGACCTCGCTGACACACTTAAAGGACCAAAGATAAGTTTTAAGTGGGGAATAATAGAAAGTGATTAGCATTATTAGTTGAGGTGTCCTTGTATTCGTTTGAGCTGCTACTTAATCCCCAGTTGCCCCGTTAGCATGACAGATTGTGCAAATGAGTTCAGGGGCTCTTGTCATGCGCCTCCACAGAGATATTGTTTAACCGTTTCCTGTGGGGTAAGGATTCTGTAATGTTAATTAACCCCTCTTAAATCTTAAACCTTTGGTCATTTGTTTCTGTATGCATTCCACACAAGTTTGTACCATATAAACTTTGGTTTTCTTGCATTTTTTTTCTTTTTTGAGTCTTATGTTGTGGTTGGGTATCTGTGTTTGGTGACTGCCTTTTTCAAAACCAGAATGGCATTTGGTTACTTCAGCCATTGCTTTGTATATTCTGATTAAGAAATAAATTTGTCTTTTTACTTAAACGTGTCTCTTCTGTGTGGAAGGTACATCAAAAGCTGTTTGCTACAAACCTCTGGTTTTGCAAGTGAATGATGTCATTTGACCTATTTTTCCTATACGTGGAAAATGGATGCAGGGAGGAACAAGGATAATTTCATTTGGTAATGGAACAGGGTGCACAAATGTAATGAGGTGGTTTCTTATAGCTCCCTCTTGTGGCAAAAGTTTAGAACTTCACTGACCAACTTGAGCGGACATGGTTTTACAAAATAAAAGCAACACGGAAGTAAAAAAGGCAAAACTGATTTTAATTTGATCTAAATCCTGAACAGAAGTAGCTTTTACACAAATGCTAATATAGGTAGTACCATATAGCAAGGTATTTGTTCAAGCAAGCTGCAGCAGCATGTGTAATAGTCACTGTTTCCTTAGAAACATTAGCATGGCGTGCCTCCAGTCACTCGAGGCTTTATTAGGAAATAGACATTCTGCAGAGAAAATTGTTCAATGGAATCATATTAGCTTTATATAGTTTGTGTAAGATTTACAAGTGATTAGTGCCCTGATATCAGGTACAGTGGTGCTGCAGATCAGTTGACATCACCCATTGAACAAAAAAAAAGTGCTGAATGACTCCTAATTTTTTGGTGATGAAAGGATGGAGTGAAAATCTTCAGAGAAGATCATTACAACTGCAAGGTGGTCACTAATGAGATGGAACAAAGGCCTCCTATCTGAAACATGCACCCTAATGATGACAAAATGCACTTGGCCATGTGATTCCCCAGAAGTTTTTTGTTTTTAGGATGTCCATCTTCAGGGTGACCCACAGTTCACGAGTCTTCTCTTTGCTGTTCTTGCCCGGTTTCCGAGTGAATGCTGATTCACACCCCAGTTTCAACTTCTCTTCCTGACAATGACAAGAATCACTGTCAATTTTACAATGGAGTGGCAGAGAGGAGGATGACGGCACACAGAGCTGCGTGTGGCTTCGGCAGGATTTTGCTTTGGGAATTTGCCCTCGGGACACATTTTAGTTTTTTTTTCTTTTTTCTCCCCCAAAATAAATGGCTTTGCAAAGTGCCTAGATCACACACGGCATAGTGAGATCTGCAAAGATTGTGTTTTCCTGTTAAAATGTGTGAAATATGAACTCTTTTTCTACTGTGAAAAGCTAAAATATACCAACTGGAGTTGCTAAAAATAAATGAAGAGAAAGTGTACGAAATATGTGGCCGCACCATTATTATGATTCCTGCTGTGAGTGCCATGCTAAAATGCTAACTCAGAGAAACAGGCAGGTAGACATTCATTTGGCTCTGTGTCCCTAAAACAGAGGCTGTGTGACATCACGCTGTACTGCAGCGCATGCAACTATCAGGCAACTGATTGAAGGGAGAAAAAGAGAGGAAAGCTGTGGTTAGCTTACACACAAGTTATAAATGCTCAAAACATCAAACTAAAAAAAGCAGGGAAATAATGAAGATTTGGCTGCAAAGAACTAAACGACTCAAGCTGTTCGGGACCAAAGCAAGACACAACAGGACTGTACACAATCAGACACACAAAAAAGCCCCACAATCATTTGCAAAAGTTAAGGGAAAAAGCATGGGTCCACACACGCTGTATGAACAAATTGGTGGTATTTACATACACTATAGTGGCGGCCAATGCCTGTCTGTCTGTTTGTGACTCTGAGAGGAGCAGGGCTCATCAGTGTGACACATGCAGTAATTCCAGTGCGGTTAGCTTTAGCATGTGTGTGCGTGTGTGAGGTTGTGTGAATAAAGAAGGCTTTTGCTAAGTGTGCACCAACAGTGGCTGGGTCTCGCTTTCGGGGGGCTCACCCTCAGGGGGGGGCAGCTGGTACACCACGCAGAGAGAGGAGTACAGGCAGCCCACGAATGACATCAGGCTTGCAAAGTACATCACTCCCTGAGCCCCTCCCACCAGTGAAGTCAGAGGTCCCATTGCCACAGAGACCAGGATCTGAGCCAGGAAGTACTGGCAGCTGAGCAGAGAAATGTCCACCCCCATCCCTCGTCTGGTCCCTTCTTCTGATGAGCCGCAAAACTGAAAGACACAATAGTTGAGTTTGACTTAGTGGGTAAAAAAAACTGTAATTTCTGACATCTGATATTAGTTAAACATCCAATGACTGAATCTTTTGGAAAGCTGATGGTTCATCATTACTATGAGCTTTTTAGAATAATTTTTATAATTCCCATGATAAAGACCCACTCCAATGAAAATCCTGTTTTTGGTGTTTTTTTTTAAACATATTCTTGTAGTTTTTTCTGATGATGGAGGACGTATATAAAGAAATTTAAGTGTAAAATTGCATTTCTGAGTATCACTTTGTTCAAATTGTTGTGAATCAGGAGCATATGAAAAAATTCAGTTTGAAAAAGATCGTATTTGTTAAATAAAAAAATACCCTGGGCGGGCCACCAGCTCCCTGCTCCGCTCCATTCTGCTGCATGGACTTGTAGATGACTGTACGGTTGGCTAGCTCTGATATTGCACACCATTTAAGATGCACTGCTAAGGGTTGGGGGTGTGAGGGGCTGTAAGCTAGAAGAAGAGCCTCTGAACAGAGAACTCTCAGCCATGGGTGATAGGCAGGGCGGGAGGTCACTCCGCGCCAACAGTCCCGCCCACAACTCAGAGGCAAATTTCTAATGAACTCCTGCCACTCTGCAGAACCTGTGTCCTGGAAAAATGACACAGGTTTTTTGATTTTGGCATAATCATAATTAAAGGACCACCAGTAAGAACACTTTTAGAGTAGATCAAAATTGGATCAGAGTGGGAGTTTTAAAACTTATATGAATGGAGATTTTATTATTTAAGCTCCATTTCCACAGTTTCATGAGGATGTTATGATGTTGCCTATAAATAAATGTTTTCCTCCAAGCATTCCCTTAAAGCACAAAGCAGAATAAGACCTGTGCATGATAGGATGAATGTTTTTCCACCTGATCTTATGTACGTTTTCTTCAACACCTCAAACTGACAAAACCAGATGACTTGTGGAAAGAAGCACTTGTGTCCCGTTATACCTTTACTTGTTATGCTAGTTGAGGTCAGACAAAAAGTTTATTTTGTTTCTTTTAAAGTTAACTTGCAGTCACACATAAACACTGACCTACATTTTATTAATGTCTAATTTGAATTTTAAAAAATGTCACTTTACAAAAATGAGAAAAAAACCTTAGGCTTGGCTGTTTTTTAAGCATTTTACAAAAAACTGTTTTATCAATTAAGAGAAAACAGTAACATGAACTGTTGAGACTATGACATCCTCTTCATCTGACACAGAACACGTAGACTTTGCTTAGAGATTGTACTCAAACAAATATGGAAAAATGCTCTCACTGCTTGCTTGCATTATTCTTACTGACGTAGCATCTTTTAATTACACAGTAGTTCTAAAACACAACATTCTTATTAAATGTATAGCAACAATAACATTGATTACTGATTACACCTTGATAATTTCATGTTTTTATTGACAGAATAAAACACTTTTAATTTATTTTTAGTCATACATTTTAACCTAAATTGTTTTAAGGTATGAATGATGCACTGACCAAAGAGCACTTTTACAATTTTGTTGTACCAGTGACAGTGAAAAATAAAGTTTTATCTATCCAACTTAGCAGTGAGCTGTGAGTGTGTAGACCAACTGGATAAAATAACTGTAGAATGAGATTTAATCCCAACCAGATAGACTGGCAGGGTTAATATGGCTATAATTGGCTCATCTCAGCTTTAGCAGCTTTAGCATGACCTTCCCAATTGTTAAATATTCACCAATACTACTCCATAAGAAAAACAGGGAATGACAAACTGCTGTGCCACTCAAACCTTTGAAGATGACAAACAGCCATATTTGTACAGTTTACCACAAATAGATTTACCATCTCTAACTTGTTGGCTATCATGGAATTTGTGATATATTGTTTTAGGGTTTTTGGAATCATCCTCTTGCAGTATAAACCATCTATTTGTCACCATCCTTAGGCAGACTGGAACCACTGGGAGTTTTCTAATAGACATGATTGTAACCCTTGTGCTATCCTAGGCACTTTAAAATTGGGAGTTGGGTCATCTAGACCCACTAGACAGTGCGCTAAACCTTTTTTCTTCAATGATTTGTGATCTTCACTGGTGTCCATGGATTACATGAAATCTTTCCCCCTTTATCCACCTTTGTCATGGTAGGAAGAACACGTCAATGTAAGGGTGGGGTCATCTAAGATGACCAAGGATTAAAAAGATGACAAGGGTTAAAATGAGCTTGATGAGCAGTCTTTTAAGGGTTTTCACACAGCTGATTAAAATATAAATGATATTGTTTAGCAGCAAAAACAGAAACTAAATTCTTACCTGAGGACTCTGGTAGTATTCACACAGCAGAGAGTAAGGCAGCGTACATAGAGAGGAGAAGAGCACCCCGTAGGTGACACAGAGCGAAAGTACAATGTAGAGGTTGGTGGACAGCGTTGCGAGGCCTGTGCCTAAACCAAATGCAAGGTAGGCAAAGAAATATAGAGTGCGAAGCGAGAAACGCTCCTCTAATTTCTCCAATATGGCTGGTAGATGTAGAAGAAAACAAAAAAAGCAGGTGTCAGACAAATATCAGCTAATATCTATCTGTGAAGGCAGATCTTTTCCATCCCAAACAAATTACTTACCTGAGTAGAATGCAGCACTGAATGCATAGATGCACATACCCCAGCAACCCATGCTGACCCCAGCGTTGTAGCGTTGGTAAGCCTCAGAGTCGTGGGGTGCTTTGGGATCTCCTTCAAACACAACCTCCCCCATGAAGTCGGTATAGAAGAGAAGCATGCCCTCAAAAGACAGCCAGCCTGCACCACAGATATATGAGCATAAAGTTGGGTCATGACGCTTTGCAGGGGCTGCAGGGATGTCTCTTTAAATTAGGAAGGGATTCTCACCTAAAAAGTGATTGGTGCATAAACTCCGCAGAGAGGGAGGCATCCTGTAGATGGCTATACACAGTAGCTTCATTGACATTTGGGATTCCCCTGTCTCCACATTCTCACTCAAATCACTTTCGTAGCGCACTCCGTTCAGCAAAATGTTTGCAACCTGCCCCAACAAAAAGCATCATGTCAAAAAAAAAAAAAGATCGGATTCTACTTTTTTTCTGTCAGAATTTGAGACTGACCTGTTGACTGAAAGTGACAGTCCTCCTCCGTCCATTCTCCAGACCGACGACTTGGGTTGCCATGGGCTCCTCCATCAGTGCAAGACTCTGAGGTCGCTTCAGGATGCTCGCAGTGGAACCTCGGTGTAATCCTGCACTAGACTGATCCCCGTCTGCAGGCTGAGGTGCACAGTGAGTCTGCGCATCCCCATCAGGCTGAGGCTCTTCTGCATCCTGAGCATGCGATGGAGAGACTCCATCAGCCTGGACTGCAGGAGGATGCTCTGCTACCTGTACGGACCTGTCAGGAGCTGGGGAGTCCCCTGGAGGCAGAGGCACAGTGGTGGAGTTTGGGGCCAGGGCCTGTGGAGTCTGCTGGCCTGTGTAGCAGTCTATGAGTACACTGTCTATGTAGGATGTTCCTAATGAGGAGGCAAACTCGTTAATGCCAGTAAGCGAGGTGTCCCTGCTTATAAAGCTGCCGTATTTTGGAGTAAGCGGACTCATGGGGGATATGGGGCTTGTGAGGCCAGCGCAAAGACGTGCATTAGCACTGCAAGAATGAGCCATGGCGTCTGGATTGCCGGTGTGAGACTTTGAAAAAGTGTAGTTGTAAAGACCTTCCTCGTCTTCCTGATCCAGTCCATGAGTAGCTCCAGGGGGAACAGGAGGAGAGGGAGGAAGAGGGAGGCTGGGGCTCTTCAGATGATTTTTGCCAGAGTTTTTGCTCATCTGGCTCTTTGGTAGAGTCCTCTCAGGGATGCTTGTTAAAGTCATGGCTGTAGCAATTACCAAAGTGATACTTGTAAACAAGTATATGACCCGCAGCTGACCTCCCATCGACCTTCCAAACTGTGTTTGGTCCCAGTTGATTCCCCCCACAATGTAGCCAAATCCTCCTCCTAGTCCTGGGGAGAAAAATGAGAACGCTGATTTACAACAGAAGAAGAATAATGTAAAATAATGGAAAGTGCTTTATCCGATGTTTCTGCAGAAAACAACAAACGTTTGTGAGGACTGGATACAAATATTCTCAGATAACCGTTTATTTTCTTCACATGACATGTTGATCAATATGTCCACCACTTTTATAATAAAAAGATTTGTGCTTCATCAGCCTCCTTGTTTCCAATTACTGATGATTTTTCACAAGTTCCTTCCACTTTAAAGACCCACTCCGACGAAAATCATGTTTCTGGTGGTTTTAACATCTTTTTGTGGAATTTTCTCATGATGGAGGACTTCTATTAATTTCGGAATATTTCTTTATTCAAGTTGTGAATCTGGAGCAGACAACAAAAAGGCTTGTAGCAGTGATGTGGGTCCCACAGTTGGCGGGCCATGAGCTTCCTGCTCCGCTCCATTCTGATGCATCCACTTGCAGACAAATAGATCCATGTACTTCTTTGTTTTCCTCGTCTGAGCTGGAATCTGGACCAAAACTGTTCGGATGAATAGCTCAGATATTGCTAGCCATTTTTGTTGCGGCGCTAATGTTAGGTTGCGGGTGTGAGGGACTCTAAGTTAGCTGGAGAAAGTATAAAGAAAGGGATGACAAGAAGTGTGAAAAGACTTACTCTGTGGTCTCGCCCCACAACTCAGAGGGGTGTGAACTACTGCTGCTCTGTAGAAACTATGTCCTAGAAAACCAACAGGTTTTTGATTTCTGCTAAAAAAGGCATAATCTAAAGAACACTGGAAACACTTTCAAAAGCAGACTAAAAGATTATCGGAGTGAAACCTTAAATGTGCGGTTTTATAAAAAAGACACTGGTTTCATTTACCTGCAAGTAATGCGTGAATGTTCAGGCCCCGATCCTGGTCCTCTGGGCTGCATACGTCCATCATGTAGGCGTGGCTTGGGTTGTCAGCTGAATCCGCGCTAAAGTCCATTAGAACAACGCCGCAAACTGTTAGCACAATGCCCCACTTGTGATTTGATGCTGTGTCCGCCAGAGCACCCCCGATGTCACGCCCATTTAATAGTAGAGTCAGACCAAACAGAGCCCCTGTGAGGAAGAATGATTGTTTAGCAGAAAAATACATGCCTCTGCAACTTTGAACACAATTGCTTTGATCTGTGTTTTATGATAACTTGATTTTCTTGACATAAAATCAATACAAAATCAACATGGCAGCCTATAGCTACATCTTACCAACAGCCAAAGCAAAAATAAAAGGTCGTCTCCTTCCAAACCGAGAAGTACAACGGTCACTCCATGCTCCAAGGAGAGGCTGAACCAGAAATCCTGCAGGAAAGAAACCATTCAACTGCATGTCTTTCAATTATCATTATTGATTATATTATGATCAATTTGTGGATTTGATGACATTCCTTACCTAGAATGGGACTAATGAACCACACTAAGCTGTAGAATTGATCCGGTAGGCCCATCTGTAGAAGGACGGGAGTCACATAAGCTGTTTCCATGGCATAGCTAAATTCAATACCAAACAGGATGCAGCCGTTGAATAGCAACTCTTGAAAGGTCCTTCGTGGGGGAAGCTCGCTGAGGTCCAGCTGGTCCAGGGGGCAGGGTGTGTTGGGAGGGGGAGGCGGTGAAGGTCGTATCAGCTTCCTACGCTTTGGTTGTCTTTGGAAGTTGTTGGCTCTGTGGCTGAGGTGTCGGGTGGTAGATGTTGGGAAGCTGGCGGTTTTGGGTAAGGAGCTCCTCCATGTGCCTTCCTGAGCTGTGGATGACCTCCCCTCTGGACTGGCCAGAAGAGGGTCACTGGGGGTGCCCATGCCTGGAGATGACATATCTCTCAAGCTAGATCACACTGCAGCACAAAAAAAAATATTATGTAACAACACATTTTGACTTTATAGGATGATTTTAAAACAAAGAAACTCCATGAAAATAATTTAAATGTAGTATAGAGAGTACTGGAAGACTGTTAATGGTTGTAGTGATACTATAGGGACACTGCAGTCCTTAGCAGAAAAGGCTAATGGGCACGACGCACTGCAACCAGCGCGCATGCCGTGCGCAAAGTCCATGTGCTCCCAAAGCTGACTACAGCAGTGAAGTATGCGGCATCGCGCTCATGGCGCCTGCTTTTTCTTTTCATGTTTCATGCAGAACTATTCCACTGACAAATGTAAAGAAAACGCACCGGGATCGATCGCATTCAGATTGGAAACATCCTACGTGGACTGTGCGCATCCGCTGGAGGAGCGACTGTTTACTCCTCTTTCCACGAAAAATGTTCGACCTGTTCTTGACTCGACATTCAGCAAGAAAAGTTCAACAGCAGACAACCGTCTCAGCTATGTAAGAAGATGAAAAGGCCACGCAAAGAGATACGCGAAAATGGATAATTACCTTCAGGAGGCGGGACGTCATTTATTGCAGCTCAATGGGAAGGAAAGCTCGGGGGGTGGGGGGGGGGGGGTGATGGTGTTCGAGGGGAAAAATTAACTAAAGGGTCATAATTTCTTTTTATTTTCCTTTGATGCAATCATCCCCCCCTCGCTGCTCCTGCGTCCCTTCTCCTCCTTCCCCCTCTTCTCTCCATTCGCCTCCTCACCACGGTCTGTCCCGTGACGTCACGCCCCTCCCTGCAGCATCAGCACCACTGACACATCTGTCCACACCGTGGGTTTCCTGTAAAGCACGCGGTCACCATCTTCTTTAGCTGTTCATCTTCAGCTTTTAGAAACTCCATCAGGTGAAGAGAATATTCCTTACTACCTTACAGCAATAGGAGGCAGATATGGGAAAAAACAAACGTTTTGCAGCTTTACGATGAATGATTATGGTTACAGTAAATAATGTAAATACTCTCAGTTATGTAAAATCTTATATTTCACCCCACACATGCATTTTATTTGAACCTTTTGTTTTAATTTTATTTTTATTTTTTGTTCAAAATTTGGTTAATGTTCATGTTTTAACATAAATAATTACAAATATTTTTGTTTGTGATTAAAAAAAAAGATTTAAAAAATGAAAAAAAAAAAACTTTATAAAAACACATAGATGTTTTTCTGCCTCAAAACGCAGCACTTTTTGCCTAATTATTTAAGCTCAGTTTTAATAACATGTGCAGAAAATACAGTTCTCAGTGATGGGAAGCATTTTCTGAGCACAAAGTTAAAATGGATCATTTTCATAATTTGCATAATACACTTCTTTTTGAAACATGAAAATTCACGTAATGATTATTTTCTGAAATTATTTAAAGTTTAAAATGCTGTTCATCAGATTCTCTTTTCTACATGAAATAGCTGGTTTAGAAGAGCTCAGTTTCTCTGTGGTTAACAGACGTTTTTGTGCTCCTTTTGGGAAATGTTAATCATCAGGTAATGACTTCTTTAGACTTATATAAGATGATTACAGAGCAAACGGGTCATTTCCCTTATAAGATATCAGCCTTTTATGAGACTTGCAGCTCTCAGTTGTGTCTTCGTTTTTTTTTTTTTAATGACAGGATGAGCATTATTAATGGTCTCTCTGAAAATACTTATGCAGTTAAAGTTCCATTTCAAAGCAGATTAGGTAGGTTTAACTGACTTGCATGTCATAATGTGCCCTACAGGTTGTCAGCCTTAGACGAAGAGAATGAGACAAACCCCTGGTGTTAATAAAGTCATGATGAATGAAAATTGAAAGTTGTGAAATTATTTTGTACCATAAAAGTGTGAAAAATAACTCCTAGATCAAGGTACATCAGGGTCAGATCGCACCATTTGTCATTGTTTAAACCAGAGTAGACTTCATGGGACACGGCTAAGGAGGACACCACTGTTGAAAGGAAATCATAAAAAAGCCAGACTGGAATAAGCTAAAATGCATGTTGACAAGCCACAACGCTTCTGGGAACAGATGAGACAAAATTGGAGCTTTTTGGTAAGGCACATCAGCTATATGTTCGTAAACTCAAAAATGAAGCATACAACGAAAAGAACACTGTCCCTACTGTGAAACATGGAGGAGGCTCAGTTCTGTTTTGGGGCTGCTTTGCTGCATCTGGCACAGGGTGTCTGTGTCTTGAAGTTGTGCAAGGTAAAATGAAATCTCAAGATTATCAAGGCATTCTGGATAGAAATGTGCTGCCTAGTGTCAGAAAGCTTGGTCTCAGTCGCAGGTCATGGGTCTTCCAACAGGACAACGATCCGAAACACACAGCCAAAAACCCCCAAGAATGGCTAAGAGAAAAGCGTTGGACTATTCTGAAGTGGCCTTCAATGAGCCCAGATCTGAATCCCATTGAACATCTATAGAAGGAGCTGAAACATGCCATTTGGAGAAGACACCTGTCAAACCTGAGACAACTGGAGCAGTTTACTCATGAGGAGTGGGCCAAAATACCTGTGGACAGGTGCAGAAGGCTCATTGACAAATACAGAAACCGTTTAATTTCAGCGATTGCCTCAAAAGGTTGTGCAACAAAATATTAAGTTATGGGTTCCATCGTTTTTGTCCAGCCCTATTTCATTAGTTTGTTATTTTAAATAATTCTGTTAATCAACAACTCAAAAGTAATGGCTGATTTTGATTATTTGATTTTCAATAAATCTTAATTTATTGTTACTTTTGAAACGACTTTCTTTTTTTAACTGAGGGGTACCAACAATTTTGTCCACCACTGTATATATGAAGCGCAGCTGTTCCTAGCAATGTGCTAGAGCAGTGTTTTTCAACCAGTGTGCCGCGGCACACTAGTGTGCCGTGGGAGATGGTCAAGTGAGCCGTGAGAAATTGCCCTCATTAACTGATCTAAAAGCAATTATTACCATCTCCAGGAAATCAGCTCTTTGTTCATCCAAACAGGCCCTGATAAAACACTGAGAAGTTAAGAATATGAAATATCATAAAATATTTTTTTTTGTGTTTATATGATTCCATTAAAGATATTTTGATAAGAATAACGGGATACCGCGATTTAGCTGCAGCTATAAGTGTGTAAGGAAAAGTCCCGCCCCTTTAACTGTCTCCACCAATCACTCTTGAAGGCTTAATCACATGTCATCAGTCTGACCAATCAGAAGTGGTTAAAGTATTCACTTCCTTGTTTCGATTTAGCGCAAAAAAGTCTCTCTGTTCTAACAAAAATACCAGCTAAAGCTCGTCGTTAGCGGTGTAGCTTTCCACAGAATCTGGTATCAGACTGGAACAAGTGAACAAAACCATGAAGCTCAAAGACGCTGGTCTTTCTGCGGTCGGCGGATTACGGGCACTACATCTCCCATGATGCAGTAAAGTGACTGTCTTAGCGCACAATGAGTGTCTCCTCTTAACGTCTTAAAACAACGAACACACATCAAACAGTTTTCAAATCTTTTGACTTAATTTTTAATACATCTTTAAGAAAAAACAGCTGCAGCTTCCAGCGTTTTCTGCAACAATTATCACAAAAATGCATGTGAGATTGCAGAGCGGCTGTAGATCAATACAGACTGAGCTTTTTCTTTTTTTTTTTATTTATCTATTTTTTTGGATGCTGGTGTGCCGCGGTATTTTTGTCAAGGTTAAAGTGTGCCGTGGCTCAAAAAAGGTTGAAAAACACTGTGCTAGAGGTCTGAGGTCTTTCCAGGTATCTGTTGTAGCCACTCCTCCAGCTTGGGGGGGTTACTGCCCCGAGTGCTCCAATTACCACAGGCACCACTGTCACCTTCACCTTCACTTTCCATACTTTCTCCAGTTCATCTCTGAGTCCCTGGTATTTCTCCAGTTTCACATGTTCCTTCTTCCTGATGTTCCCATCATTTGGCACTGCCACATCCACCACAACGGTTTTCCTCTGTTCTTTATTCACCACTACAATGTCTGGTTGGTTCGCCATTACCATCCTATCAATCTGGAAGTCCTACAGGATCTTTGCCCTCTCATTCTCTACCACCTTCTGAGGTGTTTCCCATTTTGACCTTGGGGTTTCCAGTCCATATTCTGCACACATGTTCCTGTATATTATTCCAGCCACTTGGTTCTGGTGATCCATGTATGCTTTCCCTGCCAGCATCTTACATCCTGCAGTTATGTGCTGGATTGTTTCAGGGGCCTCTTTGCACAGCCTACACCTTGGGTCTTGTCTGGTGTGGTACATCTGACCCTCTATCGCTCTGGTGCTCAGGGCTTGTTCCTGATCTGCCAGGATGAGCGTTTCAGTGCCGTCCTGTAGGCCAGCCCTTTCTAGCCATTGGTAGGACTTCTTGATATCAGCCACTTCAGTTATGGTCTGGTGGTAAATCCCATGCAGGGGTTTGTCCTCCCATGAGGATCTGGATTTGGGATGGAACCCTCCATGCATGGTGAGGAGCTTTTGTGTCTTAACATCCATGGTCTGTATCTCTTCCTTTAGCCATCTTATTATTCCTGCAGGGTATCTGATAACTGGCAGTGCGTAGCTGTTTATTGCACGGGTCTTGTTCTTGCCATTGAGCTGGCTTCTCAGGACTTGCCTTACTCGTTGGAGGTATTTAGCTGTTGCAGCTTTCCTTGTTGCCTGCTCCAGGTTGCCATTTGTCAGTGGAATTCCAAGGTACTTGTAACTGTCCTCAATGTCTGCTATCGTTCCTTCTGGGAGTGAGACCCTTCCTGTGTGAACTACCTTCCCTCTCTTTGTCACAATCCGGCTGCATTTCTCAAGCTAGAATAACATCCCAATGTCAGTACTGTAGATCCTGGTAGTGTGGATCAGGGAGTCAGTATCCGCGGTTACATGCGCAAAATATCTTGTTCGGATCAATGGTCGGATAAGAATTCAACCTTGTACATGGGCCCAGAAAAACCTTTTACGATTAGAACGAACGTTCACATGGTCACACTTTCTGTTGGAGGAAATCATTTGGGTATATGCAGCAGTGTTGAAATTACCGGAAGAGGAAATAAGTCCCGCTGGTAACAAAGTGAGCTACCACATACATGTATATGCAGCAGCTCGGTAATATACAAGATGATCTTCTAAATGTGCTTTTATTAATGTCATGAATATTATGAAGCGCCTGTTCGCTCATCATTTTCTTTTTAATCCGTGTGGTCAGTGCTTTTTTTGTGGAAGAACGGAGCTGGAAAAAGCCAGGGTTAGGAGAGGCTAACACGCGCTAACAACATTAGCCTTGTTTGATGAACACAAAATCCATGCGGGAAATGCCGCAATCTGCATCTTGGCTGCACGTAAATATGTGGGAATAACATCTGCCTTTCTTTTATTGGGACACGACTGGAAACACAAATCCACGGGATTGTTTGAACGGTTTCTAAGGACTGAGCAGCATTTCAGCTTTGAAAAGCTCACACACCGTCCCAAAGCCGCTGTGTGAGCTGACGGCCCGAGCTCTGAACTGTTTACATGCAACACGATCGGATAAACAATCGGCATAACCCACCTGTCTCGATAAGAAATTTTGTGTTTGTGTGTGTGTATATATATATATATATATATATGTACAAACGTGTGTGTGTGTTAATTTGTGTTTGATAACAGAAAACATGTTTTTTTGTTATATTTTAAGGATTTTATGTGCATTTTCAGTTTAACCAAAAATACATTTTTAATGGGGTTTCTCTTTCGGCACTTTGTTTATGAATGAAACATTTTGCTGGGCAGAGGATTAAATCACAACAGAGTTCTTCACTTTTGTTTCATAGGAGTATTGGGAACATAATTTTTGTTTTTAACCAGTCAAAATGTTTATGTTTTGGTGCACTCAAGAAATACAGAACTACATTTGAATAATAAATAGAAAAGTTCCTTGTTTATATGTCCATCAATAAAAATTA
The DNA here is from genome assembly GCF_053564925.1 of Oryzias latipes. Classification (NCBI taxonomy): domain Eukaryota; kingdom Metazoa; phylum Chordata; class Actinopteri; order Beloniformes; family Adrianichthyidae; genus Oryzias; species Oryzias latipes. Next base: position 10,429,069 of record NC_136241.1, on the reverse strand, counting down.
AAAAGCACATTGTTTTATTCATATAAAATGGTAGTTTTGAACAACATTTAGCAAATGCCAAAACCTTTGGACTCATTTGTTGAGAATCTTATGCAATCTACATTACGAAAAACCCGTTTCTCGGCAATCAATTGTAAGATGTATTGTACACACTAGACCCCGCCTCCGATGTTTCATAACGTCTTCTGATTGGTAGTTTTCTGAACAAGAGTGGACTGTGATTGGAGGAGAGTGGCAAAGTGGGCGTTTCAGGAAGAAAGTGTTTTGCAACTGCTGTGCGGGTGTTACATACCTTCCAGAGGCTTTACTGGTGTATATCTTTGTCAGTTTTTCGCGAACTGTAAAGCTTTATCTTTTTTAAACCTCAGGTGTAGATCATGGCAAAAGTTGACCTTGCTAAAGTTGGGAAGAATGTGGTGAAAAGTGCTGACAGCGGAGAGGTGAGTGAACGAATTACTCATGACATGTGACGATCACAAGTTTAAAGGCTACTTTCTACGTTTTTACTTCTATTATTCATTTAATTTAGTGGTTAGTTTATAGAATTGTTGCTCTTTACCTCTAAGCGTTTGTGTTTCACTAAGTTTTAGCCTACTCAGAGCTAGTTTTGATGAGTGAATGTGACATAATGAAGGTTTTGTAAGACCTTTACATCATTGCTGTCTAAAATCAGATCAAATACAATTCACATAGATTTATTTTCAAAAGAGCAACTTTTGTCTTCAGTGTTACTATATTCTCACAATTTCTTGATTTTGCTTTAGCCTTGATCATTACCTCTTTTTCCTAAAAACATGTTTTTCCCTCAGAATGTGGAGCTCCAGTCTCTGTGGCAGGAACAGCCGGTGGTCTTGTTCTTCCTGCGAAGGTTCGGTTGCCAGGTGTGCCGATGGATGGCGTCCGAAATCAGCAAACTGGAGCCAGACCTGAGGGCCAGTGGTGTGTCGTTGGTGGGGGTCGGACCAGAAGAAGTTGGACTGCAGGAGTTTAAGGAAGGAGGCTTTTTTAAAGGATGTAAGAAGCGTTAAAGTCATTTGTTTACAGTTTATTTGGTGTTTTCTACTCCAGACATTAGTTAAAAACTAAGTGTTTTCATTCACGGAGGAACTTTAGTTTAAATCAGCCTCTGCTAATATAAAAACAAGAAAGAAACGGCAACCATTTTTTTTCTTCTATTGCAGCAAAGGTATACGTAAACTGTCGACCAGTATTTATGGTGTAGTGACACACCCAGGGTGTGTCTGTGGATTCTGTTATGCTAACTGGCTTCTCTGTGCTCGCGTTAATAATTAGTCTCCTTTTTATTTTAGCTATTTACGTCGACGACCAGAAGAGATGTTACAAGGATTTGGGTTTTAAACGGTGAGTTCAGTTCCAGGTTTTCTTCCCCTTTAAAGAAGTGACCCCCAACCCCTAAGGACGGGTGGCACAGGCCGCAGAGAGAGAAAATAACACAGCCTACGCATACAATCTGATTCTGAAGGAAGTCTTATTTTGGAAAACTACTGGATTCTCTCCATCACTCATTCTTGACGCCTGTCAAGTCGCTCCAACTCGTGTTGAAAATACATCTTTTTTAAAGCTGCTGGATTGATCACTAAATTCAACAGCCCAAACTAGCAAAGTTAACAAAAAGCACATTTCATTTTGCAAAAAAGAGTCCACAAGGAAGCAGCAGAAAAGCCTTTGATCTGCATTTAACAAACTGGGAGTCTTTACTCCTAATGTGGATGGATTGTGACAGTTGTTCCCACGGGCCACAGTAACAATGCATAGTATTTAGCAACCTGCTGTCTAATGTTATGAGGATGCTGCTAATAAAGTTGTTCATACTGTTTATCATTATATTTAAAAAAATACAAGTTTTAGACACTTTTTAATTGTTTTATATTTCCTTTGGTATTTATCGGTCTCACCTTAAAAGTTGGACCAGGCTGAAGTTGGCATATGATTTTTTTGGCTTCCACTTTGACAGTCATTCCCATTTTAATGGTTTCTACACAAAATCAAGCCTACATATAAAGTTTATAGCAGCTGCAGATATTTTACAGAGGATGAAGATAAACTTCAACCAAAAGTTTAAGGGAAACTGGAGGCCAAAGTACAGCCTCGCACAGGCCGGTCCGTGAAAATATTGGGACATAAATCCGGTCTGTCGCCTTAAAAAGGTTGGGGACCACTGCTATAGAGTAAAATGCAGATTACTTTATTTATTTATTTTTTACTATTTTCTGTATCTCATTCAATGTAAAGTCCTTCACAGAGACGTCTTATCTCTGTTTTGAGATTAGATAAAGAAAACAAAGCAACAAGCATATCAATACAATTTCCCGTTCATTTTATAACAAACCTCCAGTTTTGTTTTAGCTGTGTAAAATTGACCATTATAGCCTGAGTTTGACTTGTTATGTTTTTGGTTGAACATTTTTTTGTCAGGTACACAGCCATAAGTGTCGTCCCTGCTGCTTTGGGGAAGAAAGTCCGGGACATATCCTCAAAGGTATAGGTCTTTTAGTGAATCCATACGATTAGTTTGACCATTTTTCTTTATCACAAACATTTTTCTTAACAGTATCTATGGCAAATGAGGTCAACGAACTTTCTTTGGCTATTTGTCAAATGTTCTGTTTTCAGGCGAGTGCTGAGGGAATCCAGGGAAACTTCTCTGGAGATTTGCTCCAAAGTGGAGGCATGCTCATCGTGGCGAAAGGTACAGTCGGTTCACATCATTTAATGTCCGTTGTAGTTATTTAAAAACAAAGCCAAAGGGTAACTGAATTGTTTTATTATTGTGGATTTGAAATGTTCAAGTGCTGTAGCTGGGGAGATGTTAACGCTGCTTTTAAAAAAATGCATGAAGAAGCTGAAATTACCACCAGAGCTAAAATTACCACTAGAGGGCAGTATTATATCACTTGTTAGCCATATGAGCCAAATCCTCCAAAACTCCCACAACATTTAGAGCTAATAATAATTTTTTTTTACTACTTCCAACTCTTAAGTTGAAATTCAGATTGATTATATGATATGTAAGTATTCAAAATAGAATGTGAAATAGCAGTTCAGAAAGTGAATCTAACATAGAAAGGATTGAGAATTGAGGGATAACAACTTTCCCATTATGTGCTGTTGTGTTGGGTCATTTTCATTGTCAGGAAAAAAAGCACAGTCCAAATACAAAAGCCAGTGATTCCGACTCTCTGTTCGTGTGATGCTCTGCTTTATGTTGCTGTAGGGCGGCGTGCTCTTTTGAAGTTACAGGTCACCCTGTCCCGTGTTTCCATCATTTTTAAACTCTTGATTTAAGTAAAGGTCTTTTCTGTTCAAGCTCAGGTCTATTTCCAATGTTTACACTTTAGTATCAGATGTAGGTTTTAGACTATGCTTGTGGCCCTCTCATTATACAAGCTATATGATGCAGCATTTGACTACTCTTTTGGTATATTTGTCAGTGGAAGTATCTTCACTAAACAGTGAGTGAACTCCATATAAACTTATAACTTTCACTAGACAAAGTCAGATTTCTAACAATCTTTTTTTGCTGCATGACATTAAAAATGTTTTTTTGTTTTTTTTTTAAGGTGGAGAAAAGGTGTTACTGCATTTCATTCAGGATTCACCTGGAGACTTGGTCCCTCTTGAAGACATCTCCAAGGCTTTGGGCATCACTGCTTCCGTCAAAGCAGGCCAGAAGCCGGTGGTAAGACATGTCATTTGCAGTTTAGGTTGTAGCCAAGGTTAAAAAAAGGCAAATGTTTTAACTGCCGGTTTAATTCCTGGTTGTAATATTTATTGTTTTTGCCATATTTACCTTTTTTGCATCCATCAATGTGCAAAAATGTGTCAAAGTGGGATAAAATTTATAGGCCATTTTTGGATAAAAGCGCATGCTTGATGATTATAAAAACTGAAAACCTTGACTCTGTAGTTAAGATGGTAAAATATATAATGAGCAAATAGAATTGATGTTTGCCCGTTTATTAAATAGCAGAGCTCTGATTTACGTCAGTCGAGGCATGAGTCAGGGTTGTCTCTTTGAAGAAAATGTATCTCTGATTGGACCATCCTTATAATCTGGGTTTGTGAGAGGCACCAACAAGTTCCTAAATGTCATCTGTGCACCCAAAAATACAAAGGAAATCCTATACTTTTGGTACTGAACTAAATTAACCTCTGATGTTAAGCATTTTCAAAGTAACTCATTCATTTTTTCAATGAAAAAGCTGATAATTCAGCTGCAAACCTCAAATCCAGGCCAGAATTGCTGGGACAAAAACAAACCAAAAAGGCTGAGATCATCCCCTGCAGTGGGATTTTGCAGTGGGATGGAAGACTGCTTTATTAGAAGGGTTAAATAACAGAGACAGAACAGTGAAGCTTCTACCACACAGTGAAGAATTGTGCCATGCATCACGCATTCCCAGAATCAGCATTCATTGTAGAGTTGGGCTTGTACACCTTCAAACAATCGGAAGACATCAAGGGACTCAAAAGGATCCTTGAGATGAGAGTGGTCGTCCTCAATAACATAAATTCCTGACGGTCCGCCCCTATTATTTCTAAATGATATTCTATGGTTTTGTGATGTCAATATATAATGAAGCAAAACATTTAGGTTATCGCACAAAATACAGCTTTTGTTCTGTATTTTTATAGCATCGATTCTGAGACAGACTCCTCAGTTCATTGACTGACGTAGGATCTGAAAGCCCACGGCTTTATGGGGTTTTTCCTATGACCACAGGGGCTTTCCACAGTCCCAAAACATTCAACTTTTGCTTCCAAACTGATCAGAATCGTTTAATATCATTGTACACAAGAGGCTTGTTACAACGAAGTTACAGGGGCTCTCCAGCTGCTTCAGCAAAATAAAATAAAGTTACATACATGTTAGAATGAAATAGAAAATATAAGGAACTATGGAAATATACATTGATACAACTTACATACATGTATTGCACGTAACTTTTATTGCACCTTCAGACTGTTAGATATTGGACATGATTGTTATACAGATGTTACAGTGTTTTTACTTTGAAGTTCACATTTTGTTCAGGACGTTGACAGCTCTGGGGAAAAAAAAGGTTTTTAGTCTATTTGGTGTGACCTTTGTGTGTTCTGTGCCGCCGGCCTGACGGTAGCAGTTGGAACAGGTGGTTGTTGGGATGGTGGAAGTCCTTGATGATTTGTTTGGCTCTGCTCGTGTAGCGAGAGCTGGCGATGTCCTCTAGGCTGGGCAGGGGGGAGCCAGTGATTTTCTGGGCAGAGTTGACCACCCTCTGCAGCGCTTTCCTGTCTGTGGCATACCAGGCTGTGATGCAGGACGTCAGGATGGTCTCTATGGTGGCTCTGTAGAAGGTCACCAGCAGCTTCTTGTCCAGGTTGTTCCTCCTGAGTATTCTCAGGAAGTGGAGACACTGCTGGGCCTTCCCTACTGCCGCAGTGGTGGTCCAGGAGAGTTCCTCTGTGATCAGCACACCCAGGTAGCGGATAGAGCAGACCCTGTCCACGACCCACTTATATACAGTGCTCCACTCTCCCCTTTCTAAAGTCCTGGATTACTTCTTTAGTCTTTGTGGTGTTCTGATGGAGGTTGTTTCCTGAACATCACTTCCACAGTCTGCTGACCTCATCCCTGTAGTAAGTCTCATCTTCCCCTAAAATGAGCCCGACCACAGCGGTGTCGTCAGCAAATTTGATGATGGAGTTGCTCGGGTAGGTCGAGGTGCAGTCAGATGTGTAGAGCGTGAAGAGGAGTGGGCTCAGTACACATCCTTGTGGTGATCAAGTGCTAAGGGTTATTGTAGAGGAGAGGTGGGGTCCGAGTCTGACAGACTGTGGGCGTTCTGACAGAAAGTCTTTAATCCATGTGCACATGGGGGAAGAAAGGCCCAGGTGTAGCAGTTTCTCTGTCAGGATGTCTGGGACGATGTTGTTGAAGGCTGAGCTGAAATCCAAAAACAGCGGCCTTACATAGTTCCCTGGGTGGTCTAGGTGACGGAGGGCAGAGTGTAGTGTGGTGGATATGGGGTCATCTGTAGAGCGGTTTGGTTTATATGCAAACTGGAGCAGGTCTAGAGTGGGTGGAAGGCTAGCTTTGATGTGTTTTGATACAAGCCTTTCAAAACAGTTCATGACTACAGGCGTGAGGACAACTGGCCTGTCGTCGTTGAGACTGTCCGCTACTGGCTTTTTGGGAACCAGAATTATGGTGGAGGTTTTGAGGCAGGCTGGGTTGCTGCATTGTTCCATTGACTGGTTGAATATTTTGGTGAAGACCTCTGATAATTGATCGGCGCATGCACTCAGTACCTTGCCCGGTACTCCGTCGGGGCTTCTTGTCTTCCTTTCCCCTGGTGGCTCATTTGTGTGCTTTCCACAGAGGCCATTATGTCAGAACCCAAAACCTTTCTAAAGACCATTGAGCAGGTATCCTCTCAGCAGACCAGGAGCAGCATGCACACAACTATATCTGTCTGTTACTTTTATAAGTATTCATTATTTGTGGGTTGTAGGTGTTAATGGAGGGTGATGGTTGGGTTTTTATTGTAATACTGTACATGTTTTTTGTTTTTAAATGTAAAGTGCTTTGAGTTGCACAGGGCATGAAATGTGCTTTTCTAATAGATAAGGTTTGATTTGATTGTCTATCACAAATATATATACATAAGTAAGACTTGATGCAATATGAAGTTATCTGTAGCTTTGGCATGTTCTAAATGGGTTTTAGAAAAGGGCGTAAGCTTATTAATGGGATGTACCAACCGGCTGAAAGTAAGCAGGCTTTGGGCAGACTGTGAAATATGATCAGAACTCGCAGCAGCTGATGAAAAGCATTTTAACAGTCCTCACTCTGACCTCCAGGGGATCTTTAAAAACAGAAGAGACAGGCTCATCACTTGGCCTGTAATAAAACAAAACAAAACCGAGAAACTTTAACACTGTCTGTGCTTTAAAACATTCATATTGACATTTAAAGAAGAGATTAAACTTTGAAGTAACTGTGAATTTGAGTGCTTCTGGGGTAAAGTACCGTTAAATTTCTGATTTATTTGATATTTTATCCAGGGAAAGAGCTCTTTGTTTTAATATTTATGCACAGAGATGGACTTAACTGAAATGCTGTACTGATTAACACAGTACAGGTCAACAAAAAGAATAAAAATCTTTATATAGGAAATCTAAGAATATCCATTTTTTCTTAAAAAAAATGTTGTTTTTTTATGATAAAACTTTATAAAGAGGTTTTTTTTATTTAACAAGGAGAGAGAATTGTAAATCTCTGCTCAGGGAATAAAGCATTTATCTGCCGATGCGACAAAACATCATATCCCTCGTTTCCCTTTACATTTCTCCTTTATTGCCTTGGGTAAACTCATTGACTTAATGTATTGTACATCTTACATGTTTAGTAATTTAGGTATCGATTGATTAAAACAATAAAGTCAACTTTTTTTAACCAACCCATTGTAGCGCAAAGTGCACGATTTATAAAAATATCAAATTATATAGAACCGTTCCAATTTTTTGCAAAAAATAAAACAAAGTATTAAAATTTAAATAAAATTATCTAAAATGTTCAACTACATAACCCACAGAAATAATTTGTTTTAAAATATGTACTGTAATAGTTTATAAAAAAGATAATAGGATTACTGTAGATAAATAAGGTTAACTAATTAAATGTTAAGTTAAAAAGGGGTTTGTTTTTGTAAATTGCTGTGTTCTCTGCAGCCTTCAAGCCCCCTATATAATAATGATTTACTGTTGGTTTTTGATTTAATTCTTTTAACGACTAAAAAACCAGTGATGGATGACCACAGGGTCAGCGAGGGGTTGATTTGGTAAAAGCAAACCTGTAAAATTACCCATAAAACATTTATTAATCATCATAAAAATCCTGACGCACACTGGGAACCAATGCAGTGAATATGAGTCGGCATCCTTGTTCTCTTTAGCACAGAAATGACTGATCCCCTGTGCAAATGCTTGTTTTAAGAAGATCACAAAGCAGAAGGGTATAATAAATCTCAAGACTAGAAATAAAAGTATACTTTAGAAACTATATGGTGGAGATACAAGATAGAAAAATGGCCTATAGTCCATAATTTAAGGGTTTTATGTGTAAGTCATAATTTTGTTTTCTGGTTCTTTTCTTGTTGTTACAGTGCAATGATGATGTTTGCACACGATAATGAAGACGCTGCGAGCCTAAAGCCAAAGAAATCCAACTGAAGTTTGAATCACTGCTATTTTTTACAGTCTCCTTATTGCTTTTGTTCCATTCTAATGAGCATTGTATTTAATAAAGGCGACACTTTCATAATGCTTTTTAATATGTGATTTTGTATTTCTTAAATCATGTATACACTTAACTTAATAATTTTGAACGATAATAAACACTAGAATCAAGAGTTTTGTTTATGTGAGAAATAAAAATGTTTAAATGAAATGTAAAAATTGATTCAACAGTGACTCCTTGTCCGCAATTTAAGACGAAGTTGAGAAATGTTTGTGTTTTTGAGTTTAATTTTAAGCATGCGTCTGTTAAAAGGACATGTACAAAAAATTAAATAACAAAAAAGGTGTCTATAAAAACATAAAACTCTGCAAATGTTTGCACTATATACATTAGAATGTGAGCTACCTGTGTGTCAAAATGTTTGGTAAGTGTGCTATGGTTTTAATTGACTGTAAACCGTTTAGATTACGCCTTTTAAAACAAATTATTAAGCTTCTTCAGTTCAGACAATCACTTTAATGGGAATAATTACAAATCTGTCACAAAAATAGCAGTCTAGATAATTACATAGCAGCAGAACATTCATAAAAACATATAACATCTTATTTCTTTCAAAGCAACAATTTTACTCTCTACATGTCCTGTTAGGATCAACTTATCTAATGTATATAGATAGACCAGGTATGTTTTATATATGTTTAGCCAAAAATGGGTTTGTACATAGTTGCTTACCTATAACAGCACAGTTTTTGACAATTTTTGGCAATGTGAGGTCCAAAAATCCAGCAGGATTTTTCTTTACTTGCCAAATGTGGGGACTTTATTCACAACAAACAATAAAAGATTATTATCTTGACACTTAAAGTTTTCAGCAAACCAGTTGGTCAAGAAACATCAAATCTTCAATTACAGCTTGTAGTTCAGGCTCCACGTTTTTCCTCCTGCTCTTGTTTTAACAGCTGTGTCTTGCTGTTCAAATACACTTGTTTTGACATTTAGGAAATACTCCGTACTATAAAAGAGTTATGGATGCACAGTTTCACCTACACAGTGGAAATAAAAACAAGCAACAGCAGTAACTAGTTAGCTTTTTTTAGCTACTATGTGCTACTAGCTACTCCTGTAGCTAAGTTGTTGTTTTGAGTTGTCCTACAAGTGTGATAGAAAAGACGGAAGGAGAACTTTGAAGAGTTGAAACATGCTGGAGAGCACAGAGCAAGCGAGGAGGGTGTTGTGAAGTTGGACATAGCAAAGATCAGTAAGGATTAAGTAAAGGAGACACTGACCAGGATGAAAAGTGGGAAGGTGGTCCTGACAACACAACTATGGAGGAGTTTAGGAGAAATGGCCGACATTTCTGACTGGAATGCTTAACATTATCTTGGAGAGTGAAAAGATGTCCATGGAATGGAGGAGAGGTCCTTTTTTATCAAGAAGTGGGATGTGCAGAGTTGTGGACACTTCAGAGGAAAAAAGCTGATGAGTCACACAAACAATTTATAGGAAAGAAATATATTTGTAGGCAACATTATGGTTTCATTGCAAGAAAGAGAACCCGAGATGCAATGTTTGCTTTGAAGAGACTTCTGGAGAAGAGAAGGGCAGAAGCAGCTGCATTGTGTCTGTGTAGAGTTAGAGAAAGTCTATAGGATACAGACAGAAGAGCTGTGGTTTGTGCGAGAAAACGTCTGCAGTAGCAGAGAAGTTCAGAACATGAATACAATTGGTAGATAGTGGTGAGACGTGCTCTAGGTGTGACAGAAGTGACAGAAGTTCTTGAAGTACTTGATTACTTTACTTTAGTTACTGAATGAATTGGTGAATAAATTACTTTACTCACTCCTCAAATTTAAAAGTTATTCACTACTCGTTACTTGCTTTACTTTTTTCAACTCATACAAATTCTCAAGGAAATAAAGATAGCTCAAACAAGATACCCTTGTAAAATCCACAATATAAAATCATAGAGGCTACACAAGGCCAATTAAAAAAGTAATTAAATTACAGTAATTTGTTTCTTTGTAATTCATTACCCTCAACACAGCTGACAGATGAGGGTAGACAGAAATCTCTGTGGATCATGATATTTGCAGATGACATTGTGATCTGTAGCAAGGAACTCAAGTAGGACAGTGAGGTTACAGGGAGCAGAGGTGGCAAGGGTGGAGGACTGTAAGTACTTAGCAACAGTCCAGAGAAATAGAGAGTGCTGGAAAGAAGTGTAGTGCAGGTTAGAAAGGGTGGATGAAGGTTTCAGGTGGAATGTGTGACTAAAGAGTGTCAAATGAAAGGTGTAGAGGACTGTAGTGAGAGCAGCCATGTTGTTGGTTCAAGCTACATTCACACAGACATTGGCAATTCATGGTCAAGTGGCAACTTCCAAAGAATAGTCTATGTAAATCCAATTCAGGTTTTGGGTTTCCGTTCTTAAAACTTGTGTTCATGCGTAGCTACACATGTTTTAACAAAGGATTTAGGCTCTACGTGCAAAACATACAGGACTTGAAAGGGCGTTGCAAGTTAAACCAGGTTGAACTTTGACCAATCAGCGAATTGAATTTGGTAGTGACATATCAATGGCATGCCTTTTAATTTACAGAAATACTAATTGTTTGAAAATTGATCGTTGAGGAGAAATTACTAATTGCGGTTTGTGCCCAGCGGGAAATATTAGGGTGTCGAGAAAAATCGATTTAGCAAAAAATCGTGATATTTCATTTGAAGACACTTGTATTGAATTAAAATGCTGTCAATGCTTCAGTGTCTGACTCTAAATGTTCAGTCAGCCTTGCAGTTTTTGTTTTTATTAGACATGTACTGCTTAGTTTGTGCTTGGGATGGGTATCGGACCAAAACTCTGAGCCACGTTGCTGCCAGTACCATATAAAAATGCAGATTGTGGTGCTTTGAAGAGGGCTCCAGATGAGAATGAGTGACACTTGAGATGTATTGTGATACATATCAGATCGTGAGACACATATCATCATACGCATCTTATCGATTAAGATGTTGAGGTTCTCTTTGGGAGTGAGCAGGATGGATAGAAACAGGAATGGATCCCTCAGGGAAAAAGCTCATGTTAGACGTTTTGAAGACACAAGCAGGAAAGCAGATTGAGGTTCGCATTTGCAGTGAAGATATATATGAGGAGGATGGAGTTACTAAAAAACTAAGAAAATGGGCATACTGATATTTTCCATCTAACTATGACACTAAAAGTTGATACCAACTTAATGAAAAATACTAAAAAATGTTGGCTGCTTGGTACATTTTTTTCTAAATCACATTTGCGTTGGGTTTTAGCTTTCATTGGGGTCTTTCCATCACATCCCCACTATTATTTATTTTCCTTCTTTGTCTGGTAATCAAAACCAGACAATGCCACACGGATTGTTTCACACAACATTTAAACAGTCTGTAATGGAAAATATTAAGCAAACTGGGAATTTAATCAGGAGTCAACCTCTCACACATGTCTAAACTAATAATGTCAAAGAGGTTCAATAGTGAGTTGAGGCAGCGGATGTTACTGCTGTACTGTCTCAAGATCGTGAGTTTTTCATGTTGCTGTGCTGTAATGAGACAATTCTTGCTGCCTCACTGAGAAGAGCTTGCCTGGCAACCTTAGCTCCTGTCATCCCTATTTGCTTCAATTTACATTGTTTAGCCATTCATGTGAACAATGCTTTTGAGTCCTGTGTGTTGTATTTGTTATGAATTGATGTCTGAATAACACAGAAATGTTTTCTTCTTTCTTATTTTTTTAACAAAAGCATCCTATCTTGACTCTTAGTAACTAATGATCCAAGTCGGACATTTTCGCGGTAATTGGAATTATGTTAATTGAAGAAGGTTACATAACAACCAAAATGCATGAATACTTTACGTTTTGGCAGGAATGCTCTTTAGTCAAATCTAATTGTAATGAATGTGGATCTGACTTGTAACAAATATTACTAGGATTGATCCAAACAGAAAAAATATTATTGGCAAAAAGGTACTTTACCCATTCCAAACTCCTATCCAAAGACCTGACATTATCAAATATTTTATCACACACGTTTTATTTTTGTTTCTAAAAAGAAACATGCCAATGCCAAAATAAATGTTCACGGATAAGGAGAAAGTTGTGCGGTCATTTAAATTGGGCTTTTGCTCTTTCTTTTTCTTCTTTTTAAACATTGTAAACATTTTTACACTAATACACTTTTAGTCAAGTGTATTTCCCAAATTTCAAATCTTAGTACTCTAGCATCTCACTCTATGAAAAAAGCAGTTCCACCCCATTTTTTTCACAACAGTATTTGCCAAAAGATGAAAATTAACAGACACATTATATTGTTTCAATGTACACATTCACTTCAACAGCCTCAACTGAGACTTAACAGTCGTATTCAGTTTACCAAGGCATCCCGAATGTGACAGCCGCCATTCAAACCGGCTGTTGTTCTGCTGCACTTGAAAGCCCCCTTCAGTCAGTGTCCACCTCTTCTCTGTCCGCTTTGCTTTGATTTTCCTCTCATTACCTGTTAATAAGGGTAGAAAATAACAGTCCTGGCCCCAGCCATCTCGTTAATGACAGTCCTCAGTATGTCTGTCTGCGGACTCATTGATTGGTTACAATGGTCACTGCACTTCAACACACTGCACTCAACCTTTCATTTCTCTTATCAATGCCAGATCAGAAGACAAAAACTTAAGCTGCTGCCTTCCCATGAGCAAGCGCATCCAAGGCTTCACTTTCTCTTTCATGTAGCTGGCTGCATTAAAAAAGGATAAAAATCTCATAAATTGTTGTGTTATGGAGATTCCACATAGGATATCACATGGGATTATCTCTGTAGGAACATCTAAGATTGATGTAAAAACCTGGAAGCTTAAAAAAGGAGACTTCAAACATAAGTCAAAACAGAGAAAACTCTCGATATGATTATTAGCAAAGAAAAAAAATCACTTTATATAAAGTGAGGGTTATATAAAGTTTGCAGGTCAGCAACATAGTTACTTATCAGTAACTGCTGGGACATGACTGAAATTTGCATTAGTTAGTGATAAAAGGGAATAAATTTTTGCATGAGATGGACTGGAAACAAAAAATACATATCTTTTAAAAAGAACCAACACAGCAGTATAGCTTATAGATGTTTAACCTCTCTTTAAATGTAGAAAGGCAGAAATCTCCAACTCCACAGAAATGTCAATTTAAGCTTAAGGCTGCACAGATTTAACAGTCTTAAAGCCTTTAGGTTAATTCACTTTCACAAACCAAACTTTCAGAGTGTGACAAATTGAATGCAGAATTGCTTTGCAAAGCTCCGTTGTTCAATGGTCGGCAGTCAAAGTTAAAACCTATTCTTTACTTTTCTTTCTGAAGTAGTACAACATATTGAAAACAGAATATCAGACCAAAACGGCTGTGTACCACATGTTGCCGTCGTAATTATCAAGATCTATGCTGATGATGTGGTAGTTAGTTCACGAAAGGCTGGAAAAGCACTTACAGCCACGTATATGAACTTTAATGTTATGAAAGGACTTCAGGTCCATAATTTTCATTTGAACCCACTTTATAAAGTGACCTTCAAAGTTCAGAGGTTACTCAAACACATTTGAAACAATGACCTTCTCCAGGATGCAATAAAACACATGAGTACAACTTGTTCTTCTGCTTTACCCTGGTCATAAACTTGGAGAAGCTCTACCAGACACGACATTTGAGCTCAGGGTTCATTGGGCTTCCTTTCTGGCACTGAAAAGCTTCCGAAAAAGCTTCGAAATTTTGGAGGGATCCAAGCACCCTGAGAACCAAAGAAAACCAGGTTATTAGTATCAACAAAAATCCTAGCGTGTCAACAGTTTTGTGAGTTTATATGTGAATAATTACCTATGCCAAACACAAATCGAGTTTTTTTTAGCTGTTTTGTTTAAGTATTTTAACTAAAAAAAGTGGAGTTATATTTATCTATGCCTAACTCAAATTGAATAATTTTTAGCTGTTGAGTTAATGTATTTGTTTTACTCAAAACTGATGTGTTCAAACATTTAACCACTCGACCAAGACAAAATAATTTTTTTAAATGATTTTTCGGTTTTTTTATCGCCTTGGGGAGCAACACAAACAAAGTATTTGAAATGTTTTCTAAATGTGCTCTACCGTTTGTTTGATCAGGCAGTTGTAGGGTTAAAATGCATTTCGTGATAAAAAAAAAAGGTAAAACACTATGCTGTGTTTTTTATCACCATTTAGTGCAAGAAGAGGTTTTTCCTTTTGTAGAGGTTATAAAAAAAGTCATTTGTGCTAAATCCCCTAAAATACTAATAGTGGTCAAATGCGTTACCTGTACTCTAAAGGACTATGAGAATCGGTTTTGATTGACTGGCTGGCATACTCAGGGCGGTAAGCACCACACCACACCTTGAGAAAAGAAAACGTTTCATTAAATGGTTCAGAAATATTCATTCAAAGTTTTACTTTTGACAGATTTTTTGCAACTGGACACTTTTTACTCTGACAGCTCTTTTCATACTGTATATGCTGATATGTCATATTACACTGCAAAGACAGCCCCCTTAAAAATAAGTCAAACCTTTTTAAATTTGCAAAAACTAAATAAATCTGCAAATGGGGTTAACAAAAAGGTCCAACCAGGAATTCTTATTAAAAGAATAAAATTCTAGAAATCAAGACAATTTTTTAAACCAAGATTATTTAGCGATTGAAAAAGTTTTTAAGAAAAATTATATCTCTTGCAAGACAGAAAATAAGACAATTTTCTTGAAAGAAGGTTTTTTTCAACTTTTACTAGATTCAGTTTTTGCAGTGTATGACTGCATGACCTACTGAAAACCTCAACCAAAAACTACACGCTCTCTTGTTACTTACCTGGGCAAAGTTAAGGAAGAAAAGTTGCCTGTGATTCATGTCTAGTCCAGGTAGACGGGGCTCTTCCCCCTCCATTTCCATCCACTTTAGATAAGCCTGGAAAGACACACTTGAGCTAAGAAACAGCTAATTTAAATGTTTCCCAACTTTTCCTCATCAGTTACAACATTCTACCTTATAAGCTTGACGAACCCCTCCATTGTCTGCAATATTCTCCCCCAGTGTACTGATTCCACTGACCTACAACCAGATAGATTAACCCATTAAAAATAATAATTTTTGTAGCCACACAACACCTTAATACATTATTCAAAACCATCATGAACTCCACTGACTTACATTTTGTCCACCTGCTAGCTTCCAGTTGAAGTTGCCGTATTGCTGCACCATGCACTGTGACTGATCTTTAAAGTGCTCAGCAGAGTAATTACTCCACCAGTTTAGCATATTACCATCCTTGTCAAAATTACGACCTGCAAGAAGATATCAACCAGTGATTTTAGAGCTATTTTCTAAACGTAAGGCATATAAAAGAAGTTAATTGTGTAAAAGCAAGCAACTTATATTATTTATTTGTGATCTTTGGTGGTGTTTTAGCCGTCCCTCACCATTGTCATCAAACCCATGTGTGATCTCATGTCCGATCACCATGCCGATGCCTCCAAAGTTAAGGGCCTGGTGCTGGTGTTTGCTGAAGAAAGGCGGCTGCAGGATCCCTGCAGGAAACACTGGGGGAGACAAACAAGCCATCAGCTGATGAGCAACTTCTATCACAAAAACATGGAGGACAATGTGTTCTCTTCTTTGAAGCTCTTACCAATCTGGTTCCTGTTCGGTGAGTAGAAAGCATTTACAACAGCAGCCCCGATGATCCACCTGAGGAGTGAGTTGAACAAGATATACAAAATTACTGCTGTGTGTTTTGCCACAAACAGAAAATTGCTTTCCATTTACACACTTTATTTAGAAAGATTGCAGCAGAAATCATAAAAAAATCCCTTTTTAGTTCTGAAATTAATTTAGGGGTCTTTGAACTTAAGAATTTAGAAGCTTGAGTGCAACATTAAAAGGACATTTTCTTCCCTCACGCCATTAATTTCTTCCTTCTTATTTTCTTTATTGTCTCAGAATCAAAAACATGAAAAAACATTGGTTTGCTTTAATGTTGCCTCAATTTTACTATTTATGTTATATTTGAAAACAAAACAAAAATTCATAAGATTGAACTTCATAGTTTTTGAGTGTCTCCTCATTATGTAAAAGTTATCTCCAGAGGGTACATATTTGTATTTCCAAAAATACTACAGACTCATTTAAAAAGCTTTTTATTAAATATTTACTCACTACACACAACAATGAAGGACTACCATACCCAGGATCTAAAAATGTATTTGTATTCATTTTTTATTTTTTCAGAACTTGCTGTTATGGATACATCTCAGCATGTATCTTTCTTTTTTATTTGTTAACCATTAAGAAAATTGAATGTATTGTTATGTCTTTGAGCTACTTGCAAAGCGAGAAGATGTGTAACTGAGTCACATCCTTGAAGCTGGTGACTTACAGTCCATTACTGTCATAGTTTTTATCAATTGTGGATGTCTGTTACTTACAAATCAGGATCAACTGGTTCTCTCAGCTTCTTTAAACTCTTGTGAGCTTCAGACTTGAGGTTTTCGAGGACGTTCTCAAAGTAGTTTTCCTCACTGAAATTTAGCTGAAAGAAACAATATCCGATCAATACCTACTTCACAGGATCGGAATTGTGGCCTGAACTCTGACCTTGACTTACGTGGGCATACTCTTGATCAAGCTTCTGGTTGCTTTCTTCTAAAATATGATCCGGATAGCCAATATGCTCCTTCATTGCCATGGCCTAAAAAGAAAAAGAAGAAAAAAAATCAGTGTGATGAAACCTGAACTTTCTGGAGACTGACTCAGGTGTTCTTTTGCCTGTGTACCTTTTCTCTTGCCTTCTCCTTTGAAGCATCATCCATCCAGTTTAACTCCTCCAGAGTTTCTACATAGGCTTGCTGTATCTTACTGATGAGGTTACTGACCTATGAGGATAGTAGAAACAGTAGGTTTGAAATACGTTTTGGACATTTTTCACAAAGCGGCTTTTGCAGTTATTAAAACTGTTCAGCAAAAAAGATCAAATAACAGACTTTATGTGTGTTTGGCCTTGAAGTACCACTCTAATCACATTTTGATCTATTGTAAAAGTGGTCTTTCCATAATAATTATATGCAGCTTATAAGAAAATCAAAAAACCTGTGTTGGTAGATTCAGCGTATTCGCGGATGGATCTGGTCCCTAACCCCCGCGAACAGTTTTGGGTGCATTACTTTTAAAGAGTAATTGATTACTTTACTTTAGTTACTGAATACAATTGTAATTAAATTACTTTACTCATTATTTATTTTGAAAAATTAATTCACTTCTCATCACTTTACTTTTTTCCCCAATCATATACAGATTCTCAAGGGAAAAACAGATAAACAACATCCTCTTGTTTGTTTTTATATTATTTCTTTTATTCTGTTTTAACGTAAAGCACTTAGTGTTATGTTTTATGTAGGAAAAGTACTATATAAATAAAGTTTTGATTATATTTTTCTTTCATTTTACTTGATATTTAAAGCAATGACCTTGTGCAAAGGATGAACATGGTTCGAGACATAACCTGGCTTCATTCAAATTCAGACGGCAGTGTAAAAAATGACACAAAAATAAGTCTCAACACATGTAGTCTGTTGAAAGTGAGATGTGGAAAAAAACCTGTCATGTCTATGAAGTTAGATTCATATCTATCAAATCTGAAACTAAGCCATTCTTTTGAAAACACAAACTATTAAATGCGTCCAGCAGTTTCTTTGACCCTGAAATGCAAAAAAATCATTCTGACTGGACAGGGAACGGTCCTAAAACCAGATTAAATGTAAACAGTAAATGCTAATATAAACAGTATATGTAGTGGCTCGTGTCGCTGTTATCATGGAGTGGCTGTAAGAGCTGTTTATACGAAGCTGTCCTCCTCTCTGCTGCTCCTCACAGCAACTCGTCTTTGAGCAAACAAACTTTGATTTTAGGCAATGTCACTGCAGCAGCGAGGACTTGTCTTTATTTCCATCTCTACATCTGGATTAGCGTTCCTGCGCTAGTTATTCAAATTTTTTCTAATTAATCTCCATTGTGTTTCATTTAACCGTATCATATATTTTTTCATGAGTTTTTGTCTGTACAAGTTATTCAAGATATAAACTAGCCAATCAAATGCCTCAAATCAAAGCGCGTGGCGCCTTCTGGCTCCCACCTCTGACATTTCAAATGTTTGATTGACAGATTCTCCTGAGCCCACTTTCAGTGGAAGGGGTGTGGACCTCCAACAAGCTTACTCCTGATTTGAGTTTATTTATTTTTTTGTACATGTCCTCCGTGATTAGAAGAAAGCCACAAAAACATATTAAAAAACAATTGTGGTTTGAGTGGGTCTTCAAATAGTTATTTTTTAATACTATGAAAACATTTTGATGTGGAAGAAACACACAAGACACCTTGTCACTAGTGGACCCTCTTTAAAGGTCAGTCTGACTCACCATTTGTTTACTTTCCCCTGCAAACGTCTCGCGCACGTACAGGGCTCCAACTGCATTCTCCATGCTGCTTTGGACATATCGGACACATTCTCGCCACCAAGCGTCCTCCACTGTGGTTCCATAGAGAGTCTGAGCAAATGCACACAGACGTGAGGAGTTGGGTTTGCATTAACTCACGCTGACTCCTCTCTGCTCCGCACACCTTTCTGTAACGTGCTCTGGCGTCTTTGAAGCGGCGGCTCAAGCTGCTGACTCTGTCGATGATGAGCTGCCAAATGAGGTAGTTCTGCATAGTTCTGCAAATGTGCAAAAAAGCATTTCTGTTGACATTTCTTGC
Source organism: Oryzias latipes (assembly GCF_053564925.1). Taxonomy (NCBI): domain Eukaryota; kingdom Metazoa; phylum Chordata; class Actinopteri; order Beloniformes; family Adrianichthyidae; genus Oryzias; species Oryzias latipes. Next base: position 10,410,008 of record NC_136241.1, on the reverse strand, counting down.
TGCATTTTTTTTTATTTCTCTAACTCAATCCATTGCGTCTGTTTTGAACTGACCGGACACTGTGTCTGGAGAGAACATCATCCAGCTTCTGAAGGTAAGGAGCACTGTACACCACCACCTCCTCTTCCCTTTGGGTGTCAATGGACACAGTGGACAGCACCCCCTGAATGAACTTTGTCCAGTTAAAGCCCTACAAGCAAAATATTACATAGCTTTACATTCACATGACAAAACACAATAAATTTACCAGGGAACTCCAAACTAATGAATACTGAAGTATTACTCTGGCTCTGACTGATCTGCTGTTTTACAGTTTTAGTTTCTAGACTGTAAATTTAACAGCCTAAATATTTGTGATAATAGCGGAGAACTTCACTTTTTCTACATCACATTTAAGGGCATTAACCCTAAATTTAAATAACTTTTTTTTTTTCCCCTCAGGGTTGCATTAGCACCCCACCACCACATCTTAAAGACCCACTCCAATGAAAATGAAATTTTTTTGGTTTTTCTAATGCGTTCTTTTGGCATTTTTTAATGATGGAGGATATATAGAAAGAAAATGCAAAGAAGAATTTGTAAAGAAGAATTTCTGGGTATAATTTTACTCAAATCGTTGTGAATTAGGAGCAGAGAAAAAAATTTGATTGGAAAAAGAGCTTACTTCCGACAGAAAATATGCTGGGGGGCTACAAGCTCCCTGCTCTTCTCCGCTCCACAATGGGGAAGGGAAGGGTGGCAGAGTTGCTCATGCCAACTCAGAGGTAAATTTCTAATGAACTGCTATCACTCTGCAAAAAAATGTTATTTTTTCATTTTGGCTAAACTATGACTAACTCATGTGAAACATTTCATTCATTCACGCAAACTGTTTGTGCAAAGGTGAGATAGCACCTGTGCTCGAGTGAGTGTTTATGTTCTTCTGGGGTGGATAATGGAATATAAAAAAGAGGGAGAGAACCCAGCCGCCCCCCACTAAGGCCTCCACCGCAGCAGCAGCGGCAGCCGGGGCCCCCCAACACCCGCCTGCCATGCAACCATATCGCCACCCGGGCAGGGCCAGCGGGAACGCCACAACTGCCCCCAACGCCAGAGAGCAGGGGGACGCAGGGGGGAGAGAGTGCAAGCCCCAGCCCAACCCGTAGAGCAGCACACCAGTGACAGGGCCGCCATGACAGAGGGCCCTGGTTCCCTCCGCCTCCAGGAATGGGGCGGGGGACAGAAGATCAGAAGTCCCTCTTACTTGTGTGATGTATGTGTGTGAGTGAGCGTGTGTGTGTGCATGTATGGGTGTGTGCTGGAGTGTGTATTTGTGATGTAAAGGGGGTGTGTATACTAAAGGGTGTGGTTAAAATTGGCAGGGGGGGGCACTGAGAGGACATCTGCTTGCAAACGGTGATGTCCAAGCACCCTCCCCACCAAGGGGCCCTAAAATGTCTAAGGTGCAGTTAAAATTGGCGGGTGGGGCACCAAGGACAACTACTGCTTCCTGGCAGTGATGTCCAAGCACCCTCTCTACCAAAATTCCTAAATGTCTAAAGTGCAATCAAAACTGAGAGGGGGGCCACGTTCCATACTGCAACAAAGGGAGGGAGCCACTGCCAAGTAGCTCCTCCCCCCAAGGTGCATCGCAGGCCGACCCCCACCACCCTAAACCCTAATAAATGGTTATATGAGGCTTTTTAAAATAGTTTAAAAGAGGATCGGAGTGGGACTTTAACAAAACCATAATGCTAACTTTACAAAATTCAGTTCCCATTTCAGAATATTGCATCTTCAGCATCTTGAATACAGCTGAAGTGAAATCACACTTACATTAAGGCTGAATGTGCTCTGAAGTTCACTAATTGTCATTTTGTTGTAAAGAACAGTGACATCTTGGCGCTCCTCTGCAGGTGATGTAGCCTGTGAAGCAACAGAGTTAACGATTTTAAAATGTTTTCATTTATAGAAAATAATTTCTGGTTCCATCATTGAGATTAGTATGAGAACACCTGCGTAGTTGCTTTTATTTCTACCTTTATTGAAAGTTATGCTGTTAGAATAGACTATGAGATTTCTTGTATTTCTGTAATGGCTTTCACTCACATTGGCGATGTCTGTCTCCAGCTCCAACACTTGCATCATCTCCTCCCAAACTCGCTCTTCGTCCTGAGTCAAGTTTCTGTCATCTCTTGTTATTTTTGCTATTGAAACCATGAACTGAAGATAAGCCTCTCGGACCTTTACAGAATCAGACAAACAATCAACAACGTTTCAAAAAGAAATCACGATGGTTTCAAAGAATTTTCATATCAAAACATATACTATTGCTGTTCAAAAAAATATCTTATAAATTTACTCAATTGAAGGTTTCGCATTAAATTTACATACAGCATTTATGCCTGTCTAATTCATTTTTATTGAAGGGCCCTATGCCATGCAAAATCAAAGTTTTGAGCTTTTAAGTGTTTTATAATGTTCATTCCTCACTACAAGAAACCCTGAAGCAGTATTTTGATCCGTTCACGCATTCCTGAGTATTCTTCTTCTTCCTATTGTCCATTTCCTTTGATTTTATTGCTGACATTTCTTGAAGTCAATCAATCAAAAACTGAAGTCTATCACCTTTTTGTAGTTTCCATCATTGAAATAATAATCCCTGGATGGCATTCCAAGTCCCGGCTGATCAATCTGAAAACATAAAATAAAATAAAAATAAAGTAAACAATAATACCATTAAGCACTATAGGCTACAATATTAAAACTGAAATGAACCAGAAAATTTGTAGTTTTATTTTGGACACACATGACATAACATCAGACTGTTTAAGACAAGCCTGTATTGACAAAACTATAAACATTATAGCTTCTTTTGAGTTGTTCCTGTGCTATCTTGCATTATAAATGGCCTCTCTCAGGCAGACATGATGGATACTGGAACAAAAATAAAAGACTCCAACAAGCCAATAACATGCTCATTCACAGGTTGCTATGGCAATTCCCACCTCTACAGAGCAGGGAGACATGGCGCTAAAGCAGAATCTGAAAAATGCTGTCATAGATCAAAAATGACAGGTCCCATTGAAAAAACAATTCTACCTGGAGAGGCACAATCTTGTGATGATAAATTATATTTTCCTCCATTTATGTTACTCCTATTACATTATTAGAGCAAAGTCATTGCAGATTTAAATGACTTGTGTATGGTTTAAAACAGAGAGAATGTTTGTAATATTAGTAAATTTAAAATGTGTGAATTCTATTAGTATGTTTTTAACAATGTTTTTCACCTATAAAATAGCAAAAAACAAGGATTCAATTTGGAAACTTAATTCTAAAAAAATGTAAATGTAAATTAAACAACGTTAGTATATTGAGTTGAGATTCAAAACATCAATTTAAATTATTTTTTTTAAATAAAAACTCATAGTTGCATGAATGTAAAACAAAGATTTATTTTTAAACAAAACAATAATACAGAAAAATCTAAAGGATCCCTACATTTATTTAAATTTTTTTATTAAACCTTTATTTTACCAGGATGACCCTTAGGACAAAATCTCTCTTTCAAGAAAGACCTGACCTTGAATAATGGTATTTAAAGACAAAATGTGTTTTTTTCTGTTTTATTTCTTTCTTTTATAAAAATGTAATTCAACTACCATTTTTTTAAATAAAATATCTAATAAGTAAAAAAAAAGTGTATTATGGAAAAGGGTTACTCATGGACAGAAAGTATCCAAATATGACTATAATATAATTTTTGCAAAAAAAAAAAAATATATATATATATATTCAGAGACATGCGCGTGCCTCTGTTATAACCTTCAAGGTCACAGGGGGAAAGGAACACAGGTACAGCCTGAATGTGTTTTCTGTTTGTCCTGAAAAAATGATGTTTTTACTGGCTTTATTTGTGACATTAAATATGCGATCAAGTTCTCCTGATCCTTTTAGAATTAGGAACTTAAAAGTATTAAAAAATTAAGCTAACACAGTCATGTTACACATATCTGTAATCGCGGCTTGTTTTGTACATATCAGGTTTAGTCTCTCAACAAGCAGTCTATCATTAGAGTGAGTGTTTTTTCCCTTTGCTTGTTGACACCATCATGAAAATAATTTGCACCGTTTACAGCAGCAGAAATGACAGTCATTAGAAGGGTTAAGTATCAACGTAATAACAATGAATAATGATGTAAACACTCAAAAACAACATTAGCAACCATAAGCCTTTACTTGCACATGAATGGGGTTTGGAAAATGACTCATGATTTTATTTCTGAGTGGAGAATCTGTAATCTTACATAAATGATGTGGCGTTGAGAGTCCCGATCATCTGTCCACACGTACATGTCCAGAATCACCTTCTTGTGAAAGTGAGCAGTGAGAATTGCCAGTGTGCTTTCAAGGCTCCATGTTTCTTCTAAAAATAAATACATAAAAAGAGGGCTTATTTTTTTTTCTTTGAAACCATACAAAAGTGTAAATTGTCAGGACTTCTTTATTTAAGCCGCATGTGTAAAAAGGACAAATGCAAATGGACAATTCCAATTTTTTGGAGATGTAATTAGTGCTGAAACATCTGGAAACTCACTGATTCAAACATTTTTTCATTCCTTTTTTTTATTGGCTGGAACACAAACGTGTATGAATCAGTGTGCAGGAGACAATTCTACCTGCTGTTGTGTTCCAGTCCTCTGAAGCCACGGGCCAACCTCCAACACTGTCGATGAGCTTCATGAGGGGCTGAGAGTCACGTTGCTCAATAAGGCCTGCACACAACAGACAGTCAGCCACAAAAAAAAAGCTAATTCACGAAGTTAAACATTTTAATAACTTCCAAATATTTACAAAAAGTAAAATGGAAAAATGCATTAACTATGTGTACGTAACAGGAACCTACAATTGAATGCACATTTATCAGATTGGGATTCGATGTGTAAAGGATTTTGTCGGTTTATGACTTAAGTTTCAAATAAAGAAATAATTACTTTCATTCATGCAGGAGTTGTAAAGGACTTTGGCTTTCTTTATGGCATCTCTGTCTGCTTCACTTGTCATTTCAAGAACACCTGCAACAACACAAGCATCCCGTATGAATGGAGCCCACTCTTCCAAATACTGCTGCCCACAGATCTCCGCAGCCTTGTTCCTGCTGACCTTTGAGGACAATCTCCAGTTTGTCTCGCAGAATGTCAAAGACACTGTGACGGGAGCTTGTCTCTGGGATGACGTGTCGCTCCAGCCAGCCGCCACAAGCGTATCGATAGAAATTATCGCAAGGCTCCACAGACTTATCCATGTTCTGCAAGAGCCGAGCAGCTGCAAGGAACCACACGGAGGAACAGCAGGATGGTAAATGCTAGAAATCACACATAGTTGTAGGAAGTAGAAAGTAACAGCAGCTTTCCTCACCTGCAGTAACACAGTCTGCTGTCGTGCACACATTGTTGAGGCTGGAGCGAAACATCTGGCCTGGAACAATCAGTTTCAACGATGGTAAAATAGTATAGTGGACTCTGATAAATTACATCCCCAGCTTAGACATAAAAGATGCTGCTATATGATGTTGAATTGAAAGTACACTAGAGTCCTGCTGCAGTTGTTGTGTTACAGGGGAAACGTCCATGTCAGCATTGACTGTGGCCTTTCACTTTTGTGCGGCCCCGCTGATCCAACAGAAAGGGGTATTAAAGCACTAAAGCATCAGAGGCGGGTACATGAGAAGTTTATAGGGTTGGACTTACCTTCACCCGTTGAGCCTCTAGTTACAGTCGACCTGTTGGATTTTTCTAAAGAAAAAAAGAAGACCGCATAAATGGTCTAATTCAAAGTTCTAACAAAGCTCTACAATGCAGATCTGTTAGCTTTAAAAAAAAAAGGTTACTATTCTTTCTAAATGGATTGACCTGATTGTTCAAGATGGATGTGTCAGTTTCCGGATAAACTCTGGATTGTACCAATAACGTTCAGACTCATTTGATAATTGCATGGTTATTTAAAAAAACCATTGTGAACATTTCCTGATCTACTGCAGTCATGAAGGCACACAAAGCAGATATTTCTCATTATATTTTTGCTCTGCGTGATCTGGATTATTCCACAGAGATCAGTTACCTTTCACAGCTGATGTGTAGAGGACAACCAGCCCGGCCAAGGCACAGCTGGCCAGCAGCAGCAGCACAGACAGACCGATTTCTGCCACAGTCCAACGGCGTTTTCCAGGTTTACTCGATTTCTCCATGATATCCATTTGGCTTTCGGATTTTCCCATATTCCTTCTGACTGCCGGCTCTGCGGGAAACACACTGTCAAAGTGTAGGCAGCTACCACTTTGTGTGTGTATGTGTGTGTGTGTGAGTGGGCTGTGCAGTGATCCATAAACTGTGCCAGCTGACCTGCAGTGAGTGAGCTTCAATTGCTGAACACCTACAACAACTTTGCTGACAGGAGTTGTGAAACTGTTGTTGCTGCAGATACAGTTTTTGTTTAACTTCTGTTTCTATAATTCTCATTTGAGTGTGTCAAAGACTGGATTTCAAAAAAACTGTAACTATAAAATGTTGCAAGGAAACCCTTTAACTAAGCCATTCATCATAAGTACAAAATAGACTTGTATTTGAAAGCCACTTGGTTCCTAACAGTTGATATTTGCACACTGAGCGGTGTTCAATAGGGCAGACGTGGTGTGAAGAGAATGAATGCATGAAGAATGAGCCACTATTTAATGTCCAGATGGAAATATGCATTTAAATGAGGAAGTTAAGATAATAATGTAAGCCACTGCTAATATCAAATCAAACCTTTTTCTTCTCCAAAGAGAACTAACATGAGGTCTTTGATAGATATTGAGTAAATAAAATAAAAACAAAAAATAAAAACTAAAGGGGAAAAAAAGTTGCAGATAGAAAAAAAAGCACTGATCCAATCTCTTTACAATATTAAAATCCTGTTTACAATTTCTATCAAAAAGTTTCCTTTTATCTCCACAACTGCATTTTAATATTTTCAAAAATAACAGAAACTATCTGTTGCTTTGTGTTTGATTTGATTTCCAATAGAAAATCAAACACTGGGACTATTTTTGTAAACAGCAATTTAAAATAACTGTTCAATATTTTTAAGTGTATATCATTGACTGTATAAAAGGAACTAGACTAAGTGGCCCCTCCCCCGTCACGCTCCAAACAGGAAGTACCCGCTGGCTTCAAGAAGCTAAAATCCCATTGATTTATGTTGAGAAATAAACAAGCTTTACTCAAACTTTCTATTCCTCAGAATAACCATTCTTGCTCTGCTACCCTTTTTTTCAACATGTTCTTGCTAATCCAAATTTTCTTGCATGATCTTTTTCTGGTTGCCACAGAATGGATGACTAAGATCAATCATTACTTACTGGCATCGTTTGGCTCCAACATGGCAGCATTGGTAATGTGAAAGATTGGTGACTGAGCTGACTACATTTCATTGGACCCGGAATTTTTCTATGGGCGACGACACACTTACTCAATCCAGTTCTCCTATACCTCATGTGTCAAACTCAAGGCCATGTCATTTTATGTGGCCCGCGAGAGCATAACAGTTTTTAATTTCTTAAAATAAAAAATAAAAATTGGTGTGTATTTATTCATATCAAGGGGGAATCAGACTTGAAATATCGGATTGGGCAACTGTGATGGCTGCCTACTGTGCCACACCATCAGGGCAGTAACCTCCTGCACCACACCCTACATATATCTGTTCACTTTATTTGTTTGCAGATACTTTTAGATTTCTTTTTCAAAAGTAACACATGTTTGATCATAAAATGTATTAACATGTTTCAGTTTACTTTAGTATAATTTGCTTTATTAATTTGATGTTTTGTTTAAGTTACCAGTGCTAAAGGGAACAATTGCTGCTGCCATCTGCTGCTGGAACAATCAAGTCAGGCCTGACACAAGAATGCATGCCAGTCAGCAGAGGCCTTATATTCAGCAGGCAGCTAATTGGACTGAACCATCACCCAGTGGACAAGGAACTCTTTTTGTGTTTCCATTTTGATGGTCCTTAGTTTCATTCATTGTGTATGTTAATTTATCACATGTTGGGCATTAGTTTAGTTTGTTCTCTGTGGTTTGTCTTAGTCTCTTTAAGTTCCCCCTTGTGTGTCTAGTTGGTTTGATCAGCCACTATATATGTTCTCTTGTGTTTGCAATTAGGGAGGTCAGTTTGATTAAGTTTGTTTGTTCAGTTGTCCTCTGTTACATTTAAAAGCTTGAGTTAATTTTGTTGCTTTGACCTCTTTTAAGGGCCCATTTTTGCCCATTTACACATTTTGAAAATTAAATTTCAATATTTTTGATTAAATTGTTTGCTGTCCTTGCCTTCTACTGCTCGGTCCACCACAGCAACTATACATTAGGACTTAAACACTGTCCATACAACCTAACCTGACAGAATCAAATTTGAAAGGATTTATGTTAGAGTAACAAGCAAACATGTTTTCTATGCAACTGTAATTGTCACTTTAAAAAGTTATCATAGGTAAATCATGAGTTATTTAACATTATGGAGTAGTTAAGTTTATTTTTCATCACATCTAGTTACATGTATAAGTTAAAACTGGCCCTTTGAGGACAGCCACTATGCTGTTGTGTCCTATACAGTCAGTGGTGTATACCTACAGATATGAAACGTTTTGATAGATGTCAAATATGTGTTATATATGACAATCCAAATTATGGTAGGTATTGGAGTTTACAAAAAAATAAAAAGTGTAGTGTAGGAACCTCTGCAACCAGAAAATCAACATGACTTAATCATGACTAGAATATGATGGTTTTGCTTACCTGTTAAAAAAGTCTGAATACAGCAGTGCATTTGAAAGTTTTATCACTGAGCACCATATGTTGATAATCTAGGCAGCAGAGTCATTGTGTGGCAAATGTTACAATTTTTCAAGGAAACAATTTGGCAAACACTAAATGAACCATTAAACTCAGCCGTTTGCATTATTTGGCCTCACGTTACCCCTGTGAGCACACACCTCAGGCTTTAAGCTTTCTTCAAAGGAACTAATTTTTGCTTACAATAATTGTGTATATGCGAACAGAACATTCCAAATGAGCATTTGTGCAGAGGACAAAACAACAATCACCACAAGCTTTTAGTACTTCTTTGTATCTATTCACTCTGCAGCACCTGTTTCCTCCATAACCATCACCATCGCCCTATCATTAGGTCTGACAGGGGATGGGCTGTAAATCAGAGGTTCACACTGCTGCGCCCCATTAGCCCTTCTTGATGAATACTCATGGGCACATATCTGGCACCGCAGTGATGAAGAGCAGTTTTCTGGAGCTTCACTGCAATCTACGGACTGAACTTGCTCTCAGAGGCATATTATTGCCATACTGCTTTCAACATAAGAGTTATTAGCACTGTTTAATGTAAGCAGATGACGTTGTTGTGTACTTTCTAACTGTGCACAAACAGAAATGAATCAATATCCAAAAAAAGCACTTTGAAAATGACTTCCAAGTAGTTTTCTTGAAATTACAAATTCTCTGTCGAATATAGTTTTTCCCTCGACTGATTCCATATCTAGATTAAAGTCATTTTACAGCTAAAAGTGTCACGGAATTCTACGGCTAGCAAAAAAAAGGTTCTTGCCAATGGTAATAATTAAATATCATAACTTATTTGCTGCAATGTGAAGAAAAACACTGCAGTTTTGTTCTATAAAATGTCAATCTTGGTTTTGAGCTTTGATTTTGCAAACGGATAAGATAGATCATTATCAGGCGAATGCTGACCCCTTCCTAAATCGAGCTGAATCCAGTGTGGTTCCTTAGGCAAATCTTTCACTCTACTGCCTCGTTACAAGGAAGTTCAAGTCTGGTTCTCCCTGTGCCAGTCCCCAGCCCGGATAAAAATAAGGGTTGTGTTTCAGGAAGGATATCCGGCATAAAAATCTCTGCCAAACCAACTGTGCGGATTTGATCCACCAAAAGGTGAACAACAGCAGTTCTTTAAAAGACCACTGGAGAATGGTATCAAATAGGAGCAACTTACCTTCAACTTTCATCTGCAAAAGTTTCACTTTTTATCAAAAAGAAACATATGTAAAGCTCGCTTTCAAAAACGTTTTTAGTTTTGTTTTGTTTTGAACGTGCCCTGTCCAACAGCTGAGCAGATACTGTAGATAAGAGCTGAAGGTCTCTTGTGTTGGACCTATTTTACTGTTACAACAGGGGGTTGTGGGTCTTCTGACACACAAGGTGTGTATTTGTATAACCCCCCTTTGTAATACAATATTTTCAAGACTTTATTCATATTGATTACATTTGTATTCTTTTTTGTTGTTGTACCGGATGGAAAAGAAAAAGACGAAAGAAAGGGAGAGATGTTGGAGACAGGGGGTGAGGGCACGGAAGAAAGGGGGAAAAGGGAAGTTAAGAAAATCTGGAGGATGATGACAGAGGTGGGGGTTTGGGGAGGGGGGTACAATCATAAAGCAACAAGATGTTGGAGGATTATCATCATTACTGTCTGGTGTTAGTCAAAAGGGGTGAGGCCTGTCCACACACATACTCAAGTGTTACAAACACTTGAGTACCGATCGAAGGGTCGGCGGTTCGATCCCTGCTCCCACCAGCCAAGATGTCGTTGTGTCCTTGGGCAAGACACTTCACCCTCCTTGCCTCCAGTGTGGCTCCACTGGTGTGTGCATGTGCATGAATGATCCCGGTGATGGTCAGAGGGGCCGTAGGCGCGAAATGGCAGCCACGCCTCTGTCAGTCTGCCCCAGGGCAGCTGTGGCTACAACAGTAGCTACCATCACCAAGTATGAATGAGGAGTGAATGAATAATGGACACAATGTAAGCGCTTTGAGTGTCTTGAAAAGCGCAGACAAATCCAATCCATTATTATTATTATTATTATTATTATAAACTTGCCTGTTGGCTCCAAAAACCTTCACATACAATCATGTCAACATGTACTCAACGCAACAAAAGTTCACACACACATTCTATTTGTGCAAAGGTGCGCTGACACCCCTGCTCAGGTGGATTTTCATGTTCCGCTGAGGTGGATGATGGAATCTAAAAAGAGGCAGAGTGCCTGGCCGTCCCCACACCAAGACCCCCGCCGAAGCGGTAGCGGTAGCCAGGGCCCCTGGACACCGGCAAGGTATAGCAAATACAGGAAATCCGCCCTCCAGGAAAACCAGCCAGACAACTGGAACGCCAAAGAGCAGGGAGGTGCAGGAGCACGGAGAGTGCAGGCCCCAGCCCAGCCAGAAGGATTGTCCTCTACCCCGCCAGTTGATCCAGCCCGGGATCCCACCAGCTGCCCCAGCCCCAGACGAGCTGCCCACCACAACCAGGGAGTCTGGGCATCCCCCCTCCCCAACCCCAAGCACAAGCCAGGGCCCCGCAAGAGAGACCCACTCCAGGCAACCAGCCTCCCACCACGCGGGAAGTCGGGGAGAGAGAGCAAGACAAGGGACGTCCACCTCCGCCCATGAGGAGGACGCCTAAGATACGTGGGGTCCCTGACGAGCGTAGTGGACATTGCCCGACCAGGCTGGGTGGGTGGGTGGTTGGGACGCTGAGAAGACCTCTCCTGATTGATGGTAGTAATGTCCACCCACCACCACCAGCACCACCAAGGGTTCTACATGTCTAAGGATTCAAAAAACCTTTTGATGCTTATTGGTCAATTTGGGAAGAGTAAACTCCAGTCAATGTGCACGATCTACTTCAGGCTTCAGTTTCCCCGTTAAAAGACCTGTGAGTGATGGCAAAAGGGTATTCCAAAAAAGAGTGACTGGACGGAATAAAACAAATGTGAGACATTTATTATATCCAAACGTTGTTCTACCTAATTGTCAAACAAATGTATACACACCTTTGGGATTTAATTCATTCAAAATGATGTAGTAAAAATACATTTTCCATCCTCCCTACTACACACACATCATCACAACATCATTGATCCATCAATTTTCTCAAGTTGGGTGTTTTAGCTGTGAAAAGGGTGCTTAATGTTTTCTAATTCTTAAAAGTTATTTAAACCAGGCAGCAATGAATGCAGTTTATTTTTTAAAAGTCAAACATGTATCTGGCTTTCTATGTTTGTGAGAGATATATATGTAAACAAAAAATTTGTCATGTAAGATTTGCCTGACTTTCAAAGTACCAGTAGACACATTTTCATTGGCCAGGAATTTGCTAAAAAAAAGTCTGCAGGTGTGATTTTTACGTTTTAACCATCGTGTACTCATACATTTGAGTCTTATGAAAGTAACTGTTAGGGATTAGTTTGCTTGTTTTAATGCTGTTATACAAATATTTTGATCCTAAGATAAAGACAAAGAAAATGAATAGTGATGTGTGACAGGAGTATTGGCTGGCCAGCACTGAACTGCAGTTTCTCTGTTTGCACAAAGCCATATTTTGCAGGTAAAACAGGCCACCTTTTGTGAATTATGAACAAAAACCACCCCATTCTTGTCTCTATAAACAAAGAAGTAGCTTCAAAGACACTTTTATGTGTCTTTGCTTTGATAAAGAGGCTTTCCGGGATGGCAGTCTGAGTGTTGGGGAAATAAGGGAGAGATGAAGTCTCATGCAGACAAAGTCTACTGTCTGTCATACACATCAGAAAGCCAATTTAATGTTAGCAGCCAAGTGGTAGCCAGGTAAAGTTAACCAGGCAAAACAGACCTTATCTTAGGGAGGGTGGGGCATGACAAAGACCCCTTAGAGACCGACGCCAATCATCTTTTTTTCTATTGTAAAAGCGTTAATAGTGGTCTTTGAATTATGATCATGGAGTGTTTAGGCAAAATCATTGTCATTTTTTACGTCACAGCTTCTGCAGAGCGGCAGTAGTTCATTCGAAATTGGCCTCTGAGTTGTGGGCAAAACTGATGGCGTGGAGTAGGCCTGCCCCCACTTCCGTCATCCATCTGTTGCTCCTCCATCATCAGAAAAATGCCACAAGAATAAGTTAAAAACACCAAAAACAGGATTTTCATCAGAGTGGGTCTTTTTTAAAACAGCCAATGAGAGATGCCAGAAGAAAAAGGGTTTAGTTAACATTCTTATTATTGTTTTGAACTTTTGTAAAAACGCATGAGGGTCCACTGGTATATCAGATTAAGGTTGGAAAACAGCACAATGTGACCTATTTATATAGACATTATCCAGCCTAAGAAGTGAAGTATTGGCCTGAAAAAAGGAAATGTTGCTGAAACATGTCCTGAATCTTGTTAATTTACAACTATTTCTGAAAACTAAGTCAAACTGTGTTTTTTTAATTTATTTTTTAACAGCTTTACATATAAAATAGGATTTGTGAGTCACTGAGCTTTTTTTTATGTCAGTAGAAGAGCTACTAAACAGCATTTTTGTTCAGCTTTTCTGGAGCAGCCTGATCTTGACGACCAATTGCTGCTGCTACTATTTTACACTTTAGCTCAAGAAATCACCTTGTGAAATGAACGTGAATGCCTTCAGATTTGAAAAGTGCTGCGAACTGGGCTGCTTGGATGTTACACCGACAGGGCATGTGCTGTCCGTGCTGTTGTGAGCCACGGGCAAAACAAGCAAGTCATTTTTTTGTTATGAACACTTGAGTTCTGGCTTTTGATCCAAAAAACAAGATTTTGAACAGGTTTATTTCTAAAGACCACATTCATTTGCAATGGAAAAACAATAAACGTCTAAAAGCATTTTGATTTAACATTGACACTGGCAAATAATAAGAAAATGATAATAAAATTCGTTAAACTGGACAGGTTTTAACCAAAACTAAAAGTCTCTTTTTCGCTTGCAAATGTGAATGAAATCAAAAGTAATGGTCCTAATTTCAGCAGTTTTGATGACCATACCTTTCACAATAAAATGTCAATTATATGGTCAGGATTAGGCAATTAACTGAACCACAAAAATAAACCTCTAAACTTTTTAAATGACTTAAGTAATAAATGCATTTGATATAGCAGGATTCAAAGAGCGTGTAGGAAATCATCACTTTCTGAGCGATAACTCTGGAACATTTTTTGTGCTCAGCTCTGTGGAAAACTAATCCTGTTTAAGCACTTTTTAAAAGGTCCAAGATCAAAGACTTCTTAATAATTCTAGGAGGATTTGCATATCTTGACTGTCTTTTTCAGTCTGTAATAGGCTTTTTGAGAGGAACAGGACACTGTCAGTGCTGTCTGTCTCACTGGGGTCAGCTTTTTTTTCTTTATTTAATCGTGTTTTTAAGGTTGAAGAATAAACGCCATGAGACCATTTTAACATTAAATGAATCATCTATGGATGCAAAGAGTTATTGAAAATGTTAGCTTTTATTTGTTTTACAAAAAATGTTTCATGCTGCTTTATAAGTGAAAGTGGCGTGAAATTTTAGAAACCCTCTTAATCCTTTCAGTAACAGGAGTCCAGATTGAAATGTCAATGACTCTTTAGGGATCATTTTCTAAAATGTCCCCTTGACTTCTGATATGAACAGAGCAGAAACTAAAGTTAAAACTTAAACATATAGAACATGCAAGGCATGTTGACATGTAAGGTCAAGGGAAATATAACAGGTCTTAGGCCTTTTTTTTCTAGTCACCAGTAAAACAATTTTATTCAGATGATACTAATCTGTACCAAACGTTTCACAGGTTTCTTGTTTTTGAGAATATTATGATTACACAGAGTTCAGTGGCTGGTACTGTTCTTCTCAAAAACAAACCAAACATGGATTAACCTACAGGTCATACTGTGCTAGCAACTCACACACTTTCACTCAGCCTCACAAGCTGCTAAGTAGAGTAGGGACACGTGTTAAATCTTTTTCCAAGTGTAAACAGTTTTTTGTCTGTCCAGACACCGCTGGGGTTTTGACCTTATGTGATGCATAAAGGGCAGCAGTTTCAATGGTGTAACTTGGAGCATTTTTAACTTGACACTGAAACAAGGTTAAAGGATTGGTAAGCTTACCTTTGTAGGTGGATGGAAGATGTCCCTGAGCTGCTCCCCCACAGCTCACTAAGGTCTCAAACACCCCTGCTGAGCATCCGCTCAGAGCTGGTGTGAGGATGAACGAGCCTGTACTGCCGACTGAAGGAGACGTTTATTCAGTTCAGTGTGCTGCACCGGGAACTATGAGGCAGCGGAGAGGGAGGGGGGAGCCTGACAGGGAGGGAGGGAGCCAAGAAGGAGGCCGATGGAAGGTGATAGCACTGTTATGTTTGTGATTACATGACTGTGATAAGGAAAAACATCAGGTGCCCGCGCCGCGAAGGGCTCTGCTGGCTTGTGATATGTGTCTGCGACTGGCGTAGGGGTCAAGAGGATGCCGGATCCGTTACAATGAACCACAATTCCATTTTTGACTGTGGAGTGTCCCCCAGCTGGTGAAAGAAAGAGAAAAAACCTAGTCCTAAAGTGCACAGCTGATGGATTATTCAAAAACAGTGTGATATCCCAATGTCTGCAGAACTATGTTTTCGTGTCAGCATCAAAATAGAAAACGCTGCAACACCTCTCTTCTTCACTGTTCTAGAAAGCTCATCTGTGTGATTGACCTGTGACCTAGTGTCACTGTGAAATGGCTCATTTTTAGGATGATTAACCACCATAATTACTTTTCCTAATTAGCAAATAATGAAGAGAAAACAAAGTGGGAGGATTTGAGAAGACAGATTTCTACTCTGAAGCCATGGAAGTGAGTGAACTGTGATTTCAGCTAGCAGAGAGGAAATCTTACAGAGATGTTTGTATCTGTGCTGTAGGTGCCTAACATGACTGATGTTGTGGGGGCTCTGCAGGAAGTCAAGCTTGCAGCTGAGTTAATAATTTATTCATAGATTTAATTTAGCCAATCGTTAACTTCATATTTGGTCTTACTTCGACTGTACAGTAAATACATTTGGTTTGTTGATCTTGATGGTTTGCTTCACAAATATTCTGAAACTAAAGAATTACAGAGAGAAATAATTTGGTACCATATGTATTTTTGTTATATTGTATTAATCATGCTATAATAAGGCTTTTTAGTAGGGATGTAATAATTAATCGATTAATTAATTTCTATTCCAAGAATTGAATAAGATCAATCTGTCTGAGGTGGAATGGAATCAAATTAACCAGTACGATTAAAAAAACGTTTCAAAAATAGATGCATTGATAATCGAATCAAAACTGGAGACGCATGCTAGGTTTATTTTACTATAACGTAAGAACGACCATGTGTATCACAGCGGACGACACACACGTGATGCAGAAAAAATAAGTCTGTCATTCCAGTTCAATATGTGGAAACACTTTGAATTTAGCTCACACGTATGTGACTATGCAGTGTGCTAGAATGCTCTTATAATGCTCCCTTAGGATTCTTTTGATGTGGACAAAACCAGTGGGCTAAACCTATTAGAACTCAAATGTGAATGGGTTTGCCATTAATTCTTGTTCTCTTATACCATGGTCCGGGTGAATACTTGATTCTGATTGGCTGCTGGGTGTGCATTAAAACCTGATAATCGCACGGTGAAAAAAGAAGTTCCGGTCACCTAGCTTAAATGTTTCGTATCACTGCGCCGCCTTCTTTTAAACAACCTTTTGCTTCATCATTTGGACAAAAACAAGCGGTAAGAGGTGAACTTCCTCTCTGAACTGATGCTTTATTCAACCCATCGGAAATATCAGCATATATGTATCGCCGAATCTTGACTCCAGCAGTGGTGCGGCGTGACACGGACTATTTGTTACGTGATGCGTCGCGACGGATCAAATAGTCCACTTTTTGTGAGAAAAGTGATCCAAATCCAAAATCTAAATGTGGGAAAACACTGTTTTGCATTTCTGTTTGAAAAAAGAAATAGATTCACAGTAAAAGGAAACATTGTATTTTGTCAACTGAATTATTAAATGAATTAGAGTCTATAACTCTTCGGTGTATTCAGACTGGAAAAATACTTTGGTCTGGACCCATTTAATTTCATTTGTTCTGGATCAGGCTGTACGGTGTCAGTGGTTAGCGCTCTTGTCTCACAGCAATAAGGCCCCCAGTTTAAGTCCCGGCTGGAGGACCTAAAGCAGAAACACCAATGGGGGACCTTTCTGTGTGGAGTTTGCATGTTCTCCCCGTGCATGCATGGGTTTTCTCCAGGGACTCCGGCTTCCTCCCACCGTCCAAAAATCTGCTTCATAGGTTAATTGGTTACTCTAAATTGTCCCTAGGTGTGAGTGTGAGTGTGCATGGGTGTGTGATTGTGGCCCTTTTGACAAACTGGCGACTTGAGGTCCCCAGCCTTTGCTCATAAGTAACCCGGATACGCTCCATGATACCGAAAAAGAGTGCAAGGATTCTGTGGTGTTTTGTTCTTGGTCATGTTTTTAGTTTTCTTCTTGTCAGTCACTCCAGTTTAAGGTTCATGATCTACAGCCGTCCTCAGCCTATTTAAGTGTCTTGGTTTCTGTTCATCCTTGTCAGGTCATCTGCTCTGTTGTGTCACCGGTTTGTTGCTCCCCATAGTTTTGTCAAGTTCTAGTTTGTTTATTAAATGTTTATTTCCTCGCACCAAGCCTGGTCTCCTGCATTTTGGGTCCTTCACCACCAGTTCCTGACAACATTAGTGGTGCAACAAAAATGGTGGGCAATATCGGTACTATCCAGCTCTACAGTTTGGAGCCAGCTCAGATGGGGAAAAAACAAAGATGTGCATCATCATGTATTTGTCCGTAAGGGGATGCATCAGAATGGAGTGGAGCAGGGAGCTTGTGGCCTATTTACTGAAGGTTTAACGTAACAACTGAAATCGTTTTTCATTGGAATCTTTTCATCAGCTCCTGAGTTACAATGATTTTAAGAAAGAAATACTCACAAAAGGAATTTATTCTTAATATGCTTTATATATGTCCTCCATGAGAAAATGCCAGAAGAAAAAAAATATCTAAAACACAATTTTCATTGGAGTGGGTCTTTAAAAGAAGTACGCTTGTAATGTATTCCTCACCACACATGATTCAGTCTGTAATGTATCACATATAAAGGGCAGCACCAAAACATTCCTACAATTCAAAACGATAGAATAGGTGTGGGGAGAACATATAATTATGCATAAAGGACATTGGTTCTTTTTGAACCATGAAGTCATCCCACAGGTAAAACCCTCTGCCTTTCTGTTTCTACATAAAGAGTCCTGAAATGTCTTTTCATGTACAGATTTAGCACGTATGCCAGTGAATCTGCTAAAAGAGGTTAGCGTTTGTTTGTGAGGGGACATGTGTTTTTCTAATGAGCTTCTTGTGAATTGAGCCGGGTGCTTGCGGTTGCCACTCTTGTTCCAGCTTTTGTTGCCGTGCTCTGTTCCCGGTTTCAGCACATACAAGTGAGGAGTCCCGACGGTTTTTTTTCTACGACGAGCTGCTCTCCATTTTGTCATTTAACTTGGCCGTCTTCAAGCTGTTTTTCTCCCATGAAATCATTACTTTGCAGCTTGGATGATACTTGAGAGTACACCGTATTTTGGGGTTTTATCTAATTATCTTCAAGTAGGAAACCTCAAATTCAATTAAGGGAGATTCATCTGCTGTTTGGCTGTTTGTTCACGCGCAGGCTGTGGACAAATGTTGAATTGTGTCTTAGATTTGTGAATATGAAAAACAAGTCTGAAAGCTTTTTAATTAACACGCCGCTGATTAATGCTACTGTATTTGATAAAGAAGGCTGTTAAACTTTGCTAAAAGCCAGCTTACAAACTTTTAGAGAGGCTAAAAGATGATGGAAGGAGGTTTATAATTTATAATTTCCTTAATTGTTACCAAAAACTTGTCTAAATAAATAAACGATGTTAAATTAAACTTAACCACGTGTTTAAAATTAATCTATAACTTAATTTTTCCCCCTCTTTGGTTACTGGAGACTTCTGTTTAGAAACATAATCAATTCTGTCTTTTTAAATTTTTCCCCCAAATTCTTGAATATTTTGTATTTCTTGTAAGGGAGTTATTGTTGAAGCAGGCCAACTGTTAATCCACACTCTTGATCAAAAATAAAAATAACAAATATATAATAATAATAATGGATTGGATTTATCCGCGCTTTTCAAGACACCCAAAGCGCTTACATTGTGTCCATTATTCATTCACTCCTCATTCATACTTGGTGATGGTAAGCTACGGTTGTAGCCACAGCTGCCCTGGGGCAGACTGACAGAGGCGTGGCTGCCAGTTCGCGCCTACGGCCCCTCTGACCATCACCGGGATCATTCATGCGCATTCACACACCAGTGGAGCCACACTGGAGGCAAGGAGGGTAAAGTGTCTTGCCCAAGGACACAATGACATTTTGGCTGGTGGGAGCGGGGATCGAACCACCAACCCTTCGATCATTGGACGACCCGCTCAACCACCTGAGCCACTGTCGCCCCCCAATATAGGGCTTGACATGCAGTGTAAAACTTATGTCTAGCTGATTTTTTTTTTTAAGTTTATGTCAAGATAACAAGCTTGTATTTGATGTTTTCTGACTTCCACCCATCCATCTTCAGAACCAGGTGAATCCCTTTCTGGGTCAGCCAGCCAGCCAACCAGCTTTAAATCAAAAGTTGGGTTGGTGCAACTGTTCATCAGTCTGTTGCAGGGCCACACACTGACACACACATCTAGGGATAATTTCGATTCACCAAGTAACCTATGAAATATACTTTTGGACTGTGAGAGCAAGTTGGAGTATCCAGAGTAAAAAATCACATGTATAAGGAGAAAGAAAAAAGCACAGAAAGAACACACTCACGGTTTTTAACCTGTAATCTTAAAATTTGGGATGTGATAAATGACAATTTTCTAGTCTTGTTGACTATGGCATATGTTATTTAACATGTTTTGTTTTGTTTTGTTTCACAGACGAATAATTAATTTGAAGTTACCAGGGACAGTTTTATTGAAACACGTCACTTTCAAAAATTTCCCTTCAGGTTTTAATGAACAAAGATGACATTAGCACTGTGTTTGCTGTGCTGTAGGTTTTCAGTCAGCACGTTGTGAATTCAAACCAAGTTACCATCATATCCTGATCTGTTTATCAGGAAGGGCACTCATTCATTCTGGGTCAAAAATTTGAACATCTGAAAAGTAGAAAGGGGAGTTCAGTATCAATACTAGTGGATTTTTTAGCTCTGGAGTCGGTGGAATGATCATATCCTTATTTTTGTTCAAAAGAGCAAAAGATGAATGTTGGAGAAAGAGTTAAATTGGAGATGCTCTCCTTTAGGATGACCTGGGCTATGGTTGAAGATGAAACAAAAGAGCCTGCTTCCAGAACCTAAAGGTTCTTTCTTCATGAGATTTCATGAAGTCATGACCTTTATGCAGGGTTTAGCGTCACATCCCAGTCCTGTGTGGCGGCAAAGACATCAAAGCTGACCAGAAAATGACTTGGCTAACTCACCTGACTTAAATCCTACTGAAACTGCGGGTTCTTTGAAAACATAAGAACAGTGATTTAGGACAATGCGCCTCCATGACCGGTGTTTGGCAGCCTGTGGTTGCTGCTTCAGCAAACCCAAAAAATATGCAATAGTGAAGGTTTGTACAGCAAGGTGTTGGTGCACATTTTTACACTCCAACAAACTTTATTTGACTCTAATTATGAAATTAATAAGATGCAGAGACAATGACACGTATGTGACTGGTGCTCCAAACATGTTTCTGGCATGCTTATTGTCTGAAAGTGACTTATTTTCTCTGCTACACTTTTCAGCCTGAGATCTATAACTGTGCTTGTTGGGTTATATAAGATGGATTCACTGGCAGTAAGACATGGTTGCATTGATTCCTGTTAAGCACGTGGCCGCTGAGGCTTTCCATCTGTCTGCCATAACGGCGTTTCTTTCTCTTTCTTAGCTTGGTGGCATTTAGCAAGATTCATTGTGTTCTCACATCCTGAAACAAAGGCAGTGATTAACTGGCATGTTTCCTCTGTGTTGATTTACAGCATGTGTTTAATAGGCCTCAGAGAAAGCACACGCACCATTAAGCACGGCACTGACATACAGGCTCCAAAATGAGGTCCTGCTGCTCGCTAACTTTAAGCAACCAAATGCAAAGAAAACCTGAGGGCCTTCATCCTTGTCTCACAAATCAGCACCTATTACGTAACCATCAGCAGGGACATTATCTAAGTGATCAAAACAAAGTGCTTTCTTTTTGGAATCCTCACTACTTTGACTAAAGATAGGCAGAATAGAGTTTTATTTACAATAATCATACCACGATTCATGACTTTTTACTTGTACTGCACTCTGAAGGTATGTGAACTATACTTTAAATTATTCAATCATGATATTAATTATGAAAAAAACACAAGAAAAGGTAACTGTAAGGGCAGAATGGGATATTTTGGAACTGTTTTAGCACTTTTTAACTTGTGTTAAAAGTTCTCAAACATTATTATTATCAGCCTGCATCACCCTTGCACAACCTCATTGGTCGCGTTTGCTTATTATCACTGTTTTTGCACATTTAGAATTTGCACGACATCTTGTGTTTTTGTGTGTATGTTTGAGTGAATTTTCAGTTTCCTGTTTACGTTTTGGCATCCGGAGCAGACAGCAAAGTAAGAATTTCGTTGTGCAGGGAAACCTGTTTCTTACTGTGCATATGACAATAAACCCTTTGAATCTTGAATCTTGAATCTATTTAACATGTGCTATCCTAGGCACTTTAACATTGGAAGTTGGGTCATCTAGACCCACTAGACAGTGCGCTGAACCTTTTTTCTTCAATGATTTGTGATCTTCACTGGTGTCCATGGATTACATGAAATCCTCTTCACCTTTATCCACCTTTGTCATGGTAGCAAAGACACGTTAATGTAAGGATCGGGTCATCTGGACCCCATAGGATAGCATAAGGGTTATGAAACAAAAATTACTTTAATCCATTCTCCACGACAGTATTCTACACTATCATCCTGGAGAGCACTGCTCCTGTCAGGGTCATCTTGAAAAAACTAAACAGAAATGATTATATGGAAAAACTCAGGGCATCCGAAATATGTAGTTGGTCAAAAAGTTACACAAACTAAATCTCGACCATTGAAACCACACCAGGTCATGAAAACTGCCCCCACAGGCTTCTGCAGGCTTTACGCCATTCAGCATTTCTTCATCCTTGGTGGTAGAAAAGTACAGCATGCAAGGAGGACTGTTTTTACCAAAGCAAATAATTTAGAAAAGATGTGGCATTCTCCACATGGAATTGATTTTTGCTGACAGAGCAACTCTATATCTCTAAGGACGGCCCTCAAAATGAAAGTTCACAGGACAAAGACTATGGCAGACCGGACTGGTCACCCGCCAGGTGGTATTTATGCACTTTTTGTGTCAACTTGTCATTTTTGTAACCTATCTTTTTGAAATCTTCTACTATCATATCCATTTCAATGAACTGAGCCCTTAACATATCCTTGTCAAGTCTGACCTGTTTTAGTGGCCAAAATAATGAGTTTAAATTACTTACACACAAGCACTGTATATGAGGAATGAGTGACTCCACCCCCATCGCGTTCCAAACAGGAAGTACCTGCTGGGTTATCCTTAATTACAGCGATATAAAATGTAATCTTCACATCGACATGTGGGCATCAGCTCCTTTCCTGGCTGAAAGAAGAAGTGACAACCCCCCCCCAACCGACCTACTGCATGCTGAAGTTCTTTGCACTCCACCTGTCCTTCAGGTCACGGCCACGAGGACAGCATTGTGGCAGGTCTAATCCTCCTTATCTTAATGGCATCCACAATCACTAAAGCTGCAGGAACAATCGACCCTGTCCTGTATGTTTTATCAGCAAAAAAATAAATAAATAAACCTTCTCTCCAAGTCCGTTGGTGACCTCCTGTGAGATCTCATGTCCTCCTGTGTTTGGTCTTTTGTTCTCTAACGGTCAAAAACTTTACTCTTTCACCATCTCCGTGTGTTTTGGTACTTTTTTTTTAAGTAAATATGAAAACTGTTGAGAGACAGGGTTGGTTCTGACGAGGACAAATGATCTGTGGTTTCAGGAACCTAAGCCCCTGTGGACACACAACACAGCCTTGATGTGTAACTTGATTTTGAGTCAATTTCCTTCATCATCTCACATGCTCTTTGTGGCAACAACCACTTTTCAGATAAGAAAAAAAGCAGATCACTCCAAGCAGAATAGTACATGGGGAAACAGTATTTTATTTTCAAATTTTCATAGGGAGGTTTGGAAAACCATAAACTGTAGTTCCCAAGATAAATACTCAACTTGAACTAAGTAAAAAAAATATGTTTGAACAGGAACACTGTACAAAGGCCAGTCAAGACATCACAGACACTGAAACCAGAGAACTTTTATATTAAACATTTTATTTTAAGTCACGGCAATAAAACACCTGATAAAAACAGAATTTCAAAAAGCAAACTTTAATTTAATCTAAAGTTTGACAGAGTCTGAAACACGGCTGGACTCAGGAGCTTTACTGGAAATTCGACCTTTCGTCTTTCTACTCATGTCATTTTTCAGGCAGTAAAGATGCTATGTGGTGTTTCATGTAAACATACGCTGCCTGTCCAGTTCCTTTGTGGTAAGTTCACCTTTGCCTCAGCAATTTGTGCTGATGCCTGTTGTGTCCCCCTGCACTGCCTCAAGGTTTGGGACTCAATCTGGAACAATTCATCCTTTCATTCATTCATCTTCTAAACTCTGTCAGGAACTGGTGGTGAAGGACCCAAAAATGCAGGAGACCAGGCTTGGTGACAGAAAATAAAATATTTAATAACCAAACTGAAACATGACAAAACTATGGGGAGAAACAAACCGGTGACACAACAGAGCAGATGACCTGACAAGGATGAACAGAAACCAAGACACTTAAATAGGCTGAGGGTATGAACTGAACAGAAGTAGCTGTGGATCATGAACCTGAACCTAGAGTGACTGACAAGAAGAAAACTAAAAAACATGACCAAGAACAAAACATCACAGAAGACTTACAGTACCCCTCCCCAAAAGGGCAGATCCCAGATGCCCAAACAAACCTGGAGAAGGGGACCTGGAGGAGCATGAAAAGAAAAAAACAAATCCAGAACACAGCTTGGGTTCCTGCAGCCTAACAGAAGGGAGGGGGGACATGGACATGGTTCCCCTCCTCAGGAACAGGCATGAGGAGCAGCAGTCCTAGTTACTCTCCCCAGGGACAGGAACCATGAAGGGGAGCAGCACTGGTGACCCTCCTCTGGACCAGGAGACATAGCCAAGGGGAAATAAGTGGTGACCATGCTCAGGAACAGGGGACATGAAGTGTGGGCCCAGTGACCCTCCTCAGGAACAGATTAGCTGGATGTGGATAGGCATTACTTGTGGCTGCAGGAAAACATGGCGTGGACTGCAATAGCAAAGAAAACCCCTAACACTGCAGCAAAAATTCTCCTGCTGGGTCCAAGTTGGTCAGGTCATTCTGTCAGGAACTGGTGGTGGAGGACCCAAAATGCAGGAGACCAGGCTTGGTGACAGGAAATAAACATTTAATAAAAAAACTGAAACTTGACAAAACTATGGGGAGAAATAAAAAGGTGACACAACAGAGCAGATGACCTGACAAGGATGAACAGAAACAAGACACTTAAATAGGCTGAGGACAGCTGTGGATCATGAACCTTAAACTGGAGTGACTGACAAGAAGAAAACTAAAAACATGACCACAGAATCCTTGCACTCTTTTTCGGTATCATGGAGCCTATCCGGGTTACTTATGAGCAAAGGCTGGGGACCTCAGGTCGCCAGTTTGTCAAAAGGGCCACAATCACACACCCATGCACACTCACACTCACACCTAGGGACAATTTAGAGTAACCAATTAACCTATGAAGCAGATTTTTGGACGGTGGGAGGAAGCCAGAGTCCCTGGAGAAAACCCATGCATGCACTGGGAGAACATGCAAACTCCACACAGAAAGGTCCCCCATTGGTGTTTCTGCTGCAGGTCCTCCAGCCGGGACTTAAACTGGGGGCCTTATTGCTGTGAGACAAGAGCGCTAACCACTGACACCGTACAGCCTGATCCAGAACAAATGAAATTAAATGGGTCCGGACCAAAGGATTTTTCCAGTCTGAATACACTGAAGAGTTATAGACTCTCATTCATTTAATAATTCAGTTGACAAAATACAATGTTTCCTTTTACTGTAAATCTATTTCTTTTTTCAAACAGAAATGCAAAACAGTGTTTTCCCACATTTAGATTTGGGAATAATGATCGGTGTCTTAAAAATGCCTGTTGTTTTTTTTTGTTTATAAATATTACTTTGAGAACTGTATTACAGAGGGATTGATAAAACAATTTGGTTTGAAGGAAAAAGTTACTTTCAAAAATTCCTTGCAAACATTTATGTAAAAAAGCTAAGCATTTTGAGAATGTTGAGATAAAATATTTTAAATTCTTTTAAAAAAAGTCTATTAATTAGATAGTGAAATACTTGTGAAGTGTGACATTTTTTTCTTCTTTTATTTTTCCTCTTTCAGGCCCCCATTTTCAGAAACCTTTCTGTTTGTCTGCCCGTTTTATGCAATTTTTGCATTGATTCAGGAACCAGTGAAGCATGTGGACCTGATGGCATTAGTGCACGTATTGTGCACAAATGCTTGAATGAACTGTCTGCACCTCTAGCCAAACTCTGCATGATGTCACCACAGCAAGGCATTTTCCCACAATAAAAGCCTTTCAGTCAGTTTATAAGAATGCCTTTGATGCAAAATGGCAGTCATATAATATTATGGCAAATGTTTGAATGGTTTGATTCCTATGTGTCAGACAGAGAGCAGAGAGCTGTAATGAACAGGTAAACCTCAGAATGGGTAAAAGTAACAACTGGAGTTCCCCAGGGCGCTCTGCTTGCACCTTTACTATTCTCAATGTTGATCAATGACTAACCGGAGGTGGTGAAATCATCTGAATGAGTCATGTAGGCAGATGATGTCAAGTTATGCCGAACTACCTCATCATCTGACAACAGGTCTTCAAAATAATCTTAACAACCTCAAACTGGCTTTTAAGACTTCACCCTTAAAAATGCACAATAATTACAATTACCGTACTCTCGAGACATGTCAACACCTCCCCCTGCAGCAAGTGGACAAAGTGCATGACTTGTTTTTTCAAGTCATGGACCAGACTCATTTTTTTAGCCCATGTCAACTGCACAGTTGCAAAAAGCTCTGATAACTGCATATCTAACTAACATTTGCCCCATTTTGGATACGGCAGCATCACCTTGTTTGGGGCCACCAGAGATCAGAGGATCTGCTCTCCAGTGGTTTGAATCCTATTTATCCAATAGGTACCAGATTGTATAGTGTAAATGGACAGTTCTCTCATTGCACTCGAGTTAGCTATGGAGACCCACAGGGCTCAGTTTAAGGACCCATCCAGTTTAATGCTTCCCTTAGAAAAACATAATCAGGAAAACCCCATCATTTTTCACTGTTGTGCAGATGATAGTTGTATTTACCCATTAAACCTGACCTCCTAAACTCAGAAAAACTGAGGCACCAGGAATCTAGAATCTTCCTGACAAGATAGAGAGGCAGAACATTTATTTTTGTAATATAAGCCAATTTAGAGCCTTTACAATGTTAATAATCAACACATTTTTGTTAGAGCTTCTCCATTGGAGAAATCACATAACACTGTATGGTGTTAACAATCTCATTGGTTTATAATTTCACTAATACATTTTAAAGTATGTGAAGTGTGTCAGATTAACATGAATATCTTTAAAACATACATCGATTGTTAATGTATTTCCATTCAAATATGTCTAAATGTGTAAACAGTGTAAATACAAAGTCAAATCGAGTCAAATCAAGTTAAGTGGATCAAAATTTTCGAACAAAATCATGAATCGAATCGATCCAGGCTCTGGTGAATTTAATCGAATCGATCCAGGCTCTGGTGAATTTAATCGAATTGATTCTTGAAATTATTGGCGATACCCAACCCTAGTCACAACACTAGAATTACGCTGCATTCAATCTGATGTCATCTTTTTGAGGAACATAATGACTCGCATGATTGAATCCTCATATCTGTTGACTTAACAGTTAAATTTGGCACTTTTTCAGGAATATTGTCTTTTAACATTGATTGAAGGTTTGTGAAAAATTGGAATAATGCACCTCTCTGGTTTATTATATTTATTTGATATGTTTATACGATGAATTTGTGGGTTTTTCTGATTTTAATGTGCAAACGTGCCTATTAATGTGCGATAGTGCGAATGTGCCTGATGGCAAAAATGTATAAATAAATAATACATTTTTACTTTGGTTTTGGTTTATAATTATTCCTGCATTGTTTTCTTTTGGTTTTAGGAATCAGCTCTCCTGTGTTCGGCATATGCTTTAGGTCACCTGGCATTTTGCACTAAATGGCTGGAAGGCTTTTGCCAAAGCGAGCTTGTCAATCCTCATTGCATCAGTCACAAGGTCCTAAACCCCTGTGACAGGAAGCTGCCAAAACACAGGCCTTTAAATTCAGCAGGTTGCAGGAAAGACCACAGAGAATTTAGAAACAGTTTGCTGCTGAAGACGAAAAAAAAAGTTGTTGGAAAAGCTTGTAGGAGGGATGTAGAAGCCTCTATGGCAAGCCACAAGCTCTTTGCCCCACTCCATGATGCATCCCACTTGTAGACGACTAGATCCATGTAGCCTACGTCTTCATTTTTCCTCGCTTGAGCTGGCATCTGGCACTGTCCGACAGTCTGAACAAACTGTCCGACTGAATAGCTTTAACATTGCTCCCCATTTTGTTGCAGTGGTAATGTTAGGTTGGGCTAGTGAGGGCCGGTCAGCGGGAGAGCACGTACACAGATGGATGATGATGGTAAGTGAGGTTCCACCCACTGTGGGAAGAATTTCTAAAGAACTGATGCCGCCCTGCAGAAACTGTGTCTTAGAAAATGACTAAAAATGTCATAATCATAATTAAAAGACCACTGGAAACCTTCTTACAATAGATCAAAAGATGGTCAGAGTGGGACTTTAAACCATGAACCATTCTCAAAATCTTCAGTGCTACAGCTAAACAGCTTAGGTAGTTGCAGCTATTGACGCTTGTTTTGAACGATAGCTGTAGCTTTGTGACAGGGCCCGTTTTCACATGTGCTGGCAATCACAGGGTCCTGTTGAGCTATCAAAAAGATATACAGTTTCAACCCAAAAAAAACAAGCTGAACCATCTCCAAACTAAAGGTCAGCTTTTGTATAACAAAGAATATCAGAGACAGGCCACGAAGTAGTGGGGGTCCCATGTCAACAGCACTCCCAGAGGACATCTTCCTCAGCCTGTCAACACTTTGAGTCAAGCTTTGCAGGATGATGTGACCAATGGGTCTTTGATTTGTCAATTTGGGACAGACTGCATGCAAATTGTTCATTTTACACAGAATCGATTTTTTTAAATCTGTGTTTAGCTTAGCTATCTGATCATCTGTACATACTGAATCCTAACTGCCTGTCAGCCTGTTTACCAACATGCCTGCCACCTCGACTCACACTCACTCCGCTGAACGCCAGATCACATTTGCCCATCTGGTCTCCTGTTAGGACTAAGTGATTGGCCACAGACCACTCAGTAGACTACTGACATGGAGAGCAAAACTCACACATCCTTTATTTAAAACCCAGTAAATGCTCCTTCGACTCCGTTTATTAAATTTATGGTTTCTGTCTTTAATGATTAACAGCTTGCTGCTCGTAAATCAATATTAACTTCGAATTTTCTTTTGCAAAAAGGAAAATATGAAAGCTGCATAAATGTGCAAGAAAAGATCTGTGCAGGACCCACAGGGGAAGAATTTGCACATAACACCTGCGTCTCTTTCCCCTAATGCGCTACTGTAAAGCAAGCTAGCTTCTCTTTTAGCAAATATGAGTTTTTCACATTTTCATTTTGTTTTTGTTGTTGATTCGACTGTTATCTGTGCCTAATGGACAAAGAAGTGTTCTGCTGGCAGGCAGTAATTGCTTAGAGCCTAGCAGTGGGGATGTAATTAGTGAGACAGGGAGGAGTATATGACTTCACGACTGGCACAGTTTAATGATAATGGTGTGCAACTTCACACAACTGTGGTCAGCTAATCATACTGGACTGGCTGGGACAGCTCTCCATACTCTCCAGCCGTGATTGGAATACTGAGCAGCAGCTCGCCCTCGCAGTTCCACACCATTCGCTCTGCGGGGAATCAGGCATATGATTATGGCTGTGACCCAGCAACTCCTGCAACACAGTCATTAGTGCCGCCACTGATGGGCAGGTCTATTGTAAAAAAGAAAACACCAGCCTGACAGTGACAACAGGACCTTCTATAGTTTTAAATAAAAAAAGATGGAATGCAAATAATGGTGAAAAAAGAAAGGAGGAAATTTTCACTTTGACTTTTATTTTCCTCTGTTAGGACAAAAAAGTTTATTTTAAAACTTTTATGCCAAATATATAATTGTGATGACTTTTGTTGAGCTTCTTGATTTATTTTTAAAGATGATTCATTTCCTCAATAGATTTTAAACGGAGTTTAAAACACTAATCCGTTAAAAAAAAAAAAGCTGTAAATATACAAATTTTCCATCAGTCTTAGTGAAATTCTAAAATAAACGTTTTAATTCTGTCCTGTGTCTAAAATTGTAAAATAGATTAACAAATTCAAAAAGCAATTCCTTTCTTCATTAAATAGTTCAAACATCCATTTTTAGCTCATGGGTTTGTTTCAGTTCAATATGTGATTTCTGTACTGCAAACAAATCCTTTTTTTTAACATTTTTTAACTATTTGCTTATAACCAAGTAACAAAGAAAAAAATCTAATAGTGACTAATCATCTTAAGTAGGATATATTTGTGTAGATGTATATCTCTCCCATTTGACATCTTTTGTACTCTATTTGTTTTGAATGCTTGAAATAAATCAATTTCAAATCCAAAATTATTCCTTAGTTGGCTTATTTCTTAACCAAGATGGTGGCGTGCGTAGGTTCAGCAGCACAAGGTTTTTCATTCAGTGCTTCTATTTCTTTATTTTTTCTTTGTTTTTGTCTACACAAGTGCACATAATTGACATTTTTACATTTTGTATATTTTATCTCTGTTGCACTGACCTGACTGCTTTTAATCTCATTGTACTTGCAAACAGTAACAATCCAGGCATATCTATCTGTCCACCTGTCCGTACATCTGCGTGCCTGCCTGCTTGCTAGTCTTTCCAATAAGAAGCCTGGTGTAATTTAACTCTTCTTGTTTGACTCTTAATGTTAACATGAGCAGGATGGATGCAGCCATTCACGTTCCCCATGATGTGGTAGAATACTTTAACACAAGGTTAAATTCTTCAAACAAGAATTGTTTCATCCCTATGAGTTATAACAAAATGAATCCACGTTTCCATTAAATTAGCTTGTTGAGGCCTCAATGTTTTATACCTAGATTCAACTTTATTACCTAATTTTTTCTTTGTAAGGCATTTGGTCACTTCTGGTTCAGTTGTTTACACGGTTTATGGAGGCTGTACCTCAACCTTTAAATCTCCCCTTTCTTAAAGAATTATTTTCATGTGTGTATGTTGTCTCTTTTATCTTAACACAAGTAATGGAAAAGCATGAGCATTTTTTTTATAATATTTTGCCCAGCAAAAACAGCACATGATTTTATTCTGTTGGGCCCCATTTAACCATGATTAATGCACACATCTGCCATGAAATGGTTTGGACGTTTGACAGTGTTACACTTATATTCGACCAGAACTGCCAGAATGGGATGAAGTCAGGAGAATGTAAAAGTGGGATCAGCAGATGAGCCATTCTGGTAATTTTGTAACCATTCTAGCAGATGGGGACCAACTCCAGATGCACAAACTGTTCTGGAGGTTTTTATAAATTCATCTAAAAGGTTTCTGGGATTAAAAGTATCTTAATTATACATTCTGAACAGTTTACCAGTTCTTACGGGTACAAAATGTGTTGTATTTAAACACTATAAAAGTTCTATAAATTACAGTACCTTTTTAGTTTTTTCAACCTGAAACATTAACATAGACGTTTTGAAAATGACAAGTGTTTGTAGGCAGCGCCCTCTGTTGTTTAATACTGTGCACTGCAGCTCATTCCGCAAAAAAAATCCTTTATCTTTGAGAAAAGCGCCAATCCTGCCAAAGGCATTATGGGTAGACTGTTCGCCGCCAATCATGGCTCTGTTGTCAATGCGTTGCTAGGGATGGGGCGGAGCTTGTTGAGAATCGTTTTGCTAGAAGTAAATTAGCATTAAAACTTTCGCTTTAACCTGTTTAAAATGTCTACAGCTCGATTAGACGCGTTGCGAGAACGTAACAAGCACCTACCGAAGCAGCGAAAACGGGAAGGACCTAGCTGCCGAAGCGACTCAGCCGACTGCAAGGGGAGAAAGCCCGCAGTTCGGGTCACTCTTACCGAGGGAGACAGGGAGCCATCGAGGGCGGCTCTCTCCAAACCCTCTGTGAGATTTGCAGGTAAACACATTTTTAGCATTACCGGTCTTAAAGCGATAAAAATATTCCTAAAATACAGTGTTTTATTGAACAGACACCAGTGAAATCTGCTTCCAGCACAACACTGCTGGCATCCTCAGAAGACCAACTGGGGGACAGAAAGACGAGGACAGAGACCCTGAAGTCCACCAAAGACTGACCAACTTTGGAGCGCTCAGTACCGAGTCTTGTCCAGTTAGAACCAGCAGAACTCGGGTAAGGCGTAGTGGTAACTGCGTAGTGGTGTAATGTTAAAGTCCGAGAAATGGTTAATGATGTTATGTTATGTTGTGAAACCATTTTGTTTCAATCATTTTATTGTTATAAAAATGAGAATATCTGCAGGCTCAAACTTTAGACATATGAGAATTCAAGAAGTACAATAAATGAAGATGGTAAAACATTTAATTGAATTTGAATAATATTACATTCAGTTAGATAAATATGTAAACTTGAGTTGTAAAAAAATATAGAGTTGGGTTGACGTAATGAATTAGACGTAATGATTTTTTTTGATGGGCGTATAATCTTCATACGCTGTCATTAAAATCTCCTACTCCGTCTCACTGAAGTATAGTGCTCTCTTTTTTTCTCCATGCGTTTCTGTGGTGACTCTGGACAGGACTGAATTTTACATCCAGTCGCACATGTGCGACCAGTAAATTTGCCTCCCCCACCCTACGTATTTTTTTATACATTAAATGTGGAAGGGGCACGTCAATGGTCAATGAAATAATCAATGAGACGCGAGCGCACACACACGCAGGCAGACACACACTCGCGCACATATTCATGAAACGCGAGCACAGACACTCGCGTGATGCCCGTCTGTGAGGCGGCCACTGCGCGTGAGAAGAATAAGTCACTGTAAGTGGCTAAAATATGTGGAGGGGGCGGGGCCTAGAGATATTCGCGCGCGCGTAAACATCTGTGGGAAGGAAACAGAGACAAATATCACAACCTTATATGTGCGTCTGAGCTATGAGTAAGTGAACTATTGAATCGTTCTTCCGACCTGTGGCTAGTGTACCAGTGCCAGAGTGTACAGCAGGGGTCTCAAACTCGCGGCCCGCGGGCGATTTGCGGCCCCCAAGATGATATTTTGCGGCCCCCGCCTTAATATGAAGGTTTAGGCTGTGTCCGAATTACCGCCCTAACCACTATATAGTGCAGTATATAGTGCGGTCGCCATTTTGTAGTGCTGTCCGAATCTACAGTTCAAAAATCATGTGCACTAGAAATTTCCCAGAATTCTCTACGAAAAACCAGTGTGGATCGATGCTCACTCGGTCGGCGAATATTGCCCAGAATGCACTGCGTTCATACCAGAATGCATTGCGTGTGACCCACAATACACTGCGCTTGAATTATTCGAAGATGGCGGACGGTTGCGCGAGAAAGAGGACTTAAAATGTAAGTATATTTAAAAGTATCAAGTATCTGTTGTAAAATATATTTGTAAATACGTAAGATGATGTGTTTAATGTGTTATATTCCTCAATCGACAACCTACATTGTTTGGAAGCTCATCAATTTCGGTAATGCTAAAGCTAACGCTAGCGCGAATTAGCGCCGAATGCTAAAAACAAACGCTGTTGATATTACATAAAAAAACGAGTGAGTTCTAACCGTAGTAATAAGTTATTAACACATTTTTTAAATGTGTTTATATATGTAGGGACTGACGAGGATAAGGAAAATCTGATCCATCTGTGGATGGAGAAAGATAGCCTGTTTGTTATCAGTCAAGCTCGTGCCGGATGGGAGTAAGAGACACTTGATCAGATTTGTATTTATTTATCATTAAACTGTAATCGTTGTCATGTTGGGGTAAAGGTTGTTGTTGAAAGAGGAGAGGAGGAGAGAGCATGAAGGGACAAAGAGTGACAGGAGAGTCTGTTAAGCTTACCTGAGTTTAAAATATTGTTCACAAAATGTAACATCGTCGTTGTTTTTGCAATTTGTTTAATAAATGCAGTAACAAAAATGAATTATTTACATGCATTATTTAAATCTGAGCCATTTTTAACAATCTCAAAAGAATTTTCATATAAATATCAAATGTACATATTACATTTTCGTTTTATGTTAACATTTATTTTTATACATCTTAACAATAATCCTGGTCCTTTTAGAGTCATGTGTGTCACAGTTGGAGCTGAAAGGAAAGCAGAGATCTGTCCTCGCAGACGGACGCCACTTTACCCGTCCTACTGGTTCCTGGTGTGGCTCAACATCTGTGGCTCTCCCAGCAGTCCCCTTCGCTGATGCACAGATTGTGCAGAACTGAACTGCAGGCAATGATTTTCATTGCAAAGGTTGGTTTTACTTCCAGTGCCCCCAGAAATATTTCTCTCCTCCTCATCTTCATAATGCCAAATGCTCTCTCCACCACAGAGCATGTCTTGGCGTGGTGCTGGTTGTAACGGGCCTGAACCGCATTCCTCATGGGTTCCCTGTAGGGTGTCAGCAGCATGATGGGATGAGCAATGCAGGGATACCCACCATCACCCAAAAGGATCCTTCAGGTGGGTAATGTTTTATTTGCATAAATTGGGCTTTTTACGTAGAACCTGTGAACTGTGGACTGATCCTTGATTCCCAACAAAAATATCTCTAAATTTGGCATTAGTCACATACAGCCTGCAGTTGAATGGAATAAAAAAGCTTCCTGTTAAAATAACAAGCTGCATTTTCTTTTAGGACCTTTATTCTTATGTGGCAGCCATCAATGCTCCCTACGACCTTTTGGAAGGTGGAAGACTCAGCGAGCTGCTAAAAAACCAGAGTTGACTAATGGCAGTTCATTCCCACTGGATGCTGGGTGACCCTGCTCATCAGCTGGAGGATGCGGTCTGCCGTCCTGTGGACAACGTCGCTCACAGTGGACCGTGGCATGTCAAAGGCCAGGTTACCACACCGTAAGATGTGCCACACGCCAGCCAGAAAAGAAACACCAGGACCTCAGTCTCCTGTACACCCCCCAGAGTGTGAGGAACCCGAAGCTGCTCTACCAGATGCTCAATGGTCCTGCGGGTCAACCGATCTGCAGGTCTGCCGGTCTGGTCTTGCGTGGGACTGACCGTCAGCGTGAAGGGCCACGACAGACACCTTTATACGGTGGCCCTGAAGTGCAAACCATTCAACAAATCACTCGATACAAAAACATTTTTAAGATCACAGCAACAATTTAAAAAGCGTATTACATTTTAGAAAACAAAACAAAATTTCAGAAACCAAAACATAAAAAAGAAAAAAGAAAAAAAGAAAAAAAGATTTCAGAAAACAAAATTAATTTCCAGAAAAAAAAGAAATATTACAAAATGAAAACATTTCAGAAAAAAAATTAATTTCCAGAAAACAAAATGAAATAAAAAAAATGAAAACATTTCAGAAAAACAAAATGAAATATTAAAAAATGAAAAACATTTCAGAAAAAAAATGAAATATTAAAAAATGAAAAACATTTCAGAACACAGAATGAATTTCCAGAAAACAAAACGAAATCTTCAAAAATGAAAAACATTTCCAAACCGGAAGAAGCAGGTACTATGGGACAACGCTGATTGGATGATGATGTTTGTCGATCATTTGAACTGAAAAGTATTTTAAATGAAGCGACGACGGATTTTATCGTCCAAACAACAATGTACCATGATAATTCCCGTATTTCCCATTTACATATTAAATCAAAAATGCAGCAAACAGATAATGAAGGTTTAAATTATTTTTTGAATATTTCGTCTGAAGCAGAACGGTCACCCGGAAGTAGTTTGTGTGGATGACGTCCGTTCTGCAGGTAAACAAAGAAAGGGACGGTAAAACGTTAACATAAACTTTAATCTTTGAATATTTAGTGGATGTGATGACAGAACGCACGCAGAAATATCAACACCAACCAGGTTTACAAATGTTTCGAAATGTCGTGAGAGGATTCTGTCTAAAGCAGCAGCTGCGAAGAAACGGGTGTTAAAGACGGCGCACATCATCAGGAAATGCAGTCCCGCCATCCACAGATAAGGTATGGAGGCACATTTGTTTGATCTAATAAATGTAGCGTTAAACGTGATTTCTAGGTGGGTGTTTACAGACAGATCCAAGATCCTTCAGTCATACGTTAATGACAGGTTACCTCATCAGCTGGAGAGGGGGGGTCACGTGGGCAGGATTCACAGACAGGTGTACCAGCAGCATAAATCAGCAAAGCTGTCAGGTAAACTGCAGCAGTTTGTGTCTCAGAATAACATTTATGAATGCTTCTTATTCACACTATTAAGATCTGTGACTTTAGATTGTGTCAGTGCACAGAAACATGACAGTAAATGACTGGATGTGCACATCATCAGACACGTCCAGGTGTGTAACTAACGGTGGCAAAGTCTGTAGTGTAAAATAAATCTTTAAAAAAAACGTTTTAGTCTTTCAGGCAGAGGAGGAATACCAAATTGTTTTAGAATGTATTTTTTATAAGACTGAAATAATGTATTTTATTCTGAGTTTGGTGTTTTGACCCCTCCCTAATGAATTTCTGGTTTAACCCATTTTCTCCTCATTTTGATGAACTCAACTTTTTCCTGAATGAAAGATGAACGGCAGCTGATGTTTTTCTGTCAGGGATTTTTAATTTATTAATTTATCTCTGTCAGGGATTTCAAGAGCTGGAGCTGGAGTCCAGTGCAGAGGAAGCTGCAAGCATGTACGAGCAGGAACTGGGGTCCCTTACCTGTGCATCTTCCTCTGGATGTGATGCTGAGCAGCAATGTGGACAAAACTTCCCTGACATGACTCTTTTTGATATAGTTGTTAAGCACAAACAGACTTTTCCCAGATGCATTTTTTCCTCTAATAAATGTGACTGACAGGTAGGCTGAGTAAATGCTGAATGTAAACGCAACATTTGATTGACTGCATGAAGAAGCCCATAAAGGGAAATCAACAACAGTTTCTTTGTTTCTGTTACTGAATAACGTATTCATGTTAAGTTTTCAATAAATATACTGCATTGCTATGAAACAAATTTGTTTATTTTCATATCCATTATTACAATCCACACATCAGCATTCAGTTTTTTCATTGACAAAAATACATTTCTAAACAACAGCTTTGAAAATCAAACATCATCTTTGTTAATAAAGCTTTAAAACCTAAAATGGTAAACATGGAAAAACTCCTAAATGAAGCAAGTCTAATATGAACATTTTAAACTGGAGTTTTGCTTAAAGGAACATTAAGTTGTTTGGAGTTGTACAAGTGTTTGATGCGATTCCTCAGATGTGATTTCCAGATCATCAGCCCGACGCTAAAGCCAGGAATTGTGCTTCGTCTTTCACTCCCCACTGCATCATTTACAACTAATCAGGCTTATGCAGCAGGTTAAAGACTTTTTTTAAAGGACCTGCAACTTAAAAAAAAAAAAAATGGATATTAAGGTTAAATAATATTTATTGATTACATTGCACATAAATCATGGTGACTTGCCTGTACACTGCACAATGATCTGAATGACTTTAGTCTTCTTGTATTCCCATGTAGAGCTGCCATCTGTTCTTCTGCAGCACAAACCTTTCTGGAACTTCGCTTTGAGAAACTTCACCTGCAGAAATATCACATGTTAATTCAATTAAGTATTTTATAAACTTTAAAGTTCATTTTTAAGTTTCAGTATATGTGTATATGCATGGTTCAAAAATATACAATGCACTTAAATATTATTTCCCATAAGAACTTGTTTACTGATTTCAGTCTTAAAGTCGATTTTTAGCAACACTGATGCCATATAATTACTGTAATTACTGTATAAATCACAGAATCAGGCTGGCTCGGAGCTTTTTCTCTCATGTTGTCACCGAAAACGGGAACGGCTATCATGTGAAGACGGTTCGTCTCCATCGGGTTCTTTTTGCGCATGCGCAAGATAAAAAGAAATTATCTTTTCAAAGCAGCACTTTAACATCCTAAAATTAACATCCTTAGAGACATGTGACTGACAAAAGAAAAGATCACAGAATTGATTCTTACCTAAAGATGATTGACAGCGTGAACCTCGCAGCCGTAGACATTAGCGCACAGCGTTCAAAGTAAAAGTGCTCACAAACTACTTCCGGGTGCCCGTGTGTCAGGCGAAATGTTAAAAAAATAATTTTAAAGTTCATTAACAGTTTGCTGCATTTTTTATTTGATATATAAATGGGAAATACGTGGATTATTATAGTACATTGTTGTTTGGACGATAAAATCCGTCATCGCTTCATTTAAAATACTTTTCAGTTCAAATGATTGACAAAAATCATCATCCAATCAGCGTTGTCCCATAGTACCTGCCTCTTCCGGTTTGAAAATGTTTTTCATTTTTGAAGATTTCGTTTTGTTTTCTGGAAATTCATTCTGTGTTCTGAAATGTTTTTCATTTTTTAATATTTCATTTTTTTTCTGAAATGTTTTTCATTTTTTAATATTTCATTTTTTTCTGGAATTTTTTTTTCTGAAATGTTTTTCATTTTTTAATATTTCATTTTTTTTCTGGATTTTTTTTTTTCTGAAATGTTTTCATTTTTTAATATTTCTTTTTTTCCTGGAAATTAATTTTGTTTTCTGAAATGTTTTTTTTTTTGTCATTTTTGTTTTTCAAGTTTTGGTTTCTGAAATTTTGTTTTGTTTTCTAAAATGTAATGCTGCTTTTTAAAAATTTTTTTTTTTTTTTAATTGTTGTTGTGATCTTAAAAATGTTTTTGTATCGAGTGATTTGTTGAATGGTTTGCACTTCAGGGCCACCGTACCTTTATGTTGGCAAAGCAGTAGAGACGTGGAAGACCCTGTAAAATAGAAAAATAATTATTTCATTGAGAAAATTAAATCTGATTTTTTTGAATGTTACATTTTATTCTAATGTCTTACATTTTAGTTTATGACGTATTTATAAATGCTGGAAAATCTCGTGGTTTTTTTTTTGGGCTGGGTTTTTGGATTTTTATATAAATATTTAAAAATTAAAGTATTTTTGTTTTAAACAAGTGATATGGATTGACTCTGAATAAAAAATACTAAACTTTGATCTCACAAGTGTTTCATGTAGTTAGACTATACAGTTCATAGTCCAGTGTTGAAAAAGAATGTTAAACTCTTACCCAGCAGACTGTGTAACCTTGAGCACAATTAGAAACAAATGCTTAAATGGAACTAATAAACAAACTTTAAGTTTAACTCACAAGTTGTTCATGTCTGGCCAGGGCTTCCAGAGGAAATCTTCTGAGACGTCTGCTTCTCCTCCTTGCTGTCCTGTGATGCTGCATATCTGCTCGTTTCTGGTTTGAGCTCACGAAAAACGGTTGAATCATTGCCAGGAACACGGACAGATTCATATATAAAGCTATTTTCAGTAACGTAGAAGATAAAACTACGGAAAAAAAATGCTTCCTCGCAAGAGCCCGTAAATCGTTCAGCGGCACAAAAATAAATATTGCCATGGACTATTGACTTGAGGGTTTATTTATCAACTAATACATAAAAGCTACACCAATGTGTTTGTAATTTTATTATTTATAAATCAGCCACGTTTTCCATGATCAGAACACGGCAGATTCATAAATAGTCATCATAAAATGTTTATATTTATTATATTTTTACTTTGACAAATGGGTGGCATTCTCGGCGTTAAATAGAAGTAGTTCCCCTCCAGACCAGGTGGTGGCGGTAATGCGCCACTATGTTTTCGTGCGGAGCGCCATTTGAAAACACCCGAAAGAGAAAACTAGTGAGCACGGGTGTCCGAATTGCTTTGAAAATTCAGAGAACTATATAGAGAACTATATAGTGCCGCACTATATAGGGTTTTAGTAGTTGGGGGTTAGGGCGGTAATTCGGACACAGCCTAAATGTTACTGCAGCCCGCCAGTTTTAATGAATGACACTTTCTCATTGTCGTGCACGGAGATGACCAACCAATCACAGTGGGGGCGGGACAATGACAGGGCTTGAAAGCAGGACACCTGACAGCCCCCCTCTCTCCCCAGACCACATGAAGGAGTTCCTTATTTTCCTGTATCTCTTCGCTCGTAATTTTCTAAATACATGCAGTCCGTGCTGAACTTTTCTCTGGGTCACACAGACCCGGAGGAAGGTTAAGTTTTGGTTACGGTTACGGCGGCGCATCAAACGGTTTATGAACGGCTGTTACTGCAGCACACCGCCCCCGCGGGAGATGGTCAGCTGAGGAGAATAAATGTCCCACACCTACATGCGTGACAGCTAACGGGGCTTGAACTTTAAACACGCTCGAGCAAAAACAACATCAGTTTCAGACACACTGAAAATACGTGGGGAAAATGCAACGATAGACGTGTTTGAGATGAACCGGCACCTCGCCTGGGTCGTTGGGGAGACCAGGCCGGGGGGGGGGGGGGGGGGGGGGGGGATCTGTGAGATGAAGGCGAATCTGCAGCAAGACTGAAGGAGAACAGGAAGTTGGAGTTGTCCTCAACATTCAATTTAGTTTCAATATTCTTCTCCCCCTTAGTATGATCTGTGTTATTATAAATTTATTTTATGATTATTTTAATGTTTTGTAATGTATGTAGCCTTTTTAAATGAATTGGTATTTTAAATTATTTTAATTAATCACTCAACTACAAAGACCATCAGGACACATGTCCCATAATGCATTGTTTTGTAGTCTGTAGGGCAGCTTTCAGTCAGTTCAGTTTTCAGCTGTGTCCGGGTAGGTTTGCCCCTTGCTCCCACCCCTTTCTCGCGATATTTTTGTGATGATTGACAGTTGATGTTGGAGCAAAACCAAAAATATATGTCTCACCAGGTGATCTGCGCAGCGTTGCGTCCACCTGGGTGATCTCAAACACGCTTATTGTGCATCTTGGCTGCACCTATTTGGTGTCACAAAGATAAATTGATGGTGCTGTCAGTTTACCTGTTGTTGCATTTTCAAAAGTGAAGAATAAAATGCGACACTGAATTTGAAACAGCACATTGTAATTTCTGCATCTATTATTAAAGTATTTATTAGTAATACAGTGGAAATTAATAGATTTGGTTAGCATGTTGATTTACGGTATGCGCCCCTAAATTTTCTGGTTGTGCCCCTAAAATTTTCAGTTAGGGGCCACAGTGCTCCTAGTGAAAAAAGTTAGTCTGGAGCCCTGACTCTGGAAATCTGCGATCCATTGAGAATGTCTTTTATGTACCTGCTGTGCACGTGCATTAACTCAGGGTTACCAAGTCGAGCGTAATTACGCTAAGCTAACTCATATCCGGTCTTTTGGAACCGACATACCCAGAGTAAGCAAGTTCAGGCGGATTTCAGAGTTCAGGATTAAAGTCAGGCTAGTTTAGGGAGAGGGAGGGAGAGGATGATGAGTTTATATAGCACCCCTACAGTCAAATGGAATATTGAAAATGTCGGAAAATTCCTTAATGAATGAACGCATTAACCACTTACTGTTTTGTTCTTTTTATTGTTATAAAAATGAGGATCTGCCGGCTCAAACTTAGACATATGAGATTTCAAGAATTTTAATTCATTACGATGGAAAAAAGATTACTTGAATTGGAGTAATATGACATTTAGTTAGATAAATATGTAAATTTGAGTTGTATTAACAACTATTGAGTTTTATTGACGTAAGAAATTAGATTGAATACATTTAAGTCAAATACTTGTTACCAATAGAAGTAATTCACTTAAGTTGGCATAATTGGATAAGTTATAAATATAAATATATATATATATATATATATATATATATATATATATATATATATATATATATATATATATATATATATATATATATATATATATAATGCGTCACATGAAAATGGAAATAAGATCAGAAACTCGTGCGTTTACTTTGTCTGTTCTTCTACTACAAGCAGAAACTCTTTCTTTTGACGATGCAGCCGTGTTTCTTTTTTGATGGACGTGTAATCTTCATACGCCGTCATTAATCTCAGACTCCGTCTCACTGAAGTATAGCGCTTTCTTTTTTTCTCCGCGTGTTTCCATGGTGACAGCGGAAATCGGCGATCCATTGAGAATGTCTTTATGTACATGCAGTGCACGCGCATTAACCCAGGGTTACCAAGTCGAGTGTAATTACGCAAACTCATATCCGGTCTTTTGGAACCGACATACCCCGAGTAAGCGAGTTCAGGCGGATTTCAGCCAGAGTTCAGGCTTAAAGTCAGGCTAGTTTAAACATGCTTCCTGGAATACCTCCCTGGAATACCCCCCAGGTCCTTATGTTTTTGTTGTTTCTTGGGATTGGGTATAACCACAGCTAAAATACTACAAAGATTCTGTTTCAATTCAAGTTTTCAATTTAATTCAGTTTAATGTTAAACTCTTTTCAAATAAATATCAAAATATTTGTCAAGTTCCAGTTTAAGCTTTGCTTTTGAAAAAAACCCAAGAAATTGCTTTTAGGGAAAATAAATAGATTCATATTAAGGTCTTGGTATCGCTGACAAAAGACTGAATCACTGACTATAGTTCACAAATGTATGATTATTTAATAAGAAGTCAACCACTGTTAAAATTTGCTTTCGAAACCCATTTTATTTGGTTAAACAAAAATTAACAAACTGTTTGAAATGAACAAAAACAGAACTTTAATCCGTTTGTGAACTCAACAAAAATATAACTGCAATAAGCTTTTAACTTAAAAAATGAAATAAAAAACTTTCGTCAAACAATAAAAATATACATTTTTTTTAATTTAAAAAAAATAAAAAATGAGTCACTTTATTTTTTGCACTTTCAAACTCGTATATTACGGTTACATAAATACATGATTTAATAACTAATGAATGCTTTTGTTTTGAAATCATTCATTTTTTTAAAAAATATTTACAAATATTCAAGCCAGTGATGGTGAGATGAAGCCCCATGAAGCACTGCAGCAGCGTATACCATTCATTCCCTCAACTCTTTAGCCGATACCTCCAGGTGCTTCGTTTGCTCTACTTCACCATCAAGTGGACAAAAAATGTATTACAGGCAGATTAAAAAAACAATTATGATCATTGTCGTTCTGGTGGAAAGATTTATATTGAACAAAAGGTTGATTAAATATGTAAATGTTTGTGATGTCAATATAAATTGTGACTATATTAACATGGAGTCATCTTTCATAATAGAATGGTTGGGTTAAAAGAACATGTATTGAAGTTGGGGATATAATGCCACTGTGCTTGTGCTGATTTATGGCTGTGCGTACAATACTGACCAAAAGTTTGGACACACTTTCTCATTCAAATAGTTTTCTTTATTTTCATGACTATGAAAATTGTAGATTCACACTGAAGGCATCAAAACTATTACTTAACACATGTGGAATTATACACATAACAAAAAAGTGTGAAACAACTGAAAATATGTCATATTGTAGGTTCTAGCCACCTTCTACTTTGATTACTGCTTTGCACACTCTTGGCGTTCTCTTAATGCTCTTCCAGAGGTAGTCACCTGAAATGGTCTTCCAACAGTCTTGAAAGAGTTCCCAGAGATGCTTAGCACTTGTTGGCCCTTTTGCCTTTACATAAATGCTACAGCAACATCAAACATGCATATGCTGCCACCCCCGAGCCTCACCTCGGAAAAAGTGACCACCCAGTCGTCCTGCTGAAGCCCACATACACCAGGAGGCTTAAAGCAGATCCAGTCAAACCAGGACTGTAGTGACATGGACTGAGAAAGCTGTGGAAGAACTGAAAGGCTGCTTCTAGGCCACAGGCATGAGCATTTTCAAAGCACTTTCACCAAACATTGATGAATACTCAGACACAGTAAGCAGCTAGATAGACTGGTGCACCTCCATTTGCATTCCAACTCGGACCATCCGTATGGAAGCGATTCTGTAGCATAAAAGTCAAAAACAGAAATGCTTTTTCATTTTCAAATGAAGCTGCATTTTTTGACTCAAAATTAAAATGAAAAGCAATCCACATAAAGGCTTTTTCCTTTTCTTCTTCAACACTGCTTATTCTGTCACTTAATTAAAATGATAATGAAAATGGTATTTGACATTTCATTTTCAAAAAGTACTCTGGTAAATGTGTAGCAAGATGCATTTAGAAATGTTTAATTTGACAATTAAAATGGATTAACAGAAATGCTTTTTCCTTTTCAAAATAAAACTGCATCAAATGACTCAAAATTAAAATGAAAAATCAATGCTTCAAAATGCGTTTTCATTTTCTACTTAAAAACAGCTTATTCTGTGTCATAATTAAAATGAAAATGCAAAGAGGGGATTGCATTTTCATTTTAACATCCACCCTGTGAACATTGTCGCATTATTCAATTCGAAAAAGCATTTCCGGAGGGGAGGCGGGGCGATGACGTCAGTGCTTTCTCCGTGCGTCCGGCTGCTAAGAGACACAGACATGCTAGGAGTAGTGCAGCTTTGTGATGGTTATGAACTTCTGATGATTTTACAGGGCTCCAGACTAACTTTTTTCACTAGGAGCACAGTGGCCCCTAACTGAAAAATTTAGGGGCGCAACCAGAAAATTTAGGGGCGCATACCGTAAATCAACATTCTAACCAAATCTATTAATTTCCACTGTATTACTAATAAATACTTTAATAATAGATGCAGAAATTACAATGTGCTGTTTCAAATTCAGTGTCACATTTTATTCTGCACTTTTGAAGATGCAACAAGAAGGTAAACTGACAGCACCATCGCTGTCATGCCAGTACAAATAGTAAAGAAAACGGATGGAAATTTATCTTTGTGACACCAAATAGGTGCAGCCAAGATGCACAACAAGCGTGTTTGAGATCACCCAGGTGGACTCAACGCTGCGCAGATCACCTGGTGTGAGACATATATTTTTGTTTTTGCTCCAACATCAACTGTCAATCATCACAAAAATATCGCGAGAAAGGGGTGGGAGCAAGGGGCAAACCTACCCGGACACAGCTGGAAACTAGAGACTACAAAACAATGCATTATGGGACATGTGTCCTGATGGTTTTTGTAGTGGAGTGATTAATTAAAATAATTTAAAATACCAATTCATTAAAAAAGGCTATATACATCACAAAACATTAAAATAATCATAAAATATATAATAACACAGATCATACTAAGGGGGAGAATAATATTAAAACT
The DNA here is from genome assembly GCF_053564925.1 of Oryzias latipes. NCBI lineage: Eukaryota > Metazoa > Chordata > Actinopteri > Beloniformes > Adrianichthyidae > Oryzias > Oryzias latipes. The sequence goes on along the minus strand of NC_136241.1, from coordinate 10,365,329 downwards.
AAATTGAATGTTAAGGACAACTCCAACTGTTGTCCTTCAGTCTTGCTGCAGATTCGCTTTCATCTCTCAGCCCCCCCGGCCTGGTGTCCCCAACGATCCAGGCGAGGTGCCGGTTCATCTCAAACACGTCTATCGTTGCATTTTCCCCAAGTGTTTTCAGTGTGTCTGAAACTAATGTTGTTTTTGCTCGAGCGTGTTTAAAGTTTAAGCCCCGTTAGCTGTCACGCATGTATGTGTGGGACATTTATTCTCCTCAGCTGACCCCACTCCCGCGGGACGGGAGCGGTGTGCTGCCGTAACCCGTTTGATGCGCCGCCGTAACCGTAACCAAAACCTAAACCTTCCTCCGGTTCTGTGCGGCCCAGAGAAAAGTTCAGCACGGACTGCATGTATTTAGAAAATTACGAGTGAATAAATACGTTCTAAAGGAAAGTAAGGTACTCCTTAATGTGGTCCAGGGAGGGAGGGGGCTGTCAGGTTTCCTGCTTTCAAACCGTGTCATTGTCCCGCCCCCAAGAGTCATATACCCCACTGTGATTGGTTGGTCAGCTCCGCGCACGACGATGAAAAAGTGTCATTCATTAAAACTGGCGGGCTGCAGTAACATTAAACCTTCATATTAAGGCGGGGGCCGCAAAATATGATCTTGGGGGCCGCAAATAGCCTGCGGCCGCGAGTTTGAGACCCCTGCTGTACACTCTGGCACTGGTACACTAGCCGCAGGTCGGAAGAACGAATCAATAGTTCGCTTACCCATAGCTCAGACGCACATATCAGGTTGTGATATTTGTCTCAGTTTCCTTCCCACAGATGTTTACGCGCGCTCGATTATCTCTAGGCCCCGCCCCCTCCACGCATTTTAGCCACTCACAGTGGCTTTTCCCTATTCTTCTCACACGCAGTGGCCGCCTCACAGACAGGTATCACGCGAGAGTGTACGTGCTCGCGTTTCATGAGTATGTGCGCGAGTGTGTGTGTCTGCCTGCGTCCGTGTGGCTTGCGTTTCATTGATTATTTCATTGATCATTGACGTGCCCCTTCCACGTTTAATGTATAAAAAATACGAAGGGTGGGGGAGGCAAATTTACTGGTCGCACATGTGCGACTGGATGTAAAATTCAGTCGCACACTCTCAAATTTTGGACGCAAAATGCGACCAATTGCTCGCAGTCTGGAGCCCTGATTTTACACAGCTTCTCAGGACTACGTAGCAGCATTTCCGCCTCCTCTGGTCCTCCTACGGACGCACCGCAGAGAACCTTTTTTTCTTCGGACCGGCAGCTGCCTTCGCATAGCGGAGCGCGAAGCTCCCGATCGCCGAAGGCGGGAATGCTGCTACGATCTGAGAAACCATCATATGAATTTGTGTTTCCAGTGGTGTCCAGATCAAAAGAAAGGATGATGTAATTCCCACATATTTACATCCAAGATGCTCATTGCCCATTCAGAGTTTTAAGTACATATTAGCCTAATGCTAACCTGTCTTTCGGGTCCTCCTTGCAGCGAAGAAAAAAGCACTGACTGCACGGATTAATAATAATCATGACAGTAATAAAAGCACATTTAGAAGATAGTCTCCTGCAGCTTCGCGCTGAGTGCGTGTTGGTCCAACCAGCAAATGTTTAGCATGGCGAAATCTGCTATAGCTGTTGATGGGACTCCAGCTGTCATCGGACAGCAAAATCAGCGCGAAGCTGCAAATAAATATGTGGGAATTACATCATCATTTATTTTTTAGCCAAACCATCTCGATTGGGTTCAGGTCCGGTGACTGTGGAGGCCAGGTCATCTGGCACAGCACCCCATCACTCTCCTTCTTGGTCAAATAGCCCTTAAACAGCCTGGAGGTGTGTTTGGGGTCATTGTCCTGTTGAAAAAGAAATGATGGTCCAACTAAAAGCAAACCGGATGGAATAGCATGCAGCTGCAAGATGCTGTGGTAGCCATGTTGGTTCAGTATGCCTTCAATTTTGAATAAATCCCCAACAGTGTCACCAGCAAAGCACCCCCACACCATCACACCTCCTCCTCCATGCTTTACGGTGAGAACCAGGCATGTAAAGTCCATACGTTCACCTTTTCTGCGTCGCACAAAGACACTGTGGTTAGAACCAAAAATCTCCAATTTGGACTCATCAGACTAAAGCACAGATTTCCACTGGTCTAATGTCCATTACTTGTGTTCTTTAGCCCAAACAAGTCTCTTCTGCTTGTTGCCTTTCTTTAGCAGTGGTTTCCCAGCAGATATTCTACCATGAAGGCCTGATTCACACAGTCTCATTTTAACAGTTGTTGTAGAGATGTGTCTGCTGCTAGAACTCTGTGTACCATTGACCTGCTCTCTAATCTGAGCTGCTGTTAACCTGCCATTTCTGAGGCTGGTGACTCGGATGAACTTATCCTCCTCAGCAGAGGTGACTCTTGGTCTTCCTCTCCTGGGGCGGTCCGCATGTGAGCCAGTTTCTTTGTAGCACTTGATGGTTTTTCTGACTGCACTTGGGGACACTTTTTTTCCCCCCAGTTTTCCCAGTTTTTCGGACTGACTGACCTTCATTTCTTAAAGTAATGATGGCCACTCGTCTTTCTGTACTTAGCTGCTTTTTTCTAGTCATAACACTAATTCTAACAGTCTATTCAGTAGGACTATCAGCTGTGTATCCACCTGACTTCCACCTGTGTTAAGTGCTGAAATGGACTCATCCAATGTGAATGATAAGATCTATGTTCCACAAAAGAGCATCTCAGAGACTTGCTGGCCGTTCACATTCTACAAAATGTGTTTGATTTTGCAGGTAGACTTTCAGAGTACAGATGTTGACCTGACTAGTAAAAGTGATGAAAGACCAGCTGCAGCACAGCACCGTTTGCAGCCGTTACTCGGATATGATTGGATTGCAGGTCAGCCCGGTTAGTGTGAGGACCTCCTAATCTACCACACACATCTGGCAGCTCATGTCTGCTTTGCTTTCACTCCCATAGGAGTTCTGGATACTGAAGATTCTGTGGCGGAGCTCTCTGATGAGTTCTTCAATGATCTGCAAGTTTTTCGATTTCTTAATAAAGAGGAGTGTGTTCACGCAGCCCAGACAGAGTGAGCATTCTTACAATATTAGTTCACAATACAAGAATAATGCCTTTTGAATGTCATGCCTTTTTCGTTTTTAGATTTTTTGACGTGAGTCTTCCAGCTTCTGCTCTCCTGACAGATAAGGATGATCCAGAGGCCGACAAAGACAGCCATCAGTGTAAGAGGGGATCGTCTCAATTTCTTTTCTTTTTGTTTTTTTTTGTTTCTTTTTCTACAGATAAAGTAACATTTATCTTTCTTTGATCCCTTTGTGTCCAGGTACATTTTCTTACAGGATAAACAACAGGTTGTTTCCTGTTCCCCTTCACTCTCAGGATTGCTGCACCGTGTGCAAAAGGTCCAAATTCTCGCATCCTCACTCTATCGCAGAGCCAGCTCTAATCAGGCAAGAATGATGGGCCCTTGTACTTTTGTGAGACCCTGTCTGCAAGGCCACAAGTTGAATACTGCTAGCTAAAATACATATGATTTCGTTTAGAATTTTCTTAAATCAACAATGAGACAACAAGGAAACAGCTTTTCTTCCCCATCCAATAAGCAATAACCTTAGTGAAACAAAAATAAAATTAAAAAACCCCAGAAGTTGGTGATGTGTCGCGTTATTAAATGATTATGGCAAGACTTCCTGAACATGTGTGGGGGGGGCTGTATACGATTAATTAAAGGGACAGTGCGTGTAAAAAATGGGTTACAACAATATTAGTTTGCATCCCAACCTGCAGTCTTCTACAGCATGAGAGGGTGAAGGCAAAACTTTCTTACTTTTAATAAATTGCACATAACTCTGAAACAAAGTAAGCCTGGACTCTGCATCCCTCTGCAGAACTTTGTTCTGACTTTTATTTTCTCACTGATACACAATATACTTTTACTTTCTGAGTTTTTGTATTACATTTATTTTAAAGCTGTGCGAGTTTAAAACTACATTTTATTTCAGATTACTTTAACTGGATCAAACTTGATCAATCAGCCATTGTGGTAACTCAAGAAAGAAAAACAAATCAAATCCAGCTTTATTTCAATGAACAAAAGTGCTTTTCATGCTTTGAGCTGCTCAGGTTCAAAACAAGAAAACAGACAAACATTTAAGTGAAAAAACCTCCCCACCTCTTGATTGACACTTGCGACCTATGACCCCACAAACGATGAATACTGGCACAAAAACAGGACTGCGATTCTAACAAAAAAATTGTGGCAAGTACCAATGCAAAAAAAATTATCGAACAAACGAATGAGTAAATACGGTGCATAAATAGATCACATAGATTTATCTATAATGTAAGATTTCCCAAAATTCTGAAATGATGACCATCAAGATTTTATTCCGGTTTTCTTAAAAAGCGATGGTTCACCTCAAACAGGTTCTGTACAGACACCATAAACTGGATGCAGATCCTTGCATTGAACTTCCAGAAGCAGATGCCGGCGCTAAAAATCTTGTGTTTAAATCGTTCTGTAAAAATAAAGGTTTATCATTCGGTTCTGCAGTTTTTTGCTCATAAGTTATGAGGATTGAGCTGTTTAAATTCCACCTGTGCTAAAAGCAGCTCAGATCAGTTGTATTTTATAAAGTCAGATATATCAAAGAATATTTTTCCTTTAAAAGTAACTATTACTATTGTAATAAAAGTAAAGGATGTTTTTTTTACATCCAAACCGTTATTTTAAAATGTTCCCTTCCTTCTCTGTTTTTTCAGGGTCAATATTCCTCATGCCGCCCTCCTGCCGCCTCACAAATACAAAGCTCACCGGCGATGCAGCTTTGACCCATCTGATAGTTTGGGTTTACCAGCGGTGAGTTCAAATAGCAACCGTGACCTTTCTATTGCCTGACCTGGTAGCATTGGGTTTCACATTGGAGCGGGTCTTGGAGGTGCAGTTTGTTGTGTCGTCTTTTAGGCTTTCAGTTCAAACCGCTTACGTTGTGGCTTCAACAAGAAGACAACTTGGACACTTTCCACATTCGTTTTGTCACTTCTAATTGTGTTTCTTTGCTTTTGCAGCACTGTCTTTCAGGATGGTCAAACACAGGTCAGAGCAGCATAGCTCCACCCAGCAGCCTGGACCTGCGGAGCAACCTTCAAATGAAACATGCTGATGAGTCACCTGACACAGAAATGGAGGTGAGACATTGAAACATGCAGGATCATAAAATCTCTGGTTGAACAAGCCTTTGTTGCCCGATCATTTGTGCTCATTCTGACATGAACACGAATGAACCAACATGCATTGTGTGAGCTGCATCCTGTTATTCAGTATCTGTAAAGCTACTGAAGGTTTTGGAAGATGCTATCAGCTCATTGACATGGCAGGGCAGAGCAGCGTGTGCTTGGCTCTCCTTGCATCTCACCTCAACTCTTCCGCTGAGCTCAACTCTGACATCATTTCAAAACCTCCTGAAGTCATTCTGATGCTGTTCCTGGTTGGCTTTTTAAGTGACCCACTTTGTGCAAGCTTCAAGATGCTTTACATTATCAAGGGCATTTGCCTTTTGGAAATACAGAAGGGTTCACTAATTTTTTCAAAAATTAAACAATTTACTTTGATTTAATTTTTCCAACCAACACATTGTTGCCATTAGAAATTTAGAGGTTCAAGCCTTTTAATCCTCAAGAACCCAAAGGGTCAAATTTGTCTGCATTTTTTTAATTTGTAATTTTAGTTTAATTGTAATTCTTTTTTTCATTTTTATTTTTAGTCATTTTGTTTTTTGGTTGCTGATACCCAGACCGAAAAAAAGCTATTTAAAAAAATCAAATCAAAATTTATTTATAAAAAATTAACTTTAAAAGCCCAGAAACATAGTTCTTGGGTTCCCTTGGTTATAATGTGCTGCAGTCAGTTTTACCTTTCATCATAGTAGATACGAGCTTCAGAGTCAGGGTTTATTATTTTTTTCTTTTTGGCAGTTTCTGTAAATGTTTCATTTTTAATACATGTTCTTTGGAAGAGTGGTCCCTAATCTGTTAAAACCATGAAATGAACAAATGATGGGACTCCAAAGTGCGCTGTAATCTCTCAGATTAAAAATCAGCTGCTACTCTTTCCTTGAACGTATTGATTTACCGGTGGCCGTGGTGCAGCGGTAGGGCGGTCGACTCATGATCGTAAGTTTGCAGGTTCGATTCCCGCCTTGCACGCCCATGTGTCGAAGTGTCCATGGGCAAGACACTGAACCCCACCTTGCCTCTGGTGGGAAGTTGGCGCCAGTGTTCGGCAGCGGAGCCGCCATCGGTGTGTGAATGTGTGTGTGACTGGGTGAATGGGTCTGTGACTGTAAAGCGCTTTGGGCCTTCGTAAGAAGGTAGAAAGCGCTATATAAGTATACGCCATTTACCATTTACCTCTTCGTTATGTTAAACATTTCATTTCTAAAAAGAAGTCTATGAATCTGGGAGGTACTCACTAGCCCTTGAACGTCTGCTTTTGATATTTGTACCCATTTTTTTTAAAGATTGCAACTTCATTCTTTTTATTTCTTCCTTAAATCTTGTATTTAGCAAACAATCCTGGTTTTGATTGTAAATCTGAAGTCTGAACTTCCCAAATACTGATGGGAATCATGCTTTATTTAATTATCTTTATGTCAATTAAAACTACTGTAAAAAGGTCTTTAACTCTTTTTTTTACATCCCATTTTTATATTCAATTTTACCTTCATCTACTTCCAAATAATTCACAAGAAATGAACATCTGCTTGTACTCCTGAGGAGCAGATATTGATTTATTCAAATCCCTGTCAGAAGGCTGGGCCTTGTTTGTTTGTCTTTTCCCATTGAACATGTCTTGTTCTTGTGCTTCCAAAACATCTGCTGCTCTAAAGGAGTTTAGATTTTTAGACATTTTACTGAAGATATCGCCACCGAAAGAGTGTACTTCAGTTTTTACTGTTTTTAGTTGACGGCTTAGTTTTAAACAAACATTTACAGGAAATTATGTCAGGTGTCTTTTAAAAAAAAGGTAAAGGCCTAACAGGCATCACATGACCTTTTTCACTACATACCCATCACCCTATATAACAGAGGCCTTAACTTTCTTATTGAATTGCTATTAATTAAATAAACGGTGGTTGTTTGGCTTGTTTTTTCAGGGTTTGTTTGCACCCGAAGCGTCCCGCCACAATCGCTTTGACCAGCTCTCCGATCTGTCCCGCTTGGCTCGTCACAACTACCAACACTGTCCTCCGAGGAGACTGAGAAGCTCTTTCAACCCCGTGTCATCCTAATCTATCATGCAAAGAGTGGAGGATGTCCTGTTTCCTGCCAACAAACTTTTTCTATGTTTTTACCCTTTAGGAGTCTTTCAAAATAAATGCATTATTTTACTTGGCTCTCCTGGTTTTATTCCTTTGCAATGTGTTTGTTATCCATTCTAAACCCCCTAAATATCTTTCTAGGTCACTCAATCCGTCTACTGTTAAGGTGGGGTACACCCTGAAGGTGTCGGCGGTCTGTTGCAGGGCTTTTCCTGTTATGGTTTTATAAAAGAAAGAAAAGGTGTGCAAACTATTCAATCCAAGTTTATTTTGTATACTTCGGATTTTTGCAGTATCCCTAGTTTACTGTAAATTTGTGAAATTAAAAAGTCAATCACTGAACTTAACTGCCTTAAGTTACAGACCCACTCCGAAGACAATAGTTTTTGGTGCTTATAACATGTTCTTGTCGCATTTTCTTATGATGGAGGACATATTTAAAGAAAAATAAGCTGAAAATTGCATTTCTGAATATTTCCTTATTCAGATTGTTGTGAATCTGGAGCAGATGATAAAATACTATTTGATAAAAAAAAACCACATCCACTTGCAGACAAATCAATCCATGCACGTCTTCGTTTTTCTGCTGGCTCAAATCTGTTCAGCTGGATCCAATATTGTCATTTTTGTTGCACCAGTGTGGGTGTATTTCGGCTGTAAGCTAGTGGGAGGGTACGTAAACTGAGAGCTCTGAGCAACAAGAAGGGGGCGCAGCTGCCTGATGCCATTGGTCTCGACCACAACTCAGAGGGGGATGGACCACCACTATGCAGAAACCATGACCTAGAAAATTACAGGTTTTTTGATTTGGGTATAACCATAATTGGGACGCTGGGGAAGCTTAAAATAGATCAAAAGATGATCAGAGTGGGACTTTAACAAGTAATATTTGAGGAAAGTTGGAGCATTTTTAAAATTCAAATGTATATGACATTAAGTCTGAAGTTTGCACAGGGATTTAGGAAGAGAGATGGCAAAGATCTGTGAAGTAAAAAAGGTTGATGTCTGATCTGTGTTTTAGAAAATGAAGGAAGTCCCAGTGAATCATCCTCTGCGGTTGCAGCTCGTGTTTCCCTGTCCATCGGTACATTTTGCTGCAAACGTCCTCACACTTCTCTTTTTACAATCCTCAGAGCGTGGGTTGGGGAACATTGTAGTTTGCAAAGGCACAGACCTTTACTTTGTTTGCAGGAAACCACAGCTACGTTCACTGAACGCCCATCAAGTAAGGTTGCCAAACCCCCCCCCTGCAACACTTTCCGGTCTGCTTTGCTAGCCAGTAAACTTAAATGTGTTAGCGGGAGAAATATGGGCCAGGCTAACTATCTGCAGGTGTTTGGTGTGGTTGCCATGGAGATGAAAAGGATTTGAAACTCTGGAAGTTAGGAAGACCGAACGTCTCCATGTCTTTGCATTCTGTTGCCGTAAATTCCTGTTGTCACTGGAAGGGCCTGAATTCGCTGTTTGATCAAAGAGGGACTTGTGCTTTTAAAAGAAAATCAACATTTTTTAAATATTTTTTTAATTTAAATGTGTCATCCAAAAACTTTAATGCTATACTTTTGGAAATGACTCATCAGTACAGTAAGTAAAATCAAAGTATTAATGTATGGAGAACAAAAAGGTGTTTAAGGAAACATTTTACCTGTTTTTCTTTTTTAATTAACACTGAGTGTCAGGCTCAGGAACTGAAACTGCTACATCATTACATAAACTCTAAACGGCTTTAAGAGTAATAAGACTTTAAGACAGTGCTGCTTCTGTTGTGCTTGAACTCCAGAGAAATTCTGAGGATGTGGGAGGGGAAACTTTATTTTGAAATGTCAACTTCTCAGACTAGAAAAAAAAACACACAGTCACACACATTCATCTGCATGAACATGCAGCCAAAGACATTTTACTGGAAGGGGTTCAGACTATGACCAAAAAAAAAGTTTTTTTTTTGTTTGTTTTTTTAAACACAAGGACAGAGGTTGTGTTTTAACATCCTATCTTTGACCATTCTACTACATACAAATTTTTAAATTCCCTGGCATTCAAGTAAAAAAAAACTTTCAAATTATCATTGTCAACCCCAAATATAGACTTTCAAAAGGTTCTCATGAATAAGGGAGAAGAATGTACAACACAGACTTAGGAAACAATCTTTACTTGATGCTGCAGTTCCTGTTTTTCTGTCAGATGACATTAGTTTTGGTGTATTAACCCAACAGCTCATTATTTAAAACATAATATCGACACCATGCATGTTAATGAGATGAGTAATGATGATATGGATTATTAGCCTTCTCGTGTTATAAACATGTTTTTCAAAGTTCTCTACACTGCAGTTCTTAATGAATAAAAATGATCATCTCCGTGTTTTACATACAGGTAACAGACCAGATGAGGAAGTACAGCCTCCGTTTTCACACTCCGCCTGACTTACCAGTGATATTTATTCACACCACACCAGTGAATTCAGGTTAGCGTCTGCTTGCTCGTTTCCTTCCTCCAAATTCTTGACTCAGTTCAAGGAAACTGCTCCTGCTCTGAGAGCTGACCCGCCTTCAAAAATGAACAACACAGCACAGATGCTGGTTGATGCGTCCTCTCTCCCTGATAGTTTTCACTAAAGAGGCCATGGGGGACTTGTTTGTTCTTCTGCTTCTGCTGAGTGTCCAGACTACCAAGGTAAGCCCTGCAATGCTTGGGTTTTATTATTTGGGACTGTAGTCCCCTCAGTTGACCTTTTTTGCCATGTTCATGTCAAGACTGTATTTGTCAAAAACTCCTGAAATGGAAACTATTTTGGTTTCTAGCGATGACACCACTAAAGGGAAACCTTTTGATTAAATACAACCCCCCTCATAGAAGCTCCTGTTTATAACAATGAGTTTGTGGAAAAGAAAGTTAGAGAAGGGTGAATTGATTGTGTCTAGTGATAAACCACAATATTAATAGTTTATTGGTTATTAGTGTCACATACTGAGCCACATGCTTGTATCATGGATGAGTAAAGTTTTCAGCAGATCTCCAGCCTCAGTGTGCATTTAATTCAAATATGGGGCCAACAAAAGGAAACTTAAAGGAATGTTCTCTGAGATAAACTGCGTTCAATCCCACCAGTGATCAAACATCTACTGTATCATTCCCCCATTTAACATGTGTGTGGTTACACTAACCCTTTTGGACTAAATGCTTTCGGAGCGGTTTCCTGTAATCTGCAAAGAAGCAGTTGCACTCAGCACATTCTGACCTGCCTGTCATTACAGAGATCTGTGGTGAGATAGTTTTCAGTCAAAAGTGCTTCTGATTCCTTTCACCAAACCAATGCAGGTAGTTTTTACTTTGAGGCAAAGCACTGATGCGACCGTGCATTGCCCATAGCTAACATATTTTAAAGAGGAAGGAAATGCAGCGGTGAATGCACCTACGAATTCTACATACTGACTGCGACTTTCTCTGTATCTTCAGTCAGCAGCTATAGGCTTGAATGGAAAAGATGGTCACAGGTGTGGGTGGTTTGGTACTACTTTTAGCCTCCCTTTAGCATATTAAAATATAATTTTGACCTGCTTGTTTTTCCCTTCATTAGCAAATGATTGAATTGTTAATTCTACCACTGTTTCTTGCCATGTGCAGCTTGTAAGAAATATTGTCTGGAGATGGATGCAAAACATATTTTGCATATAACCCCAAGCAGATCTAGTATACCTACATGCTATGATTTATGGGAATTGTTGATAAAAAGACAAAAATGTGTCGTATTCACTTGTTTTTTTGTTTTGTTGTTTTCTTGCCCCCGACTTAAATCAGGCAAACTCACATGAAAGCATTTGCAATGAAAACACAGAGTACCTGAAAGATGGTACTGACTTGTGCTGTAAGAAGTGCCAACCTGGTAAGAGCTCTTTTTCAATGATCCTTTACACAAATTCTCTCACTTATATCTGATAAATGTTTGGGGAGAAGGTGTGAAAATGAGAATATTTTTTCAAATCATAACCATTACAATACTTATAAATTGTGATCAGTCACATTAGCTTTGTTCTTAATTATATTTTTCACTTTATGTATCATTTTAAGCACAAAACAGTTATCATGGATCTCTTACCGCAAGTCATTTTTGTCAATGACACAAAATAGAAAACCACAACAACTTTCTTGGTCTGTTGTTTAAAACGTACAAAGGCCATAATTTCAACCCTGACTTATCATTTGAACTCATAGCTTTTATTCTGTATTTGATGCCTCACACAATTGTTATTATTCTGTTTATTCACACTGTGCATCTGTATAAAACCGCTTGTACTCCAAAGCCCCTCTGGTAAGGATAGCACCAGAGAGGCATTATATTAGGGCATTTGAACTACTTCCCCAAGTCCAATGCTAGCATACAGCACATCAAAATGACAGGAAAAAAACCCAGCCTTAAGGTTGTTAAATGCATTTCCAGCCATTCAAAATGATATTGAAATTTCAAGCACTAATTCTTATAATGTGAAAATACAGCAAAAACAGCCCAAGCGTGCTTTAGTTCTTCTTTTACATTCCACAATATCAAGCTAGTAAACCAAACATGGTCCAATTGTAAAGACAAGGACAAAATATACCAGCACCATTTCAAGTTAAGGTAAATAAAGTACCTTTAAAAAAATGCCTGTTATTATCTGCACGTATTTACATGTGACCAAGCACAAAAGTGATGTAAAACATGGAGCCAATAGGCACACTTCTGCATTGCTTCTAAGTATTTTAAGTGTGTCCAAGGCTAAATTCTGTTGTCCCTTATTTTAAGGGGTAATTGTAAAAACTGGAATGGTTACCAACTGGCACGGTGAAATATTAATATAAGTGTGACTGTATAAACCCATTACCCACAGTTACTTTACTTACGTGTATCCAAAGCTGAAAGGGGGATGTTTTTACATATTTTAGCCTAGGCCTCCAGACACAATTCCCGAGCAAAATAAGTGTGGCTGAGGACAGAATTCAGCATTAGTCCACCTGTATTGCTGCATTCAAAATTGCAGCCAAGAAAAAAATTCAGTACTGGCGGCACGTATTTAAGGAAATAAATTGGAACATGTATGTGGGGGCGCTTCATAAAATGACTTTTAAACAGAGTTCTGTACAGCAAAATATGTGAACAATTATCCCAAAACGCAGGAACAACCTCAGTTAATAGGCTGTTTTTTGTCATCAAAACAGTAGATGACTGAATACCTCAAAGCAACTGTTGCAAAAAGCATTTTAGTTAACAATGCAAATTCTAAAAAAAAAAAAACTTTTTCATCCTGTAAATTTTTCCTCCTGTAAATATTTACAAAAATAAAATATCTTTGCTATGTCTGTTAACTTGAATGCTGACAATTTGGCTATCATTAAGAGTGCCATGGATGGAGAATAATTACTTTTTAAAATTAAATTATATGAAAAAACATTTTAACCACAAAGCAAACCCTCATAAATGTGGGTCAAATCTGACACAGGGTGCAATTTGGGTCAAATGACATCATTTCTCATTTTACCTATTGTTCATAAGTAAAAATCCTTTTTTTTTAACCAAACCATGCAGTTACAACAAAATTTAAAAAAAAACAGAGCTACCACAGCAAAAAACACATTTGACGTAACCCTTGTGCTATCCTAGGCACTTTAACATTGGGAGTTGGGTCATCTAGACCCACTAGACAGTGCTCTGAACCTTTTTTCTTCAATGATTTGTGATCTTCACTGGTGTCCATGGATTACATGAAATCTTTCCACCTTTATCCACCTTTGTCATGTTAAGAATAATACGTCAAAGTAAGGGTGGGGTCATCTAAGATAGCACAAGGGTTAAACTGAGGGCATAGCACACAAATAGTCTGACCTGCACATTTTCAGAGACCTCTGTAGAGGATTTGATGATCCACTACAGAGCTGATATACTGTAAGATTCTGTTTTTAGGTTTTGTCTGTTTTGCCACATGTAACCAAAACATACTTGTAAATAAAATATTAAGAACTGTGCATAGTTTACTTATTTAGCCACTTCCTCTTGATTTGAGCACTCCTGAGTCTTTATCACACTTACTGTTTCCTTGGAAGACTTTATTTTTTAAGTTATTTAAATGCTCTGGGCCATTTTGGTTTAAACAATGGGTGATACTCTCAAGTTGATAAATGAACAAAAAATAAGACTTGTTTAAAAATCACAACTGTTTTTTTTATCAACTAAATCATTTATTTTTGTTCAATTATTTCCAAATCTTACGTTTGTCCAGTTTCATTTTGAATGTCATATTTCTACATTTAAAATTAGTACTTGTTGTTACTGTTATCCTTTACATCTTTATCCAGACATTGTGGGGCGATAAGTTTTTAATCAGCCACCAATTGTGCAAGGTCTCCCTCTTAAAAAGATGTGAGAAGCCTACAATTTCCATTTCAGGTTTACCTCAACTATGAGCAACAAAATGAGAGAAAAAAGTCCAGAAAATCACATTGTCTGATTTTTAAAGAATTAATTTGCAAATTATGGTGGAAAATAAGTATTTGGTCTCCTACAAGCAAGCAAGATTTTTGTTTCTCACTGATCTGGGAAACAGATCACTGATCTGGGAAACAGATCAGTGGATCCAAGGTCCTGGAGTGGCCTAGCCAGTCTCCAGATCTCAACCCCATAGAAAATCTGTGGAGATAGAGGAAAGTCTGCCCAGTGACAGCCCCAAAACATCACTGCTCTAGAGGAGATCTGCATGGAGGACTGGGCCAAAATCCCAGCAACTGTTTGCCAACAAAGGGTGTTTAACAAAGTAGTGTGTTAAAGTTTTGTTATTGACCAAATTATTATTTTCCACCATAATTTACAAATACATTCTTTGAAAAATCAGACAGTGTGATTTTCTGGATTTCTTTTTCTCATTTTGTCTCTAATAGTGGAGGTATACCTATGATGAAAACTACAGGTCTGTCTCATCTTTTTAAGAGGGAGAATTTGCACAATTGGTGGATGACTAAATATTTGTTTGCCTCCCTGTATGTTTATTGGGCAAAAGAACACTGATTTTTTGCAGTCTTTCACATTTTAAATCTATGTCTAAAGCTTTTGTCTAAAAAAACAAAAATGTTTTCAGGTTTGAACAAGAGCATAACTAGTATCTTGATGGATGTTTTTTGTTTTAACGCACCTCCAATGCAGTGATTATCTTGAAATAGCGTAACATGGTCATAAAAAGTGTTGTCTTTTTATAAAATGCCATACAAAGCTAGTAGTTAAGATATGAAAAAAATGGATTTTGTGACTGTGTGTATTTGTGTATCTGTGTATTAACTGAGTGCATGCTGTTACAGGTTATCATTTAGGAGAGCACTGCTCAGAAAACAAAGAGACTGTGTGTGAACCATGCAAATCAAACACATATTTGGAGAACTGGAATTATGCTCAAAATTGTTTCTCCTGCAAAATATGCAATCCAAGTCAGTAAAGATACTTTAAGTCTATATTATTTATTTATTTTTAATCTACCCATCAACTCTCTTTGCAAATGCTGTCTAAGCTGTTGTTTTGTATTCCTTCAGGAAAATTACTTCGGTACGAGCAGAACTGTACATTGACCAAAAATGCAGTGTGTGTTTGTGAACCTGAGACGTTCTGCGCCATTCTTCTTAAACCAGAGTGTTCTGCTTGTAAGAGGTATAGAAAATGTCCTCCAGGCCAAGGAGTTTCTGTGCAAGGTAAAGACTGCTGCACTCACTGTTCACGTGCTCATCTACCATTAAGATTCCTTCTGAATTGTAATGTGCAAGAATTAGCTGTTTTTCTTTAACTACGCAGGTTTTTTGTGTTTCACATTTTTTTATTATTATTGCTGCCTGTTGTACATTCCAATCTGCATGCACACAATGGGGTACACATCGAAAAGATCAGGTGGCGTGCCAAGAGAGTGCACAGGGCTGTTTTCTTGTGGCCTCCAATTGATACTTTCACCCATTTTGGAGTTACCAGGAGTCTATTTTAACAGTTAGAACAGTAGAAAATGTTTTAAAGATAGCCCATTTAGGACAACAAAATAAAAGAATACAAAATATGGGTATCAAATTTGCTTTTTTTTCTATACATCTTTCACATTTGAGGTTACTGGTAATTTTCTGGAGTAATTGTGGCTAATTTTGATTTTTTTTAAAACGTACCTTAGATGAATGTACTATCTTAAGAATTTTGACTACATTTTTCTCACCAGTGGTTATCTGAAGATCATGCTTCCATGCAGTTTTAACCCCCTTCAGTAGATTCTATAGTTAGTTTAAATACTGTATGTATTTATAAATTAAATGAAACATGCTTTGTTAACCTAAAAAGTGTAATTTCTACAATTTAAACACCACAAAATAGTCCTTCTCTATTCAATGGATTAATGTTTCAATATTCATGTCTTTTTTCATTACAGATGTAATTAAATTCCTAATTGTCACACCATGTTTTTTTTCTATTCTGTTCCTTTTTTATATTTAATAAAAGTTTGTATTTCATCTGTTAGGCACACCTTCTTCAGATGTCAAATGTCAGAAATGCCCCAATGGAACATTTTCTAGCATTTCCTCCAACAGTGAGAAGTGCAAGCCACACACAGAGTAAGTAAAAGAGCGCTGCTGTACATTTGCGTGGTGCTGCCTCAAGACCTCCAATTTCTGACCTCCTTCTGTTTTCCTCTTAGCTGTAAAGGGAGGGCTCTTGTCAAAAAAGGTGATGCAATCTCTGATAATATATGTGAAGATGAAGCTCCAAAACCCCTAAAGCGAGCTACACCAAGGGCCCCAGTTGTGATTGTCCTCACAAGTACAGAAGCAAACAATCCAGGAACAACAATAGACTTTACAACGACTCGTGGAGTAAAAGGTTTCACCCAGACTTCCAACACTTTTGTTTCATTCGAATCATCTTCTTCAACAAAAAGTCCCCATACAACAAAGCAACCTGACATAAAACCAGGTAACACCAACGGGGTTAAGTTTCAAACGATAGCCAATATCTCAAATTCTTTTCTGGGCTTCATGTTGGATGTGTTTATCTCTCTTTCAGTTGTAATTGCCAGCAGTGTCGTTGGAATCTTTTTCCTTCTCCTGACTTTTGTGTCCCTTCTCTTCTTTTACAAACGACGGAGGACAGGTAAAAACAAAGCTCTCATCGGTCAAGCTCCATAATTGTTTTGCTGACATTTGAAGTTTAGGGGAGGATAAAAAAAGATTGATCTTTCTCTTGTAATGGTCAGTGAATTCCACTTCCTTACTTGAAACTTCTCCATGTCTTGTTTTTGCAGATTCTGCAAAGTTGCATCCTAAAGTAGATGCTAACGGAAACTGCGAGAACGGCGGCAAAGTAGGTCGTCTTTTCTTCCTGATACTTTAATAATTTTTATCCAACTTTATTGTAATCTGTTGAAAAAAGAAGCCCAAACCCTCTGTCTTTGAACATTTTCAGTGTTCAGGTATTGGTGAATATTTACATTCACAGTCATTACTTTAAATTAAATAAAGTGGACTACATTGTGTTGAACATAGTTCTATTTATTGTCCTTTTCATTTGCTTCTACAAAGAAGAAGAGACAAAAAAATACTGACTGTTTACGCTTTATTTGGTTTCACACTCAGTAATAGTTTTTCTCATCATTTAGCACACAAAGCCAAATCATGTCAAAACAATAATGTGATAGAATAGAGTGTGAGCATCTAGAGATTTTTAAAGGTTTTCGCTTAAATGTTAAAGACCCACTCCAAGGAAAATTAGGTTTTTGGTGTTTGTAACATGTTCTTGTGGCATTTTTCTCATGATGGAGTGAAAAAATATAAAGACAATTAAGGTTAAAATTGGGGTTTTAGCATTTTGTTCAATTTATTCAAATTGTTGTGAATCAGGTGCAAACAAACGCTGTTTAAAAAAGCTTGTAGTTTAAAACTACAAGCTTCCTGCTCTGCTCCATTCTGATGCATCCATCTGCAGATCACTAGATCTATGGATGTTTTTGTTTTCCTCATTAGAGCTGTGAGCCAGCAGGAGAGCATGTAAACAAAGGGATGATGGGACATGAGTGCAGGCTTACTCACTGACAACAACTCAGGGGGCAATTTCCTGTGGACTCCTGCCGCTCTGCAGAAACTATGTCCTAGAAAAAGACACAGGCTTTAAAAAAAAAAGTAAAAATAAAGCAACATAATCATAATTAAAAGACCAATTGATCAAAAGCTGATCACATAGGGACTTTAAGGAACTTTACTTTGAGATTTAATAAGTTTCACCACCATATTCCTTGAAGTTTTTCCACTGAATGTATGGACACTGTTAAAAAGAATTGTTTCTTTGATCATGGATGTGTCATTGACATCTAAAAAAAAGTTTCATTTTCAAAGACATTTCAGAAAGTTTTTAAAAAGTAAATTAGCTATTGCTAAAAAGATCAACTGGATAGTCATGTTTTACCGTAACTACAGCTGAACTCTGGAATTACTCCCACAATGTATTGAGAACATAGTTTGCAGTTGAATGCAAACAGATGAACAGAACTATGATAGCATAAAAAGCCTAATATGACATTTTCTATTTCTCACACCTACAGATTGTTCAGAGACATGAGGTGGAACGTCAGAAGATGGGTTTGACCTCTGAGCAACAGTGTCTTCTGGGCAAAAGTGAAGCTGGCAGTGAAGAAAGTCAATGCAGCAACAGTTCTGATACCTCAACAAAACCAGACAATTTCATCAGTAATGAGCCCAGCACTCTACTCTCCAAGTCAGACTTCAACAATCCCATCTTTGCTTTGTCAGAGCCCATGACTTTACTGTCTAACCCTGAGGCGGTCACCCCCCAGCCCAGCATCCCAGCACAGCCCTCCTCTCAGCCCACCAGCCCTCAAATCATTAGTCCAGTGACTGACCGCCCCCATGTTAATGTAAACATTACTGTGCACATAGGAAATGGATCCTATCAGACTGTCAATCCGATTGACACAAGGCAAGCAGAGTGCCAGCTTCCCTTTGAAGAGGAAGATTGGTCTGTCAGTACCCCAAAGCAAGAGGAAGGCGAGCAGACGTGTGAATCTGTCCCGGAGAGTGGCGCTAACAGTACTTACTATATCCCTAAACAATTTGCAACATGTAAACAGGCTGAGTAGACAAAGACATGTATTTAAATTGTTGGAGTTGGGAATTTCTCTTCAGTATTTGTTGCTGCTAAAGGACTAAAAGTCCTCCTGTGTTTAGTTTCAAAAGCATTCCTGTTAATTTGTAAATAATTGGATGTAAATAAAATGTGAATACTGTCTTTTGATGCAGTTGAATGCAATTAATGGGAAATTAAAGGGGAACTAATCATCTTTATGACCCTTAAAACATCAAAAGTCTAGATGCTATGATACCATGTACTAAACGCCGTTAAACTTTAAGTGCACATTTGAAATGTCAATCAGATTTCTCGGGGACTTTTGGGAATGTTAGAAGTGAGATAAATTCACAGTAAACAGGGGACCTTTCTTTGTCTATATACAAAAAAGAAAAAAAAGCCCAAGGGAAACTTTTTGAGTCGCTTTACTCCTCCTCTTATTTGCTATGCAATAGTGCTCAAACATGAACTGCGACAAGAACTTGTTGAATTCCCCTCTTTAATTCAGAAGAGCCAAAAATGTGTGTGTGCTCCTCAGTGTCTTCACTTCAATCGCACTGAACAGCATTTTAGGGAGATGCTGACCTCTGGCGGGAACATAGAAGAACTGCAGGTCTCCCTCGAACACGTGATACATTTAGGAAAAAAATACACTTGACTGTACTGGCAGTCTAAGTGCATTTTCTAATTAGAATAAATTATTCGTTTAACTTTTTGATGGAAATGTTCTACGTTTGCATGTGTTTCTTCGCATTTAGAATCAGCGACAAAACAAGCAAAGGAGAACTCTGAGCCATTCCATTCTTGAAGAAAAATAGGGGGATGTTTTTGTGTTTGCCGTTACCTTTTAAATGCTTTTCATCATCCTAACGATGCTTTTAAATATAAAAATCCAAATCAATTACATGTAATTCAATTTAGTGAGACAATAAAAAAAGAAAAGTTATCTAATTGGGAAAAGTGCCCCCAATGAAATCCCCCCATCGATCTTCAGAGTTGGTTGGGTCTGTTGCCGCTGTGTGTTGCTCTTGATGAAAAGACACTTGAGTTGGAGCGTCTGTGTAGCAGCGGTCAGCGTGGTGAGTGATCGCTTTTTTACCTCTTTATTATTTGTCACAGACAAGACCTGGGCTATTAAGAAGCCTCGCAGCAATATTGTGCTTCGAACTTTGTGTTACTGCCGTGAAATGTTGCTGCTTAGTTAGTGTTACGCCTCTCTCCTGTGCTCCACCTGAATCAGCCCTCCTGCCACACAGTCAGTCGGTGGTTGGGAAAAAGCCTCAGAGCTGCTCTGTCTGTGTTTACATTTTTTTTAGCTTAAAAGCAAATAGGATCAGACATAGATCAGCTGATGATACGTGATCATTGTAAGTCTTTGATTGAAATTTTAAACCCTCAACAGTCAAAGGAAGCCCTCTCAATCAGGAAATTTAAAGGAAGCCTCCTTTAAAGAGACAGAGGTCGCGAGGCACTTACCTTTTGTCCTGTAACCCCACTGTTTAGTGTTAAAGTTTTCCTATCTTATTTAAGAAAACATAATTGGTATTTTTATTTCTACTGCCAATTGTCTCCGGGTATTTAAATTGAAAAATGGAAAGCTAACAAAGTGAAACTAAATGGGGTTTCTTGTATAAAAACCAACTTTAAAGACCCCCCCCCCCCCAACCAAAATTGTGTTTTTAGTGCTCCTAGTTAACATGTTCTTGTGGCATTTTTCAATCAATATATCAATAAAATTCAGCTTTAAAATGCATTTTTATTTTATTTTAGTATTTCTTTAATCAAATCTTTGTAGATCAGGAGGGACAAAAATACGAAACTTGAAAAAGGTTAGAGGTCGGTAAGCCACAAGCTCCCTGCTCCGCTCCATTCCGATGCGTTCACTTGTCTTTGTTTTTCTGAGCTGGCCTCAGCCATACGGTTGGATAGCTCCATTTTTAGTGCAACGATAATGTTAGGTTGGGGTTGGAAGGGGCTAAAAGCTAGTGGGAGAGCATGTGAACAGATGGATGATGGGAAATGGGGGCAGGCTTACTCTGCACCAGTAATCTTGCCCACATTTTCGAATGAACTACTTCTGCTCTGTAGAAACTATGTCCTAGAAAACGACAGTTAAAAAAAAAATGTTGACTAAAAACAGCATAATCATAATTCAAATAGCACTAGGAAGACTTTTACAATAGATCAAAATATGATTGGAGTGGGACTTTAAGGTATAAGGGAAAGAATTATAAAAAAAAATCACTCTAGGATAATTGTGCTATTTTAGACTGGAGATTATTTATGTCAACATTTTCAATACTATATTGTGTATTAATTGGTACAGATAGCTTTATGTTATGTTTTTGCATTACTGCTATCTCTTATAGGTAAAGCACCTGTCACTTCTTTTGCTAACAGTTTTATTAGAATAAAAAAATAAAGCACTGCAAGACTGATGCTTCTCCTAGTTATTATTTTTCTGTTGTTAAGATGAAAACTGTAAGCTGAAACCAAGCTATGACACATCTCAAGGGGTTCTGAGCGAAAATATTAATTGTTTCTTTTTATTTGACAAATATCGTCAACACATTAATCTGCTGCTTTTACAGGTTATTAATGTTAAATGTGGTATTCATAGATTAAAAATGTTCCTCTGTTTTTCCAATTATCACAACGGCACAGACACCTGAGGCGCTCGTCACTTCACACCTTCATGGCATCAGACCAACCGTCTTGAAGATAAATCCACGTCTGCGCAGCTCGGTCTCTGCGATTTCAAATGGCTAGTTGCCTGAAGGACGAGCTGCTCTGTTCTATCTGCCTCAGCATCTACCAGGATCCCGTCAGCTTCGGTTGCGAGCACTACTTCTGCAGGAAGTGCATCACGGAGCACTGGAGCCGCCAGGAGCCGCACGGAGCACGGGATTGCCCCGAGTGCAGAAGGACTTTCGCCGATCCGCTTCTTTCGCCCAGCCTCAAGTTGTCCAATATTGTCGAGCGCTATTCCGCCTTCCCTCTTGATGCCATTCTGAATGCTCAGAGGAGCAATTACCCCTGCAAGGACCACGAGAAGGTCAAGCTCTTCTGCCTGACTGACAAAAACCTGGTGTGCTTCTTCTGTGACGAGCCCGCGTTGCACGAGCAGCACCAAGTGACCACCATTGACGAGGCCTACGAGGAGATCCAGGTCAGTACTTGCCCTCTGACAGCTCATTGCTAACATAAGCATAACATTTTGTCTAAAAACAATATATATCTATATTGCACAAGGTACTTTACAATGTTTTTATTAAATGGGCTGCATGGTGTCGGTGGTTGGCGCTCTTGCCTCACAGCAAGAAGACCTCCAGTTCAAGTCCTAACTGGGGGGGGGGACCTGAACCGGAACATCAATGGGGGACCTTTCTGTGTGGAGTTTACATGTTCTTCCCGTGCATGCAGGGGTTTTCTCCGGGGACGCTGGCTTCTTCCCACCGTCCAAAAACATGCTTCGTAGGTTAATTGGTTACTCTAAATTAACCCTAGGTGTGAATATGTGTGTGATTTGTGGACCTGTGACAGACTGGTGACCTGTCCAGGATGACCCCTGCCTTCGCCCACGGGTGGCCGGGATGGGCCCAGGCAGCCACGTGACCCCGAAAGGGACAAAACGGGTTTAGAAGATGAATGAATGAATACTTTAAAACATCTTTTATATATATATATTAAAAAAAACCTCAAGGCTAAACTGGTTTTACCAGTAGTCGTCTTCAGTCCACTGTCCCAAGCTCATAATGAGATTCATGTTTGATCAGCTGTCCCTGGGCTTGTTTCTGTTTTGAAACTTAACCCAAATGGTTTCAATTACATGTGTATCAGAGTACATTTGGAAACTTTGGTCTAAAGTATTCTGTAAATAAAAACAAAAAACAAAAACATTTTATTAGTATTTTCCTGACTTTGATAACTATAATTAGTATTTGTGAGACTTTTCTATTATGTCTTTGTCTGGACTTGATGTAATGCTGTTGTTTCAATCAGGTGGTTGCATGAAAAATAGTGATTATATCACCTATTTACTGCTTCATCCCAATGAGTGCATTTTCCATAATGATAATAGATTACAAATGTAATCCTTGATGATATTTGAGGATTGTTGATGGGGTTTAAAAAAAGCCAACAGGAACAACAGAATCATGGAAACCTCTTCGTTCTTTCTTCACACATTTGTGTCATCTTTTCAGAAAGTTCAAACAGATCAAGTTTCCTTTTTATTTATGGGAGTAGAGCTTTTCTTTTGAAAGTTAATTAAATTTTAATGTACTTATAGTCAGTGTTTGCCAAAATAAGGGTGGGGAAAATCCCCATTTCCTCTATGATTCATTCTGTTGAAATCCAGGTTCCTGACAGTAATTGGCAGTCATTGTGAGGATAGGAATTTTTCCGTAGAACTATAAATGATCCACAGCCATATATATATATATATATATATAATTACAGCTGATGCCAGAATTTACATACAGCAGGTAAAAACACACACTGACTTTGACATACACACAGCAGAAAGTCTGTCATATTTTCCAGATGCAGAGCAACGGTTCAGCTTATCTGTCACAGATTTAATAATTCTTTTCCCACAGCGCAGAAATCCAATAATTGTAAAACAAAGCTCTTAATCTTTTTTTTTTGTGCTTCCTCATTTAGCAGCACAAACCAGTTTAATGTTTTTGTAGTTCATGTTTGCTGTTCCTAAAGCAGAGTTTGGTTTCATGTTTTCTTCATGGTTTTCAAAAGTTCTGATATAATTTTAGTACTTTGATTAAGAACTGTGTAGAAAAGATGCACAAGTGCCACACGTCCTGAATGAATTATATCTGTGTGTTTCGGTGCATATTTCGTGGCAGAGTGATCCAGGGTTTCTGATGCCGTGGTTGTCTGCAGCTCACTGGTTGGAGAAACCAACCAACTGATTGATCAGAGGTTCAATTCTCGATCTTTTCAGTCAGCTGTGTTCTTGTCAGAATCCTCTAATTGCTTTCAGATAAAAGCATCTGTTGAATGTAAATGTCACCTCCTTATCTATATATTTGTTGGATCAGAGATGCACGTTCTGCACCGGTTCTTGAAGTCAGCAAGCTGACTGGCTGATTTATAGCCTCCGAACTGAAAGAGAAGCAAACTAGGGGAATAATAAACACCTTGTCATGGAATTTTCCACTTGGAACAGGCAAAGCAAAGAAGGCAAACGGGAACTCAGTCTGGAATTGTTGAAAGGATTATGCTGTTTCTCCCAACTTGTCCTACATTTACTTCAGAGCGATGCAGGGATTCTCTGGAAACCAAGAAACCCCTTTTTGTTTTTCTCACCACCTGTTGGAGTGCTCCATGAAATTCATCAAATCAATTCAAGTGGAAACTCTTTCAACCTACACATTAGAGATTTGGGTTTTGAGCAGCTAAAATGTTGTGTGTATTGGAAAGACTCCTTAAGTGAAGCAGCTTAATTTTATTCAAGCATTTACTCAATACTTTCAAATAAAGAACATACATCAGTAAAAATGATTGGAAGAAGCCAGTTGTTAGGCAGGTTTATCTGTTTATAGCTTGGTGCTGCCGTTTGGAGATTTTGGAAGATTTTAGTTCTTCATGGATGCAGCTCAAAACCCACAAAGCCCTGCTGTTCATTCCACATGAATCCATTGCAGAAGTGTTCCCAATGGTCTTTTAATTATGATTATGCCGTTTTCCCCCTGCTAGCGTACGGCCCCTCACACCCACAACTTAACATTACCGGTGCAACAAAACGGTGGGCAGTTTTTGGAGCTAAGCAGCTGTACAGTTTAAATCCAAACGCCACCTTAGACGAGGAAAATGAAGAAGTCTGTGGATCTATTTGTCTACAAGTGTCCACTTGTGGCTCGCTCAGTGTATTTTCTACGTCACATACAATCTCTTTTTAAGCAGCATTTTTTGTCGGCTCCTGATTCACAATGATTTAAATAAAGAAATTCTCAGAAATGCAATTTTGAAGCGAATCTTTATATAATTCCTCCATCAGGAAAACACAAAAAAACATATTTTTCCTTGGAGTGATTCTTTAAATGGGCCTCTAAGAGGATAAACATGCTTTCTAGTATTATAAGATTCTTATTCTTTTTTTACAACAAAGAAGAAATCTGCAAATCTTAAACGTCTGTGAACATACTAATTAGTATCGTTTAATATTACTTCATTGTAAGATTGTAATCTAGCTCTTTGGATTTGTTGCTAATATCAGTTTCACATATTGTGTAGTCTGGTCTGGCCATGAAAAGATACACCTAACTTGGCTTCTATCTTCTCATGTGTAATGTGCAGCCACAATGTGTTAGACTTTTACAAAAATGAGCCTTCATAGCTTCTTGTCTTGCAGGAATAAATGGAAAGTAGATAATAGGGTTATCCCGATCTGATCATGTGATCGCAGATCGGGCATGATCACGTGGTTGCAGACACGATTAAAATCGGATGTTGTCTCCTGATCAGTGTTCAGATATTTATGTTTCGTCACAACTATTAATTTTTACATTCAAATAAAGTCACTTTTTCCCAGATCTGTGGACCAATAACCTGTTTGGTTCCCTTTCAACCATAATAAAATGTTTATTTTCTCATAATTAAAACCAGTTTACTTGAAAAACATTTAATTTCCATTCCTGGATCATTTTAGACTGAATTTTTCTCTTGATTCAATGTCACTGACAGTGCGGCCAGCAGTAATGCAGCCTTGTGCAGTCCTCTTCCGAATGCGGCTCTGTGTGAGAAGCTTGAGAAAGGTCGAAACTGTGAAATCTTGGAGCAGAAGTAATTAGGCTACGTTCACACTGCAGGCTGAAACGACCCAATTCCGAATTTTTTGCCCCTAAGCGGCCCAATTCCGATCTTTTCATGACAGTCTGAGGCTACGTTCACACTGCAGGCTGAAACGACCCAATTCCGAATTTTTTGCCCCTAAGTGGCCCAATTCCGATCTTTTCATGACAGTCTGAATGACACAGATCCGATCTTTTCAAATGCGACCCAGGCCCCGTGGGTTTGCCGGCCTGATTCCGAATTGTAGCCGATCTTTTCAATTGCGACCGCCGTCTGACCGGCCAGGCGACTTGATTCCGAACTGTACGTCATCGACACGCAACAAACGTCATCATTTTGCGTTGAAGTAGGCGGGAACGAGAACGTAAACATCAACCATGGTGGACGATGCTGCTGAGATCAGTCAGTAGAAGGGAAGAGAGGTCACCGATTGGATTAATATTTGGGCTGATCGCTCTTTTCAGGCCAAACTCCAGGGCTCTGATCGCAACTGGGCGGTTTTTGAAAAAAATTCCAGATAAATGGCAGAGCGTGGTGTTGAACCTTTACCGCGATAACTTTTTTTTCTTTCTCCCCTTTGACCGTGCTCAGAAGCGCGGGGGACCCAGGCAATCCCCCTCCTCCTCCTCCCTGTTCTGATCCTTAGATTCTCCAGAACGGGTTAATAAAGAGTCCATAGCATTTATTTTGGGGGAAACCTTCTTTTATTACCGTCCTCCGTAACACACAACATGAATGCGCGCCCACACTGCCCCCCCCCTATTCTCTATCGCGGCACGCGCTTGCACACACGCGGGCGCGCGGCCCCAGCACATACACATTCCTCTTCCACTACAGTGGGTACAGACGATCCCGACTCCAATGCCTTCTTAAAATGAGAAGATTGTAATTGTGCTGCTCCTTTGTGAAAATAAATTTAATATTACAAAAAGAGCTCCGCTTTTGACAACACTGTTGTTGACATCCATTGTTAACGTTGGCTCCGCAAACGAGTGACGTCGTTCACCGTTGAGTATTCTTCTGGCTTCTGCGCATGCGGGTCTCGTTTGGGTCGTGTCACGGTCACACTGGAGATCACAAAAGTTCGGATTTACTTGGAAATGTGAACGGTCTAGCAAACAATTCGGATTTTTTCAAAAAATCCGAATTGAGCATTAAGCCCTGCAGTGTGAACGTAGCCTTAGACCCATCACAAGGAGTTTCTCACCTCTTAGACACCAGTTTGTCCCTCCACTGGGGGGTTCATTCAAGGCGTGTAGAGGGTGTTTTGTATTCTGGCAGGAGCCTTGGACGGTTCCCAGATCCACAGCACTTAAAGAGAATAAGGCCCCGTCGGAAACGACCGTGACCCCTGGTTGAGCTTGGCGCACTGGCCTTTTTGGAAGATTTGTTATCATGTGGTGACCAATATTTTGTGTTAACTTCATTCTGTCCTCTGCTTAACTGGTTTCACCCAACTTCAACGTTTGTTTGTTTTTTAAATCTAGAATCAATCTTAGTTAGTGAGAGATGTGCCAGCAGCCTGGCTTTCTCTTGGCAGAAAGTACTGTGCTTGTGTGTAGAGGTGTTAAAGTAATGCGTCGACAGTGTGCTCCAAGTGACCCTCTCATGTGGTCAGAGGGACTCGGGCCATGCCAGCTTAATTAGACAAGCTATTTAAATGAGTTCTATGTTTTGTTGAGTGGGAAAGTTTGAGAGCCAAAGCGTCACCTCTTTGTTTCAGCTGGAGTGGAATTCAGGTCTTCCTTGAACGGAACTTTATTCTACTTCCTGTGTGTTGCTGGGCGAGTTCATTCTTGACAGATCAGTGGAACTCAGAATTATTTCCCTCCCAGTGGTCAGTTATAAATGAACAGATAAAATCATTGTTCTAGTGCTAGAAATAATACATTGTTTGGTGCGGTATGAGTTGTTGAAAGATAAACCCAACATGCTTGAGAGGCAGTTTCTAGCAGCGCCCCTTCAAGGCCATTGTTTCCCTCTTGTTTAGTCTTAAATTCAGTATCTGGTGTGTTTTGGTTTTTGGGAGTCCTGGTGTTACTGCACTTCAAGTCAGTTATTTTTGATTTCTTTTTAATGGCAGAGATTCATGTCAACGATCTTTTGAGTAAGAAAATTTGAATAACAGTAAAAAACAATATCTGTCATCTGCTTTTAAATAGTCAATTGTACCATCAGGTAAAATAATGGTGCATCAGCTTTGCAGAAAGATGATGAAGGTTTGGACTCTGAATGTCTGACCATTAAAAGAAAAAGATGAGGTGAAGACTTTCATTCTCATATAAACGTTGATGTTTACATCACAATTTTTCAAGTGTTTTACGTATACATTTCATTAGATAAGCACATTTGTCAGAAAAAAACTGAGTTTTTTTTTTTTTTACTATTACAGTATATATTTTGGTAAACTACATAAAACAGCACTACATTTCTCAGTGTGCTTAATGATGGTTTAACTGTTGATGTACCTGAATTCCTCGTGTTTATGTTTAGTTAAAAATAAAACCGCTCCACTCGAGTTGTGCAGTAGTACAATCTGGATCTGAGCTTAAATTTGACCATTTCTAAGGATTACGACCTCCTGCTCTTATGTAATACAATCCCTGCTGTAATTCTGTTGACAGAGTTTCTGGCTGACCAATGCCACATGCTCCTGCAGTTGGTGTGTGAAAGGAAGTAATCTCCTTAGCCTGGCATGTCACTCTGTTGACCCGAGAGTTGCGATGCTGTGTTGAGAGCTTTGCCTCCTGCTGATTTGCGTCCTTTTCTCCCCCTTAAGAGCGTTTGTGGCCAAAGCTGTTGCGTGCAAACGCAGTGGACGCTCGAACCCCGCACAGGTACTCGGCACATCTGCCAAACCATCGCCTTCCACGTAGCTGTTAGCTCACCCGTTTGTCGTCATGGTAGAGCGATGGAGGATTTGTCAGGTCTGCTGGTCGTGTAGTTCGTTCACTGAGATTACGTTAAGTCATACTTCAAATGACATGTTGGCAAAAAAGCTATTCAGATTTAATTGCAAATTCGGAAAGATTTGTTGACCGAAAGGCAGTTTAAACTGTTGCTGGTCTGTTAAGAAACTGGGACTGTTTCCCATGATCTTTCCCGTTTCCACGTGCTCTTCCCCCTGCCTCTTGACCATATATGATAATGGAAGACCAATAAAAATAGAGGTAGGAAGATAAGATTTAGACAAATGACCGGTGCACTTGATTCAGTTTGCAGTTGTGATCATCAAAGTGTCAGCTAACTGATCTCATTCTGTGAGAGATTCAATTCAATTCAAATTTATTTGTATAGCCCAAATTCACAACAACAGTCGTCTCAATGGGCTTTCATATAGGTAGTTGAAAAAGTTAAACATAAAATCAAAAGGATCATGAATACATAGAATTCAATAGGAAAATATTAAATTGAACTAACAAACTGACTAAGCCAAACTGGACATCCCTGCCCTTAGACCCCCCTTCACGGTAAGGAAAAACTCTTAAACCGGATTCTGGAAAAAACGAAGAAACTTCATGGGTGCCCACATGTAGGAGGGATCCTCCCCCAGGACGGACAGGCGATTTACCAGAACTCACAGAGAAGAATTAACTTATCTAAGCCTACAACTACATATTTAAAGTCCAGCAGACGAGCTTCGTCCAGCCAAAGTTGGGGGGAGTCGAGCCCCCGAGATTTAGGTTCCAACTTTTCTAACTTAATATCAGCTCTCCTCCAATTGATTCCCTTTGGGTTTTTTTTTTGATAAATTATCCTCTACTACCCAGACTCATTCTTTTATCTTCACTCCACTGAGGATCTGCTGTGATGGTGGGAGTTGAAGGATGCAATGTGGTCAATGGTGTTCTTGCTGGAGAATATCCTGCTTGAACCAACTCCTGCTGTCTGAGGAGTAAGGGGTAAGAAGGGGTAGGAATTGCAAAATATTTGATGATACAAAAACGTCCACGAATGTATCTGTTTGGCACGGAGTAAGATGGAGCATCTCAAATTCTCAGAGTGATAACTAAAGTCTGTAATTATTCAGTTCTTACTTTGAATCTTTTTTTTGCTCATTAGATTAGAATAAATATTTCTTCTTGTTTATGTTCAGTCTCACCCATTGACTGTGTGTGACGTCATCCGCAGTAAATGAATAAATTCTGGCTCCAACGAAATCAGGTCAATTCAGTTGTAATTTTTTCACTACACGGACGTTGCCATGTTGAAGCCAAATGACGTCAGTAAGCACTGATTGGCGTGCAAATTGAAAGCAGGCTTGGAAGAATCTGTCAACAAAAGGTAGCAGGGCACGAATGATAATTTTGACAAATATAATGACTAATAGAATAGCTGTTTACTTCTCACTAGAAGTCTATAGCCTTGAATGGTACGGTATTTTGAGTGTTTCCATTATTTAATAGACCCGTTAAGCCAGACTGATACCATTTTTGGGCCCCTGTTGGTTGTAAGTTTATAGA
The DNA here is from genome assembly GCF_053564925.1 of Oryzias latipes. Lineage (NCBI taxonomy): Eukaryota > Metazoa > Chordata > Actinopteri > Beloniformes > Adrianichthyidae > Oryzias > Oryzias latipes. The sequence goes on along the minus strand of NC_136241.1, from coordinate 10,335,588 downwards.
AAGTTGAATGGACCAATTGGGGCGGAGCTATTGTGGTCACAAAATGAAAGCCATTGATCGGCGGAAGGTCATTATGACAAAAGAAAGTGCCAAGCCAGCACCAGCGTATTCCTCTTCGCCACCTGCAATCTTCTCTCAAACAACATTAACTGACTTGTATATACAAAGTACCACAAGCCAAGTGGGAAAAAAAGCTTTGCTTTTGCTGTAGTTGCATTACTATGATGCCAAAGCTACTCAGTCGGTCTACATCCCGCATGCACCGTGACAGTCCAACATTTAAGTGGAAACACTCGCCGGAATTGCCTGGACCATTCTAAACCGGACCGGACCATACCGCTCAGTAGAAAAAAGGCTTAAGGAACTTTGGTGGGAAGGGTTATTCAGTCAATGCTCTTACCACAAAGGTCCATTAGGAAGCTCTTTCAGAATAGAGAAATACTTTTGAAAATTCAAATTTTAATTGTATTGAGCATTGTAACTACAAAAAATGTTCTACTAAATACAATTTAAAATGTAATTTGTTAAAAAAAAAGAATAACTGTGGCACCAGTTTCTCAATATTTGTACTGAACAAATATATCAAACAACTACTTTCCCATTGTACATTGTTTCTACTCATGAAAAAGCCAGATATTTTTTTCATAGAATGTGTTAATAAGCACCTCCTTTTTTTTCCTTTTTTTTTTTAAAGAAATAAAGATCTGGTTCCGTGGAAACTCTTTCCCTTCAACAAAGCTCAGCAGCATTGCTCTAACTCTAATTGATGACTGATGAAGCTGCACGCGTTTCCACATGGCATGAAGATTTTCCGTCAGTGGGTTCAGGGACAGTCATCCGGTTGTTGCACGGCTAGACACTTGTCCTGCTGTCGGCTTGCCCAAGAGACACGTTTCCGCTCTACTTGTCAGTGGTGTAGGAAAATAGAGTGGAGTGGACGGGCTTCAGCCTTTGCTTATCGGTGGATATTTGGGGATTTTCTCTATATAGTCTATAGGTGCTTGGAGAATACTAAAGAATATCTGCAGTTTTACTGATTTTAATTAGACGAGGGTTTTTGCCGCAGGCTAATTAAATTCTCTTATTGTATGCGGTCACAGACCCGTCAGTCTATCTTCCAATGCACCTGCAAGCCAGTCTTGTAACAAGCATCATATAGTTGGTTATTATTCATTGATGGTGTAACCTTTTTTCTTATCTGCCCCAGTTTAATTTATGAGAATATCAACCTTTGAAATGGTTCAAACATGCTGTCTTTCACGTCCCTGCTGTCAGCGCCTGACCTAGGACTCTGTCAGAGCCAGCCAGCACGTGCACCACTGTGTTGCTGCAGTAATGAGTCAAGCAATTTCAAGGGCACCCACGGCTGCCATCTCTCCTGTGGCGCCTTCTTTCTTCCAGCAGCTCAATTTCTTTCTCCTCTCCTTTTCAGTAATCCTCATCCTCCAGAAATGTGTACTTTTTTTTTTTACTAGATGCCACACAAGGCTTGTTTTGGTGAGCAGCTTTTTCTTTGAAGCACCACCGGGCTACCAGTCACCCTGTCCCCAACAAATGAGTCTGTCCAGCCTGGCCGTCAGTCGTAATGATGTAGCAGAGAGGCTTCCTTCGTGCAAGAAATGGAATCATTGAAAAAGGCAATTTAGTCGCTTTCCAATGAAAGGCATGTTATTCCCTCACAGTCGGAGCTGGCTCCTACTTGACTTCTTACGGCCAACACCGACGATGACTGAAGCAAGACAAATCTGGATTGCATGTTGGGAGAAGAGCAGAGAAACTGTTGCACTGATGAGAAGAAGTGATTTGTTGCAGCATCCCTCACACAGAGCCACCCAATGTTTGTTCTCATAAGAAGAACTTGTGAAATCTCCCTCAAAGAAAACTCTATTTTTGCAGTTTGCTTTGTGTTCAGACAAGTTAGGTTCAATTTAGTGTAAAACTGCATCATACCAGTGAAGGCTTTTTTAAAACCCAGTTGTGTGTGTGTGTTTGTGTGTGTGTGTGTGTGTTAGCTTGTGGTATATATATATTTTTTAAAGATGGAGAACATATATTAAGACATTTAATCTTAAAATTGCATTTCTGCTCATTTCTGTATTCAAATACTTGTGAATCAGGAGGAGATGAAAAAATGCTGCTCAAAAAAGATTGTAGCTGTGGCGTAGAAATTTAGTTTGAAGGACCATAACCTACTTGCTTCTGCTCCATTCTGATGCATCCACTTGCAGACAAATAGATCCATGTTTTCCTCATCCGAGCCGATATCTGGCTCAAAACAGTATGGCTGGAAATCTCCATTATCGCTCGCCATTTTTGTTGCACCGGTGATGTTTAGTTGAGTATTAGGGGCTGTAAGCTAGCAGGAGAGCATATAAAAAGTGTTGGCAGGTTTACACCCCCGACAAACGTCCCACCGACAACTCTGAGGTGAATTTCAAATGAACTCCTGCCGCTCTGAATAAACGATGTCGTAGAAAGTGACAGTTTTTATTTATTTTTTTGCGGAAAAACGGCATGATCTAAATTAAAACACCTCTGGGAACGCTTTGGAAATAGATCAAAAGATGATTGGAGTCTGACAATGAGAGCTTTTGTATGGATGGACCATGAATAAAAAGAAAAGCTTGAACCTCAGAGTGTTAGGCTGTGGGGATTTTTTTCAGCTAGTGGACAAAAGGGTGAGTTAAACCAAAAATGAAAGTGGGAAAAAAAGTAACCGTGATTCAAAAGTTTCCCAAATAAAAATAAAAAAAATCCTACAAACCAATTTCACCACAAGGTGCAACTTTAACCAACAAGCGCAAATTTTTTTATTTTAAATTTTAGAAATATTTAAAAAGCTTGTTTTTGTTGGTTTTTTAAGTGGATTTCCAATAATCAGTTATTGTTTTGAACCAGTACTAATGTTAACATGAATTAAATAGGGTTGCATGCACCCCCCCCCCCCCCCCCACACACACACACACACACTTTTAGCTCATGAACCTGCAGTTTTGTGGATCAGTGTGCCGATGGGGACATCTGGGTGTCAAGAGAGCCCAGATCAGTGAAGATACATGAATGTGATATGCATAGGAAAGCATTTTATTGCTCTCTCTCTCTCTCTCTTTCTTTGAGGTTATTATAAAATTATATAATAAGACTTTTTAGAAGATGTTAAAAAAAATTCAAAAATGATCAGATTGTCATGTCTGATTTTAAGATTTTGCTGGTTGGTGGATGTGAGCTCCTGTTACCTCTTGCTGTAACCATGACACTCGTTTAATTAGTTTTGGCATTAAAATAGATTACAGGCCATTGTTGGAAGGGGTCTGGGCTGGACAGGGCGTTCATCTCTTGTAATTCAGGGTTCCTGTGATTTACTGAACATGATTTATGTTGATCTGCAGCTAATAGGAGTCCTTGTTTTACAGCATGCAGTCAGAGGCACATCTGACCCTCTGCTTAATAACTGTACACTGGAAAGAAGGGAACGCGACCATGCAGACACATTCAAATGTCCAGTCTTTTCTTTGTCTGTACCCATCTGTAATTCTCTTTAGAGTGAAGTGAAGGAGTCTGTGGCTCTGGGAAAGTTTTTACATCCCTTGAATGATCTGAGGTTTGACATTGAGCTAATTAGGTAACTGTTTCCAGCTAAATCATTTCTAAGGTATTGTATTTTTAAATCTCCTTAACCATGTTTGGCTGTTCATTGTGATAAACTCATGCTGATGCCTCGATACCTAATTTATTCTCAACCCTCTATCACACATTATAATGTTTAGAGCATTATGCCTATTTAGCATAATGCAGTTAGGTTTATTTTAATCAGGGGGAGCAGTCGGCTTGTCCTTGCTGTGGTTTCTTTATTCATCTTGACAGCCCATTAACGGCAGCTTCTTGCTTCAGTATCTGTTTCCAGTGTTGTTCATTTAACATTTATCTGTTGTGCCGTGTTACGACTTTGTCAAAACACGTGGGTGCCGCTGAGTTTTAGCTCAGGACAACGTTGTGATAAAAAATATGGTCTGCGGTGTTGTCCACCAAAAAGAAATGTAAAAAAAAAAACTTAGCTGTTCAAAATTCAACGAGCACGCCGCTTCAAAATTCATTTCAGTTTATAGTCCCCCCTCCCCCAGGGCCCTAAGCTCATCAGGTGCAGGTCCACTGGTGGTCCTCAGGGTCAGAACAAAGAGCAATGGCGGGGCCTCAGTGATGTGAGGGCATCATCTACTGTGGAGCTTTTCCAGGGGGAAAAAAACTTGATTATCTTTTTTTTTAGCTTAGGTTTTATCTTTTTTTTTAATTGATTTCATTTACTGTTTTTTTCAGTTTTTTTTTGTAATGTGAATGTATGGTGACGGGCTTCTTTATTTGTTATTATAAATCGTTTGTATTATTGTTGTTGTTATTACTATTATTATTGTTTTTTATTTATTTTTCATAGATGGTTTGTACATGTCTAGAGGAGAGGCAGTGAATATATTGGTAGAAGGATGCTGATTCTAGAGCTGGCAGGCCAAAAGTCTAGAGAGGAAGACCAAAGAGGAGGTTTATGGATGCACTGAACAAAGACATGAAGCTAGCTTGTTGGTAGAGCAGGGGTGCTCATTACATCGAAGGACATGTGGGTAGATCGGGGGCCAGGAAGGATAAACAAATATGTATATATAGATTTTTTTTTTAAATCTGTCAGCAAATAATTATCCTCACCGTGAAGTATGTCACCTCATTGACATGGAGCGAGCTGATTTGCTGTGGCGACCCCTGAAGGGAAAGGCTGAAAGGAAATAAAGAAGCAATAAATATGTAATAAAGTTACATTTGAATTTGAGACAACGAAAAAGTCTCAAATGTTGCATTTCATTGAATGACCACTAGCATAGTTTCGGAAGGAAGCAATTTTCCATTAACTTCCAGAGTCCTACTTTGTACAAAAATCACATTTAGAGTCTTGTAACTAAAGTTTTACGTTAATTGCTTTATTTTCATTTTTGAGCTGTGTTTCAGCTGTGTTGAATTTATGAAAGCTCACATTTTTTTAAAATCAGGAGTGGATTTTCTAATCAGCAGATGGGTGGACTCAACAAATTTCTCACTTCACTTTGTTTCACCCAATCACTCTGTTTTTTACTGTATTTGTTCAGTTGGGAAAAGGCTTTAATATTTTTGCGCCGCTTCTGGTTTGGTTTTTGAGGTTCACATTTTTTAAAGCGGGTGGTCTCTGTCTCTTCTTGTATTTGCTTTTAAAGCAACTCTAAATTAAAAGAATGAAAAGAGACTAATTTTGTGTTGTGAAGAGGGATCTCTGTCAGTCAAATCTAAGCACGATAAAACAGGTTGAAGGTGTTAAATTTAAAAATCACAAGGTGAAATTGTGAAATATTTAAACTTTTAAATTAAGTCATTATTTTAAAGATCAGTTGAGGGTAAGGAGACCTTCAGTGGAAGAAGACTTGTTGCTAAAAAAGAGTTGATGACTAACATCTAATCGACTCGTGTATCTATGTCACACTTTTTTTTTCTCCATTCATATTTACATTTAAAAAAATAACACATGTTGATTTTATATCTGTAATTGTTCAAATGGATGTGTCGGTCCAACTGGTGCTCTAGTTAATTTGTTGCTTTGTTTACATAAATGCCACAATTGCTGTATGTTGTGGGTATTCAAAAGCAAATGAGAGATGACAGACTGCTCTCTGATAAGTATTCAGTTGGACATTTTGTTGTGTGGCATTGCCAGATCATGCCCTCCCCAGTGGAGATGGCCAATAGCCGGTACTCCAGATCACACATAATATTTGGATTCACATTCTGGCTTTGAGAGATGTTTTCGGGATTCATGTTTGCCTCAGAGTTGGAAATAGGAAAACATTAATTTTTTTTGAGTCTTGCCAAGTATTGGAAGTCCTTCCCTCTGAGCACAATCTCTAATGGATCTTGGTGGATTACTTCTGCAGGCACCAGTTCCAGAGGCAGCAATCAACCTCAGCCTGCACTGTATGAGGCTACATCTAACATAGTCCATAACAGATCATATCTCTGAGAACATAATCCTCTGACATAAACAGATGCATTATCCTATTCGACTGTGCTTTTTATGGTAAACTTAGCCTAACCGACCAGTGTTCAGACTGGCATTTTCTCATGTCCAATGCCTCCTGGAACTATGGTGCTGCTTTTCCTAGGAGCATGTATTATTTGGGGGGAACTTTTCAAATGGGGAATGGTTGATAAGAACAGTGATTTATGTAGCTAGCTTTAACATTTTTAGAAGACAGAGTGTAAGGAAAGCAGGGGTAGGATAATTACTTCAAACTGCAGTCACTTTTCTACGATGTAATTATACATTTCTTTTCACATTTTTCTATTTTTTAAGGTCGTGGTCACAAGATTATTATGACCCATGGCAGCCCTGAAAAGACCATATGGGTTTTGCCATCCTTCTGTCCTACTGCGCCTTTAAGAGAAATTCCCCCACAGCCTCATGCTCAAAAACTCAGCAAAATCTGCATGCAACTAGTACTTGGTGAAAATGATTTTTCGACAGTGAACAACTCCCCATAAAAAGAATTATGATGTCACAGTAAGAGGAACCCTCGAAAAAAATGAACTGGGCCAAAATCTGTCATGTGGCTCGAAAGATATTTTGAAACTAAAACACAGATTGCCAGCGATATACAAAGGAATCTTTAAATTTTGTTTGGGATGGACCTACAGCTTTGTGGCCATTTTGTGACAAAGTGGGACATTTTGCGATATTCAAATTTTCACAAAAAATGGGAAAAGATCATTTTTTGTTCAAGCGATCTTCAGAACAGTTTCACACAAGCCACAAGGTTAGGTCTACAACCACAACCCGAGTTTTGTTGACATTTGACGTTGGGAAGTGACTGCCATCTTGCCATCCCCGGCTCAAGCTGAACAAAAACAATACAACATACAATATGACCATATTAGGAATGTGGGAGTGGTTAACAAAAACCTCAGTTGCTAAGAAAATACAAAAACTTTTACTTTTCAAAAGGGTGTGTCCAAATTCAAGAGCTGCATCCTTCAATGGCCACGGCCTTCCCGGTGACGTTGGCCAGGTCCTTCGTCAAGGGGGAAGGCCGAATGTTAACGGCTGTGAATTTGGACGAGTCCAGCCTTTAGATAGTTCCAGCAGTTACATCGGCGAACGTCCTGTCGCCTAGCAACCGTGAGTCCCGAACAGAGAGGAGTAGTGAACCAGGCATGGAGCTCAAAATTGTCTTGGCTTATTTGATCCAACTTTTAATCTTGGAGGTGTAATCATCTAACACTGGGTCTTGCTTCCCAGTCCGCCATTGTTGTCAGACAACCTCTGGGTTCGGCCGCAATGCATCTTGGGATATGGACAGCATAGAAGGAATACACCAGACAATCCTTGAAATCGGGAAAAAGAAAGCTGTATCCGTTGGCCGACTTTGAAGGAGTTGTTGAATTTGGACTGCACTTGTCGCGGCGCCGTGGCATAAGCAACCTACAAATGCAGCCCAGGAAGAACGCAGCCCTAGAATTTAGACACAGCCAAATTCTTCTTCAATTTGTTGCCCTAGGCTACAAAAGAAATAGTGGTTGCTATGGAGATAAAACCAACTGAAAAGCTGTATTTTGGAATTTGTATTTATTTTTTAATGAATTTGTCCCATGCAGCTCTGACAAGGGTGGCAGGGGCTGAAGGGGAAAGTGAGGAGCGTGAAGCAGCCCCTCAAAAATTGAGGAGGGGTCAGTAGGGTGGTGGCGAGGGCAGAGGCGGGTATACCTGCGGGTCATACAATGCTGCTTACGGGTTGTTTTTGGGATTACTGAAAGTAAAAAAAAAAATGTGTGAAAGTTAAAGTTTTGCCTCAACCAGCTTTCCAATGAAAGAAATCATTACAATGATGGTCGATGGTTTAAGAAACCTGGTTCGTTTCATCTCCAAAGCCTTAAAACAGTAATTTGTTGTCTTTCATGTTTTTCCATCAGCTGCCAGTTGACATGATGAATCATGCTCTCCAAGATTACAACCCGTCTCTTGACAGGGCTGACTGATGTCGCTCTTCAGAGGACGCCTGAAGCTGCAGCAGAGAAAATTATTCTAAAATTTCATATGAATCTCATGAAAAAAAAAATTGAAAAAAAAGTCCTTGGCTGTCAGATTGTCCATTTCAGCTGTGACAGATGTCCACATCTTTGACCTATAAATTGAATATCTTTTGTGGGAAGTAGTCCTGCTCAGCAGACGGGAGAGGGTGAGCTATAAAAGCCTGAAGGTGAAGCTCTGAGTGTTCCATCCAAGCAGCAGGTCCGCTCTTATCAGAGAACCACTCTCGTGCCAGCATCAGCTCTCCTGTTACTTCTAATAGCTTCTTCTGCTTTGTGTCGATTATCAAACCAAACATTGATGACTTTGAGATCTCCTTGTATTCCTGACTTTGATTCTCCGACATCTGTGTAGTTTGCCTCTTTGGGAATTCTCCACACCTGCTTGTACGTGCCGGAGACACCATAAATCTTTTTCATCTTCTGGCTGGATATATAGGAAAAGTGCCTGCGGGGGGGGTTGTGTGTTTTTGTCAGCTGTTCTTGAATGTGGAATCATATTTGCACATTATGCTCCCTTCCTCATTTGGAATTGGAGCAGCTGCCTCCGAGCATTCATCATTTACACCAAGTGTCCTACATTCAGGAAGCAAAAGGGCTTCAATTAAACTCTCTGCTTTCCCTACACTCTATGGAAAAACACACTGAGGCCAATTTGGGAACAGAGCCACTGTGGTGTCACAAGTTTAACCGTTCCCTCCCTTCAACTTTTTACTACATGGTTTTCCACACGGTGCTAATAGTTTTGGCCGAGCCAACCATGAACATCTGCTAGAAAAAACTTTGGTAATTTTTAATGTCCGGAAACGGAAAACTCTGCTCAAACAGAAATGTCTGCATCGTTTGGATCCAGGCTGCTCCACTCAGCTCCAGACTGTTCTGGCGCTTCCAGACGAAACTTTTATGAGCACGCCGCTTTACTCTCTGCCCCCACCAGTTTGTTTCTTGCATTTGGGACATGGTTAAATTAATAAAAAAAATCAAATTAAAAGGTAATTCATTCATGCTTTATTTAAAATATAGCTAAATATTTATAATTTAACATTTACAAAAGCATTTATGAGTAATTAGTAAAAGATAGAATAAGGTGTTACATGTTGACATTTAGGTGTTTGTTGATCTCCACATTATGGTTAAATGTCTTTAAATTAGTGATTTCCCTCCTCAACAACGCATTTTTTGTTGTTGTTCACAAATCTCTGAATATTTTCTAATTAAGTCTGGCTCGTGAAAGTGACGAGCCAGACCACAAAAACACATTTCATGCAGCATTGTTTCCACTCTGCCAAGCAATTAATTAATGTTAAGGGTTAGCTCAGCTCACCTACTAAACAATCCGGTGGATGCAACACATTCAGCTAATTGGAAAATGTCTTGTATATGCTTCCTGTTTTGATGCAACCACACAAAAATATTTGTCATAGTTGATATTAGTAACAGTTAAAAACGGAGCAAAAGCATGTGGCTTTTCTAATTTTCCTAAAACATTTGTTACCTTTAAATTTATAATAATTTGCTGCAAGTTTTTGCTCGATCCATTTACTTTTTGTTGCAAAAAAAAAGATTTCTCACAAATCATTGCATACAGGATGAAGAACTGTAGACTGTGCTTTTTTTGGGGGTAAATATATGGTGAATATTTGGTTTTTCAGTCATGTTAGCTTTGCTTCCAGTAGAAATTTTGCATCTAACATGTTAGATGTGTTGAGTTTCTGACTGTTTTTTTAATATTTCTATGCATGAGCTCAGTTCTGTTTCTAGACAAACAATCCCACTTGATCATGGTTACAATCAAAAGGCTGCTGTCTTTATATTTTTGCTGCCATCACTCTGTAAACCCAAAAACTGTCATAACACTCCTCTGAGAACAAGGTGTTAAATTAAACATAATGAAACAAATGTCATTAGCAAATTTCTGTCTGCATAAAGTCTTATATCTTTAAAACGGTTTTAGAATTGAGCCACAGTTTCATGTCTTTCTTAGACTGTTCATATTCATATTTACTGCTGCTCTGTCTTTGAGAATGGTGTATGACAGAAGCTGTTTCAAATATAGGCACTCTAAAAGATGCTGCTTGTCCACCACAGAATACATCTTCGGTGGTGACATCAGGATTTGTTGTTTACGTGTTAACAGCTGCTCTTATCGCCGTGGCTGCAGTTTGTTGGAGTGTTTTCAGCCTGCACTTTGTTTGGTGAAAGGGCACTTGAATTGTGCTGATCTGAACATGCACAAGGTGGCTGATGGGAAACCATGTACTTGGGGTTTATTCTACTGATTTTGCTTACAGGTAACATCTGTATTTTAAGTTTAAAAAAAAAGCTGCAAGTTGCACTTATTTTACTTTTGGACAAGCATATCATAATGTAATTTTATCACATTCTGATATATTTTCTGTTTACCAGTCTGTTTGCATCATCAGCTCTTAAACGTGGCATGATTTTCATTTAAATTAAATACCAGTCTGGTAACAGGAATGTCCTTTCTCCTGCTGTAGCATGCAAATACTAAGGACAGAACTATTATCAGCTCACTAAAAGGTTTGGTTTCCAGTTCAGGTGGTCTGTGGAATTCGCTCTGAAACACAACAAGTGTCAAACCATATTGTTGGGATTTTTCTCTGGTTAGGATTCCTTTTTTTTTTTTTTTAAGTGTTTGAGGTGAACGTTAAGGATTGGGACCAGGAGGGTGACGACGAAATGTAAACCATACCATTAATGCCTTAGTCACTGCTGTGGGTGTTTGGGTTGTCCGCAGAGCTTGTAGCCGCACCTTAAGGGGCATCATAATATTGGAATGTACGATTGTCCTGCGTGTGGTAAGTGTATCGTGAAGTAACTTTTAAGAAACATGCACTTATGACTGTCATGCTGCACTCTGGTCTACAGGGAGGTGCGAGTGCTGACCGCGTGCAAATGCTGCATGCACAAAGTGTGCAGGTGATGCGTAAGCCCACAGGACACCCACTCAAAAACTAAGCTCTGAATATCTAAATTTCTCACTGTGCACAAGGAGCGCGCACCTTTCACTTAAACAGCACAAATGAGGGGGGGTTGAATAGTAAATATTTGTACCACGTGCCTGCGTCTCGCCTACTTTACACCCATGTTCCCTTGTGTGTTGTTTAGGTGTTCTCTACGGCCTGTCACCTGCCTGTAGAAAATCGTACCGGCTCACCGATTATCTATATTGTAACTTTTGTATTTTGTGTGGGCCACCTGCACAAACTGTAGAGATTTTTTTTTTACCCCCAGACAGCCCATATCTATTCTATATAGCTAATATTTCATAAAAGAATTGTTCTTTAGTGTGCCAAAGGTAATATATTTTCATATATGGATATAGTTTACTCAGAATGGCTTAAGAAAAAGCATGATATTGGCCGTTCAACATCTAGAGTGGAGCGTAAGGGCAACGTACTACAGCATCCCTGCATGTCGTAAGTGAGTGCAACTTGCATTATTCTTATAAATAATTCACAATGCATTTATCACATGCTCAACAATCAAGACGACTGTTGTTGTGAATTTGGGCTATACAAATAAAATGGAATTGAAATGAATGGAACAATCGTACGTTCCACTTTCATGATGTCCCTTACGGTGGGACCCACGTAGGTGTGTGTGACTAAAGGCTGTGTCACACTGCTGCTTCATACAATCGTCCACGGATGAAATTGCGATCCTTTGTGGTACATTTGTGATTTACTTAATTCAGTATTTCATGCGTTCATCATTCGTTGATGTCCATGGAGGGGTTTCGACCGCCAGGTCTTTACATGAATTCGGTTTTGAGGTGTTAAAACTTATTGGTTGATTGCGACTTATGTAGTTCATGTGTAGTTTATGTAGTTCATATCATATGCAGTTGTTACTTAAATCACACGCAATAGTGCATGATTCTGGTGAGATGCATACTCAACTGTGTGGCTCGGGTCTCTCGTAGGGCGGGTCATGGAAGGTGGTCCTGAGAACTGGAAACAAACTGCAGACAAGGGGGAATCGGACTGTTTGATAAAAACATAGCATTGCGGGGGTCGGTGGCAGACGCTGACCATGGTGCTGATGTGATTTCTGCCCTGTGTCAAATTTGTCACAGTGAAGAAATTCAATGATTTTACATGGGTTTCCATGTTCTTTGTGTGGTTCTTCCATCACTTGGTTTATTCGTGATACATTTGTGAACATTTCACCTAAAGAACCACAACTTCTCTTACTTTTTCCATGTATTTTCACATATGACCAGTTTACATCCGTGGACAATACGCAAATTGTTCGTAGCATCAGTGTGACACGCCCTTAAGGCTTTAGAGCCTTGGAGTTCAAATTTCCACTTGAACATTGCTGCTCTTCACTGTAAATATTACTGTAAAGATGTGAATTGTCCTGCATTTTCATAACTAAATTAAATCAAATAATCTTCAAAATCCTTCAGACTTACTGTTATGTTGTAATTCGTGTTACTACAAATACAAAAATTCCAATAAGCTTAAGTATAGTATAAATTGCCACTTTCTTCAGGTTAGTCTGTGAGAAAATGTTTCATTTGTTTACAGTTGGAGCCCTAAATAGTTGTTTTTACATCTTATTTTTAGTAGAAATGGCTGAGTCTGCTGCCTGCAGAGTGTTCATTGTTGGAGGCTTGTCTGTTCCTGTACAGAATTACACCCACAGCTCGATGAAGGTTATGTCAAACTGTCCTTGTGAAGGTAACTTGCAGCATGCAGTCATAGTGGCCTTTGCTTGAGCTTGCACTCTACCTACTATAAATGTTTGGCAGAAGGATCCCACTGTAATTTAAGACTGTTACAGTTTTACTTTCTCTTTGTTGTACAATATGAAATACTGTTTTTCTGAGTATATTTCTATGTGGTTAAACATCGATTAGAGGAAGCTCTTCAATATTTCTGCAGCTCTCTTCCAAGAACATTTCTAGAATCTAATGTTGAGGCTTTATACCTTCCTAAAGTTTAATATTTAGCCTTTTTTTCCCTCTCTTGTCTACCTACTGGCAGCTCATGCGGGAGTAAATGGAATGAGGAGCTGAAATGACTTTTAAATATTTAATCCTTCATTTGTGGCTCCCATTTCCTGCTGCTTGACGTGAAATGTCATGTCAGTCTTTAGTAGGTGAGGTTGGATGGGAGACGCATTAATACGCATTGCTAAAGCGCTTATACTCGAGTGCATTCATATACTAGAATTCACGTATCTTGTGGTTCTTGTGTTTGCGATTTGACGTCTTTTTATTCAGACAGCTATTATTTTTTTGTCATTTGTATTAACAGACTTCATAGATTTGACATTTTCTTTGGAGAGAATTTAAGAAAAATCTTCATCTGAGAGCAGGATTATTATGTTTTTTGTTGTAGTTTTGCCTTCACGATTTTTGAGCTCTTCCTAAAAGTAAAGTGGCCCTGAAGTGCAAATCTCTCAATGCAAAAACAAATTTAAGATCCCGACAAAAATTAAAAAAGTAAAACTATATAATATAATAAAAAAACAATACATTTTAGAAATAAAAACAAAATTCCAGAAACCAAAACACGATTCTAAAATGATGAAATGAAATAAAAATAAAATGTTTTGTAAAAACTAAGACAGTTTCGAGAAATCAAAATGAAATGTTTAAAATATGAAACACAAGGAAAAACCGCAAAAGGTAGAGAGATAATGGGACATTGCTAACTGGATGATTGCGTTTGAATTTTGATGTTTGAGTTTTATCCAATGCGTCTTTTTTTATTTCACTCTTTTTTTCACATTTCATTTTGATTTCTGGAAGTTACTTTTGTTTTTTTCTATTTTACAGGAACTGGAAAAGGTAGGTATGGGACATCATTGATTGGATGATGAGGTTTATCTATTATTGCAGTATTTTAAAAAAAATTCAAAAGGTAAATATAAAACATCATCATCCAATCAGTGATATCCCTTTATGCCTACCTTTTCCTGTTTCTTGATGTTTTTCATTTTTAACATTTCATTTTGATTTCTGGAAATTACTTTTGCTTTCCAAAACATTTCATTTTTATTTCTCTTCATTTTTTTTGGAATTGTGTTTTGGTTTCTGGAATTTTTTCTTGATTTCTTTAATGGAATTTTTTTATTCATTGTTTTGCTTTTCTAATTGTCGTTGTGATCTTTAATATGTTTTTGCATTGAGTGATTTGCTTCTTTTATTTGCCCTTCAGTGCCACCGTACAAAAGTCCTCTTTCCCATCTTTAATTCACTGAGAGGACATACGTTTTCTTCAGCTAACGCTTAGTTTATTCCAAAACAACTTCTGCAGATGTGAGCACGTCTACGGTAAACCTTGAAGATGCCCGTTTCTGGTCGGAACGGACAGCAGCGGTGTGGGAGAACAGGAGGAGCACGTTTCCTCTGCCAGTTTGTCAGGCTGGCTGTATTCCACTGTGTGGGAGCTGCCTTTGACCTGCTCAGACAAACGTGTGGAAATGAAGCGGAGAGCCCGCTGAGCCTGCCGCACTCCTATCATTAACATGGGGAGTCACGCTTCCCCTCTGCACCAACAATCATTTTCTGTTTCTGTCCTTGTGAACAACCAATGCGTCATTTCCTCAGCCCACATTTACCCCTAAGGATCTCAAATCAAGGAGAGGAGTTTTTAAAAGGCATCCACTTTTTCTTTTTAGACTGCATGGAAACTTTATAAAGATTTAAATCAGTTCTGTCTATCGTTACCGCTTCCTACAAAATCCAAGTAATTGTGTTTTCAGCCATGATGGGCAGCTGCTGCAGTGGGTGGTATTTTTGCTGTCATAGTTTAGAGGGTTAAAGAGCAGCACTGCTCACTTGAGCAAATGCAACAGCTGTTTGTGGCAACAACACAAAAAGACAGAAAAAAACGTTTTAAAAAAATTGTTTTTTGTTAACCCTGTCATATTCTAGATTATTTCAAAGTTTAAAAAAAAATTCTTCAATGTGTTTTCACTTTTAGGTGATACTAAATTTAGTGGATTACTTGATTAAATTATACTTTGCAAATTAGTGACAAACGGTATGAAGGGGTTGAGCTCAAGCACACTGGTGTTTGATAAAAAATAGTTATTATACATATCAGTACTGAGCCAATTAGGATTTAAAACAGAAACTCGTCTTTTTTTAGAAAAACAGACAGATTTTATGAGGTCATTTATGTTTTTCTCTTTTGACATCTAGAAACCAACTCGAGCTGGGTGTAAAAATTTGATAAAATATGTATTTTTTTAATGATATGTAATTAGAAAATTCAATTTTGATTGATCTAATTCAGTAAAGAATTTTCCTTTGACATAGTTTATTGTATTTTTAGAGGCAGTAAACCACTTTCGCTTTATTCTTTACATAGGCATTCAGCATTTTATCGATGAAATTTGCACTTTTGTTTAGTGTAAATCTGTAAAAAGTTATTTTCATTATCAAATAGAAATATATTTCGAGTATAGTTTTTCAAATTACATACAGTTCAATTCCTACATTGCTCAATCTGTGATGTTGTGAATGGAAATCAAATTGTAATACCTAGAAAACCCACAAACTTGCTTTTGTTTACTTGGGGTTCACTTATATTCTGTATTTGCTGTTCTGCTGTCATTAGATGTTTGGGGATCATTCAGAAGTTTTTTAGGTGTCTTAAAGTTAGGACTTTTATGAAATGTGGATGTGTTTGTGTTTGGAACCTTTTTAGTGTGTTACTGCAGTTTCCTTTCCTTCAGCTTTAAATAAAAATGAGATTTAAGCCGTCATTTACTACAGATTTGACCTAAAAACAGATTTTTATCTGACTTACCTTCATATTTGTTTGTTTGATAAAAATTTGTTTTATGTCAAAGTTTCATTTATGCAACTTTCCATTTGTAAATTCATAAAACTGCCTGATATCTTTATGGATTTAAAATAAAAACTCCTCACTTGTGAGATGACTTTGGACTGCATCTCTGACTGCATGCAGTGCAATGGCGCGTGCTGATCTGTGGCTTGTTTGTGCTGCAGAGGGAGATGAAGGAGCAGCTGGCCACGCTGCAGGACAGCGAGCGGGGACACACCGAAGCCCTGAAGCTTCTGCAGAGACAGCTCACTGAGACCAAGGTACCGGAGCCGTCCGTCGCCCCGTCAGATGGTGCTCCGCTCACAGATCATGACTAAAATCAAGCTTTTTGCTCGATTCTGCAAATAATCATTTAGGTATAAAACCAAGAGCTAGAAAAATGTTTAGTCTTCTGTCCTTAAAATAAAACATGCAGCAAGAATTTAGATAGAAGACTCTCTATATGTTCCAATTCACCCAGTTATGCTGCACATTCTCTCATTTTAAACAATGAACAATTATAAAGGTCATAAGTTGTTGTTGAATAGCATCACAAATTTTACACAAAAAACACAAAATGTACTCCATTTGATATGTAGTTCTGGGTAACTGGCTTACTTTTCATTTCTAGACATTAAACCCAGTCAAATTTAAGATTGTTTATGTAGTTTCTTTAATTACTTAGTGTTTTTTTTTTAAGTAATAAAAAGCTATAAAAAATTGCCGCCTTAAAACATTTTTATCATTATGAAATTCAGTGTTTTTACTGATAGTAAACAGGTTGGTTTTAATCAGTGCAGTGTTTTATTCCTTTAAAACTGCTTTTAACCTTCCGTTTAATTCAAACCTCTAAACTTTGCACCTTGTTAAGCCAGCGAAGCGGCAGCATCTATTCCATCCATCAAACTATTATGCCCTCACCCAGGCGGTTGTCTTAACTCCTTCATTCGGTCTTTTGAGATGTTACAGACATCAGCAAACTTCCTTTTTTCCCTCTTTTTCTACCTTTTGAGGAGATTTGCTGCATCATCTGTCCTCATGTCCCTGCTAGGTCCTGAGAACGATCATTTATTTCATCCGCTAGATGTAGGTAGGAAATTAGCTTGTTGGTTAGACATCCATTTGGAAAGAGCTCCTCCAGGAAGACTGCCAAGTTACCACTCTGGAATGCTCTTGGGTAGCTGACAATGAAACGCGCCTAAACTTTGTCAAACTGGAGGACGCCTATAGTTTTTTCACCTGTGAGGTACTGTCCTGGGGTCAGGTACAATACATCCTTGAACAGGAGTGCACCTCAAAAAGCAATAAGGATCCTCTTTATCGCCCTAACAATACGATTGTTCTTTTTTTTTTTTAAATGTAGCCAACTTCAGTGCAGCGGAGAAGCTCTGCTTTTCTTCCTCTAAAGGAAACACCTGGCATCACATGGATGAAGGACCGACTAACATCCATTGATTTCCCTGTCATTACGTCACTCTGCAAAGTTAAACACTGATGGATTCATGTTCTTGGAGAGTAGAATGATCAGATTTTCTGTTTGGGGTATTGATTTTCCTCCCGTGTGCATGCTTTTAAAGAAAAGGCAGCATATGTCCTGTAGCCTGTGTCGCTCCTGAGTTTTTGTCTGTGTGTACACGAGTGCGCTGGCACAAGTAACAAAGTTGTGTTGACACACTTACAGCAGGTATTTGTTTTCAAATGGTTCATTCATTCATCTTCTATTCCGTTTATTCCCTTCCGGGGGTCACGGGGCTGCTGGAACCTATCCACTTATGGCCGAAGGGAGGGGACACCCTGGACAGGTGGCCAGTCTGTCGCAGGGTTGTTTTCAAATGGTGCTAATGCAAATTCTTCCTCCAGATCAACTTTATTTTTTTAACGTTAAGTTCTGGATTAGAGAAAATTAGTAGTTTTACAGTCAGATTTTTTGTAGTCAATACCTTTAATGACTTGAAGCCTATAGATTTGTTTTTTTTTATTATAATCTCATTTAAATCCTAACTGGATCACATTTTTCCCATAAATTGTCCTTAACCCCTTGAGCAAACACATTCATGTAATTTAAAGTTTTTCTGCTGAGGTTTTCCTTTTTCCTAGTTTCTTTCAAAATTCTAAATAGCGAGGCAGACTGTGTTCTTTTGTCTTCGTAGACACAAAACAATATAATGGGAAAAGAACTGGGAAAAACAAATCTGCATTTGAAATGGATTTTATGGCATTTGTAGTTTATTTTTAAATCATACAGTCAGGACCATAAATATTTGAACAGAGACTCATATTTTCTAATTTATTTCTGTACATTACCACAGTGAATTCTAAATAAAACAACTCAGATGCGACTGATTTGCAGACTTTCAGCTTTTATTGCATGGGTTGAACAAAAAGATTGCATAAAAATGTGGAAAAACTAACGCTTTTTTTTTTTAACACAATCCCTTCATTTCATGGGCTCTTAAGTAATTGGACAATTGAAATAACTGAAAACAAAATGGTCATTACTAATATCTGTTTGAAAACCCTTTGTTGGCAATGACAGCCTGAAGTCTTGAACTCATGGACATCACCAGATGCTGGGTTTTCTCCTTCTAAACTTCAGACAGAAAGGCCCACAAACAAACAGCAACTGAAAGCCGCTGCAGTAAAGGCCTGGCAGAGCATTCAGTTTTTCACATTTTCATGCAATCTTTTGTTCAACCCATGGAAGAAAAGCTGAAAGTCTGCAAATCAGTCGCATCTGAGTTGTTTTATTTAGAATTCACTGTGGTAATGTACAGAAACTAAATTAGAAAGAATGTGTCACTGTCCAAGTATTTATGGTCCTGACTGTATGTTGAGGAAATCAGGAGCAGGACTGTTTTGGTAAAGACAAGAGGAACAGCTGAACTTCTCCACATACAGAACATCCTGGTAATTGTTCCGACAGATGTGTTTTTCCTCTTTTAGGGTTGTGGACCTTACTGCCCATAATTATGTGAAACTCTTGATGGTGTGGAGAAACTGAATCCTTAAAAAATAAAAAATAAACTTTTTTTTCCCCAAAAAACTTTCACTTCAAAATGTTCCCAGTGGATTATGTTGTTTTTTTAGCCCAACTCAAAAAAAACCTGTGTTGTTTTCTAGGAGCGGCAGGAGTTCATTAGAAATTCTTTTTTTGAGTTGTGGGGGATACCGTTGGCGTGAAGCAACCCTGTTCCCTCTTCCCTGCCCCGCTGCGGAGTGCTCTTTGTTTACGCGCTCTCCCACTAGCTTAAAGCCCCTCACACTCCCAACCTTACATTACACTAGCGGTGGAACAAAAATGGCGAGCAATATTGAAGCTATCCAGTCGTACAGTTATAAACCACATTCCAGATCGGATGAGGAAAAAAAAAGACAATGAATCTATTTGTGTATATATATATATATATATATATAGATGGATGGATGGATGGATAGATGGATAGAGATAGATAGATATAGATATATCTAGATATATAGATATATATATCTAGATAGATATATAGATATATATCTAGATATATATATATCTATAGGAGGTGTATATCTAGATATATATACTACACCTCCTATAGTCACCACAGCGAAAAGAGACAGAAACGATCTCAACATTAAAAAAGGTTTAATCAGAGGTCAATCTTTCTCACAAGATCCCACGCAGACTAATGAGACGGTCATCGCTTTCTCTATAAGTGCCAGCCTTCAACCACCCTATATGGTTCTCTGATTTCATCTGCCCGTTCATATATATATATATATATATATATATATATATATATATATATATTAGCGATGACCGTCTCATTAGTCTGCGTGGGATCACTACAATCGTACAGCCCATGCGTTGCAGTCCACACTTCCAATGAGAAGTCTTTGTAAATGGGTATATGTTTGCATTTTAGTCTTTCATGTTCAAAACTTTTGTATGTATGCGTTGCCATGCACGTTTTTAAGTTTATTTTTTTGGCTCTACGTTCAAAATGTGTGGCCATTGAACGCACATTGAAAGTTAAACCAGTTGAACTTTGACTATTCAGGGACTCTGATTTGGTAGTGACACCTTTTCAATTCACAGAAGTGCCAACCGTTTGAAAATTGATAATGGAGGTGAAATCAATAATTACGGTTTGTGCACAATCGGAGTTATATGACACCAAGTCTTTCGTTAATCGAAACAAAGCTGTGAAAGAAAAAGCCTGAAGGAAGATTCATGAGGTTTGAACATTTTGCCCCAATCCTCTTCCGACTGTGGGTTTTTATGCTCTGGTATCTGGTAGTGACAGTCCAGTGTGAACACCGTAAGCTAAATACGTGTTCATGACTCCATCTTCAGCGCATCATATGCCCGGTGTGTATGTAGCATAAGAGCTATGCAGTCTGACTTCCTCACAATCCTGAAGTTGAAAAGCTGTTTTTCCCCCTTGGTGGTGGTGGTGGTGGTGGTGGGGTGGGGTGGGGGTGGTGGTGGTGGGAGACTTCCCCTCTCAGTGCCTTACCCACCAATTTTAACGTGCCCCTGTAGTGCAGGTTCTGGTCCTTGCCCTCGAATGCTGGGCTTCTCCAAATTTCCAACTGTGGGCAAGCCTGGTCGGGGGTCTTTCTTCAGGGAACCCCACTTCTCTTGGGCGTCCTCCTCCTGGTTGGGCGTGGGCAGCCCCTGCCTGACGCTCTCCTGGACCTCCCGTGGGTTGGGTGGGTGGCTGCCTGGAGCATGGGGTGGGTCTCCCTTGGGGGGGCCCTGGCTCGTGCCAGGGGGCATTGGGCGCCCCTATGGTAGTCCTGCTGGCCCTGGACGTGATTGCCCATCTGGCAGTTTTCCTCTATCTGCTATACCGTGTGAGTGTCAGCGGGGTCCCGGCTACCACTGCTGCTTCGGTGGGGCTCCTGGTCAACATTACATCATCCATGTCAGCAGATCATAAACACTCACTGAAGCTCAGGTGTCAGCTCACCTTTGCACAAATGGTACACGTGACTGATTGTGAAGCATTACATGTGATAATTTGTATGCATAAGTATGTGCGTCTGAACTGTAGTTGTATTGAACATTTTTTGAGCCCAGGGATGTTGGTAACAGTTGAGTGTGTGGACAGACCCGCCCCTTTTAGACTAACTTTTACAATTGACAGTAATGATAAAAAACTTCCAGCACCTTGTTACTTGTTGCTTTATGATTCTACCCCCCCCCCCTCATCCTACTATTTCCTTAACCCCCCCCCTCTTTTTTCCCCTTTCCTTTGTGCCCTTACACCCCTCCTCCCCCCCCAACATCCTTCTCTCTTCCTTCCTCTTCTTCTTTTCCATTCGGTCCAACAAAAACTCATACAAATATAATCAATACAAATAAAGTTTATCCTAAATTACAAAAGGGGTTTTATACAAATACACTCCTTGTGTGTCAGAAGATTCATATTCCCCTGTTGTAAAAGTAAAATATGTGCAGCACAAGAGGCCTTCAGCTCTGATATGTCCTCTACACAGCTGTTGGATAGGACAAGCAGGGGGAAAAGCTGGTTTTCTAATTGGTTCATGTTTTGCCTTTTTTCAGTCCTCGGCCAAGAGTTTGCGCGCGACCATCGGGGATGCTTTCGAGCGTCTCCATCGTTTCCTGCGAGAGCGTCAAAAGAGCATGCTGGAGGAGCTGGAGATGGACACGGCCCGCAAACTGTCAGACATCGAGCACAAGATCCAGCGCTACAGTCAGCAGCTGCGCGACGTCAAGGAGGGCATCCAGATCCTGCAGGAGCGCCTCAGCGAGACCGGCCGTCACGACTTCTTGGAGGGTGTAGCGGTTACATCAGAGAGGTTAGTTTTCTCACCTAAGCTGGCCTCTAAATCTTTTAGTGAACAGATGAACTCTTGGAAGGATTAAAGTTTGCTGAGAACGGGTGGCATTGAAATTCTTTTATTGTCAGACTTTTCCAAGACCTCCAACATTTAAGGGAAACTACAGATTTGAACAGCACCATTAAATAAACCCATAACTGATGAGGATTTAGGCCCAAAATAAACCTGCATTCATGTTTAATTAAGGAGTGGCAGAGATGGTGAAATATTTCAGGTTCAACAACTCAAAGCAGACCGGTGGGTTTTAATAAAGAAGGACAAAACACTGAGTCAGACAGTCCAGGAATGTTGTTTACAGACACTTACAAATGTTTATCTTTAGGAAAATGATTTAGTCATCTTCATTTTTGACTAAATGAAAGACTAATGGCACAGTTGTTGTAGCCTAGAAAATAAAAATGCTAATAGTGCTTTTATTTTGAAATTAGTTGTAGGGAAAAGGGTAACTCCAGCAGCATGCTGCGTTTGTTGACTGAGCTGCAAACACATGCCTTTCATTAACAATCCTATATCTGTAATGAGTTAAGGCCTTTAGGTTTCAAACTGTTTCCATGGTGGTAACAACACGCATGGAATCCTGCATGCACTTTGAAACGCCTGCTCCTGCATAAATCTTCTGTAAACATAGGCTTAGTTTTGACCCACTTTTGCTCATTCTCAGAAACTTAGTAGGTGAAAAACATTTCTTTGGTTAAAAGTTTATTTTTAACTGGAATCCACGTTTAAAGGGAAACCAAATGCATTTTAGTTTTTTGTGTAGCCTAGGAAAAGAAAAGGATGTGCAACTGTTTTGTTTTTCTCTCCAAGGATGAAAGGAAAGATTCACGAGACCAATCTGACATATGAGGACTTCCCTACTTCTAAGTACATGGGGCCATTGCAGTACACAATATGGAAATCCCTTTTCCTGGACATTTCACCAGGTAGGTGGGCGTGGCGTCAACTGAGACTCGCGTGTTTGGAAGAACTATTCTAATATTAAGTGTCAAATTTGTTTTTTAACTGAGTTTTTACCTTCACTCTGACTGAAACTACAGCGACAGAATATTCTTTTTACAGTTTTTCATTTATTGAAAACGGATCCGCCATCAGTTCTGTTGTTTCGAGATTATGAAGCTCAAATGGTGTTTAGTAAGAGTATGTGGTGTTTGTCTGAGATAAACAAACAGGATATAGCCTGTTAATTATAGATGAGTGTACATTTTCACTCCAACAAGCACACGGTTTTTTCTTGTTTTTGACCTTTCCATATGTATTTGTTACCATTCTTTCTGCCTGTGTGTATTTGACATGCAGGTTATGGCTGCAAAGTTTAGATCATTTTGGAAGTGTATGTGCATGTTTGCTGCCTTTATTGCCTTTATCAACTTTGATGAAGCCGGATAATGAGCAGTTCCACATACCTGAGCGTGTTCAGGCAAATGGCATGTGTGGAAAGATTTTGAAAGAGTGGGGGGCGTTATGCCTTTTCTAACATGACATGCAGTCCAAATCGAAAAGAATCCGTTTTTTGGGGGGGGGGAATAGCTGGCAAACTCCAATCTGAAGTAGGGAAGAGGCCCCTTGAAAAAATGCAGAACAGCTATTTGATTTGTTTGATTTGGACTGACTCAGATCCATCTTGAGGATCAAAATGGGAATGTGTTTGGCTAATAAACCTGAACTGAATACTCATGTTGAAGGTTTGCGAGCAAAAGTGGCTCTAAAATGACCCTTTGAGGGTTTTTTGATCATAGTCTCAACATAATGTCATGGAGGAATTATTTCACATCCCAGAAATATCTAGAGAAATAATTCATTTTTATTTACCATGGAACAAACTTCTCTAATTCCCTTTTAAGCGTTTATTGGAGGGTCAAATTGACCCACTTGTCTTCTATTCTAAAGGAACATTAGATCCTATTTACTATGACAGTATTTTTTATAAGTATCTGGTTCCTCTTAGACGTGAGAACCGCACTGAGTGATCCCCTCCCCCCTCACGTTCCAAAAAGGAAGTTCCCGTTGGCTCCAAAAAGCCAAAATCCTATAGACTTCAATATTTCTCAATCCTTCTATTTGCTATTTGTTAGAATACCCATTCTAGCTCTGCTGCCTCTTTTTTTTTAGCATGTTTTATATTTTTCCTAAAAATATTTTCAAATTTGTTTTCTGTAGCGCAAGTTATTCAAGTTATAAAATGACGAATCAGTCGCTCAAGAAAAGTCTCTTGGGTGGATCCCAAACAGGAACACTCGATGAAATTTGAAATGTAAATAGGTGACGTCTGGGGTTGTCATTGGGGGGTTGCAGACCACCTGCCCGTCACCTACATCTTTCCCAGCTGTAATGTGTGCAGCAGTCTCTCCTGAATCTGTTCTAGCAGCGAGCAAAGAAAACGGACTTTGTATTTTCCTAATAGCTGGCCGCTCAGGTGGGTGTAAATTCTCACTAAAGCCTTGCAGCAAGCCGGTCTCCTGTGGAAGTGGAACCTGTGAGCTGAAGCTGCTCCACCCTGCACTGTAATTACTTTTCGACGGTGTTGTTTGTTCTCTTGACACGCGTTCATATCAGTGAAAGTTATGATTGTAGGAGGAGAGCTGGACTGTGGCCCTTTGTGTAGTAGATTCTCACTCCTTTAGGAATATGAAAGCTGCTTATCTACAATAAAAAAGGTTATATTGCTACAGCAACTGTAAAAGTCACAATTTCATTTTCCTCCATAAGCTAAGAAGCAGCTGGGCGTGAACAAGCCATTAGTCATTTCTTACCACAGGGCATGGTGCTGGATGCTTCCTCCAAGTCTTACTGTGTATATAAATGTTCCATTTGCTATAAAGTGTGTTGGTAGTTCGTTATTTCTGCTGATTTGTCTTGTGTCAAATTCACTGCTGTCTCCTTCTCACAAGAGTAAACCAGCCTCCAGAGCAAAACTTTAGGTTAGTTGATTCATTTGCATTATTATGAATTTATATAATCAGCCACGGGAACAAATATGTTGTGTTTCTAAAAATTCATGAATTTGAAATAGTAGAGATTTCTATGGATCAGATATTTATTTTATTCTCACAATTAGGATCAGTGCTATATATTTCAAGCTTATTGCTACCAATAAATGCTCTACTTGAAGTCTGCATATCGAACGCTGTTTTGTTTATCCGCAAATCACAGCAGAATACCACACTAGTCTTAACAGGAGGTACACAAAAACTGTTTAGAGATTCACAAATTTTATTTTCAATAAATGTTTCAAACTGACAGAAAGTGTCTGTATTGGTTTGTCTTAACGCAAACAACGACCTACAAAGGCAGTTAAACAGAAAAAAGGTATTTTTTTTAAACTTTTTTCTTTTCTTTATGAGAATTAAACGGAGAAACCGCTGCCATCTTCAAGGTGCAAGCTCCATGAAAAAGATATCCGGGAAAATAAAATCGAAATGTCTCAAAACAACCATTGAAACTAACCAATACGAGCTAGTTATGAATATTCATCATCATATTTATACCACATCAACAATTTAGGAAGAAAGACATTATTAATTATTTTACTTTTATAATGGAGATATGAATCATATCTGATCAAAAATATTCAATAGTTCTGAAGATACTAAAGCCTAAGTCACCAATACTCTCCATGACTAATTATCACCTATTTCTACTAGTTAATAGTATTTTTTTCTTGTTGATAGTTATACTACTTTTGCCTGATTGTTTTAAGACATTTCAAAGAAGTGCTCTGTTTAAGTTTTCAATGAATAAATAAAAATTAGAGTGGAAACCTGTATCTATTTGTTTTGTGTTTGTTCATTTTTTTATACATATTACAAAAGTATCTGATCGGAGCTCCTTATTGGCAGATATGCAGGGTTAAATGACTGAATTGGAAAGTTCACCAAACCCTACAGAAACTAATAAGAAAATGCCAGTAATTGATGACAATAAAGATGATGAAACCAGTTCAATATATTTATTTTCAACACCAGACGGTAACAGACAAACTTATGGTGTGGAAGAGTCAAAGGCTGACTGACGTTTTTGGACAAACTAGCAAAGAGACACATTTCTGTAGTGAAGATAGGACTGCTTCAGTGCTGCTACCAGGGAATCTGGTTTATTTGCATGAATGCCGTCCCTGTTGCATTGATGGAACATTTGCTGGATGGGTGTTTCCGTGGGTTTTTGCTGGGTCGGGTCCTTGGCTATGAGGAGCTTCTGCCTCTGGGGTGGGGAGAGCTGCACCATAAAGCCAAAGCTTTGAGGCTTGAAAATATCCTGTAGCACAGTTCAGAAGAGCACAGACTGCCTTTTCTTACTCGGATGTTCCAAAGTTTCAATTGTCTGCTTGAATAAACACATTTTTTATTTCCTTTTATCAGTATTTACGGGTCTACATGGAAATATTTACTCCTAATTTCAGAGTCAGATCATGATAAAGATGGAGGAAAGTGACAGTCCTGCTTTAGAATAACCCAGAATAAATCCTTTTTTTTTTGCCTTACTGTGCATTCAGTTTGAATCCCCCTCTCAGCAGTTTTATGCACGGTCATGTAAAGGTGAAAGAATTGCTGACGGTGCTAAAATCTTCCTTGTTTCCCCTCTCCCTTGCAGTGCCAGCTGCATTGACCCTCGACCCCATCACAGCCCACCAAAGATTGATCCTCTCGGACGACTGCACCATTGTGGCGTACGGGAACCTCCACCCGCAGCCTCTGCAGGACTCCCCGCGCCGCTTTGATGTGGAGGTGTCCGTGCTGGGAGCAGAGGGCTTCTCGTCAGGCGTGCATTACTGGGAGGTGATGGTATCGGAGAAGACGCAGTGGATGATCGGCGTGGCCAACGAGACGGTCAGCCGCAAAGGCAGCATCCAGATCCAGCCCAGCCGCGGCTTTTACTGCATCGTTATGCACGATGGGAATCAGTACAGCGCCTGCACCGAGCCCTGGACCCGCCTCAACGTCAAGAGCAAGCTGGAGAAGGTGGGGGTTTTCCTGGACTACCCCAAAGGTCTGCTCATTTTCTATAACGCAGACGACATGTCCTGGCTCTACACCTACCGGGAGAAATTCTCCACCAAGGTCTTCCCTTACTTCAGCCCCGGCCAGAGTCACGCCAATGGCAAGAATGTGCAACCACTCCGCGTCAACACCGTCCGTCTTTAAGAATCACACCTCTACAATTTCAACATCCGTACGGATGAATCTAGCATCCACAAAGGTTCCAAACGTATTTAGAGTGCTTGAAACGTGCGTCTCTTTCAGTTCAGTGTTAGGAATCATGCTTAATGTTGCTGTCGTGAATTTCCAGTTCCTTTTTTTTAATTTAAACCTTAAAATGATGGCCTGTTCTTTTAAAGCACAGCAAATAACAGGGGGCTGGATGCTAACAGAACCTTCCTCCTGCCAGGCTTCACTGATGAAGCTGAGGGCGTGTCAGAACCGCCCAAACGGGTCACAGAAGAGCTTGTCCTCTATGGGCTGCAGCCTTGCTTCCTTTGTGGAATGTGATTGACAGCAGTCCTTTTTTTATTATTATTATCATCAGCTTATGATGTACTGTCCAAGTCTGTTTGACTGTTTGGTTATTTATCTTTTATTTAATATTACCATATAGGCTGTGAAAAGCCTAAAGATAAAGAGGCTTTTTTTTTTCAAAAGTACCCTTTTGAGAAAAAAAAAACACAATCCATTTTTTCTTTTCTTTTTTGTTAATAAATTTTCTCTGTGTCATCTGAAGGTAAAGCCCTTACATATTGCATGCTGTCCGTCATCGTCTGGTGCTCGCTGATGAAATGTTGTGTGAACGTTGAAAGTCGTGCAGAGCGGTGCTGCTATCGGTGGACTCATGTTTGGATGTCAATCAATGGTTTATTCTTTATTGGGACTAAGAGCCGCCCGCCTTCTACCGGCTGGGTTCCAGTTTAGATTTAGCGTTTGGAGTAAAAATAGTCAAACATGGACTCTAACACGTTTTATCAACTACAGAATTATGCATAAAAAACAAGTCAAAAACAGGACCAACTGTTATCTGAATGTAATCGAAGG
Source organism: Oryzias latipes (assembly GCF_053564925.1). NCBI lineage: Eukaryota > Metazoa > Chordata > Actinopteri > Beloniformes > Adrianichthyidae > Oryzias > Oryzias latipes. The sequence goes on along the minus strand of NC_136241.1, from coordinate 10,307,819 downwards.
CGCTGAACAAAGTGCTGACATGCCAGTGAAGTGTGTGCTTCAGTCCTGCATCATCTCCGATGATTTCTCCAAGGAGTTTTCAGAAGAGTCGGGTGTGTTTGTGTTCAGCCTGCTCCAAGTGCACTTATCTTTAGTCGCACACTAGTCCTTCAGAACCTGGAGCTTGAAAAGATTCGGGCAGCACACTCTCTGTCTGCCTGTCCGTGGGTCTGTCTGTGGGTGGAGATGTCATCCTTCATTTTGAATCCAGTTTTGGATGTGATGAGGTCCACTTAGTTTTACAAAAATGTCCAAATTGTTGTGATAAATGTTCTTTCATAACTTTCAATGTAAAATCCCCAGATATAGAGGAATCTTCCCTGATCACTGTACATCTTTACATTAGTGGGTCTCCTCTGGTTCTGCTATAAAATAAAGGAATTCAGGGCAGCGCACTGGTTTTCATAGGAAGGAGTTTTAGTATGTGCAGTAGGAAGCAACTAAGGTCAAAATTTTGAATACCTGCAAGTTATTCATGAGGTCTGTTTAAACTTGTGAAAATCTGCAGAGGCCTGTGAGCCACTCTAAAGCTTTCTGAATGATGTCACAGAAAAACCGGCTGCTCCGTTCCTATAAAGGTTCCAGAAATGTTTTTGGTTTGTTTTGTCTTTTTTTTATAAACAAATGTTTTAGCAGAAAATAGAAGCTTATAGACAGATTCCTATGATAGTCTCTCAATGATCAGTCTGGTCAACGTTCAAAGTAAAATGACATCAGTGGCCGCTTCCTGGAGGTTTGAGCAATATTGTGTTGTTTTGCGAAGCACACTGTGGTTTGTGTCTGTAGGATTATAAGGAGGGAAATTAATGTGTGTGTGTTGGTTTAAAAAGATGATTATGACTATGACACTTTTAATGACTATTGATGATTGTGTCTTTTGATGAGTGCTGGGCAATCCTGTTAATGTATGAACAAGAGTTGTTTTTGTATTATTTTTTTCTGGTGGTTTATGGGAAATGTTTTAATGTAAATTAAATAAGATGAAAACTCTGTGTCTGTCTTTTGTGTGGATGTACTTCAGTCGGTTTAGTTAGTTCTGGTACAGATTTGAACAACTGTCATTTATTTTATACCTCTTAAATAGTTTAGATACAGTAAAATATGTGATTTTCATTAAGTAATTTCTTATATTTTTTGTGTGTCAAACTTAGTGTCGCAATCAAAAACATGTGTTTAATTGATTAATTAAGACCATTAATAATCAAATATATTGATCAAACTTCTTTTAAAGTGATTTCTGGCATTTTTGTAATTGATTTTTCTTCAATTTTTAATGTTGCAGACCTTAATTTTGATATAAGATTTATTTTTTAAGGAGTAAATCTAAATTGATTTAATTTTATGTTGGAAGTGATATCAAATCCTATAAAATAATCGTTAGTCAACTTTAAATGCAAAATGCTGTGATTTCTGGTGAAACCAGAAGTGTTTTGGCAAATTCTGCTTTATATTTTCTTCAAACTATTAGCTTTTTTTCCTCCATCTATATAATTTTAGTATGTGAATCTAAAAATAGAAAAAAGTTGCTCAAAGTTTGAAAGCGTTTTATCCTTTGAAAAAGATTCAAAACTTTTTTTCTTTTGATCTTTTCAAACTCAAAGACATGAAAAAAGGAGAACTAGGTAATACAAGAACAGTCGATGTTTAAAATGATCCTATCGAGTCACTTTATTGGAAAAAACCTGATTGTTGGTTCTAAAATAAAACCTGAATAGAAACAGACCCAATTTCGTTGCTTCACAGTCTGGGTGCTCTTTCTTCTTGTTGATTCCTTCTCCAGCTCATTTACTGTAATGCCACATATTTCTGCTCGGAAACAGCAAACTCCCTGTGCCGCTCTGCTGTCCAGCAGCGATTTGTGAAGCTCTGCAGTCATTTTCATTTCTCCTCCACATTTTTGCATGGATTAGTGTTCGGGGCGTGTGACGTGGCGAATGAAAACAGTCCCTGCTGGAGCTCCGTCTTTTCAGGTAAGGCTCGGCCTCCTGCAGGTCCTGCTCATTTTCCATCCGGCTGAATAGTTGTCAACCGGCTGAGGAGAAATGTTCCAACCATGAGGGGGAAAGTTAACATCTGAGCCTTGTGACTCTGCATAGTGTGCTCTTTGAAACAAGTGCAGGTGTGTGCAGCTGTGTCCTGTTGCCCTATTATTTCACACTCCAGACCAATGAAATGTGATTGCATCACCATCAAAGCTGTTCCACAACAAACTGCACATTTTAAACCTGTCACGCTTTTAGTCTGGATGAATTCTCTGCTCGGTTCAAAGATTTTATCGGAGGAGAAGGTGGCCATCCTAAAATAGACATTTTATACTCGAGGGGGAAGAGTCCATTAAAGAGTCAGTGAGCTGTCCTTTGAGAGGCCTGGTTCAGATTCCAGTCTGCCTGGGCTGAAACTCAGAGGCTTTATATTAACAAGGTTTATACCCTCATTCACATTTTTTGTTATATTTTAATCTGATCTGGGACAGTTATTGATTTAAACTGTAATGTATTTGACAAATTAAACAGCTTTTCAGAAAGCAAATGAAGACAAAATGTATATATAAAACTTAAAATGTCATTGGTTCTGTCTTTTCAGCAAAAAAATAAACTACACTTGTGAATTATTGAGATGTTTGCTGGATGCATTAAAAATATTCCAAAAACTTTTGGAATAAAAAGCAGGTGAATCACAGGATTAGTAATCTGCCTTGCAGGTAGTTAGTGCCTCATTCATTTAATCAATTTAAACTGTTTAAAAGAAAACCTGCTGTGACGTGTTCTCTCTGCACACCAACTTGAACTGAGCAAAGGTGGATGACTAAAGCCATTAGACAAATATCTTTTTGGATTGCCGTCTGAAGTTTGAGGATTTAATTTCTCAAAGGGGAAACATCCTTCAAGCAGACAAAAGGCCCCAGATTGCGTCGTACAAAATGAATAGTGAAGCTCGGCATGATTTGCAACATGAACCATGCAGGGAGCACTCATCACTATGCATCTGATCCACATCTGCATCAGCATGTCAATCACACTGAGATGTGGAGGGCACCGGAGCTCGTCAGTAATAAGATCCATCATCAGCTCCGTTCACTGACACAAACAGAAACGGGGGAAACAATGCTGCAGCCTCAGATCAAATAACTGCTCTACATCGTTTTGCTTTGACAGAATGATCATTTGAGTGTTTTCACAATAATGTGCAATGTGTACAAAACTCAAAGCTTTTTTTATCTTTATGATAAGATCCTTCACAAACATTTTTACGGGACCAGATCATTTGGCTCTGAAGGCGACTTTTGTTCAGGTGAAGGCGATGCAGCCTGCATGCAGCCTCCTTTGTTGCAAGTCGCTCACATTCCTCTCATGTTACCTGCAGAGCTTGAGGAGTTTCTCAGGCCTTTCCTGTGGAACAGTGCCCTCTGGTGTCCAGTTACGCTCACTGTCCACTCCGCTATCACATCTGAGCGATCATTATGGCAAAACAGTCTTGATGAAGGCGTACCATTTCCCTGCTGCACATTTCATTTATTCCCAACCATTGTGTTAAACCCACGTGACACACAGACTGGTGTAGCATTCAACTAATAGTTTGCACCAAACCCCAGGTCTGAACACTAGTTACCATGGAAACATTGAGGCACAAAAAGAAGGACATTCTTGCCTTTTATTGATGATGAAAAAGACTGAGGTTGAGAAAACGTATTAAAATCTACATTTTTAAGCTACATGCTGCATTATAGGTCTGTGTAATATTAGAAATGTCTGCAAATAAAGCTGCAATGTTTAGCTGAACTTTTATTACAGCAAACTAATCAATCAAGTATGTCAAATATCCAAAGAGTTATTACCTATTTTGTTTGTTGATGACATAAATCCGTTTTTCTCCAACACTAAATTCAACTGTCTTGTTATAAATGTCTTTAGTGATTTTGATTTTAAAAAAAATACATTTTTTTTTACGAGAGAAATCAAATGAGACATGAGAACCATCAAAAATAATGTACTCTGCAGATGCTGACACCCTCTGCCGGGGTGTCAGCATCTGAATAAACTTTCATGCTTTGTAGAATATAAAGATTTTCAGCTCTTTACAGCTGACGTGGAAGCACCACTTAGAGAAGGTAAACCTTTGACAACATCACTTCCAGTCTGACTCACATTAATTCAAGTTCTGATCCATTGACTGACTCCAGGGTAAACTGAAAGAATTAGTGCAAGTGCACTCAGACCCACAGGCCAGATGTTGAGTAAGAGTCCCCAAACAGAAAGGTTTCGTTTTTAAAGGTCTATTAGATTTGTTTCCATCTCTTTTTGTGCATATTCCTCCTTTGGTGTTACCCTTTCATCCCTATGCAGTTACATGTAACATCAGTCTCTCCCTTTCGGCTGTTAGGGTTTTTTTAGGGACATTTCACCATTTTTGTTAAGATCTGGGGGTTTTTCAGCAAGTTAATTCTTTTGTGAGGAGATAAACTATTTTTGAGAGTTTTCCTGAATCCCATGAGTAAATAATCATTTTTACACCTTAATTGCTCCTAAGAAGGATTGATCTGAGCTCATCTTTATTTATTTAGTTGTTAAGTAACATAAATCAATTGTTTGATTGAAGGAAATAACTGGGTCAAACAGATCCTACTTTAGGTTATTTATTGTAAGAAAGAAAGAAATATAAAAGTTCTCCAAAGAGAGAAAGGTTAGGTTATATTTGTCAGACATGTTTTAGTTATTTTCATATTCTGCATTAAAACTTCACTTCTTGTCTTAGCCTTTCTGTGTTTGCGTGTGATGATGAAGCATCAGGCTTTGCCTTCAGGTCTTCCTGACATGACCTTCAGTTCATAAAACATAACAAAAACCCAATCTTTAAAAGGTTCAGCACTTCAGTCAGTGTGGTTTCTTTCACATTTCAGTAAGTCTGTAATCATTTGACGTTGATTTATTTAAGATCACAATTACGGCTTTAAAGAAAACCCAGCAGAAATCTTAGGTTTCCTCAAGTCAATTCTTATTTATTATGCACTGTTTTATGCAGGCTCAGGGTTATACAACACCGGCGGACTTAATATTACGAAATTCAAAACCTTGTCTGCCCCCTGGATGAGTCTCTGTGAGCTGCAGAGGCTTGTATTGCTGCATGTTGTTTAAATACTGATAGCAGAAGAAACTGAAGCTCTGAACAGCTTAACCCTTGTGCTATCTTAGATGATGGTAACCCTTGTGCTATCCAAGGCACTTTAACATTGGGAGTTGGGTCATCTAGACCCAATAGACAGTGCTCTGAACTTTTTTTCTTCAATGATTTGTGATCTTCACTGGTGTCCATGGATTACATGAAATCTTTCCACCTTTATCCACCAGAACTCGTCAATGTAAGGGTGGGGTCATCTAAGATAGCACAAGGGTTAAGGAATCCAGCAATCTCCTGGTTTGAAGTCTCCTCATACAAAGCACGCCTCAACCTGTGAATCAGAATCCATCAACAATTTCAAAACTTTACTTTCAACATGTGAATACCTGCTTACTGTCAATGCAAAGAGAGGAATGCTGCACTAGCACAGTTAATGCTGACTGTCTTGGAAAGTGGTCAGTGTCCGGTTGGTCAAACTTGTGTCACGCTGTAAGGCGGTGTTAAATCTTTGCTGCTCGCTGCAGGTGAAAGTAAAGCTGTGAAAGACCACTCCAGCGTGGCATCTATAGTCCTGATCAGGAGAATATTCACACTGAGGTTGAACGGCAGTGTGAAAAAGGAGAGCACGGCCAGCATCATCACACTCACCTCCAGGCCTGGAAAACCCCAGCGTGGCCACCCCCCACACTGGCTGCTGCTTTGACAGTCCACCTGCTTCTGTGTGATAAACGTCAAAGCGATACCTCTCTTTGTCTGGCGCTTCTGTCCTCCCCTGTCTTCATGCAAACAACCAGGGGAGGCAAAAACAAAGTTTCCTTGGTGACGCTCCAACATCTGCATACTGTTCCACCAAAGAGCTGTGCTGAACAAGCAGCTGCTCTTTGTTTTTTCTGGGTCATCACACGCTGACATCCCAGGGTGAGTAAACTTGAAGGGTGCTGACAACGTCATAACAGGGTCCTGCCAGCTGCAGTAACAGTTTCCAAGTGCATGAGTCTGCTGCTGTGTCTGCAGGGTGGTGCTGATGGCCAGCAGAATCAGGAGGAAGCAGAGGAAGGCAGTGCACCAGCAAGGATTCATGGAGCTGGGAATGTGACTGAATAGGCTGGGCAGACAACTCACAAGGGAGTCTGTCGAGTAGAGACAGGCGGTGGTCCACACTTCTTCCAGCTCCCAGTTCCACCTGACAGTCAGAGCGACAATGACCCAAACTGACAGGCAACAGAGGAAACCCACAACGTGAGAGTAGCTCCCGTCTTCAAGGGTGCTGCTTTTTTTCTCCTGGTGACCCTTTGCCCTCCTGACATACCATTGCCGTTGATCCCAGCTGACAGCTTGACCCTCGGTGCCAGGAAGGACAACAACGTGAGGCCTCTGAAGCCTGATCAGAGTCTCAATGGCAATCAGAAACGTGATGAAAAGCAGCACAGAGCTATATGTATGGCTGAGAAAGAGCAGGGAGCGCAGCGCGATGACATCACCTGGGGGGTTCAGATCAAATGGCCAGGTCTCCAGGACGCAAAGGGAAGTCAGAAAAACTGTGGGAAAAAAGAGAAGGACCATGAAATCTAAGAAAATCTGTCAGAACTGCAACCCATTTGTCATCATTTGTCATCAGAGTAAAGGTTAATTTGACATCTACATGAGCTGTGACAGTTTCTTTTGGTTGATAACTAAAATTAGAAGAAACCAAGAAATCAAAAAGTGTGGTGTAGTATAATTTAACCTTTGTGCTATCTTAGATGACCCCACCCTTACATTGACGTGTTCTCCCTACCATGACAAAGGTGGATAAAGGTGGAAAGATTTCATGTAATCCATGGACACCAGTGAAGATCACAAATCATTGAAGAAAAAAGGTTCAGAGCACTGTCTAGTGGGTCTAGATGACCCAACACCCAATGTTTAAGTGTTTAGGATAGCACAAGGGTTAAAATGAGACTAGATAGCTCAGTTGGCTGCATGTAAGACGCATGAGAAACCAGGGTTCCATTCCTAGGGGTGTGATGAGCTTAATCCAGTGTGGGTCCTTGGACAAGACCATTCATGCTACTGCCTAACTTTGTAGCCACAACTAGTAGTCTTGGTCCCACTGTGCCAACCCCAAAAGTGCTCAAACAAAAATATATGCATCTTAAAAACTCAAACAAAAATTTGATCACATGATTGTTTGCCTTTAGGGTGTCTTTCAACACAAGCAACAACCTGAGAGCCTCCATTGGATTGGATTCGATTGGAATAGGTAGGTAGGTAGGTCCAGAAAGACATGAATATCAACATTAATATTTCAAAAGTGCTTTGCTTGAATTTCTGTTTCAGTAAACCTACTTTAGCACCAACTTATTTGACAGAAAAAGCTTTTTGAGACTAGAGCTATAGGGGTAGGCAGATCTGAGTATTGATAGTATCCATACCAATGTAAAGTATTGATGCTAGACTGATGGCATTGATACTCTGCAGAGTTGCCAGATTACCCAAAAAACAGCTCAATTTGATCAAAACCCTTCCAGATTTGAACAAAAACACTGTTAAATCTGGCAACACTGTCTGCGTGAACAGAATGAACCCCCCCCCATTCCCCGTTGCTCCTTAAACCTCGCCCCTCCCTCCCTGCTTCATCGACAGCAGACAGATTCATTAAAAGAGACACACATTTGCACAATGGCAGAATTGTTTGCTGTGTTCTTTACAAGTTTTGTATTTACTGGTTTTTAAACCACCAAATGGTTCCTGAGCTGCTGTGTCTGCAGCTCACTGCCCCCCCAAAGGAGGGGTCAAATGTGTTAGAACTTATTGCGACTTTGACTTAACTTTATTATTATTGCTTTTGTTAACTTTTTTTTCTTTTAATAGTGACATTGTTATTGTATTACTGCCTTTATTTTAAATATATATGTTTGTGGTGCAGTTTTCTTTTATTTTCTTCACATTACAAAATTTTGCACTATTTTCCTTTTTTTATTATTGTATCTTGCCATTACTAATATACATTACTAATAATGTTCTATATTTGATGCATATTCAGTTCAGATTGTTGTTAAAAACATTTTAATTTGCCGAAAGTCTCCGTCCTGGGTTATTATACACTTAATCAACAAAAAACAAAACTGCATTTCCATAATTTTTCGATAATCAAACATTTCAAGGAAAGTATCAGTATTGATGTTGGTGATACTAGCCCTGTAATTACTTGGCATCAGATTGATATCCAAATCCCAGTTTCGCCCACCCTTAGAGCTGCTTTTGATTCCTTTAATTCCTTTACGGCTTATGTCGCTAACTCGCAATGTACAATTGAATCCAGGACTTAACTAAGCATCACCTTGAACAGAAAAAACACAGATTTTTTTTTTTTGCGTAATTAGAAATAAATTCAGGTAGGAAGGGGTTAACAAGAAAGGATTGTTTTGAGAAATGTTAAACAAAAGCCAGAAATAGAAGAGATAATGGAAAACCCAGACATCACCTCTTTTGTTTTTTTGTTTTTTTCCTAAGTACTATATAAGTGAACCTAATCATATCAGGTTCTCTTACAAAGTTTCCTTCCTCCATCTCAGTTTGGTCTCAACAGCTTTTTGCCCTTTAGCCCTAAAGCAGAACTGCAGTAGAATGATTGTCTATTCATCTCTTTACATCACGCCACACTGTTGCTTCAGGGTGTAGTGATGCCATCAAAATGTTATTGTTGATCTCAATGGACTGAATGATCTTCCTGCATGAACTCTCATATCATTTTCAGGCAGATACCAAACTGTACATCCCCTGCCAGATGCTTTTCATTTTAGTTCAGTGTTGTACTTTATCATTGGGCAGTATCATATGATTATATCGGATCATTGGTAGAGCTCATGGCTATCTACTATGCTTCCATTAAATCATGTTTTTCTTCCTAGGGTGAGGGAGGGGGTCAACCTACAATGCACCTCGGGAGAGAAGCTGTGGTCCCCCTCCCATGATTGCTGCATGAATTTGGGCCCCTCCCTTCTCGGTTTCAATTGCACCTTAGACATGAAGGACCCTTGGGGGGGGGCATGGGCCATCACTGCCAGCAATCAGGAGATCTCATCTCAGTGCCCTACTTGCCAGTTTTAACTGTACCCTTTATTACACACACCCTTTTGTGTCACAACAATATGCGCTCCAACACACACACAAACATTACACAAGGAAGGTGGGACTTCTGATCTTGTGTCCCCCACCCCAACCCTCGGCAACAATGGTCATGTCCCTTAGGTGCTGGCTTCCTGGGCCCGGCAGCCCTCTCTCCATGCAGGGAGAAGAATCCCTGAGTTCTCTGGCAAGACCATGAGTTGGGGATCACATCACAGCTGAGCCTGGGGGTGTCCCTGTCCCTGTAGTGCAGGTTCTGGTCCTTGCCCTCGAGCGCTGCGCCTCTCCAAAATTCCAGCAGTGGATGAGCCTGGTCGGGCCATGTTCACAACTCTTTTGGGCATCCTCCTCCTGGGCAGGAGTGGGTGGCCCCTTGCCTTGCTCTCTCCTGGGAACTCCCGGGAGGTGGGCGGGTGGTTGTATGGAGTATGGGGGGGTTGTCCCTTGAGTAAGCCTGCCTCCACTTCTCATTGTGTCTTTGTTAAAATGCTAGCTTACAGCCCCTCACAGCTCTAAACTAACATAGCAGTGCAGCAAAAAAAAAAGCAACCTTGGAGATACAGTGGCGCAAAAAAGTACAAGTACTTGTAGTTACTGTTATCCTTTACATCTTTATCCAAATTTAGTGGGGCAAAAAGTATTAAGTCAGCCACCAATTATGCAAGTTCTCCCACTTAAAAAGATGTGAGGCCTTTAATTTCCATCTTAGGTTTACCTCAACCATGAGCAACAAAATAAGGGGGCAAAAAATCTAGAAAATCACATTGTCTGATTTTTAAACAACGTATTTGCAAATTATGGTGGAAAATAAGTATTTGGTCACCTACAAACAAATACAATTTCTGTTTCTCAGAAACCTGTTGCTTCTTCTGTAAGAGGATCCTCTGTCCTCCACGCATTACCTCTAATACTGGAACCTGTTTGGACTGGTTATCTATCTAAAAGACACCTGTCCACAACCTCAAACAGTCCCACTCCAAACTCCAATATGGCCAAGACCAAAGAACCTTCCTACATCACAAATACAATCTTTTTCAAACAGCATCTTTTTTTGTCTACTCCAGATTCACAGTAATTTGAATAATACTCAGAAATGCAATTGTAATCTTAATTTTCTGTGTATATGTCCTCCATCATGAGAAAAATGCTACAAGAACATGTTAAAGGGCATACTAAAATCAACTTTTTGAGCCTTTTCAGTTGCCTTTTAATGTTAATTCCTCACAAAAACAACCCCAAAGCTGTATTTTGATCCAGTCACTCATTTCCTCTAAATACCTGCCTTTCTGAGCACCAGCTCCTTCCAATCCACAAAAACAGGTTCTAACCTTCATATATGTTGTAGCGACGTGGGGGTTAGCCCCGCCTTCAGCCCCTAAGGCTCATGGGAAGTGGGGAGTTTTGGGGTGAAACCTTGAGTGAGAGGGTTGTGAATTGAAGTCAGATGCATGCTGTTTGGGCTGTTTCTGTATTCTTTGATAAACGGGCTTAATTCTCCAAAGGAAATTTTGCCTCTTTACTTGTTTATTACTTCTTCAGACTGTCTGGGGTTTAGTGATGTATTGGGACACAGATGGCTCTCCAATGAAGCCATATTAAAAGCAGCTTGGCTTTTGCTTCCCCACTAAAGGGCAATGGGATGTCCCCGGTTGGGTCAATAAAATATGAAAATTAAGAACAGCCCCTTCCAGTAAGTCTCTGTGCTGCCAGCGCAGCCCCTTGTCTAAGGCCCACCTTCTTCACTGAGCTAGCAGTGATCAGCAAGAACGCTTTCATTCTTACATGCACAATATACACTTCCATCTTTTCAAAAGTTTGGATGTTCTTTGTTTTTGTGGGTGAAACGCAGATACTCTGCTAAGGGCAGATCTGGATTGACATTATGAAATGGGCGACACCCACAAAAGACTGAAAGCCGGTGCCCATGGGATTGAGTTGTCTTGTTTCCGAGTAGGAAAATGATATTTTATAAAATAATTTTTTCTTTAGTGTGCCAAAGGAAATAGATTTTCACATATATGGATATAGTTGACTCTGAGGATATAGACCCTTAAATTGTTAATATTTTTAGCCCAAAACAAAAAACTGTGCTGTTTTGTAGGACATAGTTTCTGATTAGCAGCAGGAGTTTATCAGAAATTCGCTCAGTTCTGCCGCTTTTGCAGCAACATCTCCCGGTTGCCACTGAGTAAGCCTGCCCCTACTTCCCATCATCCCTTTCTTAACATGCTCTCCTGCTAGCTTACATTACCGTACTTTGCGGTGTAACAAAAATGGTAAGCAATATCACAACTATGCAGCGGTACAGTTTTGAGCCAACAACCAGCTCAGACAAGGAAAACAAAGGCGTACATGGATATAGTGATCTACAAGAGGAAGCATCAAAATGCAGCTGAGAGAGAGCTTGTGGCTTGCCGTTGTAGCTTCTACGTCACACTTACAGGCTCCTGATTCACAACGATTTGAATAAAGAAATACTCAGAAAAGCAATTTTATTCTTAATTTTCATTATCTATGTACTCCATCATGAGAAAAATGAAACATGTTAAAAACACTAAAAACAAAATTTTCATCAGAGTGGGTCATTAATCTCTCAGGGAGATGTGGTCATAGAGGCTGTGTGTTGCCTTTACAAGGTGGTAGTTTACACCTCTCAATCCAAGAGAAACAAATCCACAAGAGGTCAGCAAAACACTTGTTCCCTGGGCGTGTTAAGCATTTTTGTATGTATTTTCATGGCTTTAGCATATCATTTGCATGTCTCGCATTACATAGCTGTGTTTGTGTTATTTGTCAGCAAAAAGGCACATGGAAAAAACTTAAGATTACAGGTCTGTGCTGAGCAGCACACCTGCATGACCTCACCTGTGACCAGGAAGTCTGTGAAGATCAAGAGGCAGCAACAGCAGAAGCTGACAGGGCTGTAGGACGCAGACAGGGAGGGCAGGAATAAAAGGCTGCAAGACAGTTTACATGCACACAACACCAGCGCTCCCTCCAACGCACCATCCATGGCTGCAACAAAACAACACACACAGGTCAGTGTTTTAAAAAAAACGGGTTTTTCATTTTCGCCTAAGGGTGAAAGAGCTCAGGAATGCCAGACACTCTGCACCCCCCCGACACAAACACACACCCCAGCAAAAGCACAAACTTCAGAACATTTTCATTTGAGGTGTTTGGAATAATTAAACAGAAAGGTCAAAGTTTGAGTGAGTGTTTGTACGTGGTGGATCGATTATTCTTTGTGTACACTGGTAATGAACCCTGGACCAGGTTTGTTATTCACTCCTTAAAAAAAGGAATATCTGGAATAACTTTAGCTGTTTGCCTGGATCAACCTGTTCTGGTGATTGATCAACAATACCACCAGCAGCAAATGAGGAAAAAACAAAACAAAGAAACAGGATTACAGGAGTGGCATGAGTGCATATCCTTCACAGACTTAAGTAATCCACCTGAACTTGACACCGCTCATGCAGACTAGTTGGATCTGAAGAAGCATTGGGTCATTTTTTTGTGACATACAATAAAAGTTACCACAAGAAAAAAATAAATTAAAAAAAAGTTTTATTTCAAATATGTGTCATACTTCATTAGTTCCTACCTGTGTTGCAGGAGCCTGCTGAGCAGCATGTCAGTGTCAGCTTCAAATGCTTCATCTGCTTTATTTTTTCCACCTCCCCCTTTGCTCCGCCCTCACAGGGATAATGACCCCTCCTCGTTCCAACCTCCCTCCCTCCCTCCCTACCTCACTGCACCTGGCTAGTTGGAGATGAGAGAGCTTGTGCATCTTGAAGAGGTGTGGTAATGTTTGTGTGCAACAGGAAAACCAGTCAAACAACTAACACGTTCGGTGAAGACAGATACTCAGAGTCTGCATCTGTGATGAGATGGAGCCCATAACACCAGAGGTGAATGGGTCAATTCACTGATAACGCTGAAAATAATGTTTTCCACTCAGTCTGGGTTTGTTCATACGTTGGGTAAACACACACTGGGTGCTGTAAGATTAAACAAAACAAGATTTTGTCCTTTTCTATTCAAAGAATTGTTTTTGGTAGCTTCTTTATGTGGAAATGCACAATGACCAGCACATGCAACTGGATGTCTGATGTGACAGCTAAAACTCCAACACCAGACCGCTGTGGCACTTTGTTTGCAGATGTAAAAAAAATGATGTACAAAAAATATAATAGGAACAGTGCACACTCCAGATAATGCCTTGGGAACCCTCCCTGTTTTTGACTTGTTCACCTTCACACCCTAAAGCCTGTTGATTTTTAACCCTTGTGCTATCTTAGATGACCCCACCCTTACATTGATGTGTTCTCCCTACCATGACAAAGGTGGATAAAGGTGGAAAGATTTCATGTAATCCATGGACACCAGTGAAGATCACATATCATTGAAGAAAAAAGGTTCAGAGCACTGTCTAGTGGGTCTAGATGACCCAACTCCCAATGTTAAAATGCCTAGGATAGCACAAGGGTTAAAGATCTGCTTTAAAGAGGTGCAGCAGAGGGCAGAGGGGGTCGGAGAGAAGCAGAGTGGCTCAAACCGCCCCCTAAAAGGGGTATCACCATAGATGAAGACATGAACGCCCATGAAGCCATTCATATTTGATGCACACATTTCTGAAACCCTCCCCCATCTCATTAGTGTGATCGATTTAATTCCTTAAATAACTTTGTTCACATTTTCTGCCCTGTATTTCATCATCATTCCCCTAGGAGGCAGTTTCATTTTGTTTGTTTTTTTTTTTTTTTTGCTCTGTTGGTTTCACCCAACAGAGATAAGCTCCAGCTAGAAAACCCTGTTATCCCAAAAGGACTTTGGAAGTTTTAGAAAATGGAAGAATGGAAAATAGCCATTTGGGTTGTGTCTTCTGCAAAGATAGCTGTCAGCCGTGTGTCAGCACACGTTAACCAATCAATTTCTAATACTCATTTTATTGTATATAAGCAGGTTTTTAGGTGTGTTTACATTCATATGTATGTCCAGCTGTGATCTGAACTGTATTCTTTACATGTCTGTAGCAGTTAGATGGAACACAGTGAGTGTTATGCTAGGTTCATTCCAGGCATGTGGCGCCTGTTCACACTGGACACGGAGAGAGGAGGATTCTCCTTTTTTTCTCCAAAAAAAAGAAGAATCTTTTTTGAAGGATTGGGTAACTTTTTTGACCAAAAAAATATATATATTTTGCTCCAGTTTTTTCTTTCACAGCTGTATTCAGATATATGAAAGATGTGCCATATAATTCCAACCAGGAACAAACCACGAATATTAATTTTTTCCTCCGTGATCAATGTTTTAAATGGTTGGCATGAATCAAAAAAGACGTCATCCATTTGTCACCAAATCTGTTTCCCTGATTGGTCAAAGTTCAACCTGGTTTAATTTTCAATGCCCGTTTGATAGCTGGGCATTTTCTAAGTGGGGCCCAAAACGGTCTTAAAAATGTGCGCAGTTACACGGGAATGCAAGAGTCCTGACCATGAAAGCCCAAAAAGCGCATCTACATGCGTTTACATAGACTTTTCATTGAAAGTAGTTGCTTGATTGCCGAGGGCGGTGTGATCGGAGCTTTACAGGGAAGTATTAAGCTCTTTATCCGTCTCACTTAAGTGCTTTTTTTCTGCTCAGTGTCCTGCAGAGTCCAAGTTTACCTTTTGGGAAAATGCAAACTTAAACATTCAGTTGAATAGGTGTATGAGTACACAGCCATATATATGTGCTGACACCTAAAAGTATTGTTAAACACTGCAGAAGAATAATTCATGTCAGAAAAACAAATGTTCTTGGTTATCTCTGACATTTGAATGACTTTGTTTAACCCTGTCAGATGAAGCACCTGAAATGATGGGTTATTATTCCTTATCCGCTTTAAACTCCTCACTTGCACAAACAGTGGGTAAAATCTGTTGACTGTTTCGGAGGCTTTTGTTTGAGATACACTCTGCACATTTTTGTTAAGCCTCAAAGAGTTTACGGTCTTATCTTACAGAGATTAAAATATAAGAAGGTGAGACAACACAAAAGAAACTCAAAAAAGAACAACAAAATAATTGTGCAGTTGTTTGGTATTTTTGTTTACTAAAATTTTTTTTTTCTATAAGGCTATCTGTAGTTTTATGACATAGCTGAGAGTTTTAGATGTAAAAGTTGAATTTTAGATATATTTTTTTTGTTTACTGAGTATAAACATTTCTAGGTATCATTTGTTGTTTTGTGATCTAGTTTAACAAAACTTGACAGTGTTGCATTACTTCAAAATAAAATTGGCAAAAAAGTAAACGGTGTGTACTTATACAGCACTTTACTACCTTCTTGAAGGCCCAAAGCGCTTTGTGATCACAGTCCCATTCACTCATGCACACGCACACACTGATGGCAGCTCCACTGCTTAACACTGGCGCCAACCTAGAACCCCCAGTGATGCAATGTCTTGCCTAAGGACACTTTGACACACGAGCAGGCAAAGCAGTAACTAAACCTGCGATCTTCTGAGCAGAGGCCAGCCACTCTACCTCTGCACCAAGGCAAATTATAGTCTTTCTATTTGTTTTTAATACATAAACACATTAACAACAGACATATACAAACTAAAACTCAATAAGCAAATTCAGATTGTTTCAAATGGAATAAAACTGTGAATAGTAGAAATTAGTGAATCTTTGTTTTTATGCTTTTTGGGGGGGAGGGGCAAAACTGAGGCTTTTACTGTGACAAAATCCTAAGACTGATGGAGCCTAATGTTCAACTATTGGGGTGTAACGATTATTCAACTTAATTGATTCATTTATTTATTTTCCTACAATCCAACCAGACTGATCTATGTGAAGCAAGTTGTTCATCGAATTGACCTACACCATAATAAAATATTTTTAAAATGAAATAAATCGATCCACTCTGTAAATCGGTCCACTGCTGTACTGGTACATAGTCTTGTTACTTCCCGCCTGGACTATTGTAACTCTCTTCTATTTGGTTTCCCACAAAAAACCCTCCAGAAACTTCAAATGGTTCAGAATTCAGCTGCTCGTATCATCACACGCACTCCCTCCATCAACCATACCATACCTATCCTTCAACAGCTTCACTGGCCACCCATCCCATTCCGCATTCAATACAAAATCTTGCTCTACACATTCAAAGCCTTTCACAACCTTGCACCTCCGTATCTCTCTGACCTCCTTCATATCTCCATTCCTGCTCGCTCCCTTCGCTCCTCTTCTTCTATCCAGTTTTCTGTCCCTTCTGCCCGTCTTGTCACCATGGGGAGCCGGGCATTCAGTTGCTCTGCTCCCCGGCTTTGGAACTCACTCCCCCCTGACCTCCGCAACACTGACACACTCCCACATTTCAAATCAAAGCTAAAAACTCATCTTTTCCAAATGGCCTATTCACTTTAACATTAACTTTTTCACCTTTTTATATATTTTTTATTTAATTTTGCATTTATTTAAATTGTTGTTGTTGTTTTAAGTGTTTATTGTGTTTTATACTGTATACATGCTGTGCGGCGACCTTGAGTGCCCAGAAAGGCGCCTTATAAATAAAATGTATTATTATTATTATTATAATCTTGGAAAACACCATTTGGATTGAGAAATGGTGGGTTTATTTTACTATAACTTAAAAACAACCAAGTGCATCACAGCAGACAACGCACACGTGATGTCAACAAAAAATGATCAGTCCATCATTTCAGTCCAATGTGTGGAAAAACTTTGAATTTTGCAAAGTGTTATGTCCAACAGTGTGCCAGAATGTTCTAATAATGTTCAGTTTGTATTATTTTGATGTGGAAAAACTACAGTGGGCTGAACTTTATAAACCTAAAATGTGAATGCAGTAATTCTTGTTCTCTTGTCTGTTTGTACAGATAAACAAAAATTAATTTACATTTGATAATCTTGCAAGTAATACAAAAAATCTGGAAAACTTCACCTGCACTTTTCAGTACTCAGGTATTTATCTCTGAGTCACGGTAGAAATTTTGGCTAAAGATGTCATGGATCGATTATAGGTCACTGAATATAGGATTGTTCGAAATCAATAAAACTATGAATTGTATCAGAAACTACAAATTAAAATATGAATCAAACTAATAGCAGAATCGTTATTTAACCTAGTAACTAACAGCTTCTTAAGTGCAGTTCAGTAAAACCTAACTCTAACAATTACTTTTGTTTCAAAAAGTCACTATAACTCGTTGCTTGTATTCTGAATTGTTTTTTGTGTGAAATTCTTCAGTTTTTTTTGTTATAATAAAGGTTCCAACATGGCAACAAACTTCATTAACACAAAAACACACTTATGGCTTTTTATTTTTTTGCATCTTTGCAAATGAAAAATGTCCAGTTTGTGTACAGGGAGAGGATGTTGGAGTCTGTATGTGAAGCGCGTGTTCTGTTTTGTGCAGCAGCAGCAGCAGCAGCAGGATGCTGGGTTGAAGCTCTCCTCTGTGGCAGCACTGCCATCTCCTGCTGAGCTAAGCACGGAGCATATTAGCAGTCTGTTTCTGCTGCTGCAGCTCAGAGGATTACACTTCATATTTACCGCACTGATCGGACACAGACACGCAGGATTTGTGGAGAACATCAACCAGATTACACCCGCATCCGTCCACCCCTCCCGTCCCTCTATAAATCTGCTGCCCGTTTTTAATTTGAGCCCCCAAACGAGTTCCTTTCATACATATTTCTTTGATGACATAATTTAAAGTAACCGCTTTTTCCTGCAGCTAGAACGGAGTCAGGAGGAACGCCTTGATGAAGCTTGCGATGCGTGCGCGCAGTTTAAAGCGGCGCAAATGCGCGCATCACTTCGCCCGAGAGAAAAATGGGGCTAAAAAAGGAGTTTTTCGCGCAGAGCGTTTAGTTGCCTGCAGCACCCAGAAGTGAACAGCAGGCGACCCGGAAGGTTTGGAGTCCGAGGCAGAGCGAGCAGCAAAAGGAGTCCGAGTCCTAATAAAACATTTCTTCGGTCTGTGGCGCAGGTATGTTCGCTCCTCCGCGCAAAAGCCGCCTCGGCCTCTTTCTTCCTCTTCTTTCCCTGCATGAGCCCCGCGTCGCTCCGTCACTGTTCAGCTCACGCCAAACTTGGAACGAGAAAAAAAAAAAAAGGATCGTTCGCAGTTTGATCGATTTGGCCCCCATCAGCAGCTGTGCAGTAAAAGCTTTCATAAAGCGTCATGATCCGCGTTGATCGTCGGATTTATTATGGCTCAGCAGCTGCGCAGCTGATTGTTGAAGGAAGTGTCGGGTTTTTTCTCTCTCTTCAAGCCGGGCAATTCAAACCTCCAAATCAAAGTAAACAACAATCATCCCGAACGCCTAACGCAAAGAAAATGCTGCATGCTGCTGTTTCTGAAACCTCCTCCATGGCATCCACACAGTTACCTTATTACATTCCGATCTGCAGAATATGGCGTCCCTTGCTTATAAAAATAAAACGGGGCTGCCATTTTTGTTTTTCTTTTGTCTGATTTTTTTTTTTTAATAAACTGTCTGAGGATGTTGGAGATGCGACGGGTTGTTTCTGTGGGGTCAAAATGAAACGAATGCTGCTTGTAGGATATTAATTTACGGAAGTGAAACTTTTTATTTGAGAGATTTTTCTTTATTTTTTTTTATAAAATAGTTTTTTTTCTGCACAATTACAAAAATAAAAATATGAGACTTTTTTTTATAATAAAACGACTCACAAAGATCCGTTAGTATTGCATGATAGCATGAGAAAAAATGAACTTAGACTTATTCATGGAAATGAACATTTTAGGATTCAAGCTCCTCAATCAGAATATGTTTCTACCATTTTTATGAAAATTGTTTACTAGCCTGCTCAAGGTATGTTATAGGCCAGACTTTAACAGTTTTTGTGTATATGTTTTAAGTTAGACTCTAAAGCATCCAGATTGATTTAAACTTTTTTTAAAATACTTTTTTCATATGTAAAAAAGAAGTCCTGCTCTCTTTTGTCGGACATTTGAAAGTTTCCTGTATCAAAAAATGATAATGAACTGTTAAACATCCAATATCTTAACTTGCTGCCAAACAGATAAACATTAAAAGAATAAAACCATTTACTAAATAATTTAAAGACCCGCTATGATAAATGTTGTATTTGTGGTGTTTTCACCAGGCTCTTGTGGCATTTTTCTGATGATGGAAGACATATACAAAGAAAAATAGGCTCCAGATTCAATTTCTGAGTATTTCTTTATTCAAATTGTTGTGAATCAGGAGCAGCTGAAAAAATGTCATTTGACAAAGATTGTATTTGTGATGTAGAAAATTCGCTGAAGAGGCCACAGGCTCCCTGCTCCGCTCCATTCTGATGCATCCGCATCTGAGCTGGTATTTGGCTCAAAACTGTACGGCTGGATAGCTCCAATATTGCTCACCATTGTTGTTTGCACCACTAATGTTAGGTCCGGGGTGTGAGGGGCAGTAAGCCAGCAGGAAAACATGTATGACGGGAAGTGGGGACGGGCTTGCTCTGGGCAAACAGCCCCACCCACAACTCAGAGGTGAATTTCTAATGAACTCCTGCTGCTCTGCAAAAACTATGACCTAAAAAAATGATGCAGCTTTTATTGATTTTGACCTAAAACAGCAAAATCATAATTAAAAGGCACTATTACAAAAGATCAAAAGATGCGTGGGTCTTGAAGTAGCCCATTGATGTTATTATGTTTTCTGGTAAAATCCGGAATGAATTCAGGTGGCCTCAGCTTATTTTTCCCTGTCACCCCCTTTGTAACTTTTGTTTTCAACAAATGTATTCACTAATGTGTAATCGATTAGCCAGACAATGAACATTTCTGACATTTACAGCTATAAATGTAAGTGCATGTTTAATTTGTTGACAAGAAAGAAAAAGAAAAAAACCCTGACCGCCTCTGAAAAGTTTCTGCATCACTTGGATGTGCACTTTTTTTCTCCTGCTGGAAATCAGTATTAATAAAGCTTTATAGCTCATTCCAGTTGGTCCGCAAGGGGGAAAAAAAAAACCCAGGTCGCAGTAACAACACAGTTAAGCTATATAAAGATTTTCACGACAGCACTGTGGTTTCAGAAAGTGGAACTAAGATGTATGAACTTGTGTGAGAAAACTAAAAATCTGTTCCTTCCTGAACCTCCTGGAGGTGAAACCCACTGAAATATATTTTTAAAGCGCATTATACACCCAGCCTTCTAGACATATCAGTTTTGTTTCTCTTGGCTAGGAACCGTGGACTGTGATATGCTTCTACTGAGCCAGACAGACTTAGGAATGGTGCAGTGTGCCAAAGAAAGCTTCTTTTCTTTATAAAAAAATACTTTTTGCAGGGCAAAAAATGTTAGCGGAGAGAAAAGCCTGCAGATTACAATTAAAAAGTAAAGATCTGCTGTAAATTAGCAGCTTTTTTGTTTGTTACTTTGTTGAAAAATATGTTGAGAAAGCAGGAAGTTAACACGTATTTTAAAGCATTTATGTTTTCATTTTGCTTTTGAAAAAAATACATTCACCTTGAAACAAGGGTACAGTTTGCTTTGAGTCTATACATTTGTCTTCATTTCCTGTTCATTTCCCTGAAGAAGAGGCAGGGACTATCCCGCTGTATTCCCTCATGACTTTAACTACTAATGCCTCAACTGCTTGTAATCATGAATTATTCACAAAATGTTAGTTCTCTGACTGAAAGCTCGGGTCCATCCTCTTCTCCGTAGGGATGAAGCGGTAGGTCTCGGAGGGAATATCCAAAACATTTTTCTTCTGTGTATTTCTTCCAGAATGGCTGAACCTCGCTTCAACAGCCCGTATTTCTGGCCTCCTCCTCCAGCCATGCCTGGGCAGGTGAGATCATCTGATGTTCATCTTAACTTCAGTTTACATCATTACAGCAGTCTTAACTTGTTAAGATATTAAGAGTTAAAAGGAGACATTTTTGTATTTTACCCAGCAGTCTGTTTGCTTAACATAATCAAAGTTTTAGAACCCTAACAACAATACAGTAGGGGAAAAAATAATCACATTTTAGTGCAAAAGATAAATTTTCTAAAAGTAGGATTATTTTTGCTAAACTTTCTTGTTAAGATTATTTGTCTTACTAGACAGAAAATGAAACAATTCTTTTATGGAACTAGGGTCTTTTTACTTTCTTAAGATTTTAGATTTTGCAGTGCAGTGATATTTGTCAGTAATCTTTAACTGCTCCAACAGTTTCTTCTCATCAAGCTGCTTTTTATTGTAGATTGATTCATCTCAGTCTTGTTCAAGTCTACAGTCTTGTCCTTGGTGTTCTTAGACAGCTCTTTGGTCTTGGTCGTAGTGGGGACATAGCAGTCTGAAGTGTTTTTTAGACAGATAACCAGTTCAAACAGGTGACATTTATACCGGTAACATTCTTTTTTAACGCAGTCTCTAGCAGTTGAAGTGTAATTATGATGAACATTACAGACCTTTCCTGTTTTTCAAAGTTGGATAACTTGCAGAATTGGTTACTGACAAATATTTTTTCCTCCACTGTATGTACAGGTATACGGTAGATAAAGATAAGAAATTTTGGACCGAAACGACAGATTTCTATGGACCATTCAATTTTTAGCTTAGCTGAAAGACTCTGAACACTCAAAAGATGCATCTTAGTCCTTTGGAAAGAGAGGTTGCAGTGAATTCATTGTCAACTGAGAGTAGAGAAAAAAGTATTCATTTTATTCAACCGCAATTTTAAAATGAATATTGATAGCTACTGTTGCAATGCAGATGTACATGTTTAAAACTCTGTTTGGTCACCTGTTTTATAACTTCATGGCCAAGTGACATTCCAATAATGACAGATTCTTGTTATGAAGAAAGTTTATCATCTGCTACACCTTTTATTAGGTCTGGACTGCATGCAGTTTTTTGTGCATCTGTATTATTCAGAAACAGAACTCTGTTGATCTAAAGCAATCAAACCGCATAAAACTGTGTTTCACCTTGATTATAACATATTGCCCCGAGATGCACTAAATACTTTATTTAGTCATGAAATGGAAAATCAAGTGTTCCATTTCATATTTACTGAGATTAAACTGTTGTAAAAATATTCAAATGACCAAAAACATAAATAAATTTCAGGATTCTGAAACATTTTCTAGTTTCTAAGAATCAAGGGAAATAGCAAAATGTGGGAAACAAATCCACCTGTTTGTTCTATTGTACTCAAAGGATAACAAATGAAGTAGAGTTTACTGACTTTAAAACTTCACAAAATGCTTTTTTTGGTTTGTGTCTGGCATTCTAAGGAAAAAATAAAATAAAACTAAAGGACAAACAAACAAAGGAAAAATACTTTTCTGATTACAATCTATTTAACAAATAAAACATTAAACTGTAAGTCAAGGAACCAACCGTTAGAGGGAGTCATTTCCATGTAAAGTCTCAGAACAAATGACGGCCTGACTCTAATGCTGTTTTCTGGCTGTCAGCTGGATAACCTAGTATTGATCAATAAAATCAAGGAGCAGCTGATGGCGGAGAAGATCCGACAACCCCATCTGCCCGCTGCTTCATCGGCTTCCCAGCAGCCTTTACTGACTCCCAGTCAGGCTGACGGCAGCCAGCACGGATCCTCCAAGGCTCAGCAGCAGATGCCGGCCCTCTACAGTCAGAGCCCCTCTCAGCCTGACATCGCTCTGCACGCCCGTCCTGCCTCCAGCTCCGTCACAGGTATCCTCACCTCCAGCATGCCAGCTCTAAGAGGGTTGTTCCCATTTTACAGCGAGGGTCCTCATATTCAAACAAATAAAAAGAGAAAGTCTTTTTTTTTTTCCAACAGGTCGCATTTTGGGTGATGTTAACTTGAATTTGGACGACAAGGCGGCTATTAAAGCAAGAGGATTGTGGGAAGACTGGCATCTGCGTCATCTCATTGACCATCCTTCCAGAACAAACCACGTCTCAGGTGAGTCGCTTTTCTATGACCTGGAACTCTCTTCAGTGGAAGTCACTTACTGAGTCTAGTTAAATGTCACTTCAGAATAAAATCTTTATTTCTTCAAAAGACCTGCACTCATTTCAAGAGAGTGCAAAAAAACAGCAAAAAAGTTTGAATTTAATTAAATGGTGAAAGGTTTCTAACTGTGTCAAAGCCTTTTTTTTCCAAAACGAACTACAAGAACACAACATGTCTTTGATTAGATCCACACCGGCTCTGCTGGGTCACGACTGAATGACACCTAAAAAGAAGTGAAATGAAATAAGATTACAGACAGTTCTGTAAATCCTAGTTAGAATATTTCCTTGAATCAAATCCATTTTGTTCTCTTTGTCCTCTCACGATGAGTGGCCCTGTTGTGTCTCCTTAACCCTTGTGCTATCCTATGACCCCACCCTTACATTGACGTGTTCTTCCTACCATGACAAAGGTGGATAAAGGTGGAAAGATTTCATGCAATCCATGGACACCAGTGAAGATCACAAATCATTGAAGAAAAAAGGTTCAGAGCACTGTCTAGTGGGTCTAGATGACCCAACTCCCAACGTTAAAGTGCCTAGGATAGCACAAGGGATAAACTGCCTGGAATAAATGAGTGACGTAAACGTTGTGTGAGGAAGGTGTAATTTAGTGAAGTAAATGCCTTTTACACGGTTTGACTGGTGCTGAGCTCCACATAGTGCCCTCTGTAAACACATAATCTCTAGACAGCTGATACGAAGCTAAAGTATTCAGTTTACAGGGAATCAACACAAGGATTAATTAAATGTATTTGTTGAATTTGTTAACATTTACATCTTCTCGCAGAGTTAGGATGTTCCCTACAGGAAACCGCAGCTTTGTTTAGTTTGTGTTGCTGCTTTAAAGTGACTTTAAGACCCAACCTCCCACATCTAACGATGACAATTCAAAAACAAGAAACTGAGGCTGAGGCAAGTTCTCTGTAAATGATGTTTGCAGACAGTTAACTCAGATCAACAAGAACAGCCCAATTTATCAGAGTTGCTGAGATCTGGTTATGTCATCTGTGTGTACCTGAATATGGCAGTTTTCCTTGATGTAATGCTGAATCATCGCTGCTCCTCAGGTGTGGCACTGGCTTCCAGAACCGGCAACCTCAGCACCTCTGAGATCCTCACTCCCACAACTCCCACTTCGAGCAGTCAAAGCCGGCTGTGCGGGTCTTCCACCCCTCACTTCATCTCAGGGTTGGCTGCTGGCCGCGGGATTGAGGGCGGGAAGAGCAACGGAGGCCTTTTGGGACTTCTTGGCCCTCCTCCAAAGCTGGAGCGAGGGCGCAAAAAGATCAAGGCGGAGAACGGGTCTTCTCTCTTGGTGGTACCCTACCCAATCCTCGCTTCAGGGAATGACCAGCCCTGCGTCGGCATCTCTGCAAAAGAGGGGAAAACTTACAGGCAGGATCACCTTTCTTCATTAATTATATCTACGGCAGAGAAAACCTGCAAACCCACAGGTTGTGTTTTTAGTTCAGTGCCGTGAGCAGAGCGTGCATCAAATCTGTCATAGGACCTCTAACATGATACACAGATAAAAAAAATCAGCAAACAAAACATAGAGGCTTTGAAAATGTGACTCAGCATTTATCGTTTTTTTTACAGGTGTAAAATTTGTCCGCTGACCTTCTTTTCCAAGTCAGACATGCAGATTCACTCCAAAACCCACACAGAGGCCAAAGCTCACAGGTGTCCTCACTGCACCAAGACCTTTGCAAACGCATCCTACCTAGCTCAGCATCTGCGCATACACCTGGGCACCAAACCTTACCGCTGCTCCTACTGCGAGAAATGTTTTCGCCAGCTCTCTCACTTGCAACAGCATACCAGGTTTGTGGTTTCTTTTCCTTCCTTCACCGGCCCCACCTCTATACGTATCGAACTTCCTGCCCTAAAGTTGAACAGTTACTGATCTTGTTTCCAGCCTCCAAGCAGATTCTTTTTGTCATTGTTCCAGAATCCACACGGGTGACCGGCCTTACAAGTGTGCCCATCCAGGATGTGAAAAAGCTTTCACCCAACTGTCTAATCTGCAGGTACAGAGAGAAAACAGTCACATAATATTTGTGTGGGCGTAACACTCATTTGTACCTTGCATCTGCCTGTTTGAGTGTAACTTTGGATTTTTGTGTGCGTAAAACTTGATTTGTAACTCATAGAAGAGATTTCGTGTGTACTTGCAAATGTGTACACTTTAATATCAAAAACGTATGAATACATAACACAATTCATGCATGCACAAATTGAAAGTGCACTAGCTTAAAACTTACTATGAATTTAAAACAGCTCCTACACATACAAATCATAACAGAACGCACCAATCGCCTGATACACACACACAAAAGCACATTTACACTCAGATCAAAGTTACAAGTGCCAGAGAGGTTTTTAGACTTTTTTAAACATACACAAATAAATTATTATGCACACACAAATTCAAAGTTACATACAAACAGGCAGACACTAGTCACAAATAAAGTATGATGCACAGCCAACTATTTTAGGACTATCTTTTCTCCACACACTCGTCACATTTCTGTGGGCTCATCCTCAAAACCATTTTACCTCCTAACTAAAGTCCATTCTGCTAATATTCCCTCCACAATGCAGGATAACTAACAAGTATCATTGTGGATGTAATACTGTAGACAGTGCACTTATATTTGCACAAATGCATTCACAAAATAAATCATTTTAAGATTCTTACAGTGAAGTTGGCATGATTGGTAGTATTTACATTTGCCCACTAGATGGCAATATTTCTTTTTTTAAGCACAACAGAGATGTATTTTTATTCACTTTGGTTGTTTTCTTTTTTATTTCAAGCAGTAAAAAACAAAAAATATAAACATTGATTTTTCAAATGTGGTTAGGATATTTAAATATTGATTTGAAAATGAAGAAAATAAAATAAGATAAATACATGCACATATATGCACTGGTTAGTGAAGTAAGTGGAGTTAGTGCTTTCTGTGTGGAGTTTGTATGTTCTCTTTATGTATATGTGGGTTTTTTCCAGCGACTGCAGCTTCCTCCCACAGCCTAAAACCATGTATCATAGGTTAACTGGTGACTTTAGATTGTCTGTAGGTGTGTGTGATTGTGTGGTTGTTGGTCCAGGGTTAACTTCACCCAACAGCTGCTGCTACATGATTCTCCAGCCCAGTCCCCCTAAAAGAAATACAGTGGGTTTTAGAAAATGGATGGAAATGCACATATTATCTGGATATACCCACGTGTAGATGATGGCATTATAATTACTCATAATGACAGACAATTTTCCACTGATACATACAGTACCAGACATCCTGAATCCATTAAATATAATGATGATTGTCATTATTTTTTTACTTCTGTTCGTTATTCTGTAAATTAACAGCAGAATTATAAACATGTTAAACTGTTAAAATCGTACAATTAAAATAGTGTTTTTGGTGTTTTTACCGTGGTCTTGTAGTATTTTCTCATGATACATACAGGACATATATGAAAAAAATGATGCTTAAAATTGCATTAGTATTTCTTTATTTAAATCGCTGTGTTTCAGGAGCAGACGCAAATATGTCATTATAAAAAGATTGTATTTGTTACATAGAAAATACACTGGGTGGAAAACAAGCGTCTGCTCTGCTTTATTCTGATGCATCAACTTACAGATTAGATCCTTGTACGTCTTTGTTTTCCTCGTCCGAACTGGGATCTGGCTCAAAACAAAGCTGGATGATTCCAATATTTATCATTTTTTTTTGCACTGGTATTGTTAGATTAGAGTTGTAAGGGGCTGTGAGTTAGCGGGAGAATGTGTAAACAGAGGGATGATGGGAAATGAGGGCCCGCCCCAAACTTATTGGGGAATTTCTGATGTATTTTTCTGTTGAAAGTTTTTTGATTTGGGCTAAAAACGACATAATCCTATTTTTTTTAAAAGACCACTGGCAGGCGCTTTTTTAAATGGATCAAAAGATGATTGGAGTGGGACTTTAAAGTCATAACTATGCTTGTATGTGTATACCTTGGATATTTCTTTATAATTTAATTCTTATGCAATTAGTTTTTTGGGGTAGTTGTTTAAAAGATTTACCTAATTTAAAACGTTTTGCTGCAAAGATGATTTGAGAAAGCTACCATTTAAGGGAATAGATCTATGTGTTTTAGGAAAACCAGATTAGTGCAAAAAAAAAAAAGGTGCGACACCAGCAGGAAGTCTCTAATTGTAGTGGAAACTTAAATATGTTAGCATTACCATGAAGTCTTACTTCGGTATTGTAGCCCACATACATTACAATTTTTTAGAGTTCTGTTGCTTTAAAGTGTTTGAAATAGCTATTAGTGACCAGAGCAGACATTTTTCTCATAGCTATTCATTCCTTCTTTTTTCCATTTGACAAATTTAACATTTATTTATAACAAACTGTTAGGTGCGTAGTGTGCACCCTCGCTTTACAGCATGAAGGCGCTAGCTCAAATCCAAGCAGGGTCCCACCCTGCATGGAGCCTGCACGCTCTCCCCATGCCGGCTTGAGTTCTCTCCAGTTTCCTCCCACAGTTGAAAAACATGCATAATAGGTTAATTGGTGACTCCAAAACGCCCCTCAGGTGTGTCTTTGTGGCCCTTCAACATTCCCAAGGTGTACCATACGATCACCCAACTTTAGCTGGGTTGGCTTCAACAACCCCACAACCCCAAAAGGGATGGAACAGGTTCTACAGATAGATGCACGGATGTTGTAAAGTCTTGATGACAGGAACTTTATTCGTTTTTTGACCGTTTGTTTGGTTGTAACCTCTTCAATTTGTTAGACAAGCTCTATGACCCACACCCTGTCCTGCTTCTCTTTTCTCTTCTGAAGTCTCATCAGAGACAGCATAACAAAGACAAGCCCTTCAAATGCTCCAACTGTTACCGTGCCTATTCAGACTCTGGCTCCCTGCAGATCCATCTGTCTGCGCACGCCATCAAAAACGCCAAGGCTTTCTGCTGCAGCATGTGTGGCAGAGCATACACCTCAGTGAGCTGGACCCTTAAGTTACCTCTTTTTAAATCTGGATAAACATCCATTTGATCTCATTTTTTCTCTCCCTCTTACTCTTTCCAGGAGACATACCTGATGAAGCACATGTCTAAACATGGGATGGTGGAACATGTGATGTCCCATCATTCACCTCTACACAGGACAGACTCTCCTTCCATTCCTATACGAATCTCCATCATCTAAGGTCCATAAACTCTTGGGCTTCCCCCGCCAAACAACCATGGAACGCCAAAAATGGGCTTCAATAGACTGTCAGTGTTTTGAGAAGAGGATCTCCTTTGATGGATCTATCTCGCTTTCCTATTCTTGCTGACCAGACAGTATCATTGGGGACATCCAAAGATGATTTCTCAGCACTTTTAGGCTTCACGCTGAAGGCCGTAAATATCTACCCGTGTTACTTTCGAGAGAAAGAAAATTAGCTGGAGGCAGCTCCACGGAAATGACGGATGAACTTATTTTTACTGCTTAACTTTTTGTTTGGTTCTTTATGCATTTTTTCCCATTAAGTCTTTGCAAAAACGATACATCAAAAAATAGTCTTCCATTTACTAAGTGGACAACTTAACATATAGATTTGTGTTTGTTTTTTTTTTTTGCGTGTCATGCCATTTGAGAGTTTGCAAGGTTTTATCAGATATGCTGCAATAATACTCAAAGTACTGATGGTGTTGAAACATTTATGTCAGAAATGTTGAAGATGTTGCCAATTTTTGACATTTTGAAAAACCTTTTTTAAACAAATTTGTAAAAGTACAAACCTGGTGTTAATTATTGGAGATATTTTAGTCGAAATATTCTAAGACTACCTATAATACTGGGATAAGATTATAAAAACATCCAATTAAAGACAACACTATGGCCAAAAAAAACATATGGCCAAAAAACAAACACACAGACAGATGTACGCACTCGCACAGTTGATGAGTGCTTTGGTACACATGGATGATGTTTGATGAGTGTAAGAGGTCAATATAGTGGAGAAACATGTACAGATTTCTTTTGTGTAAATCAAATTGTACTTGATAAAAATATTTTTTATATATTGTTGCTAATGATCATAATGGAGAGAAAAAATCTGCATCAAACGTTTGTTTTTGTCTCCTTTTTTATTTCTTAAAACAAGATGAAAACAACTATACATTTATTTAAACCACAGACCCAACATTACAAAAGGAAATACATTAGGTTTTTTTTCACAGACGTTTTTTTTTTGCTACTTTTAAAATTTCTAGATTGAAAAAGATCATTTTTGCCAAATAAACATTTCATGTCTGGCCAACAGATGGAATTAAAAGCTTTACTTGAAGCTAGACTTAAAGTACACTTGAAATTTATCATATGAAGTATACTTGAGTGTAAGTATAGCAATTATACTATAAGCCATATATGTGAAGTGTAGGAAGTATACTAACTAAATACTTAATACCTAATATGTGTGTGTGTGGGGGGGTATTTTTCTCATTTTACATTTTCTAAATGGATGAAAAAAAACAATTGTTATTTATATTTTTGAGCATTTATATACTTTTTTTTTTTAAAGAATTGTAGGCACCCAGTTTTACATTTCAAAGCAATGGAGAAAGTGGGGATGATGACTGTCCATTGGACAAAGCAGGTTGGAGCAGGTAAAGGAAAATTTCAGGTGTGATTGGTGACAAAAGAGTGACAGCAAAAAAGAAAAAGGGTGCAATTCAGTGGTGAAAGAATTAGTGTTGTACGGTTAATAAACTGGCACTGAGAAAAACTTAGAATGGAAAATATGACGAGGATGGACATGCAGCCTATAAAATGCAGTGCCACTTTTAAAAAGAAACGTATTATAATAAACCAGACGTGGATCAGAGTTCTGGGTTTGGAGGAATTTGAAAGTCTTTAATGCTCTGTCTCAGAAACATGACAAGAAATTGTGAGGTATAAAAACAACAGTGACCCAAGCATTTCCAATATCTATATTGTGCAAATGGTTCATAACTATCCATGACCACAAAAAAATAAATAAAACATTAGCTTTTTTTTTTAAATATTTTTTAAACTTTTAACAAATCCAGAATCATTTCGTGTTCTGATTTTCCAAGGTGAGTGTATTGTGATATTTATTGTGAGTTATTGTGACAGATGTGTAGATGAGATTTATTTGATCAAAGGCAGGCAGCCAGGTCGGCTGGGTAACTTTGTTTCCAAAGAGGCTGGTGCAATGCTGATGCAAATAGCGACTCAGTCCTGAGATGTGCCACTCCTTTCAGCTCACATTTATACTATATTACTTTTGAAACCCACGCCACACCTCATATCCAACCTGAGAGTCCACATGAGGATTTTTCCCCATGATGGGAACTTGCAGGTATCTGTCTCTGTCTATTTATTGCATCAAATTTCATAAAGATTCTTACCATTACTGCATCATAATTTATTTTTTGAAACTATACATAGACACTGGACATGTCATTGTGTTATTCATTGTATTTTAGTGCTACTTATTTTCTGCTATTCTCTGTTGGTTTTATCAATTTCACCATAGTGGGATCAATTAAAGCTTTCTCATGCTCAGAGTTTGGTGGCGGTGGCATGGACACCTTAGCATAAAGTAGTCTTAACGTGTACGTTTTTGTACAGCATAAGCTTACTTTTTATATACTATCTATGTATTGTAAACTTGCAACATGTGCATGGCTATATATTATATTTGCTATACTTATTCTCAAGTATACTTAAGTATGTGTAGTACTTTTTGCTAAGGACAGAGTGGGTGAGAGTTTGGGAGAGTAAAAACTCCGAAGTTGTCCGTCTCTTGGTGGTTTGATCGAATATGTAAGAGCGTTTTGTTAAAAAAACAAAAACGAATTCGGAACCTCCTGGCGACTCAAAACCATTATTTGTGTAGCCGGCTTTCCGCTGCTTGATGTCTCTGTCGACGTTGTATGTGTTACTGTCAGGAATAGGTAGATTTACTATGTCATAATCATTAGGTCCAACTTCCCCTGTGTCTGTGTTTGCCCACTGCGCTCATCTTGCTCACAAATTTGACAAGTCGATATTTCTGGACTTTTTTTGTCTCTGGATTATAAACCAAATAGGCTGGACTGTTTTTGTCATAACCAGCAAAGAATCCTCGGTCACACTTTGGATCAAGCGTTTCTCTGTCCTGTTTGTTTGTTTAACAGGCAGATCCAAATGTTCACAGTTCTGACAGGCCTGGCTTTCTTCTT
Source organism: Oryzias latipes (assembly GCF_053564925.1). Taxonomy (NCBI): domain Eukaryota; kingdom Metazoa; phylum Chordata; class Actinopteri; order Beloniformes; family Adrianichthyidae; genus Oryzias; species Oryzias latipes. The sequence goes on along the minus strand of NC_136241.1, from coordinate 10,276,324 downwards.
GTTAGCATTTGGAAAGGAGTCTTTCCTATTCGCTTGTCAAAACATTCGTTCCGCACAATGGCTACTGTTTGAACAGCATAGTTCCACATGGAACTGACTTTAACAGACTTTTGACTGTTTTGTAACTGACTTTCAACAAGCACACACCTGCCCATCCCAAAGAGAGTACACCAGCCTCTCTCAGCCGTGCCGTTCTGATGAGGTGAATGTGGTGCTGATGTCTCATGCTTAATACCATTTTTCCTCAACAAAGTTTGAAAGTCTCTGCATGTTAACTCTGCACCGTCATCAGATCAGATGCACTTCCCGTTCTCAAAACGAGCAATAACGGCTGAAAACTTCTCTGATGCATGAAGTGCATCACTATATGCTTTTAAAAAATATACCAATACTGTGATGGAGTAGTCATCAGTGAATGACTGCACATATTTGTACCCATCAGTATACTCATTTGCCATTGGTTCTAATTCTGTGTGTCCCATCTGCAGGGGGGCTGTTGCTCTTTGATAAGGATTCCTATTTTGTGTTTGTGTAAATTTCCCCTGAATACACACCTCACATTCGCAGTCAGGCTTATCTGTTCTGCCCTTGATAGTCATCCCATTTACCACATTTTGCAACCTTATATCCTCATAGTTGCACTGGCTTAAGATCTTGTGCCATATCTGCATATCGTGACAGGTGTTACATTTATCATTATCTTCAACTTCAGTTTGCAAATAATACAACTTGCTGTGCAAATGAATGTTAAAGTCTTTGTGGTTTGTACCCTCTTGATAACGCCTCTTCTCTAGCTCGCTGCGTTGACACCAATACACTTGGTTAGAATACTGAAGAAGCTTGTGGGAGACGTCCATCTTTCCTTGCCCAAACATTTTCAAGCTTTTGTGAGGGATCCAGTCGCTTCTGACAAGTGGGTGAATGGGACTGAGTTAGTATTTCCCTTTGTGCTGGTTTCTCCATCCTGTGAGGGATGGCAAGAAAATAAGCTGTTGTCCTGGAAATTCCCCAAATGAGGAACTTGGAAACATAGAAAGAAAAATATACTCTTTGATGTGTCAAAGTTATGAACTTCCCCTCGCTTGTTGACATCAGGGTGTTTTCTTGGCAGGGAATCTTTCCGGAAGGGCTGTGGAAGATACCTGTACAAAGGTCTTACGGTGTGTTTTTTTCAAGATACTTGTGGCTGCTTGAGTGGGGTTTGGATTTTGCAACCTCGTTCATCGTTTGCTCTATTGCAAAAGCTGTACTAGTGGTCTTATAAGTATGATAGTGCGATTTTTAGGTGAAATAATAAAAAAACTGTGTTGTTTTCTAGGACATATTTTCTGCAGAGTAGCAGGAGTTTATTAGAAATTAACAACTGAGTTGTGGGTGGGACTGTTGGCGCTGCGTGATCCTTCCCCCACTTCCCATCATCTCTTTGTTAGTACGCTCTCCTGGTTTTCATTAGAGTGGGACTTTAAGAATGTGTTGTGTTCTAATAGTAGAGATTTTTTAGTGCTAAGTTTTTAAGTTGCAATACGGTACATTTTATTTTATTTTTTCTTGACTAGGTTTTTTTTAATGTAAATATTTAATTTGTATTTTCATATATGGTTATTAACAGTGTTTTAAAGGTCTCTCTATACCCTGTCATTTATGGTGAAAGCCATAGTTAATCTTTTTTTTTTTTTTAAAGAACAGTTCAAGTTAACAGTTTCCCATGAAATAGATCACCTTGTCTGTGAAGTATATAAATAGCACCACCAACTATAGACTTACAGAGGCAGTAGGAAAATCAATGAAAAGTTTTAAAAATCTGAGTTTTAAAAATCTTTAGTCAGATGTTCTCCTATTTTCCTACAGAATCAATTTTGCCACAAAACAGAGTAATTATAAAACCAACCACCTGATCTTTGTCTATTTAGTAACAATGCCCACCAAATGATGTAATATATTTATATATACATATATATATATGTATTTTTTAAAATAATTTCACAGTCTTTTTTATATGAGGTAGGCACAGATGTTTTAGGTAGGAAATGGAACTAAAATAGGAAAAAAATACTATTCACAAGGTCACAAAAATCTCAAAACTTTTTTTTTTTGCTGTGAATGTGAGAATCCTGCATAATAAAAGCAGACACTAAGTGTCGTAATTTTTTCACTTGTCCCTATAATCTTTGCTGCGTTGAAACCACGCCCAAGCAGTTCTGTAACATGTTAGGACAGAAAAGAGAAGTTTGACTGAAACAGAATCTCTGTCACTGTGGTAGAGAGTCTGGCCCTTGGACTAACTGCATTATTTAAGCTTTTAGCTTTAATGTTTACACTTACAACATTTTTACTTGGTTTTTGGAATTCAGGAATGCATTGATACATAATGTCTAAGTGCTTTTCCCTTGTTTGTTCATGCAGGAAGATCCCCAAGACATGGAGTCATTGGATCTGTGCTCTTTACTCTACGAGTGCCCTCTGCATTTTCTATTTCAGCATTCCAACATTAAAGTGAGTATAAAAAGCAAGAATCTTTAATCCAATAACTTTTATTTGTACGGCTCATACATGGCCTTTGACAAAGAGATGCAACAATTGACAAGTTTCAGTTTTGTAGAGAACTCACAAGAAACCCATAGATTCAGCATTGTGGTCTTTCCTGTGGTTTGGACATTCATGTCAGGGACGTAGAACTAGCAGCGCATTTTAAAGCTTTAAAAACTGTTGTTTTAAACTGCTTTATTGTTGGTATTAACGGGATTAACCATTTTTTATGTCAGATTTTTCTGCAGTTTCCTACCAATGGAAAAGTGTTCTTTGAAAAGTTCAATGATGCTGAACTTGGACAACAGAATTGATGCTAAACTGGATCTTTTGTAAGTTAATTTGGCTTATTTCTGCAGAACCTTAAACTTTCATTGATTTATGTTAAGTGTTTTGCACAGAAAACAAACAAGAAGTCCTTCTTCAAGGATAAGGAATTTATGCCTAAATAGATAATCCCTTTTTTGTAAAGCCCTGTAATGGTTCATTAAATACTGCATAACAGTTTCATTAAACTATTTAAGCTCCTCTCAGGTGTTTTCCATGTACCTGAAATAAACTGAACATGTCAGGGTTGTGCTTTCAGAGACTTTCTTGTAATACTCTATATTAATGCCCCAAAGATGCCTTACTTCTGTATTTGACAGACTTTAACCACTGCACTGGGAATGAAATGCACTTCAGAGAAGGATTTAGATTTAAAATATGTGCAAAAAAGCAGGAATCACAAGGTGGAAAATGTCTCCATCAGATTGTTCTAGAAATAAAAATACTTTTTTGACAAATAATCTTGCTGACCTTTAAGTCAGAGAGTGGCACTAAGTTTATCAATTCATTTAGGGGAAATCATTTGAGCAGAATAACAAGAAAACTTTTCTTTTTTCTAGGTCAAGACAGGATGTGCAGACATGCACGTCTTGGAAAGCTCCCATCATCTGGCAGGGAATGTTTGACCCTAATGAATACGATCAAGAGCACAAATCACAAGGATCTTCTGTTGCTCTGACTGTGTTTGCTGTTGGAAGGTTTGTTTGTCCAACAGGGTTGGTTGCAGTAGAAATTCAGTCAAAAAACATCCTAAAATCCTGTCTGCTCACCTCTTTAGGTACTTGGATGTCTACCTCAAAGACTTCTTATACTCATCAGAGCAGCACTTCATGTTGGGCTTACCTGTGACATACTACGTCTTTACGGACACTCCGGAGAAGGTGCCAAACATCAAGCTGAACCCTCAGCGAAGCCTAAAAATAATCAAAGTAGAAAGGCACAAAAGGTGGCAAGACATCTCTATGATGCGAATGAAGTCTATATCACAGCTAATAGAGTCAGATATTCGCAACCACTCAACACACGTCTTCTGTTTTGATGTCGATCAGCTATTTACTGGGAGATTCGGCTCTGAGGCTCTGGGAGACTCTGTGGCTCTGCTCCATGCTCACTACTACCGCCTGCCAAGGTGGCTTTTCACTTACGATCAGAACCCAAAGTCCAATGCATACTTAGAAATGGGGGATTTTTACTACCATGCTGCAGTTTTTGGAGGCTCCTGGAGAAGCGTAAAAGCCTTGGCTGATGCTTGCCACAGAAGCATTATGGAGGATAAACAAAATAACGTGGAGGCTTTGTGGCATGATGAAAGCCATTTAAACAAGTACTTCTGGCTTCACAAACCCAGCAGGATCTTGTCTCCAGAGTACTGCTGGGACGCCAACCTCGGAAGCAGAAGCGACATTCGGGTCCGCAGACTGATGTGGGCACCAAAGTATTATAACAAGCTGCGCATTTCTTAGGTTTTCTGTCTTCTACAGTATTTTCACGGCTACAGGGCGCACTTAAAAGTCTTTAATTTTCTCCAAACTGTAGGGGGCGCCCTATGAGACTGTGCACCTTATGTGTAGTTGTGTGCGAAGAAGAAGGCTGGAGCGTCACTCCTTGCGCGGTGGTGAGAGTGGAGCTGCCATTTAACTGGCTAGAATTGTCAGTTATCTGTGTCCCGCAGATGTCGCAACCCTAACACTTTAGTAAGGGGGAGGAGTGAGCAGAGGAATAGATTGCTCATACGTGTTTACAGTATAAAATCCATATGATTTCAACACAAACCGTAACAACATGATGGTCACTTCTCTTCACAGCTCCCTAACTCATATGGTGTGGAAATAACACCATGTGGCCATGGGCGGGAGCCCCACCCATGGCCACTAAGACTCATGGGAAGTGTTGATTTCTACACCATATGGGGGAGGAGTGAGCAGACGAATAGATTGCTCATATGCGTTCACAGCAGTACAATCCATATGCTTTGAACACAAACCGTAACATGACGGTCACTTGTCTTCAAAGCTCCTAACTTATATGGTGTGGAAATCAACACATCCCATGAGTATTAGTGGCCATGGGCGGGGATAAGTACCAGGTCCCCACAACATCGTTTTCAAAATGGCTGAAGCCCTGTTTAAACTGCAGCTATCAACTCTGTGGATTGGTGGATTTTTAGATGCTGTTTTATGACTGAAAAAATAAATTAAAACTAACTCAGATGTGCTCCTGCTGCATTTTTGAAACACACACTGAGTGTTTGTGAGTGTGCTTATGCCGTCTCTTTGCTTAAAATAAGACGAACTGGATTTTACAGCCCAATAACTCCCCACTCCATAAGTATGTTGTGGCAGACATGCTCCGGCTGTCCACTCCTGAGTCAGAGTCATTCCATAACCCCAGCAGAGCAGAACTTTCCCCTCCGTGCTGTTAACTTTCATAAAGTAGCTTACATTGATGACGAAAATAAATACGCAGCTAAACACATCATTTAATGGGATACTTGAAACCTTTACATTTATTATGCAAACTTTGTTTTCTCCTGCATGTATTGTTAATATTTACATTTTTCTTGTTGATGGTTTTGCATTTCCATTGTCTGTCAATGTGCTTGAAACTATTGTTGTTTAATTAGACTAAAATTGGAATGACTAAAAGATGTTAATACTTCAAAGCTTTGTTTTTTTTGTGTATGAAGTTAATGTTATTGATTTTTATATGTAAATTTTTGTAGTTTTTTGTTGTGATGAATCTGATAAATACATTTTCAAATGTCTCCACTTCATTCCTCTCTTTCTATAATCAAACAACAACTTTTATTGGTAGAACTACAGCAGAACACTAGAAATGTCACTTTTATTAAATTGTTGCCATTAAGTTATACGTTACATTTGCAGGCAGCAGAGGAAAAATATCAAAATCATTGCAGTATTTTAACTGGCAAAGTGACCAGAGTTACTCTGCTGAGTAACTAATTACTTTTAAGATGCGGTAACTGAGTTACAAACTCAACTACTTTTTGGCTGATGTAGTAACTAGTAACTGTAATTCTCAACAATGTAGATGACTAGGTCCATGTGCGTCTTTGTTTTGCTCGTCTGAGCTGGTATCTGGCTCAGAACTGTATGGCTGGAAAGCGCCACTGTTGCTCGCCATTTTTGTGGCAGTGGTAATATTAGGTTGGGGTCGCGAGGGGCTGTAAGCTAGTGGGAGAGAGTGCTAACAGATGGAGGATGGGAAGTAGGAACAGGCTTACTCCGTGTCAACAGTTCCACCTACAAATCAGGGGCAACTTTTATTATGAACTGCCACTCTGCAGAACCTATGTCTTAAAAAACGACACAGGTTTTTTAGTCTAGAAACGGCATAATCATAAATAAAAGACCACTGGGAAAGCTTTAAAAACAGATCAAAAGATGATCAGAGTGGGATTGTAACCCTTTTGCTATCCTAGGCACTTTACCATTGGGAGTTGGGTCATCTAGACCCACTAGACAGTGCTCTGAACCTTTTTTCTTCAATGATTTGTGATCTTCACTGGTGTCCATGGATTACATGAAATCTTTCCACCTTTATCCACCTTTGTCATGGTAGGGAGAACACGTCAATGTAAGGGTGGGGTCATCTAAGATAGCACAAGGGTTAAATAAACCTTGGTCGAACTGACAGCACAAAAAATTCCTGATAAATTTGTATCTTTTGGCATCAATGAACCTTTGTATCAAAGACCTAACCCCTCCCTGCTTTGTTTCTAGAATGAGGGTTGGACTGGGAGCAGGGCTCTAACTTTTAATCTCTCTCTTAAAGGGCCTATCCCAAGCAAAATCAATGTTTTGAGCCTTTAAGTGTTTTATAATGTTCATTCCTCATGAGAAGACCCCCCAAAGTGGTATTTTGATCCGTTCACGCATTTCTAAGTATTCTTCTTAAAACCTGGTCTCTGAGCACCAACCCATCAAACAAGGGGGTTCTTACATTGTGAAGTAGACCAGTGAGGAACCGCCCCTTTCAGGAAGAGTTTGCGCTGCAAGCACCGCCCCCGGGCTAAAACAAACACCCAGTTTCTTCTTTTATATGCACGTCCATCTTTGCAAAAGTTTAGTTGTCATTTGTTTTTTGGGGCGAAACACAGACACGCTGACGAGGCCGACTCTAGGTTGACGTCATGAAATGGGCGGCACCCATGAGGAGCGAAAGCCGGTGCCACAGAGATCAAGTAGTCTTACTACTGGGTTGGAAAAACCTCTGGAAAATAACATTTAATAAAAATGTGTTCTTTTGTGTGTCAAAGGTAATATAGTATTATATAAATGGATATTGTGTACTATAAAAAGGACAGCATGGTATGGGTCCTTTAAGATTTTTAGTTGTAGTTAATTTGTTTTAATGTGTTTGATAGACTGGCTGGTGTTTCATAGACTGGCTGGTGTGTATAAAAAATGTTTCAAGAGGCATACACTTCATTAAATATTGGTAAGAATTGATTAATTTTTATTCCTAACAAAGAACACTTTTTTTACAAGCAGGTAAACACAACATCTGTTCAACACCAAAGTGTGAATTTTTTTTACCATGCCCATTCCATTTCAATGAAAATGAGTCAACCATTACTCTTAGCTCATTTTAACAGTTTTCTTCAATAAATAAAATGTTTATTTTTACCTGTTTATTTTTTTGTTTTTACAATTATTGATTAAAACAGTTCATATAATCTGTACAGAGCAGAACAGTGGAATTCTAAGCTAAGCAGCCTGCATGTTTTTTCGTGGTACCTTTCTAAAACACCATAATCAGCTCACCGTCCTGCAGAAAACATGTAGCATGCAGGCGGAGGAAGTTGAAAAAAAACGTTGTAATCTATTCTCATGGCAGATGAAAAAAGCCCAATTTCCCAGTTGCCTCATGCTACGTTCACACCGGGGATGTGATGCTGGTAACCTTCTACTGCTCAACCATCGAGAGCATCCTGTACTACTGCATCACAGTGTGGTTCTCCCACTGCACTGAAGCAGAACCGCAGAGCCTCCAGAGAGTGGTAAAGACAGTGTAGAGGATCATCGGCTGTCCTCTCCCCTCACTGAAGGACATCTACCAGTCCCGCTGCCTCAGCAGGGTGACTAACATCATCACTGACTCCACCCATCCTGCTTTCCCTCTATTCGACCTGCTGCCCTCTGGAAGGAGGTACAGGTCCATCAGAACCAGGACAAACAGACTAAGGAACAGCTTTTTCACACAGGCAATTACCATACGGAACACGCACACTTCCACCAACTTAACCTCACTCTGACTTTTTACAATGCTAAATTACTGACTATTACATATATGTGCAATAACTGACTTCTGTGCAATAACCGGGTCTCTGTGCAATAACACACAACATTTATATGCTGCGCTCATAGCGCACTTGGTGTGAAATGTCCAAGTGGTGCAAATCTCGTGAATCTTCCTCCAGGTTTTTTCTTTTACAGCTCTATTCTGATATATGAAGGGCTTGGTGTCATACAACTGCAGCCGGACTCAAACCACAATTATTCATTTTTCCTCCATGATCAGTTTTCAAACAGATCATATGTCACTGCCAGATCAAAGTCCCGGATGGTCAAAGTTCACCTGGCTTAACTTTCAACGTGTGTTCAATGGCTGTGTGTTTTGTACGTACAACCTGAAAACCGTCACAGAAACTTGAGCAGCGAGTTTTAAACGCAAGAATTTTGTATGTGGAAGCCCAAAATGGGCATTTACACACGATTACATACACTTTTCATTAGAAGAGGTAGCTTGAACGCGCGTTCCTGAGGGCAGTGTGAACGGTCCTTAGGGGGGATTGGGGAGGTCAGAAAATCTCTGCATGATTGTCACATTCAGGTAGCTAAGCTCCGCAGTAGGACGGTGAGAAGATGCAGTCGTGTCTGTCTGCTTGGCGGTAGTAGCCTGTGTGCTGTCTGATAAGTCTTGATTCTCAGACTTCAGATGGCATCACCCTGGAATCACAGACAGTGCCGACATGACAGTATTTGTATGCAACCAAAACAGCGATGCAGCTGAGAACACGGTTCAGACATACCTTAATGCGAACTCCGGAAGGGATGCGGGAATCTGTTGGCTTGTTTTACGTGGTTCCTTTTCAAAAAAATATAGTAGATTTGTACAATGAACTTTTCTGTCACACAAAGTTTAAAAATATAAATGAAAGAGTGGCTCACTTTTCACTGGGATTTTTAATAAATGACATTGAAAGGAATTATGGTATAGCTAACTTTGACAGCGTTGTTCAACTATGATCCACATATATCATAATAAACAGCAAAGCCCATTCCTGTTGTTTACATCCACTCTGAAACATGACAAAAGCAATACATCAAAGCAGGCATGACAATGAAGTGGATTTCGAAATGACCTGTACCCCTGTGGGGTGCAGAGGCTGCGAGGTCTGCAGGCTGCGTTCCAGGTGATTGGACGGGTGCGCAATTCTGTGCCCCATTTCTTTGTTTTCCATTTCTAAAAAATCCACCCTTGAGAGAAAAAATGGCAAACACAGGAATGTAGGAAAGAACCAGGAAGAGGAAGACGATGATGACAATGCCCAGAAATCATTCACAAATAGCTTCCGTTATTTATTTGGTACCTGCTTTTGGACAAAGCAGCTGTTAGTTTAGTGTTTTTCTTGTGTTCCTCTTCAGTGAGCTCTTCCAACAGTTCCCTCTTTTCAACAAGCAGCTTCTCGTTTTGCAAACTGATGCACAAAACAAATTCTCTCTCCTAGAGGTTAAAAAAAAAGATAATTACCATCCACACCTCACATCCAATTTGCAAGTACAGACATTTCCTTTTAGAAATACAAGCAGAGAGTGGTCATTCTTTAACTACACTATCAATGATTAATTTGTCGGCTGAAAATGCACTGCAGTCAAACTAGTCAAACAACTGACAAATAAGAACAGTTTGCTATGTTTTTTTTTTATTGTCAGATAAATGCATCTAGACATTAAAGAAAAACAAAATTAGAAACAACAAACCACAGCAAGAATCAAGTTTCTTATGCACAAGAGAGGAAAGCAAGTGTGACGGAAGAAGTCCACCACCCTTCCCTTCTCAAAGGTCTGCTTCTCCCAGTGCTCCTTTTATTAAGAATTCAAGTAGGAGGTTACAATTTCCAAACAAAGAGAAAAGTTCATTAGGGGGGGGGGGTCAAATAATGAACCATTTGGGAGGATTCTTAGTTCGACCAGTATTCCTTATCAGCTCAGGACAGTGTGTCGTAAAACCCCCTCATCCTCGATGGGGATGAGAAACAGATGAACAAACATAGAACTGTTTCTAAAAAGGTAAAAAGGTCAATCTGAGTTAACATTTAAACATACATTTAACCAATGTTAATAATAAAACTATTTCTTTCACATTTATGATCTGTGTTCCTTTAACAGATTTTTAAAAATACTTTGGTTAGCATTTACTTATACGCAAAAAAAAAAAAAACTAAACAATAATCTATTAAATTTCTTTCTTCTTATGAGCTATGATAAACTCAAATCTAATCTGAAGCCGGTACTTTGAGGTGATATGCACTGGTCACTTTAGTAGGCGCACCTGTCCAGTTGTGGGATTTTCACCCACAACCATCTGTATAGTTTACAGAGAATTAGTACCAAGGACTAAACAGTTCTGTAGGCAAAAGGGGGTCCAACCTGGTTAAAAGTCTATACTTTAAAAGTCTATTAGATATACCTAGCAAGTTATATCTAATAAAGTGGCCGGTGGGTGCATGTTCAATATACAGCGGTGGACAAAATTGTAGGTACCCCTCAGTTAAAGAAAGAAAGTCCACAATGCTCACTCAAATGACTTGAAACGTTCAAGAGTTAAACGTTGAAAACAGCTGTGATGTCACTAAAGGACATACCTGAGTTCATCATGACCCCCTGGGCAATTAGTTCTCAGTCTTTTGTGGAGGTACCATTATTTTTGTCCAGCCCTATTTCATTAGTTGTTTTTTTTTAATAATTATGTTAATCAACAGCTCAAAAGTTATGGCTGATTTTGATTATTTAATTTTCAATGCGGCTGCACGGTGGCGCAGTGGTTAGCGCTCTTGCCTCACAGCAAGAAGGCCCCCGGTTCAAGTCCCGGCTGGGGGACATGAAAAACACAACATCAATGGGGGACCTTTCTGTGTGGAGTTTGCATGTTCTCCCCGTGCATGCGTGGGTTTTCTCCGGGGTCTCCGGCTTCCTCCCGCCATCCAAAAACATGCTACATAGGTTGATTGGCAACTCTAAATTGTCCATAGGTGTGTGAGAGTGAGTGGATGTGTGATTGAGGATATTCCACCCTGCGACAGACTGGCGACCAGTCCAGGGCATCCCTTGCCTACGCCCAAGTGGCTGGGATAGGCTCCGGCAACCCCGTAACCCCGAAAGGGAATAAACGGTTAAGAAGATGAATGAATGAATAATTTCAATACATTTTAATTTATTGTTACTTTTGAACGTTTCAAGTCATTTCTTGAGCAATGTGGACTTTATTTAACTGAGCGGTACCAACAATTTTGTCCACCACTGTATATACATATACACATATACATATACACATATACATATACATATATACAGTGAGGTCAATAAATATTTTATCACCCTGTGATTTAGCAAGTTCTTCCACTTAGAAAACATGGAGGGGTCTAAAATTTTCATCATAGGTGCATTTCCACAGTGAGAGACAGAATCTGAAGAAACATTCAGAAATCACGTTGTACGTTTTTTTTAAAACAATTTATTTGTATATTACTGTGATAAGTAAGTATTTAATCACTTGATTATCAGATATCAGATAGATTATCCAGCGCCTTCAACACCATACGGCCAGCTCTGCTCAGAGAGAAGTTGGAAGGGGCTGGAGTGGACGGACGACTGGCTGCATGGACGATCGACTACCTCACCAACAGACAACAGTATGTGAGGCTACACGGACGGGACGGTGCTCTCACCATTCCTCTTCACCCTTTATACATCAGACTTTACCTACAACACCGGCAGTTGCCACCTCCAGAAGTTCTCTGACGACTCGGCCATTGTTGGCTGTGTGTCGGGGGGGGAACGAGCTGGAGTACAGGTCAGTCATCAAGGACTCTGTGGACTGGTGTGAGCGTAATCACCTGTGCTTGAACACCAGTAAGACAAAGGAGATGGTGATTGACTTCCAGAGAAGAACACCACAATTCCCACCGGTGACCATCCAGGGATGCTCACCGGTGTGACATGCTCAGCGGTGGACATTGAGGTAGTGGACAGTTTTAAGTATCTGGGTGTTAACCTCAACAAAAAACTGGACTGGACTCACAACACCGATGCCCTGTATAAGAAGGACCAAAGTCGCCTCCACCTTCTGAGAAGACAGAGGTTTTTTGGAGTGTGCAGGCCTCTCTTAAGGACTTTCTATGACTCTGTGGTAGCCTCTGTTATCCACTGCGCCAGGGGTGGGCAATTCCAGGCCTCGAGGGGCCGGTGTGTCTGCATGATTTCCAGATAGTCTTGCCCTACTCATGGCTGATTACCTGGTTCAGGTGTGTCCAGCCAATTAGAACATGCCAGAGCAGGCTATGCTGGAAAACATGCAGGAATGCGGCCCTCAGTGCCCACCTCTGCACTACGCCGTGGCCTGTTGGGGAGCAGGCAGTACAGACCGGGACAGGAAGAGACCTAACAAGCTGGTCAGGAGGGCCAGTTCTGTCCTGGGCTGTCCACTGGACTTTGTGGAGGAAGTGGGTGAAAGGAGGATGTTGGCAAAGCTACAATCCATCATGGACAACACCTCTCACGCACTACATCAGACAGTGGAGGCGCTGAGCAGCTCCTTCAGCTGCAGACTTCTACACCCCCCATGCAGGAAAGAACGGTTCTGCAAGTCATTCATCCCAACAGCTATAAGATTGTACAATTCCACAGTTTAAATATGCAGGTACAAACCGGTTATCATACATCCATAGCCCATCTGTATATTCTGTGTTTTTTTCTACTTTATTTATTTAATTTTATTATTACGCATAACATACGTTATGTCGTAATAGTGTACATAAGTTATTACTTTTTCTATTTTTGCACATTTTGTATTTTTGCACATTTTGAGCACCCTTCATTCTTTTGCACATTGCTGTCATTCTTCTCTGCTTTTTGAACTGCTGTAGCAATTGAATTTCCCCAATGTGGGATCAATAAAGAATATCTCTATCTCTATGTCTATCTCTATTTCCGACCAGCAAAGACCTGCTGTTCTGCTTTTAAATAGTCCAACTCCACTCTGCTCATGATTCTAAATTAGTGGCACCTGTTTGAGGTGGTTAGCTTGCATAAAGGCACCTGTGCACCCCACAATCAGTCAGAAGTCTAACTACCAACATGGGCAAAACCAAGGAGCTGTCAAAAGACACAAGAGACAAAATTGTAGACCTTCACAAAGCTGGAAGTGGCTACGGGGCAATTGCCAAGCAGCTTGGTGAGAAAAGAACAACTGTTGGAACAATTGTCAGAAAATGGAAGAGGCTAATGATGACTGTCAATGTCCCTCGGACTGGGGCCCCTCGCAAGATCTCACCTCGTGGGGTATCCATGATACTAAAGAAGGTGCAGAATCAGCCCAGGACTACACAGGAGGAGCTGGTCAATGATCTGAGAAGAGCTGGGACAACCGTTTCCATGGCTACCTACTATAAGTAATACATTAAAACGTCATGGTTTAAAATCATGCATCGCACGGAAGGTTCCCCTGCTGAAGTCAGCCCATGTCAAGGCCCGTCTGAAGTTTGCCAATGACCATCTTGATGATCCAGAGGAGTCATGGGAGAAAGTCTTGTGGTCAGATGAGACCAAAATAGAACTTTTTGGTCTTAACTCCATTCGGCGTGTTTGGAGGAGGAAAAAGGAGGAGCATTATCCCAAGAACACCATAGTGAAGCACGGGGGCGGAAGCATCATGCTCTGGACGACAGGACGACTGCACTGTATTAAGGAGAGGATGAACGGGGCTCTGTATTGTGAGATATTGGCCAAAAACCTCCTTACCTCTGTCAGAGCGTTGAAGATGGGTCGTGGCTGGGTCTTTCAGCATGACAATGACCCCGAAGCACACATCCAAGAAAACCAAGGAGTGGCTCCGTAAGAAACATCAAGGTTCTGGAGTGGCCTAGCCAGTCTCCAGACCTAAATCCAAAAGAGAATCTTTGGAGGGAGCTGAAACTCTGTGTTGCTCAGCGACAGCCCTGAACCCTGACAGATCTAGAGAAGATCTGTATGGAGTGGGCCAAAATCCCTGCTGCAGTGTGTAGAAACCTAGTGAAGAACTACAGGAACCGTTTGACCTCTGTAATTGTTAACAAAGGCTTCTGTACCAAATAATAAAGTTGTTTAACCCAAGTGATCAAATACTTATTTGTCACAGTAATATTCAAACAAATTGTTTTAAAAAATCGTACAATGGTATTTCTGAATGTTTCTTCAGATTCTGTCTCTCACTATGGAAATGCACCTATGATGAAAATTTTAGACCCCTCCATGTTTTCTAAGTGGGAGAACTTGCTAATTCACAGGGTGATCAAATACTTATTGACCTCACTGTATACATATATACATACATATAAAAAAGACATAAAGTCAGGTAATTGAGTACACATAATAATCCAAAACCAATCTGACAAGTTCCACTAAGATATATATATATATACTGTAGTTCCCAGAAAAATTAACAAAAATTGGGGATTTGGCTTGTGTAAATACAGCAGCATGTTTACCTTTGCTAGTGAGTGGCTGCATAATGATAAGTCGTGCTCCAGACTCTTTATCCTTTCATCACGCCACTTGGTTTCGTCATCAAAAACCTGTTTGGCGAGACGTAGCCTCTCTTTATGTTTTTCTCTGGCGGTGTGGTATTTACTGAAAGGCCACAAAAAAATGTAGTTAAATGCCCCCTCTTCATGCAAACAAAGTCAAATATATGCATCATTTAAATGGCACTACTATATTTCTCTATAAAGTCTTAGTACAGGGGTCCACAAATCCAGGCCTTGAGGGCCGGTGCCCTGCTGGTTATCCAGAAATCCTGCCTTATTTGCTGCTGATTACCTAGATCAGGTGTGTTTAGCCAATAAGGAGCTTCAATCACAGCTTGGTTGGAAAACATGTAGAACACCAGCCCTTAAGGCCTGGATTTGGGGACCCCTGGCTTAATATGTTCATTTATTCAGGGTGATTTTAGATGAAGAAATTCATAACTTTTTTCTAAACTCGTTTTTTCGCATTAGGCAGGGGTTCTCAAAGTGCGGCTCGGGGGCCAATGGCGGCCCGTGGGAAGATTTTTTTGTGGCCTTCAATAAAAGAGAGCCAGAGCAGGTTCCTTTAAGGAAAAATGTTGCGTTGGTGAGGAGAAAAGAAGCTTTCAAGCTAAGTGAACAAATGCTTAATTTGTCGTACCTCATGGGCTGGATAAAGTCATGTGCTTTATTTCCAGGTAGGTAAATGCAATGCTCAAAGAATTCAATATAAATCATTACTATGTTACAAATCATAAAAACTATGACAAATTTACCGGCGAGGAGGGCAACAATAAGCTTCAACAACTACAACGAGGCTATGCTGCACACCCGATGTTTACAAAAATGGCTGAATTCAGTGAAGCTGTGGCAGAAGCTAGTAGCTACGTTGTGGCTTTGGAAATGGCCCGCCATAGCAAGGCTTTAAGTGACAGGGAGTTTGTAAAAAGAATGTATGCTGAAAGTAGCTGACATCGTTTGTCCAGAGCAAAAGAAAAAGTTTGAAGAATTAAGTCTGTCAAATGATACAATTATTAGACGAGTAGAAGATCAAGGCGTCAACCTCCGACCGCAACTGGGAAAACATCTGGAGGGCCTGGTTAACTGTACAACTGACACTTGGTCCTTAAAGTTATTGAAAACAACTTTTTCTGTTTATCCTTTTTTTTCACCAAAATTGGCCCCCCATTCTAACATCGAGTTCTTAATTTGGCCCTCCGCTACAAAAGCTTTGAGAACCCTTGCCATAAGGGGTCATGGGGTTCCTGGAGCCTATCCAGCTGCTGTCAGGTGAAAGCGAAGTTCACTCTTGAACCAGAGCCTTCTCACTGTGAGGTGACAGTTTCTAACCACTGCGCCACCATGTAGACCTAGATTTGAAAATGTGCTTCCCTATGGTGCTTAAAAAAATATGTCAATAATCACATAATTCTAGTATAGAATGACTTGGTACCTCCTCTGTTTATCAAGGCACTGAAGAGTTTCACAAATCTCCTTCTTCAGGGTTTCACACTCAACTTGACAGTTAGGACACACCTATAGATAGTCGTTAAAACAAGGCAATATATTTAACACATTAAACAGACTGGCTGCCCCTTTATGCTACGTTCACACCGGGCTCAGAAACGAGCATTCAAGTGACCCCTTTCAATGAAAAGTCTGTGGAAACGCACGCATGTGTGTCTTTCAGGTTTCCGCGTTCAAAACTCTCGTGTTCACTTGTCGCTACACACGTTTTTAGGTTCGTTTTTGGGCTCTGTGAACAAAACGTGCGGCCACTGAACACGTGTTGAAAGTTTGACAAGTTCAACTTTGACTAATCAGGGATTTGATCGTGACATATGGACGCCGTCCTTTTTAATACACGGAAGGCCGACCTGTCAAGTGATCATTAAAGAGAAATTAATAGTTGCGGTTTACTATATGCCTTTATCTTATATCGGAATAGAGCTGTGACAGAAAAAGGCTGGAGCAAGATTCACGAGATTTGCACCGCTTTGACATTTTGCATTAAGTCTCTTCCAACTGTGAGTACATGGGCTAGTATAGGGTGGGAACAGTCCAGTATGAACACAATATGCCGATCGTGCATTTTTAAATGTGCATCATAAGCTTGATGTGAATGTAGCATCAGTGGTTTGATAATGTAGCCAAACAGTATGACGGTACACGCAGAATTACCTTGGATTGAGCGTTCTCTTGGCACAGATCTGTCTGGACTTCTTTATTCTCTGTCTTTGAGGTAGTGTCTTCTTGAATCATGACGCTTTTATCTGGATGTGAAACTTGCCTTTTTTCCTGAAGGTGCCTTTGAACGAGTTAATTCAAAATCATTTACATAAAATTTTCCTCTCAATTGAATGATGGCGTGCTCTTAGTGCAGTTTCCAAACCTTTGATGCTGGAGGTGGCTTTCTTTAGAGCAGATTTTAGCCAAAATAAGAGCCAGGTTGCCTTTATCCACAGGCTGAAGACAAAGCAAGAGTTAAACAACATGTACTCTACTATTAAAAAAATAAAAACGACAAACATCATGTAGTTTCTTC
Organism: Oryzias latipes; assembly: GCF_053564925.1. Lineage (NCBI taxonomy): Eukaryota > Metazoa > Chordata > Actinopteri > Beloniformes > Adrianichthyidae > Oryzias > Oryzias latipes. The sequence goes on along the minus strand of NC_136241.1, from coordinate 10,259,138 downwards.
AAGAAAGAACAAATAACCCCAGTGTTCTTTTTTCACATCATTGGTTAATTTTATTAATAGACAACTTCATTTCTACCAAAAATTAAACACACTGCTTTTTTAATGTCAATAGTTAATGAAACTTTGGTCTGAACAGTTAGGTTTACCTGGATTCATTTTATTCTTGTGTACATCTGCAGGTTTATTACACTGTTGCAGTACTACTTACAGGTAATGACGTAACTTTTCAACAAAGTTTATGAAATCATATTCAAAAAAACTAAACATTGTTTCAAAAAAAGCACTAAAATATTTGGTAACAGCATCAGGAGAATCTGTCATGTCTGTGACTTAGTCACATGCACCTGTACAGGTGCATGTGACTTATTAATGGGTGCTCTTTACCTACTTCACTGTTACTTATCCATATGTGCTAGTTACAAAAAAATCTGCATAAACATTTTTACTAAGAAAGCTCACCGAGTGCTCTATGACCGTAATATTTCCTCTGTGCCCCATACAGCTTTGCCCATTTTATCAGACAGCCAGTATCCACCCGTGAGGGCAGTTGTGACTAAGGTGTGGCCTCATCAGAACCATGATCCAGTTCTTAATGTCTCTTTTCGTCCACTCACAGTTTTCTCCTTGTCCATCAGCTGCTGTGTTGGGCCTGTTGGTTTGTCTCTAGTGAATATTCTGCCACATTTTGCCGGTTCCAATCTTTCAATCTGGGAGAAAAGACAGAAAACCACGAAGCATCTCACAAAACAGGCCCCAGCATGTAGGACATTTTTACAGAAGATTTAGACGTAAACACTTCCAGGAAAATCTTTACATTCTTTCTGAGTTATGTACTCCTCCCTAAAACTCCCACCTTAGAAAAACACACTGTTCTTTTCTTTAAATGTGCTCTTCAACACTGTACACGTATGGTGTTTAAATATTTACACATGAATTACCAAGAAAAATGCGGAGACATGATTACCTGGAGGAGCTCTTAGCCAATTCTAACCCTGCAATGTCTGAAAGCACAAATGATCCTATTTGTTTAAATGTTTTTTAGGATATTTCTTTAGGTTGAATCTGTAACTCAGCTATAAAATACAAGCAAGTAAAATCAAAATACACAAAAGACAATCGATGAAATGTCTTATTTTTTTGTGTCAATTTTTCAACTAACTTCATCAAAATACATGTTAACTAACTGATTTTTATATTCTCAAAAAGCTAGCTACTTTCATTTAAAAACATATTTCTTTTGCATTTACTTGTTTAAGTCTTTATATTATTTTGACTACATTTCAGCCCCTATACAAAGAATCAATACAATTTTATAAATAGACTTACTTCAAGCATTTCTGTGTCCTCCTGGTCCTGCAGGGAATTTTCATCTCTTCTCAACTCTCCTTGCAAAGATGCAACCTGACAACCAAAAAAAATGTTTGAGTTCTGTTCTGATCTTCTAAAAATTGAAATATGATATTAATTATTGTTTGTAAATCAGGAGGTATCTCACAGTCTGCTGCAGAGAGCGTTTTTCAGCATCTAGAGAGCGGACCCTGTTCCTCAAGGTCCTGATCTCAAGGTCCAGGCGGTCATTAAGCTCTTTTGCCTTACGCAGTTCCACCATTTCTTCACAAAACACGGGTAATAAATGAATGTATTTAGAATTACCTACAATCATATTGGTAACGTGATAGAAAAAAAAACCTGTTCAGATTTTATGGCTACAGTAAAATACAGCATAAAACAATAATCAATCCTTGTAACTTTGTTTTTTTTACTACATTTTCTAAAAATAAAAAAAAGAACAAACAACTACCGGTAAATGCACAGTTCTTAATCTCAGATTTTACAGTCTTTTAAATATACAAACTTCCTATGGCACAATCTAGCTCTTAAAAAAACTGTGAGCATCACTGACATGCTGCACCCTTAGCACGATACATTGGAGTTTTTTTGTTTTGAGTGAATGTATTATGTATTATGCAAAATCAACTTCTTGAGTTTTATGTGCATTATAATGTTCATTCCTCACTTAAAACAACCCCCTAGGGGTATTTTGATCCATTCATGCATTTCTGAGAATTTCTCTTAAAAACCTGCACTCCAGGCAAAAAGGAGTGGGTTCTCACATAGCGACATTGATAAGTGAGAACCGCCGCTTCCAGAAAGACTGCGCTGCCAGCACCGCCCACAGGCTAACACTCACCCAATTTCTCCGCCAAGGTAACAGTGATCGGCAAAACACTTTCATTTTATATGCAGAATGTGCACATCCATATTTGCAAAAGTTTGGATTTTGTTCGTTCTGAAAAATTCAGAAGGTAGAGGTATTTCTGTGTAAAATAGTGTTATAATCAGGCCGGTAAAACATGTGGGGAGTAGATTTCTTTTCATCTTCCAACCAACTTGTCCGGGGACTCAAAAATTAAATTTCGGCCTCTGAGTGGAGGTATTAGTTATTTAGAATCTGATAAAAAACAGAGTACTGTAATGCAGATTTGTTAATGTTGCAGAAATCTGCACAATTTGCAACGCAATTTGCACGCCTTCAGGCGTGTTCCTTCAAAAACTGGAAGTACCACCAACCTTTTTTATCACATGAAGCCACCAAGCAGGTTCAACGTCAGACTGGAATAAACGATAATTCTCCAGAAAAACAACAAAGGTAAGACCTGGGGGGTATTCCAGGACGCATGTTTAAACTACCCTGACTTTAACCCTGAACTCTGACTGAAATCCGCCTGAACTTGCTTACTCTGGGTATGTCGGTTCCAAAAGACCGGACATGAGTTGGCGTAATTACACTCAACTTGGTAAACCTGGGTTAATGCACGTGCACAGCATGTACATAAAGACATTCTCAATGGATCGCCGATTTCCGGAGTCACCATGGAAACATGTGGAGAAAAAAGGAGAGCGCTATACTTCAGTGAGACGGAGTCGGAGATTTTAATGACAGCGTATGAAGATTATATGTCCATCAAAAAAGAAATACAGACGGATCAGCAAAAGAAAGAGTTTCTGCTTGGAGAAAAAGAACGGACAAAACAAGTAATTGAGTTAAATGTATTCAAGCTAATATTTTATGTCTATCAATCTCAATAATTGTTTATACAACTCAAATTTACATGTTTATCTAACTAAATGTCATGTTACTCCAATTCAATTAAATGCTTTTCCATCTTAATTTATTGTACTTCGTGAACTCTCATATGTCTAAGTTTGAGACCGCAAATATTCTCATTTTAAATCAAAAGGTGGCTACTATGAAGAACACAATATGACATTTTCAGTTGTTTCACACTTTTTGTCATGTATATAATTCCACATGTGTTAATTCACAGTTTTGATGCCTTCAGTGTGACTCTTTCATAGTCATGAAAATAAAGAAAACTCTGTGAATGAGAAGGTGTGTCCAAACTTTTGGTCAGTACTGTATATGGAAATAGTTATTCTGAAAGGCTTAAGAAAAACATGATATCTCCCCTTTAAAAAGACAAAAAAAAGCAGTTGAGGAAAGAAGAAAGAAAATCAAAATGTACCATATTTTTTCAGTTTTTCCACCTCATATCTGAGCTGCTCCACCTCCTTCTGTGCCGACTCCAGTTCAGGTTCTATACAAAACAGAAGTTCCAGTGAGCAAATCTGTTCATTTACAGGAGCTGCAGAGTGCACTGTGCAGAAGGTGAATGGAACGAACGAGCGAACATACGATTGCTGCTGCTGCCATGCAGCTGTGGACACTTTGAAACAGCAGAGCAGGGAGTCGGAGCTTATATGCTTATCGCTGCGGGGCTGCGCTTTCCTCTCTGATGCTGAAGCAGTTTCAGTTGTTTTAATGCTGCTTTTTTAAAGTTCTAATATCCATTTTTGGCAATTTTAGGGTGAAACGACTCCTTCCATCAGATAACACCTCAGGTCCCTGAGCCCTTCTATCCAGTCAACCCTCAGAAATCTTGGGGTGTTGTTTGACAGGTCTATGTCCCTGGAAAGGTCACTCAAAACAGATAACATAAAACTGTTTTTATTATCTAAGGAACGTGGCAAAATGAAAAAATGTTTTGTCTCGATCTGAACAGGAAACAACTATCCACGCTTTTATTTCTTCTTGTTCAGATTACTGCAATTCTCTTTTTTTAACCGTCTTAAGGCCTTTAACAGGAACCAGTAAACAGACACGCATCACTCCTCTGTTGTCTGCTTTACATTGGTTACCAGTCAAATTTCAGATTGATTTTAAACTTCTACTTTTAGTTTTTAGAGCCTTGCATGGTCAAGCTCCGACGTACTTATCTGACCTTTTAACCCCATACTCTTCGGCCCAATCTTTGAGGTCTTTCCAACCAAAATCTTTTAAGCGTTCCAAAAACCTGCTTTAAGACTAGAGGAGATCTCGCTTTTCAAGCTTTGCTCCTCGTCTTTGGAGCTCCCTCCTATTTTCATTGCGTCAGATTGACATCTTTGAGTGGTTTAAATCTCAGGTAAATAGGGTGAGGGGACATCACTGTGAGTAATCAGGAGATGTCCCCTTAGTGGCCTACCCGCCAATTTTAACTGCACCCCCCTTAGTACACACACCCCTCCCCCTTCAATATATACATTCCAACATAAACACACACACACACACACCCTCTCAAACACACACACACACACACCCTCTCAAACACACATACACGCACACACATTTTGCAAGGAAGGTGGGACCTAGGACCATCTGTCCCCTACACCTTCCCTGGTGGGGGGTGCGGGCCCCTTGGCGAAGGCGGCCGTGTCCCCTGGGTGCCGGCTTCCTGGGCCCGGCGGTGCTCTCTCCGCGCGGTGGGGGGGTTCACGTTACACCTGGGCCGGGGATGTTCGTGTCCCTGGGGGGTGGGTCCTGGTCCTTGCCCCTGAGCGCTGGGCCCCGCCAAATTTCCAACTGTGGCCGAGCCTGGTCGGGCCATATTTACAACACCCCTTGTGGGCCCCCTTTTTTCCCCGGGGTTCCCCCCCTCTGGGCGGGGGCGGCGGGCCCCTGCCTTGCTCCTCCCTGTACCAACCGTGGGCCGGGTGGGTGGCTGCCTGGAGTGCGGAGCAGGTCTCCCTTGGGGGGTCCTGGCTCGTACCTGGGGTTGGGGCGGGGGGATGCCCGGAACTCTTGGGTGGTGATGGGGTGCTCGTCTGGGGCTGTGGGCGTCCTTCTCCGGTGGGGCCCTGCGTTGGGCTCTCCCGGCGGGGCGGGGGGGCTGCTCTCCTGGTTGGGCTGGGGCGGCGCTCTCTTTCCCTCCGCGCCTCCCTGCTCTCTGGCTCTGGGGGCCTTGCGGCGGTCCTGCTGGCCCTGGCCTGGGTGGCGGTCTTGGTCGCCCGGGGGGCGGTTGTTCCCTGCCTGTTCCAGTGTGGCGTTGGGGGGATTCCGGCTGCCGCTGCTGCTGCGGCGGGGGTCTTGGGGTGGGGATGGCTGGGCACTCTCCCTCCTTCTTTTCACGTTCCACCATCCATTTTAGAAGAACATAAACACTCACCTGAGCACAGGTGTTAGCTCACCTTTGCACTAACAGTTTGCATGATTGAATGACTGAAATATTTCACACTAGTTGGTTTTAAGGCATAAGTATGCGTGTGAACACTATCTGTTTTGTGTGCATGTCGACATGTGGACATTTTTGCAGCTAACAGGTGTGTTGATAACATTCCAGTGTATGTGTGGACAGGCCCCGCCCTTTTTGTACTACATTTGAACCTTACCGTAACGATAAACAACCAGTAAACTTGTTGCTTTATGCTGCTTCATGGTCTTATTCCCCCTCCCCTCCTATTATCACCCTCCTACCCCCCCCCCCCCCTCTCTAACATCCCTCCCTTTTCTTCCCTTCTTTCCTTTTCCATCCGGTCCAACACCCAAAATTTTCAAACATGATTGAAATTAATAAAGTTTGGCCTCAATTACAAAAGGGGTTTATTCAGACATACCTCTGGTTTGTCTGAAGATTAATAACCCCTATTGTTAAAGTAAAATATGTCCAACACAAGAGGCCCTCAGCTCTCATCTGCCTGCCCAGCTGTTGGACAGGACAAGTTGGAAAAAAAAAAAAAAAATCTCAGGTAAATACGTTTTTATTCAAGAGAGCCTTTAGTTGATTTTAATCATTGCTTTACTACATTTTACTGTGTTTTGTTTTATTATTATTGTATTTTATTACCTCTAGGTTTTGATTTGATTTCATGCTCCTTTAGTAAAGGACTTTGTAAATCTTTCTGGGAAAAGTGCTATTTAAATAAAGATATTTTATTCTATTCTACCACGTGAAAAACTGAAACAAGGTGGTAGCAAACTGTCCTGGGGGACTGGGGGCTGATTCACGGATGTGTCTGAGAGTACATTACCAATGAATGTGGCAATTCCTCACCATACAGTCTTTGAGTAAAATGGGCCGACTCCAGCTGGTCAGTCAAACGCCTGATCTCATTGTGGGCCATGGCCAGCCTGCGAGAACCCTCCTCCAGGTCCCGCTCCAGGCGGCAACACTCCTTCTCCAAACTGCTGTCCTGACCAGTCAATGGTCTGTTCTCCTCCTTCACAGACACAAACACAAAAGCTCAACAACAACAAAACAACGGTGTCCAAAAAGTTATTTATCAGGCCCGGGAACGTCATGAGTGTTAATGTTGAGAATTACATGCAAGATTAGAAAGAACACCTGGAGATGTTCACCTGAGCAAGATGCATCAGTGGTGCAGGAACCTGAAGTTCTTCTGTCATGCAAAGTTACCTACTTGTGCTGAAAACCGAAATAAAACAGTGAAAGACAGAACGTCAACTTAGTGAGGATGCTGCTGAACACATGCAAACAGGTGTTTTCTTTTGTTTGTTACACAGGAACACAAGTTAGCAAGCTTCAGATCCAACTAACCTGAGGATTGTTTCAAAATGTGGTTAGTATTTAAGGGATGCACTATATACAAGCTCAAATACACACAGAAATAATATGTTTGCTCTGTGGACCCTTCTGGAATCCAAATATCTTCTTCCACTTGTTCTGCAAATGATGAGGTGCCCTCTTGTGGTTAGACTGCAAACAGAGAAAGAATTTCACAGCCAAAAAAAAAAAAAAAAGAAAACAGGACAATCAAAAACCAAACCAAAAAAAAAAATCCTAACCAAGTCATTTTTTAAGATTACAAATGTTTAACAAATGCAATGCAAAAAATGTATTTACGATTGATCAAACACACTGGTAGAAGTTCAAAAACTACAAAATATAGAAAAAAGGTTTGATGTTTTTTCCACAAACCTGGCAAACCCTTAATGCTTCTGCCTCAACTGAATTGCTTGGCTTTCCATCAACTGTCAGCTTGTCGGGATCCTCACTTTTCCCAAGCAGGGAAGCCCTTTCCACCAAGAGGTACGCCAACTGCTCACTGGGGCTGCTGGGAATCAGCTCTGTGAGCCCCTCATTGTAAAGCATTTTGGCCACTTCGCTCATTTGAGCATCTGTTTGAAAAAGAGAGGAAAGCGCAAGAAAAAAAAGCATTTTGGTGATGCTTTACTATGAAGACCAAAGTGGAATCTACATGGAGCTGCCCCAGGATGGAACTAACATGTTACTGATCAAAAAAACACTAATGTCATCAGCATAAATGCATATATGCAGAAAGTCATCAAAAGCCTGAACATATTAGTTCATTTGTAACAGAGAGATCCGAATAAACACCTTGGTGGGACATGAAAAGCTGCAGCTGCTCCCTGAGCTCATCGTTCTCGTCTTGTATTTCTTGAGCCAACTCTTTTTTTTGCTCGGTAAAAATCCGGATCTGCTCCAGCGACTTCCGCACCTTTCAGAAAGACAGTCCAAGGTCAGTGGTAAATGCTATACTGTAATTAATAAAAACAAGCATCATTAATACTTTGATTAGATTCTTTTGTTTTTTAGTTTTTTAATGAAATTAAGACATTCTGTACCAAAGTGGGTTTTGTGCTTCATGTTATCAAGCTGTCAACCAATACTGAGACAGAGGAGTTACAGACTAAACTGAACGAGAAAATCCAATTTTAGTCAAAACATTAATTTTACGTTTTGACAAGTCAACAGTTTTTTAGCCGAGAGGTGCAAGACAAGCTTCCATTTAAGACACAACAAACGACAAATCCCAGAACAAATGAACAAATACTGAGACACAACAAACCCCGGAACAAATTACAAAGTCCTGAAACACAAAAGCAAATCCGATGCAAATGACCAAATCAGAATCAGAATTGCTTTACTGATCCCACACGTGGGAAATTTGTTCGTCACCAAAGCAAATGACAGCATTGTAAACATAAGAGAGAAAAAAAGAATAATAATAATATAAAAACAAAAAAAATGTAACAAATATAAACAATGAGGTGGTATATTAAAAAAGCTATTTACAGGCAGTGCAGGTAAAAAGATGTGCAAATAAATGAATACATAAATAAAAATGTGCAACGGTTATCTGTTGCATTGTGAGTTATTGTACAGTGTAATTGTGTTGGGTAGGAAGGATTTCCGGTACCGGCCAGTTTTGGAGCGGAGCCGTCTGAGCCTCTTAGAAGGAGCTCCGCTGTTTGTCCAGAACAGGGTGGAGAGGATCCTCTGGGTTGTCCATAATGGATAAGATCTTGTTCAGTGACTTCCTCTCCATCACTGCTTCAAACGTTTCCAGTTTGCAGCCAATGAAAGAACCCGCCGTTCTGATTAGCTTGTTCGGTCTGTTGGCGTCACTGACTGAAATGCTGCTTCCCCAGCAGACCACAGAGAGGGGAACAAGGTGCTGGCCACCACAGACTGGTAGAAGATCCCCAGGATCTTGCTGCACACGTTAAAAGACCTCAGCTTCCTTAGGAAGTAGAGTCTGCTGCAGGCCTTTTTGTACACAGCAGTACTGTGGCTCCTCCAGCTCAGTCTGCTATCAATAGTCACTCCCAGGTATTTGTACTCCTCCACCACCTCCACATCCCTGCCCAGGATGCAGAGAGGCTGCAAGACTGTCCCCTTTTTTCAGAAGTCAATCACCATCTCCCTGTCCTTGTCCATGTTGAGCAGCAGGTGATTCTCTCCAGCCCACTCCACAAATCCATCCACCAGCCTCCTGTACTCTTCCTTCCATCCACCGCTTATACACCCCACAACCACAGAGTCAGAGAATTTCTACAAGTAACATGACTCCAAGTTGTGCTGAAAATCTGAGGTGTACAAAGTGAACAGGAACAGAGAGAGCACAGTGCCCTGTGGGGCTCCCACACCAATCAGCACCACATCAGACAGGACGCCGCCCAGTCGGACAAACTGTGGCCTGTCAGGTAGTCAGTGATCCAGGAGACAGTGGACGCACCAGCACCCATCAGCCGCAGCTTTTCACCCAGTAAAGAAGGCTGGATGGTGTTAAAGGCACTGGAGAATTCAAAGAAGGTGATTCTCACCATTCCTCCACCACCATCCAGGTGTGAGTGAGTGAGCTGCAGCAGATGGATGACGGCATAATCCACCCCCGGGCGCGGCCGGTAGGCAAACTGCAGGGGGTCCAGAGAAGCTCCTCCCGATCTCCAGACCTGAAGGCTCTCTTTTTCCTGTTCAGGAGGTTCTACAGGTCACTGCTGATCCAGGGTTTGTTGTTGGGGAAGCATAGAATAGTTCGAGTAGGCACAACAGACTCCTCACAGAACTTAATATATTCCATAATGCAGTCTGTCATGGCGTCAATGTCCTCCCCATGAGGCGTGCAAAGAGCATCCCAGTCTGTGGACCCCAGACAGTCCTGCAGGGCCGTCTGCGTTTCTGGGGTCCACCTCCACAGACTTTTTGTGCTCACGTTCCCGCAGGGCAAAAGGGACATAGTTCGGGATGAGGTGAACCAGGTTATGGTCAGACGTCCGGAGGGGAGGTCTGACCATATGACATGATTATTTTTCGCGTAGGCTTTTTTTTGTGTGGTCACGGACTATAAAAACTTTTTAACGTAAAAGCATGGTGCGCAATCGTGTTTTTAAACAGCTGAGCAACAATTTAAACTTTTTCTATCTATATACCCAGGCTGTGTCCTAGACAGGGCACACATTACATAACCCTCCTCCTTCAGTGTGTGCGTGTGTGTGAGTGTATGTGTGTATGTGACTGGTCTAAGCCACACCACACTGCACCAGGGTCAGCTGCACAGCCCAGTGTGGGCACCTCCACTGCAGGGCCTCAGCCAAGGCTGGTTTCCCCTTGCCGCTTCATACCAAGACCAGACCTCTACCACACCCCTCCATTCATTCATACACAAACTCTCTCCACCCATCCCTGTCCTGAGCAGCCTCTCTCCCCTGCACCACAGTCATCCCTCTTGCATTTAACGCTCTTTTTACACCCTCTGTCCATCCCATTCGCGGTCTTCCTCTCATTCTCACTCCACTCACATCAGATTCATATACCTTTTTCACCAATCGCTCCCTTTCCATTCTTTCAACATGTCCAAACCATCCCAGTGCCTTTTGCTCTGCTCTATAAGCCAACTCTCACATCACACCAGTTCTCTCGGATTCCTTCATTTCTCACACGATCCATACGCGTCACACCACACATACTCCTCAAACATCTCATCTCAACTACATTCAGCTTCCTCTTTTCCACCACTTTCAGACTCCATGTTTCAGCCCCATATAACGCTGCAGGCACCACCACACCCTCATACAATCTCCTTTTTCGCATCCTTTCCCAGTGACCTACATTCAAACACTCTATTCATCCCCCCCCCCCCCCCCCCCAATATCTTTTGTACTTCGTTCATTCTAAACTCTACCTCACCCCCTATTCTACCATCCACACAGACGCACGACCCCAAATACTGAAAACACTCTACCTCTTCCAACAACTCCCCATTTAATGCCACATTCAATCTGCGTTCACCCTTTAACCTCGTACACCTCATCACCTTACTCTTTTCCACATTCACTCTCAACTTCCTTTTGTCGCACACCCTTTCAAACTCCTCAACCAGACGTGCCAAGCTCTCTTCTGAGTCAGCCACTAGTGCAGTATCATCTGCAAACAGCAACTGATTCACACTCCATTCGCTGCCGTCAGTATTTATCATGCTCACACCCGTACCTAACACCCTTTCATTCACCTCTTTTACCACACCATCCACATACACGTTAAACAACCACGGAGACATCACGCATCCCTGACGCAAACCAACCCTCACAGGAACTTTTAAAAAATATTAAATACAGTCTGCATGTTTAAAAGTCAGAAACTAACACATTTGAGACGAAAGCCATGGGCTCGGATGTACTACAGCGCTACGTCGCTTTTCATGCAGTCGTAGATCAAATAGAAAAGTTTCCTGTACCTCTGTTTCGGCCATGTCACGTTCATTGGTCAGACCATATTTGACCAATGAAAGGTCAGACACGGCTTCTAACAGAAAGGGACGTAATATAAAACCTATCGTGTATGATTTTTTAAAGTTATTTATTAATGTTTTCTTTGTGTGGACATTATAAATACATGAAACTGTCCAAAAGCTTTTTTTTTTATTGTATTACTACAATAAAAATTACAACATCGTAATTTTGCAAGCTAATGCAAGGTAAAGTTTTTGCGCCACGTCCGCTATTAAGGATATCCCCTTTCCGTTAGCAGCTGCTCGCTTTCGTTCATTTTTTCTCCATTTTTTGCTGCCGTGTTTTGCACTTGCTGGTGGAAACCAATTCAAACCAGGGCCTTCTAGCTGTGAGGCCAGAGCACTAACCACTGCACCCCCGTGCAGCCCCCTTACTAATGAGTATAGAGATTAAACAATTTACAAACAGTTCAAGGTCTTATGACATGGCACATCATGGAAATGTTTTTTTTTTTGAAGGAAGTCACATCACATTAAGAAGAAATAATTGAAGACTACCAGAAAGTCCTCCTCTGTTCTTTTTTTGGATTAATTGTAAAAGCCTTCCCAGTGGTCCTTTAATTATGATTTTGCCGTTTTTGTTTCCACTCTCCAGCTAGCTTACCCCCGTTCACATCCCCTACGAAACATTACAGGTGCAACAAAAATGGCGAGAAATATTGGAGCTTTCAAGCCGTACAGTTTTCATCCAGATTCCAGCTCGGACGAGGAAACCAAAGACGTAGAATGGAGCAGAGCAGGGAGCCTGTGGACTGACGATAGTAGAGTTTACGCAACTGCTACAAGCTTTTTCAAATGTCATTTTGTTCATCTGCTCCTGATTCATAACGATTTGAGTAAAGAAATACTCAGAAATGCATTTTTAATTTTCTTTTTTCTTCTATAAATGCACTCCATTATGAGAAAAGTGCTACAAGAACAGGTTAAAAACACCAAAACGTGATTTTCATTGGAGTGGGTCTTTAAGACAATTTCATTTTTTAAGGCCTTATTCAAATACATTTAAAAAAATGTTAAACTTTTTAAGGATCTGCAGCTGTCCTACTGAAGCATCTCAGATGTCATTTTGCCTTTCTGTAAACAATATGTATATGGAATATTAAAACACGACCCTAGACGACCAAAGGGCTGCACAGACTAAGAACCATGAAATAATTAAATCCAACAACGCAAAACGAATCCAATCCCGGCAAAAGAACAAAAATGAAAATTAAAGACTTTTAAAGATATCAACAAAATTGAAAACAAATGTAGACAAATAAATAATGACTTAAGATGCATAAAATTGAAGAGAATCCTCAGCGGACAGAGACTGTATGTAAACAGAGACACCCACATCCCTGCTGTTCATCATGTCAGGCCCCAACTCCACTATAGCTCAGAAGGGAAAGCTTACTTCAGCCAGCTCTGCTGAGTGCTGTGAGCGGTGTGCTTCCAGATCTTTAGACACGGCGCTCAGGTGACTGGTTGTCCGCTGGAAAGAACGCCACAAGAAACACAGCTGAGCCTCTGAAGACGCATCAGGAGAAAGTCCTTCTTCACTGAACCACATGGAAATCTGCTGCAGTTCCTGAAGATGACAATGCAATTACCATCACGACAACAACCATCACAGTTGTCCTTCATTTGACCTTCTCTAAACATTTAGGCCATTAGGACTCATCTCTAATGAGATGATTTACCTCAAAATCTTTGTCTAAACCAGTGTTGGTGGTAACGGATTACAAAGTAACAAATTACTATGATTTAATTACTTTGGTCAGTAACGGTGGAACGTAAGGAATTACAGTTCAAATTTGGCTAATTGATTACCATGACTACTAAAGAAACCCTCATTTCTTCATTACATAGGTTTCACAGGCTTTGATATTTTCTGTCAGTTAAATGAAACAAAACGGAGATTAATTTATAAGACATGATTTGCTGAAACATGCACGCACGCATTCAAGCGCAGATTTCGGGATTGGTCAAAGTAAAGACATTCCCTCATCGCTGCAGTCACATTGCTTTCCAAACTGGCTCAAAGATGAGACGAAAAGAGATGCTGCAAGGAGTCTTCTCATCCTCGAGGAGCAGCAGGGGAGCAGCAGAGGAGAAACCGGCCCCAGGTCGGTTGCCAGTGAAATAACTTTGGTGTGAAAGACAAGAGCTGATTCCTTTCCACAGAGTTGTTGTTTTCTATAGTAATTCACCCTCTCTTACTTTATTCTATCTCTCTGAGCTGCACGTGACTGCATCTCTGGTCAATATGAGTCTGCAGTCAATGTGCTCCACAGTGTGTGTGTGTGTGTGTGTGAGGGGGGGGTTGTCTTGCTGTAGTGCAGAGCTTTGCACAAACAGAAAAGGTGACACAGGTGCAACTCATTGTAATGGAAAAGCTAAAGTCAGCAAAAATGAGCATGGAGGCATGAAATATTGCTTTGTGTTTTTGAAGGAGTGGGTTCATTTCAGATGTGATAGATATGAATATTGGCGTAACAGGTTCATCTCACATTCAGCAGTGGCATAGAGTGAAGTGTGTTGTAACTTATTTTTGTGTTATTTTTCACACTGCTGTCTAAATCCTAATAAAGCCAGGTTCATACTTTGCATGACGTCATTGCTTTAAAAATAAAGTTATATGAAAGACCATAGGATCTTGTTTGTGCTGTTTTTCCTTGATAATTGGTATATGAGAGGAAAAAAGTAAAGTAACAAGTTGTGAATTCTTTTTTCCAATAGGTAAGGAGTAAAGTAATTTAATTACAATTTTGATCCAGTAACTAAGTAAAGTAATCAATTACTTTTTAGAAGTAATTTACCAGACACAATGAACTTTTAAAAGTTTTCAGCGTATTGTCAGCTGAAAGGCTTTGAAATACTGTTATTTTTGTAGTACTATATCTAAAACTTTTTTCTGATTTAATTTATATAAAATTTTTGAAACTAAAATCATGATTGTTTCCTTCCAACTAAAAAAAAATGTTACCTGTATACAACAGAATTACTTATGTGTGTTTTGGCAGTTTACTATCGGTTGACTATAAGTTAAATACTGTACCCCTATCTTTTTTTTTTTACTATATACACTATAAACATATTTACAAAACATGTAGACAAGTGCGTCCAAAACACAGAATAAACCATAAAATGTTAACATAAAGAGAAATGCTTTGCTTAACAAATGGTAATCAGAGTTTAATTAATTATATATAATTCGTCATTATAGTGGGCTATGGAGGTATGAATATTTTTGGGGGTTATACAAAATTGATTAAATCCAGGACTAAAACAAAAAACTTAGGAGAAAGCTTCCTTACTCTGTATTGATGTAAATAAAATGTGGGTTGAAAAAGCAGTACATTAACAGTATTTTCACAGTTTTTAAAATCAAAACTAAAATAAATGAAAATGTATGCCAGTATTATTATTTTTTAAATACCCATATTTTTTGGAATCCTGTCTGTGTGTTTTATGTCACATTTATGATGCTGTTCTAATTATTTTTGGAACAGTCGAATAAAACTATTTAAAATTGACAGAAATAAAAACATTTCTTGGGTTAGTAAAATTTTGCATGATGCTCCAATATATTTATCCTTATTTGTGACAGCTAAGAATGTTGCTATACTTAAAAAATGCAAAGAAGCCTGCACTCTCCAAACTGTGCTTTTATTTTGAAGTTTTCACGTAGGCTTTTTTCGTATGTGGTCACGGACTATAAAAAAACTTTCAGCGTAAAAGCATGGTGCAATCGTGTTTTTAAAAAGCTGAGCAAAACTTAAATCTTTTTAAAAATAAGAAATACGGTCTGCATGTTAACAAGTCAGAAACTAACACATTTGAGACGAAAGACTTCGGCTCGGGTGGACTACAACATAGCTACGTCGCTTTTCGTGCAGTCATAAATCAAATGGAACAGTTTCTTGTACCTCTGTTTCTGCCATGGTTCCGTGCCAAGAACATGGGTTTTCGGGTTTTCAAGTTGATGCATTCATTTCAGAGGGAAAACTAAAGTTATCTGCGTCCCAAACCAGCGTTGAGTCAGAGGACGCTTTCTGCCGATTATCTGAGCGTCATCAGTACGCAGTGTGGAGGAGCGTTCACTGCTCCACCGTTTTCTTCTAAACTCTGTTGAAGAAAGAAAGGGCAAAGATATTAAATGAAAGTTAAAAAGAAGTTTTACCTGTAGTGAAACATAATTTTGAAGGTATCAACTCGGCTTTTCTTTCTGTGGTTTTTATTTAAATTGATTGGTTGCTGCTTCAGTGTGTGGTCTCCGATGTTCCCTGAATGTGTCATCAGTTACATTCAAAATCAGTAATTTGTGAAAACACACAAAAAGCGTAATTTAGGACGATTGTATGATTTAAATAAAATATAGATTTTATTTACATTAAAATAGCTAAATACTTTATTTGCTGCTCTGAATGCATTATTAAAACACAAAAGAAGAAAATTTACATATTTTTGGTATGAAATTATGAGACAAACTCTTTGGGTGGTGCCTTATTCTTGTTTTCTGGTTAGATTGGAATTCCTGGACATTTACAACCAAAGACAGTAATCACCCTTTTCCTGTCTAACAATTGCCTCATGCGGGAGGAGTTTCTTGCACTAGAAGGCATGTGCAGCACTGGCGCCAAGGTTTTTAACACTACCCTCACCAAAAACCTCCCTAACATCTTATAAATCCAGCTTTGAATAAAATGTGTTTCAGGGTGCAAATTCTTTTTCTGTTTTGTTTGCTCAAAGATGTGTCTGATGTTCAACAACTGAGAATAGCTGCTGTGTTTATGTAGGTCCAGAGGAATGCTGTTTGTGGCATTGAACTGGTCTAGAACACAGATTTGAAAGGGAGGGAAGGGGCACTTTTGAGGAAATGGGTGTAGAGTACAGCCCTTTTCTGCACCCTTATGTTTAACTTTTAGAGCTCAAAAGTCAGGAGGTACGAAGAGAGAAGAAGAAAAAAGGCAACAAAGTAAAGACAAACTAGAATTTCTAAAAATTTGCTTAGACTTTAAGCCTCTGAAAGTCACAGGTAAGACTTTCCCGTACAACATTGTTGCATGCTCACATCTGTGTTCGGTCTGCTCAGTCAGTCAGTACCAGGACTCAAACTGTTATGCAACTGTGATGAATTCAGATGTTGGAGTCAAAGTCGTGTCACTCGTCACAAAAAGTAAGGATGTATTCTGAGGTTTTACTATGCAGATGATGCGTCTGACTTTTCATTGCACCAGTGTCTAAAAAATTAGCAAACAAAAAAGTCAAACATCAATATCAATCAAACGTAATGAATGTAATGCAACTCTGATGAATTAAGCAATTGATACGGACACTGAAATAAGCTACACGACTTTAGCATCTGACAACCAAAAGCAAACCAAAACCTGACTTTACAATCCCACTCCAGTCACCTGATCCAAGCGTTCCCAGTGGTCTTTTAAGTATGATGTATTTTAAGCTAAAATAAATAAGAACCGTTGTTTTCTAGGACAGCAGGTCTTTAGAAATGTATTTTTGAATTTTTGAGTTATGGTGTGTGTGTGTGGGGGGGGGGGACTGTTGGTGTGGAGTAAGCCTGCCCTGACTTCCCATCATCCTTTTGTTTACACGCTCTCCCATTAGCTTACAGCGGCCCAGGTGTCAGCTTAGACGAGGCAAGAAAAGATGTACAAGGAGTCGTCTACAAGTGAATGCATTGGAGAGCTTGTGGTCCGCTGACTGTTGCACCCATGTCACAGCTACAGGCTCTTTCTAACAGCATTTTTTTGTCTGCTCCTGATTCACAACAATTTGAATAAAGAAAATAATCAGAAATGCAATTTTAATCTGAATTTCCTTTAGGTATGTCCTCCTTTATTAGAAAAGTGCCACAAGAATGTGTTAAAAACACCAAAAACATATTTTTCATTGGAGTGGGTCTTACAAATCATTAGGTGTGAAATTAGGTGTGTAGAATATGATTGGGAATTTAACGACTATGGCAAATTTTGACGCATTTACTAATTTTCAGAGTTTCAATTTGCTGTTCAAAAAAAGCTTAACATTGTTACTTACATGCCAGGTACAAGGTGCTGCTGGTGTCCTCGTCGAATCTTTTGGTCTCCAGCTGCTGTCCGACTCAATAGACCTTGTTTTCCAAAGGGCATGAAATCACCTCAATCACTCATCTACTTTGCTTTGCTTTTCTGTTTATTTTAATAGGTTAGTTATTTGATAGATGATAAACATAATGATAGGTTTAAAACCTTTACAAAACATAAATCAGTATTTCAATTTAACATTTCAATAAACTTAAAATGTCAAACACATTTCAAAATGCTCTTAAATTTGACTTGGAACCAATAATCAGCATTCAACAGAAAAGAATTTGTCAATTCATTATCAGTCCATACCGGCTGTGTCTTTGGTTTGGTTTCTGGAACTGGAGTGGAATCAGACCAGACAAAGATGCAGGTGTGAGAGATTTTTCAGTGTTGAATGAGGTGAGGTGTTTGTTTATTCTCGACATGAGCATGCCTGGCTCGGGCGGAGATGCTCCCAATTGCTGAGAAATTGACTGAACTTGACAGTCCTGATATTCTCCTCAGTAGATGGTCAATAGATACATTAATCCTCCCTGCCATGCTTGTGGTAACATAAACATTCATGGATTGCCTGAAGAGATGCACAGATAGATAGCAGAAGTGCTTTGACACTGAAGAGGTCAGGTTACTCTGACCTGCTGGTCTTTCTGAAATGTGCTTTTGTTTAAGCAGTAGTGAACAATCTGTAGACATCTGTGACTGATTCACATAAATGTATTCTATAAAGAATTGTAAATTTCATGCTATCTTTGAAAAAACACCACAGGGTTGTTCTGGACAAAAGCTCTGCCCTGTGAAGAAGCCATGGTTTGTCTTCTTGTGTTTATAATCGTGCTCCATCTGCTCAGCCTGGCCATGCTCCTCATAGCCACTCTGGAGAAGGTGAGATAGAAATACAGCTGATCCTGTTCACCTCAATTCTACCCTAGATGTCACTGTTTCACACCATTTATTCTTCCAATCTGTCACTAGCCTGCACGTCTTGCTTTGTACACTGTCTTTTTATTAAAAGTCACTAATGATCACAATGTTTGAAAAATTATTTCACTTTTTTTTCTCCTTTTTTTGTACAGTCCTGGTGGATATGGGAAGATTCAGAAATCACTGATCTCTGGTACAACTGTCTCCATGACAACACCACAGACTCCTGGTTGTGTGCTGCCACGACTGAAAGTGGTAACTCAACAGACGTTGCAGGTTGCCAAAATGTGAAATAAACTGGCAACACTAGTGTGATTCTGTCCTCCCAGACTGGCTCCAGTCTGTTCAGGCCCTCATGGTCCTCTCAGTGGTCTTCTCCTCCGTCTCACTCCTGGTTTTTCTGGGTCAGTTGTTCACTTTGACCAGAGGGAGCCTCTTCTACTTCACAGCTCTGTGTCAGGCTTTTGCAGGTAACATGAGAGTTTTTTTTTCTTCAAAAGGTTTGAAAGGAGCAGTTTTGATGATGTAATGACAAAGGCATGTCTATGGTCCATTAAAATGTATAAATCTCAGTAATTCATGATCCATCAGTGAACATTTTCCAGCAAACATCCTTGACTTTCGGTTGATGGGATGCACGAAATGTAAATATATAAAAAAAAAAACACTCCAACGAAACTCCTGTTTTTGGTATGTTTATTAAGTTCCTTTGGCATTTCTAAAGATGGACATGTCTATATGTAAAAAAATTAAGTTCAAAATTGCGTTTCTGAGTATTTCTTTATTCAAATGGTTGTGAAGAGGTTAATTTCTCTGAACTACTACCGCTCTGCAGAAATTATGTTCTGGAAAACGACAGGATTTTTGATTTCTTTTTTAGGGAATAGAGCATAAAGTCTACAAACTATCAAAGAAACCGTCATTCAAGTCTAAAAATGACTTCCTTTAAATTAAAAATAAAATTCAGATTGTTTTCATTTCACTTGTCAAAATTAAGAACTTCGACGACACTTGCTGCTCCCTGATCTTTTCTTTATAACTTGCAGGTTTCACAGATTTTGCAGCCTGCCTCATCTTCGCCTTCCACAGAAAAGAAATCTTAAGTGCTTCCAGAGATCTGAGCAGAGGACGCTTTGGCTACTGCTTTGTTCTGGCATGGCTGTGTGTTCCTCTCCTGCTTGTTACTGGAGTCCTGTATATTCATCTGCGCAAAAAGCAATGACCCATGAAAATAAAATAAAATAAAATAAAAGGGGAAAAATCTCTGTTCATTTTTTTAACATGTCCAGTTAGCAGCAGGAACGTCTTAAACAGTTTGGTTTTTGGCCAAAATTCTTAACTGCAATATTCAATTTTATTTATTTAGCCCAATATTACAACAATAGTCATCTCAATGGGCTTCATAATGGTAATTATATAGTAAACATAAAATTATAAAGAACATGAAGAATTCAAGTGGTAATAGCTAAACCAAACAGACTAGGCTAAACAGGGCATCCCTGCCCTTAGACCCTCCTTCTTGGTAAGGAAAAACTCCTAAAAAATAAAAACGGATTTCGGGAAAAAAAAGAAGAAACCTCAGGGATGCCCACATGAAGGAGGATCCTCTCCCAGAACGGACAGGTGATGTACCAGAACTCTTGGAGAAGAATTAGCTACAGGTTTACATAGTCCAGCAGATGGGCTTCATACAGATGGAGTTGGAGAACGGCTGGAGGCGCGAGACGAGCCAGAGACAGGATCCACAGCGGATGACGCTGTCATCGATGTCTCAGGAAGATGAAGGTCAGATGAAGAGAGGTGATGGGTGATTGAAAACAAAAGATTTATTGAAGGAGAGCTGCAGGGAATCCAGGGGGGGAAAGAGTTATAGGCAGGTTGGAGGTCAAGGAGGGGCGAGGTCAGAACAGTCTGATTGGTTCCAGGTCAGAGCAGAACAGAAATAAAAGGATCCAATTAGGCCAGGAGTAAAAGGTCAGGAACGCAAACTCAGATGTGGACTCAATACCACTTGAGGTAAGCAGACAGACTGGCATGGAAAAGCTGGAGGAACCAGTCTTAAATGCTGCTGGGGTGATGAGTTGCAGGTTTGTCAGGATACCCTGCCTCATTCTGGACACCTGTGGAGGAGAAATAAGGAAAGGGTGAGCAACAGAACCAAAAGGGAATGCACCTACAGTAATAGAAACAGGAGAGGGCAGGAACTGTCATGGCCGGACAGATAAGGATGCAGAGCTAATGAACAGGCAGATGGTCAGCGTCTCTCAGTGGCTTGTAAATAATTGGTTGTCCTTAGATTTTTCCCAAACTGTTTCAATGTGCTTTTCACTACAGCCGAAACCCACAGATTGCCTCTGGATGCAAATTCACTGTCAACCGGTCAATCCAAATGACAATACTGGACACAAAGCAGGACGCTCACGGTGTGGTCAGTTTTTAAGAAATGTTTTAAATGATTTTTTTAGATAAACATTTTTTATGAAAGCGTATTGCATTCAAATTACGTAAAAAAAGACCACCTTTTCTTTCAGTTGAATGTTATGTGCTTCCATAAAGATTAAATCTAGTGACAAACAATAAAACAGTTACTTTGATAATAAAACATGCATACATTGAAAATATGTAGAACGTGTTGCACTTGTGTTCTTACAGATCAGTGTGTTGTAGTTCTGAGTCTTAGCTATAACAAAGAGTCACAATGAAATGGAAAAACAATTCCTTGTGTGTTTGTGTTGGCTGAGGTCAGTGTGAACGAATGCAGGAAATTGGTCTGTAAATTACCTATTAGAAAGACAGACAGACAGACAGACAGATAGACAGATAGACAGATAGACAGATAGATAGATAGATAGATAGATAGATAGATAGATAGATAGATAGATAGATAGATAGATAGATAGATAGATAGATAGATAGATAGATAGATAGATAGATAGATAGATAGATAGATAGATAGATAGATAGATAGATAGATAGATAGATAGATAGATAGATAGATGGATAGATAGATAGAAACTGGCGGCCGTGGTGCAGCGGGCGGTCGACCCATGATCGTAAAATTGCAGGTTCGATTCCCGCCTTGCACGCCCATGTGTCGAAGTGTCCTTGGGCAAGACACTGAACCCCAACTTGCCTCTGGTGGGAGGTTGGCGCCAGTGTTCGGCAGCGGAGCCGCCATCAGTGTGTGAATGTGTGTGTGACTGTGTGTGTGCATGGGTGAATTGGACTGTGACTGTAAAGCGCTTTGGGCCTTCGAAAGAAGGTAGAAAGCGCTATATAAGTATACGCCATTTACCATTTACCATAAAATAAGATAGCAGTTCATATCATGCAGGTTCATTTATTAAACAGCCTGGTAGCTGAAGGGACAAATGATTTCCTAAAGCATTCTGTCCTGCAGTGTAGTTAAAGGAGCCTATTACTCCGTGTGCTCCTCTGTGCAGACATTGTGTCATGCAAGGGATGTCTAGGATTGTCCAGGATGCTTTGAGTCAAGGCCCTCATCCTCTTCTGCAACACAGTTCCCACAGAGTCCACCCTCCTCCCGATGACATATGCACACCTCTTTATCAGTTTGTCCAACCCATTGCAATCCCTTGTGGTCATACTGCCATCCCAGCATACAACCTCACGGAAGCATAGAAGACAGCACTCGCCACAACCGACTGATAAAAGAGGAGCAACATGTCGGTAGACACATCAAAGGACATAGCTTTCTCAGGAAGAACAGCCAACTCTGTCTTTTCTTATTCAGAGCCTGAGCCTGAGCCTGCTCTGCCCAGTCCAGTTTGTGGTCAAGGTGCACACCCAAGTACTTATAGGAGCTCGACGGCCTGTGGACATTGGTTACATCAGAAATTGTAACTACGTTTTTTGTCCTGTCCCTTTTAAATAAATAAATAAAAAGAAAAATGACCATTCAAAGTAAGTTACTACTTGAAATGATTTGAACCATCTGCTAACATCAAGCACAAGTAGACAAAAGACAACAGTCCGCTGGGACTTCTATCCCAGTATTGTGTATCATGAGTAATAGAAACAATTAAATATGAACAAATGAAACCAATGCTGGTGTACTGTGATTATTGTGCAGTACTCAAATGACTTGATCCTGTTTTTCTTTCAGAACACACCTTATTGCTCAGCTTCATTGAGTAGTTACAGTGTTTAGAAAAGGGCTGAACTCGTCTCACATCCTCTTCAATGCTGAGTTAAGCACTTCATGTGAAATAAAGAGCCAGAGTAATCTCCTGACGTCACAAAGCGCTGATGAAGAAGCTGCTCCCTCTTTTTCAGTTGATCTTTCTGCAGAATGGGAGCACTTTTATCTATTAATCTACTTTCGACACCCACTTCCAGCTACTTAGGCCGACAGGGTTTTGCTGGAATTCTGCAGTAGCTGAGGGCAGGTTGCCAGTCCATCACAGAATTCACAATTAACGGCAATCTGCCCTGTCAATGGCAGTTACTCAGAAAGATGCCTCTTGGCAGATTGCCATCAAAGTTACATGGAAGATTAATTTCTGCAGAACTGAAAAAGAAACAGATTTTTATTTTTTGTGTTTGTCCAGGAAGTCTGAATGTTGCTTGTAAACACAATGGTCAGGCTGAACCAGTCCAAAAAGCAAACTATAAGGTAAATGGCTAATGCACAGATGTGGAGATCATTCAGGTCTCGCACACACAGGTGGAGAATGGACTAAAACAAGAGAACACAAGGCAATGCATTCATCAGTATGGAGTCTGGAAAGTCTAAGAAAACAAAATGGAGTGATGACGGAGTAAAACAGTGTGTCAGCTCAACTAAATGAGTGGAATGTCAGCAACAAGGAGTGGAAAGCAAGAGGAGTGTAGTGACACTCGGGAAGGGGAGGAGACAAGTGCAAAGTAGCTACTGAGAGCTCAGGAGGGACGTTTAGACCTGAGACACAGGTTCAAAAACACAACAAAGACAGACAGACCCAGTGCCTCAAAGTTCCGCCGCGTTTTTCAGTTTGGGGGGCAAAACTTCAGCTAACCTGGACATATGTTCACGGTTTTGATCTCAAAGAGCTTGAGTGAACCCATCAAGAGGATCTTCCAGACATTGAGCAGTGTTTTGGACAGCTGTTGACAGCATGGGGGTTCCTTTTTAGAGTTTGGACGAAGAACCACCACGATTTAACCGCTGCTGACTCAGATGACCTGGAAGTTCTTTGGACAAGACTCTGAAAGACAACAAACAAAACCTGCAGATATGTCGAACTCACAAGAACTGAGCTTAGACGAAAACGTTGTTTTCCTGCCGGTGGACGAGTCCTCCACTGAGTTCCTTCACTGTGAACGGGAGCGTGAAGCAGTGGAGGAACTCCTGAGTGCAGGACCTGAGGCCTTCTACTGCAGCGTTGGACCAGAGTGTTTTGGCTGCTTTTTATCTCCTAAAGAGGTCAGCCAGATGACCAACTGGGTTCAGAACAGGGTTGAGCCAGAAGCGGAAAATGGAGTGGAAAGGAACACACTGACGGAGGACTACTGCTCCACTTACTTTCCTGAGCCTTTTGACTTTCCAGCCCCAAATCTGGACCTGGGATGGCCGGAGGACCAGCCATGCGGGAAGAACAGCCTAATGGTTTACAGCAGCCCACCTGTTGAGGGACAGCCGCCTGTCAGGGAGATCATAAGAACACATTTGCAAGAAGCTAAAAAAGTAAGAAATGCTAAAATGTTTGATTTCATTTTTAGGTAAACGGTACACCAAAACATCCCAGAGGGAGCAGATTTTATTACCTCTGTTTTTGTATGTTATAGTCTTTACAAAATAAGATAATAATAATGCAAATAATATTAGAATTTGTTTAATGTATTTAAGTTTTTTTTCTGCAATTGATAAATCATTTAAACAGAAATGGTTATGCCCATGTTTGGTTTCAGCTTCCTCTAGATATTTGTAATGCAAGTTTGTAAAGTATTGAATGTTTCATACAAGTAGCAAGTCCAAAATTGAAATTCTGTTTTCAACGTCAATTGAAAAAGAAACGGCATCATATGGCCAAAATACAAAACCTCCTGTGTGCGAATGGTGAGAACGGGCAGCTGCCTATAACTATGTAACCACAAGTGGGCCCAATTCTGGACCTCCTCCCCTCCAATTCCTCCCGTGCCCGTCCCTAGCCTGGATAAAATACAGGGTTGTGGGAGGTAGGGCATCTGGCGTAACCTCAACCCCAAGAAATCTCTGCCAAAACTGGTGAAAGCTGACTTGGTATGGCGACACTTAAAGCGATATGCTGAAAGGTGAACAACAACATTAAATGGCAGAAACATTTTAGGTGAATCTGGAAGAAAATCCTGCCCTTTTAATGGCAGAAAGGTCCCAGGACAAAAGCCTCCAATCACCACTGACTGGAACATTTGAAACACATTTTTCTTGTTTCGTGAAAAATAATTTTCAGTTATGGAGTTTTTGTATTTTGTCCAATCAATATTCTATACTTTTTGTGTTTGTAAAACGCAAAGTTTTTTTAATACTTAAAATATACAGAGGATTGCGCTTGCTGCACCTTTGCTTCGGGCTCTGGGGGTGGGGTTGTAGCACCTAGGGGGGCCTACCTGTGACCCAGGCAGGGTCATTGGCCTCCCGGGCGGGGGGTGATTGGTGGTCGGTGGTTGGGGTCCTACATTCTGGGGGGGGGGGGCGTCCCTGGCTGGGTTCCTCCCCGGCCACGTGGATTTGGGTGGCTGGAGATGAGGGCTGGTGAGTTCCATGGCGCCCCTGCTGTGCTGCACACTCAGCCAGCTCAGAGAGGGGCTGGAGGAAGGGGTTCAGACGGGCTGTTATTCCTCTTTACACTAACATCACACTAGAGCAGTGGAAGGATGAAAAGAAATTGTATGTGTAGCAGATGAACTAATACTTAATCAACATAAATTAAAATGAATAAAAAATGATTCAAAGGGAAATAAGGGTTAAATAAATTACATTTAAAAAAGGTCTCTCCCAGATTTTAACTGGTTTACACTTATAGGGACCACTGATGAACGTAACCACCCATTTTAAACGCACCTCTGTCAGTCTTGGTGGGGCTGACAGGCGGGCTGTGCGGGGTGCTGTGTGGGCTGGTCATGGGTGGCTCTGGCTCACTTCTGGGGGTGGGGGACTCAGGACCACTTGGTGGTGGCGTGCCTCTCGTCTGGGCGGCGGTCTATGTCTCGGGTGGTCGGGCGTTGGGTCTGGGCCTGGGAAACCTGGGGGGAAGGGCAGGTCCCTTCACAGCTTGGGGCCCCTGCCCTGCATGCTCTTTGTTCCCTTTGGCCCTCGGCCGGGGGCCTGTGGGGGCGTGACCTCCCGCTCCGTTCCTATGGTGGGGGTCTTGTGCGCTTGTGGGTGACCTGTGAGCATCTGTCTGTCGGGCAGCATTTGACAGCATTTTTTTTAATAGAATTGAATCTTTCACAAACTTTGCTTTGCAGGTAATCGCCATAGTGACAGACAGTCTGACAGACAATACTGTTATCAATGATTTACACATGGCTGCCTCCGGTGGAGTCCCTGTCTACATTATTCTCAACAAAAGGTCTGCCCAGGAGAATTTCACCCTCTGCAGACTGCGACATCCAGTAAGCCACCAGGCAAACACACACCTTTACAAGTTTTGGTCAGACAAGACAAACATTTTTATTCAGGTGTACGTCAGCGTTATTAACACCTCAACACATTGCATATGTTCTCCAAGATTGTTATCTCTTCAGCTGAAAAGGTATCTTTGAACTTTTACATGCCAAGAATGTAAAGAGTCAATTTTGCCTCACTAAGCTAAACTGGTTTCCCAGCATTCAGATTCAGCTGCTTGTTGCACAAGTGATGACAACGAAGAAAAAGCAGAAGCAGGATGTTTTCAGGTGAAACAATTAATGAACGCATGCCACGGTTCACCACTATTGCATCATTTTTCTTTAAGGCTATGCTTAACTGTTTTTGCGTAAGAAAAACTAACAAATTGTTTATTTTATTTATCAATTTCATATTTTTGTATCATCAAACAGCTGGCGCCTCACTGGCAGGTGCAGAAGGGTTTTGGGTAAAATGCATTTACTGCACAATTTAATGCAATTAATGCATGTTTAAGGCTTTTCTGCACTCTTTTGGATTTTTCTATCAGCCAATGTCAGTATCAGCTCAGCATTCAGCTTTTAGTTGAATTTTCCTTGTTGCTTATACTAAGTCATTATTCTTGAGAGAGATTCACACACACACAAAAATCCTTAGACTATGACAAAGCTCCATTACCTAGCTATGTTTAGAGCTTTTAGATACAAAAATTAATAAACATGCTTCTGATAGTTTAATAACTTTAAAATACCAAAGTTCTTTATTTTTTCTTTTTCTTTCTTTCAGTCTTTGAGACTTACAACCAGGAAGTTAACTGACTTTTAGGAATCAAACCTGTTATGCCCAAGAAACACTTTAAGGAACTAATGGCATCAGAGTAAAATACTTTTTTTATTAAATGAAAAAAAAAAAAGACTTTGTTGAAACAGGAAGAAACAAAAACAATAACTTCTACCAAAACAAAACAAAAGGGACATCGAAGCACAGAACCCTGGACATGACATTCAAAAAATAAATAAATCGAAAGTTTCTCCAAAGTAATGATTTGTGGCCACAGAGTAGTATTGCATATACACAAATTAGTAGTATCTTCAAATCCTAATATTATATGTCTGCCAAAAAAACAAATGTGTGCACACAAAATGCTAAAATATGGCCACAATGCTAATTTGTGTCAACAAAAAGCTAATTTGTGATGAGCATTGCTCGTTGCAACAAATGCTCAGTTGTGCCAACAATTTAGCATTTTGTGGGATCTATTGTGCCAAAATTCTCATTTATGGTCTCATTTCTGACCTGAAACCCCAATTTGTGCACATAAAATACTAAATTGTGCCAACATAACACTAAATGCTAATTAGTTAAAACAGAATGCTAATTTGTGTCCACTAAATACTATTTTGTGCCCAAAATGATTATTTGTTTAAACAAAATGTTCTTTTGTAGCACAAATGCGCACATAATTTTACAAAATGCTAAATTGTGCAAACAAAACGCTATTTTTTGCCCATAATGCGAATTATTTCAAACAAAATGCTAAATCATTTCAACAAAATCCTAATTTGGGCCCACAAAGTACTAATTTCTGTCCAAAAAACCTAATGGTGGCACAAAAAAGGCTAATTTGTTCCCACAAAGGGCTAATTTGCGCACAGAAAATTCTCATTTCTGTTGACAAAATACTAATTTGTACACATAAAATGCTTATTTGTGGTGAGAACATGCTAATCTGAACACATAAAATGCTTATTTGTGCCCACAAAGTACTCATTTCTGTGCAAAAGGTGATAATTGTTGTATACAGAATGCAGATTTGTCATGTCTTCTAGGTGATAACTTTATGGGCCTTTTAGTATAAAAAAAACAACTAAAATACGGTCAAAAGATTTACCAATTCTTCGAATGGACCAAGTTTATATCCTTATGCAGAACTCAAAAAAAAGTTTGAGTTGAATGCAAGTTGAGATTTTTTTTGCCTTGTTTTGTCTGACAGAACATGAGGGTTCGTGTTCTTGGAGGAAAAACCTTTTATTCAAGAACTGGAAGAAAGATAGTCGGAGAGCTAAAAGAGAAATTCCTATTGGTGGATTTGAAGACAGTGATTCTTGGCAGCTACAGGTAAGCAGACATCCCTCTGCAGCTCCTTTGGGTCCGCATGGCTTTTGACTGACATGCCGATGTTCCCTTCACAGCCTCACCTGGACAGACGCCCACCTTCATCGACAGCTGATCACTGTCCTGACAGGATCAACTGTTGACTGGTTTGACACAGAGTTTAGGACTCTCTATGCTGATTCATTCCCGGCTCCTGACTCCTTGATGCTCCCAGGAAACGTGCTTCTTCGAGTACCCGACAAGCTTAAAAACTCCACCCATCCTCGGTTTCAAAAACGTCTGTCTGTGGAGCAAGAGATTCCCACCATTCCATCCCCAGCTAAAGAAATCCTCCTGGACTGGAAAGACATGGGCTTTTATCACGAAAACAACAGCAGCCAAGAAAGTCTTGATATCCATGAGGAAAGTTTGTCAAAGCAAACATCACAGCACAAAGACAACAAAGACAAGTCCTATATTGAAAAAATTACATACCATGGACACCATTTTAAGGACGAGATAAGGTATGACAAATAAAAGTTGCTATGCAAAGCGATTCAGAATAAGTTTTGAAGCATTTAAATGATCTGAAATCCCCCAAAAAGTTCCTTTAATTGAGGAAAAACACCTACTTTAACCTGCTTAATTTTAACAAAGTACCAAAAAACATCTAGCAGACAGTCTGACAACAGTAAGACTGTCTTTGGTGCAATTTCTGAGTCTCGTCACAGCCAGCAGTGTCTTTATGCTTGTTGATTTTTTTTTTTCAGTATAACTTTACAGATTGTGATTTTTGTCTTTTCATAGCAATATTGAACCAAGTTTCACCCAGACAGTAGATGCAAAGAGGTTAGAAAGGTAAGAGAAAAGAAAAAAAAGGAGTATCCCAGAATCTAACAATTCTAATAATAGAATTTGAAACATATGAATGTCTTTGTGCTGCAGACTAGATCACAAAATAGAAAAAGCTCTTTGCAGACAAGCCAACAAAGAGAAACACAATTATTTACACAACGGATCTACAGAACCAGATGATGAAGTTTCAGAAACATAC
This sequence comes from Oryzias latipes, assembly GCF_053564925.1. Classification (NCBI taxonomy): domain Eukaryota; kingdom Metazoa; phylum Chordata; class Actinopteri; order Beloniformes; family Adrianichthyidae; genus Oryzias; species Oryzias latipes. The sequence continues at coordinate 10,230,040 of NC_136241.1, read as the reverse complement.
AAGGAGAGACGGCCGATCATAAGAAGGTATACATTTTTAGAAAAGAGAAATACCACCGAAACATCTTCCAGAGTAAGTGACTCATCACTGTGGTCAAAAAAATGAATATACAGAATCAGAGAAACTGATACGGATTTTTTCCTTCCATTCAGAGGTCTTTAGTCTTAGATGAACCAAAATATGAATGTCACAGGTATACGAATGACATTCTGAAGACAATCATGACGGGAACTGAGAGAATGTTAAGAAGGAAATCTGACCCCCTGTCGTCAGACATGACTTCTACGAGGACTGGAGGTCTGGTGCCAGGGATTCAAGGAGGCGTGAGTGCTGTTGTGTTTAACTGAGAAATCTTAACGCTCTCTTCCTTTAAGTCCTACTCTTTATCCCAAATGTACAGTGGCCCTGAAGTGCGAAGAACAACAAAAAAATCACTTGACGTGATTTTTTTTTTAAATATCACAACAACATTTTTAAAAAAAAGCAAAGCAAGTAATAATAGAAAAGACTTGTCATTTTAGAAATAAAAAAATCCAGTAACCAAAACATAATTCCCAAAAAATAAACGTTCCGGAAAACAAAATTAATTTCCGAAAATCAATATTAAATGATTCAATGAAGTTCATTGTGTCTATAAGTTCTATTAAGCACTTAAATTGCTTTTTTATCAGACACTGGGTTTGTTTTGTGTAAAACCTACCGACATGTTTCGGCGGAATGCCTTCCACCTTCGTCAGGGTCGTCATCAGATGGTGGCGTGAAAACAAAGACATAAAAATAAAAATACACAGGAAACCAACTCACACAGACCAATATTTATTATGGACCTCAGAACATCCTACCACTCACAAAATATCTGTCGTAAGAACCTTGTTTGAGCGTGCAGAGCTGGTAACGGACGGGGAGGACAAAACGGAGGAGAAGAAACACATAAAAAATGCACTAACCAGGTGTCAATATCCTCAATGGGCCATAAAAAAGGGACAAACACAGGTGGAGCAGAGGAAATGCAAGGAAGTAGAGAAGGAAAAACTGAGGAAAAAAAACAGAAAACAAAGGAATGGTTACATTGCCATACATCAGAGGAATCACAGAACGCATCCAAAGAGCCATGAAAAAGCATCACATCAGCACCCCACTGAAACCGTATAAAAAACTCAGGCAACTACTGGTTCACCCAAAAGATAAGATTGAACAAAATAAAAAATGCAATGTCATTTATGAAATCCCATGTCACACCTGCAATAAAACATACATCGGAGAAACAGGACGCTCCTTCATCACAAGAAAAACAGAACATCAAAAAGAATGCGAAAAGGAAACAAACAAAATACTAACAAGAGCCAGACGACAACAGGCAGTTCAAGAAAACATGAAATCAGCCATAACGGATCACTGCAAACAAGAAAACCATATCATGGACTGGGAAAAGGCCAAAGTCCTCCGCACCGAAGACAACAGACACCGCAGATGGATCATGGAGGCGGTGGAGATCAGAAAACGAGCCCACACTTCCATGAACCGGGATGAGGGGGCTTTCCTGCTCTCTCACACCTGGAGCAACATCCTCCAGAGAAAGACGGACATCAAGGGGCGGAGTCACTTGTCAAAGTTTGACAGGTGACTCCGCCTCAGTCACAAATCAGCTGTTTTTAAAGACGTCACACGCCACCATCTGATGACGACCCTGACGAAGGTGGAAGGCATTCCGCCGAAACATGTCGGTAGGTTTTACACAAAACAAACCCAGTGTCTGATAAAAAAACAATGTAAGTGCTTAATCAATATTAAATGTTAAAAAATGAAACAAAAAAGGTAATATCTATAGGACATCACTGACTGGATGATGACATTTGTCCATCATTTAAACTTGACACGAAGCGATACTGGAAGTGCTCATCCAATCAGCAATGTCCCAGAGTACCAACTTTTTCCGGTTCCGTATTTTGTTATTTTTTTAGTTTTTTTTTTACGTTTCATTTTTAATTCTAGAAATTGATTTTGTTTTCCAAAACATTTTATTTTTATTACGTTTAACATTTTTTGGGATGTGTTTTGGGTTTGTGGAATTCTAAACTGTAAATTTTTTCTATTTACTGTTTTGTTTTTTAAGTGTTGTTGAGATCTTTGATATTTTTTTGCCTCCATTGATATGTTTGGTGTGATTTGCACTTTAGGAGCACCGTACAGATGAGGAGGAGACAGAACAGAAAGAAAACTTGTGGTGAAAGATTTGTGTCCACTGTTGACAGTAAAAAACAATTTTCACAGTTTTTGAACAAAATTACTATAAGCAGTAAAACAATGTCATAAAAACATTTAATAATGTTTTTACCTAAGTTTTAGATAAGTGACAACATCCAAATTCTGCTTAACACAGAAATTCAAAGAATGTTCAAAACAAACAAAACTGAGACTTTTAGTAGGAACTGTGGATGCCATGTAAACCTTTTGCCGTTTGTTTTTTGCTTGTGTGACAGTTTCTTATGGATCAAATGACACCGGCATCAATACTTTTTAAGACAAGAAACCCAGAGACCAGAGCCATGAGGTCAAAGGTGTCGTACTTGAGAAGAGCATCGGATGACAGGACAAACTTTTACATGCCGCATGGAGATGAGTAAAGTTTATCGAATTTATTTGAAAATGAAGGACAAAAGGACTCATTCACAGCACAGATGGACGCTTAAACTGAAACTTCAAAATAAAACCAAAACTTTAAAAAGATAAAAAATCTAATGCATGGTGTGCAGAGAAATGTCACTTCTTCTTACTGCCTTTTACGCCTTGAGACGCTTAAGGCAGCAACAAAATCTTTCCATTTCTGATGGTCGCGGGCCAAGGTAGATGGTTCCCCAGGTGTGTCCAAATCCTTTCAGCTCGGCTTCTCCTGTTCGGCGCCAGGTGATCTTCGGCCGTCCTCTTTTTAAATCTTTTTCCATCTGGTGTCCACTGTCTTTATGATCGTGTTTTCTTCACTCCTGAGTACATGTCCAATCCATGTCCAGCGTCTTTTGAAGATAATTGTATGATTGTTTTCTTGATTGCTGCAGGAGAATAGATCTTCATTGGAAATCTTTTGGGGCCAGCATAATTCTTAATATCCTTCTCAATATTCCTGTGTGGAAGTTAGAGAGTTTAGTCAAGTCTTGCAGTGGCATTCTCCAGCACTCTGCTCCATACAGTGACACTGACAGAACGCCGCTGTTGCAGAGTCTCAGTTTTGTTACTTGTTTTTTTGTTTTTTCAGTTTTGCTGTGATGATGTCCAAATGTTGTTCATGCTGATGAATGTAACCCTTGCTTTGTTAATCCTGTTCTGTATGTCCTTATTACTTCCACCTTCTGACGTGATGATGCTACCCAGGTGTGAAGATGTGGTAAATCCTAGTCATTTACCTTGATGGGGCTGTGACCTAGTATTCAAGGTCAAGATCTCTGACTTTTTTTGGTTGATTTTGGGACCGACTTGAGATCCAAATCGACTCAACTGGCCAGTCCTGTCCTGCGTGTGTCTGGATATATGATTTTAAGATAAAAATGTGACATCTCTCATCTTAAAAGCTTAAAAACAATGTATTTTAATTGTTATCAACTTTCTCACCCATCTCACACATTATAGATGCACTTTGGAAGAAAGCGAGATGTGTTGAAAAAGAAAACATCAGAAAAACAAGTAAAAGTCTTGTTTAGCACTTATTAATTTGAACAAAAGTTTTAAGATTTTTTGCATGTCATTGGTTTAAGACGAACTCTTTCACTGAAGAACAAAGTGAGCGTAAGAAGAAAGGCGCCGTCCCAGTCTCCAAACACAGACACTGGCCTCTCTGCATTCATTTTCCTATCAAACTGACTGTGTGACACTTTATTCTATATTTATATGTGAAACGTTTATATATGGAAAAGAAATAAAAACAAATATTGCTGTGCTGCTTTCTGCTTGTTTGCCTGGTTTTTAAAGAGAAAATGTGAGCTCTATTTATGAGCAAAACAATATTACAAACCAACAATCCAATTAAGACTTTTTTCATAATTTCTGAAGTGAATCGTCCTATAAATCATAACTGTTTTAGGCCCTGTTTGATTAAATACTTTTAAATCTTTAAGTTTTTTTGTTGTGCAAAGATGGCTCTGTAATCTCAGAGTAGATACAGGTTGTTTTGCTTTTTTTAAATTTAAGCTCCAGATCAGAAAAACTGACCCACAGATACAACGTTTTATCACACTTCCTGAGTTGTGAGTCTGTAATGTGACGCCGTAAAAGTAACATTGCCTGTTATTTATCAGCATCTAACTTTGTAATTATACCTTCCATCCATTTTCTTAACCAACTATGGCCCTCACGGGGTCCCGGGGTTGCTGGAGCCTGTCCCGGCGACTGTAGGGCAAATGCGGTGTACACCCTGGACAGAGTCAGAGTTAATATTATAGTAAAGAATTACAAGAAATATAAAAACAGAACAAAAAATAGTAAAACTTTGTTTTAAAGCTATTGTCTTTGAGCTTCAGCGCTAAAAGCTGCATCAGCTAAATGTCTCTTAAATGCAAAACAAACATTTTAACCATCTGTGCTCTCAGTGGCTTTCAGAAGAACTATAGTGAGTCAGCATTCTGTGGAAAATGTGGAGTTTCAAGTTTGGAAGTTCCAAGTTCTTCCTGCTGCAGGTCAACCATGACCTGCTGTGTGGATAAGAATTGTGATTCCGCTTTACTGACATTAGAGAAGGTTATGTCATTTACAAGTTTCTGTGTAATGCAGCATTGCCAGATCACAATCTTGTAGATGTTCTTAAGTAATTAACAATCAATCACGCATTTGTCACTGATGCTTCATTCCAAAATGCACCTGCTGTGATATGTCTGTGAAGTCAATCTGCATTTTTGAAACTTTTTGAAACTTGCAACAGAATTGGATGTGTGACATTTCTGGTTCAAGGAGAACAGTCAACTGAGTTTGCACCTCTGGAACACCGTGAAATAAACACAATAGAACCTTTACTTCATGCACCATGTTTCTGAACATGAAAGGGCAAAAGAATTAGGCTGCAGTTAAAAAACAGTAAAGCATTAAAAGAAGCCTTAAAACTGCAAAAGATGATGCTGACGTCAAAATTAACCTCATGAAATCTACTGAAAGTTAAAGGGGAGAAAGAAGTGAACTTTCTAAGTTTTTAACTTCCAGAATCCCATTTTGATTAAGCAGCTGACCATTTTCCCTAAAAAATTATTCTCACTGAACAAAGCACAAAATCAGGCAATGCCTATTGGGAACGATGTATTGTTTCTTCACTCAAGCATACTCATTTGTGTTCACACAATGACGGCATTGGACAGTGTGATTTCTATTGTAAAAGGGATTTTTACAAAAGATAAAGAGGTTGGTGGTTCCAGGGCCTTTGTCATGGTGCCTCTGGCAGTCCCTCCTCCCCCTCCCCTCTCAGCTCTGCTCTGCCCTCATCATTGGAATCAGTTTTGGACACTCACCTCATCTACTACTAGCCCACATAAGGAGATCCAGCCCCAGTATTCATCACCAGTTTGTTGCTCCTAATGGTCCATTTCCACGAGTGTGAAACAATCCTCTCCAAGAGCTGCCACGCATTACTCCTGCCACGCCACGACTCTCGCTTCATTTCGTATCCAGCCACGATGAAACTCTGACGTCTGCTCAGATAGTCTCCCTGGATAGATAGTCTCCCTGGATGGCATAAGTTTAGCCCCCTATTCCACAGTTAGAAACCTTGGGGTTTTATTTGACCAGGACTTATCATTTAAGGCTCACATATCTCAGGCGTGTAGAACTGCCTTTTTTTCACCTGCGGAATATTGCTAAGATCAGAAATATACTTTCTAAGAGTGATGCTGAAAAACTCATCCATGCATTTGTTACGTCGAGGCTGGATTACTGTAACTCTGTTAGCAGCCTGTCCTAAGAGTTCCTTAAGAAGTCTCCAGCTTGTTCAGAACGCAGCAGCTACATTGTTAGCAGGAACTAGCAGAAGAGATCACTTCACTGTCTCCCAGTTGTAGAGTTAGATAAGTTAATTCTTCTCCAAGAGTTCTGGTAAATCGCCTGTCCGTCCTGGGGGAGGATCCCTCCTTCATGTGGACACCCCTGAAGTTTCTTTGTTTTTTCCTGGAATCCGTTTTTTTAGGAGTTTTCCTCACCGCGAAGGGGGGTCTAAGGGCAGGGATGTCCAGTTTAGTTTGTTAGTTCAATATGTATTCATGAACCTTTTGATTTTATGTTCAACTTTTTTAATTACCGATTCGAAGCCCATTGAGACGACTGTTGTTGTGAATTTGGGCTATACAAATAAAATTGAATTGAACTCTATTTTATTCTATTCTATTCTATTCTATTCTATTCTATTCTATTCTATTCTATTCTATTCTATTCTATTCTATTCTATTCTATTCTATTCTATTCTATTACCCTCCCGTCCATTAGATGGCGCTAACAAGTTTACTCGACCTACAGAACTGGTCTCTGAAACACATGGTTACCATGATCAGCGTTGGTCAGTGGTTTTTCAGTGGAAGAAACTGAATATTTTTTTCTCTAACTTTTCGTATTTATCTTTTTCGTCGTTTTCTTTACCATCATGGTGCGAGCAAAACGGTGAGTTGGTTTACGTGGTGTAGGCTTTGCTAGTAGCTCGCGTGTTTCCCTGTCTGTTCCTTCGTTTTCCCAACCATCAAAAGTATCTGTGAGTCAGAAAAGCATCAGTTGAAATAGGTTCAGCAAAACATGTCGTTTTAAAAGTGGACGCAAATCCAACAGAAAGACATGAATGCATTTTATTTTGTAGTAACATCAAAGTGCGGAAGCCCAGGAAGAGCGAACAGTATGATGAAGATGACCCCAGAGCATACAGTGATATGCCAGCGCCTGATAAGGTAAAGCAGCATTTCTTTACATTAAGATCATCTTGCATGTGCTTGTTTATCACTGGGCATCTGATGACGTATCTCCCATCACTCAGCCTGATTTTGTTTACTCCAAAAACATCTGATCATTGTCTGATTTCTGAATTACATATTCATCACACATACATACATCATGTATGATGATATCCTTTATTTGAGTACAATATTTACCCTATTTTTAGAAGACCAATTAATCCGCTTTATTATGTTTTTTTTACATCTAAAACTGTGAATAAAACCTCAAAGTTAGTTGTGAGAGTGGGAAAGACGAGAGGCATATCTTTGTTGCATGAAAGCCAGTTGTCATATTTTTCATAAGGGACTTTACGTGTATTTATATTAAGTACGACTAATTTTACCGTCATGGGAGCATCTGTGTATTTAAATCATCATCTGGGGGGACAAAGAAACACAACTGTTGTGTGATTTGTCTTACAGACGTCGTCCCAGTTCACAAAAGACAAGATCGATGAATTCCACGATGAGAAGATCGCCGTAAGTTCTCCTCAGTTTGGTGATTGTATTTCTAACTCTAACACTTAAAGAGCAAAGCCATACGGGTTGATTTTCCCCCTGAGAGCAGCCCACAGAGTCTTATAGCACCCTTTGGGAAAAAGAAGACAGACTCGTATTCATGCTATTGTTACTGTGATGATTAAAATTAAAATAATTTTTTTTTAATATAAAGAAGAAGGAAATAAATAAATATATATATATATGTATAAATGCTTTTTTTTTTAAATATGAAGTAGTTTATAACTTTAGCCAGAGGTTTACAGGACTTCCTTTGAAAAAAAGAAAGAAACCCAGTGTCCCATAAGATCGTCTGAATGCAGCAAATGTAGTAGTGTAATGTCAGCAGTGGAAAAATACCATAAAAACTCTTTATTTTACTGTTTGTGATGAATCTCAGCTAGAAATGTGTAAATGTAACTAAGCAAAAATTAAATCAGAGCTATTTAAATTACCCTGAATGTACTTTTTTGACCCATATGGCACACGTAAAATACTTGAAGTTGTTCAAATATAGAGAAAAAAAAACATTATAATCCGGTGTGCCTTAAGAATGGATGTGCTTACTGACCGTCAGTTGATTTTCTGTGGTACATGGCAGACAGAAACCTGTCCAAATGTTTTAGTTGCACCAGTCCTTGAACTTTATTCAACTGGGTTAAATAAAGTTTTACTTAGTTTACTGTTATTCACTTAACTACTTACGTTTTCATTTTTCTTTCACCTGAGGGCCACAGTGGAGGGTCAAAAGAGCCACATGTGGCCCCGGAGCCTCAGTCATGTAACCTGTTCCCACATTTTGCTGCAGAACCTTCTGGCCCGAGGCGTCCAGATGGAGAGCGACGAAGACGACCTGGATGATGAGGTATGAGCCTTCGTTTGGATTTCACTTTAGATTACGGAGTTCCAGGCTGAATTCCGACATTTGAATCCTGAAGGAGGAAGTCATGCCCCTGGATGATTCAGAGTCTGAAGAGGAGGAGGAGGAAGAAGAAGAGACGGATATGGAGAGTGATCTAGATGGGAAAAAGGATGAAGGCATGTTTTTTTATTTATTTATATATATATATATATATATTTAACTGTTAGCCACACCTATTCAACTCACTTAACTTTGTCATGTGCAGATCTTCCTAATGAACTGGCGTGGGGCACCAAAAAGAAAATGTTCTACGACTCGGATTACGTCGTCAGCAGTAAGACTTACCATCTCATCGTTTTTTAGTTTTTATTTCTCCCAACACTTGCATCAGAAACTGTGGTTTGAGCAACACTTGAATATCATTGCAGAGGGAAAAACTAATGAAGAGTTGGAGGCGGAAGAGCAGGAGGAAGAGGAGGAGGCCATAAACATCCAGAAACGTTTAGCAGCAAATCTGAGCGAGGAGGATTATGACCTTAACCTCTTTCAGGTACTTTTAAACTCACATCTTAGGTATAGAAAGTTACATTTTGATACAACGTAATGCAATATTTTTAAAAAAATAATGTCATTATTTTAAATATTCTTCTTCTTAGCAATCAGAATTTTATTTTTCACTCTTTTCAGGCTTTAATATTTCCCACGGAGTTTTGTATTTAGCTTATTCACAACATTTTTCCATCCATCCATTCCTAATGACTTGTCTTCTGTGTTTTTTGTTACTTACATACACACAGGCGTTTGCTGAGGAAGAGGACAAAGCCGAGGCGGTTGAAAAGCAGGAGAGGATTGAGAAAGACCTGAAGCAGATGTCCCACAAAGAAAAAATGAAACTGCTGAAGAAAGAATCGCCCGAGTTACTTGAACTCATTCAAGACTTTAAGGCGAAGGTAAACTCTGCTGAGCGCCGCAGCAAATCCCTGTTTCCTGCAGATCCTCTATAGGTGTGTTAAACTGTGTTTCCTGGTTTTCTGTGTGTTCAGCTTAGTGAGCTGAAAAGTGAGCTGCAGCCTCTTGTGCAGATGGTCAAGAAAGGAAAAATCCCTGCAGGAAAGGTGAGGACGCCTGAAAAAACTGTACATCCACCCTTATTTAGGAATTAGTCAAGCTCCTGCAAGGCTTAAAGTCCCACTCCAGTCATATCTGACCTTTTTTCAAAGCATTCCCAATGATATTTTATTTTATGATTATGCTGTTTTTGGCCAAAATAAAGAAATGGTGTGGTCTTTCTGGGACATAGTTTCTGCAGAGCAGCAGTGGTTCATTAGAAATTTACCTGAGTTGTGGGTGAGACCGCTGGTGCAGAGTAAGCCTGCCCCTACTATTCAGCATCCATCTGTTCACTAGGGGTGTGGGGAAAAAATTAATTTAGCGATATTTTATTTGGCGACATTTGTATCGAGATAAAATACTGTCGCTTTATTTCCTCAATCAAACTTTTAGAACCTTTTTGGTCAGAGAACTTTCATTCTAGTTTTTTTCTTACACTTAGAAATATTTTGTTGTGGAAATCAGACAATGTTGACTGTTCCCTTTAAGAACAAATATATTTGAAGTTACCAAAATAAAAGCACTATGAATTTGCTTGAGTAAAAGCAACTTGTATATGAGATCCAGTTGCAGTGCTTACTAGTATTATTATTAAATAAAATGAATTTTAACATTTTATTACAGTGAAAGGCGTATTAATATTCAGGTAGAGTTTTTTCCAAGTCATACTTTTAATAAAAAAAAGTAAATGTGCTCCGGTATAATATCCTGAAATCTATCGTACGGAGCCCGTGTCCTGACATTAAAAAACTAAAATATATCTCGTTCCCACAAATTATATTGTTCGCACGAAATAATATTCCGTTCCCTCGAGATACTATTTTGTTCCCTCGAAATCATTAATTTGTGCGAACGCAATAATTAATTTGTGCAAACGCAATAATTATTCACGTCATAAGTCATTCATAAACACGGATATGCTCTCTGTCAGGCCGCAAAAGCCGCTTTCAGCAGTAACTTCCGTGTTTCTGTGACCCACATTCGTTCAAGAAAGGAAATAGAAAAACAAGAATGATCAATTTATTATTGTCTCAATGAATGTAAGAAAAATATCATAAGATTTAAGATACCTAGGTTTGCTGCTTTGCCATACGATTCACATTGCTCCTAGCTCCGCCGCAGAGCTCTTTTGCTTGTCATGCGGGCATTCGTGCAGCTGGCTGCCTTGTAGACAGACAGCCAGCTGATATAGTAGTTTAGGGTCGAATAGGAATGATAATATTCAGGACTTGTCTTTTATTAACATACTCTTTAGCAGTCGCTTTACATTCGAAGGCTACATGCCAACTAACTAGCCGAGCATTTGTAATCTGATCCCAGCTTTCCTGAGTGGGAAGTTTTATTTGTGTCAGTGAGAAACAGAGTTTGACAGTTTATGGGTTCATGCAGCTGATTTGAACATATTTGATTTGATATCTTTGAACGTAAATGTTTTAAAACAGTCATCTTTGGGGTCAATATAAATAAGGCTACATTTAAACCATGTAATTTCAAGACCAGATATTCATTGCTCTGACTATGTGTAAGAAATTGTATCCTGTAGCTTAAATACACAAACTCTCCGACTGTTATTAGTAATTCATCCTATAGGAGACTGTCGCTGTGATCCATACGTCCATATATCTGGATAATGTGTGAAACTAAACCCTCTTATCTTGTTTTCCGTAGGGTGCTGACTACCTTGTGACTAAACAGCAGCTTTATCTCAAGTAGGTTGTGATCTGACTGAAATGACAGAATGGTGCCGTTCAGTCTGTGAATGAATCCCTGCTGTCTCCCATGCAGTTACTGCACAAACATCAGCTTCTACCTGGTGCTTAAGGCAAAGCGGATCCCTGCACACAACCACCCCGTGATCGAACGTCTGCTCACCTACAGAAATGTAAGCCCTCGCTGCGCTGACGCGGCAAACGTTGATCATTCATACTTGTCATGTCAAGTTCAGTCTGAGTTTGAGAAGCAAGTAGTTACAGGAATAAAGAAAGGAGCTAATGATGGACTTATAAATGTAGGTGAGATCCCAATGACACTGTATCTATGACATGAAAGCCCATCATCCGTTACAGTCAGTGGTTTTTACAGCCGCACATTTCACTGTTTTAACACAATTGTTTGTGCTGCACATCCACAGTAAAGTCGTAATGCTGTGATTCACCATAGCAGCCACAGCAGAGCAAAAAGACCGTCATGTCTAGAAGCAGAAAACCTTTTTTTTTCAGCTACAGTGACTGTCCCTCATAGTTAGTTTTTTAAATTGCTTAATGCTTAATGCTCCTGCTCCTACACCTGGCTGTGGTTCCTGTCTCTGGCTCGACTCGCGCCCCTGACTGTCCCCCCAACCACGGCTGGATGAAGCTTGTCTGCTGAACTTTAAATATGTAGTTGTAGAGTTTGATAAGTTAATTCTTCTCTACGAGTTCTGGTAAATCGCCTGTCCGTCCTGGGGGAGGATCCCACCTTCATGTGGGCACCCCTGAGGTTTCTTCGTTTTTTTCCCCGAATCCGTTTTTTTAGGAGTTTTTCCTTACCGCGAAGGGGGGTCTAAGGGCAGGGATGCCAGTATAGCTTAGTCAGTTTGTTAGTTCATTTTAGTATTTTTCTATTGAACTCTTTGTATTCATGATCCTTTTGAGTTCATGTTTTACTTCAAAGCCCATCGAGGCGACTGTTGTTGTGATTTTTGGCTCTACAAATAAAATTGAATTGAATTGAATTAATAAGCTATTTTAACATTGATGTATTAAGAGAAGGATAGTAATCCAATAATAAATAATCAGAAAATAATCAGACCTTACAATGATGAGCATCTACAGCTTTTCCTTCTCTCTGGCCTCTCCACGCCTGCAGCTCATCAATGATCTACGCCCAGTGGATGCGCGGCTCTCACCTGAGTTTCGTAAACTGCTGTCTGGCGATCAGGAAACCACCAACAGACCAGCAGAAGACAAGAAAACCAAAGTCCCTGATAAAGAAAAAAAGGTAAGGAGCCCTACAGATAACCTGTTCACGGCAAAAGCCAGAACCCCTAAGAAATAAGTCAGAAATTCTTATCCTATTGGCAGATTTTCTTTAAATAAGCAATAAAATATGGCAATAGAAAAAAAAGAACGAATACCAAGATTATTTTTCCATTCAAAAACTTTCTTGATAAGATTATTTTTCTTGAAAGACGGAAAATAAGACATTTTTTTCTTGAAACGAGGGTCTTTTTACTTTCTTGAGATTCCGTTTTTTTCACTGATCATGGAAAGATGGATACACGGACAGACCCAGAGAAACCTCACATGTGTGGAGGCTGTTGCTGGTGTTTGACAGCTGATGATCTTCTGATGATGCAGGACTCTGATGAAACGGTGCCTGAGGCTGAAGACGACTCCGACTCCGACCTGGATGAAGAGGCTGCTTTGAATTTCTATAGAGAAATGGAGAAACGTACGAAATTGAAGAGAAAAAACAGTCGTCCGGAAGCTGAAGAGTAAGAACGACTGGAGTCTTTGGTGTGTGGCTTGTTATCAGAATGAACGGACGTCTAATAAATGGGATATTTAATGCAGGTTTGAGGAGAAGTACAGCGATGAGGAGCAGCTGGATCCAGACAACAAGAGAGGAATCACTTACCAGGTACTGAGGAGCAACTACAAAGTCTTCATCCCTTTGGGGATATATCAATATCCATTCAGGATTCCTAACAAAAGATTGGGTTTGGAAGGCCTCGTAGATTACTTTTATTGGTACAAAATAGGTATTCGTAGGAGCAAAAACAGTACATTTAACACCAGAGAGGACACCAGCAATAAATCAGACTGTAAATCTTGGACCGTTTATGGGCTCACTGTGATGCGGCTGATTCTGACATGGAGAAAATCAGCGCAAAGCCGCTTCCCCCCCCACTTCACAATCCACTGGAATAACGTTAATTTCCTCAGTGGTTAAAGAGCTACGGTGGTTAAGTACGGGATGATGGTGTGCATTGTCAGAAATTATACCATGGTCCGGGTGAATACTCGATTCTGATTGGCTGCTGTGTGTGTATTAAAACGTGATACACCACAGTGAAAATCGCACGCCTAAAAAAGAAGTTCTGGTCACGTAGCTTAAATGTTTTGTATCACTGCACCGGCTTCTTTAAAACAAACTTTAGCTTCATCAACTGAACATAAACAAGCGGTAAGAGGTGAACTTTCTCTCTGAACTGATGCTTTATTTTTCACAACGATCAGCATAGATATCGCTTTCCTCGAGGTCTGCGCCGGCAAAGTCGCACACACCACGTAACAAATAGTCCGCTTTTTGTGAAAAAAGCGTTCCAAACCGAAAAAATAATACGAATAAAGTACTAAAAACTGGTCGAATATTTATATATTTTGTATGTGACTATGGTACTAGTGGGATAATGGCCTTCAAAGTCGGCCGTCATCCCGCTTATACCACGCCACTTACAAAAGAAAATAAACATTCAAACAGTTTTTAGTAGCGATCAGCGATGTATATGCTGATCGTCACGATAAGTTAAATAAAGCATCAGTTCAGAGGGAAAGTTCACCTCTTACCGCTTGTTTTGTTTTAAAGAAGCCAGCGCAGTGATATAGAACATATAAGCTATGTGACCGGATCTTCTTTTTTAGGTGTGCATCATCATTTTTTAATCCACACCCAACAGCCAATCAGAATCAAGCATTCACCCGGACCATGGTATAAAAGAATGTAAACGCAGATAGCTTATAAATCTGCTGTGGTTGTACAAGGATTCGATTCGCAGAAGTGACAGATTTTTTTACGGTTTCTCAGTTGTTAAACAGTCATTGAAAAATCTCTGGCTGTATCTTTTTATTTAAGGACTTAAATATTCTTTTTTTCAAATCTCTTTCCTTTTGAGTGTAACAAAAACAAGAGTCACAGTGCATCAAAGTAGTTCTTAGCTGGGCATAAATTGAATGCGGCACATTTACAAAGTTTTCTCAAGGGTCGTAGACTTAAATCTAACAGAGATCTCAGTGTGTATCCTTCAACTGTTTCCATGTAACTGAAAGCATGAATGTGGACTGAAACTTTCAGATGGCAAAGAACAAAGGGCTGACGCCGAAGAGGAAGAAGATTGACCGAAATCCCAGAGTCAAGCACAGAGAGAAGTTCAGACGGGCCAAGATCCGCAGAAAGGGCCAGGTTCGGGCTCCATTAATAAACCCGTGTTTATGCATCATAAACTCTATAGAAGTATTTAGAAGTCCCTGGTGTAATGAGACATGATGCTGTTCGTGTTTGCCAGGTCCGAGATGTCCGACGAGAGGAGCAGCGCTACAGCGGCGAGATGTCAGGTATTCGTGCCGGTGTCAAGAAGAGCACCAAGCTCAAGTAACCAGGAGCTGCGTGCTCGTCTGCCACCGTTCCTTACCATGACATTAAAAAGGACTTTTGATTTTCACATTTGTAAATTGTTGACCTTTTTCCAGTTTGAATAAAAGGTTTTCAAATCCATTATTTTAAACGATGTCTATTTGCAAAGATGACATCATTTCTCAAACAATCTAGACATAAATGAAAAGCAGATAAACGAAGGCATTTTGTTTAATTGCAAAGCTTCTGGAATCAGAGAAATAAAGGACAAACTGAAGCAGGATCGATCAGCAGCACAGACTAAACCCGTCCGTCAGCCGATTGGTTGGTTTATGAACTTTGTATGAGCAAATATCAGGTTGCTGACGATCTTCTCCTCGATTTCCACCTCATTCTTGGCGTCCTCTTCATTGAGGGTCAGCTCGGTCTGAGTGTCGGGGGTCACGACCACCACGTGACCCCGTCTGGAGTCCAGTATGTTGGCCACAACTGCTTGGTGCCTGTAAGCGTCCAGAGCCCGTCGAGCCTTGTCAAGCAGGATGGATGCATCAGTCTCTAGCTTGAAGGAGATGACAAACGCTTTAGGGGCCCAGTCCTTGACCAGAGGGGACAGAATCTTTGGGACCATTTTCATGCTGAGCTGCAAGAGACAGAAAACATTTGGTTTTTAACTTAAAAAGATGAGAGCATTTATCTGCCGACAAGCAGCAGGAGAATTGGGTCATGAGGTGTTGGTGCGTTAGGTTATTTGTTTATTTTAGCAGGACTGGACCGAGTGACCCTTCCTCCATCGCGTTCCAAACAGGAAGTACCTGCTGGTTCCAAGAAGCCAAAATCCTATTGACTTCTACAGCCATTATTCAGTCATTCTATTGCTCAGACTAACCATTCTTGCTCTGGTGCCTTTTTTAGTTTTTGCTAATCCTAATTTTTTTTTCGTGATATTTTTTCTGGCCGGTCAAATGACTCAATAAATGTAGGCGCTGCCGGTTGGCCTCCATGTTGCATGTTCAAAACATTTGACAGATTTTGGACCAATCACTGCTTACTGACAGTAAAAAAAAAAAAGGCAACTGAATAGAGTTTATTTGGTGGGAGCCTAAAGTTAACCATTTTCTCTGGGTGACGTCGCACTCGCTCTGTCCAGTTCTCATATTTAGTCAGTGATGAAGATACTTTTTGTTGTGGCTTCAGAATCCCAATTCCTCACTGTGGCATTCTGGGTAGTCGTCATATTTCACTTACCTGAAGAGGACCGTTGGAAGACTGGATTTTGTGCTCAGGCATCTCTGATGCAGGGATGTAGAAATCAGACACAGCAGCAGCCAAGTAGAACATGGCCAAAGATCCTAAAACGAAGGGGAAAAGTTTCAGATGACGTTGTGGATCAAACACCAACCTACGCTCAGCCGGCAGCTGCTGTTCTGCACCTATTGAGCTGAGCTCCTGTGCTGCAGCTTTGAGCAAATGCAGGTACTCTGACAGAGTGTTGAACTCGATGGGCAGCAGGAGTCCTCCTTCTTTCACTTCATTATACCTCTTCAGTACTTTGCCGACGTTTGGGAGCAGCTGCTGGTTAACCACCACTTCACCGGTGTTTCCAGAGGCTCCTTCTCCACCTCTGAACTGCAGAGCCTCTAACAGGTTGACGGGTAGAAACATTCGTGTGTAGGGGTAGAGAGAGCGATGCCTGTGCAGGAAAATGACAGCGTAGCCGGAGTCTATGAAGTACTCTGCCGATGAGGCTCCTCGTCTGCCGCTGCTGAAGTTATCCAGGAATCGCACCGTACGCGACTCGAGGGGAACCTTGGTGCCTCCTGATGTGATGAGAACCACCCGCCGACCTGCGTCTGCGTGACGCCTGGCGAAGGCAGACATCTTCTCCTTCACCTCATCAACATGGGAGGGAGCAGCAAATTCTTCCGCCAGCTTCCCATCTATGGAAGATCCTCTGGGTTCAGCCATTTCTGAGGAGAGAGGACACGATCAAGAAAAGAGTACGAGGTACATGTGTTTACAGACGTAATGCAGCATGTGGTAGCTCTAAACTTATTTTATTAACTACTATGTAGGGGAAAAGGTTAAAATGTTATGGAAAATTTTATTATTTTCTCATCTTTGTAAAACAAAAATTAGTGTCCTTATAATAAATATTATGGATTAGATATTAGGATCATTTCTGCGCTTGAAAAGCTTTTTCCAGTTCTAAGAAAATCTTAAAAGGATTGGAATTTAGCTTTGACCAGGCTTTATGGTTCCCCAAAGATTTACATGCTTCAAGTCTACATAAGTAGACAGATCAATAATAATAACTAAACAAAAATCAAAAGCTTGTGGAACAATTCACATATGGTTTAATGTTGATGTTCCTTTTATTTTGAAAATCCCATACTCATAAATGAGTGTTTATCTGCTGAAATCCACCAGAACAGCAAATGTTTCTAACAGAAGCTGCTAACCAGGAATTGGTTTATCTTCAAACGTCGCAAAAATACAAATGAGCAGTTTTGTCGAGCTTAATATTTTGCAGAAAATGCGAAATTTCTTTATGCTAAAGGTTGAGTTGGCAGGAGAGGCGGGTTAGATTGAGGAAGGTAGCAATATTTATTTCTCTGTGAACAAAAGGCAAAAACGTTACATTGTCTGGTATTTGACAAGAAACGAGGCACCGTAATACCATTCCAGACAAAGAGACTGAAATATGGTCCGTCATCATACTTACAGACAAAGCTGCAGAGCGCTTTCCCTAATAACGCAGTCCCTCTGACAGCAACTTCCTGAAAGTAAAGAGCGCCCGAACTCTGCGGTCTCTATTGAAACGACACAACGCGACAGCGCCGTCTGTGGTGGTATGTGGTACTACAGGAACTGCATTAGCTTTAAATTAGCTCTGAACCAGCATCACCATTAACAATTCAAATACAAGAAAAATGTAAAAAAATTTAAAAGTAAAAGAAATCTTAGCAGTGATTAGAGAGTAGGTGGCTCTAAGAATGTCATAAACTGGTAAATAAGCAGACATAATAATAATAATAGTAATAATAATAATACTTATAATAATAATAAAAATATTCTAAATAAATAAATATACCCACATTGTTCAGCCTTAATTAGATAGGGGGATAATATTATAAAATACATTTTACACTTTGAAATATTTTCTTTTCTTCTCCAAAATCTTAGTTATTTCTGTGTTTAGAACCATTTTAAAAATATTTTTTACACGTATTTCTTATCATCTTATCAATGCCCAGTTACTTTCTTTTTCTTTTTTAAAAAAAGAGGGGGAGGGAGGGCATATCAAAGTTTTGAAACCCATCATAAATTTCACCGGATTAACTCGGGATAGACAAACAGAGCCGGCTGCTCCATGGATTACTTTCATGAGAAAGTGCAAAAGGACGCTGTGGCCTCCAGGGGGCGCTACAAAGCTGGGGAAAAACACTTTTAATCACATGAAATATAATTTAAAATGTTTACTACTAAAATACAATAGTCAACACGAAATCAAAAATATGCTCAGTTATTTTTTAACTATAAATTATCTTCATGTAAGCAACCCTCTCTCCCACTCCGTTTTCTGATCAGTCCCTGCTTGGGGTAAATTTATCAAAGTATTTTTATTTGTCTATTATTTTAACCCGTTATTATCTAAAAGCAGGTTCATTTTTGAAACCATCCAGCTGAGTTAAAGTCGTTGTTTTATTATTATTATTATTGTTGTTGTTGTTGTTATTTCATCATCATTTTGAACTTATATAATTCTGGACTTGTTCCACAGGTTCGTCCTCTCACTGGAATTCACTGGAATAGACCTTTTTCACACTTCCGCATTTTTCGACCGGAAATACGTCAATGACGTGTAAAACAACTTCCTGTTAGCGTAGCAGCAGATATGAAGAATGGCAGAGTCGAAGAGTTGCAGTCTCTGTTGCGTTCCAGGCTGTTCGTCTTCCAACCAAAAACAGCCTTACCTTTCATTTCATTATTTTCCTGTGGATCCAAACCTGAAACCCAAATGGATATAGGCGATCCGAAGAGATGAAGGGCATAGTTTTAATGTAAACACAGGTAGCACCCTCTGCTGCCGGCACTTACTAACTTCGCTCCGGGATTGTGGTGCGGCTGCGTCGTTCGTCGCCTGAAGAGTGGTGTTGCCCCGAGTATTTTCCCTTGGAACAACTTTACTGATCCTTTGAGAAGGGAGTCAGAATATGACAGAACCTCAAACGTCAGGCTATGCAGCTAAGCTGTGAAGATACTAGCGACATGGTGGCTAAGCTAAGACAGTAAAGATGGATCACGACTACGTGACACACCCACCTGCAGGTAAGGTTGTTCATAATGTGTTTGGTTAACGTTAGTCAACTATGTGTACCGTTATTGGATACATGCATTTCTACCTGAACAAATTAATATTTATAATAAAAGATGTTCATGCTCTCACCTATTTTAATTACATGTATTTAATCACTTTTGAGCATTTTGTCATTTTGTAATTTCCTTAACAAAAATAAATGAAATGTATTTGTAATTAAATACTTAACATACTTTTCAAAACATGATTACTGTGTTGTGTTAAAAGGTAGAATAAATATATTAAGACTGATTTTTAATTTCTTTATCTTCACAGGTGCTCTGGATGAGGCTTTGGATTACATCCATGACTTAGAAGCCAAGTTCCTTTGCTGGAGCCAGGAGACGATGTCATGGCGGACAAAAGTTCCTCGTTCAAGACCTCCTAACTGACATTGGATCTAAGATCATCATTCCACCTTTTAAGCTTTCAACTCAATTCAGCAAGGAGGAAACAGAACAAACCGCAGCCATGGCCCGCCTCAGAATTATGGTGGAAAGAGTGATCAGTAGGATAAAGTCCTTTCACATCAGGAACTCTCTGTGCCGCTCACACTGATGGGCAGTGTGAATCAGATCTGGCTTAACCGCCGTGTTTTGGCAAATTATCATGGACTTTTTTGTTTTGAAGAGTGAATTAATGTTTGGTATGTAAATAATGTATAATGTGCAAATAGTATGGAAAAATTTAGTGTTTCCACATATTCTTAAAATCTAATTAAATATAATTGTTATATTCGTAATGTTTTTCTGTTGAAATGTGACTGACTACACAAAAAAATTAGATGAACAAATAAAACAATTTTGGTCAAAATTGTGCCTCGTTTAATTTTTTGGTATGCAAATAACATCAAACATTTACAATAAAAAATAACATTACAGATCAACAGTAAGACAGAAGGCTGAACTGATTGTTAAAGACAAGATAAGTGTAATTTAAGGTATGCATTCATGCATTTGCCACAATATATATCCAAGTTCTCTTTCATTCCATCTCAGAAACCCATCCAACACAACCATGAGAGGGTGGGGCTGCACCTGGCATAATCTGCTTCCAGATGCCATCATATGGATCTGGCTGTGGTCCTACACAAGAGAAACACAACACACAAAAGTTAGACATAAGTGCATAACTACATTTCAATTTAATTCATTATATCTGCTGTAACCATAATTTGGTTAGTCATAAGATTAAAAAAAAAAAAAACTTAACTTGCTCACAAAGCAACAAAAAGTTAATCACCTGTATGCCTTTTACAGTGTGGACCTCTGACCGTCCCTGCCAACTGTTTTGGGTTTTTGCACCACCAGCTCACTAACCGGTTCAGGATGGATTCCCTTATAAGTAAAAGGCAGAAAGCAATTAAAGTCTGTAGTAACTACTTGGGGTGTTTTTATAATAATTTAGAGTTGTTATGGATACACATACGTTCTTAAAAAATAATGACAATATGATCACAAACCCACCTGTGCCATCTTTGCAAGCCACTCGTGCAGGCCAGGGGGGTGGAGCAGCCTGCAGACCCAGCTGTGAATAATGTGCGGTCTGGAACAGGATGGCAACTATGTGATTGCAAAATCCTTTAGCAGCCACACAACTGCAGACGAAAGCTTTCAGGTTGGCACTTTCTGCGTCCAGTGATATCTAGACACAATAAATTATATAGGTTAAAATTAGGACATACTTATGTTGCTACATCAATGTTCAGAATGACATGAAACTATAACTGTCAATAGGGTGACCAGATTTGAGTTTGTAAAAAAGAGGAGTGAAGTGAGTTTGTGAGATATTTCATCGAGAGTAATTGGTGTTCAGAGCTGCATACATGAAGCAAATATAATTACATTTCATCTATGTTCAATGTTATTTTATTATATAAGTATCAAAAGAGAGGACATGTCCAGGAAAAGAGGACTTCTGCTCACCATACTTTCAGAAAAATAATACTAGTAAGTGAAGAAAGTGCCGCAACCGCAGCAAAATGAACACGCATACGGGCAACTTAACATTTCTTATTTACAGCTTCACCAAATTTTTGGGTGTTATGTTAATCTCATGCCTTTTCACTTAAACATACACACAACATATTCACTGCGATGCCTTATATTACAAATTAATAACACCAGGATTTACAGTTGACGTAAACACACAGAGTTACCGGTGATGCGGCTATGGCTAAAGCTAGCTGAAGCTTACCTTGGTAATGGTGGATAAACTCTTCGTGGACGAATTTATATCCCATGTCCAATTTGTTTCCTTTAGTGGACGATTGCATCTTCACACTCTTCATCACATCGGTGCTGGTGAACTTCGGAACACAACTCAGGCTCTTCGAAAACACTCTAGGCTCTGCCATTCCTCCGCCAGCGAAGCACAAACCGGAACTAGGTTTACACGTTGATGACGTACTTCCGGTTTTTGCGAAAAAGGTCTATTCACTGAGCTCCTGAGAGCTGCCACCTCTTCCACAGCTGACGTAGAAGCAGTCTCCATCATAGCCAATGGTTCACACCCCTATAGACGAGACCAGAACATGGGGTTGAACCTTTAAAACCAGTTGGAGCAGAAGTGTGGTTCTGGTTCTGGCTGTGGAACAGTAGCAAAGCAGTTGCAGTCCGATAAAGTCAATTCTGCAGTTGGACTTTCCTCTCTTTTCATCACACTGTCCATGACTCAGTGATGTTATGGCAAGACTACCTATCAGGTGAGCTACATATCAGCTGGTATTAATTCAGAACGAGTTTTTCCATCCAGTCTTAAGGTGGTAGTGCTGTCACATGGCATCATCTTAGCTCCAGGCACACAATTTAGAGAGCCACTCTGGATCCTGCATTAGTCCTTTGCCTGACTCTGGAGAGCATTTACTATTATGAACTCTAGTCAATATTCTGTGACATCACAGGGCCGGACTCGTTTCAGTTCTTTCAGGTGAAAATGCTGCTCAAGACTGTAAACACAAAGAAAACTGTGGTCAAAAGCTGAGATCCAACATTCTGGAAACCACAGCTTTGAAGTAAATGAGCCTTCAAAGCAGAATGCAACCTTGCATTGTAGAAGACCATGTGCCTGCACAAAGAACAATACAGAACAGAAAGGACCTTCTTAGAAACTGAACTTAAGCGGGAAGCTTGAAGATGCAAGCACTAACAAAGTTTGGATCCGTCTGGTTGGTTATTTTTTTTAGAAGTTTATTAGATCCCACCTACTTTGGTTTGACTGAGTGGTAAATGTGTATCTGAGTTTAATATAAGTTGTTGTTGAATGTGGTGCAAACAGCTGGTCACTGTCTGTCTGCTGGAGGTCAGTGTTCTTTGTAAATAAAGGACTGGACCTTCTAACCTCTCTGATTTAGTTTTCATGCAGTGAAATCTGAGTTTACATGCTACTGTGACAGTGATTGTTGGCAATTGCAGCTCTCAATATTGCTTCATACTGGTTTGAAGTGGATGTGTGCTCTAATTTATTTTTTCTTCAATGAACTTTCAATCGTCTCATAATAAAGTGAAAGAGATTGTGGCTGGTAGAGGAGGATGCTGAGGAGCACAGAGGCCACCAACGTTCTGCAGGGTCAGTCACAGACATGACAAAAATATAGAAAATAAATTATAAAAGCTAAATGCATTTTTGCTGCAAACATGCATTTTGCAGTATTAGGCCTGCAAAATTAATCGCAAATTTATCGTTATCGCGATTTCAGGCTGTGCAATATCCTTATCGCAAAAGTCAGCGAAAATCGCAATAAATGGTGAATCTTAAATGTGCTAAAAGAATCTTATGGCAACTTGAACTATTTAATTAATTGAATAAATCCCATTATCCAGTTGACCAATCAGATGGAGCCCCTCACGTTGTTGACCAAGCGGATGGAGCTTTTATGGTAGATGTTGCCCTGGTAATTAGACGAGGTCATTTGGAGAATAATTTAAGGTATTTTGACTCTTCTTTAAATTAAACTTTTGCAGTGAAATGGAAATGTTTTTGTTGTTTTTGCCATTTGTTCATTTATCGCAAGTTATTTCAATATTGATCACTAATCGCGAGTTTTCCTCATATCGTGCAGCTCTATGCAGTATTCTATTTCTTTATTCTAGAAAATGTCCTCTTGGGAACTTGGATGCTTCTTGCAGAGCTGGGTGTTCATCCTGCTTGACTGCATTTCCCTGTGCAGAGAAGACAAAGTGCACCGACAACACCTCTAAGAATCCTGTATTTGTCTTATAAACTTGGCACAACACTGGGCAGCTGCTTGCTGTCTTTAAGTAGCATATTTATGCACAGATGGTCTCAGTCTTTCTGTTTGGTAATGCTTCATATCCCTATTGATAAGGCTTTTAGATGGGCTGGCTGCACATGGATGCTTGTTATTACCCATCTCTCATATTATTTGAATTTAAAACGAGGAATTAAAACAATTCAATTGTGTTAAGATCACACGGGTAAAACACTACCATTTAGACAACATATCTTTGAAAAACTAGCTTTGAAAATGGCCAACCCTTCCAATCTGCAGTCAATGTAAGAAAAGATGAAAATAATATTCACAGAGAACACTCAGGAAAATGAAGTGTACACTCCATGAACAGATTAATGTGGATTCATTTTTATTTGATTGTTTTTATTCCTGTCGTGAAAGTACCACAACACCGCCTCACAATATTCATTCAATGCAACTTCCAAAGCTACACAAATCCCAAGACTACCCAGAATGCATTTAACACAAATTGCAAAGCTGTGCATGTTTCTTAAAGGCTTTAAGTTAAGGCTTTGTACTGTTTGTCAGGTTAATGTGTCAATGTCAATGTGTTTGTGTCACAGAATGAAAAGTGGTTTTAAATTGTTTAAATGTCATGTTGTGCCTTCTGTAAATGTGTTCATGGAAATTCTGACATGTCTGAAATGTTTGTGAAGGTTTTTAAAAGCTGGTGTCTATTGTGAATAGATCTACTTGAAGCACCAAACCTGTTTCTGAGACTAATTCTTCTCTCATATTGTTCCAACGGTTTCTGCGTACCAATTTAATTAAAAAAAACCTTCAATGAAAAAATTAGAAAAAGAATGACAACAATGGGAAATGTGAAAAGACTTTTCATTTTGTAAAGGCTTAACAATTGCGATAACTTTGTTATAATTTGATCAAATTTCATCAAAGCATTTTAAGGAGGCGGATGTTATTAAAATTTTTCAAAGAAGCCTAAAAAAGACCACAAAAATATTAGTTAGGCAAACGAGATTAAACAGTTACCAACATAACTGCAACTCTGATTATACAAAAAGGGGATTCATAAAAGTCGGCAATTTACCATGTAGAAATTTCTGTTTACGCTTTTCAGTGCTAATTGACAAATTCTGTAAAAACAAAACATCTTCCGTAAATTTGGAGCAAAAAATCCACTTATCAATTTTTAGGTTTCTGACTGGCAGTAGCAAGAATGAAACCACAAGAGGCGCTGTTGCACTACTCTGTGGACGACATGGAGATCCTGGATGTGATGTAATGTTAATGATGGACAATCACCGAGCAAAAAAAAAATAAAAAAAATCGTTGTATAAAAATTGTCCTTAAAGCAATGCCCTTTTAAATAGATAAAAATCACCTTAAAGTAGACAGTAAAGACTTTGCCTATAAATTGTGGGACTCAATTAAGATATTCTAAATATTAACCAATTATGTAGTTGTTTGATGTTGTATTTTATTATTAATTTATTTATGTTTGATTAGGCTATACATTGGGCCAATTCTTGTGATAATATATTTTTTAGAATTTATATAAAATCTACATTTCACAGTATGGATAGACCTATGTATTTTATTGAGTTAAAAATAATGCTTAAAGAAAATCTTTTTTAATTTGCTTTTTTAAACCTTCATTTCATTTTACGATTACTTATACTTATATTTAAAAAAAAACTATTGGCTGTCACAAAGGTTACTGTTTGACAAATGTAAATAAAATTCATCAAAACAATATGCAAAGAAAAACAAATTGTGTCACATCAGCATGCGCAAAGCCTTACTGAATTACTTATTGGCTTTTGAATTTATGTTATTAATATATTTGAAGTAACCAAGCATTTACAACAGGTGACGCTTTATTGGTCAAAACCTAACTTCTATTTTTCTTCAAGAACGAAAATTTTGGTTCTTCTTATTTTTTTAATCACACTATCTTACAAAGGAAAATCGTATCTTAAAAAGCGAGTATTATTGATAGTTTTCTTAATAAAGCATTGTGATGTAAAGACGCTGCTTCTCCTGCGGGCGAGGCATCTCACCGCTCTAGTTTCTGTGGCGGCAGGCGTGGTGAAAGACATGGGTGGGGAGAAGGGGAACCTTCAAATCTGAAAGTAGTTCCGGGCACTTTACCCAAACTGGGGAGATTCCCGGATGTTGGCTCAGCCGCCGAGAGAAAGGCGAACGGGAGAAGGCGGAGTAAAACTGAGGAGGTACGCCACCGCACCGCAGGCACACCGGCGAGGCTACGGCAAATCGCTTTGCATAGGAAAACAACGACAAGAGAGCAGGACACTCCTTGGAGGACACGCTTCACAAGAAGAGGAAAGTAAAGGAGCTGGAGACACTTACTCTGAAACTACAGTGAGGAATAAGGAGAGACACCGTCAACAGCTTCCATCCAGTAAGTGAGCTACTACACGGGCATGCCGTGGAAGTTGAACTCAGGCCCACGAAATGGACGACTTTTACGGGGAAGTGAACTGCACTGAAGTTCTGGGGCTTGAGCCTAGTGAACAGGCCCACGGTGACAGTTTTCCGTTCAGTGTTGCAGGGCGTACAGGGACATTTTTCCTCCCACCCAGCCAGCGTTTACCGTGGTCAGCGTTTGTACACTCTGGACGCGCTGCTGTAACTCTCCCAAGTTGACAGCTCTGGCATTAGCCTGCTAGCACCGCTGTGCAACCGGTGACAACTGACAGGGCAACTTTGACAGCTAGCTAGCCAGCCCGGGTAGCCTGTTGACTTCAGCTGTGCGGTTTTGGCGCTTTCTTAAGTTATAATGTAGCGCGTGCGTTCCTAGCATGAGGTGCATTTTAACGACCTATCCCGAACCTCTCACTGCTATCGTTAGCTAGCTGTTTGGTATGTCAGGCGTTGTGTCCAGCATTAGGTGGGGGGGAGTGTGTTTGAGAGCCCAGTCAGTGTCATTTAGCGTTCTTTCGTGCTCGGACTCACAGCTGTTGCGGTTTGTTCTCTCGTCTGTCAGTCGTCTGTTTCTCTTGTGGCTAATGAATTCCTCCAGAAAATGTCCCACCCTTCTCTGTAAAAACGAGGAATTTTGCGCCTTTGGTCGCGGGTTCATTGGCTGAACAGTCAACAAGTGCACAACAATTCAATGGATTCTGATTTGGAGAATGTCTGCGGTGCAGCTTCGTTGAATGTCTTAAGGAGGCATGGTTGGTGTTATGTCTGATCCGCGGTTCAAGGTAGTAGCTTTGTTTGCATTCATGATTTATTAGCACTTTTCAGCCCTTATATTATAGAGCTCATGTCCTATACTTGTTGCCACATTAAGCTGGACAGGTGTTAGATTTTTCTACCTCAGCTTTCATTACTTTCCTCCAGAACGCCTTTATAAAACCTTTTATTTTTTACTCTTTTTTGTGTTTTGTTTTTTTTTTGTTCAGACCAGTAATTTCCTGTCATTTACTGATCAATATTCTGCTGCTCGTTTTTAATTAGAAGGATTATCAGCTACTAGATTATTAGTTAGTCGTCAGACTCTATCAAGCTTGATTTTTAATTTGCAATAAACCAAGCAACCAAAGGGCGAATTTTATGACTAATATCAACTTAACTCTGGCATTTCTACTTTGATGAACTTTATTTGAGCTAACGAAATACCCACAATGTTAGTCAGCACCCATAATCAAAGGTCAGAACTGGTTTGCTTCTTAATCACCCATCCTTTAAATAGCAGGCCTGCAGAGCTGTCTGCATTGAGGCTATTTGTGCATGTAACTATAGAGGACACATTGGGTTTTAGTTTTGATACATATCCTTTGAGGTAAGGTCAGCAAAATTAGCTTCATCCCACAAATTCCAAAAATGGATTTGTATGTTTTCTTCAAATAGTTGTCATGTTTTAGAATCTTGTGGTTTTTGGTTGCAAAAGAAAACGACAACAACAACAAAACAGACACTGTCGATTTCTTCACACCCAAATATTTTTATGCAAATCTTGTAATTCATTTGTATTAGTAGCAGTATATATATAGATATTTTTTCAAATTCTGATATTTTCATACAAAACTGGAAAAAAATAGTTTTCAAAGTTTAGTGCTGGCCTTATTAACACAATTTAAAAAAAGAAATTAGACAAGCATACATGTTATAACTCCTGGACAAATGCTTTTGTTACTGGAAGTCACTTCATACTAAATAAATGCGTATTGTTCTTATGTATTTTAACTAAATCTAAGTGAGTAGAATAGAGATGTGAATATGTGCAAAACTGAAGGCATAAGCTATTTTTACAAGATTTACAAAAAACATGACATTTTTAAGAGGTTTTGGTTTCAAAATAAAGTTTTATGAATATTTGATATTAGTTCAGAGATCGGGCTATAAAGTCCACAATGAATTGAAGTCAGTATCCTTACGTAAATGACTGCAATGGATTGTGTGAATATTTAACTATTTGAAAAGTGATTTCTGATAAAATAATGTTTCCAATTACTTATTTGGAAAGAGAAGATTCACATGTCTGCAAAATTATAACTAAAATATATGACAATCGTCTAAAAACAGAGAAATGTAATTATTGTGGTTGTTTTACTGCCTAAATCCACATTCTTTATTTAGAATTCAGCATGGGGGGCATCATGTAATTCAGCATGGGGGGCATCATGTTTGGCCAATCTCACTGAGAATTTTTTTTACTTCCACCTCTTCTTTAGGTGATCAAATAAAAATCCATGATTGGTAGTTGTCAGACTTGTAACTCAGTAGTAATATAGCCTTTAGCTAAACATTAAGGTTAATTCATTCTCTTATTGCGGACGAAATGTTGAGGTAGGACAGTTTTTTTTTTTTTTAATACTTTTGTAATGATTTATAATTGAAATTCAAAAGTTATTTAGATCTCTTTGTTTCCTCTGAAATGTGACATTTTTGTGAGTTACTTTGTCACCCTCATGAACTGTTGTCCTGTTTCCTTCTTTTGGGTTTAACAAAGACGCAACCTACTGTATACGTGTATATATAGGCTATATGGCAGCTTAAAATAAACTGACATTTTTTTCCTTCTCAGTGCACTTATATGTCCAGTATGAAATTGTGCTCTCATGGAAATGGGAAGAAAGGACTGGCTCAGTCTTCATTTGCACTGCTGTGCATCACTAGAATGCCGATGAGCTATGAAACCAATTCATCTGATGGAAATGCCTCCCTGATTCCAATTTAAATCTTGTTTGGAGTCACATTGTTAGAGACCACTTCCCCATGTTAAAGAAGTCTCTTTGTGTTAGAGATCAGAGAAGGATAATTGCGCTTAAGTGAACCTCATTTAGCGCTGGCCAGACCAATTACTGTAACTGCAGTTCTAGACGATTTTTGGAGCCTGTAGCAGCTGTCATTGACTCTTTCTAGCTGAGATATCAAATGATGAATACAATTGCATTGGCATGGCATCATTGGAATGGCATATCCTTAGATGGATTCTAATTAGTTTTTGCATATTTTGCTCAGCCTTTTTAATTTGGTATAAAGTTTTTAAATGAAATAGAAATTATGAAAGCTAGAATTGCTTTGTTTCAGTAATGACTGAAAATACATTATGCCCAAGGTGCAGCAGTAAGGTGGCAGAAGCCAAAAAAAAAAAAAAAAAGAGGCATTTCTTTCAGACAAAACCCTTGGGCTTGAGAGATATTCTATCATTAATTTTATTCAGGAGCCAAATTTTGAGTTTTGCTCTGCTGGGTGCTTTAATCTATTTTTGTTGTAAATTAATGAATTTTTAAAGAGCCCCTAGTTGGAAGCGGGGTAGATGAGGGAATGCAGCAGCACTGGTGCAATTTTCAGATGAGTCTGAACTCCAAGTTTATCAACACGTAGCAGAGTTACCACCTTAATCACACAAAAAAAAGGAAGACCTTCCTGAAGCACTAGACTGTCGTTTATTATTCCTCTATCAATACACTGTCGAGTTCTCCTCATTTAACCTTTCCTATATCTGCTGAGCAGACCTTTCAGGAAACTCGACATGTTTTATGCTTGTTTTAGGGTCATTATTAAAAAGAAATTACAGAAGCTTGAGATACCTTAACATTGGTAAAACACAACATTATACATGTGTTTTTTTTATGTAAAAAGCATTTAAATTTTTTCAAGGTCCCGTTATTACAACCCCCTTTTTTGTATGGACTGCTATTATTACCCACACCATGATTTAATGCTTTTGAGAAAAAAGTGAGCTGGTGAAAGAGCTGAGTAATTTAAAAATATATATATTTGAATTTTACAGTAAAAAAGCATGCGCAAAAGGGACGCTTGCTGTGTAATATGAGTCTTTGCCATGATTGTGCACATTTCTGTGTAATTGATGACAAAAAGGTAAGGTATGTTCTACAAGCTCAACAACTCTTGTGGAATTACTTTATTAAAAATCAAATTGATTTGACTTTATAACAAAGCACAATGCCATATATAATTAATCGAATTAAATAGGTATTAATATTTTCTTCAGCATTTTCCCTGATTTGTACCTGACGTAGTCTTTGTTTTCCACAAAGTTAAATTCCCATAACACTTTTTTTGCAAGGGAGCTCTAACATGTTTTTGGAAATTGCTGCTTATTAACTGTAAAGTGTTTTGCCTAGTAATGTTGCTAAACTTGGAATAATCTGAATAGCTGCTGTAACAAGTATCACATTTAATTTTTAAGTAATAAGAGAGAGTCCCTTTTTCACAGCCAGGGGCTGATATTGATTGTAAATTACCTTTCAGAATAAATAACACTGCACTTAAGTGTCCCAGCTGTGGTACTTTGTCTGCTCTGAGTTGGATTGAGTTCTGATGATAGTCAAAAAGGAAAAATTCAAATTGAGCATCATTATTTTGGTTAGTTTTAGAATTTAGACTCGCCGGCCACTTTATTCCCCCCCCCCCCCCCCCTTTTGCTTTTAGAACTGTCTTAATTCTTGGTGGCATAGACTCATCAAGATACTGGAAACATTCCTCAGAGAGTTTGGTTCATATGGAAAGGAAAGCATCATACAGTTGCTACAGATTTGTCGGCTGCAAATCCCCAATGCAAATATCCTGTTCCACTCCATCCCAAAGGTGCTCTGTTGGGTTGAGATCTGGTGTCTGTGGACACCATTTGAGTCCAGTGGAGTCATTGTCATGCTCAAGAAACCAGTCTGAGATGATTCCAGCTTTATGACATGGCGCCTTATCCTGCTGGAAGTAACCATCAGAAGATGGGTATATCTGTTCTTTGTTGTCAGTAGTGGCACCTGGTGTGGTCCTCTGGTGCTGTAGTCTATCTTCCTCAAGATTGGATATGTTGTGCATTCAGAGATGCTCTTTTGTGGACCTCGGTTGTAACCAGTGGTTATTTGAGTTACTGTTGCCTTTGTATCAGTCTGGTCATTCTCCTCTGACCTCTGGTATTACCAAGGCATTTCCGCCTCCAGAACTGCCGCTCAATGGATATTTTCCCCTTTTTTGGACCATTCACTGTAAACTATAGAGATGGTTGTGTGTGAAATACCAGTAGATCAGCAGTTTCTGTAATACTCAAACCAGCCCGTCTGGCACCAACAACGACGCCACATTTAAAGTCACTTCAATCTCCTTTCTTCCTCATTCTGATGCTCGGTTGAACTGCAGCAGATCGTCTTGACCATGTCTACATGCCTAAATGCATTGAGTTACTACCATGTGATTGGCTGATTAAAAATGTTTGTTAATAAGCAGTTGGACAGATGTGCCCAATAAAGTGGCTGATGAGTGTAAAATTTACCAGTTACTAATTTTCTACGTATTAGTGTTCACTTGATCTCACTGTTTTGCAGATTATTTTCAGTGCAATTTGGCATGATCTTTTTTAAATTTAGTTTTTCTATTTTTTATTTTTATTTTTCACTGCGCATCCCTGCAATAAACAAGGCAACACTACTAATTGAGATATAATTAACAGGGGTGTAACGATACACGTAGTTGAACCGAACCATTTTGGTACGGCAGTTTCGGTTCGGTTCACTTCTGTACCGTTTCAGTACGTTTTTTCTTTTTTCCCCGCATATGCATTGTAACGACCCAGCTGCTTTGTCACCTGTAGTGGGGAAACAAGAGCCGAGCTGCTAGTTAACTAGCTGCGTTGTCTGTCCTTGCCCCATAATCCACACGCCCTCAGCCTATGCCACAGGTAACACATCCAATCTGTCAACGAACTTAAAACGGCATCACCCGACAGTCACAATCGGGTCCACAAGAAAAAAATTGTGCAAGTTAAAAAATTTTTTTTCCAGGCCAGTGTTAAGCATAAAATGTTTTTGGTTCCTGGCAGCTAATAGTTTTTCTTATTTTATTAAGCAGATCACCTACATAGGTCAATTTTATTTATTATGTAAATCCAATAAATGCATTTTGCTAGTAATTTTTTTCTGCCTTTTTTGTACCGAGAAATACTAAAGATAGATAGATAGATAAAAACTTTATTAATCTCCCAAGGGAGAAATACAGGTGTCCGGCAGCAAAACACACACAATAAATAACAATAAAAGTTCATAACATAGCAGTTCATATCAGGCAGATTTGTTAAACAGCAGTACCGAACCGATGTGTACCAAATGGAGCCCTATGAAATTCTGAATCGAATTGAGATTTTGGTGTATCATGAAACCCCTAATAATTGAGAATAGAACTTTAATTGATCCCCCAATTTGGAAATTGAGTGTTGGGGGATCAATTAATACAGTGGTCCCCAACTCCCGGGCCGTGGACTGGTACCGGTCCGTGGGTCATTAGGTACCGGGCCGCAGAGAAAGAATAAATAACTTACACTACTTCCGTTTTATTTATTTCAGAAACTGAAAGATGTTTTACTTTGAAAAATTAGTGTAGATTCTCTGTTACATCTGTCTGTCTCTCTTGACGCAGGCCAAGGCGCTCTTCTCAGTCACGTGATAGATTACCGCTAAAATAAAACCCAGGAGCTAGCAAAATGTGTAAAAAAACAAACGTCTTTGGAAAGTTCTTTGCCAAGGGGAAAAAGTCCAGCCAGGAGACAGAAGATGAGCCTTCGACTTCCAAAAAAAGAGAGCTACATTGAATGTGGGAAGGGGAGAGGATGATGAGACCTGTGCAATGTACAATGTTAAGTGTGTCAAAATAAAAGCTCATGGTTAGGGTTCGTCTTCTCATGTCTCTGTTTTATGGTGTCAATTCAGCGCCTAATGTATTGCGCATCAAAACCGTAAAACCGCTAATTAAAACCCCAAATCCGCGAATCAATATGCATAAATTGAGAACCAAAACCCACAATTTGCAACCAAAATATATAACCCAAAGCACTATCATGTTTCTCAGCTGCCGATTTGTTTTTTCACCATTCTAAAATCGTCGTTTTGAGTTACGCTTTGATTCTGAAATTGTCTTTTTGAGTCGCGCTTTTATTTTTTGCGTCATGCTTTTATTTTCTTGCGGTTTTGATTCTAAAACCTGCACACGCAAAATCAGCGACACGTTAATTTTAGCGGATGGGAGCCGGGACATCCCTGACATCCAGAAGCTCATTGGCTACTGAATAACTCTGAGTCTCACGTCAACAAACCAGTTTCAGAAGGTGAGTCTTTCACATGTTTTTCAAATCTTTTACCATATTAAACGGTCAAACATGTACTATAAGTAACCGGAGGACGCCAGCATAGTCAGATGAGCTCCGCTAGTAGCTGCTAGTGAAAAAAGATGTTAGAAAGTAAGATGTTGCAAGAACAACTATCGCCATTCATTGTAAACAATGTTCTCCTGTGCTAGCCATGCTAGCCAGCTCAATGCTAGCGGTGTTTCCACCTCATTTGATGACTTTTATAGATTAAACTAAGTCGATTTTTGTTTTGTTTTTTTATGACTGTGTCATGTCAAGCCTGGGAATAATTGCCTGTGAATTGTCACTTGGATTAATCTAATATTTTTTTCAGGAAGTACATTAATATATAACCTATAAGGTTTCTCAACATTTCCTGGGGTTACAGAGGGAATTGAACAACATAGCAACATATTGCTGTGCCAAATTTACAAAATATGCTCCTGCACTATTCAGACTGGCAGAATTCTGGTACGAGTGAATCAGAGCAGAGAAAATTGTAGCAGACAAGCAAAACCATGCTTTATATGATTTTATTCCCCTTAAAATTATTCCACAAATAAGCATCCATAGAAATATTAATTATTTTTAAATTAGGTTGTGGTTTTAAAATGGACTAATCCTATATGTCTGTTGTTTTCTGTAACAACAATAAAGGCAGAAATACTGAGCCGACTGCGACAAGGTGTTGATGTCTACAACTTCTTGAAGGTCATTGAAACAATTTTAATCTTAATTTATTCTCTCCCTTTTTTTGGTTAATTCACTTTGATGTTTTTTGTTTCTTTCAAGATGCAGGCCCCAAAGACCGTGATGTCCCGGGTGTGATGCAAAGGCTTTCTGGGCAGGCTCACAGACATCTCCTGTTAACTGAAAGAGAAGCATTTAAAATAGTTGTCTATTTTGACCACAATTGCATTGACAACATGCCCAGGCACACTATCTGCTTCCCAGTTGTCAGTGCCTGCACAAAAACAGTGACTTTGCATCAGCCACCTAAAATCTTTTGAGGAGTTTTAAATTTCTCTGAATTGTGGTGCAGAATTTCACAGAATCTAATGCACTTGACTGTGTTTCAAAGATCTTTGCAAAACCCTCAACCAGTCATTTGTACAAAACATATTTAATGGGTCAAACATTAAAAAGTGAAGTTCAACTAAATACAAGTCGTGATTATTAGCCATTTACTTTCTTAAGGGGGGGGGGGTATTTTGTAAGGCAGATTAGATCTGTTCATATCGTTAGTTTTTGTTACATCCTGCTGTGATGACATGCATAGATCAGTACAGAAGTGTAAACGTCTTGGCCATGGTTTTCAGATGATCCACAAGGGTTGAACAGTAGGGACAGGTCTGAGTCAGAGAGAGAAAAAGCCACAGAGGGAACAGTAGCTGCATATTGTGACAATTGACTTCCTGTGAACCTGCAATCTCTAAGGTTGGGAAAAATGGTTTTGGGACACGGTTCTGGTACCTTTTTTGTTTTTGTTTTTTATAAATAGGGATGAACTTGATCTCCAACTAGGAAAGGTGTCACTTTCTTTGCTCCAAGAACATAACATACATAAAAGAAAATTACAGGAACGTGCATCTCATGACTCACTATTTTTACTGTATGTAACATGTTCAAGGGCATTACTGTTAATTTACAAATACTAATTTTTGGCACAGCAATATGTTGCTATGTTGTTCAATTCGCTCTGTAATCCCTAAGGAAATGTTGAGAAACCTTATAGGTTATACTAGGGCTGGGCGATATTGGATTTTTCATATCACGATATTGTTTTTTTCATATTGTGCGATAACGATATTAAAAACGATATCAAATAACTATATTTTTCAAAGTAATCTTTATTGCACACAGTTTTAAAAGACCACACATAAATTCAAATGTTTGAACTTTCAAGTTTAACAGAAAAATAGACAAAAAAATTGACACACAATTATGTCAATATAAAAAAAAGTGCAATAAACTAAAAAAAACTCCCAATAAACTCCTCAGTTTCTTTAAAATGCTCTTCAAGAAATTAAAGAAAGCTTAAAACAAAAATGTTCTTATTTAAATACTTTGTGCAACTTCGAATAGCTTTCAAAGACAAGTCAAAAAAGAACAACAGATCAACTTTAATGGCCTCCTATTCTGTGAGGCAACAAATAGGCACCATGGTCAGTGTGATTTCTGCTAAATGAACAAAAGCCTACAGATTGCGGGCAAGGAAGACAAGTATAAAAATGCCGAATGTAAAGACTGCTGCTGCAGCGCAGGTCTTACCGTTGTTTTTGAAGTCGGGGGGGTGGTGCTGCTTTAAGTGAGAAAAAAGGTTGGTGGTATTTCCACATTCATTAGGAACGTATCTTTGGGAAAATTTGCAGTAGACGTTACTTTGACTTTTATCCGACTTTAGATAACCGAAAAACATCCACACGGCGGAACTTTTCGGGCCGGTCCGTTCTACAATGCCTCTTGAACCTTCATCTGCGCCCGCTTGGCTCGAGTTTGTTAACTTCTCTTCAGACGGAACATTCATTTTCTGCAAGTGTTAGGATTTGCAACGCATGCAGATACTAGCTTGCATCCTAGCTTGTAAATAACGTTCACTCTAACTAGACGTGGCGCAGTTTATTCAGTGATTGGTCTAGCCCTGTGATACTTAATTCTGATTGGACAAGAGGGCAGGTCTTCCGGGGGTTTCTCCCGTGTTCATTTAAAACGAAAGTTTATGGCAATAGACTCATTTCACTATCGAAAAAAGGTAATATCGCAATAACGATAATTATCGTTTTATCGCCCAGCCCTAGGTTATACATTAATGTACTTCTTGAAAAAAAACTTTTGATTAATCCTATAGTGACAATTCACAGGCAATTATTCCCAGGTTTGACGTGACTGATCTTGACACTGTCGTAAAAAGTCGACTTTGTTTAATCCGTAAAAATCATCAAATGAGGTGGAAACACCGCTGGCATTGGCCAGCTAGCATGGTTAGCACAGGAGAACATTGTTTACAATGAATGGCGATAGTTTTTCTTGCAACATCTTACTTTCTAACATCTTTTTTCACTAGCAGCTACTAGTGGAGCTCATTTGACTATGCTGGCGTCCTTCAGTTACATAAAGTACATGTTTGATCGTTTAATATAGTAAAAGATTTGAAAAACGTATGAAAGACTCACCTTCTGAAACTGGTATGTTGGCGTAAGACTCGATTTCGATAAGATTCGGTAGCCAATGAGCTACTGGATTTGGGGGATGTCCTGCCTTCCCTCCGCCTAATTGAAGTGTTGCTGATTTTACGTGTGCAGGTTTTAGAATGAAAACCACAAGAAAATAAAAGCATGATGCAAAAAATAAAAGCATGACTCAAAAAAGAAAATTTCAAAATAAAAGCGCAACTCAAAACAACAATTTTAGAATGGTGAAAAAACAAATCGGCAGCTGAGAAACATGATTGTGCTTTGGGTTGTATTTTTTGGTTGCAAATTGCCATCCGCGAAGGCAGGGGACACCCTGAACAGGTCGCCAGTCTGTCGCAGGGTTTTGGTTCTCTCGATTTTACGGTTTTGATGCGCAATACATTAGGCACTGAATTGACACCATACTGTTCCTCCTCCTTCGTAGTATTGCTATAATATTCATCTGCCTACATTAGAAAGACTGGTCCGTCCGTGAAAGCTTTGTATGACGTCATACCGGTCCGTGTGGGGGAAAATACTTGGTGAAAATACATATATTCTGAAAAATAATCTTGACATTACACCAACAGTCAATATAAAGGTAAATGTGACACCATTCTTTGATAAAACCTTCAAAATGTGACTAATGATAGGCCCTGCCTGTCCAGCCGCAGTACTGTTGCATCTGTTTGTTACTAAATCACTGTTCCAATTACTTTGCTGTGACTGACCCTGTAAAGCTGATGGTTGATTAATGCAACCAAAACTTAAACACCATATATTTATATTTCAGAGTTCTGCTGTTTAATGCTAAAAATTCTTTACAAATTCACTTTAAATTATATTGAAGAAATGTTGCTCAATGGGAGCACCTGTTACTCACCGTCTTTGGAAGAAGCTCAGGGAAACCTGCCAAAAATGGTCATTGATGTGAAGTTTCTCATTAGGTTTCATAAATATTTCCTATTTCACTATAGCATAGTCATTCCTATAGAACGTAACTGTACTGCAAGTCATAAATATTTTATTACTTACAAGGTGCTTTATTTCACTTTACAATGTCACGACACAGTTGCATGTCAGATCTAAAATGCTTGTGAAACAACTTTGAGGGGAGGAGCTTCATTGCAGGAAGTTTGCAGTCTGATATTAAGTTCCTTATCATTTAGACTACGGGATAATACATGGTGTTGATTGTTTATGATAAAATGACAAAATACAGTGCAGTTCATCCTACAAAAAAATTTGGACAGTTTGGATTTCCAACTGTTTATTTCATAGATGGTTCTAGAAGTAGTTTGGTGTTGGTGCAGGTTCATAAAGAATGTTTGGCTTACAGTTTACATGTTTATTTGGAGAAAACTCTTTATATCTGTTAAACCAAATAAATGAACAGCTTCTCTACCTTTTCCTGTTTATGCCCTCTGCCTGCTCACCAAAGGCACAGAGCAAAAGTCATTTTGTTGTCATTTGAGCCTTTTTTTTAAAGAATTTTCCCATGTAAAGCCTGATGGATTTGCCCTAGATGTTTTACTTGGATTCGTGATCTGTGATTCAGAAAACCCACCTATGGAAGCCAAAAGAATCTCACTTGTGTTTTTGAATTGTATATTGATCCACAATCCCAAGGAAAAAGACATTAACATTTTCAGAATTGTGAGGTTTTTTGCACACTAGTACTTTAGCACATTTGCACATTAGAATTATTTTTGGGGTTTCATTATTTTTTTCCTTTTCTTTGGCAAAACCTTTAACTTATACATAATTTTAATTCTGTTAATTTTTTTACATTTGTGAATGCAGAAATCTCTTATAATTCCATATTAACATTTAACTTCGACAAAGTTTTGACTTTCAATGGATCATTAAAAAAACAGATTATTTTGCCAGGAAGCTTTTATTTCCCTTGTGTGCTAGGACTCTGAGTTCTGATGTATGATTCCATTTCCCCAGATTTCTGTGGACCTCACATTTTTCTGCATACTTTACTATAAAAAGGAGATCACAGCCAACGCAGAGATTTTTAGGAAAGCCACATCTTGTGGCTACAGAATAAGTAACCGGCACCCGGCGAAAATTCTCTGCCTGTGAGTGAAGTCAACGCCAGCTACTTTTAGAGGATGAACAATAGCTTTATTAGCTATTATTTATTAGCTTGAATAGCTTTTTTCCCCCCCTGTTTGCCCAGTAAAAGTGAGGCTATTTTCTGGGCCCTTTTTTTGATGAGTTTCTTCAATGCTCCTCTACTGTGCGCACGCGAGGTAAGCAGGCACTCACGCGATACATGAACGCTGTTAGTGTTGATTTGAAGACAGGGGATCATTGGATACTAACTACACTATAACCCTGATGCTATTATGCTTCGCTTACGAGTTATGTTATTGGCTGACTAGAAATTTGTGTTAATAAACAGTAGGACAGGTGTGCCTCATGCTGTTTTTTTGTCATGATTTCATCCAAAAGTGAATCACCTAGAGGCAGTATCAGTGAAAAAGTGCATTTCCTGTCAATCTGGCCCTCCTCTAGTAAAACTGTCCTTGTTTTCTCCACATTTGAATTTGAGTTAAAAGTAAAATGACACTAAAGATGTCTTCATACCATTTATGAATTACATTTATGCAATTTCATTTTTGTAAAAAATGTAAGAAAATGATTTTAATGAATATCTGCTTGTTAGACTACAAGTGACTTGACCGCTCTCCTCATGGTGGGGTAACAGGGCTTTAGTTTTTTTAGCACAGTGTTGTGCTGCCGTGCTAAAGAAAACGGAAACAATGCTGTAATAAGTAAGTTTACTTTACAAACAATGGTCCATTGGGGGCTTCTGCTGTGAAGTTTTGGAAGTTGTGTAGTAGAGAAGCAGTCACAGGAAAACAGGTTGGAGGAAATCATAGTTGTCAACAGTGAAAGAGTAGAGGCTAAGTACTAAATCCCTTTCTGCTTTCAAATCAAATGAAACTGTCTTAGATGCCTTGGTAATGCATATAAAGAGTCCTAATTTTCAAAATGTTTCTGGGGTAGGACCTCAGTCAATGATGAGCTGAATTATGTGTGTATGAAAAGGGCTCAAAATAAGACATGCAGGGTTCGGAGGTCATTGATGACCAGGGTTGAGAAACACTGATTTAAGCTGGGTGGCCTTGTTCTTTTTAAGAGCATGGCATCAATGGCTGGCAGTCTTTCCAAACAAGCCTATGCATTTGTGGTCTTTAAATAAAAAAACATGCTTCAAGTTCAACACATAACCTGGTTAATGCGGCCTGCTAAGTTTACCAGTTGGGTTTCACTGGGTGCGACTGTGGTGCACTCGAGCTGCAACACACCAGCTGTTTTTAATTGATGTCATTCCAGTCGATCAAAAAGGTCACACCACAAATGACTGTCTGCTCTACCCTGGTAAACGTAGCCCTAAGGTGTTCAGCCTCAGCAAAGCATCTGAGTGCACAGCACAGATTCTTACGATGGAGCTTCACACAAGAATAAGAGAAGGGTTCTTCACTTTATGAATGTTATGTTATGCAAAGTGACGTTTTTTTTAAATATTTTTAAGATTTATTTTTGTGATTCCAAATATATTATTTACAAAATACTTGAAATGATGCTTGGCCTTTATTTTCATCAGATGGAAGTCATAGTGTGGCACACTAAAAACATTCATCTTTTAGGTTCCTAATGCAATGTATTTGAGCATTACAGAACCAAACATCCGGTGTTCTAGCATGGAGCCATGTGCTTGGGAATTTTGGCAGCTGTCATTTAGCTGATAGTGATTTTGAGTAGAAAATGCTGTCTGGAAATTGTCTGATGGCTTTACCATGATGATGTGCAGTCACGGTTGGTTTAGTTCCTGTTTTTCTGCTTCTTCTGTTAACACATGAATGCTCAAGACCTGTCAGTTGCCAAAAATGTTTTTACATGGTGTTCATATTTGATGATTATAAATTAATCAAATTAAAATTTGATTAACAGCACCTGGTTGCCACTTGTACTCTCAATGCCTAATTTAAAACACAGTTACTGGATTTTTGGCTTAATTTTTGCATTGTAAATTATGGCAGGGTGATAAGTTTCACTTCTTGCCTAATAAAATATTTTTAAAGTATTTTTATTACACTGTCTCTTGCCTGATTAGTCTTATTTTTGGTTTTCTTCTCTGCCTATCTTTATTTTTCCCTCTGTGCACCATACTTTCCTGTGGTCTTCACTTAGCAGACAACATGTCTGTAGAGAATTCTGAAGAATGCCTCTTGTTACTCAGATGAGTCATACTTCCTCTGGCCTGCATGCCTCTCCCTCAGGGTGGGTGAATGAGAGGGAGAGGTTAGCTGGAGGAGGGGCCAGTTGGCAGTGGCGTTGTCTGTCTGTTCTAGTTGCCTAGTGTAATTAAGAAAATGTCATTGTGTTTGGGTCCGTCTGCATCTGCACTGCTATTAAAAAATAGTCATCTCTGGATGCTTGTTTGACTGACACTACTGGCCAAGCACAGTCATTTCCTTTATTAAGTAATAAGCATTTGGAAATTCCAGGCCTACCTATGAGCAGCTGGCTATTCTGCCATGGTGCTTTGGCCTTCAGGGGAAGACCTGGGGATTCTTGTCTGGGGGAGAGTCGAGACTGAGCAGAAAATCTGATCAAACCTATTTTAAGGATATTGGAAGTATATGTAAATGCAGTTAAAGTCTCTATTTCCAAAGCGTTCCAGTGGTCTTTTGTTTATGATTATGTGTTTCTAGGCAAATCAAAAACCTGTGTCGTTTTCTTTGACAAAGTTTGTGCAGCATGGCAGGAGTTCATCAGAAACTCGCCTCTGAGTAGTGGGCAGGATTGCTGTCTCAGAAGTAAGCCTCTACTCCCATCATCCCTTTGTTTACTCTCTCTCCTGCTAGCTTACAGCCCATCACAACCTCATGCTAACATTAGCAGACCCATACAAATATTTTTCAAATGTCAGTTTAAATTTCGCTATTGGTTCAGCTGAAACTTTTTATTGGTTGTTATTTTGAGATATTCCATGTGATAATATTATATCCATGAGATGGGGCGGCCTCGGTAGGGCGGTTGACCCACGATCGTAAAATTGCAGGTTCGATTCCCGCCTTGCACGCCCATGAGTCGAAGTGTCCTTGGGCAAGACACTGAATCCGACCTTGCCTCTGGTGGGAGGTTGGCGCCAGTTTTCGGCAGTGGAGCCGCCGCCAGTGTATGAATGTGTGTGTGACTGGGTGAATGGGACTGTGACTGTAAAGCGCTTTGTGCCTTGTAGGTAGAAAAGCGCTATATAAGTATACGCCATTTACTATTTACCATAATATGAAAAGCGTAGTTTTAAATGACTTGAACACAAAAAATCTTAATTCTCAATTTGAAGTTTTTTATTCTCCATTGAGAATTTTTGCTCACTAATGAACCAAGTATTTAAGTCAAAACATGCAGTTTCTCACAAGTTTTTATGAAAAAGTTTTTGTTGGCTCCTTTTTTTTTAAAGTTACAAAACTGTCTAACTCTTGCAGTTTATAAAAAGTAGGAACATGTTGAAATCTTCAAAGAATTTTCAAATAATGAAATAGTTTTACTTTCTTTATGTAAACTTACATTTTGAATAAAACTTATCAAACTCAAGCCAGTGGTCAGCAAGAAGAAGTGCAGATCTGGCTCTTGTTCATTCAAGAGTGTGTTCTCTTGCACTGTGACTCATGTTGCATGGCACATGATGGCCCTGCTTTCACCAAATGAGTCATCCTGAACAAAAGCGCCTGATGTGAACTTCACCAAAAACGAACAGGGAAGATTTATTTGTACTTCAGTGTTTCTGATTTTTATTTAGCACAGGATGGAAGACTACGAAAAAGACATCACTATTCCTCTTACAAAAAACACTGCCATTGTGGGATGCCCTGTTTGAACAATGACCACAGCATTGATTTGTGCATTCTTACTAGCCCTTTTTCTTAAAGGGCCTATTTAATGCAAAATCAACTTTTTTGATCTTTTAAATGTATGATAATGTTAATTCTTCACAAAAA
Organism: Oryzias latipes; assembly: GCF_053564925.1. Taxonomy (NCBI): domain Eukaryota; kingdom Metazoa; phylum Chordata; class Actinopteri; order Beloniformes; family Adrianichthyidae; genus Oryzias; species Oryzias latipes. The sequence goes on along the minus strand of NC_136241.1, from coordinate 10,187,913 downwards.
ACAACCTCAAAGCAGTATTTTTGCTCCGTTCACGCATCTGAGTACTCCCCTTAAACTTCGCTGTCTGAGCCCCAGCCCCTCCCGAGTGGGTCCTCACATTGTGATGTCACAAAGTCTGAGTCTGCGCTGCCGGCACCACCCCCAGGCTAACACAAACACCCACTTTTGCTACAGATTTAGCAGTGATCAACAAAATGCTTTCATTTTATATGCACAATATGCACATCCATCTTTGCAAAAGTTTGGATGTTTGTTTTTCGTGGGAGAGGTGCAGACACCTCTAAGTTCACATAATGAAATGGGCGGCACCCACGAGGAGCGAAAGGTGGTGCCTCAAAGATCGAGTCCTCTTACTTCTGGGTAGGAAAATCAGCTGCAAAAATAACAAATATTTCATTAAAAAAAATGTTTTTTGTTGTGCCAAAGGTAGTATATTATCATTTATGGATATAGTTTACTTGAAATACTTAAGAATAGCATGGTATAGGCCCTTTAAGTAAATCTCCTACAATTATGCCTTTCTATGCAATTATAAATCTGTGATTGTGATTAAAATGGGTAGATGAGTTCAAACATGGCAGTTTAGTCTTATTTATTACATTAAAGGACAGGTCGCCAGTCTGCCGCAGGGCTTGATAAATCAATGTTTAGTTGAATTGGAAATTGAATGGAATTGGGATCTTGTAAATCGTAAAAATATCGAATAAGTTGTTTGACAGCAAAACACAACCTTATTTACATTCCACTCCATTCTGATGCATCCACTTGCAGACAAATGGATCCATTAATGTTTTTATATTTACTCATCTAAGCTGGAATCTGGCTCAAAACTGTACAGCTTCGATATCGCTCACCATTTGTATTGCTCTGCTAATGTTGGCGTAGGGTTGTGAGGTGCTGTAAGCTAGTGGGAGACAATGTAAACATAGGCGTGATGGGAAATCAGCAGAGGCTTACTTCCATGCCAACAGTCCACAGTCCGCCCACAACTCAGGCGAGTTTCTTCTGCACTTCAGTTTCGCTGCACAAACTTCTCCAAGAAAAAACCCCAGGTTTTTTAAATTTTGCCTAAAAATAGCATAACTATAATTTTAAGACCACTGGATACAATTTTACAATGGATCAAAATATGATTGGAGCGAGACTTTATTTGCCCTCTCACCCTTTTTGGGTCACATCAGATGATTGGTCCATTTAAGATTTGTCAAGGCTCTTGAGGGCAGCCTACTTGGTTGTTCCGCAAAATTTTATGGCGAACAGCACCGAACACTGACCCCATGATACGCTCAGTGGTACTTCACACACTGGGGGCAAACGTGCTGCTTCATGAACAAGAGACAACTGTTTGCTTCAGTGAACATGAGAACCATATGAGCGCTTTAATAATGTAAATGTGGTTGTTTCACTTGTGCATTAATAAAACCAAGGGACCATTTATTTCACACAAAACAGTTTTATGTTTAGGTTGTTCTGACCAATTCAATTAAAATGAGAGAAACTAACATGTATGTCCTTTAATATTTATTACAAAGTAATTTCTTTAAGACAAAGATAAATATTTTAACAACATAAAGTGCATTCAACTCGGTTATCCAAAATTAAATAAATCTATATTACAATCTCGGACAACTAGTCTGGTAAACATCTTACCTTATTTTCTGACGGCTGGCTAAACATTCATTCCTGGACATGACGCACACTCTACAAGCAAGTTATTGCCTTTGACCTCAATCATTTTGAACTAGTTCATATATCTCCACACAGAAGATGCAAATTTTTCTTCTATCTGGTCTAGACAAGCTGTTTCTGCATCTTTTTTAACCTGTTTGTGTGTATAAGACAAGTGTCCTGGCTTGCATGGAACGCAACATTGGGTCTTATTGGCTATAATGAAACATGACACTACTTTTAGCTAATCACAATCGCTTATCTTGTTATTAACCTACCTAGTTTGCCCTTCTGGAAGATTTGATTTGATTTTGATTTTATTGATTTATTTCAAGCATTGTAGTCAAAGCAATAAAGAATTTACACATATTTATCAAACTCATTACAGAAATGATGAAATGCATAGATTAAAAAGACAGAAAAGCAAAACAAAAATGTCACTTAAATCATATATGCTTAATTAAATACAGTGATCATTAACTAAAGTATAAGCAAAGTTTGATTTATTGCTTGAAAAGGAGTGGGAAGAAGCAAGTTTATATAATCCCACCCCTACTGAGTTCATTCATTTGATAGTTTAACAGTGTTTTTAAATCCGGTTCTAGATGATCAATTTATGGCAAAACCAGGCCAATTTTATTTTTCATTTTGTTAAAATCAGTTCATAGTACAACATCACATTTAACATTCAGTAATGGTAACTGCATTGTAAAAACAAAAAGTTAACCGTTAGTGTACTTTGTGGGTGAAAAAAAAATCAGCTGCACTTCCATTACACATATGCGCAAATAAATGCAAACAGAGAGGAAGTCAAAACATAATAAAAACAGATAAGAACAAAATTTCCCTCCTAAGGAACTCATGTATTGATTTCTAATCAACCTTTGCTCTCTGCTTTTGGTGTTTTCACGCCGTCCATGAAATGTTTTATTTTCAATCAAAAATGAGTTGTTTCTGTTTTTTTTTACTGAAAAACGCCCCCATGTGAAGAGGGGTTTCTGTCAGTCACCTGTAGTCTGAACCAACTGTAAAGTCACGTTAAAACGTGCTGAGAGAACAAGGACAGACTTACTAAAGGGGAGCAGATTGACATAAAAAGCTCTTTTTTTCCCTAGTTCTGTCTTTATTTTATTCATTTTAAGATGAAATCATAACAAAAACATCCTAAATAAATGAACATTATTGATTCTTGCCATTGACGGTAAAGATGCAACCCTCTCACAAGTGGGGGCTGATTTCAGCTCAACACCAGCTCTGTAATGTTACAAAGAATTAATTTTGTTATATTCATCCACCATGTCTTAAAATCGCACAGTGAAAATATAGTCTGACTTTAAATCGGTCTATGATCACATGCAGGGGACACACGGAACAGGTCGTTAGCATAGCATTATAGTATTTTTCATTGTAGCATCAGTGTGTAACAACACCACTGTCTCCAAATTAACACTTTTTATCAAACTTTCTGTTGTGGCTGTCAGTCCAACAGGTTTGTCTTAAAGTTCTTTCTGGTCCCTTTTAAAAATCATCACATGTTCCGCTGATTAAACTGAAGACTACACTGAGACAACTAGCAAGAGTTACGGGGGCGGGGGCGTTTCTCGCTGTGCGTGTGCTAGTTTTTTTTTTTCTTTTTTCTCGGCCTTGCAAAAGTAGCTACTCTTTGCTCACTGCTGTTTTCGCAAGGCCAAGAAAGCAGACAGCTGGAAAAATAAAATCTCGATTTTTCTCAAAAAGAAATCCTCTAAAACAGGGGTCAGGAACCTTTTTGGCCGAGAGAGCCATGAACACCACATATTTTCAAATGTAATTTTGTGACAGCCATACAATATGTTTAAAACTAAAAATACAAGTGAATATGTGCATTTTATGTAATGTCAACACTTGTAAAGTACAACAAGTCTGTGGATTCTTTTTAATAACATGTTTATTGTTGAGGTCAATTCAATTGAATTTTATTTGTATAGCCCAAATTCACAACAGTCGTCTCGATGGGCTTCGTATCGGTAATTGAAAAAGTTAAACATAAAATCAAAAGGATCATAAATATACATAATTCTATCGGAAAATAATAAATTGAACTAACAAACTGAATAAACTGGACATCCCTGCCCTCAGACCCCCCTTTGGGGTAAGGAAAAACTCTTAAACCGGATTCTGGAAAAAACGAAGAAACCTCAGGGGTGCCCACATGAAGGAGAGATCCTCCCCCAGGACGGACAGGCAGTTTACCAGAACTCGGAGAGAAGAATTAACTTATCAAACTGTACAACTACATATTTAATGTCCAGCAGACGCGTTTCATCCAGACAGAGTTGGACTGGGCTGCTGTTGGGTCCCGTTCTATGTTGCGGAGTTAATTCAACGCATCAAGCAGAGATGCTGGTTGGCCCTCAATTCTGTCGCTCAGCCTGTCGTTGGGTAGTTTGGACCAATGGGGGTTCAGCTATGGGCCGAATAAAGGGAAATAGGAGGGCTGGTGCGGGAGCGGAAGAATAAATAGTTGGGGGTGGGGCGCTCTCAGCGGGAGAGATTCAGGAGTTGCTGAATTAGTTGTACGGTGTTTGTTACGGCCTGCAGTAACCAGAATAAAGGATCTAAAAGAGGTTAAGTCTCTGTGCCTCAGTGTGGAAAAGGGACGCTACATTATGCTGTTGCTAATAAATGATGAGTATTTCTTACCATTAATGTGACTTCTGGTGCTGTGTGGTTTTGCTGATGGTCTTGTCTGATTGATACGTGGTGAGTTTAAGCTTCATGCAGGCGTTCCATCCGTTAAACGTGATCGCTCATTTAGGGTAAGCGAGTCCCCTCAGATGTAGTCATGCTGGAGTGTAGCTATGGCTATTTGACAACCAACAAATATTAAATCTAAAAAAATGCAACCCATCTGCTTACAAAATAAAAGGTTATGCATATATATATATATATATATATATATATATATATATATATATATATATATATATATATATATATATATATATATATATATATATGTATATATATATATATATATATATATATATATATATGAGTAATGAATACATGCATTGTATTGTATTGCACAAATGCGCGGATGCATGTTTGTTAAACGCAGTTCTATCCCCTTGTGCACACGGTCTCAGGGCGTAGAGTATAAAGAACTGATCCTAGTCTCTGAATTGGTCTTGCTGGAAATGTACCACAGTTACTGTGGAATAGTCAAGACAAATGAAAATAAATAAAGAATGATATGGATCCATTTTAGGGAAGTAAATTTAGATCAATAGGATTGAGCAAACAGGAAACCTTTGCCTGTTAGGAATAGTAGAATCCCTGTAACTTTTAAAATGAAATGTCACTTAAGGACTCAACATAATCATCTGGGAGCCTTGAACTTCAGAAGGCAAACTTAAATAAGATGCCATTTAGTCTAATAAAAGGTTTGAGAACCCATTCTTGATCAGCACCAGTAACTGGAGTACCCCTACTTTTAACTTTAAAAGCCTAAGGATCTATTCCTTGATCTCTCTTTGAAAATTTTGGTGGGTTTAAGGTAGAATAAAAGTAAAAAAGTTAAATAGTAAATAATCTATCAGTATGACACTTAGTCCAAACTCTTTGAACATGTAATTGCTGTGTCCTCAAGTTTTCCTTTTTTTCTCCCGATAATTTAGTGCTGTACAAAATCACTCAGAAATACTGAAACACTGTTTTCACTTTTTTTCCACATAAACATACACCTCAAATTATAGAGATTTGACCTACTACCAATTCATACTGTCACCACATCTTAGTATGTCACACACTTTATTTCACATCTTTCTTAATTTATATATTTAGTGTCGACTTATTTTGTGGTTGGCACAATGAATTGTTTTTATCTTTAATTGAAAGTACACATTACTATTTTAGACTGTGTAGTTTATTTGCTTCCAAGTGTACATTCTACACATAAAGGTAGTTACACTCAGTTTTGTGCAATGAAAATTCTTTCCATTATGTATCCTTATGCTTTTTAATGCAAATTTGTCTATGATCACTTTTAAAATCTGGACCTGTTTGTTAGATATATGGCCTCAAAGTGATGGTCTGTCTGTAAAATGAGTGAAATTCTGGAGGCAGCCACTGGGAGTTCCACTTCGTGTGTTTCCCAGTGCTCTAAGATCAGACATGCAAATCTGGTGTGTGTGTGTGAGCTGTGTCTTATGCTTATAGAGAGATATACTTTGCTTTAAACAAGAGAAACTGGCAGTTGAAGAGAAAATGGAAATTGACTACTTACAGGTCATTGCAAGAACATTTAGCTAGGATTAAGTCTTGAACATTTTACAAAAAAAGGGATTTCCTCTTAACTATTCATTAGCCTTCAATGGCCACACATTCATTCTGGTACTTCAGAAAATAAAGGTACATATATATGGAAAGTCTCACTTTATTTAACTTTAGCTTTTTTTTTTGTACCAAAATGCTGTGTGGATGAATGCCAAAACTTCTCAATTAACACTGTTATTAATAACTGGTAATTTTTAAAAAATTGATTTGTAGTTATATGACAATGACAAGTTTACATATGAATGTGACAGGGCAGGTGATATTTTCAATGAAGTGCCAAAGGTAATTCATCAACCAAAAAGACTTATCTGGAATGATAGTTATGTTGGGAATGCCAATATGTTAGCTCACATCGTTTCCTGTCACCCAGAAAGGAAAAATGTATAGGTCTAACTTACAATAAATTAATTACTCAATGTTGCCAAGCAATACACACAATTATCTATTTCATTTAAAGGCATTGGTGTACCAAGAATTACAAAAAGGAATTAAAGGAACTTTTAATTTTTAACAATGACAGCTGAGCCAAAATACATTACACCAGTCTTCTATTACCCTGCTCCTCAGGAGCTACCTTCCTTTTTATTCTATAGCTAACCCTTCTCTGTAGCCTGATTACCTGTACCAGATGGTTTCAGTTGACTAGAACCTAGCAAACTATCATGCTTCAACTGGATCGAGGTTGGCAGCCAAAAGAGCCAGGCAGCAGCTCTTGAGGTGTTGAGGATAAATTACACTACATGACTGGATTGCATTTTCAATAGCTAAAGGGTTAAATGTGATGAATTAGCAAATATAACAAAATATTATTTTTCTGTGGCCAATATTTGTTTAATTATGTTTTTTTGTAGTGCATTGGTGCATAGAAAGTTACATATCTACAAATTCTGTTTAGAATTTTTAATTTAGCATTATTTTTTTCAAGAATGTATAGGTAAATGTATCTACAGTTTTTACTACTATTTGGTTATCACAAGCTATTTAAGGAAGTTGGGACTACTTCTGTTACACATTAACACGGAGCCATTCTAGTGTAGCTTTTAAAGGAAGCTAATTATTTAATAGATGGGGAACTGCTAAGAAAATTTGGAACTATTAATGTTCACAAAAATTATATTTAGAGATGATGAGAACTAGTAATGCTCAAATTTTCTCTGAAATAAAACATGTATTTCTTTGAAATGACAGAACCCCATAAAAAAAAGCAAAATTTCAATTAATCAAAAGTGACATGTTTTTTTGGGTGCTTTTTTTGGAAAGCACTCTTCACATACAAAATCATTACCTTATGCAATGAATAGACGACCTCTGAAATCAATTAACTGAATAAATGACGAATGGATAGAACAAGGTAAATACCCCCCCCCCCCCCCCCCACACACACACACACACCACATACAGTTGTCATGAGCAGAAAAAAAAATCAATATATCATTGTAATGATTCTTAAAACCATGCTTACCTTTTTATGGTATACATTTGGGCTTTTTAGCATTGTAGGAACTACAACTTTTAGGTACTTCCTTGTTTGCACCAAATTAGGGAACAGAACGTAGGGAGTTGATTAATACATAGAAGATCAAATATTTTGCATTTAAAATTGTTATCAAGTAAAAGAGCACTTAGACACAAGAAAAACAAACAACCCAAAATATTTGCTACAATACTGTTTTTAAGCCATAATAGTGGAGTTTTAATTTTACACTATAAAAATTTTTTTCTTTAAGATTTCTTCTAGGGCAGTGTTTTTCAACCTTTTTTGAGCCAAGGCACACTTTATCTTTGACAAAAATCCCGCGGCACACCAGAATAAAAAAATTCTATAGCCTATATTGATGTACAGTCCCTCCACAATATTTTTTCTAATAGATGTAATAAAAGTTACCGGTAAGTTAGTTTTCAATAATAATTTTCAACTAAATTATTTGACATTTTACCCTGGTATTTGTTTTTCCCTTCAGTTTATTAACATGAAATTTTATGTAACCTCACAAAAAAGACCCAAATATATTCTTTTTAAATTATGATTTATTTTGTACATATTTTTTTTTCAATGTTAGTGCAAATGCAACTGTAATTTTTGAACAATTATATGATCACCATATGTTTGATAAATTTTACACAAAAAGACTAACAATATATTTGTTTTCTGTAGCTACACAAAAAGTGAGCCTGTTGAAGTTTTATTAGTTTTTCTCTTGTCTTAATCATAGATATAGTCTTTGAAAACGTTCACAAAAATGTTTTATTTCTTTTTAGATGATTAAATTGTTTCAATTTAGTTTAATTGTGTCTGTTGGCCACTTCACCTTAATCCTGTTTTTGAATGTTGTTATTACTTCTTCTTAAATTTAACATGTAAAATAATCCAGACGTTATTAGAAAAGTGTTTCAGTTAGAAAGATGACTTGGAACAAACACTGGAATGCTTGGCTGTTAATAAACACAAACCTTGAAGGAGAACTAAACTGTTGACCTCTGATTTCATCAAGAAGATTAAAAAACTGTTTGTGTGTTCGTTGTGGTTTCAAGACGTTTAACAGGATAGACTCATTTTACGCTGAGACGCTGTCACTTAAACCCCACGCATTATGGGAGATGTAGTGCAAAACTGCCCCGGAGGCAGACGGACTCACTTCTCTGAGCTTCATTGTTTTGTTTGCTTGTTCCACGGTCTGACACCGGATCCCGCGGAAAGCTACACCACTAAAGACGAGCTTTAGCTGATATTTTTGTTTGGAACTGACAGACTTTAAGAGCAGAATTGGAACAAGGAAGTGAAGACTTTAACCATTTCTGATTGGTCAGACTGATGACGTATGATTAAGCCTCCAAGAATGATTGGTGGAGACAGTTAAAGGGGCAGGGCTTTTCCGAAAACAGAACTGAAGCTGCGGCTAAATCACGGTACCATCATTCTTATCAAAAATGTCTTTAATAGAATCAAATGAATGCAAAGAAAAAAGTATTTTACGATCTTTCATATTCCTAAGAATATCAGTATTTTATCTGGGCCGGTTCGGTTGAACACAGAGCTGATATCCTGGAGATGGTAAATGTTTTTAGAGCTATGAATGGGTTATTTCCCACAGCACACCTGACCATCTCTCACGGCGCACTAGTGTGCTGGGCACACTGGTTGAAAAACACCGTTCTAGGGTAATGGCTTCTGTGGTTTTGCTGAATTTGCGAATGCTTTGTTTTTTTTAACCTATGAAAGAAATGAATATTGGGGAGAAACTCTTCAGAGCTCAGACTCGGCCAGGCAAATTCCATGAAAGTAGCATGCTTTTTGCCCAAATTTATCACTCACAGACATCCAGGCTATTACTCATGGAGCAGTTGGTTTTATGATATCATTCTCCGTTTCCAAGATAATTTAAAACTATTGAAATTATTTCACTGTTTATAAGTATTTTCACATTCATTTTATGGTGGGAAAAGTATTAATCTCCATTTGGATTCATATTTTTTGTTGTTGTTACACTTAAATGTTTTGAGTTATCATGCAAAAAAGCAAAAACGGTATTGAAGGTTTTCTTTCCAGTTTTTTTTTTTTTTTTTTTTTTTTACTGCAGAGCTTAAACCAACAATGATGCTGCTACCTTACCCACACCCAAAGAAATACTAACATTGTCTCCAGGGAACAAACTGTATTGAAATGATCTGAAACGAAGCATGCTATTGAGCAGGTATAGACACAGACAGCTGTCTGTTGCACGAGAAGACCGTGCTCTATGTTGACTTTGTGCAGACAGCTGTACTTTCATGTTTTCCTTTACTTTTCTGTCTGTAATTGGTATAATGGATGAATTTAACGATCTTCAAATTATTAAAAAAATATCTGGATAATTCACATTAAGTTTATTATTTAAAATGAACACACTTCATTAAAGTAAAGCTCACAAGCTAATTGGACTCTTTCTTTTTTTTTAAACCTGTTTTTATTGCAGATGTTTCTTAAAGTTGTGATAGTTGTAATCAAGGGTTAAAGGTGGGGATGAGTATATGTAGGTTTTGTAACTTAATAGGGTATCGTGCATTCAAAAAAAGAAAAGAAAAGCAATGGTCTACTTGGCCTAATACTTTTAAAGGATATTACAGTGAGTTTGTCAGTCACTTGTTCAAAGCATAATTGTCATGTTCATAATATTATTCATTTTGTCCACATTCAGGCTGCACGGTGGGGTAGTGGTTAGCACTCTCGCCTATAGAAGGCCCCGGTTCAAATCCCAGCTGGGTTCTTGGTGGTTCATTTCTGTATAGAGTTTGTATGTTCTCCCTGTGCATGCATGGGGTTTCTCTAGAAGCTCAGGACACTTCCTCCCACTTCTAAATTGTACCTGTGTGTACATGTTACTGTGTGGCACTGCAACAGATTGATGATCTGTTCAGGGTTTACCCTGCTTTTGCCCAATGGTAGCTTGATTGACTCTGGCAGCCTGTGTGAATTTGATGGGTTCCGAAAGTAAATGAATGTTCCGACTCAAACAACTGTATTAAGGAATCAAGACACTGGCTGGCTGCATCTTTAAAAAGGTTAAGAAATAGAAAAGTAACTTAGATTTTATTTGCATTTATTTACTGCGTATGTCAGGTAATTTATTATTATTGAGGCACAATATGAATGCTCAGCCTGTTAATATTACATAATTGTTTTCAGCAGTGCTGGTAGGCATATTAATTATTTCCCCCTCCTTTTTATTAAAATGTCCTGCAGTAAATAACACTTTAGTCACATTCTTCATGAGTGTACCGCTAGCATACATATCTGTTGAAACGATATTGGCACTAGACATCTGGCTTGGATGGTCAAACGGCGTGCACTTTTCCGATAGAATATGTTGTATTTTAGCGTAGGGTTTGGACTGGTTAACTGTATTACTGCCCTTACCACGCATGTGTGTAGCACACATTTCCAGCATATTCTGCTTTGGCATGACTCCCACAAACACCTATTATTTTCAGTTTGAACCAGAAAAAAGACTTCCAAACGTTTTGTATTTTTGACAAAATGTAATAAGTTTAACTTTGCTAGGGATTTACTGATGCGTCTCAGAATACATACATGTTACTTCTTGACTTTGACTTAATATGACTATCTGATAAATTTCTTTGTATATTATAAACTATGCAGGATGTTTATAAGTGGTCTGCATTATGTCCTGGTAGACTTTGAAAACATGTTGGAGTTCTATAAAGAGACAGAAGAACTGTGAAATGGGACATGAGTCAAAGAACAGTGCCCCAACACCCATATGAGCTCCATCTCCATCAGGCAGTAACATTTTTAATACGCTGTTAATTATTTCTGAGAAATGGAATATTGATTTAAAAGCAAAACACTTGTAATTAGAGCTCCTGCAACTATATCACCTAAAATTATGGCCCTTTTAATATTTATATTTAACATTATGTACTTGTGTATGAAAGGGTTTTCTGTCTTTGTGTACTGTATATAATTATTTATTTCAGAGCTAATTTTTAAAGGTTTCATAACTGATTTGGGTTTTTAGATTTGGAAATCCAGGATCTAATTTAGGCTTTGTGTTACTCTAATCGATCACCCAGATTTATCTTTTTTTTTAACATTCATGCCAGTAAGTTTAAATAATAAGACGCAACATTCTTTTTTTTTGGTTTTAAATCAGTGTACATGTTGTGAACCATTTATTAGAATACAGTATCTGAGATCGTTGAAATTTTGAGTGAGAGGTCTAAGCCCTCAGTTAGAAAAGGAGGGATTAAGGAATGACATTTTTTTTACTTGGAGCAGCAGGAGTATTTTGTGTGTGTGTTTATTCAGGAGGAGAACAGAACAGGAGGTTGATAGGTAAATCTGCAATAGTCTGTCATGCTTTAAAAGAGTCTGTCTGAGTGGAAAGTTAAAGCCTTTAGTGTACAACTTGATCTAAATTCCAACTCTCACTTTTAGTCCTAAATTTAGAGTAGTGGCTCAAATACTTGGATTAGAAATCCATCTTTCTCCTCTTCATGTGTTGCATCAGGAAAAGTAGTCATCTCTTATCCTAGATGGACCTAATCTCTTTTTTTAACCCAAACAATCAAGTTACTCCTTGATGCCAAAAATGATTAGCCAAGTCATTACTCTTAATATCTGTCTTTGTGTGCAAATTAGCTGATGGCAGAAAACAATCTGAAGTGCCATAATGTGAGAGATATGCTGCCTGTATGAATTACAGAATTAAAGCTAAAGTAAAACATAGTTTGTGGTCATTTAAAAAAGAGGTGGCAACATTTTTTTAAGATATGGTTCCAAAAAAATAATCCTAGTTGTAGATTCTGTTGGATAGAAGAATAATAGGTGTTACTTGCCCTAAAAATGACCTAAATTGGAGTAAAAAAAAAGAAACTGAATTTATTTTTACTTTGCTACAAAAGTTAAAGTTTATGCTATCAAAAGGGATGCATTATTGTTAAGGCCAAGTACCACAGGCACTATGTGCATTTTCCATGTATGAAAATACTGTCGTTCGCATGTATCACAATCCCTTTACGTTGAAAAATACGCAGTTTACTTGTATTTTATGTAGTTTATCTGCAATTATTACGTAAATCTTACGCAATTGTGGATTATTTTTGCAAGATGCACAAACAATTTTATGGCTTTCCAAGAACGTTCCAGGTATGTCCACATAGGTGTAACAGACTTTTCACGCATTTACCACAGATGTATAACTTTTATATTGCGTATATGGCGCACGTATCACGTTAAAATTATGTAATTGATGCACTAATCACTAAGGAATTGCATATAAACAGCACAATAATCGCACAATCCATGTTCTGCATTGATTTACATGTTCCTTGCGTGGTTTAATCGTACTTCTTCCTTGGTTTTAATGTGGTTCATTTGTGATACATCCATGAAGATTTTGTGTAACGACCACAACTTTTTTCACTTTTTCCACGTGACCAATTTTCATTTGTGCAATATGCGTAAAATGTACATAGTGGCTATGTAACACTTAAAGTAGTGACTGTTGAGGTTTTTAACAGTGCACATCTGGGCAAAAAAGTATTTTTCAGAGATTCTGCAAGCTTTCTGTTTAAAACGAGTTGTTCAGTAATGTTCATCAAAGGCACACTGTGATAGTGAAAAAAAAAAAAAAAAAAAAAAAAAGAATGCAGAAGATCAGATTGAATGATTTTTATAGAACTGATTGGTATAATTGTGCAGACAATTGGTATTCAGTCAATACCAAAAGTTCACTTTAAAATACTTATCATAGTTAAAAAATGTCAGGATTGGAAGAGTTCCTTGATATTTCCCAAATTAACACGAGCCCTGTTATGTTGTGACTTTCACTTAAACTTGTTTTTTGCTAATCCACTCTGACTCTTACAATTTCAGCTTCTGACTTCCTTCCAGTAAGACTTGGGGCTGTCTTAAGGGCAGAACAAAATCCTGCCATGACCAAGTTGTTGAGTAATTGCAGGGAGTAGAACATAGTAACAACTTTGGGATGTGGCATTGGAATTTAGCAACAGGTTCTTGCTGGTAGTGAGGCTGGCACAGTGTCATCGTCCTTCTGAAAATGTATCAATGTGCCCCATGGACACTAGAGTAATTGAATCCACATAACAACCCTTGAACCCATTAAAAAAATGGTTACCCTTCATGGCTGTATGGTGGCACAGTGGTTAGTTCACTTGCCTCACAGCCAGAAGGCCCTCGTTTAATTCCTGGCTGGGTCCTTCCTGTGTGTTGTTTTGCGTGGGTTTTCTCCAGGCACTCTGGCTTCCTCGCACATTAAAAAACATGCTTCATATGTACATGCTCACACAATGTACATGTGTGAGTCTGCAATTGTGTGGGCCTGGGACAGACTGGCAACCTGTCCAGGATGTACTCCAACTTTGCCCAACAGTAGACGGGACGGCCTCTGGGGACCCCGTCACCCCGGATGAATGGTTTAACCTTTTCCGAAGTTTGTCTTATTTTGGGGTCTTCCCACCTCACTGCTTCCTTTGTAGCCTCTTTTGACACTCTGTACCATCAATGTCGATCCCGAGACCAGTACTAGGTTTTTAACTCTCTCCTTTTGCTGTTTTTTTCTTTTTCATTTTATTTTGAAGAAACTGGGTGCTTTTTAGTGCCATTTCTCTTTTGATGTGCGGGCTGGCTGAAAAATAAAAAAAGAACTCCTCCTTTTTATGCTCAATAATTGCAAACTTTTATGGATTTTTAAATGGGCAACAGACTTAAATGCATTTACAAACAGCTTTTTTGCAGACTAATTGGCAAATTAATAGTGGACTTGGCATTCCCTCCCACATGTAAACAGATATTTTCTGGCTTTCCAGATCAAAACGGACAAGCATGATTTTTTATTTTTAGAGAACCAAATAAATTATGTCTGCTGGCTTGCTAATGACACTTAAACTTGGATATCAATGTAACAACTTGTAGACTGTAAGTTTCAGTAATGCTGAAAGAGCTCTGTTGGCAGCTGGCTCCCCTCTATAGTACAGCAAGCTGAATAATGCACTCAGCCGGCTGAGCAGTGAAGCGATAATTGACACATCCTAAAAATGCAAGTAACGACTGGGTTATTAATGTTTTTTTCCTGCGGTGATTTCAGTGGAACCATTAAGACTTTAATTGAGAAGAAAGATTGACATTGAAAGCTGTTGCCTTTGCATTGACTTTACCTACTTTTTGTTTTTTTTAATAAAGACTAGGCTTAGGGTCGGTCTCTACACGATTACTCAGCTCACGTGCAAGCACAATAGCGGGACACAGCTATTTTAGTTCGATGTGTCAAAAATAACTCCCAAGCCTTTTGCCTCCTGGGCTGGAAAAAGTGAAGAATGTGTTTCAACTGAAAACAGGTGAACAGAGTACTCGCCCCTTTTTGTTTTTACCTTTTGGAATCACTAGGAAAACAAGGGCTTCTCCCACACTGGATAAAAAGCCATTGATACGGAATGTATGACCTGGGTTTCAGTACAGTACTGATGCCAAAGGCTTGTTACCAGGCTACATCGCTGTTGTTGTTGTGAGTGCATATGCCAAGCATAACAGAAAGCATGCTTAGCGTTTCCCCTCCCTTTTGCCAAGTTACAATCACACACTGCAGGAAGATTCTCGTCGTAGTGAGCTCTCTCACATTTTCTCTGCTCGCTCCAGGAGCTCGAAGTCTTGGCATCAATCATTGGCGTAAATATTGTTTGTTGTTGTTCCTTTGAATCCTAGTGACATTGTTTGCAGTGACATTCTTTGTATACAAGTACAGTTCTGAACAAGTATACAATATGAACAGTTGCCAAATTTCTTCCAAAAGTAGCAGATAAGTGGAGGAGAGTAGTAATTGAGAATAAATGGCTTTCTGCCTGGAAAAAATGCCTCTCTACAAATATTTGATATTTAAAAGTAAGATTTGTTACTTTATTTTTAACAAAAATCACACAAATGGTTAAAAAAAATTTGCAGAGCATGTATTTGCGTGTAGCCGAGCTGCTAATCACTTTACTGCAATGAAAGTTTCACAAAAAATGATAGGTCTTATTTGTAATTTTTGCTACTGTATTTTATTGGTTAAAGTAAACAGCTTATTAAACACATCTTCTCTCATTGTATAAAAAAATGAATATGTGCCTCTTAATCCAAGTTCAAACCTTTTTTTGTTTAAATACACGTTGACTTCTTAGTGAAATTGTAATTTATGATACCAATGTACAATATGTACACGAATGAATACAAAGCTCTGTTCTCAAGTGTGTCTAGATTTGTGTGTGCGTTTGTGTTTAAATGTGTGACCTGATTATGCTCTGCAGGAAAAAGTGACTCAAGCTTTTTTTTTGTGAAAAAGAATGACAACAAAACAAAACGTTTTCAGGGTGATTTGAATATTTGACTGATTTGAAGCCAGTTTTCTGGTTTTGCAACTGTTAATACATTGGCCATATACGACATGGTAAATGGCGTATACTTATATAGCGCCTTTCTTCCTACAAGGACAAAGCGCTTTACAGTCACAGACCCATTCACCCAGTCACACACACATTCACACACTGGTGGTCGCTCCGCTGCCAAACACAGGCGCCCGCCTACCACCAGAGGCAAGGTGGGGTTCAGTGTCTTGCCCAAGGACGCTTCGACTCATGGGTGTGCAAGGCGGGAATCGAACCTGCAACCTTACGATCATGGGACGACCGCCCTACCGCTGCACCACGGCCGCCCCAAAAAACAAAACGTTTTCAGGGTGATTTGAATATTTGACTGATTTGAAGCCAGTTTTCTGGTTTTGCAACTGTTAATACATTGGCCATATACGACATCACCTAACCCTTCACAGAAATTATGCAAATGGTTGTGACAAGCAAAGCCTGACAGTTATTAGAAAAAGCCTAGCAAGGCTGTTTTAGATGGGAATTCTGCAGTCACCCTTCAGCCAAAAACCATGTCCTCATTTGTAATAAGGTGAATAAAAATATGACCGCAGTAATGCTTTAAATATTTCTAGCAACATAGGCTAAAAAAACAAATAAAGGAATAACTACTTTTGGACCAAGCACCAAGCAGTTGGTTATTTGCTGATCTTACTTACTTTCAATTCATGCCAAATGTTTTTAGGTTGGCGTCAGTGTGGAAGTCAAAGAATGCCCCAAAGCCATAATGCTTCTTTTTAGATGGATCCGTCTTTACTTCCACACTAATAGTGAAAAGTTTTTCTAATAATAAAAGAAGTCCTATTTGCTGTATTGTCAAAAATGTGTTGTAGCCAATTAATAGTACATAAGAACAGGACTGAGCAACCCCTCCCCCTTCACGTTCCATATAGGAAGTACCCGCTGGTCCCAAAAAGCCAAAACCCCATAGACTTCTATTGAGAAATAAACAACTATTACTCTTTTAATTTATTTGTAAGAATAACCATTCTTGCTCTGCTGCCTAATATTAACATGCTCTAGCTAATCTAAAAAAAACATTTTCACGATATTTTGCTGTAGCGCAAGTTAACGTCATAAACTGACCTCAATTAAAGTAGTTGGTCTCGTCTTGAATGTTTCAAGCGTTTGATTGACAGATTCTCCCGATTCTGCTTCTAATATGCTCACTCCTGATTGGAGAAAGTAGACGGACCAATTACGGCTGACTGAGGACTTCTGGTTCCAACATGGCGACGGAGATATTGCCTTTTAAAAAACTGTGACTGAATTGACTTCAATTGGTTGGAACCAGCTGAAGCTTATATAGCCTATATAATCAAAATATTGCCGACTGTTTTTAATAATGGTACAGCTGGGAATCACTATATCTAAAGTTTTCCCATCGATCGAATACATCTGTTTTGTTGTGGCCAAATGGTCATGCAGACAAACTTTAATAATAAAAAAATTAAATGATTTCATCTTGAACCAACTGCATGACTGCTTTGTTGTTTTTGATCTGAGGTAATCCTTACTGTGCTGAATGGAATAAACAAATATCAGTTATTTGATCATTTCTTTTATTGGAGATTTGTTGCTCACAAAAGGCAGTTGGTGTGTGTGTGCAAAAGATTGGGGGTTGTCTACAACTTTGCTTGTATTTGCAAAGTTAAGACAGAAGCTTTTAAGCTTACAGGAACACACTTCAGTCAAATTGTCTGCCATTGCTGTGATGAAGTGCTTACAATCATTCACCTCCTACACTAAAGGCAGTGATGGGAGATGTGGATGATGGTGTGAAAGAACCAACCTGTGAGGAAATTTTATGCTATCACAGGATTTGTGTATATGTGCAATAGCTTTTTGTAAAACTTTGTTTTACAAGTCGACAACCTTTACTGTTTGATTTGTTTTAAATAACCTGAAAATCATGTGCTTGTCTACAAACTAAAAAAGACCTGCAAACCATTAGTATTATAAGCATTCTCTCAAATATGTGCTTATTGCACTGAATTACTAGACTTGTAACAGAATCAGACATCAGTCCAAGTGTGTAACACGCCTGCAGCAATAAACACTCATGCTGGCACATGCCAAGGTATGATGTGAGAAGTGGCAGTGTTTACTTGTTGATGCACTGTGCTATATGCAGCATTTTATGACATGTATACATTGTTACACTTAATTTGTACACTCTTGGGTGGGTTGTAACCTTATTTTGCAGGATATTTAATTATGTTATTTGTTTTGAGTTCACATCTGCAAGGTTAGAATACACTGGCCCACCAAGCTCCAAAGTAGCACCCTTTTTTTTGGTTTTATTTGGACCAGTTGTTGAATCAATTTTTAATATATGTATGCTTTCCCCAACCTTTTCTGTGTTGCTTTGGGATAGCATGAAAAATAGCACTTTTGCTTTAAAGATGAAAAAACAGAAAGTGATATAGTTCTTAAAAAATTAAAATGTAAGTGTTCTAAAAATGTATTTTATAATGAGGAATTTTCGATTTTGTTCTATCTGACAAGCACTTTGCATGAAGTATTCATGTACTATAAATTTGTGCGCACGCACTTCCATGCTTATTTTCCAGTGCTCTATTTGGTCTGGATTGTAACTGGAATTAAATCTGTGGTTATTGTTGTAACTTAAAATGTTGAGAACATTTAAGTGCTATTCACTGCAGGAGTACCACAGCTGAAATATTAATTTCACCTAGGGCAATGCATTGTGAAAGGCAATGCATTGTTAAAGGTACTAAACTTTTAAGTGCTTGCTAAGTACGCACATCAATTTTGCAATAGTGGAGATGCGGAAGAGCACTGATTTTATGACGCACTTGCTGACTTGCTTCTCTGTAGATACTTGCTTAACATGGCAAGCTGACATAATATGTTTTTTGGGTCTGTATTAAGAAATGTCTGATTGTTACGCAGCTTGTTGCCTCATTGGGGATTCTTGAATGTGGGAAAGCCTTGCATGAGTTGAATCTGTTGTTGATTCTTTCAATCTGTGGTGTTAAGAACTTCAGAAGATAATTTTGTTAAAGGAAAACCATTTTCATTCAGGGGAGGCACTTACTCCTGAAAGATAAACATTATTTGTCAGAGGTTTGTTTTTATTATTATCCTACTTTCTTTAAGAAAAAACTCAAATGGAGAGAAAAAAAAGATTTATGTTGAGTGGAGAACCCTGTTAAATGTGTCAGTGTTGCCTCTTTCTTTAGGCTCATTCACTAAAACCTTCAACCCTTCTGGTTCATATTTCCCTTTTTCCTGCTTGATGCCCCATGGCCTGATCAGTGGTGTCTGTCATTGATATTATTTTGATTTTTCTGTGAATCTGTGGTGTTGGTTACATTTTGAGTTATGATTTTATGATGACCTGATTAAATATTGATATATGTCATATTTTAATTTTAAAGCCAATTTTGATTTTGTTAGGCTATGGAAACAGTTTTGACACAATGATTCAAATCAAACAAAGATGAATAAAAGTTTGAATTCTTAAATGAAAATATTACAGGAAATTTCATGAAAATAAAGCCGCTTTCTGTTTTTTTTTATCATTCTGCCTTTTCTTAGTGGATGTCAGTATTATTTTAACTAATCTGAAATCATACTTGCTCCAGCAGTCACCTGTACTGTTCTCCATCCCTGTTTTAATGTACCTGTTTCCAGGGCATTTTTTCCCCTATCCCAAGCTGTTGATAGACATACTTGTGTAGTCCTTCGTGATTTTGTAGCAGGCTAAGGCTTGTCTAAGCGCTGACTGTACTACAGGCTGAGTAATAAAGAAGGTGTGTGCGTGGAGGGGAGCGGGGTGTGATATGAATTATTTTCTCTGCCTTTTTGTGTGTGCTTCATCACTCCTGCAGCCTTCTAAGGTTCTCTAATTAAGGCATCATCCTGGCCCTGCAGATTTTAGAGTTGTTGTGTCATTAGCATGCTGTGTTCAATAGCACGTCTTTTTATGTCAGGCAGGACACTTTATTCAACCCTTTTCTTGGTCCCATCAGTTCTTGTGGCCTCCTGGTATATTTATTTGCTTTGTTCTTGCTGTTCTCATTAATGCCAAGGTTTTAGTCGGAAATTATTGTCTAGTAAAGATGAATGCATATTAAATGGAAAAGGTGGGCAGTGTGCTGCTTTACCAGTTCAGTCTGTTCAACAGCATTTTGTAGCATTTTGTTAAAACTGTATTTAAAAATGATAATTTTGACCAATCAATGAGCAACTATGACTTTAATTATCTCTAAATTCGTATAGACTTTTATAAATGTAAATGATATATATTCGGTCTATATTGTGATTCACTCATGTCAGTTATAGGGTGGAGGTGACTGAAGAGTGATTTGTTTTTTTAGCTCTTTTTGTAGTCTGGGACTATTTTTCCCCCTCATTAGGCTGACTCACCTGTCAGTGTGGTTAGTCAACAACTCTACTTACCTAGATCTGCTCACGCCTGCACAGTTGGAGAATAACCTCAGAAGCTATGCTTTCCAATAAGTCCTATAATCCTTGAAAAATGTAGAAAGAAGACATCACAATCTTTGTTTGGAAAAACTGAGACACCTTACTAAAGAAGGTTTTGCCCGAGTTATGAAAGTGTGTTGGAAAAAGTAAAAACAAACAAACAGAAAAACATGAAAAATCTTCTTGTTTCTTATTTTATCTTACGAAACAACTTTTTCTTTCTTACTTTATCAGAATAAATTCACAAAAACCAAAGTTACATTTAAAAGAACACAGAGGAGAAATGATTATAGTTAAAAAATCATTAAAAGTATGAAGGAATGATTCAATAAATTACATAAACTACAGTAAAAGACGAAGAAATAAGCTTGTTAAAGATAAAAAAAAAACATTATTCAATAAGATTTTTTTATGGATAACCATTATTATTATAAAAGTTTTTTTTTTTTTTTAAATACAGCTGCAACTGAACTACTGGTTTAAATGTTTACACAAAACCAGTTTAGCTCAAAGCGTTTCAACTACCCTTTTATGTGACCGCACAGGTCATCACACACAGTTTTTAATTAATACATAACTTCACAAAAACATATTTATATTGGCTGTTGAGTGCTGTCAGAACTGTTTTTTCTTTTCAGACTGATGGCACACACTTAAACTTACACACACATTCTTGCACAAGCACATGTTGGCATGCTTAGTCAAGGGAAAAATCTCGCAGCTTAATAAGTATTACACGCTTTTCAAACTCCTCATTTTACTTTCTTTTTATGTTGTTGTTCTTTCTCAGACTTAAGGCGGTGTCATCTTACTCATTTCTACAACCACTCCATCTTTTAACCTCTGTTCGTAATTTCTGTGCCGTCTAACCTTTCAACTATTTTTAAGATGGGAATGACAGTTTCTTCTGGGCCGATGGGTTGCTTCATTCTCCCCAACAGTTGACACATTGATCACAAAAGACAGTTTGTAGGACCATTATCGTTTGCTTTTTGTTACTTGCTGGATTGCTGCAGGGGAAAGGGAGAAACCCAAGCAGATAAGCAGCAGGGAGGAGAGTGTTGGTGAGAGAACCGGGATTTCTTCTAAAGCTTCTCCCATTTGACTGGCAATTGCGAAACAACTGCCCAGCATTCACTGTGTTTCTAGACCTTCAGCTATTAGACGGTTTATTAGGGGTGCAGGAAGTTGAAATAGTTGATAGCTTGTCTTAAATAGATCAATCCTTTACCAATTACTGCAAACTTTATAGAACTGCTTTCTCACTATATTTTGGCATTACAGTGCTCCCTCTTTTATTGCGTGGTTTAAGTTATAAAAATGAACCCGTAGTAGGTGGAATCAGCGAAGTAGGATTATAGATTTTGAAGACTGTAAAACAGCTAACTGCTCACTTAATACACTTTTTTTCTCTTCTTTGAACACTCAAAGTTCAAACCTTTGCAGGAAAATAAGTCCAATTTTATAGAATGAAAACAAAGATCTGCTGGGATCAAATATTTATTATGTAAATTTTGCAATATGGTGCTGCATCATGCTCTGAAACAAAAAGAAATTGGGAGATCACATAAGGTCAACGGCGAAATAGTGAGGGGACATTGTATAGCCAATATGTTTTACATACATACTCACAAACTGAATTGCATTACAATGAAAATTAAAAACATGTCTTCATTTTATCTTTTTCCAGTGTTGTCCAACAGAAGATGCTGTGCTAATGTCCTGAGCTGAGGGAGTCCAGTTCCATCCCACTCAGATTTGTATCTTTTAACCCTTGGGACGCATTTGGAAAGTCACAAGTTGTCAACGGTCACCGCCACCACAACTACAACCACCACCCCCCCCCCCCCCCCCCCCCCCCCATTTCCTTGTGCACCGCCTGCCGTCACCATGACGTCGGAGCTGGAGAGTAGCCTAACCTCCATGGATTGGCTTCCTCAGCTGACCATGCAGGCAGCTATCCGCAAGGCTGATGCCCAGAATGCACATGGGCCAGGCATGGGCAAGAAGAGCACCCTGCTGGATCACAACACCACATTGGATCAGGAGGAGGTCCAGCAGCACAAGGACGGCAAACCTCCCTATAGCTATGCCAGCCTTATCACATTTGCCATCAACAGTTCGCCAAAGAAGAAGATGACATTGAGTGAGATTTACCAGTGGATCTGTGATAACTTTCCCTACTACAGGGAAGCAGGCAGCGGCTGGAAGGTAAGGAAAAAGAAAGCTATTGTAAACCATTCAACCTTTATATCTAAACAAAATTAAGAGTATGAAAAAGACTGTGGGGATATCCACGTGTCAAGGAACTGTCAAAATATTAGAAAAGGGCCATATCTAGCCTAAAGATGTGCCTGATTTATGTAATCTGTGATGGTTTCTTTGTTTTTTGTTTTTATCCGTGTGCAGAGGGTTACCCTCTGCTTTGCATTTTTTAATAAGCTGCTGAATGCATTTACATAATGGTTGAAATTGATACCTGATTTAGGCAAGGTGTTCTTGTAGGTGCTGGGTATCTTAAACAAAGTGCTGAGACACTGGTAATTGCCATTGTCACCTCTGAGAAAGCTTAGAGAGAAACTAAGAGTGTGTCAAATCACACTAAGTGCTGTATTCCTCTAAATGACAAATGGTACAGCCTTAAAAAATGATATGAAGTGTAAAACCATGGATTAATATTCAGAGAAGTAGCCCCTATCTGTGCGAACACAGGCTAAATAGCCCATTCATGGGTGGTATTATTCACTGCAGATGCCTTGATAGGAGAAGGCCATTATGCAGAAGGAGAAAGCCAATGCTGTGTCATCATCTCAAGGAGGCCATGATATACTGAGATGAAGCTATGCTGATTGCCTTTTAAAGGGCTCAGATGGAAATTGATATTAGAATGAGTTTTCCAATCAGTCTACGTTTATTGGAAATAGAATCTTAGGCACTGGTTTATTGCAGTCAGACAAGATGTATGAAGCCCATTTCCCGGGGCGACGAGCTCTGGCTTATATACAGGCTGCATGGAGGTGTGTGTGTGTTTGTGCACGTGTAGGTGAGGAAGGGGAGCGTGTGGTATTAAAAATGGATTGATTTTAGTTTTTGCAGAATAGCCATTTGAAAGGAAATTGTTTCATTCTGCAACTCTTGTTTTCTTTTTGTGCTTCTTTTCACCTTTTTTCCAGTAACACAACTGAGTGTGTCTTAATTTGTTTAAATATTTATTAATTACGGTAATAAAAGGACTTAAACACCCACTCCAAGAAAATTGGGTTCTTGGTGTTTTTATAACATGTTCTTGTTCCATTTCATCTCATGATGGAGGACATATATAAAGAAAATTGACCTTAAAAGTGCATTTTTTGATGATTTATTTGTTCAAATCGTTTTGAATCAGGAGCACACCAAAAACTTTGTTACTCAAAGCTTGTAAATATGCTGGGCAGGACACAAAGCTAGCAGGAGGATGTGTAAACAGAGAGCTCCTAGTTATGGGTGACGGGAAGGGTGATGGGGTTACTCCACCCCAACTTGGGCAAATTTCCAATGAACTACTGCTGTTCTCCAAAAACTGTCCTAGAATATGACACAAGTTTTTTTTTAAACTTTGGTTGAAAACTGCATAGTCTTAATTACAGTGCATTCCAAATTATTAGGCAAATTATATTTTTATATGATTTTCTTAATACTAGATGCAAATGACAGTGAGCAAAATTTTCAAGTCACTAAGGATTAGAGTACCGTAATTTCTGGATTATAAAACGCTATTTTTGTCACACACTTTCAACCCTGCGCCTTATTCAATGATACAGCTAATTTATGCATTTTTTTCAAACGCTCGAGCAGAACGGGTAAGAGTGAGACGGGGAATACGGTATATGTGTCGAGGAAGATGCAAGTTTAATGTAAAGTTCTGCTTTGTGAATGAATAGCACGAACAGACGCTCATCATGGAAAATGCAAGAAGAAATGCATATGACGCAGCTTTCATGTTACAAGCAATCGTTAAAAGCAGTGTGAAAAAAATCCACCATCACCAACGGGTTTGGAAAAGCCGGTCTGCTGCGTGACTGAGAGGACAGCGCATTCTCAGGAGTGAAATTGCCTCAGGATGATAGTGACACTGACAGTGACAACGAAGGAGAGACAGAGAGACTGTGTTGCGAAGAATGTCTGACGCTATTCCAATCCCACACTGAGGAGGAAGACTTCCATGGTTTCAGTGCACAGGAAGCGCATACAAGTCACTGCTGCTCTCAGTGACTTTTAACGGTATGTTTTTTTTAACCAGCCCTGTTAGTGCTGTTACTACCATATTGCACACAGGCACTGTTTGGAATAGAGCTGTGACGGTGTGGGATTTTTGATCATCGCGGGGTGATGATGCAGCAGGAGTTGCGGTGTCGCGGTCCACCCCCCCCCCAAACACAAAATCCCCCGTCGGCGCGTCACAAATGAATACCGGTACAAGTAATAATTACAACGCACTATTCTTTATTAACAAATAACAGTAACAACGAACTATGTAACTACTGAACTCACTATATAGGTGTTGTAGAATGAGTAGGTGTGTCAGCGTGCTGCGTGTGTAAGAGGAAGGAGGGGGAGCAGAGCAAGAGTGAGGGAGAGTTCTCTCTCTTGCGCTGCACTCTGCATAAGCTCTCCCCTCCCACTGCACGTGCTCTCCCCTCTTTCTAATACACTGCACTGTTTCAGCACATACACATCATTCTACAACACATGTTTCAATGTGGGCACATGCGGCTTATAGACAGGGGCGGCTTATGTATGTACAAAATGTTTTGTCCTTTAAAAATGTAATGTAATTACAGTATATATTTAAAATTATTGAACAAACCTCCAAAAGACAGCATTATGATGGTATTCTTTACAAAAATAGCCTCCCAGAGCTGCTGTTTGGATGTGAACTGCGTCCCACCCTCAGATATTTTGCTTTAGGATGCTCCAAAGGTCCTCAATAGGGTTGAGGTCAGGGGAAGATGGAGGGCACATCATCAGTTGATCTCCTTTTAGCCCATAGCAGCCAATAGCCGCGTTTACATGGGCAAAAGTAATCGGAATGAACGCCTGATCGGAAAGAAAATGCGTCATGTAAACGCGCCGTTCGGAATACTCTGCCCCGGTCAGACTCATTCGGATCAGAATTTCTTTCCGATCGAGATAGGTGGGTTATACCGATCGTTTATCCGATCGTGGAGCATGTAAACGGTCATTCCGATCGTGTGTCACTGCTGCTCTGGTTTACGTCACGCATAGACGGTGTTTCGCTGAGAGAAAGCTTTGGAGCGCATACGGGACCGACCAGCTCTGCGGACACCCCGTGAAAAGCGCCGCTCCGCTCTCGCCCCGCTGGCTCTCCCCTCTCTTACACCCCTCACGGGGGAGATTCGGAGGAGGAGCGCTCACTCGGTCCACTGGCACCCGAGTGAGCAGAGCAGCTGGATTAATAATGTTGTGTCGGGGGGGGGGGGGGGGGGGGGGGTTACGTGTGCGTTTTGTTGTTTTGTTATGTGTGGGAGAATTCAGACTGCGAGCCGTCCCGCCGCTCTGGGTTAGCGGCTGCAGGACTCAGGAGGACCCGTGTTCGAACAGAGCTCGGGGCGCCAGCTCACAGAGTGGCTTTGGGGCGGTCTGTGTGAACTTTCAGAGCAGAAATAAATGTCGCTCAGTCCTTAGAAAGCTGCAGATTGCTGCGTTTCTCGCACGGTCCTGGATTTTGTGTCCATCCATCAGGCTAATGATGTTAGCCCGTGTTAGTCTGTCCTAAGCTTTCGTCCAGCTTAATTCTTCCACAAAAAAAGCACTGACCACACAGATTAAATATAACGATGAGCGAACAGGCAATTCATAATATTCATGACATTAATAAAAGCACGTTTGGAAGATCGTCTCGTATGTTACCGAGCTGCTGCATAAATGTCTATGGAAGCGGTTTGTTTACAACGGGACCTATATCCGCATCCGGGTGATTTTTACACTACTGCGCATGCCCAAATGATTCATTCCGAACGAGAGTGTGAGCCATGGGAACGTTTGTTCTAATCGGAAAAAGGTTTTCTGTGCCCATGTGCACGGGTGAATTTTAACCCGACCATTGATCCGATCAAGATATTCTGCCCATGTAACCGCGGCTAATGATGCAAAGGTATTCCTTGCAGCATGAAATGGTGCATTGTCTTGCATGAAGATGTCATTTTGACACCTTCAGGGACCCTAAAGAGGCCGACCAGCTCTCTCCATATGCTTCCACAACCTCCTTGCGAACTTCACAACCTTGTTGAGACATGGTGCCCATCCACCCAGCATCCATCTGGACCATCCAGGGTTGCACGGCACTCAACAGTGAACAAGACTGTTTGAAAATGAGCCTTCATGTATGTCTGGGCCCAATGCAGCTTTTTCTGCCCCTGAGTGTTTTTTAGGGAGTGGCCGAATAGAAGGTTAATGTACAACTGCAAGCTTCTGGAGGATCCTACACTTTGATGTTAGTGGGACTCCAGAGACAGCAGCAGCCTCAAAAATGTTCTTGCTGCTTTGTAATTGTATTTAACAGCTGCTTTTTAAATCTGATGCATTTGTCTAGTAGAAACATTCCTCATTCTGCCTTTATCTGCATTAACCTGTGTGTGCTCAGCCACAAATATCTTAATAGTACGATGATCAGCCTTAGGTTTTCTTTAAATATTCAAGGTTTTCATACCTTGTCCAAGGCATTTAACTGATTCATGCTTTTTGGCAGCAAAGAGATTTTTTTTCTTCCCCTATTGGTTGAACATGTTGGTCTGCTTAATAATATGGAACGTCTTTTTTAGTTGCTTTTTCTTTAGTTGAACTCAGTTGGCAGACTAATTATTACAGGTGTCTGAGATTGATGTCAGTGATGTTTTCCAACCAGCTGCACCAAATTTTAAAATGTGGGTTTTTGGTAAGATGTTCTATATGAAGTTATGTGATTTTTGTTTTTTTTTGTTGTTGATTTAAAAAAAAAAATAATGACATGGTAAACTCCTGGGATAATCTGAAATTATTGAATTATTAATTGAAATTATGACTTTATTGATTCTTACCAAAGTTGCTCAAAGGGACCTTTGGTCAAATTTAAAAAAAATATATATATTATTTAACAATAAAGATGTAAAACTCACTGCATTTTTGAACAGTTCTGTACAGCCAAAAATGTTCATGCACATTTTTTCTATGGGCATGCTGTGGGCGGGCGTCAGGTTTTAGTGAACAATTAAGATTAAATTAGATTCAACTTTGTCATAACACATGTACAAGTACAAGGTAACAACGAGCAGTTTGTGTCTAACCAGAGTGCAAACAAGCAGTAAAGTACAGGATATAATCATATGATAAAATAAGTTAAATATGCATATTGATATGAGGTGAATATGAATATAATATACAGGATAGTACTACTATTAAAAAATTATAAACAGTTATGTACAGATTTACGAGTGGGCTCATTAGAAATTTACATATGATGTAACCGGTTCCGGGTTACACAGCCATGTGCTTTATCGATATCTTATGATTTTTAATTCTGTCTGATAAAAACTGGGAACCGGATATTGATAAATCATGTAATAAAATGGTTATAGTACAACGGGGTGGGATTATATAAGTTCGCTTCCTTCCACTCTCTTTCAAGCAATATTTATTAATATGTCTAATTATCCTAAGTTTGATTAGTTACTGTATGAATGTATAACTGATGATTATATTGCTGTTGTGTATTATTTCTACTTAATTGCTTGAAATAAACCATTTCAAATCAAAAAATCAAAAAAATATGATATATTTGCATTAACAGATAGGTGGACATACAGTGTAGTTTATTAGTTGTATTTGCAATAATAAATACCCAGAAGTTGGTGAGGTGTATGGGGGTGTCAGTGGGGGACATACTTTAGAAAGGAAACAGTCCCGGGAAAAGAACTGCTCCTTTGTTACGAGTACTTGACTTGGGGACGCTGAAGCGTGTGCCTGAAGGCAAGGGAGAAAACAGTCTGTGAGCGGGGTGAGTCCCTGAGTCCTTTAGAAAACAGTGGTAACAAACCACTGGGCCTGCGGACCAGTACCGGTCCGTGGATCAATTGGCACCGGACTGTGGGAGAAATGAATAATTATGCCGTTTTTTTTTTTTCCTTTTCTTTTAAAATTGTTTTTTTTTTTTTAATTAACCGGATTATCTCAGCTACACCTTCGATCTTTTGAGCTGCAAAGTTTGGTCAGAGGAGCGAAATGACTACATTTGAACAATCTTTTATTCTGAAAAATCTTTGTTTTGGAAATTGAAAGAAATCTCTGTTACATTTCAGTCACTTGAGCTGTAAAAGTAGTCCGGCGGGGAGGAACACGAGAAAAGTTGTATGTGAAACGGTTCTTTGCAAATGGATCAGGGATAAGTGCAGGACAGAAAAACTGATGGAAGAACAGGCTACGACCTCGAGACAAAAAACAAAACAAAACAGTAGGCTACCAGGAGTCCTACTTAAAAATTGGATTTATCGCAGCAAGTTACTCCTAAAAATCGAGCCTGTATGGATAGCACTCATGAAGTTACTTGGCAGAATATG
The DNA here is from genome assembly GCF_053564925.1 of Oryzias latipes. NCBI lineage: Eukaryota > Metazoa > Chordata > Actinopteri > Beloniformes > Adrianichthyidae > Oryzias > Oryzias latipes. Next base: position 10,158,967 of record NC_136241.1, on the reverse strand, counting down.
TTACCAGAGATTGAAGTTCCACTTGTGTTATTATCTGTTATTAATAACACATTTTTTAATTAAAGTATACCGTTTCATGCCACATAAAGGTTGGGAACCACTGCTTTAGAATACTGTGTGCTTGGCGAAGGCGACATCTCTTGTAGATGACCTCGATGACTTGGAGATTCTATGATTCGTTGGGCGGTTGACACCGCCAGCTGAAGAAGAGACTTAAGACAAGCAACAAGTAAGGCTAGATCAGGGGTAAGTAGGAGAGAAACAGGCGTGTTGTGCCGTTTTTTTCAACCCCCACAAACACTGTGCAAGGATCCCCTTTGTGTAGTGCTGTTCACGTGAAAGGTGCGTGCTCCCTGCCCTGGCGCACAGCCTGACAGTTTGAAATGAGGATATAAGCTAAGCAGAGCATAATTTGTGTGGGCATCCTACAGGTATCTTACGGGCACTAATGTATAACCTGCACACCCTTTGTGTGCAGCATTTGCATGTGTTTGGTAAGAAGCCAGGGCGAACACCTCTCTAATGACTGAAATAATGCTATAGGGCACTGTACATCCCCAATTTATCATAAGTGCATGCAACATGCATTATTATTTATGATACCACACACACGACAGTCATATGTTCCATTTTCATTACGTCCCTTATGGTGGACTTACAAACCTTAAGGGAACTGCAAGGCACATCTGTGGTCTTCTTAAGATGAAGCTCCTCCTCTCTAAAACCCAGACAACCCTGAAACCCACAGCAGCCGCGCGCGTGTGACTGAGGCATTAAGTCTTCCTTTGGATTCCTTTTTGACCTTTATATTGTCTTTTACATACTTTAACAAGAATTGGCCTATTTAAATTTACTTTAATTTTGTTTCAAGTTAATTTTCTAATATTTGTAGTTTGTGTTTTATTATTTTATCCTGTAATTTGGCTGAGGCTCTTCATGGATTTCCTTCAAAGTGTGAGAAATTTAGGGACTCCACCATTTCATTTCTACCCACAGTTGCAAGGCATTCGAATTGAGCAGGTTTCATTATCAAAATTAACAAAGATTTGACTCAACTGGAATGATGTCTGTGACGAAAATGCAAGTGCTAAAATTAGTCATTATCATTCTTCAATCATTTTCTTGTTCATTAGAAGCTAGCGCAGTCTGCATGCGGCTTGCAAATGTAGAAATACCCTTACATTAAAAGTGTGAGGAACCACATCACTCTAACCAGAGTACAGGAAACTAAAGAAGCGATTTCTAGATGTGCTCTTCAGCAAAGGCCTGCACCTCTGAATTTTTCAATTCTTGTTAGTGCTGTGGTTTCTCTGTCATAGTTTTTCTGAGAATAAAAACTGTGCTTGAATCTGTATTTATAGAACATACTTGTATTTAGACACATACTTTTGTTTAGCACTGTGGTTATGGTGCTTGTCCCATTTGTTGGAAGGAATTGGCACACTTTAAAGGTTTGGAAGCAACATTAGCCCAAAGAGGCGTGTTCTGTTTTGTGCTTGCAGTTTTACTCTCCCCAACTGTAGCTGTGTTAGGAGTTCTTCTATAGAGTGGCTAAGTGTGCATGCCTGTGTGTATGTAATTAGATGAAAGCAAGCATGCTATGATGGGGTGAATGTAGGTCAAATGTAGTCATAGCGCTTCCCTTCCCCTGGAGATGTCAGCCGCAGCAATTTGAAACACAACACATGCTTACTTCTATTCTTTATGATAATGCACGCTGTGCCTGTGAGATGAGACCTGGCTAATCTGAGCACCAGCAGTTTAATCATCTCTGTAGAACTTTATTTGCTTCCGCTTTTAAGAAATATCAATAAGTCCTGTCAATAAAAACACATAATTCCTCAAGGTCAAATGTTGTTGTTGCCTCCAGGGAAGCAGAATATGTGCTTGGCATCCACGAGCAAGAGATCAGTTAGTCTTTCTTGCACCATTTCTGGCTCTGAGGTATATTTGATTTTTTGTTTTGAAGGATTTTTCTGTGCAGTTGTTTGCATGATTCAGCTCTAATGCTGTAGCCTCCATTCTTATCAGCTATTTTAATGTAAAGCACGTTTTTATTTATTTTTTTACATATTCCTGATTGCTTGGATGCATTTTGTTTCTGAACACATTTATCTAAGGAAGTATATCCTGTTCTTCTGTCAGCTTCTTCTTTTATGCAGTATTGACTTTAGTGTGTCGGCAATTTAAAATTAAGATGGTCTTTTATGTGAACCAGATTATCACAAAATAAGAGATCTCACCTTACCACAGTAGATTTCTCCTTGAAAGTAGTGCTCAGTGGGGCTGAAGAAGTTGATACAAATTCTGATTATTATTTTTTAAATTAAAAATAAATTCCAATCTATTTTGAAAGTTTTTTTTTTTTGTTTTTTTAAATTTTCAAACAGAAAAAGCAAAATGATTTGTATTTTTTATGTTATTTTTTAGCTTGGGTTGTATATTTTATGTTGAAATTTGGTAAACAATAATTTGATATAATTACAGAATAAAATAACTATTTTTTAGGCTATATACATTTACATTCTTATAAAACTAAAGGCCACTGTGCTAAATGATGTGTGTAATGTTGAGGTACCGGTATATGCAGTTACCTTCATCATAACTAAATTTAACCCAAGTTAATGTGAAAAACAAATCGCATGCAAAAGTTCCTCTTTTAAGCTTTATAGATTTTGTAATTTGATTTATATTGATTCAAATTGTTAAAAAAAAAAGATTTTTCTGTCATTCAAAGCACTAACTTCCTGTGTCAGGATTTTTTTTTTTTTGCTCAGCAAATTGTGATGCAGTGCATAAGGCGGTCTTACTTCAATCACAGGGCAGGTTACAAGACAAATACCAGAAGCATTTCAGTGGAACATATAGAAAAAGCACAAAACTTTCATTTGACATCAGGAATCTTTCACATGCCAGTGATTGCTGAAAACATGTTTAAAGTTCTATGTGCTTTTCCTTCAGCAGCAATGCTGTGCGCTCCTCTTTCTAGCAGCGTTTTAGTCCGTTTTATAGGAAATGATTGAGACTATTAAGTTTAAGGCCAAAAGGTGTAAAGTTGTCAAATTAAGGGCTGAAGCAATAAAGTTATGATGAGAAAAGATGTAATTCTGGCACTCTGAACTCCACACCATTAGACTCTATGAAGGGATAACATTAGGGGTCACATTTTGAGGCAGTAGAGAACTGCTCTGGTTTTCTTCCAGCAGCACTAGACTCTTCTGGTGGTATTTAGCTTACCTAATGTACTGGATGTTGGGATTTTTTTCCATACAGCTATTCAAAAAAAAATCCATAAAGCCAGGTTTCTTCAATATTTGTGTTTTGCAAGTTAAAACAAAGTAGAGTTATCCCCCAAATCCTGTTGGACTCCTTTCACAATATAGGCACATTTACACAAGAACAACAAGTTGGTGTGGGATAAAGACCTGATTCTAAATCAACTTTGTGGCAAGACAAAGCTTGAAAACTTTCTTTACTTCATGAAGTACTGAAAACATTTCATTCAGAGCAATGTTGCTATCCGAAGCAAAATAAAAGCAAACTTAATACACTGCTGCCTGGTAAAGAGTTCAGGGTGTCTGGATCTCTCATAGAAGCACAGCAGATACACTTACATATTTCATCAGGTTAACTGGGAGGCAACCTGTGGGATGACTTTTCTGGCAGCCTGTTTAGCCTATCACAATCCCAGTACCTCCATCACAGGGCTGCAGAATGTCCTCCTGGAGTAAAAGTGTCACTAGAAGTATTAAAATGGAACCAATGGGATGAAATCAAACAGTGGTCATTTCTGCCAGAATGAATAGAGAGCAGCTGATAAAAAAACCATACTCAGAAATGCAATCCGCTCTGATTTGAACCTTTCCACAATTGACCATTGTCCATAAACGGCAATATAGCCCAAAAGAAAGCTATCAAATCAGAAAATAAATATAACTTCAAAACAATATGTATCCTTTAAGTGCTGAGAAATCTAAGGGATTGAGTTTGTGAGGAAGCATAACGAGGTGATGTCCTGGGTCCAAACTCAGGATTAAGTGCCTTTTATCTATAGGGTTCAAGTTTTTAGGGGATGTTATGATCCAGTGTTACCTTAGTTACTGCATTCTAAGTCAAGCCATGTTATGGGCCCCCAGATTGAGGTCAGGTTGTGTGAAAACATCCAGATATGAGCAGAGCAGCTGCAATATAGAATAGATAGAATAACTAGAAAACAGACACAAACCTTAATAGATTCTTTTAAAACATCTCCTCAGAAAGAAAACATTGCAGATAGTCTTGTACTACATACTACAGTTAACTCATCGACACAAGTAAATAAATATTAGTCTGGAATTAAATTAATTCTGTTCTGAAATTTAAAGAGAAATCAGTATAAGATGGCTCTAATCAAAGCTAAATTTGCACCCAAAAAAATGAGTGTGAGGCATTTGGGCCGCAATTACCTCATATGTTTAAATTGCATACAGTTCTAAAATCCATTTGCTGATGGAACATCTTCTGACTGTTCGCAATCTTCCAACTTCCATCTCTTTTTTGCTGCCTAAAGATGTAAAACTCTCAAACCAGCTTAGGAAATTGACATGACGTTTGACGTTCTTTTCTGGCGCTTTCTCCTGGAATAAAAAAAAAATATATATATATATGTTTTTCAATGTTGACCTCCACTTTCATTTTAAACCTCCTCTATTCTACTTGTGGGATTTCCTCAGGCGAGGTGTATAAATTTTATCTCTACATTTCTTCCAGGTGAGGATGCCAAATAAAATCACTCCGTTTTTAAACACTGTAAAAATGTGTGAAATGTTTCCTTTGTAACTGTTGAAAAGATTGCTGCTGCTGCTGCCACTGGGACTTTTTAGTATTATTTTTTTTGTGTTCTGAATCTTTGTACTGGGACAAAAATATTTGTAAGTTAATAGGGGGTTTCTGGTATTGATTAACAAACATTGACATCCATTTCTGCATTTTCACCAGGGTCTGTAGCTCTTGCATTAGTCTGTAAATTCAGTGAGAGTGCAGATATGAAGCATAGAGCTGCCTTCTGTAGAAGGCTTGGACCTTGCTTTGATCTCATTATAAAATGCAAATACACAGTACCCCAAAACAGATCAAAGGTTTGACTTCCTATCGGATCTGAAGCTTAATATTGGTGGCCTGGAGCAGCTTGCCCTTTTTTAAAGAGGCGATTTGGGTCCTCCAGGACATTATTTACTCTGTAGATAGATAATGTGCCTGCTTCTGAGTAGTGACTCGTCACAGCTCAGGAAATCCTTGCAACTTTGGTTTATTTGTAGAAGATTGAAGAGGTATGAGCTTTTCCACCTTTTTTTTCTGTATCTTCCACCTCGAGCCGAAATTTGCAGGCTCTGAAATCCAAAAGTGTAAAATAGCTTTGGTGTTAGACTTTGATTCCTTCATCCGCCCCTTTAGCCTGTAGGATAATGAGACTGGATCATTTAAAAGACCTGGCTAAAACTCAAATATCAGCAACAGAGGTAGACAAGCTAATATAAATAAATAAATAAATAAATAAATAAATAAATAAATAAATAAATAAATAGTCTTTATTTGCATTTTTGAAATGTTATTTCAGATCAACCCTGAAACTATTTTTGTTTAGGTTTAATTCTTCACCTTGTCTTACAGGTAAATCACAGTGACAAGCCTTTACAGTAACGTAGAGACAGCAGTGTGGCTCTGTGCCGGTGATGCACTGACTTTCAGTTTGTGGGAGAAGTAGTGATTCACTCGATTGCTAGTTTGATCCTGCTGTGAGGCAGGTTACCATGTCAGGAAGCTCCAGCCTGGCCACCCGCCCACCAGCATCACCTTGCACCCGCCTACCGGCTCCCCACCGCTCATGCTTTGGCCCTTAGAGTGGGTGGGGAAAGCATGCTGGCAGGCCTTGGCATGGATACATTTTGGCAGAAGCTGCTGTCCCTGCGCTGCACTGAGTGAAGTGCTGACTGCAGTGCAGTACATAAATGGCCTGAGGCCTCTGTTGCCTCCTCAAGTGGCCTGCAGACCTGTTTAAAGATATTGGCGACTGTTTTATTTTAAATTGTGTTTGTCATTTTGACAGTAAGCCTTACTGTCATGCTTTTTATTCACTGCATACAGGATTTTTCAAATTATTATTCAAGGCAGCCATTGCTTTTTAATTGCTCCTCACCATCTGCTGTTTTTGATCAAACACAATGCAACAGTGGCTTGTAAAACCTTATGATTGTGGTTTTTAATCGATTATGAGGTCAATATCTGGTTTGTAGTTGTGCACCTTGATGCTGCTGCCCTATTCCTACTATTTGTATCAATCTTTAAGGATATGTTAAAAATGAGAGTTGCCAACCATTCATTTATGCAATAATTAATTAAAATAGCTTCAGGATTTTGATTTAAAATAAAGGTTTTTATCTGCTCGTTTGATTCAGTCTTTATCTTCTAGATGTAGTGAAACATAAGAAGTCCTCTTGAAGGAAGTCTTTCAGCATAGATGTAACTTATATTAAGCTTTTATTATTTTTGAAGAAAAGTTTGGATGTGAGAATTGTTCAACTTCAAGACAACAGCCGATATTAACCCATTTGGTCTTGTTGCTCTCTGTTGAAACTTTAACTTTTGCTGTTGATTCTTATCTGGACTAAGTAAACACATGATAGTTTTTTATGTTTTAAAGGCAGTGTCTGCAGTATCGTGACACTTGTGCTATCCTAGACCCTTTAACATTGGGAGTGGGGTCATCTAGACCCCACAAGACAGCGCGCTATACCTTTTTTCTTTAAAGATCTGTGATCTTCACTGGTGTACATGGATTACATGAAATCCTCTTCACCTTTATCCACGTTTGTCATGGTAGGGAGAACACGCCAATGTAAGGATCGAGTCCTCTGGACCCCATAGGATAGCACAAGGGTTAAAACAACTTTTAAATCAGTAAAAAGGTTAAACATCTTTGCTGTTTGATAATGAATAACTTCTGGGTAAAATATATGGCTGTGTTCAAATTCACTCCCTGCTCCCTGCAGTCCACTATATAGAGTGCTCGGCATTTATTTGGGGTGTCCGAATCTACAAATCCAAAATCCAGTGAAATTTCCCAGAGGTCTCTGGGAAAACCCAGTGTGCATCAATGCCTACAAAATTTGAAAATATAGACCATGATGCATTGTATTTGAACAACATGTGGTTTGGGTTAGGGTAGGTGTTCAAGCTGTCATCAGCAGAACTCAATGGATCCATAATTCGTCTTTGTAAAATGTTCACAATTATGGGGTTCTTACTTTGGCAAACTGACGTCATACTTAGCTTATTTAAAAAAATAAGTTAATACATTTTTAAAAAAGTTGCCAAATTGTATTAAAATCCAGGGCACTGGATATTTCCATTCTATATAGTCTTTTTGAGGTGAGGGAGTAGCGAGGGGATTTTGACAGTCTTTGTTATTTTTCAGTTGCCAGAAACACATTAAATAAAGTGCTTCCTTTTCCTGAAATTTAGTCAGATGTTTTTACCTAATCAGCTTTTTCGTTTTATGTCACACTGTAGATTTGTAGGATATGTACATCAAGACCTTATTTTTTCTTTTTTTTCAGTGAAAACAATTTAGTAATTGAAAATAAGCAAATGAAAAGCAAATTAAATTTGAGTTACTTTTTTAATTCTTTTGAGTCGTACTGTTGATGTTTGCATGTAGCTCAAAAGCTCTTTCAGGGTTGGTTTTATTTGAATAAAATATATATGTTTAGGTTTGTGTCTGTTTTCTAGTTATTCTATCTATTCTATGATAATATGATTGTCCTCTCTATTCATATTTAGTTTTGTCTGTTTGTTCTCACGCTCTTAAGAATGGCAGCGAAACATGATGGTTGCTGCAATGAACCAGCTGTTTCATAGACAGTATGATACTAATAACCAACAGTGGTATTGAAAACATTCCTGGGTCAAAGGTTTGCTTGTCTTGCACTGATGGCGATGCTTCAATCTCATTGTCAACGGACAATGACAATAAAGCAGATCTAATCTAATCTAATCTGAGGTTTTTTGGTTGTAGTGCCTAGATTGCCAAATAATTGTATCTAAAATAAGTTAAATGTTTGTAACTTATTTAATGTAGCCAAAAAATTTTAATGAATAATTTAGAGACTACTTAATCTCACATGAAAGCAGGTAATGTTAGAGTAATTTTAAATGGAAAAAAAGCTTGGTATTGAAATTACATTTCTCTTGTGATTATCACGCCTTTATATTTTGTTAACATTGGGTTTATATACAATCCCTGCTAAGTCTGCAAACAGATTTTTGCTCTTACAAAGAGCAGCAGAGGTTTAAAGTGTGACTGGCTTTAGAATACACCAGACAATATATTTCCAGAACTTTATCAGAACATTTTTGGAAATCATCTTTTAGTGTATGAGTGAATATTCCTTGTGCCCTGTTCTGGTTTTTGAAATGCAGTTTATAATATTCATAAATATGCTAGCCTGCTCTCCCAGATGAACCATTGCCTACTGTGAAGTTTGCTGCTAATTGATCTGCCAGTGCTGTAGCTTGCACACAGCGTTTCCTTTTTGGAAATGAAAGAGAAAAGGGTTGGAGGACTAATTAGTAGAGTCTTGTGAATTGTATTTTTTAAATAAACCTTGGCAACACCATACAGGTTGGGATATGGGCAAAGGCCTGTAGCTTGGGTTTGAATTCCCGGCAATGTATGCCTACAAACTGAGTCTGGGAGCTCATTCATGCAGTCTGACATCCTGAATGTGGGTCACTCGCATCTGTTTAGAATTTTAAAGGAAGACTGACCCTAATGATTGAGATGGTAAAAACCTGCATGGTAAGTAATTATCCTGCAGAATCTTGTCCGGTTTCTTCTTTTTTGTGCATCCTGTTTCTTTGGCAGTTTTTGAACTCCTCCTTTGAGCCAATTTTCAGAAGTTAATTACTATACACTGCTCCTTGTAATTTTTACCTCTTTACTCTCATTTCTTTTTATTTATGAGCAGCACAAACATAATTTTAGACACTGGTATTTAAAGCTTCTTTTAGATAAATTTACCACAATGACAGCCATCATCCAAGTGTTGGTCTCGTCAGTGAACCAGGATGGTAGCACTCATCCCTGAGTGTTATTTGATCATCCTGTTGGCACGTCCTCAATGAGGTCAGTTGTCTGTGGGAAGGGGGACAGTGACACAGCTGTAGCAGTGGAGTGGAACCCGTGATGGATGACATGCCAGAATGGGCCATGCTCCCTCCCAGTAGCCTGTATTGACAGGCACATTTCTTGCATCTAAGAATCTGCATCAGCAGCGCTAATCGTGGGTCATGCTGGTCACAAATGTGATATTTGAATACCGTCCCTGTAATTGCTCATTTGTCAATGTCACATCTAAATTTGCAGGATTTCTCCAACCTGTTAGGGAATAAAACTTGCTCTAATAGGCAGCAAATGCACACAAAAAAATAGCTGGAAATGTTACTACTACTTTTTTTATTGTAAGGCCAGTCTAAACATGGTCACTTGTGTTTTTTTCTAAATAGTTTGAATAGTTTTTGTTTAAAACATGGCCGTAACTTAATTTGGCTTTGTATTAATGGTTAAAACCATTTCTGTTTTACTCCAAAGTGTGTAGCCTCTTTTCTAATGAGATGTAAATTGTTTTGTGAATGTGAGTTCATGTGTGTGCTGAGAATGATTATAATCCAAGCCTTGGCTCCAAGCCTTTCAGCCTGTGCTCCACCAGCCACAAGGCCACAGCCTCTCTTTCCCCAGTTAATTGCATCTGAATTAGTCCATTAATGTGACCATGTAGAGAGATGAAAGGGTGCACAGAGGTGTCTGGCCTCTTTTGACCACTGCAATGTATTATTAATGGGTCAGCAAGTCTGGCAGCTCTACATTAACTTGGCTAATGGACTGTAGGGTCCATCTGTGATTTCTTTTTACAAGGAAGTCAAATCTGAAATGTATTAAGAGGAGGAAAAAAAGATTTTCTGGTACTTAATTGTATCTCAAATCTTCAGGAAAATGATTTTGTGGTGGAAAAAGATTTCCTTAAAATGTTGACGCTTAGAGTTCAGTTTTGAAGTCAGAGGTTCTCAACTCACAGCATCAAATTTTGTGTTCTTGAAAGCAGGTGCCTCAAAAGTAGCCGGTAACTGGCGAAAATCCGCTGCCTGTGAGAGAAGCAGTTGTCGCCTACTCTTGATAATAATAAAAAGTTTCACTTAATGCAAAATTAGTGGTGTTCATCTGCTCTCCTTTTTCTCGAATGCTCCTCCCCTACTGTTCACACACGAGGTAAGCAAATGCACGCGATACCAGACGGCCCATTTCCATTACACGTATGCGGAAAACTTTATTAAATTCTAGAAATGTCGAAAATGCACTATTTCGCAATACAGTTTCCATCAAATAATAATTATGTGAATGAACACATACTAACTGGTGTGATAACTTATGCACAAACATGGTGATGGATGTGAAAAATACTTTAAATTACAGCAGATGCTTCTAAATTTCTGCCACTGCACTATGCGCTTATCATCATTTATCAAAGACTATGTTGGCGTCTTATTCAGCCAATGGAGCGGCACGCTCCTTACACGTGGGAGCGGCTACGTATGAAGCCGTTTTGGGTAATCAACTTATGATGAGCTATGGGATGTACATATCGAATAGTTCAAGTTGCCATAAGATTCTTTTAGCACATTTAAGGTTTACCATTTATTGCGATTTTCGCTGACTTTTGCGATAAAAATATTGCACAGCTTGAAATCGGGATAACAATAAATTTGCGATTAATTGTGGAGGCCTACTCTATATGAATTTTGTGTATTGTGCTTGGTTTTAGTTCTGAATTTTTTTTTTTTTATTCAAATGCTTCCTCAGTTTCAACTGCAGTTGTTGTATGTAGCAATTTCTGGTAAAATATCACCTTCATAGTATCTGTTTGTTCAGAGCATCGCAAACTGCAATCTGCAAAGAGTGCCTTCTAAAACAGCAAGAGCACAAGACTTTCTGGGAAATTGTTGTATTTGAAATCTTAGAACTGTTGGCACTACCCTGACACCATTAGGAGCTACAGTCATTTCTTCATTGTTGGTCCACATTGTAGTCAGTAGTCTGCTGTGAGCCATTGTCAGAGGAAAGCATCAGAGGCTCCTCTTCAGGCTGATAATTAAGTGGCGTACTGACAAACAGCTTTCATCAGATCCCTCATGTGGAACTGAGAGCATGCGAAGGCTTTCAGGGAGGATAAACCAGAGGACGTCATTTTGCCTCCAATCTTTCATGGCCTTATGTTGCCTCTGCAGTGGAGGCGGCGGGGAGGGAAAAAAGGGCCCTGTTAGGCACAGGAAGAAAGAATGAGCCAGCATTGCTCTGAGATCCAGAGTCAATTTCACACCACTCAATACAGGTGGCTATTTTTATTTATTTTTTTTTATTTTTATTGGTGCTTTGGTGACTTATTTTTTCTTACCGAATGACCAAGAAAACATTGATTTGCAAATTAAAATTTTGTGACTTATTTTTTCTTACCGAATGACCAAGAAAACATTGATTTGCAAATTTAAATTTTGTCAAACATGACTTGGCAACACTACTTCAAAGTAAAAGCTTGAGTTTAGGATTTAATTGCCCCTAATGGCTACACTGAAAACTGCTTTAAAGTGTCAAATTAATTGAAGTTCATTAGGAAGCAATTAATTTAATTTGAACTTTATTAAGCTCCGTAAAAAGAACAATTGAATAAAAAAGTCATGTTTTTACAGTTAAAATAATCATTTCAGTATTACTTTGCTGCACTTTACCAAAAGTAATTTGCATGCATGTTTTATAACTACCCATGGACAGTCTCTGTCTGCCCGTCACCTCCTTAATTTACAGACTAAATGCACTAAATGTATTGTATTAAATAGTTTATCACTCATAACTGTCAATTTTTACACCGGTCTATCCCACTGCATTTTTATTTATTCTTACATTTGTCCTGGTGCATTGCCAGTGACAACCCTGTTGAAGGTCAGAGGGTTTCTGAAATAATCCAGTTAATGGAATCACGCTACAATTCTGCATGCCGCACTATGCAATAGTGTAGCAATTCTAGCAACATTAGAGATTGTATTAAGCATTTCTGAAGCATGCGGTTTGTGTTTTCTGAGGGAATCGAGATGGCAGAGGTGCAACTGTTAGCCTAAAAGAGACAGAGACAGCTCTTTCGGGGGCCGTGATCAAAAACGCCTCATGCGAGTGGTTTGAGTCATATGTTGTAGTGTGACCTGCCATTCAGTGTTGCATTGAGGGAATTTTTACTTCACAGCTTTTTAAATCTGCAGTGACTGAATTTAAAAGGGAAATGCTCAAATTTCTAACACACCATTCAAAAGTGTGAGCATATTAAAAAAAAGTGACCCCCACCCCCACCCCTTCTAATTTTTTTAGACTCTATCCAAGGCTGGCCTTTTGAAAGTAAAGAAGCAGTTAAAGAGGAGAACGTGGATGAAATGCCTTAGTGAGATTGAGTTCACAGCATTCGTGGAAGAACTTTTGTTCTATAACCCCATTGCCTCTGCTTAAAAGGGAACATCCTTGATGTAGCATTCATAAACGTGTTATATGCCTCAAGGGAACTGTGAGTTTCTTGAGTTGGCTCAGATTCTTGTCGGCTCTTTTGCAGTATCCTTGGATTGCTCTCAGCAAAATGACTTGCCAAATTAAGTTGGATTTCATTGCCTAGTAGGTAGAGTTGAAAATGTTTTTCACACATTTGTGTAGGAAGGTAAGTTTTAGGTCTAAACTTACTACTAGTGGTAAACAGGTATCAGTCAGAGGTTAGACAGCTTGGTCCAACATGGCAACATCTTTATCAGTCGTTTTGTTTATGTAAATGACATGAATTTTTTTATTACACTTGGCCATCACGTGAGACATTTATGACGAAGAGCATATTGTTCTTTAGTCTACCCTCTTTTTTCTACCTGTAGTTTTACTAAACTACCTGCAAACTCTGGAAATACGGCACCTGTGAAGGTGAATATAAATCACTGACGTGTCTCTTGGCTTTCCCATTGTCTCTGGTGGGTTTTGGCAGATTTCTCTTTCTTTTCTTTTCTTTTAAAATGTTTCAATTGTTTGCCTTCTGTTGCTCAAAGGCCTTAATAACATCCCCACATCCCCATTGCAAATATTCCAAAAGGCCATTGTGTTTTTGTCACTAATCTCGCTGCTCCCAAATTCCTTTTTGTGTCCACACTTTATCGCTTATCAAGCTAATTTCTTTCTTGCATGTACTGCCCTTTTTAAATTAGTCTGCCTTTGAAAAATTACTTTAATTTAACTAAATGCTTATTGTTGAGGGCTGTTAAGGGAAAATACAATTTTTGTGTCCTGGAAAAGTGGATGAGAAGTTTTAATTACTAAAATACATGAATATGGCCTGACATAGTCTTAGCACAGATAGCTACATTCAGTATTCATTTTTACAGTTTATATTTAGTTTTGCATTTTTACTCTCTTTTCATTTCAGGTCATTAACATAAACTTAAACCTTTCATAGAAAAGTTTTTAAAAATACATTTTGAAACATTTATTACTAGGTTTGGTTTAGCAAATTATTTTTTAATTGATTCAAATCAGAAATAAAAAACTATGAACTTATAAATCTATAAGTGATTCAATAATTTTAAAGCAATACTCACTCATTCTAGAACAATTTTGATAGTACAACAATAAAACTCCAGATTTGAAAACATGAGAAGGCTGGACTCATACGAACATGGTTCTATCATACATCCGACAGAAAGGATAAAAGTCAATCATGAGTTTTGGGGTTCTACTAATTTGTGACATTGTGTTGTCTTGTAATTTTTCTTACCTGAACAAACTTACCTTTTCCTACCTGTATGTGTTTGAGCAAGTTTTTTTCCTTATTGAGCAAGTACCATTGCTTCCCACATGCCTTCCCACTCCCACTACAAATAGACAGTGAAGGTGCTACATTCCATGGCCTTGGTGCACATCCCCAAGGCTGAAGAGTGTGTTCTGTGTTGGTGGGGATGTCACTGGGTCTATTTGAAATACCAAATATCTAAAAATACTGTAATCTACCTTTGTGTTTGTGTATCTGCATTGATTCTCTTCCTGTTACCTGTATTGTGTCCATGTTTACCTGTGTTTATTTCCTTTTGCTTTTGGCTGCTCTAGTTGCTGTGAGGTTTTATTAAGTTTGAACTTCTTTTATCAAAATGTGAAACATTTTTACAGCAGGTTAAAAACCTGGAATACTTCAAATATGTGTCTGTATTCAAATTTCTTTCTAATTTTAAGATTACAGCATTTCTTTCTGTTACCAATAATTTAAAATAGATTTTACCTTTCTTTATATTATTTATACTTAGTTAAATCCTAAACTTAACATGGTGTGCAAAGGTTAAAATTTTTTGGTCTCTTAAAGCTTACAGTGCTTTAAAGGTTCTAAATAAAAAAGCACATTTTTATTTATAAGCATTATGTCACGCATTTCCTTCCCCAAAATTTCTTAGTAATGATGATCCAAATGTTCCTAGTTTTCTTTTAATAAAATATATATGAAAATTATCCTATAACCAGCCTTGCGAAGGGATGGATGGATGGATGGATGGATGGATGGATGGATGGATGGATAAAAGGCCCCAACTGACAGTGTGTTCAGAGAATGTCTCAGGCAATGGAGAGCAGAGGATGCAGTGCTGGAGGACAGATCCTCATGGTAGGACAAACCCCTGACCATAACTGAAGTGGCTGATATCAAGAAGTCCTACCAATGGCTAGAAAGGGCTGGCCTACAGGACAGCACTGAAGCACTCATCCTGGCAGATCAGGAACAAGCCCTGAGCACCAGAGCGACAGAGGCTCAGATCTACCACACCAGACAAGACCCAAGGTGTAGGCTGTGCAAAGAGGCGCCTGAAACAATCCAGCACATCACTGCAGGATGTAAGATGCTGGCAGGTAAAGCATACATGGATAACCACAATCAAGTGGCTGGAATGATCTACAGGAATATGTGTGCAGAATATGGACTGGAAACCCCAAGGTCAAAATGGGAAACACCTGCAAAAATGGTAAAAAATAAGACGGCAAAGATCCTGTTGGACGTCCATATACCAAACTAGAGGATGGTTATGGCGAACCAACCAGACATTGTAGTGGTGGATAAAGAACAGAGGAAATCCGTTGTGGTGGATGTGGCGGTCCCAAGCGAAGGGAACATCAGGAAGAAGGAACATGAGAAACGGGAGAAACACCAGGGACTCCGAGAAGAACTGGGGAAAGCATGGAAAGTGAAGGCGACAGCGGTTCGTCTGCAAAATCAACCCAACCGGCACCACTATTGAGTCATCACAGCAGAATGGTCGATTGATGATTGTCCTGCAAAAAATGTTGTCCTTCAAAAAATATGCATGTAACTGTCCCATGTCAATGTATTGGGGGTGATTTTTAAAGAAACCAAAAGACTACTTGTCATTTGGGGCTGCAGCAATGGAGAGGCAGGTCTAACAAAACCTATGGTAACCATAGAAACTCCCATAAAAAGCTGCCTGCTGTTCTATGTGCAGGAAGTGGAGGAGACGGTGCTACACTGTGACTATCAGTTATCTCCTCAAGTTTGGCTTCACAGAGCTCTGTTCCCAGCAGCCAAACAATAGTGAAAAAAGTGATTATTTTTTTTTCTCCTTTTCACTCTTTTGTTCTAATTGTTCTCAGTTTGCTGTTGCTGCTTAGAATTTAACCAATTAGTGTTTGTGCAATGTCTTTGTATTTATTTTCCTTCTTTGTGAATCTTTGTAAGTGCCTGTGTGTGGCACAAAGGCACAGGAAAACATCAACTTCCGCCAGGGTCTTGAATAATTTAAGTTTGGTGCACTGCATAATACTTGCGCTCAAATTTTTATTAAAAAATTTTACTTTGCTGCTATGCTGGTGGCATTGCAATGCAAACATGTTCCTCCCGCTGTTAGGTTAGTCTTACAGTTTATGCTGTGACCGTGTCGGCCGTCTCATTCCCTTTATTATTGGCTTTCACAATATGTGTCCAAAAAGTAACAATTATAGCTTTATTTTACCTGCTTCAAATGCTGGTGAAACTTAAATAAAAATCCATCAAAAAAATCATAATTTTTCAAGCAGGAAAAGCAAAACAATTTTGCTAAACTTTAGAGCAAAAGGTTTCCAGATTTTTTTCAGTAATGTACCTGTGCAAATCAAACAGTTTTGTTTAGCTGTTGCTGTTGATTTCCTGAAAAGTCAACATACATAAAGAATCTTTTAAAGGACTATTGGACATACATTTTATTCTCCAACCTTCTAGCTAACTTAACCCTGATTAATATAATCTCTAATATAGTTTTCTCAGAGTAGATATTATCTTTCATGTTCACCTCTTACAAGCTTTTAGGTTTTCTCTCTGTGAATTTCAAGCCTTTCTCTCCATTTATTTGAATGGCATCTAACAAAGAATGCAGTGTTTTTGGTTATTTCTAACTATTATCCTCTATTGATTTACCATAAAAGTGTTAAGCTTCAGATGCAACAGACTGACACATACAGTGGCTTTGATTCATTTGTGTTGGACGATTTATTTGTGAGGAACTCTCTCCTTGGCTGCTGGTGTTTCTTCCTATGTCATGACTTGTATATGTGTATGCACATGTCTCCATGAGCAGCATGTGGAGTTCACTCCCTTGGGTCCCTGACCATGTTCACAGCATGCTACCTCCTCCCCAGCTGTGAGGAGCGGGGCTCTGACATGGCCTGTCCCTTTGGCTCACTCTGAACGTTTGACACGCCGAGCACCGAGGTCAGCTTGACCTACTTTCCCCTTACGTTCCCTCTGCTGAGTTGAAGTGCTTCGCAGCATGGGAAGGCAAAGTGGGCGGAGCTACCTATGCCTCCACTGGTGTCTTGGCACGTTAAATCACCCCAGTTCGTTGGGAGACACGTTCCGGTGTGTGCGAGTGTGTTTTAGATGTTACAGGAGGCGTCCCACTCACATGGACAGCCACACGCAGGCTTGTTCTAAGGTTGAACACGAAGCGCTTTGTGGGGGTTGCAGTTAGATATTGGGCAGCTCTTGGACAGGACCCCTGCAGTGAGCTCTGTCTAACTCACTTTATGTGGAATTGCTAACGTTTCCTGAGCTC
Organism: Oryzias latipes; assembly: GCF_053564925.1. Taxonomy (NCBI): domain Eukaryota; kingdom Metazoa; phylum Chordata; class Actinopteri; order Beloniformes; family Adrianichthyidae; genus Oryzias; species Oryzias latipes. The sequence continues at coordinate 10,141,780 of NC_136241.1, read as the reverse complement.
TTCCACCCACTTAATGTCCCTCTTTTGTAGCTCTACAATTAAAAAAAGTTGTGGTCTTTCTTGTGGTCCTTCTGAAACGTTTATGCATTGAGTTTTGATTTTTTTTTATGTTTATTAATATTATCCAGTATCTCAAAATGCAATCTTCTGGACGCAGTGCTTGTTTCTAATACAGCGATGCTTATTTTGCAGTATTCATTAAATCTTGTTCTTTTCACAACAACGTCTTTTTTAATATTTTAAACACTTGACCTTGCACAGTATTGAATTGTTTAAGTTCAGAAACAGCAGAGCAGGGAAAGAAAAAGGCAGAGTTCATTATAAAGTTAACTTTTGATGGAGCTCCAGGTAATGGTTTTGAGTCTGTATCAATGATTTAGACTCAAAAGAAGGTGCTTGATGGATTGAGCCATGATTTCAGCTCAGTTCTTTTTAAGTATTTGACGCACACACTGCGGTACAGACTTGGCTTTGAAATAAAATGTCCTAAGTTATGGAAGTAATTTTATGTATGGGTTTGTATAGCTTTAACCCCATAACTAAGGAAACTATGGATAAAAGGTCAAGACTGTTTTTTTTCTGAGAATCCATATCTGAATAAGAACCTATTAACCAGAGAGCCCACTGTTTAACACATGCATAACACCAGAACTAATCAATATGATCTCCCCAATAATTGGACCTTTAGATTACTATTGGTGTCTCCCAAGAACAACATTAGTATTTTTCTTGTTTAGCATGTAGACATGGGGACTCTAATCATAGTGTAAACACAAAAACTAAGTTATGGAAGAATAAAGTTAGTACTTATTTACTTTATTACTATGTGATGTATTCTTTTAAGGTAACAGGAATGGTGTTATCAGACCTATTATCTGATAAAGAAGCATCATCTTTATGACTTTGAACAGTTTCAGTTTGTGAGTTCTCCATGTGTCTTTCTGAGTTTCTCTGAACCCATTACATTTATTAGAGAATCCTAAAGCGTTTAAGGATGACCGAGTGTCAGTAGCATGCACTAAAGCAGAATGGAGAGGCATGTGCATCCACTGGCATTAGTAAACCCTCATCTGGTTTGGCTCCAGCTGGGTCTGAGGGCAGTGTATTTGCTGGTTAACCCGGCCTAGAACAGCTCAACCCTACCCTTGTGGATACATTAAAACAGCTCTCCTCCTCTGTAAGGCAGCTGGAGGAGTCCCCCTCATCACCACTGCAGAGTCGCATGTAATGCTGTAACAAGTTAACTTTTGGAATGAAATACATAATTTATTTCCTGGCCTCATAGGAGGCTGCTGAGGCATTAATTAATATCAGGCCTGGTTATCAACAGCTATCCCAGTGTGGGATTCCTTCTGGCTCCTATTTTTGGCATCCATGGAATTTGATATGTAGTGCAAACTGAGAGCAGTTTGCTCAGACATTGGTGAAAGAAACAGTTTTCTGCTGGTTGCAGATCTGATGCCCCTGAAACAAACAGACCTTAATGACTAGGAGCACCGACAAATTCTTAATGATTCATGCCAAAATGTCATTAGCTGTAGTCATTGTGGGCAGCGTTACTCTGCATACATATTTGTTTGATCTGACTTGTGATGTGTGTTTACTCACCTCAATGCCTTTCTCTCTTTGTCTTCCACTACAGAATTCAATACGGCACAACCTATCATTGAACAAGTGTTTTCTCAAAGTGGCTCGCTCCAAAGACGACCCCGGAAAGGTAAGAGTAAAAGTTGCCTTTAGTTGCACAATTTGAAGAGCATCAATGCAAAGCGGGGACAGTCCATTCATGTTGCAGAAGCCACAGTTAACCCTTTAATATCAGAGATGTTGCCAGTGACTCCTAAAGAACACATGCTCTTTGCTGTACTGTAACTCTTCAATTGTTCACGCTATCAACGGGAATCAGCTGATTCTGACGCGAATTGACTGTCCTTTACTGACGTTAAGTGTTGCATATCAGCGTAAGGCTTCGCTTCCCCACTTCAGAATCCAGTGGAATAACTGTCATTTTTCTGAGTATAAGCTGCAGTTTTTCTTCCTATGCATTTTTTCAGCGTTTGTGACTTTTTACTCCAGAGCGACTTATTGTGTGAAAAATATGGTACTTTAGCTGCGTAAATGGTTGGAAAATTACAGTAGTCAAAAGAATGTCATTATCGGAGATAAAGCTCTGACGCTAAAGGGTTAAACCACATTTTTATAGTGTTTTATATTGTCTCTTTGAAGAATGTTACTTTTTCATCTGTACCCAGACTAAGACTAAAAGTAAGGTTGAGAATTGATTGAATGCTATAATATGCTCTGATTTTTTTTATTAAGTTGAGTTTTCTTTATAAGATTGGGTTTAAGGAAATATTGAGTAAAAAACAAAAACATTTTTCATTATTAGCAAAGCAGAAAAATGAACCAAATCTAATTTTTCCCACTAAAACAGTAAAAAGCCCATGTTAATTTCAACGTTAGATCTCAGTAGTACTACATTTGTCTTTTCTGCCTGTTTCACTTCGTCATCTCAAGCAAAGTAAATGTGATTGGTAATATTCCCTGATGTGTTGTTTTGATGAGCGAAGAAGCTTATGGACGTCTGTTTGCAATAATGGTCTACATGAGTCCAGGCATTTTTTTTAGTAACCCAGATGTCAAACCGACAGTGTCAGAGCACATGGGTCCAGATACGCCGACACATGCATGAAGAGCTACACCCGACCGTGCAGAGGATAGGGACTGAATGCTAATTTCATGTTTTGCTGTAATCCTCTGATATCCACACTCCTGGGAGCTGCTCCACTAAATAGAAAATAATCTATTGCTGTATAGATCCCATTCCAAATGCATGGCCAACATGCTTGCATCCTTAATGTTTAATTTGGAATTTTCCTCTCTCCCTTCCCCCGAAGACAACTTCAAAGAGATGTTAGCAGGTCTTGATATGTTGCATCAATATTATAATGTGGCAGGAATATGAGAACTGCTGGTTGGATGAGATAGGAGAGTCATGTCGTTCGTTTTCCCTCTCTATCTGAGATGGAGTAAGAGTTAGTGCTTGTACGCGTGCATACTGCCTAACACAGATAAAAAAGGTTGTGTGAAGGCTGCTGTTAAACATCATCATTTTAATTGGTATCGTGTTTTGGCCTTGAGTTTCAAGCATAGCCAGAATACGATCTTGTCTTTTCCAACGTACCTGCAAAAGAGGAAGCAATGACAAGTCATAGTAATGTATGAAAATAAGTTGCGTCATTTTGGGCAACAGAACAGGTAGTTTACATATGTTAATAAGACTTACAGAGTTTTTTTGTCGTTCTAGACTTTACAAAGGCATTTAGTTGATGGTTGCTGGGAATATTTTGGCTTCAAGTCTGTTTAAGTCTGAGACTCAAAGAACTTTGCTTAACATTACTTCTGTATCTAGCAGTTCTGGTGATTAATCAAATGTCTCTATCAAATGTTTGCCTGCCATCTCTTTGGGCCGTGTGTGGGGAAATGCACAAACGCAACTCCCATGAGTGTTGGCTGGCGTTCTTCTTCCCCCTCAGTTTGAGGAAACACCGACCAGAATGGCTCTGTCTGCCTGACACTTTAAAACATCCCTCCTAGTGAATAAATCGCAGCAGCATATAATAAGCAGCTCCACCTTTTCTTTGTTCTTTTAAGGAATGCAACTTGTTTTATTGTTAATTTACTGAACATATCTCTTTTATCAATGATAAATATTAAATAACCTCATAGCTGCTACCATTATTTGTGATTGTTACTAATTTACAATGACTGATCAAATCATATTTTTGTCAGGCATTTATACATGCATATTAAAATTTCTATTTTAATAAAATGGAATAAAATGCATCATCTCAGCTGAATAGATTTTTTCTCTATTGATTTTATCAGGTGTCATGTGGAACATTAATGAGAAATTTAGCACCTCTTGGACCACAGGGTAAAAGCCTGCAGTGTTCATGTTTGTTTTTAGGGAATACACTGGGAAAATACATTAAATGGAGCTGAATGTAAAGATAAATAATGCATCTTGGTTGTAGAATGTACTAGCCCCAGCTTTCAGAGTCTGTTCCTACAGTTTTGGCCTTTATTGGCTTTGCTCAGACCTTGAATGAGAGCTATATGGCAAGGCTAGTGCTGCCTGGAATTCTGGGCCGAGACACTGGATCATTCATCTTTGTCAACTGTGCTCGGATTTCAGTACCTGAGGAAAGGCTTAGCATTTCACCATTACCAGCTGCCTCCACCAGCCTCTCACTGAGGAGTAGCAGCACGGGCGGAGAAGCCAAATCTCGTTTGCTAACAAATCCCACTCACATACCACACAGACACTGAACACTCATCCATCAATTTCAATTAGGATTTGGGATGATGGAATGTGGTATAAACGTCTTTTTAATTTTTTTTAATTCTTGTAGTCAGTATATTATAGTACCTGATGAAGGAGAAATATTACTGTCTAAATAGTTTCTTGTTTTATCTGCTACTTTTTGGGTATTTTTATTTATATCTGTTTTAAGGAAAACATGGAAAAAAGAGAATACAGAGAGTAACATTTAGCAGGCATAATCCTAAAATCTGTGTTACCACAGTGGTTAGTCCACATGCATTGTGTGTTGATTATTTGAGTTAAACTTTAATTTATGTCAGAGGGAGAAATTCCCTCATCGTGGCGGTTCAAAGAAAGAAAAAGAAAATCAAAAACTTTCCCAGTCCAACAATATTTTTACAAACATATTTTTTTTTTGTATACAGGGCTCTTATTGGGCTATTGATACCAACCCAAAGGAGGACGCCTTGCCCACACGGCCAAAGAAAAGGCCTCGGTCTGGGGAGCGGGTGAGTCCAATCTTTCTTTCACCTTTTATTTATTGTTTTTATTAATTTTATTTTTATATGAGCTCTTCATAGAAGTTCATTTTCAGGCTTCATGTATTTTCCTTTCCATCCTGACATGTCATGAAGGACGAGGAGGCTTCTTATGAATAAACCATGCCCCAGGCAGCCATTACTCCACATACATTATATTTTGCATGAAAATTTTTAAACAAACGTCAATTAATGTAGTGTTCTTTGTCATGGCTATTTCAAGCAGAAGATCGTGTCTTTAATTATGCAAGACTTTTAGTCACCGTTACATCTGTGCAGGTTTTCCTAGAGCCGCCCAGAATAACCCGACCCGTGGGCATCTCAGAACATGAGGTTTTTCTTTGTCTCAGCACAATGAGGCTGACCCGACACTATAATGAGTTCAGCTAACAAAGGAAGGACACTACCTGAATTTATCGCTACCACTTCTATAGCATAAAACAAAATTAAAGTATGCATCTTTTTTTTTTTGACAACATCTTTTAGGTGAAATTTAAAAGGGACTAAATTTAGATTTTTAAAAAGTCACATTTCATTAAAAACATGTACGTCTGCCAAGCATTTGCAGGGAGGCTCTGCTGGTGCCGCTATATTTATCTGTAGGGACATAAAAGATCGCACAAAGAGAAGGGGGGGGGGGGGGGGGGGTTTCAGTCTTACAAATGCTATGTGCTTAAGTTCTACCCCACTCAGACACCATCTGTTCAAAGGTATTTTGTTCAGAGTTACAGACACTCAAACTGGAAATGTTTCTCAATCTTATTTGTGTTTTATCATGAATTAAAAATGGTATTGTTGGCAACCAATCCTCTTACCATAAGCAGGTTTATGAAAGATAGGCATGGCAGACTTCTTTTTGTTTATAGTGCAAGACAAGGGCATGGATGTGTGTACTTGACTGTTTTCTGGGGGGAGGTGTGCTGCCGTCTTTTTTTCAGAAGGAACACTTCAAACAAATCATGACCTAAATAACGATATAGGTCTAATATATGTGTATAGTCCGGGTTTATTCTTTGGGATATTGCACGTCCTAAAATGTATCACCAATGCGAGGTTTTCTGCACAGTCTACTGTAGTGTGATCTTGTTTGTTCAATAATTGGATTAAGGTGATTTCAACCCCCCCTCCCCCCCCTCCAATTCTAAAGGCTTCCACACCATACAGCCTGGATTCAGAGTCTTTGGGGATGGACTGTATGATCTCTGGAAGTGCCTCTCCAACGCTGGCAATCAACACTGTGACTAACAAGGTACTACAGCCAGCCCTCCAGCCTCCAGATCCAATACACACCTGGCTACATGCTGCACCCTGACCCCACCCACTTCTGCAACCACCTACAGCACTGTTCTCAACAGGCACACTTCGGCGGAGGGGAGACACACACACACACAAGCATATGCTTATACGCCTAAAGCATCTTTTCAATGCAACCCACACCAAAATACACAACTATCTGCCCCGTTGTACCTTTTTTCCGTTAAAGCAACAGGCAGCAGGATGGTGTTTTTCTTTGAGAATTTGTGATTCTCACAACTTTTCTAGATTCTCGTGCGCATACCTGTTCATCTGTTTTTTAAACTGATGTGCAAGCTGATGCCAGAGTGACCATTCTCGCCTGTTTGATTCTTCTGTGTCTGCTTCTTTTTGTTTTACACGTGCATACATATGGACATGTGTGTGTAAAAGCTTTGAAGCACTTGTACATCGTAGAGCAAAGCCATTGGGACCGCTAGCTGCTCAGAGAGTGCAGCTCACGCTGAAATTTAAATTGGCTTTTTAACCTTAAGCTCTCATTCCTGGGCCTAGTGGGGACAGCTCTCAGGAGTACTTTTAAAAAGCCTGCTAGAGTCGCTTATTCATTTGCTGTAAGCTTTACAAAAATGATTTAACTTGACCAGACATGCTCATAAGAAGTATAAGTTGTTGCCTGCTTGTGTGTTTGCGTGCAGATAGATTTTAATCATACTATGGAGGTGGTAAAAGTCAACTTATTTCTGCTATTTTATAACTTGGACCAATTTTATTGTGGAGTTTTTTATATTATGTTTAGCCTAATTTTAACAAGCAGCCCTTGGATACTAGCCTGAGGCTTGTCAGAGAGAAAAGATGGTGTTTTTTTTAAATATAGTTCTATAGTAGAAACTTTTGTAAATGTATGCTTGAAGGAAAATGAGCCTTTTTCTTTCCGTCTTCACACATTTTCTCACCCATTTTTCCAGCAACTTTCTTAAAGAGACCTCATGTTGAGTTATGACATTTAAACCAGAATTCTTCTGCCAAGAAGATTTAAGGAGAAAAGTAAAAAAAAAGAGCAACACTCAGAAGATTAGAACAACATTGTGGTCTTCAACTGTTCCTTTTTATTTGTTCAAATCTGTCACTTTGAGAAAGATGACCAAAAGAGATGGAGGATAGCAACAGATCTTGGATCTCCTTGGAGAGCTCGGGTTTCTCACTGCCTGACACCATAAACACGTAACAGACCACACCTCTTTCGGTTCAGTGTGCCAAGCCACAGGAATTCCCTTTGCTCTTTTTTTTCTGTCTTTCTATTCCAGTCTCTCTGGCTTATTCCCGCCTTCCAATATGAACCAATGAGGAGACTGACAGCAGGGCCACCGAACCCCTTTGCTCTTTCTCTCTTTAGTCTGAATCAGGCTTGAGGATGAAGTAGTTTTGTTTCTTCTGTCTGTCCGCACGCTCCTGCAGACAGGTGCTGTGCTAACCATTGGCTGGTATTTTGGAAACACCTGGATCGGCGTTGCTTTGATTTCATAATCCGCGTCTCGTGCTCTAGATTACCACCTCTCTCCCATGTTGAAGACACCTCTGGCTTTTTAGTTAATTCACTACTAATAATAGAACTCAAACTTGTTTGCCTACCAACCGTACACAGGATTTTCAGCGGAGCTCCTGCTGCCTGTACGGGCATGTTTGTCTCTATTTGTGTGTGTTTTCCTACCTGTGTACACACACAGTTGTGGAAAAGGGCTTTTGTCATATGTTAGCTCATGCTTATATCTGCGTGGGTGAGATGCGATTTTGTTGTTAGACTGTGATGGGACGTACTTGAGTGGGTGTCTTTGCTCAGGGGACTGAGGGGGCCTGGGTAAACCACAGAGCAGTGAGGTTTTGAAATCATAACACTTTCTGGTTGAGTAAAGTAAAAATAGATTGTGGTCAGAGTCTTGAGGCATAAAAGCCTGTTTCATGTCTTTATTACACATAACTTTTGTTTCTGTTGCATGCGGGTTTTGATTAGCATTGTGGAAGGACACTTTGAAGGCGTGGCGATGGCCTCAGTCTTGCACCTTGAGTTTTCTTTCCTACTCATGAATATTGGGGCTCAGCCTACAGTGAGTGAAGGAAATATGGAGTTGGCTGATGAGCTCTTCTCGCCCTGCTCTCCTTTTGTCTTACCTGTTGTTTTTTAGTGAACAGTGAGTCAGGATTTAAAATTTATGTGCTGTCATTTGAGAAAAAAAAACAATCTCCCTTTATCAGAGCTGGAGCCAAGTCTCATCCTAAAGGCTTAAAACGATTGGGTTTCCACTCTGCACCTTGGATTTGAACCAGCATGCCTGTCGGCTGGCCAGACATCAGTCAGAGCTGCCTGAGATTTCTCACCTCCTTTGCAGCCTCCGTGGTAGCCGGCAGTGGCTCAGCAGAAAAACAAGATGCTTCCGTCCGCCGCCGCTATGGGCAGCTGTGGCTGCTGCCTCTCCAAGCCCAGCCCACTTTGTTGCACTCACCTCGAGTAGCAGAAGGCCTCATTCTGAAGAAGTCACAGAGGGTCTTGCACAAAAGCCATTACACAAGAACAGCCACAAAATCTGGGAAAGCCCGGCGCTCCTTCCCCACATTGCTGTCATTCAATCCTGGCAGAACAAAACCCAGAACTCGAGTTATTCTCTATGGATATCATTATACTCATTATTTAGATTATTTTTACAACTTTCCCAAGACTCCTTTGAAGACACACTTTACTTTGGGAGATTGGGGAGGACTGCACCTTGTTAGATGGTAATTAAGATTGTCATGCTGAAGTGTTTTGGCTAGTTTTGCTTCTACACTGAAAGGTCAGTGTCTCAGCTGCACCGAAATCCTTTGTTATCTGTCCCAAACCAATTTGCGCTTGGTGAGCAGATGTGGTTGACATTGTCAGTGCTGTGACCTTTACTGATGGGAATGCTTCAGATGTGTCCACACTCCTTTACTCATTTAAATAGAACCCCTTAGTGACTGTGGAAGGAGTTGGGCAGCCTGTTGTTTTCCACAAACGATTAAAAAAGATGCTCATTATGTGACTGGATAGTGTTTATTACGTCTTTAGCTATAACGAATATTTTTTATTCTCATTTTATGCTATAGTTGGGGTGAATACTCAATTCTGATTGACTGTAGGATGTCTATTTAAAAGTGATCATAGGCTCCTAAAAACTGAAGTTCTGGTCACATAACCTGAATGTTCTACATTATTGTGCTGGCCTAAATGTCAGATGAAACTTTGAACGTAGATGGACATACGTTAATTTAGTCTCTCACAACAGCAAGACAGTAGAAAAGACCTCTGTCCTTCTAAATGGCTCTACAATGGACATGCAAGGATGTCTACCCAATTTTACCATCAAATGTCATTTTTAATAGTTCGTTTCTGTCTTGCTTACCTTGCTGCTTCATTTAGAGTAATTATTATTGATTGATGAAAGAAATTGCATGTTGATACACATTTAATGACCATTTTAATCATCCTGAGAACCCGTCCATTCATTTCTGTTCTCTGTAGGGGACAGTTGTCTTTTATTGATGTCATTTGACTCATTTGAAGTTCTGATGTGCTTAAAATGGATTTTCTAGCCTTTCTGTTGACATTTCACGTGTTTGGATCAGATTTTGGGAAGTTTGTTTTTTTAGGGAGACAAAACGGAATGGGTAGAGGTCATAAATGTGTCTACTGGTTCTCAGAAGGATATCTACCACTTCCATCTGCTGCAGCAGAGAGAGGTCGGTGCAAGCTTGGTAGTTGTTAACATGACATTGCGTCGCACCACATATCAAATAGTCGGTTTCTTGTGAAAAACAATTTAAAATAAGAAAAAACACTAGATTAAAGCACTAATACATGCTTTTAAAAAGTTATTTCTTTTGTAAGTGACTATGGTAGAAGCGGGTTAATGCCAGATGCGGTCACGCATTCATTTTTGATAATGGACACCTCATCCGACATTATCCCTTACTTCTTAAAAGTGCAGTAAATTCTTCTAACTTGCAGTATTTCTAAGGGAAATCGTTCTCTTATGTTCATGTTTCAGGTGGCATTGTACAACACAGAGCAGGAAGGGAGCGATAGCCCAAGAAGCAGCCTTAACAACAGCCTGTCTGACCAGAGTCTGGCCTCTGTCAATCTCAACAGTGTGAGCAGCGTTCACAGCTATACACCGGTAAGAACAGACTAACCTTCAATGTCACAATATTTTAGAGGTCTTTAAAGAGCCAAAAGCTCAGATGCTTGGATGGGACCACTTAAATCCAAAAACACTCTCAGTTTGGATGGTTTTACAGAAACAAGAGCTTCATCTTCAGCAAACAGCAGCAGTTGGAAAAAAGAGAAATCCAAAGTTTCTGTCAGGTTTTCCTTATTTTTTTTATGTCCTTTGCTGCTAATAAAAATGAAGAAAGTTCAGTTCCTGCTGTACCTGGGCCCCTCCACCGCCTGTGACTTTGTCCTGTGGTGGTTAAACTGAACTGATTGGACCAGGTGAACTTTGGATTATTTGTGGTTGTTCGTGTGAATGATGTGCACATAACATTCCAAACTGGAAGATCTATTGATAAGCATTTATGTTGTGAAATAAAAGTTGTTGATTAAATAAAACAAATACAGTTGAAATTCCTGCTTTAGCTAATATTTGCCTTTTCTTTGACAGGATGTTATTGTTTTATGAGCTTAAAAATGCTGTTTACAGCGGCTGTGTGTGTGTATATCTATATCTATATAGATACATATAGATGGATGGATGGATGGATGGATGGATAGATAGATAGATAGTGTCTTGTGCAGCCTCAGTCAAAAAAGGAATACAAATTAAACTCTGCCAGACTTGGATAATGTACTATATCTCATATTTCGTTTAATCTGGAAAGCCCAGGAGGCTTTCTGCAGAGGAGCAGCTGTAGACAGACAGCATTGAACCGAGGTTCAGGGTGGACATAAGCGAGAGTACAACATCAGGAAGGGGGTTAAAGGGAAAAAAGGAAACCGCTCACTCCTGGAAGCTAGACAAAGAGAAGCACTTCCTCTGATGTCCTCCCACCAGAGATGCCCCCTCTTTGGTGTGGTCCTCCTGCATCCTAGAGTGCTCCGTGCTCCAGGCGCTGGGCATCGATCGGTTCAAGCTGATGGATGTGCTTGCGCGTTCTGTTTCTCTCTCGCAGCCAAAGCGGCAGCTTGCAGTAAACACTCCGGCTTTATCATCACCTCTTCATTCTAACCCAAGCCCGTTTGTGAGCTATGCTCTTCAGCAGAGTGTCCAAATATTAGAAGAGGACGTTATTAGGATCAAAAAGTGGGCATGGTCTCTCTTGTAAAGCTTCACAGTGGACACGGGTCAGATCCTATTCAGCGAAGCAGTGAAGCCTCCGTTCTGCTGCCTTTGCTTTGGTGAATCTCCCGACACACTTGTTGCTGAAGGGAACTCGGCTTGCCGCCTCACACCCAGGGGCAGTGCATAACATTGACTGCCCACACAAACACATGGATAAAATGGCTGCTTATTTGTACAAGCTATTGCTATTGATTTTGTTTTAAATACATTTTGCTCAGCCACCTGAGTATTGGCTTTGTGTCCATTCTGGTTGCTCTCTTAATGCTGTGTGAGCCAAGGTGTTAAGAAGTAACCTGGATTTGTTATGTTCGGTGTCATTTCTCATTTACACATCGTTCGATTGAAATATTTTATATTCAAAGCAAAACAAATGCTTTTTTAAAATTCCTAGTTAATATCTGCTTTACATTTAATATTTGAGAGATTTTCCTCTTTCGTTTTTGTGGCTGCAGTACCAGAGGAGCAGGGCAAATATATCTGAGCAAAAACTATACATGTTTACTGTAGATAGGACTCTTTGAAAATATATTGTTTCTCTAAAGATCAAAGCCTCTGTAATCCGTGCCGCACTTGTCTGAAAGGGCTAGCTATTTATCTCCTGTCGAACTCTGAACTCAATTTCAGTTTTTCTAAACCATATTGCTCCCATGTCTAAATTTTGACTGTTCTCTGCTTTTAATTTCCTCAGGTGACCAGTCACCCGGAGCCTGTGTCCCAGTCCATGAGCCTGCAGCAGCAGGCCCCCCAGTCCCAGTACAGCATGCCAGACAGAGACAAACAGCTCCTGTTCTCGGACTTTGAAAATCTCAGTGCCTCTTTCCGCAGCCTTTACAAGTCTGTTTTCGAGCAGTCGTTCAGCCATCAAGGTGAGTGGCCTCACGAGGGCACTGAATGGAAATCTAATAGAGAGCCTAAGCTTCACTTATCAAGGATCAGGATGATCCTCGGAAAGATTTTCCTAATGTGGGCTTTTTCATAGCAGCTGGGGCTAATGAGCTCGACTAGAAGTGAGCAGGTATTCAGCCGGCCGACTTTGCTGTAACACAAATTTAATTTACATGGTCTTTAGCTACGAAAATATATTTAAAAAAAAACATTTTATATGCAAAAGCAGCAGAGTTCATCTCTTAAAATATTTTATCACAGGATGTAAAGAGATAGAACTGCACCTCATTTTATGGTTAATTCTCCATATTAATTATGAAGACTTGAGCGTTTGTGTTCAAAGGGCCTTTTCATGAAGGCCACTTTTTCATCAGTGGAGTGGAAGAGCCTTTTGGCAGCAGCAACCCTGATTGGACTTGAGTTTCATTTATCATTGCGACTGGAATTCATATGATATAATGCGTGATGGTGGGGAGAGAACCGCTTTTCCAAAGGCTGAGTCGTTGCACATCAGTTTGGGTTGGAAGCTAATTCACTGATAAACAGGGAGCATCTGAAAAGCAAAAACCGTAGAGGAAAAAAAGAAAAGAGCTTTCCCGATTTAACCTGCTTTCATAAATCAAATGAATTTCATGCTAATATTTTCAAAGGGTTCTTCCTTTTTAATCTGTCATCTATTTTTCATTAGTTTTGAAGTCGTTACCTTTTTTTGGTGCATAAAAGGGGAAATCTCTTAGTTAGACAAGCCTCCGCAATTAAATGGCGTAAATAACCGAGCTGGAGGATTTCACACTCAACCGCTGTAGACGGTCAGCTAATTCACTGGCTTTGATAATAGGTAATGAGCTTGCGTTATTATTCTGGTGCTGCGTTAATTGCTTTCTGTATTTCCCTAGTTGGACAATGGGCTTTCTGTGCCGATAAGAGATGCACCTTTGTCACCTCTGCAGTGAGTGTTATGTAGCGATTGTGGAAGTGCAGGGCTGGAGTCCGCTCGAAAAAACACTCCAGTGTAATAGGTTTATGTGGCAAAGCTGTGAAGGACAGGGGCTCATAAGACCACTCCCCACCACTCAGATGATTGCAGTCAGGTTTGCAAATATTCCTGCTGCAGTCATGTCAGGTAAGGCGCTAAAAGCAGCTGCTGAAGTTTGCTGCAGACCATCCAGGGCTCGTGGTGGCGGAGAGACGTCTGCAGCCGTATTTGTCTGCCTTCTAATTAAAACCAACGCTGAGTCATTCCCTGACGCGGTTAAATTGCAGCTGCTTCGCCTCCATAGTAGAACCTCTTAGGAACAGGAGGCTCAGGACACATTACTGCAGAAAGGATAGACAAACCATCTGAACTACATACACCTTCAAACTACTGAAATAATATTTAAGGGACAGAAGCTCACCACAACAAGAGCTTTTTTATGATGTTGCCGGAAGTGAACGCTTTATTTAAACGACATTTTAAGATAAAAATGTTCTTCATTATTGTGGAGGAAGACTATCATGTGATGGCATATGGGAGCGAATAACAAACAAAGCTGTTTATTATTCTTAGATGACATGAAATAGTTCAAAGTCAGAGTGGAGCATATTTTTTTTGTCTTTTTCTCACATAAAAAAAAAATCTGTGGTTTAATATTTGACAGTTGATTGTGTTTTAAAAGCTTGTGGTGTTTATTTTGATTAGGGTTTTCAATTGCTAAAGATAAGAAATCTAGATTTTGGTGATGAACTTGAAATTACTGGGACAAACGTTTTGCTCACCTTTCGGTTTATCCCGAAAGGGGTCGCCACAGCGAATCAGCTTTCAGGGGTGTGGCAGAGTTTTACGCCGGATGCCCTTCCTGACACAACCTTGTATTTTCCAGGTACAGGGGGACTATATAGACACCAGCGTAAAGGGGTCTTGCCTAAGGACCCACACTGGATTTGTTGTCATTTCCTGCTTGCCAGTCATGAGAGTTCTGAGAAACAGCAGTAAAAATGCATAGAATTCAAAATACAAACATTTTATTTGCATATAAAAAAAAGTTTTACTACTGCTTGGTTCTATTTTTCCACTTGTATAGGATTGTTTATTATAACCTAAACAGTCCTGCTGTGTTTGTGTTTTCTTTCCCAGGTCTGATGGGGATGCCATCGGATTCCTCTCAGCAGACCCACACCTCCTGCTCCTATCAGCACTCCCCAAGTGGCACCATTAACACTCAGAACAGTCTGTCTAACAATCAGCCCAACAGCCACCCCAACAACCACTCCACCACCGGCGGCCAAGTGCCGCTGTCACACCCTGCCCAAGCCCACCCCGGCCACGGCTCGCCCCACGCACAGCACCTCCCCCAGCACGGCGGCCCTCACAACCAACACAGCCAGCACAGCCAACATCCACAGCATGCCGCACACTCCCAACACGGACATCACCCCTCACAGCACCCGTCCCACGGCCAGCCCCAGCAACAACACACACAGCACCCGTCCCAACACACACAGCACAGCCAGCACCCCTCTCAACACGGGCAGCAGCACCAGAGCCTCTCCCACCAGACCCATCCCACCCAGCAGCAGATGGCCTGCAGCACGGGTAAGAGCTCCGTCTTCAGGGGAACCTTGCTTTGTTCTTACTAAAAACATATTTGGAGCCAACATAACACGTTCACTGCTTAATCTGGAGTCCCTCCTTTCTGAATCTGCTACTTTTATTATATTTGACTAATATTATACTATATAACATTGAACCTTGATCTGATTGATTATCTGTGAGGTGGAGAACACAGTAACAAAAGCAAACCACTAAAAGCAATCTTCACGAGGTGACCTGACTCCTCCTAGTGGTCATTTTGAGAACTAAAATGTTTAAAACATTAAAACTAGTTTTCCGTGTCCTTCCCTTTCATTTAGTGTTTAAAAAAACTCAGTACACTTTCTAAATAAATTCTAAACATAATTCATTATCTGACTCTCATTGCTATGGGTGACTGCAACCAGTAGTACACTTTTTCTTTTTTCTGTGTGTTACAGGACTTCTGTCCGACTGGTGCCCAAACGTGGATGCACTGAAAGAGACGTGTCGCATTGCCAGCAGCTTTAACTGGGCTGATGTTGACCTTTCCCCCTTTCAAGGTGCCAACAGATGAAACTTTTTCTTTTCCAACGAGTCATTTTAAGGTTTTTGTCTGTAGGATTAGTAGAGAGTGGAGCAACCTCTGTGGAACATACCATTATCTGCTTATGAGATCTGAGAGCACAAACATTTAAAGCCAGAGGCTGATGGCATAGCTGTGGCCCAGCTTTTGATTGAGTACTAAATTGTCGGCGCTATGGAGCTGATTAAAGCTTTAATTAAACTGAGCTCTTCAATTAAATAACACAGCCTACAAGTTTAATTAAAAAAACACAGAGCTCAGCAGGTCAGTTTATCCAATTACAGTCAAGGACTGCAAGGTAGGATTTTTTTCAAACATCTCTCTCTGAAGGTTACTGATATAATTAATATATATTGGAACCAAGTTTGGCTTTATGCTGTGCATGCATTTCTCACTTATTGCATTTACATCCTGTTGGCTGTTGTCATTTGTGTGCGTTTGATTGTCACCTACGCAGTTTCGTGGAAACGTACGCAGTCGGTTTTAAAGTTGTGCTGAAATGGTTTACTTGTCTCCAAGGGTTGAAAGAGAGCATGAGACAAGCTGATCTGAACAACTGGTGCCTTGAACCCACCCAGATCGCCGACCTCTGCTCCTCCATCAACCAGTTTTTCACCCGAACTGGAGTGATCCCGCCGCAGGGGGCAGTGCAGCCCCCTGTGTGCCATGGCTCCATGCACACCAACAAACCCAGCCAGCACCTCAACGCAGGTTCATAACACACCACCTTTGTTCTATTTTGATTCTTCCTTCCAGTGTTTGAGATGGTTTTGAAATACTTTTTTTATTTTTTATTATGACTTTAATAGATGTGTTATGGCAGGTTAAAATTAATTTTCTTTTCCAGGAAATCTGTATGTGGGCTCAAAACCAAACATGCCCATGACGGGTCCTCCGGGATATCCCCACATGCCCCCCATGAGCACCGCAGGACCCACTATGACGGGTAAATATAGAGGAGGCTGTTGGAAAAAAATGCATCAAGGCATACCGAGTTCTGTTGTTGTTGTTTTTTTTCTTCTTCAAATTCACACTCCTGTTCTCTCCAGGACACCATGCACAGATGAACCAGCAGCACATGATGCCTAGCAGAAGCTTCCAGATGCATCGCATGCCACCTGATGACGCTCCGGATGTTGATGAGTTTGACTGGGACTCCATTGTCTACTAGAACCTCTTTTTTTTTTTTGTCTCAAGTTGAAAAGAGGAGGTGGAGGTGGAAGCCTGAAGATACAAGGCGGAGCTGGAAGCCTGGAGGTGGAGGACGCCACTGTTCCTTGCAGAAGAATATTTGATACACTTTGGAGAAATGCAAACTTCAGTCCAGACAATTTTACAAAAGCAAAGCGTAAACCAGACATTATCACTTTGAAGACAATCATGTTTAGTTGGACATGTAAGAGGCCGCTTCAAAACGTCTGTCGACGTTTCAGCTCCAAACCACACACTCCTCAGCCAGCCGTCCCCTTAACCCCCCAGCAGCCCCCCCCCCCCCCCCCCTCCCCCAGCCCCCTGCTCTGTGACCGTTATGTGGTTTGAGCTTGTCATTTTCCTCGTGTCAACATTGGTCTCGACTGCCTCTTGGATGACTATCTCTCTTTTCATTTCTCTTTTTGCATTTGCTTTTTAGGAAACACAGTCAACCTCCATGAATAAGTGTGAAGCTCATTGGGAGAAAGCAGGATCTGCTACGGGTTAGTTGGTGACTAAGTCAAGTTTACAGACGTTAACAGGGTTAGGTCCTAAATCGGGCTCTATATTCAACAAACAGTTCAGTGATCTGTTTGTTTACCCAAACCATGTGATTGGTTGTTTGCAGTCAAGGGAGTATTTCCTGTAGGCTCCAGTTTCTCATGTTCCCACTTCTGTCTGCTCTCCGTCCTCATGGTTTCATGTTTGAGGCAGTTTGAGGCTCTCCTTTGGATTTATGTTTGCTCCATCAGTCACAAGCTGTAACTATGAGAGCATAGTGCAGGTTTTTCCCTTTAAATCGCCTCCAATTTGAGCTCATTGATCATTAAACAAACTAGAATGACTCGTAACGAGGGCTGGGTTTAAATGTTTGACTCTCTCCATAAATCAATGTTGAATTGATCTTTACTTAGAAAATACATCATCAATATATCAAATTTATAAATCGAATTTCCCTCAGAATAATTTCTTTGGAGTTGGAATTGCAGTTAGTATTTTTTTTTCACTTTAAATGGAAAAGTGTTTTTTAGAACAAAAAAGTATTTTATGAATTGAAATTAGAAAAAATAAAACAATAATTTGGATCTTATAGAATCATGAATGTCAAATGTTGAACTCATGAGTTAAAATGGACTTTATTCGGTATTTTGACAGTGTAGCGAGTTCATAAACAAAGTTTCGCTGAGAGGCTGACGCTGGGTCCGGTCAGTGAACGACACGCTCAAAAAAATCATGACGCTTCACGAATTTCCTATTTTGAACTTTGAATAGTGAAAAAAGGTCATTAAATCCATTCATTGTAACGTGATCAAAAAAGAGAAAAAAGCAAAGAATCAAGAACAAACACAAAAGCGGTCAACAAAAAAATACAGCAACCCATCTCACCCCCCCCCCCTTCCATCTTACACGGGGACAAACCACAGGTGAGTTGGCTGCTTAATGTCACCGCCCACAAACATGTGACCCCCCAAGTGGTTACCGCCAATAATACTATAATCAAAACACAAACAGAAAAACGATATTCATTCACCACAGTTAATTCATGGCACCTGCAGACAGGGCTGCCCAGCCCTCCTCTAAAATGAACTCTTCCAGACTGCTGCTTGATTAGTTCATGATGCCTATTGATGCAGATATGCATCAAACACCTTTAGCTTCAAAATGACTTGAATTTAGAACGCAAACACAACTGTTGTTCTCATAGCTGGAACCAAATTCAGACTTTTAGGGGTTAATTTTAAACCATTAAAACATTATTAAAATAGAATAATAATGATTAGAAAAAAACGTGTCTCTAAACTTGAACACAGCAGATTGAAGAGCCTCATTCTTCCATCCTGTCTTCTGGAATCCCCGTTTTTCTCTAAGCGCTACGATGTCGGACACGTAACCTTTCTCTGTTACGCCTCTGAGGTAACAGAAGTGAACGGAGTCTGAACATACATGGCATTTATTACAATGGTGCAGATTTCTCTGAGCTGTTTTTTTATTTTTTTTTAGGATTCCATCTTCCTGCAGGAGAAATCTCATGGATTTGGTTCCCAATGTTTGTTTTTATTTGCAGAAATGAGCAGCAGCGCTTTAATGAGCACACACTCTTTTCTCCATTCATTAACTCTGCAGAAAAAAGAAACGCATCTCAAAGAGATACCAATATAATGCAGCTCTTGTTTAATGATCAATATCTATAAACATATACCACTTATTTTTGTAAACAGTGGTGAAAAGGCACAAGCCAGTGCGTATCAAAGTGAGATTTGGACACACAGGGTCTACGTCTGATTTGTAAGTCGATGAATTTTTATTTTTGACTTCCCCACGTTTTGTTGTGATGAATGTTTTTATTTTCTTATCAAACATTCACAACGGAATGTAACTGAGAACTTATACAGTACGTGCGGTTTGTGTGTGTGTGTGTGTGTGTTGGTTTTAGATATTGTGTGTTTTCGTTGTAACATAGGGCCACAGTTTATTGCTGCAATCATCTCTCTATGAGCACAAAAGTGAACGGTGAGACAAAAGGTGGGAGGAGTTTTGGGTTGAGATCCGCGGTTCTAGAAGCCGCCTGTCACCTGGAACACGTGGCTCCACAATCAGACAGGTGCTGACCTTCAGAGATGCTGTCTGGAGGGGGGGGGGGGCTTTGCACACGTGCAGTTTGTCTTTACCTCACCACCTTGAAGATACAAAGCACCTCCTAGATCCATCCCCTCTCAGATTGAACCTTCGTCATTTCACTCCAGTTGACACCAAGAAGTGAAGCGGAGTGCTTTAACTCTGAGGCCGTCTCTGACACTGTGTGTCTTTATCTAAAGGGTCAGTACTGCCCTGCGTTTGGACTTGCAGATGACAAAATAAAGAGGAAAAAACTCTGAGCTGGTAGATCTAATGATGCAGCCACTAAACAGTCAGTAAAGCTCAGCATAAAGACTGGAAACAATAAACTCCCCTGTTTTTAACAATCCAACTGCTTCATCATTTACACATTTTCTGTGATGTGCCGTTCATGTTCTCAGCTTTCTCAGCTTTAGGCGGTTGAGAAGCAAAAGTGTGTCCTGTCCCCGCAGAAGGACGGGGGACAGATGTCAAATGCAGATATGAGATTACGTTAAAGCGTCCACTCATCAGGCGTTTGGCTGGAATTGGAGGAGTCCAGATGTCGATGATGACTCCTCTTCATCATCCTTCAAATCAAAGAGTTCCTTTTCTTTGTGTCTCACCTTCCATCTAATACTAAAAAGTCCAAACTTTCAAAATAAAAGCTCTAAGAGGCTTTTCCTTTGGTTCTCAGCTCAATAGAAGAAAGTGTTTTTATATCATTTTTTCTGCACCTTTGAGCTGCTGCAGAGAAACTTTGTTAAAATGACCTTTTAATTGTTTAATAGTACTATTTTCAGCAGGAACTTTAAGCAGAATGTTTCTTCTGCATTTATTCAGCTGCTTTTTCTTACCGTTTCATCTTTTTCATTTGAGTTTCCAGTCTTTGTGCTGAGGCTTCATCAAACTAAACGGACACAAATGAGGTGGAGATCTTATAAAAAAAATGAAGTAAACTCTATTTTAAGCAGCTGCAATGAAACTATTTCATCAATGGGGATTGGCATGACAATCATAGATTTTTCTGGGTTTTTTTAAAGATTGTGAAGTTGTATTTCTTTTTTTTTTTTTTGATAATGCACTTTTTGTCTCTATTTTCTTGAACATAATAGAACCACACCTCTGCCGGTTTTGATTTTCCCTCCATTTCTACCAGAACCTCTGTTAGATTGTCAAGTTCTCCAGTTTAAATGAAACCGTATTTTTTCTTCCAGTCATGTTATGCTCACGTTTGCTACTTTGTTGCCACACACACTTGTCTGTTTACCGAATGCCTAACAATATCTGCAGAGCAGCCTCACAAACCGATGTCAACGTTGCTTCAAGTTTTCTGACAAAACTGCCGGGATTTTCTGTCTTTGTTTTTTTGTTTTTGTTGCTCAGACGGGATCTATGCGATGCCTGTCTCTTATGGGGGTGGGGGGAGGACAGGCCCCAGGACTGCAGCTGAAACAGGCAGCCAGAAGAACCACTCGTGTGTTGAGCTGAACTGGAGAAAATCCTGGTTTGCGTGTGCTGTGTCTCGGCTCTTCCAGGTGAAGACTGAACACGCGAGCTGCTATGCGCTGAGCACATCGGCTCACGGGGCAAACGGGCTTCAGCAGAACCACGTGGACGATGACTGGATCAATTTACATGTCTGAGGTTTTGATTTGTCCTTTGAGGAAGTTTTTGTTTTTCCAGAAATTGCAACGTATGTTTTTAATTACAGCTCCAATTGCCAGAGAGATTATGATTATTATTATTATAGTTGTTCTTTTTTTTTTTTGGGGGGGGGGGGGGGGGGGGGAATAATTATCAAACCTTGTTACAACATATGGGGGAGAACTGCCAACATCCACAACTGATTGGGCCCTTTTTCCTTTAGTGCTGGTGTTCTGCTGTGCTTGTACATAAGTCTTCAATCATCCCCGCTTCTTGTTTTTTATTCTGGGGAGGGAGGATGGGGTTTCCATGTTGGTCTCCTTCATGAAACAGGAAGGAGAAAGGAACAGAGTATTTTGTTATCGTCCAATCAGAGGGTGACAGTTTGTATATATCTTATAGTGTATATATGTGATGAAAATGCGTTGGCTTTTTGTGTGACACTACCTTTAAACTGTACTACGGTTCTACATTCAGTGTTTCAGTGTTGATAGTATGTATTTGGTTTGTTTCTGTCCTTTTTTTTGTCTGTCATTTCTTGTACTTTTCCCCCTTTTTTCAGTTTGTTTATTGCACGGTTTATTGCTTTCATTGTCCGATGAGGTGAAACAGCTACTCTTTGTAATTGTTTAGTGATGTAAAATAACTCGTGTTATTAGACTTGTCGATACACCGCCCAACCCCACCCCCTTTCCCCAATATGCATGAATGGCACTTAAAGAAATAAAATATGGTAACTTCACTGTGGAATGATGTGATGTTTCTGCTTTTATTTTTCCAGGGAAAAATATACTCTTTAAAATTTAATTCAGTCAACACAAAAGCACAAATTCATCCCAGTCTTGTTCAGGTGAACAATCGACCCAAAACAAGCAGCTCGGTGAGACGAGATCAAACTTTCTGCACTATTATACAAAAAAACCATTCAAAATCAGACAATGGGATTTTTTTTTTACACTGTCTCTCACAGTTGAAGGGTATTTATGCTGACCAGTACAGACCTCTAACCTTTTTTTTTTTTTTTTGTGGGACAACTTGCAGAATCAGTGACTGACAAATACTTTTTGCTGACTTTTATTGTCTTTTTCAAACATTTCAATGGTGCTTTAATGATTATTCAAATATTTCACACCTTGAAATGAGCTTTAACTTGTCTCGGCGACCATGAACAGCTGAAGCAAATATGTTGACAACCAAGAATGGGTATTTTCTTGCTGTGATAGAAATGTTTAAGATGTTCAAGAAAAAATTATTATGCTTTCATTAGGGTTTAGGGAAAATTTTGGTTAGTATGGAATCAATTTACTGAGAAAATATTTATTTTTCTTTGAAGTATATTTTTTAGACAAAAAAGGATTTTTGGTTGTTTTTGGATAATTTTAATAGAAATACCACCTTTGCTTATGTGAAATGTGTGTCATAAAGAAAGAACAAAAAAAAGCTAAAGGTCTCCCCTCATCGGAGCTACAGGTGATAAATTCATGAAAAAAGTATGGTGGTATTTTTCCTAATTTTATCTCCATAGTAACCATTTTAAGTTTTGGGCACCTAGGGGTAACAAAGAGGTCTATGTAATTTTAGAAGAATCGGCAAAAGTAAGCTTTTGGATTTGCTTGGCAAAATGAGTTTTTTTTTTGTTTGTTTTTTGTTTTTAACCACGCCTACATTTCTAATATATGTTTAGTATGTCGTAATGTTTTGTTCAGCTTGAGGTAAGGATTTATGTTAAATGTTCACAACATCCCAGTAAAAGAAATGTGTGAGCAACAGGGGAACGGCACTTTTGTGAGCTCACCATGCAAAAGCTGTTGTAAAAGTACAAGTTCTAATTTTTTTTTGCCCAAGTAGCTTCCCAATGATGCTCAAAGAGTTTGGAGGTGTTAGATAGAACCACTTTGCAGGAGTGTAGTTGGTACTCAAGGTGACTTTTCTTTTCTTGGGGGGGAGCTGTTAAATGGTGCCCTCTTCAAGAGGTCACAGGTCAACAAAACCTTGGTTGTGGTTGTAGACTTAAGCTGGTGGCAGGTGTGTGAAATATTACACTGACCAAAAATATAAACGCAACACTTTTGTTATTGCTCCCATTTTTTATGGTATGAACTCAAAGATGTGAAACATTTTCCACATCCACAAAATAACCAGTTCTCTGAAATATTGTTCACAAATCTGTCTAAATCTGTGATAGTGAGCACTTCTCCTTTGCCAAGACAATCCATCCCACCTCACAGGTGTGCCATATCAAGATGCTGATTAGACAGCATGATTATTGCACAGGTGTGCCTTAGACTGGCCACAAGAAAAGGCCACTCTGAAATCTTCAGTTGTATCACACAGCACAATGCCACAGATGTCGCAAGTTTTGAGGGAGCATGCAATTGGCATGCTGATAGCAGGAATGTCCACCAGAGCTGTTGCTAGGGAATTGAATGTCAATTTCTCCACCATAAGCCGTCTCCAAAGGCGTTTCCGAGAATTTGGCAGCACATCCAACCGGCCTCACAACCGCAGACCACGTGTAACCACACCAGCCCAAGACCTCCACATCCAGCATGTCCACCTCCAAGATCGTCTGAAACCAGCCACTCGGACAGCTGCTGAAACAATCGGTTTGCATAACCACAGAATTTCTGCACAAACTGTCAGAAACCGTCTCAGGGAAGCTCATCTGCATGCTCGTCGTCCTCATCGTGGTCTCGACCTCACTCCAGTTCGTCGTCGTAACCGACTTGAGTGGGCAAATGCTCACATGCGATGGCGTCTGGCACGCTGGAGAGGTGTTCTCTTCACGGATGAATCCCGGTTTACACTGTTCAGGGCAGATGGCAGACAGTGTGTGTGGCGTCGTGTGGGTGAGCGGTTTCCTGATGTCAATGTTGTGGATCGAGTAACCCATGGCGGTGGTGGGGTTATGGTATGGGCAGGCATACAGTATGTTATGGGCGAAGAACACAGGTGCATTTCATTGCATTGCATTTTGAATGCACAGAGATACCGTGACGAGATCCTGGGGCCCATTGTTGTGCCGTACATCCAACAACATCACCTCATGTTGCAGCATGATAATGCACGACCCCATGTTGCAAGGATCTGTACACAATTCTTGGAAGCTGAAAACATCCCAGTTCTTGCATGGCCAGCATACTCACTGGACATGTCACCCATTGAGCATGTTTGGGATGCTCTGGATCGGCGTATACGACAGCGTGTTCCAGTTCCTGCCAATATCCAGCAACTTCGCACAGCCATTAAAGAACATTCCACAGGCCACAATAGACAACCTGATCAACTCTATGTGAAGAAGATGTGTCGCACTTCATGAGGCAAATGGTGGTCACACCAGATACTAACTGGTTGTCTGAGTCCCCTGACCCCCTCAATAAAACAAAAGTGAAGATTTCAGATTGGCCTTTTCTTGTGGCCAGTCTAAGGCACACCTGTGCAATAATCACGCTGTCTAATCAGCATCTTGATATGGCACACCTGTGAGGTGGGATGGATTGTCATGGCAAAGGAGAAGTGCTCACTATCACAGATTTAGACAGATTTGTGAACAATGTTTCAGAGAACTGGTTATTTTGTGGATGTGGAAAATGTTTCACATCTTTGAGTTCATACCATAAAAAATGGGAGCAATAACAAAAGTGTTGCATTTATATTTTTGGTCAGTGTATGAAGATTAGCTTAAACAAAGGTTTTCTTTTCACATATTGTGGAGGAAAAGCCAGAGAGATGGAGGTTTTTTGCTCTGGAATGGAGAAGAATGAAGGTTTGTCGCAGGAAGATGGAGTACATGTGTGGGAATGAGAGGCTACAGGGAGAAGAGATAAAGACGGTGGAGGATTTGAAGTATCTATGGTTAACAGTATGGAGGAATGGAGAGAGTGGAAAAGAAGTGAAGAAACGAGTGCAGGCAGGTTGGAATGGGCGGAGAAAAGTGTCAGCTGTGATAGAAGAGTTTCAGCTCAAATGAAAGGAAAGGTGCAAAAAACTGTGGTGAGACCAGCATGTTGTTTGGCCTAGAGACAGTGGCACTGAGGAAAAGGAGGTAGCAGAGATGAAGATGCTGAGGTTCTCTCTGGAAGTGACCAGGATGCATCAGGAATGAGGACACAGTGGGACGGGACGGCACATGTTAGAGGTTTTGGAGATAAAGTCAGAGGCCAGACTGAGATGGTTGGGACATGGCCAGAGGAGAGACGGCATCATTGGTATAAGGAAGCGGAGTCTGGAGCTGCCAGGCAAGAGGTCTGGAGGACGACCAAAGAGGAGGTTTATGGATGCGGTGAATGAAAACATGAAGGCAGCTGGTGTTGGAGTGGAGGATGTAGAAGAAGGAAGCTGATTCGCTGTGGCGACCCTTGAAGAGAAAAAGCGAAAGAATAAGAAGTGGGGAAATGTGAAAAATCCCCAAATTTTTTCACTTTGCCACAAAATGGCCGCCAAGCCGTAGATCCTGTGGCCGTCTCTTACTAATTTCAAACTTCCTTTGCACGACCCCAACAAGTGTGTTTTGGTTTCATTAGTAGATGAAATAAAACACCATGTTACTCCTGTTTCAGCTTCAACACTAAATTACTACTGCTACTCCTTGTAGTACTAGTAACCAAGTACCAGGTGAAAATTCATTTTCACCTGGAACTAGGTTACTAGGTGAAAATTTTTGGTAAGTTTTTGAGTATGTGAAGAATTACGAAAACTGCATGATGCTTGCCCCTGCCTTCGCCATCCGGCAGCCCCGTGACCCCGAAAGGGACAAAAGGGGTTTAGAAATGAATGAATAAGCTTGGCTGTTGTAGTCCAGGATTGCTGCGGGTATTTTTTGCACTGATACTCCTAAAGTGACAGAATCATACTTTCTTCTTTGGGATGCTTCTAAAGAGAGCACAGATGTTTGTTCCTGCCATCGGGAACAAGTGTCGCGTTTCAGGAGGTCTGTCACAGACCTCACAGAGCCCAAACCCATCCCTACCCATGAGGGAGTTCCCAGGGAACGCTGTAGTGAAGTTAGTTTGACTGGGATCCAGCTGAGAACGTTCTTGAGGATCTGGACAGGATGTTTGGAGCTTCTGCTTTGCTGCTGCTGCTGCTGCTGCTGCTGAACAGTCAGCTGTACGCCTCTGCACCCATCAGTAAGCAGTGCATGCTCACTAAACTGATCAGCTTTTACCATCTGAACTGGGATGACGATTTACTTGATAAGGACACAAAAGATAATATAGCAATTTCACGAAATAAGAAATGATTCCTTTGTAAAATAAATGGAATATATCTTTTATTTTTATATTTTTACAATTTACCTCTACGGGATGAGCAATGAGCTGCTCTAATTGGTTTCAGAAGGTTGTGAGCAGAATTGAAACCAGACAAGGCAGTTAAGATGCGATTGTAGTGAGCTTTCGCAGAGACCTTGGTCCCTCTGAAAGTGAAAAGCCAGACTCCAGTGTCAGAGTGTTCAGATGTGACAAAGTGATTTAGGAGCACAGCCAGTTCCTCTGCTGAACTTTGTGTCCGCCTCGTCAAGTTTAAACCTCTCAGCTGGATCGTAATGCTGCACCATTTTAAAGGGAAGAGTCTTTTCTGGGAGAAGAGTTTGCCACTACATGGATCTCCCAAAGAATAGATAAAAATGTTCTTTTTTTCCTTGTCTGGCTGAGATAAGAATCAATTTTAATACAAGACTTTAGTGCATTCACAAGAGCAAAATTCAACATATATAAGACAAAAAAAATATCAGTCAAAGAAAATGAAAACCTTCAAATGTGGTGTGCTCATGAGGTGGAGGACAAAGAAGTTTTTTAGTGGATGTGTTTCCTGGCCTGTGGGACTTTGCCTCTTCTTTCTCATGGAAGTTACACAAAAATTTGGAAACAGCAGATGGGAAAAGTGTGCCGGGATCACGGTGGCCTTGTTCTCCAAACCTGTGATTTTACTGACTTGTTTGGTGATGCAGGATAGCTGAGTTTTCCGGGTAAATGTGGAGAAGGCTCCAGGATGGGATGTTGAATCTATTCAGTCAGTAGAAAAAGATTGAACGTGTCTTTAAATGTGTGTTGCAGCTGCTGAAGGCCCTCAATCATTCCCGTTTGTTCAGGACCCGTTTCCAGATGAACACGTATCAGTGGAAAAGACAGATTCGGACGAGGAGAAACCCATTCCAGCTGAGAATGCAGCTCCATGTCCAAACAAACCTCTGACCACCGTCTGCCATTTTCCAGAGGAACCTGCTTTGGTTTCGTCCACAGGAATGTTTGAGGCAAACGGGGGTGTTGCTCTAGGAGAGAGTGAGCTTTCAGAACGACCTGCTTCTGCAGAACCAAACCATGTGGCTTCAGCTTCAACACAGGAAGCTTCAGAAGACGGAAAAATACAGATAAATGTCAAGTTTGATGAACCTGACTTGGATTTGGAGGAAGAAGAAGACAAATTCCCTAATGTGTTTTTGGAAATCAATGAGGGAAAACCAGAGGAGGATCCAGATCCATCAGAACCTGTGATCCCTGAGGAAGACCTCACTGCTGATCAAGACGCTCTGCCAATCCAAACAGAAGCTAACTTTGTTGATTCAGAGAACGAGAAGGTGCGTCACATGGAACTGGCTGCAGAAGAAGAATCACCGGAAAAGGCAGCCAAGATAGGTCCTGTTTCCACTGGCCTGGAGGTGAACGCAGAGGACCAAACCCCTGGACGTCCTCTGCAAACAGAAGAAGAAAATCAAGAGTTTGATGCAGATCTTTCTGCAGAAGTGGTCCCTCTTTTCAATGTTTCTAAGGCGGCAAGTCTAGAAGACCCTTCTCCAGCAGATGTTGTCGTCAAAGTTCCCATGGAGGACGCAGATGAAAAGGAGGACAGTGTTGCAGCTAAAGAGGACTCTGACAAAGAAAGCCCATCCACTGCAGCAGCAGATGCAGCTGCATCTGAAGCTGATAGTATTTATGTGGCAGTACAGAGCAGCAATCAGCTGCACAGACGGGATTTTAAAGCTCCAGTTTCATCAGTGCGAGGTGAATCACAGGGTAAGAATCCATCACTGAACTTCTGTCAAACTACTTCTTTTACGCCACATTTTACAACATTGTAAAATGTCTTGTTGTTCCAAAAAACCTGCAGCTGCTAACCGTTGCGTGCCACATTCACGCTATCTAAGATATGGTTGTGAGAAAATATGATAACATTGAAAAACTCTCAACGTTATCGTTGGTTTCTCAGCCCAGGTGAACAGAGGAGCCATAATAGGGGCAGCGCTCATCACCCTGGTATCCTTCATTCTCATCGGATTTGTTGGGATAAAGATATCAAAGAAACTACGGTGAAGACGTGTGAGTACAGTCGACATTTATCACAACCCGCTGGAGATCATTCCAAGCATAAAAAGCGTAAATGAGCACTAGAAGCATTTATTTCTCTGATTTGTTCTCACTCTGGCTACAGGTGTGAAGGTAGAAGCTTCACCGGATCGGATTTTTTTCTCTCCAACTTCTGGGAAGTATGAAGCAGCATATATGTGGGATTTTCCATAGATTGACAGCAGTGGAAATGGAGTGGGGGGGGGGGGGGGGTTGTCATCCACTTGAAGAATCTGACGTCCAAAATTGAGTCCGTCTTTAAAGCATGAGCACCATTTTTCTGCAAATATTCAACCTGGCATTGATGCACTCTGCATGAAATGTATGTACAGTAGTTATGAACTTAAAAAGGGCTTCATGAGACTTATGAATTCACCAATTTATGCTTTATATGAAGATTTCTGAGAAATGTCAATATTGGTTTCATAATTCAAGGGGACTTTTTTTTGGTATATTAGCTCACTTTTCACTTTTTGAAGCCATGAATGTTGGATTTGGGGACAGTATGTACACCTTTACATGCACACGCTTGCCCCACATGTTTCGCATGTTGTGTATGAGCATGTGGGCGTATCGCCTTACGTCCTCTTCTAGGCGGCGCGAGGCGGAGAGGACCGCAGCTGTGTCAGTCACACTCTGGTATGTTTTAGCACCAGCTCGGCCTGTGCGCAGGAAATATTTGAGGGAGGTGAGAGGACGCCGTGTTCCAAATAAAGTTGTAAAAGTGTTTAACTTCACACTGTTACACGTTGATTTCCAAAAACCAGGGTTTTTGCTCACACAAGGTGCCACTCACTTATCAGCAGCAGTTGCTCTAGACCCGGGGTGCCCAAATCCAGGCCTCGAGGGGCCGATGTCCTACATGTTTTCTAACCGAGCTGCCATTGAAGATCCTTATTGGCTAAACACGCCTGATCCAGGTAATCATCAGCAGATGAGACAGGATTTCTGTAAAACCAGCAGGAGGCCGGCCCTCGAGGCCTGGATTTAGGCACCCCTGCTCTAGACTTTAACATTTTGTTTGTATCCTTTATTCACTAAGTGACCAATAGAAGCGGATCACCTACATGTGGATGCCTGAATTGATTCTAATTATAAATGACCAAATGTATAGAAATGTAAATGTCAGGATTTGCAGGCCTGGAGCAGAATTCAGAAGCACAAAATTCTAACTCAGAAATGTCCCAACAGCTTGACAGTGTTGATTTCAAGGAGAACAGAGCCCTCTAGCGGTCATATACATAACCTGCTGTCACCTGCATTCTAGCCAAACCAGTTGCTCATAGAATAACACAAGGATGTCACATGACCGCTTTCAGTAAGAAGGTTGACAGGTTTTGAGCAGTTCTGTTGTTGTAATTAAAAGTATTTTCACTTTACATTTAGAATAAGGCTTTCTTGATGTGTTTAGGTGTTGTGATGCAGCTTTTGTCCATTAAAAAGTGAAAAATCAATCTTAGGCTGCATCCCAGTGGAGAGGTCAGCCCTGTCAGCACAAAGGTTTCTGGTTCAAAACCCAAATGGGTCCCACTTATTCTCACAGCTGTATAACATGGCTCCTTTTAGGTTGATTGGAGACTTTGTTACACATGATGGTGTCATTAGAAATAACTGAACAAGTGAAAGGTAGAATTCATGACACTTACTATCCAACCCTTTAACTGTCCCTTTAACGCTCAAGCATTAACTGACGTAATGCTAGAGCTTTGCTTTAAGAGCAGATTTTTCAAAAACATCGAATTACTCTACCAAGAAAACGCAATTGGATATTTTTTTTCTTTTTTTTGGATCCATGCAAGTGTCTGTTCAAAGGAAAGCCACGCTGTTTGGTCGTGTGGAGTGTACCACACTGAATACGGACCACAGGTAAGGAAGGACAGAGTTGTCTCAGTAGATTGCAAAGAAAAAGCATTAAAGGTAAAGAACATTAAGCAGTTTGTCGTTCCACAAAGTTTATAAGAACGTACATATGGGAACAAAGCCTCCTGGAACAACCTCCAAATACTTAAAAGGTCAACTGCAAAGTTGAACTACATTTGTCTTTAATGGAGCCAGAGAGGACTTCATAGGAGACAACCAAAGAGGACAACACCATAGAAATCAATTCTTATAAAAAATCCCGACTGGAATTTGTCACGCTGCGTATCCACCAACCACAAAACTTCAAGGAGAAAATCTTTTTGGGAACATCAGCTCTGTGTTTAAAGATGCGAAACTGAAGAAAAGAAAAGACGACCGTCCTACTGTGAAACATGAAGGAGGCTTGGCCATGACAGACATCTGTGCAGATGTGATGAAAATGTCAGGACCATCAACGCAATATGGAGTCATATGTTCTAGAAAGCTTTGTCTCAGTCTACCAGCAGGAAAGTCTAAGAGCAAAATGAGATCATTCTGATAGAAGGAGCTGAAACATGCTGTCAGGAAAAAAACCTTTGTAGTTGATGGCAGGTGCAGAAATCTGACTGACACTTATTGAGATTATCTGATCGCACTCTTTGTCTAAAAAGGTTAAATAAGCACCCTCACTTTTGTCCAAGCTTGTTTCTTTAGTTTTATTTTTTTAATGATTTTATCAGACATTTCACTAAAAACTAAAATAAAAAAACAGTTTGTTAATTGACTGATTTTTTCATTTACATTTTCCATTTCAAAGGACCTATATCGTGTTATTCTTAAGCTTTTTAGTGGAAAGCAATGTTCATGTGTATGATAGTATATTACCTTTGGCACACAAAATAACACATTTTCTCATTAAATATGAGTTATTTTCACGGCCTATTTTCCTACCCAGGGCTGCACGATGGAAAACCAATGGGTGACTTTTCTGTGTGGAGTTTGCACATTCTCCCTTTACACGAGTGGGTTCTGTCCGGGGACTCCGGCTTCCTCCCACTGTCCAAAAACATGCTTCATGTTTCATGCTTCATTCTACCTTCACCCGCAAGTGGCCGGGATAGGCTCCAGCAGCCCCGATAAAACAGAATAGAAGATGAATGAATTTTCCTACCCGGAAAGAAGACCACTCAATCTCTAAGGCTCCGCCTTTTGCTCCTTGTGGTTGCCACCCATTTCATGGCGTCAACGTAGAGTCGGCCTCTGCAGCGTTTCTGCATCTCGCCCACGAAAACAAACAGCATCCAAACTTCTGCAAAGATGGACGTGCATTGTGTTTATATAAAAGGAAATTGTTTTTGCAGATCACCGCTAGCTCAGCAGAGAAAATGTGAGTGTGTGTGCTAGCCTGGGGGTTGTGCTTGCAGCACAAACTCTTCCTGGAAGGGGCTGTTCCTCACTTAGTAACATCACAATGTGAGAACCCACTCGTTTTGGTGGATTGGGAGGGGCTAGTGCTCAGAGTGCAGGCTTTTAGAGGAATACTCAGAAATGCGTGAATGCATCAAAATACCACTTTAGGGTTTCTTCTCGTGAGGAATAAACATTATAAAAAAAATCCCAATATTGATTTTGCATGGTATAGGCTCCTTAAGGGGATTTTAGTCACCATGTAAGAGTATTTGTTGAAGAATTCCACCTTCCAGCCTTACATTTATGAACTTAAAATGAAACTTAGTAAATTTGTATTTTACAGTTAACCTAAAACACAGATGATGAGGGCTTTCCTGAATTACTCTTGTTCCCAATGCTCCTTATGGATAAACATTAGGAAGCAGACATGTGAAAACTGCTTCTGCACGGCAAAAACTGAATCTGAAGAAAAACTTTGATGTAAGAAAATATTTCTTATTTTCTGTCTTGCAAGGAAAATTCTCTTTTCAATAGAAAAATATTCTTAGTTTGAGAAAAAAATATCTAAGTGACTAGAATTGTTTTCTTAAAATAAGAAATCTTGGTAAGACTATTTATTGGCAGTCCTTTTTTTTCTTTAAAATTAATCTGCCAATGGGGTGGGAATTTTTGACATATTGTTTTTGCAGTGTGTGGCTTACACAAATGCAGCAAATGGTGCCACATCATCTCCACCAAGAACCACAGGAAAGAACAGGATATGCGGTTGAGAGAAAAGCCCTTTCAGGGAAGCACACATGATCTGAAAAACCACAATAAGAGCTCTTCTTCAGAGCAGAGCAGAGGCCTGCAGATCACTCATTAACCACCAGAGTAGAAAGGTCAGAGCAGACTTATAAACGGACTCAAAGATCATCAGAGTGCTTCTGAAACGTTGCTGTTTGATAAGAAAATTTCAGATCGTCTGCACATCAGAAAACCTTGCAGACAACTCGGCGTGCTTTACCTATATTGCCACTAAAATGTATATTTTAGAAAAATCTATGAATCAATACAAAATAAAATATACAAATGTTTATTTATTAAAAAAAACACATTTATTTTACTAATTTTATTCATCATATAATTTCAGCGGAAACTGTATTTTTATTATTTATTAGACATGCACAAACAAAAAGCTCCTTTCTGTCCAAACATAAAGGACTTTAGGAACAAATATAGAAATATGAATATTGATGTAAATTTACATGCACGGTGGCACAGTGGTTAGCACTATTGCCTCACAGCAAGAAGGCCTCCGGTTCAAGTCCTTTGCTGGGGGACTTGAACCAGAACATCAATGGTGGACCTTTCTGTGTAGAGTTTGCATGTTCTCCCCGTGCATGGGTGGGTTTTCTCTGGGGTGTCCGGCTTCTTCCCACTGTCCAAAAACATGCTTCATAGGTCAATCCCTAGGTGTGAGTGTGAGAGTGAATGGGTGTGTGATTGTGGCCCTGCGACAGACTGGGGACCTGTTCAGGGTGTCCCCTGGCTTCGCCCACCAGTGGCCGGGATAGGCTCCAGCAGCCCCATGACCCCTAAAGGGATAAAACGGAAGAAGATGAATGAATGTACAAAATATAAATTAACTGTGATATGTCTTTGAATATAAATTAGAATTGAGTGAGAATGCCCTTGGGTGTGTTAAGAAGATGTAATGGAACCAAATGAGTATTTCTATGACAAATGTGTGTTGAATGTTTCCATTTATGTTTCTATATGTGTAGTTATACGTGGATGTATGGGTATCTGAAACTGGATGTGGACTTATTAGAGAAAGGGAACAGGACTATAACAGATAGAGGGTGCACTGGGCGTGGTGGTAAATTTGGTCTAGGGCAGGGGTCTGCAACCTTCAACACCAAAAGAGCCCTTTGGTCCAGTTTCCCACTGACCAAAACCCAGCGAGAACTGCAGAGTCGCACTTAAACTTTTAAAAAAATACACTTTATTTATGTTTACATGTGGCCATTACTGTTTTTTTAAATGAAGCTTTTAAGTATTTAAAATACCGGAATTATAAAAGTATTATATTTCACTATATAACAACTTCAATTTGTTTACTTTTACAGCAGTTCTTTTCAAAATAAAAGACACCCTGTGTCAAATAAGGAGGTGACTTAATTGAATTAAAAATGCCAGAAAAACAATTCATACATGGCATTTGCTATCATTGTCACTGCATTACGTGCTACACTGGATTAGAATATGTACTTAATTAATTAAAATTCATTCAAATTGTTACCTTTTTTTCTTAAAGCTGAAGTCAACAATGGAGCTGCATGTGGCTTTTACTTCTTCTCACTCCCTTTCAGATAATTCTTGTTTTATCCTAACTTTCTTTTTGAAGTCAATGATCATCATCATCAATTTCTCTCATCAAACACTTCAGAAAAGTGAGAAATAAAGAAAACGCAAAAGGACGTTTTTTTTCTCATAAATTCAACAAATATTTTGTTGTGCCTTAGATAACTGCTGAATCAGCTGATTTTTGGTGTAAAAGGGGGTTATAGAAGAAGAAGAAGAAAAACAGAAACAAAAAAGAATCCAGACAAACTGTTGGAAACTATTTTTTCCCCCTTAAAACTGCAGCATCAAACATGGAGGTGTCTCAGCACCTGATGATGGTTTGACGGCTCCAGCCTGCAGGCCCGGCATGGCCTAGCTCGGACGGATCTGGGCTCAGTGGGTTGGGTTTCTTAATTGGGATGTTTGGGCGTCCGGCTGCGGGGAAGACGGAGCAGCCAGGAGAGTCAGGGCCTGCGCGTGAAGGGGGCGCGCATGCAGCCAGGTCGCCGCCGCCTCCAGACCCCTCCTTGGCTCGCGGGCTCATTCGGCTGCTGCTGTTGTTGTTGTGTGAGCGGGGGTCTGACAGACTGCCTCTCCCAACTACACACCCCGATCCGAGTTCCTCTCGACCCAAGCCTCCATCCGCCATTTTCAGCAGATTGAAGGCAGGTAGCGCACAAAAATCACAAGCCCCCGGTCAAATCACGCAGGTAAGTGCGGGATCTTCCAGCCAAAAACAACCAAAAAGAGAAGCCACCTTACGACAGGAAACAATGAGGGAGACTGCACACAAACACCTTACTCCGTCCGGACGGCAGATTTCAGGGAGCGGAGGGGCTCGCAGACAGGGGTGGGGGGTAACAATGAGGTGCATCCTCCAGGCGCTGCGCTGATTTCATCCTCCTGGTTTTGGGTCAACTTTTCTTTGGCAAACGGACGCTTTGGATCCTCTTTTACGCGCACAGCCCCGCAAAGGAAAGCTCCATTATGCGTCCATGGAACTTCATCTGCGGGGACTGACGGGCTTTTCACTCAAGCAACAGTCAGTGCGGCTCGGAAGCAAGAAGCGAAATGTGCGCAGACGGAAAGTCTCAAGTTTCTCGACCAAATTCGTATTTGTTACAAACAAAACGTCTGACTGTACGGTCTGAAAAAACCGCTGATGGGCTGAGGATGTCGCATAGTTTTTTTTTTTGCATTTAAATTGTATTCAGGCAGCATCACTTCCTCGGATTAGACTCACTGGGATGTAAATGTTTGTTTAAAAGCCATTTCTGAAGATACTAATTAAGAATTAAAGCTGTGACGTGGAAACCCGTCAGCCCACTATAGCCTATTGTTGACCTCAACAAACTGATGGAGGGATTTGATAGATAAACGTTTGGATCACTGCATCTATTCATTCATTCATAACTTCAGTGGGTTGAGGGTAGACACAACGTCTAGTATAATTTCTACAAGTTAACCTCTGAAAACCATTAGCTGATCAATCATAAGAAAATGTTTTATAGAAGGTCAACTTTTTCTTTTAGAAATTATTTAAACTCTTAGTAAAAAAAGAAAAAAGTATTACACCTGAAGTTTATTTTATAAGGTAGACCTATACTTGAGGATAGGTATAGTATACCAGATGTAGTCTACATGTGCTGTAGGAAGTATACTTGGGGTCTATTCAGACTGGACACTTTTGGTTCGCTTAAAGTGAACCAGAGTTTGTTTCCCCAAATAATCCAGAACAAACTTTCAGTCTGGGGCTTTATAGGATATAAACGGAGTAGAACTCCTTTCAGTTTGGTCAGATGAATCCAGGCTCATTAAACCAGCTTTTAACGTGATACAGATGGCTTCTCAGACTGTTTTCTGACCATTGAAATGTCCTAAACACTTATCAGTGTGCCTTCTTAGCCGTCTCCTCCTCAGTAACTGCCTTGCCTTTATGCCTTCACCGAACCAAAGCAGCGAGGAAAAAGTGTTGTACCTGACGTTGATACAGAATTTCAACAAAATATATAGTTTGGATAAATGAACCATTCTAACAAGGATTGCAAAGCATAGCACTTCCATTATTCTGTCTCTTGTTGCTTTGGCCTGACTTCGTAATACCATGCATCCACTTCCAAACCAATAGATCCATGTACGTCTTCGTTTTCCTTGTCTGAGCTGGCATCTGGCTCAAAACTGCACGACTGGACAATTCCAGTATTGCTCACCATTTTGTTGCACTGATTGGGTTTGTGAGGGGCTGAAAGTTAGCGGGAGATGAGGTAAACTGATAGAAGCTGGAAATGGGGGCAGGCCTACTCCACACAAACAGTTTCGCCCTCAACTCAGATGCAAATTTCTAATGATACTGCCGCTCCATAGAAACTATGTCGTAGAAAACAACACAGATTTTTTTTATTTAGGCTAAAAACAGCATAATCATTAATCAAAACATCATAGATCAAAACATTATGAGAGGTACTTTAAGTTTCACCATTGTTCAGTTTAAACCAACCTTACAGCCTTAACAGAATTATTGATTTAAATCAATAATTGTGTAAAATTTGTAATTTCTTGATTGTATTCAATGAATGTTGGAATGGAAATTTGATTGTTTAATTATTCAGTTGGATCATAACGTTGTAAATTGAAAGGACTCAGTTTTCCATCACTTTAGATCCTTCTGCTGGATGCAGAGCTTGTTTTTTGGTGATGCTGGTAGTTTCACAAACTGCGTCCCTCAGAGGCGTCTCTGTCCCTTTTCTAAACAAAAGAAAAAAGGGTTTTCTCTCCTATTCATGGCCAAAGAAAGGAAGTTTGAAACTGCTCTGCGACTTCATCAAAAAGCTCTTTGACTGCAGTTACATGTTTAGCCCTTGTGCTATCTTGTGGGGTCATCCAGACCCACTAGACAGTGCACTGAACCTTTTTTCTTCAATGATTTGTGATCTTCACTGGTGTCCATGGATTACATGAAATCCTCTCCACCTTTATCCACCTAGGAAGAACACGTCAATGTAAGGGTGGGGTCATCTGGACCCTACAAGACAGCACAAGGGTTGGCCGTCATCCACATCATGCTGCTTCACATGTGTGATGTTTGTGTGTGTGTCACAGTGAGCCATGGCTGCTTCTGGGGCAGTGGTGGAGTCTCTGGAGGAAATTCCAGCTCATGTTTGGAAAGGTTTGCCTGCCAGTCTGAATCTGGGACCTTCGGCTATAAATCAAAATCGCATTGGTGAGTTTTTGATAAAAAAGCACCTCACACTCTTTTCTGGGTTTGCTCCCTTCCTGCAGTGACTGACTGCTGGTCCCGGATGACTGGAAACAAATTAGAATAATAAGTTGTAAAAAAAGACAGTATTTTAAGTTTGCAGTTATTTGGAAAAACAAGAACAGATTTAGTTAATTATTGCGACACTTCAGATTCGCTTTTACTTCTTCAAATCCATCCCTCTACGTGAACATCTGGACTATCTCCATCAGCAATTCTGACTCCTTCTAAACACCGACTTGTCCTTCTAAGTACACAATACTACACTTAAGATGTGTGAGATTTCATCAAATTCATTCTAAAGCAATGCAAACTGCATTTCCTGCAAAAGCGTGTGCATGGATGAAGGTTTTTAGTTTTTTTAGAGGGATAAAATAATAATTTAAATGTTTCTCATTTAACAATGGAAACACAGCCAAAAATGTCAATGAAAGCAAATGGAGCTGGTAACGGCTGGTCTAGCAGAAATAACTAAAGAAGATTTGAAACTGTTGTGAAAAAATAATTTAACATGAAAACGATTTAAAACTCTTCAGTGATATTTTTTGTTTTTTCATAGAGAGTAAAAATGAAAGAGCTCAGTATCTCCGGAATTGTTCAGGGTCAATGATCCCTCTAGCTAAAAATCTGCAAAAGCTCTCCAAGAATCCGATGTATAAAGTAGGGATGCAAAGGATACAGATACTTATTGAAAATTGGAGTTGGTCATGAGAGTAACAGCAGAAAACCACAAATTCTATCAAGGTACTGTTGGTAAAAAGGTATATAATCAATCAGGAAGTAAATAATCTGTTTTCTGACAAACGTCAGTTTCTCTTCCTGCTGTGTCGCTACTGTCTTTGACTTTTTTTATACATGTGATGCAAACAAAGACAACCAGTCACAAGCTCACTTCTACAGAGTCGGGTCGATTACAGTTAGCTAAAGGGGAACCCCAGTGAGGGATGTGTGTTGATAATCCCGTTTATTCACAGCACCTCAAACAATACCTGAATATTTAAAATGAGGCACTTTTTAACCACAAGGAAACAAAACAGTCTTAAAGACCCAAATGGCAGTTCTTTTAGGTTAACGCTGTTATTATTTTTATTTTTATTTTATTTTTGTTGCTTAAAAAAGAAGGTACTAGTGAAAAAAGTTTCTCTGTTAAAGGGCATTTTCATTTATAGGGTTAAATGCGAGAAGAACAATATACATCCGTAGATTGTATCCATCTAGGTAAAAGAAAGGGACTGTATCGTAACACCACAAAGCTGGTTGAATCTTTTACGTATTGATTCATGAACCATGTATCAAGATTCATATCAAATCCTCTGAGAGGGAGCAATACACAACCCTATTGTAAAGCAGTTTGCCTTCTTTTAACACAACACTCTCCTAAAAACTAGTAATAAATATATAAAATAAGCTAAACTAAAAGAACAAGCAGAAATGTTCTAAAGCAGGGCTGCCCAATGGTCCTCATGAGCCTCAGCCCTGCCTGTTTTCCAGCTCTCTCTGGTCTGCTTGATGCCGACTACCTAAATCAGGTGTGTTCAGTCAATCAGGATGTGGAATGTCTTGACTCGGCTAATCAGCAGCAAGATGGTCAGGGAGCACAGAGTTGTGGCTCTTGAAGGCCAAGGTGGCCAGCCCTGCTCTACTGGAACAGGACGGATTGTTTTTACCAGAGTGTTGAAAAAGATGAAGGCTTTAGAAACAGGTCAAAGGGGATGGGGGGGGGGGCTAAAACACTTTTAACTCTCCTTTTTTTTGTTTTTTTTAGGTGTCTGGGCAACACAAGGTATTCCTAAGGGCAAGCGGTTTGGTCCTTTTGTTGGAGAGAAGAAAAAGAGGTCCCAGGTCACCAGCAATGTGTACATGTGGGAGGTATGTTAGATACTGAAAACCCTCGACCTCCTTATGTTACTGCATCAACTGTGTTAGATAGTTCTGTAGACGCAGAGTAAGGAAATGTCTCACTGGTTTCAGCATTGTCGCTGTCAGCATGAAAGTAAAATCCCCAAAAAGGTAGAAAAGCTGACGACAGCAGTAAAATGTAGACGAATAGACATTTAGATTTTCTGTGACGTATGAAAGCAAAGCAACAATGTTTGTGTTAAAAAAAGAACTACAAAATGAATGAGGAAGACATTTCCAGCTATTTTGAGTTGAACTTTGACAGTCTTTTTTTAAACTTCTCTTACAATTTAATCTCTATTCAGACGTTGACACGTGTGAGGAGTAAAAGGTTTTAATATTCTAGTCCTATCGACGCCTCAGGCCCTAAGACAAGAATCCTGCAAAAGGAAAAAAAAAATCCTCAACACTTTCTTAATAAAGAGTGACCACTAAAATGAAGATGTTTGAAAGTATTTTGTTGGAACATCTTTTGATCTGTTGCTAAATTGTTTTTATTGGTCTTTTTAATTTGGATTTATGATGTTTTTAGCCAAAACCTAAAAATCTGTCTTCTAGCACCGTTTCTGCAGAGCGGCAGAAGTTCATTAGAAATTTGGCAGGACTGTTGGTGCGAAACAAGCCCGCCCCGTCGTCCTGTCACTCATCTGTTCCCACGCTCTCCTGCTAGCTTCTAGCCTCACAACCCCCCCCCCCCCCCCAACCCAACAATATTGGAGCTAGGCCTGCACAATATACTGCAAATTTATCGTTATCGCGAAATCAAGCTGTGCAATATGCATACCGCAAAAGACGGCAAAAATCTCAATAAATGATTACCTTAAATGTGCTAAAACAAACTCATGGCAGCTTGAAATATTGAACAAATGAAATAAATCCCTTTATGCATTTAACCAATCAGAAGGACCCGTTTACGTTTTTGATCAATCAGATGAGCCCTTTTATGTTTGATGTTTGCCTCCTACGTCGGACAAGGGTCATTTGGAGTATAATTTGTTGCAGTTGCAGTGAAATGGAAATGAAATGATCTTTTTTTTTTTTTGCTATTTGTTCATATACCGCAATTTATATCGTTATCGCAATATTAATTACCAATATCGCATATCACGAGTTTTCCTCATATCGTGCAGCCCTAATTGGAGCTATCCAGCCGTACACTTTTGAGCCAGATGCCAGCTCAGACGAGGACTAAAAGACATACATGGACGTGTGTAAAGTAGATTTTCTTTATTCAAACCGTTGTAAATCAAGAGCAGACAAAAAAGGCTGTTGGAAAAAGCTTGTAGTTGTTCCGTTAAATCTTCAGTCGGCGGGCCACTAGCTCCCTGCTCTGCTCCATTCTGATGCATCCTCTTCCAGACAAATAGAGCTACGTGAGCGTTCAGTTTCCATGTCTGAGCTGGAATCTGGCTCAAAACTGTACGACTGGATAGCTCTGATGTTGCTCACCATTTTTGTTCCACCAGTAACATTAAGTTGGGGTTGTGAGCAGTTGTGAGCTACTGGGAGAGAGTAAAAACAATGGAATGATGGAAAATGTTGAAAGGCTTACACCGCAGCAACAGTCCCGCCCACAACTCAGAAGTGAATTTCTAATGAACTCCTGCAAACTATGTCCTGGAAAATGACACAGGATTTTTTATTTTGCCTAAAACTGGCACAATCATCATTAAAAGACCACTGGGAACGCTTTTACCATAGATCAAACTCTAGTTGGATTTCTTTCTAAGAGAGAAATTCCCAAGAGTTTGAGGTTTCTGTTACAAGAGAGTCCAAAACGTTTGTTTCCGAGGGGAAAATGAACCACTTAATGCATAAATGCCCCTTTTGTGCTGCAGGTTTATTTCCCGTCTCGAGGATGGATGTGCATCGATGCCACAGATCCAATGAAGGGGAACTGGCTGCGATATGTGAACTGGGCTCGCTCCAGTAAAGAGCAGAATCTTTTTCCACTTGAGATCAACAGAGCCATTTACTACAAAGTTTTAAAGGTCAGTGACATGCATGTACATGATTATCGGGGGTTTGTTTTGAAAAGTGGACATTAAGATCCAAGGATGCAAAGAGCTATTCTATATATACAACTAAAACAATTGTAACATAAGCAAGCAAACATTTATGAATATGAGGCTGTGCTAGTTTCTCCATTATGAAAGCCAGTTTCAGAGACATTTAAAAAATGAAAAAAAAAACAAAACAATTACTTTATTAATGAAATAGAATTTGCTTTTAATTCTTTGTTTTTTTACTGTTTGAACAGTCCAGTTATCCTTCCATATTTTTTTAGCTTCTAAATTATGTAATATTTATAATAATCATTTAACATTTATTTAATACACGATTTTAAATTCTCGACGTAAATCATTTTACAAATAAATAAAATAATCTGAATTGATGTTCCCTTAGTGATTGACACAGTTGAACTGATGTTTGTTAATGTTGTTTTTTTATTTGTTTTTATATTTATTTTCAATAAAATGCAGTCAAATATTAGAAGAAAGTTGTGAAAAATGGTAATTTTTTTTCTTTGTTTTTAAAAGGTGTAAAAGTCATGACATTAATGCTTAATTCTAGAGCAGCTCTGAGGAAAAAATTTTAATTCATTTATTCATAATTAATTTTAAACATTTTAATTCCGTACGGTTAAATCCAGTGGAAGAAAACAAATTTGGTGCATAAATCTAAAAAAGGAGGAGGACAAGCGTCTACTCAGACCTCTGTAGTTTGATGCCGAAGACCACTGAAGTCCGGTTCTCGTCCATCAGGATCAGTTTCTTCAGGGTCCGATTAGACATGCAGTTGGATGAGGACCATCAAAAGAACCTTGTACATCTGAAGCTAATATGGGAAATTAAAGGTATTTCCTTAAAGGCCCACTGCAAGAAAAGGGTGTTTTTGGTGTTAAACATGTTCTTGGAGCATTTTTCTTACGATGGAGGACATATATTAAAGAATTTAAGATTAAAACTGCGTTTCGGAGTTTTCCTTTATTCCAATTGTGATGATCGGGAGCATTATTCTACTCAGAGAAAAAAAAGATCAAAACAAAAATTCCTATTTTGATGGTGGTCAAAGTTTGGACCTCGTGTTAGGTATTTTTGGTTCTTTGGCTGAAATTGCATCATTGAGACATTATTTTGTGGCATCTACCAGTCCCTTAAATGTGTCTGAAGTGTGAAGTGTCATAAGCAGAAATCACACTTTTCATAGAAAGTTTTGAATAGGCTTAAAATGTTTTAAATATCAAGTTATATCACTTGGATGACTCAGTGATGTTCACATTGATATTAAATGTATATGTGGGAAAATGTAGGCCGTACAGGCTTTCATAGGATGTCCTAATTTTGTCACATGACTGTATATGTCCTCCATCATCAGAAAAATGCAGGAGAACATGTTAAAAAAACAAATGTCATTGGAGTGGGTCTTTGACTGGGTTTTCTGTACCAACCAAACATGTTTGGAAATGATTTGCTTGTTGTAAATATAAAAAAAATGTAATTTTCTTATTTCTGTCATCTGGCAGTTTCAAGATTTGCACTTTAATTTTCTTGTCCAGATTTAAAAAGTTTTGGATTCTAAGTCAAATTTTTTTTTAAATAGGCTTGCTTGAGTAGTTAAAATAAGCACTGGATAAATGTTTGGATCAGTACTATGACTCTGTAATACTACTCTGCAGTTTTTAGATACTGTAGGCGCCTCTGGCCATCCTGGGGAGACTAAACAGGAGCAGGAGAAACGTTGTGAAATGATCATCAAAGACAGATCAGATGCACAGTGGCCCAAATCTTCCCTTTGCCTCCCAGCAAGCGCGGCTGTGATTGGTGCTCCACCTCATCTCTCATTGTTGCAGCCTATCCGGCCCGGAGAGGAGCTGCTGGTGTGGTACACCGTGGAAGACAACCCTGAGATAACAGCTGCTCTGGAGGAAGAAAGAGCCAACAGTCTGAACAGGAAAAACTCGCACAGGGCGAAGCAAGGTGAGGCCTCACTCCAAACATCTCTGCGCGCGAGCTCCGGCTTCAGCTCCGACTGTCCCGCCGCCTCCTCGCGGCTCCAACCCCGCTTTTTTCACCGCACTCCAGTCGAAAATTGAAGTGGGGAGCTAGCTGGCTACAATTGAAGGAAGGCTAGTGAAAGCTAAAAGTGTGGCGCTTTTTCTTTACTTTCATTCCCGACCTAACTCGTCCCTGCTACCGGATTTAGCCGTGAATAGCCATCAAAGAGCCCTCGGGTTGTACTGAAATAGACCCTTGACGCCTTCGATGACTATCGGAGCCGTTTTTGAAGTATCCTTTCCTCATCTGGATCCGACGTTGTTGAGGATGTGACCTTCCTTGAGTTCATCCATCGGCGAGCTTCTTTAGTTGATGTTGGCCTAGCAGGTTAGCTAACTTAGCAATCGTTTCGTTTCCCCTCTACAGCACCACCGGGGCACAAGTTATGCTACAAAATGATCAAATAGGACAATATCGCGGGTCAGAAACGACGTTTTGTGTCGTTTTTGTGCCGTAATAACAAGTTCATGGAGTTGTCAGTTTGGGTAGGAGATGCTAGCATCAGGCTAAACGGCTAAGTCTAGGCGCACGGGTGGAGGAGCAGATGGCCAGCTAGTTAGATTAAAATATTAGACAAAAATGATCGGATACGTTTGTAATACAGGGGCAGAATTTGGAATAGTTTGCCATAAAGTTCTGTAGTGATGTAATGCAGTTGTTATAAGTTCCTAAAACATCAAAACATAAGCTAAAAGAGGCTCAAAAA
The DNA here is from genome assembly GCF_053564925.1 of Oryzias latipes. Taxonomy (NCBI): domain Eukaryota; kingdom Metazoa; phylum Chordata; class Actinopteri; order Beloniformes; family Adrianichthyidae; genus Oryzias; species Oryzias latipes. Next base: position 10,098,015 of record NC_136241.1, on the reverse strand, counting down.
GAATCTAACAAATGTGACAATTCAACGTTTTAATTGGTTTATCGATTGTATCCGTTTACATAATAGTCTTTTTCTATCAAATGATTCCTTTTGTGAGCCAGAAATGATGTAAGTCGTTGGTATGAATAAAGTTTTCAGTTTTGAACTTACACAAATGACAGTTATAAGGATAAAAACTCAAATCATGGCACATCAAATGATTCCAAATGTATCAGGCTAGTGGGGATAACAGGATGCTGACTGTCACACACATGTCATTTAGATTCTGGAACCGTGTTAACAAATACTCAGGCCTTGACAAACCCGTCATTGTGTTGCATAAAATGTAACATTTCATATAGATAATTAGCATCAGAAAAAGGAAAACAAAAATCTTCCTTGTTGATGTTTTCCCCAAGTTTGCATGAAAAGGCATAATTCAATTGCGATGAGGAAGTAATTAAAGATCACAATTTTTAGGTTGTCGCAAACGTATTTGGAGTTACAAAGCATTTTTTTTTTTTTTTTTTTGCTTCTGTGTGTTTTGGCTGGTGCTATGGGTTCAAACATGCTCGGGAAATGGGAACTAAACGTTAGAAAAGCAGGAGTATCGTTTAGAGATTTCAATCGAGAGCTGTAAAAGATGCTCTAAGAGGATGTCATTAACATTCTCATGAAAGTTTAATGTTAAAGAAATAGTTTTTATGCTCCAATTTGTTTTTATAAATAACATGCTAATATAACTCATCGGAAAACATGAGACATGTTTGTAATTATACTTGTGCAGCACTTTGGATGTCTGGCAGATGTTAAAGCGCTATATAAATAAAGATTGATTGATTGATTGATGTTTAAAGTAAGCTTTGATACTCTATCCATGCTTCTGTTTAGATAATTCAAAAGCAAATATGGTAAATAATTAGCAGAAAAGTGACTGACTTGCATTTATAGATCTAGCCAGCTCCCTTCAGATGACTGACCTGCAGCATGTGTTTCCCTGGGATGAATTGGGTTTAGAGGCCGACTCAAGTGACCTTGTTATGTGTTTAAGGGTCAAAGAGGAACAGGAAGGTTGACCTGAACCCAGAGACGTGAAAAATGTTCATTTTAGACACACCCTGAATCTCTGTCATGTTTAGCTATTATCTAAAACCACAACATGCATTAAAATTTGTGTCTTTAAATCAATGCAGAGCTAATTCAGAAGAAAGGATGTAGTTTGAAGACATTAGGGTTTCATTGTTATTTTTTTTTAAATAGTGTTCGTGAAAGTTAAGGCTTCCTTAGACAAGTGTTGAGGAAGTAGGACAGTAGATAATATGAATCGTTGTAGATGCCTGGGCGCTTTGGTTTGTGTAAAGTAAACAATTATATATAGTTTTGCTCTGCGTTTTACCTGGCTTTGTGGCTTAGTTACAAAACGCGTGACTTCACTTTTTTCCTGCGTTCTGTGGAAGTCATAAACTCTTTGTCATCCACAGAAAACCTGTTACAACTGTTCATGGAGGAAGTGCTGTTTGATATGGAGTCACTGTATAGAACAGTTATGAGAAACTTGTGACGTATCAGGTTCATGTTAGAGGTCCATCAGTAATGGGAATTAACGTTGCCCTAAAGCAGTTTGAGTCGTCATCAATGGCGCTTTCAGCTACAAGATGCTGAGGAAATGTAGCCTTAACAACCAGTGGCTTTTCAAAGAGAGGTATCAACTGTGGCTACTGAAAGACCCTGAAACACATTTTGTTCCAGAAACATGCAAAATGCAGACTTTGCACCAAGTCCTTTAACATTAGCAGCATGACAAAGCGGGGCTGGTGGTTCACATGAAAGGGAGGAACAGCGACAGGAACCAGTCAGAGAATTTTAAACTGGTAATGATGGCGTTACGATGGAAGCATATTGCATTCAATTAAAAAACAAGGTGATCTTCGTTCTAAAGGTTTCGTGTGTTAAAAAAGAAACACCTGCAGGTGTTCTTCTATCAAACATTTTCTGGGATTTTTGTTCTAATATTTTTCAAGAAATGCAGGAGCAAAGAACTCCAAACAGGCTGAACTCTAACTTCATTTGCTCATGAAAACTATAAGATGAGCCGCAGTGAAAAGTAGAAAAGCCACAAGAGCTGCGGTTACATGTGCAAAATATCTTTTTATTGGACCAAAGATCAGATTAGAAATTACCCGTGTACATGGGCCCAGAAAAACTTTTTCCGATTATGACAAACGTTTACATACGCCACACTTTCGGTCCGAATAAATCATTTGGACAAGCGCAGAACTCTCTTAAATACTGGAAGAAGAAATTAGTTCCGTTGTAAACAAACAGAGCTGCCACATGGAGCGAGATGATCTCCTAAACGTGCTTTTATTATGGTTATGATTATTATGAAGCGCCTGCTCGCTCATCATTGACAGTGCCTACCTGCCGCTGCAGCTTTACATCAAGGGAAAATAACTCATTTTCTGCATCCCCACAGACAAAAATCAACAGCTGATACTGGTCAATCGATCTACATCCAACGCTTTACTCTGTAATGTTTGTGAATATAGTAAGTAAGAAGAACAAAACAGACAGGCGATTTTGTGACGAGCACATAAACAAAATGCATCATATCTATGACACAGACACATTCTGGCTTTTTAACTTTTCCCTGCAGCTCATCTAATAGTTTTCACGAGCAGATGAGTTTAGTAAGTTTGTAGTTCCTTGCTTTTGTAATTTACTGATTCTTTAGTGTCGGGACAAAACATTTCCCACATAAAGTATTTTGTTATGGAGACAAATTCTTCATTTAAAATTGATTGACTTACTCTGTGTTAGATCTAAATGAATTGTGAATACTGGTGTCATGTTTTAGCCTAGATAATTACTTAAAAAAAAAAAAGATATGTTTGCTCAAATGTATGACTAGGGATAAGGCACCTTATGTTATTTCTCTTGTCCTCTTCGTCGCAATAGTCACTAGCATTGAAAAACATGAAGTCTTCAAAATTGTGAAAACGCTTGTATCAGATCAAAGATGAGGGTTAAAAATGTATAAAACAATAAATATCATAAAAATCAAAACTCCCCCCCCCCCCCCCCCCAAAAGTATGAAGAGTGGAAAGAACAGATTCTGTTTTTGTGGTTAACCGTGACACTGTGCCCCCTGCTGGTTCATCACCGCAGTGATCAAAAATCCCACAATGTTGCAGCTCTAGATATTAGTGATCAACATTGCGATGACGAATAACTTGCGATACATAGACAAAAAGCAAAAAAAGACAAAATAATTCCATTTCATTGTAAAAGTTTAATTTAAATAAGAGTAAAAAAAACCTTAAATAATTTTCCAAATGACCCTCATCTAATTAGGAGGGCAGCATCTAACATAAAAGCTCCTCCTGATTGGTCAACATGAAGGGCTCTATCTGATTGGTCAAATGCATAAAGGGATTTATTCGAATTATTATTACTTCAAACTGCCATAAGATTCTTTTAGCACATTTAAGCTTTACCATTTATTGCGATTTTCGCCAACTTTTGCGATGAGGATGTTGCACAGCTTGAAATCGCAATAACAATAAATTTGCAATTTATTGTGCAGGCCTAAAACCTTCATATAAGAATAAGCCCAGTATTATAGAATTTAAACAAAGATCTACTCCCAGTCAGAAATGCTGTCGTTTTGGAGAACTGAATGCATTCTGTACAGGAGCTGCAGCACGGAGGAAGGAGATTGATCGATAATGTCAACAGCCAATGAAGAGTCTGCTGTTAAAAAAAAAAAAAAACATAAAACACAAAATTGCACTGAAGGAGATCAGTGAAACTGCAAAAAGTGAACCGCGAAATAGTGAGGGACCACTTTATAACACTTGTACTTGGCTAATTCAAAACGTAGTAAATTATTTAACGCTACATGATTCTTTAAACTATTAGTGGTTTGTGCCCAAACATGTGTTTGGATACATTTATCCAAACACATTTCTATCCAAAATTTCTATCTATCCAAACACAACGTTTATTGTTAAAAAAGTAGAATTTCTTCTTGATTCATGAGGAACTAGTTTTGTGGGGAAACGGCTAGAATGGATTCCCTGTTCGTGTTGTTGTTGCTTTTTCATGGACGCAACTGTTGTAAATGTTTTGCCTAACAGTGTTTTGTGGTTGTGTGTGTTTGCCAGCAGCCAGAAGAAAAGTTCTGGAAAAAGCCAGACAGGCTGGTTCAGGTGGATTTAAAACGACAAGCGGAACCGAGGCCACTATCAAGGAGATGTGGGACGGAGGAGAAGGTAAGCCTTTGAACGTTCTCGTGTGTTAGGTTTTCCTTTTCAATGAAACATGCAGCATGCAGAAGTTAACTCTGACTCATTTACAGGTGTGAAGGAGGATGACAGGACATCCGAGACCTCTCGGGGGCCAGAAGTCCACCCCCCGGAGAGCACTGACAATAAAGGAGCGCAGAATGTCTCAGAAACATTAATGGAGACTGGAACCTGGGAGGAAGAAGATGAGGAGGAGGAGGAGGAGGATGAAGACGAGGAGGAGGAAGATGGTGACGACAGTCAGGAAACGGCACACCAAACCTCTCAACAGTTAAATGCAGCTGATTACACGCAAAGCAAACAATCTGGCCCGTCATGTGACGGAGGAAGCCTCGCAGTTTCACAGGTGAAGTTGAAAAGCTCCTCGGTTGCTGCACATGATCCCGATTTTGAGCCCGGTGGTGAGCTGGAGAGCGATGCACACGGAGAGTCGTACCCCTGTCCTCACTGCGAGCGCCGCTTCTCCACCAGACAGGGCCTTGAGCGTCACGCGCACATTCATGGCATCAGTTACCAGCAAGCCCAAGTCTTCAGGTGCCAATACTGCAATAAGTCTTTCGGTTCACAAGTGGGGCGACGGCGGCACGAGAGAAGGCATGAAGGCGGCTCCAAGAAAAGGCCGGGTTCCCTGGCTGGAGCTTCTTCCAGCTTAATCAGCCCTGTAGCTCAAACTGACTCGAGTCCTGACTGCACGAGCCCAGCGACGCACTATATAGCTATTGGGTTCTCAGGAGGACATGTGCAGAAGCCAGAGCTGCAGAGAAAGGAGTTGGGAGCAGGTGCTGAACGACCTTTGACTTTGGAAGAAAACGGCGAGTCAAAGGAGCTGCATCCCTGCAAGTACTGTAATAAAGCCTTTGGCACGCACACAAACATGCGCAGACACCAGCGCAGGATCCATGAAAGGCACTTGCTACCCAAAGGGGTTCGCAGGAAAGGTATGCTGTTTCAAGAGGCGTCGATGCAGCAGCGGCCTGGCGAGTCTCCAAGCACCAGCCCTCCTCCTGTCTACGTGCCCAGCGCGGACACAGAGGATGAGGCGGACAGAGACGATTACACAGTCGACATATCCAAAAATATATCCGAAAATCTGAGCTTCTACATTGACGGAAAGATTGTGTCCACCGGTGCAGTAAGCAACTGTGAGGTGATAGAGGTGGACTCGCGCTCTGCAGCTTTGTTTGGTTTGGACACCGTTATTATCAGCCCAAACCAGCTCAGCCAGGCGCTCAAAGTGGAGGCCAGAGCGACTTCTGCTAAACAGATCTCCAGCAGCGGGCAGCCAGCAGCAAAAAGGAGAACATCCACACCTCCTCTGGTTACTGGTCTCAAAGTGGAAACAGAAACGACGCCATCATCCTCATCTACATCCTCTAAATTGTTAGTGGGAGGAATATTCCAACAAAGCACTGATTCAGCAGCTTTTCAACGGGAGAAAACAGTCTACCTTTCGCCGAAACTAAAACAGCTGCTTCAGACACAAGACTTCCAGAAATCCACCATCACCCTCATCACAGACAGCCACAGGCTGACCTCGCCGCTGGCGGTCTCTCCGCTGCAGGGGGCGTCGGGGAAATTCAAGAGAAGAACCACATCTCCTCCATCATCTCCACAGCTCAGTCCTGCTGGTAAAACCGAAAGCTGTAAAGGAGATGCATTGAGTGCACACACCCTCAAGGTGCCAAAGTTAGAAAGTCACAGTGTGCCTCCACCTGAGGACGTCCAGGATCAAGATGAAGATGCACTGAGCCCCTCTGGAAATGTAACACACAGCCAGTCTTCCTCAGGCAGTGGAGGGAATTCCTGTAACCAGCAGCCCTTGGATTTGTCCAATTCTGTCGGCAGGCAAACTGATATTGTAAACAAAGTGCTCGGAGATTCTGCTCTGGATTTAAGTTTACATTGTAAGAGCATTGTGGAACCTGAAATAAAGGGAAACTCGGCACCTCAGTCTTTAACAAAGAAGAGGAAGCCCAACACCAGTATGCTTGAAAAGGTGTTGATGAACGAGTACGCCAGTCTGACTCTGCCCGCCGAGGACGGCCCCTTTGCTCTGGCAGGCCTGAGTCGACTGAGTTCTTGTTCTCCAAATGTTACATCAGAGTCTGCCCACCCATCTCCACCATCTTTGACCCCAGTTACCATCAACCCATCGTCTCCGGGCGCCAGCAGTGCAACATCTCCGACACCCCCTCCCCCCGTTCTTCCCACCATACCGTCCCCACCGGCTATGCCGAGCTCTCCGCGGTCCCAGCCGTCTGACTCGCCTGCACACAGACCTCTACCCGTTCTCTCCCCGAAAATGTCTCCAAGAGTCGATGGACAAAAACTCCAGTCAGACTCTGAGAATTTCCTAGACGACAAAGATGAAGATGAGAACCGTATCCCCGATTTATTAGACTCTTTAAACAGTTCACTTGAAGCCCCCCCTCGTCCTTCTGCGGGTCCACGTTCTCCTGAACCTACGGCTGAAGATCTGTCCTCTCTAGAAAAGGTTTCTCACCTCGCAAGTTGCAGCTCTAAGCTAAATGGCGGCACTGCAGACACGGAGGCGTCTTTGAAATCTGACTCAGATGCTGCTCTTCCACTGTCATCTCCTTCATCTCCTCCTGTGGCACAGGAGTCTTCGCTGTCCTCCGTTTCTCAGTCCCTCTGTCTGATCAAGGTAAAAGAGGAGCCTCAGTCCTGTGAAGACTACTCTCCTGTTAAAAGCGATTCTCTTCAGGATGGCGTTGATTCATCTCCACTGCCTCATCCTGCTAAAACCTCAGAGGCAGAGGAAATCAACTCTGTGTACTGCAAAATTTTTCTGTGTAATGTCTGCGAGGAGCCGTTTAATTCCATCAAAGAGCTGAGCGCTCACATTACAGAACACGCCGCCGACTGGCCCTTCAAGTGTGAATTTTGCGTGCAGCTGTTTGAGGATGCTCCTGCGCTGCTAGCTCACCGCACCACACTACACGGGGTGGGCAAGATCTTCGTGTGCTCCGCCTGTTCCAAAGAGTTCGCCTTCCTCTGTAACCTCCAGCAGCACCAACAGGATCTGCACCCAAACGAGGCCTGTTCACACAGCACCGTGGAGAACGGAAAACTCAGGCCGCACAATTACACGGACCCATCCAGAGCCAAAGAGGAGAGCAGCCCCTCCACGCCATCGCAAGAGACGGCGGACGAAAACGCTCCTCAAACAGACTCTGATTCACCGCAGCAAGAGCCGAGCGTGAACGGAGATCACGCCGAGGACTCAAACGAGGAACTCTACACTACAATAAAGATCATGGCCTCTGAAGGAGGAAAGCCTAGAGGTCCAGATGTTCGCCTCGGCATTAACCAACACTACCCCAGCTATAAGCCCCCCCCCTTTCCCTATCACAGCCGCTCCCATGCCGGTTCGGTGGCTTCTGCTACAAACTTCACTACACACAACATACCCCAGACCTTCAGCACTGCCATCCGCTGCACCAAATGTGGCTGCAGCTTCGACAACATGCCCGAACTGCACAAGCATATCCTCGCCTGCGCCAGTGCCAGCGACAAGAAGCGTTATACTCCCAAGAAAAATCCCATTCCCCTCAAGCAAATAGTAAAGAGTCCAAATGGAGTGGTGTCCCCCGTTGTGGTGGCGGGACAGAGTGCTTTCCGCAGGATGGGTCAGCCAAAGAGGCTCAACTTTAACCAGGATGCAGTCAAAACAAAAATGAACGCCCTCAGTAAAAAGAGAAACCAGCTGGTGCAGAAAGCCATCTCGCAGAGAAATAAAACGGCCGCCACCGCCGCAAAGAAGAGTTTTGTCAAAACAGAAGCGGAGCTCGCCTCCAGCGTGTGCCCCCACTGCAGTCGGGAGTTCACCTACACTGCGAGTCTTACCAAGCACATGGCCGTCAGCTGTCCCATGAAACCTGCTGTCGCTAAAAGGGGCAAGAAAGGGCTGGCAGAGGTGAAGAAGGAGGTCATTTCCGTGCTGGATAAAAACACGAGCAAGAAAAAACCTGTAGACCCCGAGGCTCAAACAGAGGTTGAAGCTAAGCCTTTGGTTAAAACCAGGACCCGTAGCTCAGGTGGAACCAATACCGAATCCTTTCAGGGGAGCAAAAGGAAAGCCGCTGCTGCGGTGGGCCGGCTAAAAAGGACGGCTTTATCTCCGGTGCCAGTGTCTCCTAACAAAAGGAACAAGAAAAGTCAGACTAAAACACTACCTCCCACCATTCCAGCCCTAGACCCTCCCGCTGATGGGGCGCCACGGCCAGCCGTCAGAACGTCACGCCCAGCAATCGGGAAGAAGCCAGCAGCCATGAAATTAGCAGAAACTACACAACAGCTAAAGAAGGAGGAGAGGTTCTCCTTACGAATGAGGGAGCGAATGGGAGGTCCAGTCACCAGGAGTTCACAAATGGCTAACACTCTTCCTCCAGCAGAGGTGAAAAGTGAGGAAGCATCACTTGAGGAGCCAAAAGACTCTCAGGTAAAAGACCCCTTTACTGGCGCTCCATATGTTTCCATATGTGGAAAGTTTCAGATGTGCCATGGTCGTAATTGGTTGGCTAATAAACAAAAATTGTGCACCAAAAGTCCCTCCTTCAAGGACCCACAGTTTGTTAGTTCCTGTATCAAATCCCTCGACGATTTAACATTTAAAAAAGTACAGACATTTAAATGTCTGTACTTTTTTGTATTAGCATTATGGAGTTGTATTTTTTAACTAACTATGCCAAATTACAAGAAACTATAAGGCGCATTAAGCAAGACAAGAATCAGAGATAAGTCCTTCAGACTGTAACTGCGTCTGCAGTTATACTAGAACTGCTTTGAAACACACCACACATTAGGCTACTTTCACACTGCCAAGTATCCACTGTCAATAACAAATGCATGTAGACGCGCATCTCCTGCTTCTGTGTTGAAAACTCTTGTTCAGACGGAAGTTTTCACAATGGTTTTCAGTGGGGCTGTCAAAAAAAATCGTCTGTGCTATTTTGGTATCATCAATTCGTCTTTCTTTTTTTTTCCCTCTCATTTTAAATGATGAATGACAATAACCAATAGCCGCAAGGTCATTGTTATTGCAAAGCGCAACAGGAACGTTTGGAGGCAGTATAGCAGCGTGTGGTGCGTTCAAGAACGCGCATCCAGCTGGTGTTGGATACACTGGACCAGCACCAGACACGCAGGTAGTTACAGGAAGAAGATTCTTCTTCTTTTGTAGATTTACTGTTTATTAGCGCTCGTCCGCCATCTACTATAGGAAGCGGCTCGGTGCTCAAAGTCAAAGCGGCACAAATCCTCAGTTTTGTTTTCATAGCTCTGTTCCTATAAATGAATAAATTCGAGTCCACGCCATTGACTGTAGACGGGGGAGGAGCCGGTGCACACCAGAGATGGCAGCAACACTTCCACAGAGCATCCTTAACGTGTTTCTAAAAGGAATGAGACCACTGCTGGTTGAAGAGGATGGATTTGAAGACATGCTTGGGGGGGCTGCACCTTGGCTAGCACCTAACATTACGTTCACACTGCAGGGCTTAATGCTCAATTTCGATTTTTTTGAAAAAATTCGATTTTTTTTTTTTTTTTTTTTTTTTTTTCTGCAAGGCCGTTCACATTTCCAATTAAATGTGAATTTTTGTGATCTCCTGTGTGACCGTAAAATGACCCAGAAGTGACCCGCATGCGCAGTAGAGTACTCAACGGGGAACATCGTCACTCATTGTTTGCGGAAGTTGCTAACGTTTGCAATGGATGTCAACAACGGTGTTGTCAACAGTGGAGCTCTTTTTGCATTAATAAATTTATTTTCACGAAGGAGCCAGCTCAATTACAATCTTCTCATTTTAAGAAGGCATTGGAGCCGGGATTGTCTGTAGCCACTGTTTTGGAATGGGGATGTGTGTGTGCTGGGGCTGCGCGACCGTGTGTATAAGAGAAAGGAGAGCGGGTGTAGCGCAGAATGGAGTTAGAGGGGGCAGCAAAAGAAATTCGCTGGAATTTTTTTCAAAAACCGCCCGGTAGCGATAAGAGCCCTCGAGTTTGGCCTGAATAAGGCTGTCACCCTAAATATTAATGCAATCGGAGACCTAGCTTCCCTTGCACTGACTGGTCTCTGCAGCATCGTCCGCCATGGTTGATGTTTATGTTCTCGTTCCCGCCTACTTCAACGCAGAATTATGACGTTTGTAGCATATCAATGACGTACGGGTCGGATTCATGTGGCCTGGCCGTTCAGACGGAGGTCGCATTTCAAAAGATCGGATACGTATCGGATCCAAGACCACATACCTGGGTCACATTTGAAAAGATCGGATACAGGTCGCATAGAGGCAAAAAAAAAAATCGTAATTGGGTCGTTTTAGGCTGCAGTGTGAACGTAGCCTAAGTCACTTTTGCAAACAGATGGAGGAAAAATGATTGTAAAATTTTACTGTTCACTAATTGCAATAAAGTAAAACCCATGCTTATAAAAACTATTTTTGCTTAATATTTCTATAGGACGTTTAGACAATGATGAGGAACCCTGTACCTCGCTAGCCAATTATGTCTTTTTTTTTTTTGTGCTAGCATATAGCTGACCTGGAAGCTTAAACGTTTTATCTTTTTATAAGGTGAAATTGAAATTCATGAACCATACGTAAAGTTTCCATTTTTGTGAACGGATCATACACGCCATATTTGCACCGCTTTAACATTTCGCACCCTGACCCCTTTCCAACTGTGGGTGGCGGAAACAGAAAACAGTAGAAAACAAGAAGCTCCTCCTTCTCCAGTGGGAACACCATAGGCTAATCATATGTTCAAGAACACACATCATAGGCCCGGTGTGAACGTAGTTCTAGGCACGTTAGAAGCGTAAGCCGCTTTGGGTTATTCACAATACATATAACTCCCTACCTTTTTTGCAACATGTTAAAAAGAAAACAGTCTGATACAGCTACATGTTAGCCGTGTTAGCATATTCACAAAACATCCAACAGAAGATTTAGACAGAGCGCCGTGTACCTCTAGAAATGATGTCGACATCAGTAAACACAACCAGAGTCAATCCATGTATAAAAGGCATTTCGAACTATAAGGAGAACTGTTTTTTTGTCGTTGTTTTTTAAGTGCACCTAATAGTTCTCAAAGTTTGTGGGGAATTTCTGAAGTATTTAATATCCCCAAAACATCCAGAAAATCATTTATCTGCAGTTGAAGAGGCTGTTTGACTTAAACCTGAACCTGGAAGCCTAACACAAGTGTATTTGTGTAAATGCCTCTGAATGTCAAACTGCCATTGTGAGTTAGTCAACTAAAATTGTCGTCCCATCACTGAAGCGCCGTGTTGCTAACTGCTGTGTTGTGTTGCAGGACGTGTTGATGAAGTAAAGCCATGGTGACAGTGTTGAGCTATTCCTGGAGTACAGTGTTCACCTACCAGACAAACCTCTGGACTCACCAAAGCACTGAGGATGACCTTTTCTTGGTTTTTTTTCTTATTGGTTTTTTTTTTGCAGCTTCTCCCAACCCAAATACGTCTGCCTATCTGAACTGCCTTTGCTGGACTCATGGAGGGAACTCGTCTCTTCTGTCTTCTATCTTATGAACTAAACTGAGCCTCAATTTCTGCCAGACTTGCAAAAAAACAAAAAAAAAAATAAAGAAGAAAACTGTAGATGACGATGAATTAATATATACATGTCATTACTTGACAGAAAACAGTAAGATTAGGGCTCTGTAATTTTAGAAAGCTGATGTATTGCAAATGGCAATCATGTATCAGTGTGAAGTTAATTTGTTAAATCTTCATCCTATGTTCCTCCTTTTGGTTGGTTAGATTTTCTCGACTCTTAATGCATGTGTTAAAAAAAAAAAGAGAACGTTTAAACTCCGCCCACATCTTTTCCCCTCTGGGCAACATATTTCAGTTAATAAAAGATTGAAAAACTATGTATGTTTGGATGAAAACTTTTTATAGTCATTGTAAAATATCTTATTGGCTTTTTTTTGTTTTGTTTGATGAAAAAAGAGGTTGAACGGCCATTTTTTTAAAAGTTATTCTTTAGGAGGTTCAGTCTGACGTGTTCACGGGGCTTAAATCTCATGTTTTACCTGACTTTTTGTTTAATCAGCAGATGTTTCATACCGTAAAATCATGCTGGAATTGACCTTTAAACAAAGTGACACCTGCCTGTTTTCGGAGGTTTTTCAGCAGCCGTGTGTTCTTACAGCACTTTAAAACAAACTGCCAAAACGTTCAACTGGATTGGTCCGACTGGTGTAATTAGGAACAGTGGTGGTTTGCCCCAATCACGGAGTCATTTGAACTACTTTTACAGTTTTTTTTTTTTTTTTTTGGGAATTGACCAGACAGAATCTCTCCTGTTTTTGTTTTTTGTTTTAAAGCCATCGTAAGTGAACATTTGCAGAGTTGTTTTTTTTTGTCATTTCCTGTCCAAAGCCATGCCACACTACCTAACAGCTGTTCAAAGGACTGCTGGGTAAAACCGACGACAGATTTAAGCTTTTTAATGTCCAGTGGGAGCGCAGAGACGCAGGCGGTGCGCGATCCTTGTAGCGTTATTGGTGAATTCAACAATTCTTTGATTTGAAAGACTTTGTCTGAACGAGAAGTCTTCGTTTTGCCTTTTTAGCATCAAAATCTTGTGTTTAAAGACGAACAAAGAGGAGAATCAGGAATGACCTCAAGGTAAACATTGCTGTAATTGAAAAAAAAATTAAAAGTTTTTTTTTTTTCAATTTGTGTGAAGTTTGTGTTGTTTTTGTTCTTTTGTGAGGTGCCAAAATAAAACCAGAAAAAAATCTCTCCAAATAAAATACTTGCATTTGAAAGCATTTAAAATGCTGAAGTCTAAATGAATGAAGCAGTGAAATGAATTCATCTGATTAAACTCTTGGTTAGATCTGTAATTATGAGTACAGCAAGAACACAAGCATGTGTATTCACGCTCTTAACCCTTGTGTTATCTTAGATGACCCCACCCTTACATTGACGTGTTCTCCCTAACATGATAAAGGTGGAAAGATTTTGTGTAATCCATGGACACCAGTGAAGATCACTAATCATTGAAGAAAAAAGGTTCAGAGCACTGTCTAGTGGGTCTACATGACCCAACTCCCAATGTTAAAGGGCCTAGGATAGCACAAGGGTTAAAAGATCTGTGCCCAGATTTATGTCCAGAGTTGTATAACATATCCTTTGATGATTTGAGGCCCTCTGAAAATCATGTTATGTATGTAGTTTTAATTATGTTCTTTGTTTTAAAGAAAATATAGTTTTTATGACTTTGTGCCCGCTGGCAAGCAGGTAGGCACAAAGCTTATCGCTAGGTCAGTTGTAACATACTAGAGAATTATTAATATTGTAATAAAATAATAATAAAAAGTGAAGCCTCAGGTTTGTCCTGTTAAAAACTAAATAAAGCTGCTCTTTTATTTTCATTTAGTTGCACTCAAAACTTCCAACAAAACGGGTTTTATTGAACTACTAACAACCCTTCCATATGTTTTACATGTTACAGCCCTATACATTCAGTGTCTTTCATGCATATTCTACTCAAACATTTCTCAAAGCACACATGTAGTGGCACATCACACTTTCCTCATGCAAATAAAGAGTGAGCACCAAAGTTCTTGCAGAACTTGTTACTTCTGTAGGCGTTGCAGGTCTGGTGACCGAAACTAACAGAGCCGGTGGTTTTTATTAGTGCCAGCGCCACGGAAGATCTTCTACCCTGCCCACTTGGATTTGTTCCATGGTGCAGGAGGGTCTGTATGTGAGGGCACTAATTATGGGAACTACTTTTTTTTTGGTTGGTTTATTTTCAGTAATTTCAATTGGTTGAAAGGGAAGAAGTTAACATGTATGGCTATCCAACAGGACCCCAACTTTCCCTAAATGAGGATATATTTATATTCTACCGATATCTCATTCAAATTTCAAAACACAAAAGAGATCCGAGTATCACTACCTTGAATGACTACAGCAATCAAATTGACTCTGTGCTTTTTACAGGGGCGTTTCATATTTCAGTGTTTGCCACAGTTTCCTGATCAATCTCCTGCTCTGCTGTCTTTTATCTCTCTGAAGGTTAACTGCAGTTATAGCTTTATTCTAAACCCAGGTGAGACAAAAATAAATACAGGAAATAACAGATTTGGAAGCCAGATAAGGCCTGTAAGTCAGATTTGATATAAATAAAGTTTGACGAGATGAATATTCATGAAATTAAACTAAAGAAGTTATAATGGTTTTTTGACGACATCGTTTTCATTTGGTGTCCTGATGTGTTTTTGCCTATTTGCCTCCTAAATACTCTTAAATTCAATTACCTGTACGAAAGTCCATTGAGACGACTGTTGTTGTGAATTTGGGCTATACAAATAAAATAAAATTGAATTGAATTAAATCTTTTCAATATAATCCAAATAATGTCCAAGCAGTCAAATGTTTCCTGAAGTGTCAAATACACAGACTATTGATGCATATTCTTTTCTTTCTGGATAAAAATCTTATATTAATTTGTTGCTGACTATGATGAAGTCAAAATGTTTGCATAATAAAAGTTAGACGTATTGCACCTACATTATGGTAAATAATGAAGGACTACATGCAGTTTTAATGAAAACATTTTTTTATGTCTACTAGAAAAATCCTCATTTTCTGCCAGACATGATAAAGTCGAGCATTTATCTTCAAAGCTGCCAGAAACAATGTTCTGTCTAAATAATGCATTCACCTGCCTAGAATACTCGATGGAGAATAAAACTCTTAATTTAAAACACGAAGTAACATTTATTAGATAAATCGGAAAATGAAACACAGACTTACTTATTGAATACATAGTATTTTACACTAATTTGTACATTACACATTAGGAACATTAAAAAAAAAAGCTTTCTAAAAAACATGCTTCAGATATCTGCCACAGAAATATACAAATACTAAAAATACATTAAAGTCCAACTTTATTTTTTATCAATTGTAAAATAATTCCCAGTGATCTTTTAATGATTATGCAGTTTTTAGCCCCCCCCAAAAACCTGTGTAGTACATGACACACAGTATTTTCTGCAGGAGTTCATTAGAAATTCGCTTCTGAGTTGTGGACTGTTGGTGCATAAATAACCTTCTGCTGCATCATTCCATTGTGTCCGCTCTCTCCCGCTAGCTTACAGCCCTCTCACGACCCCAAGCTTACATTGGCGGAGCAACAAAATGGCGAGCAATATTGGAGCTGTCCAGCCACACAGTTTTGATCCAGATGTCGTCTCAGACAAGGAAAAAGAAGGCGGTAATGGATCTATTTGTCTGCAAGTAAATGCATCAGAATGAAGCGGAGTTATTTCAGTTGCTGCATCACAATTATGACCTTTTTGGAACCACTGCTGTTTATCAACTCCTGATCCATTACAATTTGATTTATAACTCAGAAATACAGTTTTATTCCTAAATTCTTTATAAACGTCCTTTATTATCAGAAAAATGCAACAAGAACATGTTAAAAACACTGAAGAAATTATTTTCATTGGAGCGGATCTGTAAAGCTTTCAGTTTTTTTTTCTTGGAGGTTGTCCTCAGGCTTTGTTATACAGAAATAAAATCAAGAGCATCTCTATAGTACGTGCTGCCTATTTCAACATTCAAACTGTTTCAGTTTCTTGTTCTGATCTCACCCTGCTCCGGGTAAAACCTTTTAATGCCTTCAAATTTTTGAGCTGTTTGAAAATACTCAACAAATTTAACAGAAAAGCCATTACTTTTTCTTTTTTCAATACTTTTTCTTATTCAAACCCACTGAAGTGGTTGTCATGGTGACAGCTGAAGTTAGGAAGAGATGCAAATTTCCCCCCTCCCACAAACCATCTTTTTCTGTATTCAGAAGGGGGATGTGCTCATTTGCTCCCCTGCCATGATGGTGTAATGTATAGCTTTGTACAGTTTATGGGTGTTTAGCTGTGCACGTGCGTGCGCTCGTGAGGAAGGATAAACCGCTGGGAGATCGCTGCACTATGCGCTGATGCTGTCAGGGTAAAATATCGCAGCACTCTCTTGATTGCAGAGCTGGTTGCTTCAGCCTGGATCATAAAAAATGCAGTTCCACGCCTGTCTGTGAGCGCCTGACTCCACACAAAAACAATATGCTAAAAAAGAAGATTGAAAACATTTGCCCATCCCTGCCTTTTAGCTAATTTATGACAAAGGGCAGCATAAAAGAAAAATAAACCTGACCAAATAACTCCATTAAACATTGTACTGATAATTAGGAATGACCTTTCGTGGGAATGTTATTGCTGTGCTATTAAAGAGACGTGAATAATTTGATCAACTTCTGTGGGGGAAACTAAATTAAATAAAAACAGAAACAAAAGTCTCTGTGGTCCAATTTTGTTTTAGTTTGAAAATAGGTAACGTTCGAATTTCATACACGTCTAGGACTAAGTTACTACTTTTTTACTTTAAAAATTAAAAATATAATTTTAGATCAGGTTCTTTTAATAGGGTTTGGCAAAAATTAAATTATAAAATGGAGAAGAATCACATTTTTTTTGTCTGCATTAGCAGTCACAGATGTAATGAAACATAATCGACCTACAATACCATTAATTTATAAAGCAAAAATATTTTTTTAAAAACCACTTCCACACAACTTTTATAAACTGGTTGAGAATAATATTAACTAAAAATATATGTATATTAAACAACCTAAAAAAAGGATTAAAATGTTACATAATTAAAAAATAAAAAAAACTGGAAATGTATAAATTAGAATATGAGAAGCTTATTGGGACAATGTACAGTCAGTTGTGACGCTGTGATGCTGTTTTGGTACCTTGATGCTTTTTTCTTTCATTCTTTTGTATCTATGTGAATATTTATCATATACTTTTGATGTAAAAATGTCTTTATAAAATGTTGCAAGATTGGGGGTAGGAAGCAAAAGGATTTTTCTTCTAACCACTCCTTGCAAGCTTTTAATCATTCTTTAATTATCATGTATCTTTAACTATTTATTGTGTGTTAGAAAATAGAAGAAAATCAATCAAAACAGTCACTAAATTGAACCTTTGCACTTGTTGAAATTAGTAGATAGATTAAGGCTCAAATTAAGTTGCAAAGAAAAAAAGAAAGAAATTGTTGAGTTTGCAGAAGTCTGTCGCATAATTTATAAACACTCAAGGAAAGGGCAAGTTTTCCTGACATTTGAGCAAACTTCATTTTTATGTAAGGAAAGACTCCCTGAAGGCTGTCGGTTGCCGAAATGCCAGATTTGATCAAACGGTTGATAGTTGGAGCACAAGTGAGCAGTCTATTGAATTTGCATGCAGTAATTGGACAATTAGCTGCTGTGGGTATCTTCACTTTCTCAGGAACCTTTGACTTCTCTGTTAATGTATGAATACATTTATCTCATTTGAGTTGTTATTTTTTAACACATCTAGACCTGCACAATATATTGCAATTTTATTGTTATCGCGAGATCAAGCTGTGCAATACGCATATCGCAAAAGACGGTTAAAATTGCAATAAATGGTTTCCTTAACCCTTGTGCTATCTTAGATGACCCCACCCTTACATTGACGTGTTCTCCCTACCATGACGAAGGTGGATAAAGGTGGAAAGATTTCATGTAATCCATGGACACCAGTGAAGATCACAAATCATTGAAGAAAAAAGGTTTAGAGCAGTGGGTCTAGATGACCCAACTCCCAATGTTAAAGTGCCTAGGATAGCACAAGGGTTACATGTGCTAAAACAATCTTATGGCAGCTTGAAGTCTTTAACAAATGAAAAAAATCCAATTATGCATTTGAACAATCAGATGGAGCCCTTTTGTGTTAGATGTTCGCCTCCCATGTAGACAAAGGCCGTTTGGAGTAGAATTTTTAAAGAGTTTCAGTGAAACGGAAATTATGTTTTTGGTTGTTTTGCTATTTGTTCATATACCGCAAGTTATATCGTTCATCGCAAGATTGATCACTAATATCGCTTATCGCGAGTTTTCCTCAAATCGTGCAGCCCTATCCACATCATTTATAAATATTAAATTCTACAGATTTCTGGGCATTTTGTTTTCCTTTTATGCCTTGTAGACATTCAGAAAAACACAGAATGTCTTCTGGATTGAAAGGGAGTTAAAAAAAAAAACATTTTAAAAGTCTCTGTTCAGTGTGATTCCACGCTGAGTGATGAGGTTGCCATTAGTTTGCAGGAACGCACAGAGAGAGTTTAAAAGCCGAAGAGAAAACTCAGATTACTTCAGAGAGAGGCACAGCTGTCGGCACAGATATTTCAGAGCAGATGGAAGTGGTAGGTGTACTCAGCAACATGCTGACACTGCTATCCCCAGATCCACTCGCATAACTACAACTGTCATAAAGATGAGAACCCGCTCGGGAAAGATCAGAAGCTGCTTCATTGAAGGCCGCTTGCAACAATCAGTAACTTTGCCACGAGATATGGTGCAGGCCGGGGCTGCAGGCACATTTCTAAACAATGTGAAGTCTGTCACTTCTTAGAAGTTGAAAGCATTTGAGGCAGCTGCCAGCGGATGCTGAAATACTAAAACATGATGACACACTTGCAATACTTTCTCCTGGGTCAAAATCTTGTTGACACACCAGACCAAAAGGAGGTGTTCACTACTGTTTTGGGGTTGTTCATCAGGAGGTGGAGCTGCTGGACAGGTGGAGAGCTGCTTTCTTGATTTCTTTGGCAGTTGTGTTTTGAGCCAGAGCCAACCTAATGATGCACTGGATGTGTGCACACCAGTGCAGTCTGTGGGCTCAAACATGGAAAAGTGTGCAAACAGATTTAAAGTTGTTTGGATGGAGGAACAAAGTACGTTCACACAGTTGTCCGGCAGGGGATTTTTTTATGGAAATAGACCCAACCACAAATTATCATTAAAACTTCTGTTTACGAACAGTGCAGCACACTGATGGAGAATGATTTCTGCTATAACCTCCTGACTACCAGAGGAAAACATGTCAGGTCAAATGTTTATAAATCCACTAAAAACTACAATTCCCAGAACCTCCCCCTTTGCTTTGGTATTAATGAAAAGCCCCAAATTTCCTCTGGAGATACTAAAAATTCAGCTGAATTTTGCTGGTAGTGAAGAGGTTAAAGGCAGAGAGTTCATCACAAATCTGTGGGTTATTTTTTAACAACCTTTTTTTATTTTTAATCTACAGAGAGAAAAGTGCACAAAGGACCCACCCCAATCATCTTTTGGTCTTCTGTAAAAGCATTCCCAGTGGTCTATTAATTATGATTATGCTGTTTTTAGACAAAATGGAAAAACCTGAGTCATTTTCTTGGACAGTTTCTGCAGAGCAGCAGTAGTTCATTGTGGGCGGGACCACTGATGCGAAGTAAGCCCGTTTTTACTTCCCATCATCCTTTTGTAAACACCATCTCCCACTGGTTTACAGCCCCTCACACCTCAATCTAACATTATTGGTGCCACAAAAATGGTGCCATATTGGAGCCATCCAGCTGTTTTGAGCCAGATTGAGGGGATAACCCCTCCCACCCCCTGCACCAGACTGTAGAGGCGCTGACCAGCTCCTTCAGCACAAGGCTGTTGCACCCACAGTGCAATAAAGAGCGCTACCGCAGGTCACTCCTCCCCACAGCCATCAGGCTGAACAACATGTGTTAAAGTGACACACTACGGTCCCACTGGTGTTTTTCTGTCACTCCATTATTCATTTACTTTTGTTGCAGTTGTTGTTGTTTTCAGTTGTTGTTGTTCCTTTGAACAATCTTTTTGTTTGTTTGGTGTGTACTATTTTACTTATATATATTATTTTATATATATAAGTAAAATAGATATAAGTTATACATATATATATACATATACATACATATATATATATATATATATATATATATATATATATATATATATATATATATATATATATATATATATATATATATATATATATATATATATATATATATCACATGTTTGCAGTGGATCACATGTCACTTTTGCAGCTGTATTTATTTAATTGAATGTCATTTTTTTGATGTCTTTTTTGCTGCCGCAGACAAGTCAATTTCCCCATCGTAGGATAAATAAAGTTATCTAATCTAATCTAACTTAATCTAATCTAATTCCAGCTCAGACAAGGAAAACGTAGACATACATGAAGGCATCAGAATGGAGTGGAGCAGGGAGCTTTTGGCTTGTTCTATGTCACATCTACAAACTTTTTCAAATAGTATTTATTATTCCAAAAGGACATTCTAAGATGAATTTTTTTAATATATATGTCATTATAAGAAAAATGCCACAACAACACATTGAAAACACCAAAAGCACAATTTTCATTGGAGTGGGTCTTTAAGCAAGAACACCCGCAGTTATTTTGAGGAGGACTGGACCAGAATTGACATGAAATGCAGTTAGTTAAAGATGATGAAACATAAGGTAATTCTAGAATATGTCAAATTGGATTTGACATAAATAAAATAGATTTGCTAACAACTATCATTGCATTGTGTTAAGTTCACATAGGTAACAATTGACCTAAGTAAACTTTATGCATAAAGTATTTCATCCTGTTTTTACAACATCATCATTATATTCTGAACAATCAGCAACAGGCTTAATTGTGAGTGTTTAAAAATAGAACCACAGACAGATGACAGGAGTGACAGAGGCCTCGGTGGTAATTGCTTATACATGACAGAGCAGTCTCCTGATAAAATCCCTATTGTGCCCTTATTTCTCATTCAAAGAGAATAGCATTAAAGCTGATGAAGATGGAGGGAAGATCTGTTCTGTTGGGTGTTCCTTTCCTAGGTGTAAAGATGGGAAATTAGCAGTTTTTGTATAGTCCCATTCCTGGTTAGGATTTAGCATTTTCAAGGACCCACTCTCAATTTATTTAGAGGGCTGCTACCTGAGGCTCTGGAGCCACATTCCTCCATTGTGACTCTTTAGCTGTGAAGAAAAAGACTACAGCTTTTAAACAGGGATTGTAGGTCATTTCTAATAGTTAATTAAGTTTTGTAATTTATATTTAAACATGTCAGATAACTCAGAAAAAACATTAAGAGTGGTTTATCATTATAGAATAAGCTTCAAACACATACAGATTTATTTAAAAAAAAGGTTTATACACCAATGTTGTTATGTTTATATTTTATTGTTAAAAAAAGGAGACAGGATGACGGCACACTGAAGTCACAATAATGGAAAAGGGTTTGTTGAATTCTAATTTCAAGTAAATCTGCTGTGACAGGAGGATCCTTTTTGAAATGGGTGTATTTTATTTTGAAGGGAACAAACAGTATACGTGCTGCTGTCAAAAATAAGAGAAGTTGAAATTTTGTATACAACAAATCTTAATACTTCAATTACTGGAAATAATTAAAAGTAAATTATTGAATGAAAGGCTTACCGTTCACAAAAACACACATATATATATATATATATATATATATATATATATATATATATATATATATATATATATATATATATATATATATATATATATATATATATATATATATATATATATATATATATATATATTATTTTTTCAAAAAGTGACATCGCAGCTCTTGGTAGGTTTTGGTCATTGAGTAACTGGACCAAATAGCACTTTTAGCATTTTGCAAACCCTGAATTTAGGTTCCTTCAGAAATACATTTTGTTATTCTTTTGGTTGTGAATGCATGAGACTGTTTATTCTTTTTTTTTTTTTTTTTTTACCCTTGTGCTATCCTAGGCACTTTGACATTGGGAGTGAGGTCATCAAAACCCCACTACACAGTGCTATGAACTGTTTTCTTCAATATTTGTGATCTTCACTGGTGTCCATGGATTACATGAAATCCTCTCCACCTTTATCCACCTTTGTCATGGTAGGGAGAACACGTCAATGGTCATCTTCACCCCATAGGATAGCACAAGGGTTAAAGCACAGGAGCACCTGCTCAGACTGACCCTCTGAGCTTTTCCTGGCTCTTCCCTCCAAGTCTGCTCCTTCCAAGTCTGCTGCCATTTCCATTTGAAAGAGGGGGGTGTGATGTAGGCGGAGAGTGCTGTGGTCAGGTCCCAGGTGAGCTCGGCCTGCAAAGCTGTGGTGTGAGAGATGTGTCCATGAAAAGCCATGGCAAACTCTTTAGTATCAACCTTCAACCTTCAGACGACACAAATATACTCCAATTGTGATAAAATAGAGTCAAGTGTGTCAGTTTTGTCTTCATGTGACGTCTTCATACCAACCACTGCACTTAAGTTGCAATTCAGCTGTGCTTTCAAGGTCTGAGGCGGTATTTCCAGACCTCATTGTGTCCTCGTGTGATCCCGTTTCTCCATATTGTTAACGTCATAGCTGCTTGTTTTCAGTCTCCCTCACTGCATCTCCAGAACTTTCGCAGAATTTTTCTATAATTCTTTTTTGTGTGTGCAGCCTCTGGAAACTGAACCAGTCCTACTTTTTATTTATTTATTTATTTATTTTTACTTTTTATACAAGCACCCCTCTTCCTCATCCTCTCCCCAGCAGCACTGGGAAAGATGAAGCACTAGAGTTTGCTAGACTCTGTTCCCGGCAGCAACTTCAGCTTTAAGATGGATCGAGGCAATTTGCATTGGGTGGGAGGGGGTGCAGCAGCACAAGAAAAAGAAATGTTACTGCTGAGGCCCTGCAAATGAGGACTATGGGGAGGGGAGGAGGGAGTGCGTGTGGATGTGTGTGTGTGTGTGTGTGTGTGTGTGTGGGGAGAGGGCATACTCAAACGCCAAAACAGCAGTCTTGCTCTGCGACACACAACAGTTGCTGCCATCCACTTTAGGGTGAGGACTGCATCCAACTTTTACCGGCTGAGGACGACCCTTTACCTCCGCTGACTCCCCCTCCACCCGTCCTGCCTGGAGCTGCAAAGGGCTGTCAGTCTGAAGGGGAGGCACAAGATCAGAGTGCCAGCATAGCAAATGCGCCTCAAGATCCCATGCTACTTGCTCTGCATAACTCCCCATCCCAGCTTCACACCGAAACGCTGCCTCACATTCAGAGAAGTGTCTCCCTCTCCCGCACACGTTTAGATCCTGACAGCCCCCCCCTCCCCCTCTTATGATCTGTGCAGAGAGCAGTTATATCAGTGAGAGCAGAGCGCCGCTGTAGTCACAGCAGCAGGACCAGAGGAGAGCGGTCATCTCACATCACATCCCAGCTGACCGAAGGCAAGCATCCCTGTTCTCCCTTTGTTCCTCTCTTATTTTCTTCACTGTGGTGCAGTGTTCCTGATCTCCTCTCATCACACACACACATACACACACACTCCTTCTCTCTTTCTTTCTTTTCAGCCTGCGGGACAGCCATGGAGGACACTCTCACCTCCAGTCATGCCACCTTCTCTCAGGTGTTTGGACGGCAGGGACAGCTCATGCAAGCTAGTGAGTTACTCCCGCTTCGTCCTCTTGATTTATCACGAAGCGGATGCACGTTCTGCATGTCAGTGTCACTCATCTCTACCTTCAGCATGTCTCCTTGATCCCATATGTGCCGATGTTTTCACTCAGGTGATGCAACAAGCATTAATCTGTAAAAATAGAACCCAAACAGGGTCTTATAGGCATAGGTTATGTTGCTTCCCAGAAAAAAAATTGAAATGTTAGGATTACAGCACTTAGTTATTAGCTTTTTTTAAATCCCTGAATGTTTTATGATAAAATGATGAATATTTATAAGTGTGTTGTATTGTAAGTGTTACATTTTGAGTAACCCTGCTGCTATCAGGGTTTTAGACTTGGTAAAATTGTTGCTTGTTGCCAGAAAAGGTCCAACAAAGTCCTCCATGGCTCGGTTTGAAGTGTAATTCTTGATTTATAGTTTGGTAGAGGCTTAGCAGGTATTTTTGGCTCCTTCCGGCAGTCATTCTTGCTGCATACACACAGCCTTGTAAGTTACATATAGTCAAAATCATTGTTTTGTCTAAAATTCCTCCGGCCTGATTTTTCTTCTCTGGAGATATGCTGCAGGAACTTGGTCAATACCTTTAATGCAAAGATTTTCTTCACTCACTGTTATGAAAGATGATTAGTAGAGATTAAGGAATACAGAGTTGGCTTCAGTTTTGCATCCAGACATTTCACTTTGTCACGTTAACTTTAATATTCTGTGTTTTTGAATCACTTACACCAGCCTGAGACAAAATACCCCGGTGAAGACAATCCAGCCCTTTTTCCCCCTTTCTTTTTGTCCAGGAAACATTTGCTGCTCAGTTCTCTTTTATCAATGATGCGGCATTGGCTGCAGCACATTTTATGTTCGGATTTATCATCCTGGAGTTAATTGAGCAGATTCGCGTGCAGCGGATTGCTGTCTGTGCAGAGATTCTTCACCTCTTGTTTGCACAGGAGGACCCTTTTAGGAACAATGCACTTTGAATGTATCAGCGAGTTTAGCTCTGTTGGTTGGAGTGCATCATAGTTATGAGGCTGCAGGGTCCTGATTAATATTCTGCTTCCGACAGACAGAATGCTGAGAGGATTTTCAGTAAATGAGTGCTGCCAACCTGCTCTGTGCCTCTCCGGTTTCATGTTCGGATAGGAAGTAGAGACGGAGCAGCACGGAGCTGAGAGCAAAGAGCATGGTCAGAATGTTCCTAAAATGTAGAAAGTAGGCTTGAAGAGCTCATATGCATTCACACAAATAAACCGACTAGTGTGGGTGGATGTGTGTAAGTAAATGACTTAGTTTACCAGGAGAGTTTTATCATAACAGATCTGCATCTTTGCTGTAAATGAAGCTGAAAGTAATAAATTACAATTAAGAATTTTATTTTATATCCCAAATAAAGTCCCTCCACACACCTAAAAGAAAATATTTCTAAATAAGTTTTTTTTTCTCAATTTCATTGCTAAATGTTTTAAATAACTGACTAAAAACAATATGATTGAAATTTAGAAACAGCTTTCAACCTTTTTAGATAATTCCTGTAAAAACAGCATAAAAACATTGTAAGTATATTATGAATCTTTACAATGCCTTTATAAAACCACAAGGTTTAGTTTATCACCACTTATTTGGTTAATATTTTATTCCCTTGAAGCAAAGTTTTAAAGTGCAGATTAATTTTTAAAATAAATGTTTTCTTATAACAGTATAACACTTATGCAAAGACATTAGCCGCACTCAAAAGTGACAGAGAAGAAGATTTTAACAGCATTTTATGTTCAAAAAATATTTTTTAGACACAATAAGTGAATAAGAATCCATGAGAATAAAACACAAGTCTTTTGAGAAAACGTGGAAGTAAAAACCACCATGTAAGAACATGGGAGGTTGAGGATAGTTCCGGTGTGGATGCATGTACAGTATTAAAACTTGTAAATAAGCCTGTGGAGCAGGAAATAGGCGTAGAAGAAGAGCAAAGAGGAGGTTCATTGATGCAGTGGAGGAGGGTTGTTAATGTTAGGGAGGAGGATGCAGAGGAGAGGGTTGGATGGAGTCGGATGATTTGCTGTTAAAAGGCTAAAAGAAATAGAAGAAGTGCAGCTTTTGCTGGAGAAATAAGGTTTCTCTTGCATGTTGGGTACATGGAAAAATGTATGGAAAAAAATAACTTTCTTAAATAGTGGTGCACTAGTGTGATGATTTATTTTACTCTTAGTGATACACTTGGAGTCAGTTGTGGGGGATCAAATGTGACTTATGTGACCTAATGCCATTTAAGACAGTAAGGGAGGCACAGGGATATTGACGCTCAGGCAATATGGACAGCTAAGGGGGTCCTAAAATGACATGCGTTGGGTGTGGACGCTAGGGGAGGTCAGATGGAGCAAAGTACAAAAAAAAAAAAACATCATGGCAAAAGTTGTGAAGTCCGAGCAGAGGCTGAAATAAAAAAGAATTAAAGACATTTTAATGAACTCATGTACGCCTGAATGATCATTATTCACTAGTGTGCAACATTTAAAAAAACAAAAACTTGGTTCTGCTGATCGTCTGCATTTACATGAGACATTCAAAATGCTTTTCCTGTGAGTAGGAGTGTCTAGAGTCACTCTCCACTTAAAGAATCTTATATAACAAGACCCTGTCACTTTGTCTGGATCTGCAGCAGATCTGAAAATATCAAATATAATGAGCCCTCAGGATTTTGAAGCAGACCTAGATAAGAGGAAAATTCTCCGCTCTCACGTCTCACTTTCAACCCAGCATCCCAAAATGTTCCCTTTGCTCCACCTTGGAAGTGGATTAGGAAAAGCAGAGATGCAAAGTTGAGGGGGAAGAGTCCATTCTTGTCTATAATTAGTACCTCATAAAATTATGCGACCTCTTGTTCTGCTAGAGCACAGCGTGTGCCCTCTGAACTTCATGTCATAACAAAGATAAAGCTAACAGACTGTGCTTTGATGGCATTTTTTTTAGACTTTATTTGTCCACTTTATAAAAATCACTGAGTGGAAACTGAGAATAAGCTACACAGACATGTGGAAAATCACAGGAACTGTGTTTTCTTATAAAAATGCTTCATGACAACTCAGTGGGATCCCATTTTAATGGGCCACAGTGCACCAGGAGAGACAAATCTAACAGATATGCAAATGGAAGTTCAAGTGGGATGTTTTGCTTTCAGCGGCATTCAAAGACTTCTACACAGAAAATTGAGAAGTGGCTTCATCTGAAACCCTGTATTAATGCTGAAGAGAAGGAGTTACTGTTAAAATCTGACGGCATATTTTTTAACAAGTTGGTCCATTTCCAGCCAGAAATAAATGTCCTTCCTCTCCACAGGCTAATATAAATGTGGTGTGCTCAGGACTGAGGCCACGTATCCACAGCAAGTCCTCCTTAAAAAAATACAGTGTAGATTTTAAATATTTTATGATGCCTTTTAATTTAACGACAATTTTTGGCTTACTCAACACTAAGTTGTATTGGCCAAAGTGCTGTGTATATAAAACAAGAGTTGTCTTATCACTGTGTTTGCACAAAATGCTGCAAGCTAAGCCTCGGTGGCGGTTCCCTTTGGGTCCAGCAGTCACTGTGCTGCTCCACTGGACCATGGTGATGTTGGGGCTGTGTGCCCTGATGCTGTCGGCGGCGTGGGTCACAGAGTGGCTCTCCGGAGGCCTGTAAATCCTAATACTGTTGTTCTCTCTTCTGTGCTGCGCTGCTCAGTCAGGGAGGGTCAAGGTTCTGGTTTATGAGCGGCATTTTTATTTCTTAGTAGACTTCAGGGTTGTCGGCTATTGACTTTAGCAGTAATATAATTTAGGAAGAGAAGGTCTCAGAAGTATATCTTTGACTGAATAACTGTCACTGCTGAAACTCATGTCAGAAGGAATAGTCGTTTTTTTCCAAGACTGAAAGAATCTTCCTTTTTCGCTTTTTTGAGGAAGTTCTGCCTACAGCGCAGTTTCCCTAATTTTCTATCCTTCACACTGTTTTATAAATCCTTAGTTCTCTTAATGCTAATGATCCAAATGACTCGACAGGGATTTTCTTCGATACTGAAGATCGTTTCTTCAAGGGTCAATGCAAACCTAATCTGTTCCACTTGTATTGGATCTAACAATTTCAGCTCTTTGAGACTGTCCATAGGTCAATATAATCCTGTTAGCAGCATCTACACAACTGGATAAATCCGCTGGATGGTTATTTATTTATTTTATTTTTTGTTAAAGATATTTAATCATTCAGCAAAGTCCAGTTAGTTTTATCAGAATGTTTTGTAAATTGGTTTGTAAATTGGTAGATTTTAGTTTGCAGAAACCGCTTGCATCTTCGTTTAGCCGTTGATCGATACACACACACGGCTTTACTTATGGAGCTGTTGGCTCTAAGAATCAGCTGTCCAAGTCATCGACAAGAAATCAACACGCTCCGTTTGACTGGCAGGAGGTTCCCCGACGCACGGTAGATGGTCCATCACAGGGTTTTCTGCTTCATTAGATTCTGACAGGCTGCTAACAATGTGGTGAGACTAGTACGGACAGATGGCGGGTTAGTATTCTCTCTGATATCTGTCTTTTATTCTCCTTTTTCCACCTTCACTTTGTTATGCAGTTGTGCTGAGCGGACTGATGAGGAAGTTCTGAGAGAGCTTCAAACTAAGAAAAACAGGCGACAAAAACACAAGTTGTGGTTACACTTGTCTGCTCATGGTGGAAAAAAAAACAGCTGATCATGAAGCTTGTTCTTAGTTTTAACATGTTTAAAATAGACCAAAAGAGATTATTTTAAAACTTTTAGGGCCTTCAGGCCTGGCACCTCATAGGGCAGACTGGGCCCAGAGCATCCCAGGAAGGCAGTGTTGCACTTGGTATTTTTGTGCAATAAAATTGCTTAAAAAAATGGACAATAGAATTTGGCTAAAAGCAAGTGAGCACAGAATGCACAAACAGTGATGAATCTAGTTCAGCATCATGCAGGCAAGCACCGCAGCAACAAGCAAACCAGCTCGTATCGGCTCTCTATTTTGTTGTTTTTAATGTCCAATGCTGCACGGCAGCAACAAGCAAACCACTTGGATTTACTTGTCGGATCCAGATTACCTTCAAGTTGATAAACCCAAGCAAGCACATCTAGAAAATTATCCAGCGCAATATTTCTCTGGACAGTAACACGGTTTGTCAAGTTAAATTAACTGTAAATAGAAATAAATTAACTGTAAATAGAAATATGCTCAACGTAAGGTGTTGTAAAAAGGGGTGGGATCATACAAGACTTCTCTTCTATCCATTCCTTTTCAAGCACACTATCTTGTTTTATCTGGCTATTTTCAACTCTGTTTTTATTTTCATTTTGTGTTTGAAATAAAAATTAAAAAGAGGGAAAATTGAAAAAAGTTCATGATACCAAAACAGTCCCTGGTCAGATTATTCAGTAAAAAGTGATGCTACAGACTGTTCCTCATCCAGACAGTTCTTCACAATTTGATTTCTCGGTGATGTTTGGTGAATTCTCCTTTTCATGTCTTTACATTTAAGATTAAAAATATCAAAAGAAAACGTGTGATTACTGTGCCTATAGAAAATTTACAATGCTCCCCACCAGCTAAACTCCTCCAGAGATCTGGGCACCTTAGTGGATATGACTGGGCAACAGCTTATGGCGGCTCTTGTGTGTTTTTCCTCATATTCATCAGCACACTTTGAGGGAAGGTCTGCTAACAGTCTGTAAACAGGTGTTTCAGTCCTAAAACCCCAGTGGTTCAGGCGGTGAGCTCAGTTTTTGCCCCCTGTGATCTGATCAAACAGTTTAAAGAAGGCAGAGAAGCTAAACTCCGGCCGATCAGAGGTTGAATGCACAAGGCATCTGTGTGCAGCATAGCAAACGCAACATTAGAAAAGTAGCATCAGTGCTGAGGCCTGCTGGAGATTTTCTGTTACCATGACCACCAGTTTTGCCTGCTCCACGTATTAGGAGTTGATGCCTGTGAACTGATCTAAGGCTGAATTCCAAAGGTCAGTTCATCCACCTTTAAAGCTGCATCTTGATATGATCCTCCTGGATTTACATGCAAAAGTTTGGATTGGCAGTGGTTCATTGACTTTAGTATTACAAATGTTAGCATCTTGAAGTAAACAAGGATCGTTGTGTTGAGATGATTGATCTGTGTCTAGTGACTGACTGGCTGTTGGATGAGGTCAGTTGCTTTTTTGGTTTGCACTGGGCTCAAAACGTCATTATTTAGTTGTGTTGTGATTACCATCTTTCCTGCATTACTAAAATCACTATATACAGTATGTGCCAAAAGTACAACTACCACACTTGGTTGTTTTTTTTCTTCAACTTGTCCTGAGCAGACAGATAAGAGCTGAAAGCCTATTGGACATATTTTACTGTTACAATAGGAGCTATGAAATGTTTGACACACTAGGTGTATATTTAAATAAACCCCTTTTGTAATTTAGGCTAAACTTTATTCATCTTCCTCATATCTGTAACAGTCTTTTGTTGGACCAGACGGAAAAGAAAAGAAGGGAAGGAGAGGGGGTTAGGAGGGTGATTCAAGAGGAGGGGAGTAGAACCATGAAGCGGCATAAGGCAACAAGTTGCTAGATGTTTACATTCATTACAGTCAGGTCAATGAGTAATATAAATCCAAAAGGGGCGGGCGGGGCCTGTCCACACACACACACACACACACACACACACACACACACACCCAAATGCTACAAACATACCTGGGTTCCAAAAATGCCAACATATAATATTTTATGCTGATGATACTCAACTTTACCTATCCTTTAAACCTGGTAACCATGGTCTTTTAAA
This sequence comes from Oryzias latipes, assembly GCF_053564925.1. NCBI lineage: Eukaryota > Metazoa > Chordata > Actinopteri > Beloniformes > Adrianichthyidae > Oryzias > Oryzias latipes. The sequence continues at coordinate 10,067,479 of NC_136241.1, read as the reverse complement.
GAATCTCAATAGCTGCATTGCTGATATTAAAACCTGGAGGCTTGAAGGCTTGAAGAGCTCATACGCCTGGCCCAAAATTTTCTGCAGTTGAATATGGGCAAAACTGATGTAATTATTTTTGGTTCAGTTGAGGCCCGAATTGGTGTGGCTCAGAAATTGGAGTCTGTGTCTAACAATATTTCTTCAAGCTAGAGAAATCTGGGGGTGATACTTATGCATTCAAACCAACTAGTGTGAAACATTTCATTCAATCACGCGAACTATTTGTGTAAAGGTGAGCTAACACCTGTGCTCAACTGAGTGTTTATGTTCTTCTAAAATTAAAAATGGAATGGATGTGAAAAGAAGGAGGGAGAGTGCCCAGCCATCCCCACACCAAGACCCCGCCGCAGCAGCAGCGGCAGCCAGAACCCCCCAACACCTGCACGGTAGCAGATAGAGAACAACTGCCCCCCGGGCGATCACATCCTCCACCCAGTCCAGGGTCAGCAAGACCGCCACGGGGGCCCCTAAAGCCAGAGAGAAGGGAGGCATGGGGGGGGCAGAGAGTGCAAGCTCCAGCCCAACCAGGGGAGCACCCCCCCCTGCCACGCTAGGAGGGCCCAACGCGGGACCCCGCCCCAGAAGAGCGCCCACAGCCCCATACGAGCACCTCATCACCACCCAGGAGTTCCAGGCATCCCCCCAACCCCAGGTACGAGTCAGGACCCCCAAGGGAGACCCGCCCCGCGCTCCAGGCAGCCACCCACCGGCCAACGATTGTTCCAGGAGAGAGCAAGGCAGGGGCCAGCAGTCCCCGCCCAGGAGGAGGACACCCAGGGGGAAAACTATCAGTCGACAAACTTTTCCAGTATTTCAGTAGCTCCACACACACACACACACACACACACACACACACACACACACACATATATATGTGTGTGTGTATATATATATATATATATATATATATATATATATATATATATATATATATATATACATATATGTGTGTGTGTGTGTGTGTATTAGAGATTAGAAAAGCTGTACTATCCTTGACTGATTAGAGTGTTTTAAAAAATGCATTTAAAATTTTCATAGTTTAAAGAGTGAGCTTATCGTGTTCACCCTTTTAAAAATCCTGATTAAAAATTTCCCCTTTTTTTTTATCCACTCACACACACATTCATTCAGAACTTCGCTGTTATGCAACCCTGCCACTGTGAGCAATGAAGGGTACAGTGCCTTGCCCAAGGGCACTTCAAATGTTGGGCAGCACCAAGAGCGATACCGAAACTGCAACTATAGGTTGATATTAATAAAAGAGATTTATTAATCTCAGAAGGCAAATTGCTGCAGTGTAAAAGTAAATAGTGAGTCTTCAGAGTTATAAGTCAAATTATTAAATGGAAAAAAAAACTTTTGAGTAGTTTTTTTTTTTATTTCACACTAGACACATCTAGAGAATGTAAAAAGCAGTGATAATGAGATCAAAGATCCCTTTTATTTAATGATGATCTTCAAATAGTAGAATCAGAAAAAAACGACAGATTTCTTAGGATTTTTGGAGGAATACTCAGAAATGTGTGAATGGAACAAAAACACCGCTTTGGGGTTGTTTAGAGTGAGGAAGGAACATAATATTACACTTCAAAGTCATCTGTTACACTTTTTGTTTCACACTTGGTTTACAGTTTTTTCATGTTTAAGTTTATGAAATAATCATTTAAGTTTTTGTCCTCAAAACTCATCTCATGCTTTTTGGATTATATCTTCATCATTTTCTGAATCCAATATCTGAACCAGACGGATTGAATTGCAATACTGTAGTCCACATTTGTCTGCACGTTACATCATTAAATTTTATTGTTGCTTCCATTTAAAGACCATGCAATTGTCTGTCACATTCTTTGAAATTCAGCATAACTTTCTAGAGAATAAATTGCCAGCTTGACATACATATTTCCCCGGAGGAATCTAGGAAATATGGACTGTGTGTGGCTGCTAACTGTTTTGGATCTGCATGCCTTGCCTTTTTCTGTCTGTTTCTTTGGCATTGGCTTCTGGTGGATGGTGACAGAAATGAGGAATAAACTACAACAAAAACAGCATTTGCAAAAATGAAGCTGCGACAACAGGAACCGAAGCCTAAAGTAGTGAGTACCTTGGTGCATTTCAGTAGTCAGCAAACACATGCCTTTGTGATGCAGAAACCACGCAGAAGCAAAAACAGCAGTGAAAGTTGCTCCTTAGGTGCACAAGTTTAGATTTTTTGTCTGCGCATCTTTGAAAACCACAATCAAAACTTTTTGAAAGATCCTTTGGAGGTTTGTTTTTTCCACTCTGACTTGCACTATAGAAAACAAAAATATGTGTACACAAATAGACACCTGAGAAACGCGCCCACTGCAGCCAAACACTCACCAAAATGAGCTGGAAACGCCTCTGAAACCTGCTGTTGTTCATACTAGAGTCCCTCTCTCAGCAGCTCCGAGTGCACAGAGCAGCTCTGACAAATGTGTCTGCTTTAAACCAGGGAATTTGAGATGCTAATAAAAGGCTTTTACTGAGCGCGCAGAATTCAGATTACCTGAATCAAACACTTCAACCTTAGCCCAATAATGTGCTTTTGTTCAAATTAGTACAAAAAGCTAATATTAGGATTAAAAAGAAAAGTTATAGGAGCAGTCAGCGGTGATAATATTGTTTAATTAAGGAGTTTCAGGATCCATTCCTTTTAAATTAATGTTTTTGGTGTTTGTAACATTTTCTGGTGGCATGCTCTTTGGCTATAAAGAAAATTCTACATTTTTAGTATTCATATTGCTGTGAATCAGGAGTAGATCAAAAATGGCGTTTGAAAGTTTGTAGCTGTGACAAAGATGCGACAATCAGAAGGCTACAAGCTCCCTGCTGCACTCCTTTCTGATGCATTCAGTTGTAGACGACCAGATCCATGTACAGGACTATTTGTTTTTCTCGTCTGAGCTAGTATCTGGGTTAAAAATTGTACGGCTGGACAACATTAATGTTAAGCTTTTATTGCTCACCTTTTTTGTTGCACAGGAATGTTACTTTGGGTGTGTGAGGAGCTGTAAACTAGCAGCAGAGTGCAGACGGGAAGTAGGGGCTGGATTACTCCATGCTTACAGTCCCGCCCACAACTCAGAGGTGAATTTCCAATGAATTACTCTGCATATTCTATGTCCTAGAAAAATGACAGTTTTTTTTTTATAATCATGATTAACCCTTGTGCTATCCTGGGCACTTTAACGTTGGGAGTTGGGTCATCTAGACCCACTAGACATTGCTCTGAACCTTTTTCTTCAATATTTGTGATCTTCACTGGTGTCCATGGATTACATGAAATCTTTCCACCTTTATCCACCTTTGTCATGGTAGGAAGAACATGTCAATGGGTGGGGTCATCTAAGATAGCACAAGTGTTATAAGACTACTGGGAACACTTGTCAGAAGTCAGAACTCCGTCTCCGTCACCAGCGGGAGCCATCTCCAGTTCTAACCACACTTCCTGGATGCGGCACACCTGACTCTCATTCACTCAATCAACCACAGCATACCTGAAGTCTGCACTGTCAAACTGCTTTTCCAGATCAACTCTAATTCATCTGTTTTTCTGCAGATGACAGCTTTGGGCTTAATACAGGTCACTTTTGCGTCCAGATGTTGCTGCAGAGGCCTTTTATTTTGAAATGTGCTTTACACAGTTGAAATAAAAAAATAAAAAATTCTGTAAAGACATAGAGTTTAGTGAACGGAACTCTGATTATCTTCAACAATAATAATTAACAATAATAATTTGACTGATGCACACTGAACTCCAGAAACATCACATTTTCTGACTTTTAAAGTTATGAGAAAAAAGTTGCACGATGATGTCTTGTTTTGCTTTTGGGATGAAAGATGTAGAAAGGGCCTCAAATCCACAGACTTTAAAAGAGTTAAAAGGTTTTCTTGCCGCACTGAGAGTTTTCTACTTCAGCTCAAAGAAAGCAACAGTTTCTCCAAGATTTTTTTTTGAATTTTTACTCTGTATGCTGGAGATTTAACTACATTTGTGGATACAACTATTAACTGCACTCAATGACTGGGGCTTTCAGACGAGATCCTGAGAACACTGTGTGATTTCTAAAACAGAACTAGGTCGATTTTTAAAGGATTGCTGCCTGAAGGGGAAAAGATGACAGACAGGCAATAATAATCCATCAGCTTCATCCCTTGTGTAGATTTCTCTGGATTCTTTGAAGTAGATTGGCATTTAGGTACTGAAAATATAAAATTCTGCAGCTAAAGAGATATTACTGTTATTTTTGGTTGCCCTGTTCCTTCAAGGACAACATAAGCTTAACTATTTGTTAAAGAAAGAACAACTATTTTCAATTTTAGCCATGGAGGATTTTACAAAGCCTTGCATTCTCTTTTGATGAATATTTCACGCGGTGTCTGGCCATTTCTTAAAATGTTCTGTTTCGCTGGAACCAAGTTGAAGTGCTAGAACAATGCTGATCCCTTCATCTCAGGATGATCTGAACTTTTATACTATTCAATCAGAATGTGAGCTCCCCTTCCCTGACAGTCTTCTGTGCGCAGTTGGTATAAATATGCATCAGCGGTTGGTGCAGGAGCTCCTCTGGTGAGGAAAAATAGCTGATTCTCCTGGGGTTCTTCTCATTAACATGCAGCTCGTACAGTTCAGTGATGGGAGTGACAGTGTGCACTGTTTTTTTTTATGGATGAGATTGACCCTTTGAATGGAAGCTTTTTATCTGACTTCAGTTTTATCTCTTATTTTTTCTTCTGTAAGCAACAGCTAGTTTTATGCATTCTGCTATAGAGCAGAAGCTGTTTGAATGGAGTTCAGGCTAATAAACGAGTTATATTTGAGCCCATGCATCCCAAATGAGTGTGAGTTCAGATCCTCTGTATGTTCGCTGCCAGTTCATAGCCCTTAGCTGGAAGGGTGAATCTTAAATGTTGCAAGAAAATGTTTTTTAATGGCTGGTCACTGAGTCACAATAACTAATGGAAAAAAAATAGCATAAGACATCTTTTACATAAAGTCTGCACTGCAAAAACAGCCACTTTCTGAGCTGAATTCTTTGAAATAGCAAAACAAAAAGCCAATTGTGTAAGAATAATGTGTTGTTTTTTTTTAAAGAAAAAAATTTCCAGTCACAGAGACATGTTTTTAGTTTTCTCAAACAAAAATTATTTTGCCATTAAAAACTTTCTTGATGAGATTATATTTTTTGCAAAACTGAAAATGAGACATTTTTTCTTGAATGAAAGGTCTTTTTACTTCCTATAGATTCAGTTTTTGCAGTGTAATGGGAAAGACTGTGCTCAGCTTTTTCTGCACATGTGCAGTCAGATCTGGGTTGTAAAAAAATCAATTAATTGAATGATACGGGTCTTTCCTGAGGAAATCAAATATTGATTCCATGCATGCATCAAGTTATTTATTTATTCATTTATGAACTTTTTTCCCCTCAAAAAATCAAAGTAATAAATGGTGATTTATTGCTTTGTATAATAAAACTTGTGAATTAATAAAAAATCATAAGGGTTATTTTTCAAGATCTATCTGCTTTCTGCTCTTGTTTTAGCTGAACAAAAGTCATGGGAGCAAGAACATGCTGCCTCAACTGTTTCATGTTGTTGTACCTCAGACCTTAATTCACCCCAAACTGCTGCGGTGAAGCTCTGGATTTAATCTCTCCTTCACCAGTACTGGCATTCTCATCTTTCCGTCTGCACATGTGAAAATGGTCCAATGCAATTCTATATTTAATGAGAACTAATCTAGCTGTTGATGTTCAGTTTGGACTGAGCAGAGCACTGGTTTGTTGAACATTTCTCATTGCTCGGAGGCGTTGGCTGCAGCCTGACTCGAAGCCGCTGCAAACCAGCAATTTGGTGAAGGGCTTCCTGCATCATAACCCTGATGTCCTGTCGGTCAGCGCTGCCCTCCACAGACGTGTTCCTGCAGAGATCAGGTCGGCATCATTAAGCACCGCTCTGCTCTGCTCTGCAGCCTCACAAGCTGCAGCCACGTAAGAACAGAGAGCCAAGTTTGGAGTGTGTGATATGGGAAAAGAAAGTGAAAATCCTGCAGAGCATGCTAGCTGCTGCTCACTTCTTAACAGGAATGTCTAAAAGTGTCGAGCTGATGTGGCTTTGAACCTGTTTGCCTGAAGGGAAACTTGTTAATGAACTTTAACAGTAATACCAGCGGTCTGAACTCATCTGTTATGAGGCACCTGCTCTGAAATGCAAGTTTCAGCATCAAAGTGACTGTTAATGACAGGCTCACCCTTACCAGAGTAAAATTTGAAGTTCAGCAACTTAATGCTGCCTCTGTCTTACTTGTTAGTTGTGCAGTCTTTATGTGCTGCTGCTCTGACCCACTTTCATCGGTTCTGAAATCCAGGCTCAGGCATCCTCCAACAAACAGTCCTAATTGGTAGATAGCTTGTCACTGGTGCTGCATGTAGCCCCGGCTTTCAAAATGTGCTCCAGCAGGAAGTGGATTTTGAAATGTCATGAGCTCATACTGTTCTTTTCTAACAAGCAGTTTCAACTGTCTGAGAAAAGACTTGGGGGGTCCTTGTTTGCCCTCTTCATCTGAGCAGATGCAGTTTTCCCTTATATCTTTTTCAGTCTGTCTCATCCTAGTTTTCTCTTTAGTTTGTGTTTATGCCCTAAAACCTCTGCTGCAAAGATCTGTTGGCTCCGCTCCGTTCATATAAAAGTGGATTCTGGGAAGTTTGTTTCCTTAACAGATGTAATCCTTTGTTGACTTGAAGTTTGAATATGTTCAGGACTGTAATCCGATGAACAGGAAATGCTGTTCGGCAGAAGAACTCATTTGCTTAACCATGAAGGTTATGATTCACCATCTTTACCAAGGACACGACAAATGCTGATTTTTGGCTTTGCTGCCATGGCCTTTAGCATTTCTCAAACTATAATACTCAGAAAAAACGGTTATTTTGGCAAAGTGGTCTCGTGTAGATATGGCAGATTGCTGTACAGTGGCTAAAAACAGTAACACAAATGTTCTAACTTTGTGTTTGAATGACATTGAGACAAATGACTGCTCTCTTTTGTAGCCAAAGATCCGTCCACTGAAATATTAACTTGATTAGAAATTTCTCAGCAGCTGCTTTAGAAATAAACTAAAATGTATAACATCTGTTGGAAAGTAAATGTCAGAGTCCAGAACCATGCTTCACTGGTGAATTGGTTTGTCCAGGTGTGTGTGTGTGTGTGTGCCTGTATGGTGCTGCGACCGACTGGCGACCTGTTCATGGTGTACCCCACTTTCTTCCAGCTGGGTTAACTCCCGCCGTTCTGGACGGATGGATGATTTAGTACATAAAGGAAAGTATAGATAGAATCTTCCAACTTTTGTAGATTAGTTGCAGTTGTGATCATTAAAGCAAGTCTTGTTTTTGGGACCTTTAAACTGGATTACACTTTTGGAAGTTTGTATTTGATCATTTTAGTCATATCTTTTTATTTATTTTTGAAACATTTCAAGATAAGCTACTTGTGAATCAAAGTTGCTTATGGATGTTTTGGGATTTTCTGTTTACTTGGCTTGAAAGGTTACATTAGTGGTGCCCAAACTTTTGCAAAGAGGGCATATTTGGTGAGGTGAAATTGTTTCAGGGCCACAATTTGACCTGACATTCTTTGAACTATTTTTAGTTTTAACAGCAAATGAAATTTATAATGAACATTTTATTACCATGGCATGTTTATTATTCTTTCACATAGAAAACAAACACATCTACATTTGTTTTTATCACAAATACTGTTGATTTTTCACACAGTTCCCCTCCCAGTTAGCTTAACATGTCTCGTCTGCCTTTTGCTATTAAACTCCTTGAGGACAGTCTGTCCCTTGGCATATTAGGCAAACCTGGTTGTTTCATATTTCACTGAAAAAATATGACAAATTCAGTTCTTCCTGAAAGCAGTGGCCCTCACTGTCAACTTTTCTTTTTTATTTACAGTTGACAATTTAGAAATAAGCATGAAAGCGTCACAGAAGGGTCACATGGCAATGTTGCCACAGGTTTACAACGGCTTATGATGTAATTTAGCCAACCAACGTCACGAAATCATGCAGCTAGTTTTTCGGAAATGCCGGAGGCTGCATGCAATTTATTTTATGAAGCCTGCGGACGGGGGAAATTTCAACGAGGGCTGCATTTCACACATGGGGCCGGTATTTGCCTTGGTTACAAAATTTATAAAGGTTGAGAACCAACCTGTGCGTTTGTGGACCTATTGTTGGGCTGCAGTTATATTCTCACAAAATCATCTCTTTTGTTCAGCAATAGAATAGATGTAAGATTCAAAATAGATTCTTCTATTTTTAACCTTTAAAATTTAAAATAATGAAACAGACCTCAGCTGCTCACTCACATCCTGCATGAGGATGTTTGCCACACTCACTATTGCACCTAACTTTGATTTTCACTTTAAATCAATTATTAAGTGGTCTTTTTTTATTATTATTTTTTATTGGCGGTTAGATAAAGGAACCGAAGTTGAAAATCTGTGTGGTTTATTGGGAGATGATGGCGTGGCCTGAGGCGGAATATCAAAGCTGTTGAGCCTTTTCATGTTTTCCTTTGGTTCTTGAGTTTAAAGTCTCAAAAAGCAAAGAACCTAAAGAGATTTGTCAGTGCTGAGCTCTTGTTCCTCTCAAGAGATTGATTAAAGCTATGCAAAAATCTGAAAAAGTTTCTTTAGCCTTTGCACTGCATTCAAAAGAAACCTCCACTGTTTTCAGCAGCATCTTTTTCTTTATCTTTTCCCTATCTTTAGGTATTCTTTTAATGGAAGTATATTTCAGTAAAATTAAAATTTCATTTATGTAATTAGTAATATGTTCATTTTTCTTTTTGGAATTGGTCCAATACATTGAATGGATTGAATGCATCTGTTACTCTTCCAATATGAGTGAGTCTTTTTGGTTTATTCTTTTAAATTTTAAATTTCCTTTTGGTTTTGAGCTTTTCAGAACCAACAGGTAGTCTGTAGAAGATCTTTCACTCAAACATAAAGTTGACATCACTTCAGTAACACTAACCCTCCCAAACCTTTAAAAGCAGGTTTTTAGTTTATTCTTTATTGCATTTTCCATGGAGACCACGTGGTGGCAGTGTTGTCACAGTGCTAGAAAATGACTAAAAGTAAAGTTTAACAATAATTCGTTAAATTAAGCTAGAAAACACTAGTGCAGCCCAATTGATAAGTGTTTTCTTTAAGGCTTTTCTGCTTCTGTTTTTTTTTTTTTTTTTTTTTTTTGCATTGTTTAGACAGGAAAGGAAAACTCCAAGTTTTTAAATTTCTGTCAGGAAATGTTTGTTTACTGTTTCTGGATACAGATCCAATCTCATTAGAAGGAGTTTTTAGGAGTGGTAAAAAAAAAACAAAAAAGCCCAAAGCATGACTGTGGGAACTGTGCAAATGAGAATGAAGGGTCCATTCAGTGAACACAATATAGATGTCTGGCAGACTGCCTCGGTTCCTGTCAAATGCCTGATTGTTTTGAACATATTCTCTGTTACTCAGAGCTTTGAGTCATTGGGTTTAAAACAAAAAAGAAAAGACACAACTCCTGCAGTCTTTACCCTAAACATATTCTCACAAATGATGCACAACATGTTGAAATGCACACATGATTTGTGTCAAAAACAGCTGTGTTTTTTTCTTCTAAAACCCCAGGACATACCTGCCTAACTTATTGCAACAGTCTACTACCCCTTTTGTAAAAGTCTAAAGACTGAACGTCAGCTAGAAAGCTGAAATCCATCAGTCTGTGTCTTTTCTAATAAAAAAGGAAACACAAATCTCTTGTTTCTACAGGTCTGCAGGCTACGAGTTTATATGCCTCTGAAAAGAAAAACAAGCAGATAGAAAGATCGGAAACATGGCAGAGCACATGAAAAATCCCTCGGTGACATTTGCAAGTGCAACCCAAATGCAGACTCTTGTGCAGGAGGATGATGGATGAAGGGATGAAGACAAAAAAAGACCAGGAAAGCTTGCAGTAATGATTAGAAAACTAAATCAAATCCAACCTCAATAGTAGCCAGGGGGACAAAAAACAACAACAGAATAAAAGCAGGGAGGAACAAAGAATGCAATCGGATTTTTTTTCTGATCAAAGGAAAAATTCTGGTGCAGCCATCGCTAACTGAAACCCAAAGCAATGTTAGGAGGCAATCAAATGTAGTGCTAAGCATTAGGACATATGGAAATATGTTTATTTATTTATTTATTTTTTATTTTTTTTACAAAAACTGCTCTAAATATTTTGAAAAGAATGGCATGGGTTTAACTGCAACAACATGCACATCACTTTGTCTCAAGGGGCCAATTATGTTTTAATCCTCAATGTTGTATATGTGTTCAAAAAAGGTGTAGTAACGCCTGGATTCATTGAAAGTCTAAAATTCAGATTCCTAAGGGTGAATAAATAAATAAAAACATGAAATTTTTATATTCCACCCTTTGTTTCTGTGTTATTTCTCCTCAGTATGAGTAGTTTCTGGATAATCCCTCGCAGGGCAACTTCTCTTTGTCTTGTGGTGTTGCATAGCACAGAAATGTGAACCCTGGTGATGCAGCATAATGATGCATAAAAGAAAATGACAGGCTGTGTTGCAGCAGGGTTCCGTTTTTTTATGCAAAGCAAGTGGGGGTTTTTTCAGCAGAGAACACAGGGCAAACAGCTTTAGGTTCAGCGTTTGCTTCATCCCTCCACATTCCTGCCTCATGGATTTATCAGCAGACAAAGAATCAGCATTTTTTTTTTGTGTGTCATGCATCCTAACTTATACTCTCCCTTCCAGCTTATCATAGTTCCTGTTGGACTGAAAAGTGACATGTTGGAGCTCCCTCAAATTGCACTGGCAGTGGCAGGCTGACTAGTAATTTTCTCTGGTAAAAAAGCCCTTGTAACATTTTCTTTATCAAGACCAATAGATTTCAGAAACAGCTTCCATAATGAAAAAGGAAAGGCAGTTTCTCCAAATGTGGATGAAGTTGTTTGAGTGGGGTGCCCTGTAGTTATATGTATTTCACACATAAAGGATAGTCTCCTTTCAGACACTCAGAATGAGCTCACCAGCCATTACTGTGCCTCATCAGAGTTCCATTGTTGATGCTTTTTTTGTTTCTTTGGGTGGTTACAAAGAAAGTAAAGAGTCGCCCAGATGCCACGGTGTGCCATCTGCAGAGAGCCACTGGTGTGTGGGAGTTTCCTTCACAAAAAACTACAATATCCCCGTGATTTAAGAACTGCAGGTCATTACAGTTTAGTGCGTGTCACTCGTCCCACCCACGAATGAGACTAAATGTACACATCAAATCCATAATTCACGAATGATTGCCCTTAAAACACAATTTTCATTCTTTCACACATTAAGCAGAAAACAAGTAGTTTACTTTGTTACAATGCTTCAGCACAGAACCCATGCTGGAAGAGTTCCACCATGAATCTGTTTTTCTTTTGTCCGTTTCTTCAGCAACTACACTCCTACAGCCTGCAAAACATTTCATAGAATTGATATTCACTGAAGATATTGCCCACATTGTTAAAGTTTCATTTGTGTTGAATAAAAAGGAAGTCAAATGTTTTTTAGTGGAGCATCAAATTTCCGGTTTTATGTTGGGCATTTTCTTGTGTCCCTGAAGCATCAAATGACCTTTGTCTCAAAATGTCACTTTCAAGATTCTTTAGTGTTCATTTAACGTTTTCTATATTTGGCTAGATCTAAAGCAAAACATGTACCGATATATTTTAGGATGTTCAATTATATCAAAAGTTTATTTCAAAGTTTGCCTTTTTTATCCATTCAGCTATGTTCTGAACCCACTGAATCACTTTTGGCATCATGGTTTGCTGGAGTAAACCCAGCTACTGTTGGGAAATGCAGGACAGGTCACCAGTCTGTCACCCTGCTACACAACCACAATTTAAGGTCACTAATTCACCTATGAGAGCACATGCATGCACAAGGGGAACATGCACACTCAAAACAGAAAGGACGTCATTGGGATTTGAACCACAGCCTTCTTGCTGTGATACATACATGCATCCTTTAAATAAGAGAGATAATGACATCAGTGCTGCGCCGGGGGGGGGGGGGGGGGGTGGTGGTTAACGCTTTGGTCTTACAGCAAGAAGGCCCCGGTTTGGATCCCGAATGGGACCCTCTGGTGTGGAGTTTGCATGTTCTCCTCGTGCATGTGTGGGTTTTCTGTGGGCTCTCCGGCATCCTCCCTAAGTCCAAAAACATGCTTCATAGGTTAATCTGTTACTCTAAAGTGTCCCTAGGTGTGACTGGGTGAGTGTGTATGGGTGAGTGATTGTGTGATGAAAGTGTACCCCAAAGTAGGTTAAGAAAATGGATGGATGGATATATGACATCATAAAAGCGCTCTGTGTTCAGCTAGCGGTAAAAGCAAATCTACGTGTGTAGACAGTTTTTAACTTGTCCGGCAGCAAAAACAAACTCAAGTGAAGACCTGAACCCCAAAGAGGAAAGTGTGTGTCATCCCCAATAAGATCGTGCCTCAAAAATGCTTCCAGCTCTGAGGTCTAAGATCTACGTAAACATTCACATTTACTGCCTTGTCAGACAGTTTTCAGTATTAATCCAAATCAAATCTAAAACTTTATTTAAAAAGCACTTTTCATATATGAGTAGCACAAAGTGCTTTATTAAGTAAAAAATAACTTTAAAGCTTAAAAACAAAAACAAAGAAGATATAAATAATAAATAATACACACAAAACCCCCAAACCAACATCTCCCACTTTTTGAAACAGAAAGTAATCATTTAAATAAGATTATAAATAGAAATTTGACCTGAAATGAGTAAATCCTATAACATGGATCTGTCCAGGACAGCAACCTCCTCTTAGGATCACAGATGACATCACCACAGGATTCCCAGCCCCCCAACCCAAGTGAACCCCCAGCAGGAGATCCTCCTGCAATGAAGAAAAGGCTTACTCACTGGTGTGGAGAATTCCCATGAGGAAAACTTTGGAATTAAAGAAACAAAATGTTGAAGAAAAACATATCAAAGAAACTAAAAGTACCAACAGCTTCTACAACCTTTAGTAGTTAGAAACCTATGGTGCACTGCATGTGGATGAGGTCTGCTGTAACTGAAGATTTCAATATAATTTCGATGATAAATTTTAAACACGTAGCTATGGAAAACTTACCGATGTAAACTCTGAGCTGAAACACATAAAACATTGATTCGGGATGTAGAAAACGGTAATATTTATATCAGCAGTGAATTATTACCAAACTGAAAAATTGATCTTCCATCATTTTACCATCATATTTTTTTCTTCTGTCAAAACGGAGGCAGTGTCTTTGTAATGTAGTCAGTAAGTAAATTGTTCTTTTTGAAAGCAATTTCAAGCAAATTGTCAGACTGTGTTTAAATAAAGGTTGAAACTGAATGAGACTCCAGATGGAGGTGTGTCGGCTCTGACAGCATGTTATTTTCAGCAGTTTGATCATCTTCTGGGCAGATTGTAAATATCGAATAGAGAAATTAGAATCCAGTCATCAGTTGATGTCATAAACAATTCAGCTTTGCCTCTTTTACACGCGGCCACCCCGCCCTGATTTGATCTACAGAACCATAAGCTGCCTGCAGGGCTGCAGTGAGCTCGTAAACATGCCCCTCTTTGCCAGGACTCAACAGTTCAAGAGAAAGCTGAAGGTGCAGCAATAAATCTTTGATGGTATGTTTGAAAAGCCGACCTTGTCTGTCACTAGTGAGTCACTCCGCCTCAGTCACTGATACTCTGTGTTTTCACTCATTTACAGTATCTGCCTCTGAGCCAGCTCTGATATTGTAACTTAGGTTCAAACTCTTACAAAAATGACACTCATTATTGTTAAGGTGATCAAAGCGGAGATGAGTTGTCCTGGAGAAAATCTGGAACAAACGAGATGGGCTCTGGTAGCCTCCGACAATCCAAAGAGTTTCTGCTGTGTTGACGTGTGGTTCTAAATCAACCCAGTGATTTGCCTCTGTGTAGGGTTCTTTCGTATACCAGAGAGATGGTGATCTTAGCCCACGATAGCTGGGATTATTCCCAGCCCCAGCACTCCTAAGCACAAGGTAGAGAAGAAAACCGAAAAAGAAAACACATGCAGTGGTCCCTCTGCTTTGTGTCTTAAAACATCCCAAAAAGCTGTGTTGACGTTCAGACTGAAGCTACTCCTGAAAAGTGAGGTCATGGCCTTCTTGTTTTTTTAAATGATAGAAAATTTTCTGCCCCTGCTTTCTTATTTCAATTAAAACTTGACAGCCAAAAAGTAGTGACATCTTTGTTATGCATGAAGCCAGAATTTGAATTTACTATCAGTTGTACTTTTAGAAAAATAATCCAATAAAACATCAAAAAAATTATATGGTTACCATTTTTTTTCCACTAGTGACGGATTTTTCCAAACAACACCTCTCTGGTTTAGAAGAAACAACATTTTGTCAGGATTTTTACAGATGAACAAAGTCTCTCAGATGTAGAAAATCAGAACACTCCGAACACCCTTGACCCTCGTCACAGCAGCAGGAAACATCATGAAGATGTCAAGTCCTAACGTGCTTCGGGGTTTCAACATCTCCACTTCCTTCTGCTGCAGCTGTCCAGTCACTGAACAGCCTGAATGACCAGATTGCTCAGTTCATGGTGACCCGGCCGTGCAGCCCGGCAGAGGAGGAGGAGGCCTTCCTGACGGGAGAGAGGCATACCCTGAGGAAGTCGATGACATTGATGAGACACCTGCTCGTGGATGCTCAGGTACAGCCTCACTCAGTGTATTGTTAATGTCAGAGACACTCCAGCAGAAGGAGTTTCACCACCTTAAAGCCACTTTGGTGCAGACTTTAAGCCCTGGTCACCACTTCCCCGTAGGGGTGGATACGGGGATGTCTGCGGGCAAGCCTGTACAGGGCACTCAGGTGGCCCTCACAAAATATCAATGTAATAGACCTCTCGGTGAGCAGGTAGAGTAAAAATGTTCATGCTCATTTTTTTTCCTTCAGAATAGCTGCCAATAACAGGTCATAATGAACACTTCTACATCAGGGGAGGGTAATTAAGGGTGAAGTAGGTGAGATGCAGGCAAATCATGGATTTTTCATTCTTTCAACCTTTATTTAAATTGTGGTTGAAACAGAAGCAGACGAAAAAAGACTGTTTGAAAAAGCTTGTAGTTGGTACATACAAACCACAATCAACAGGTCATTTGCTCTGTGCTCCACTCCATTCTGATGCATCCACAGATCCATGTCCGTCTTTGTTTTCCTCGTCTGAACTGGCATCTGGATCTAAACTGTACAGCTGGACAGCTTCAATATTGTTCACCAATTTTGTTGCACTGGTAATCTTAGCTTGGGGTTGTGAGGAGCTGTAAGTCATCAGGAGAGAGTGTAAACAAAGGGATGATGGGACGTGTGGGCAGGCTTACTCTGCCCCAGCGGTCCCGCCCACATCTCAGAGGAGAAATTCTGATGAACCGCTGCTGCTCTACAGAAACTATTTTCTAGAAAACGTTTTTTCTTTTTTGGCTAAAAACAAAATAATCATAATTAAAAGGCCACTGGGAACACTTTTACAATAGATCAAAGGGAACTGCAAAACACATCTACGCTCCCAAGATGTGGTTGCACCTGTCTACTAACGTCCACAGGCCCAGATAACCAAAAAACCTGCGGCACATGAACGGGTGCATGTGACTAAGGCTTAAAAGAGAACTTTTCTCATTTGTTTGAAAAAAACAATGACTTTGAAACGGTACAGTAGAAATTCAACATACTGGAGCTGCAGTGAGTTTAGTTCAACCATAACAATAAGAATTTTAAACAAACCAACTCCCAACATTCCCTAACAGTTTCATAGTTCAGCCAAACTGATGCAGTAATGGTTTTGAGCACCAAAAAAAAAAAAAAAAACTAAATAAAAGTGACAAATATTTGTCTGTTGCTTCTATAATTTGCTATTTTGAACAGAAGTCACAGATGTTTCTGAGACCTGCTGGACTCATTGATTTTGGGTTTTCTAGGGGCTCCTAGTTATGAACGATTCATATTGAGACTTTTATTTCATCTGTCCACACAAAACCTTCAATTATCTGCTGTCAGGAGCTTTAAAAATTTTAGATGTCAAACTCATTGCTGCCCCATGCAGGCGTGTCTTGATTTACCCTCTTTTTGCAAGCATTTCTGTATTACTTTAGTTTCCTCTTACAGTTTTTCAATGAAGCAAAAAAAAAATCATATAACAGAAAAACATATACAGAAATGAAAGAATTAGAAAAGCTGACACGTATAGAGAAACTCATACGAACATTTTCCTCATGGAATATGTTTTTCCCGTTCTGTGTTGTCGACACAGATACTGTCTGTTTTATTCATTCAGCTCTTTGATGAATGATAGATGAAGCAGTGTTGGGACTGTGTCATTGATCAGCTGCTTCTGTTGCTGCACATTGCTGGCAGGGAAGCAGTTTCTCAGATTCAGTGTCACTGATTAAGACGGAGGCAATTCAGCAAAATGTCTTTTCTTTCACCTCTGCTCAGTCACATGCCAGCTGGAGTGAAGGATTGTTAGCCTGCAGTTTGGATTCAGAGGCATCGCGTTGGGAGGAGATGGAGGAGCAGGAGTGCTGATTATCTTTTTCAGGAAGTTGTGTTTGAAGGGGTAGGGGGTGCCCATGGTTCATTGTTAAGTGAAGTGCTCAGACATCAGTCAGGTTGACGGATTTCTCTGCCTTTTGGTCTTGTTTGTGTCAGACCCAACACCCACCACTTTTAAATGTTCCCTATTTTTTACTTCAGTGGAGTGTCAAATGGAGGCCTCTGACAGATGGAAGCTTATCGCTCTGAGCTACAAGAAAATACACAAGTAGATACGAAGATTTGTTTGTACACTCCAAGCCAGGAATCATTTCCAAAAGAGAGAGCTGACGCGTCGCGCCAAAACAGATATCATACCAAAAATTTTAACAAATTTTAACATCCATATCAGTCAAAGCAGTGGTCTCCAACTTTTTCCAGGCCACAAACCAGTTTGACGTCGGACAATATTTTCACGGACAGGTCAGAACGGGGCATTTCATTTTTTATGCTTTCGGTTTCTGAAAAAACGATTTTTCAAATAAAAATACGACTACATGAAATTTTGTTTAAAAATAATATGTAAACATCAGTAGATTTTTTTTTAATTTTATGTCTTTTTACATATGAGGAAGATTAAGTAAAACAAAACTGCTGATTAGTAAAAATGTCAATAAAAGCAGAATTACAGGTTTTTTTAATAGAACAATGAGAACTCAGCCAAGTCTCAGATCATCTTTCAAGCAAAAAGATTGATCATATTTTGTTTTTAAATAAATCCTGATTCATTTTATATTTTTTTAACAGAGAGGAACATTTTATGTGCTCATGTTTCTTAACAGATGCCTCCCTGCTTCACCCTTGCTGGAGGAAAATTCATTAATGTCCTTTTTACAAGTTAACACAAATCAGAAACAACTTTATTTGATTGAATCTTCATTCTCTTTAAAATGTTTAACTGTAGACTTTGTGATGAAGATTTTCTCCTTTAATGTCAAAGTGGAGGAAGCTAACTTCAACCGCGTCCCACTTTCAAGGAATGATGGATGAATAGAGCAAAATAAAATCCTGGCCGCCGTAAAACTGGTATTTCCTAAATATAATTAGAAACATGAATCCACTGAGTCTGCAACTTCTTTATCTGTGTGTGTGAAACATTTGAAAGTCAGTCACTGCATATTAGGCAAGCGAGCAGCTTATCCGTGGGAACAACTGTCTCAATGAATCTGTATTTGGAGGAACACTCCTGGATTCGTCTGTTGCAGCTTGATTTTTCTTTGAGGTGGAAGGTTCTTCTTCTAACTAAATGGGAAATAGTGTGTGCATTTTTTTTCTGCTTCGGCCCGGTACCAAGTGTCCCACGGACGGGTACAGGACAGAAGACATCTTTCAGGGTTGGTCTCATTTCTGGATCAGTTGGACATGATCAAATCAGAATTTATGGACACTTAAAGAGACTCTTCTAAAGAAAAGTCAAAATCTTTTCGTTATCAGGAGTGAGCAAGGGTGTAATGATTTCTTTTAACAATAATTCAATTTATATTATAAGTTGTGGTGCCCTTTGCGATTATTAGTCGATGTTGGTTTGTTTTAACAATCCGATTCATTGACCTATAATCGACCCAGGGCATCTTTAGCTCAACCAGTGTGACTCAGAGAGAAATACCTGCAGGTACTGAAGGGTGCAGGTGAAGTTTTCCAGATTCCTTGTATTTCTTCGAGATAATCCAAAGTAAATTATATATGTGTACAAACAAACATGTAAACATGAATTAATGGCAAATCCATTCACATTTTAGTTTCCTAAAGTTCAGCCCACTGTTGTTTTTCTACATCAAAATAATCCAAACTGAACATGATTAGAACATTCTAGCACACTGTATGGTCATGACTTTGCTAAATTCAAAGTGTTTCCACACATTGGACTGAAATGATGGACTGATCAGTGTTTTGCTGACATCACGTGTGCGTTGTACACTGTGATGAACGTTTTTACATTATGGTAATATAATCCTACCATTTCTCAATCCAAATGGTATTTTCCAAGATAGATTATGATTTATATGACCTCCTGTAAGTAAAAGATTAAATTGATTCATCAATTAAGTCGATTTTGCATTACACCCCAAATTACCTAACACTGAAAAGATTATAAAGAAAAAGACATTAATGCCTTTAAGTAAAAGATTAAACATCCTTAAATTTTGATTATTTACAACTTATGTTATGTCATTTATTCCATACGTGATACTACTTTAAATAATCTATCAAATGGAAAATGAAATATTTTAATGTTTTGTTGGGGGCAAATTCTGTACAATGACTCCAAATTATGCTCTTATGTCAAACAAATATATGATGAATTCAATTTGAATGTTTCACCTGCTTTAAAAAAGGCAAAAACATAAGTTTGAGGGGATTTAAATGGTTTCTCTTTAAATGCTACTCCTCGCTTTTCATCTGCATTGTTAATATCCCTGTTGCTCTTTTGGGCTGACTCATCAAATGGATTTCAGTGGCTGTGGAAGCTGCCAACTTTTCTATCTGAGTTGCATTTTGGTGGAAAGCTGCAAAAACTACTCTCCACTTTTGTGCCTCTTCACCATAACCTTTACATTTTTAGATAAAAAAGATGTCTACTCATGGGAGAAACAGAGCAATTGGTTGTCATAATTAAATTATTAGCTGTTATAAAAACTGGAATCACAGCATTTCTGCAGCACTGGAGCAGTTCGCTGCACATCCAGCGGAAGTGTGTATCCAACGAAGCCGGGGACAAATTTACAACTTTGTCCTTTCTGGAGTTGTTTTTACCTCTAGTTTGTGCTCAATCGCATTTTAACTATATATGCTGTCAATTTTTAACATGCATGTCTTTTAAATTAATGGATATTATTTTACAACATAATATATATACACAACATGTTAATGTTGTAAAGCTTACGAGCAGAGACTTTTAGCGAAGCATAAATGTGTAAAACGTCTTAGCTAGAAGCTTTGAGCTGATCTGTTTCAAGCCAGAATTAGTTCTTTTTAACGTTCTCATTGAAAAAGACAAAAATGGACACATAGGTCTGTGCAATGCAGGGGCATTATTACAACACTGAAGAACACATTGTTGACATCTACATTCTTTCTGTTTGTTCGCATGTTTGAAATGTGTTATGTTTACATTGTTAAGCCATTTTCAGCATTTTTGTTTCCAAATAAAGACATTTTTTAGACCCAACTGACTCCTTATAACAAGATACTCTGACAATCTCTAGGGTGATTTGGATTACTATGGGTTTTGTTATGGCATAAGTTTATTTGTTTAGGACAAAAAGGGACACTAAAGGTCTTAGAATATCATATGAAACTCATTGTTTCAATAGAAGAAAACATATGGCATTGCTTTTTTTTATTCAAAAAAATGTGTGTTTGGGGGTTTGAAGGAAATGACTTTTGCGTAGAAAATACTGTGTGTTCCACGGAGCCTGAAAGATGCAGTTTAGTCTGACTATTTTCATTAAGTCTCAAAATCTAATAAAAGTTTTTATCCTTCATTCAAAGGATGTCAAAGGTCAAGATTTTAACTGAAGCAGGGGCATTCTTTTTATTTTTATTTTTACCTACCATTAGGTCCACTGTTATTGGTCAGAGTTGTATTCAGTGTTGTTCCGTTTGATTCTTGTGTAATCACATGCTGTACCCCCTAAAATGAACTTAATAGTCAGATTTGGATTAAGCTGCTGTTAAGAAAATACATAGTCTAGTAAACTGATGAGCTGAAGACAGTGGCTCAGGTGGTTGAGCGGGTCGTCCAATGATCGAAGGGTTGGCGGTTCGATCCCCGCTCCCACCAGCCAAAATGTCGTTGTGTCCTTGGGCAAGACACTTCACCCTCCTTGCCTCCAGTGTGGCTCCACTGGTGTGTGAATGTGTATGAATGATCCCGGTGATGGTCAGAGGGGCCGTAGGCGCGAACTGGCAGCCACGCCTCTGTCAGTCTGCCCCAGGGCAGCTGTGGCTACAACCATAGCTTACCATCACCAAGTATGAATGAGGAGTGAATGAATAATGGACACAATGTAAGCGCTTTGAGTGTCTTGAAAAGCGCAGATAAATCCAATCCATTATTATTATTATTATTATGAAGAAGCAACCAGGAAGAACCAGATAAGAATGAAAGACGAAAGTGAGTGAAGCTGTTTCTTTCTTGACATTTTCAGTCCCACCACCTGAAGTAGGTTATAGATTTCCTTCGTCAAATCAGTTGTGTTTGTGTCTTCTTGCGTTTGGATACCAGAGAACTCCAATTATTGTAATCAGCCAAAGAAAAAAAAACAGCTTTCATCTCAGCCTTCATGTCTGCTCATTTTCTCTCTAAAACAATACTTCCGTGCTGTTGCTGCATGTATATCCTTTACTGGACTTTACTGGAGCTGGTTCTTTAACCCTTAGCAGTTCATCATTTGCATTTCACCCATTTGGACATTGTTGCTCACTGAGAAACGGTTCAAGTCCCACACCAATCTATTTTGAAAAGCAGGCTGGGTTGTCTTTTAATCATGATTTTCCTGTTGTTAGGCAAAATAAAGAAAACCTGTGTCGCTTTCTAGGACATGATCTCTGCAGAGCGGCAGGAGTTCATCAGAAATTTACCTCTGACTCGTGGTGCAGGACTGTTGGTGCGGAGTAAGCCCTCCCCCATTTCCCGTCATCCATCTGTTTACACGCTCTTTTGCTTACAGCCCCATCACCCCCAACCTAATATTACCAGTGTAACAAAATATCTGAGCTATCCACAGTTTTGAGCCAGATGCCAGCTCAGATGAGGAAAACAAAGTCTATGGTCTACAAGTGGATGTATATCAGAATGGAGCGAAGCAGGGAGCTTGTGGCTTGCTGTGATAGCTTTTATGTCACTTCTACAATTTTTAGAACCTCATTTTTTCATCTGCTCCTGATTCACAATATTTCAAATATATTCAAAAATACTCAGAAATGCAATTTTAGGCTTAACTTTCTTAATAAATGTCCTCCATCATCAGAAATATGCCACAAAAACATGTTAAAAACATCAAAAGCACAATTTTCATCAGTGGCCACTCTTAAACAGGATGATTGGGAGGACCAAAGTGTGGATTTATGCTTGTTAATGAGTGACGACAGTTAATTCTTCAGATGAAGTGAAGCAGACACATTTTTTGTTTCTAGATCCAGCCAAAATAATTAACGAACAAGCAGATGCTATTGTTTGTAAAGGAGGCATAACTCAGAGGTTTCAACCTCTGCTGGCTTTGTTTGAGGTCGAGCGGAACGGCTCCTCTCAGATGAAAGGATAAACATGCGAGCCCCTGTCTTTCCACAAGCCGTCTGTTTTTATGGTCCAGGATGTTTGTGGAGCATCGGTTTCTATGGAAACAATGGGTGCTGTCACCAAGATGATCCAGATCACCACATGTGTACTTCTCCAGATCAAAGGTGTTCACCCCAATTTCAAACAGAGCTCTGGGGATGTGAAAGAGTTCACACCTCTGTCAGCCTCCCCTTGAGTGACAAACACTTTTAGCCTCTTCTTTCTTTTTCTTTTTGGTGTGTTTGTGGTTCTTTTTGTCCGCCAGAAATGCATAGTTGTTGCTGACTTCCAGCACTCTGAAAATCTTTGGTGCAAACTACAAGAAATGTGAACTTCTAGAGATTTTCACATTCAAGTTCATTCTCTGTTGACTTAGTGAATAAAGCACAGACTAATTTACCTGTCCATCATTCAGTCTAAGCTTTTCTGCACAGCTTGAGCCGCCTCAACAGACACATCCTCCAAAACCATCGTCCAATGAATGCACCAACACCAGTGCCTCAGTGATTTTTCTCTTCTTAACCTTTCTCCACATGCTTTATGTTTGTCGTTCTCCATGTCGTTTTGTGTTTAACCACCTTTGAGGACTTGCCATCACTTGCAAAGATCTATTTAGCTCAGCAGAGAGAGGAATCAAAGATAGGATGCTTGTTATCAGAGCCACCAAGTTTGCCTCTTGACCTTCACAAGATTTAAAAGCTCCCTGCCTCCACAGCTTGTGGGGTGGTGCAAAAAACTAAGCAGCACTCCCCTCAGTCTGATTCCCCGCCAGAAGCAATAGCTCCAAGGATTTGATCCAGATGGGCATCTGGCCCAGAGCGACATCGCTCCAACTTTCAGGGATTTTTTAATTTGACGGCTGCACCTTGAGTGGCTGTTAATTACAGCTGCTTTAGATCATGTTTCCTTTGGGAGAAGGTTTAGTGGACGCCTCCTTGAATTTTGAAAAGAAAGGACCTCCTGCACGTAAATTTTCAGCCATCATCCATTGATGTCCAGTTAAATGAAAGATGCCAAAGATCCACTTAAAAAAATGATAGTGTTGCAAAATAGATTAGACACCCAGAGACAATGCACAAAGTCAAATCACTTGGATCGGTTTAATGATCCAAAACGGGCTTCGTTCAGGATCTGCTGACTCACAATCTCCTAATCTGCTTCTTTGATCAGGAATTTACAAGATGTAATCCCACCAAACAGGAGGGGAGGCGTGTCATAAACCCACAGACCTGTTATCCTGGGATTGGAGTACAGGATTTGTCCATTTACAAACGATTACACAGTGCTTCCCTGCAGACAACTCCTCCTTGTGGTCTCCAAACAGACTGTTATGCAGATGAGAATATAAAAAGTAATTTAATAACTAGTTTTAGTTTTATGAAACAATATGGCTTCATAAAATTAAAGTATGCATGTTTTTAGTTTAATGTCTTTATACATTCATTTCTAAGAAAAAAGAAATGCAATTTCCCCACAATTTTAGATCCAGATCCAGACAACAAGACAACCCAATGATGAGATTAAAAAAAAACCTGTCCTCGAGATGCTAATGTTTCTGTTTTTTGTTTTTTTTTTATTTCCTAAAAAACATTTTGTTGATAAAATATAAAGTAGATGGTGTAAAAAAAACTGGTTTGTCATGCACAGTAGTTTCTGGAAAATAAATCTGAAAACTTTCTGCTGAGAAAGTTGGATCTGAACGCTGCTGAATCATGAGAAAATTCAGGCCACAGCAGACAGCGGGTAAACTGAAGACGACCCTTTATAAATCCCTTCACATAAACAGTCAACCTTAACCACAGGATCAAGCTAAAAATGCAAAAATAACTGCCTCAATCTGCAGAGGTTCTTCGTCATCCGTTAATATATAGGTCATCTAAATCTGTCTGCTTTTTCTGCATGAATGCTATTGTATGCTTTGCTCT
Organism: Oryzias latipes; assembly: GCF_053564925.1. Taxonomy (NCBI): domain Eukaryota; kingdom Metazoa; phylum Chordata; class Actinopteri; order Beloniformes; family Adrianichthyidae; genus Oryzias; species Oryzias latipes. Next base: position 10,043,537 of record NC_136241.1, on the reverse strand, counting down.
AATCCTCGTGGTTCTCATTCAGTGTTTCAGATTAACACCCTCCATGCTGTTGATTATCCTTTTCTGGCAGCAAAAGCAATGCTGGATTCATACATAGTGATTGAAGATTAACAGAGAAAGAAATGGAAATTTTAAAAGCAGGAAATTGGATCTGTGATGTCAAACAGGAATTTCTCCGGAGAGCTGTATTTTTTTCATTAATTAATCTTATTTCCCCTATAGGTTCTTATTCAACCACGTTTAATGTTCTAGCTGGTTCTTTCCCTGTTTTTATTGCATTCATTTGGTTCCATCCGAATCTAAATCTAGTTACGTTGTCCTTCAGTTTTCAGAAAATCATTTTAATTTAAGTCGTGTTTGGTTGCAGCTCTTCTTCTGCTCTCCACTTGTACTTGTGCTTTCAGAGACCAGCCTCTCACCCTCCTGTACTGTCTCAAGCTGCTGACGTCATATTCATGAATATTTTTCTTGACCTTTTGGTTTTTACAACTCCCACCAGAACCGTTATTCTCTGGAATTAACACTTTGCATATCTTTGGTGAGCAGATGGTTTTTTAATGAACTTTACAAAAGCATTTGGGGGTTACTGCCCCGAGTGCTCCAATTACCACTGGCACCACTGTCACCTTCACTTTCCATGCTTTCTCCAGTTCATCTCTGAGTCCCTGGTATTTATCCAGTATTTATGCCCTTTCTAGCCATTGGTAGGACTTCTTGATGTCAGCCACTTTTATATATATATCTGAAAGAATTTGGACGTTTACTTTTATTTTCCATAAAAAAGGTCATCAAGTAAACAACTAACTTCATCTCATCTGTTCACTGTCAGTCAGTGGATCTGTTTTTATGATCAAAACTGAAAATTGAAATAGCTTTTTCAGGGAGAATTAAGTTTTATATTAATTGCATAAAGATAGACTCTGAAAGTAGTGCTTTTCAAAATTACATATAAACAAAAATTACTTATCCTTTCATGTTCAAACAGTGCCAATGTTTGTCACATCTCTCTAACCCAAAGCTCTCAAACGAAGCTGTATACCCCTTGTGCTATCCTAGGCACTTTAACATTGGGAGTGGGGTCATCTAGACCCCACAAGACAGTGCTCTGAACCTTTTTTCTTCAATGATTTGTGATCTTCACTGGTGTCCATGGATTACATGAAATCTTTCCACCTTTATCCACCTTTGTCATGGTAGGGAGAACACGTCAATGTAAGGATCGGGTCATCTGGACCCCATAGGATAGCACAAGGGATACACAAACAAATCATGACTTTACAGCACGGCAAACACATTGGGACTTTTGAAAACTGTTTTGCGTACAGAATCCATATAAGTCATTTTTTCTGGTACAAATCCACAGTTGGACTGCACGACTTTGAAAAAGGAAAATATAAATTGTTTCTTTTTTTCTTTGGTTGTAATGTTCTGCTCTATTCCCTTACAAGAGCTCAATTCCCTAAACTCAACTACTCTTGGATTCAAACTTAATTAACATGCAGATTAGAGAAATTAGCAGCCCCTGATGGAGTCATTGTATTAAACAATTCAAGTCACATGCATTAACAATAGGAATAAGTTGGAGATGGGAAAGCATAAAAGCGCATTTTGTCTTTTTAAACGCATTAGCGTAAGAGCTTTGGCCTTTCTAGCTAAAGCGCGGCGTAAAGTATTAAGCTGCTGGATCCTCTCGGTGAACTGAAGACAGAAAATAAGTCTGTCTTCTCCTCATTCATGGATAAGTCAGCCATACTGCTCTAATTAAAGTAATCAAAGTCCTGCTGACAGGCTGCCACTTCATAGGCTCTGTTGTGACTTAATTGCTTTTGCATTTTAATGTTTGAGTTATCTCGGAGTCTGCACATGAACAGGTGTGTGGAGTCGCAGTGTGTGCATAAACGCCGTTCCATTCAGAGCCAGGCACTAAGCTCCCAATACTGAGAGTTTGTGCCGGTTTGGTCATCTGTGCTTCTTCTCCTGACTCTGCTGCACGCTTGAATGTTTTTCAATTTCATTCCCTCTGATAACTCCACTACTCTCTGCTGCAGAGATAAATGCTGAAATGTAATAAATGACTTTGCAACTTTACACCAGCCTCTCTGGCAGCAGCCTTGTCTCTCTCTGTCCTCGCACTGCAATCCCCTTGCAGCTCATTCTCAACATCTCATCTTTAGAAAAAATGTATTTCTGTAAGTTTCAGCTTCTGCACATAAAAATAGTAACTCTAAATAACTCATAACTTAAATAAATAAATTTGTCATGTCTTACGGCCGTATTTTAGAAGTAACAAATCCAATTTTCCCATCAATTAAAAACCACAAAAAAAGGTTTTAATCTTTTCTCTGAAAACCAAAAAACTGGAGCATAAAAGAGGAAAACAGAAGACACAAATCTTCATGAAGACACATGCCATAACACGTCTCCTCTTTTGCTATTCACTGAAACTGTCCTCCAGAAGGGAACATGTCTTTTTCTCTGCCGGCCCCACACATGTAGAGACACATGCCCTTTTTTCATGTTCAGTAGAACTTTAACAGATGGAATAATCTCTTTTCCTTTACTTTTTTTTCTTTCTAAATCACACAATACTTCTGCATGGTTTTTACTTCTTTTTTTTTTATATGTCAGATACTTTGAGATGTTTTGCTGCAGACCGAGTCCTGACAGCACTGAAGATGACAATTATAAAATGTAAAAGGAAGACAAACAAATATGCATCCTGGAGTTAAACTGCCAACAAAACTGTGCTTTTACTGCTTCTATTGGCAGGTTTATTACATGTTTTTTTCAATTTTTCTTTTTTTAAATTACTACTCTGATAAATTGTTGTCATGTTTGGGTGTGTGAATAACCTTTTGAATCTAAACATTTTCCCTTGAATACCAAAAATGTTGCTTTTAAATCATAAGGTGAGAGAAGCTTATGTCGGTTTTGGAAGCATTTAACTTTCCTGGTAAGGGCAATGAAGACAGGACAGACAGAAAACAAATTCAGAAAAATTCAAATGTAGGTGCTTCATCACAGATAGCTGGTTTAGCTCGTGCTGGTTTGCGGCGCCTTCCGTCCGTGAAACCAGGGTTCGACTCCGGGCTGCTCCCTGTTCCCTTCTCTACCTCTGTGCCGGTTCCAAGCCCGGTTTGAGAAGGTTGCGTCAGGAAAGGCATCCGGCGTAAAACATTGCCAAATTTACCATGCGACTTGTTCGCTGTGGCGACCCCTGATGGGAGAAGCCGAAAGTGGAAGAGGTGCTTCATCACAGATGGTCGTGTCTTTTTTTTTAACACTCGATATTTTTGAAAATACCTGTTTTTATTAGATGTGTGGTGAAGTTGTTTTTCTTTGAACATGGTGGGGACTCCAAACACCAAAATACTCCTCTATGAAAACACAGCTTGTTTAATTCATAACAGTCTTTGTAAAATAGGTATTAGGTAGCTTGTTGCAGAACATTTAGTCTTTAAAAGCCATTATGTTTTAGAGAGAATTGGATAATAGCCTTGAGTTTTCTTAGAAAATATATATATTTTTACTTTTGCAGTAAAAGTGGAACATACATGTTGGGATTGTTTGAGGTATCATGATTTAAAAACCAGTTCAGGAAGGCAGGCTTCAAACTGGAATCTGTTCTGATGCCACTGCGGCAAACTGGACAGCAGTGCTGCAAAGTAACAGGGTTTGATGGACAGTTGTGGGTTTCTATTGTGACTTAAAAAAAAAATGTTTTGAAGATAGTGACTAGGACGTTCAACCGTGCTCAGAAATAATGATAATAATAATAATAATAATAATAATAATAATAATAATAATAATAATCCATTTTATTTAAAAGCGCCTTTCAAGAAACCCAAGGACAAAACAAAGGTTCAAATAATCATTAAAAGCACAATAAATAGAAATAGATAAAAAATTAATGTATTACTCTTGCTGCACAGCTGTGAGATGAGAGGAACTTTATCCTTCTTTTTATTTAAGCTCTGGCCTTTGTTTGTAGTAAAATATTTTCTTGAAGCAGGGACTTAAAGGCATCTTCCCGTCAGTCAACCAAATTCTCTTTAACTGAACTGAGCTGATTTTAATAAAGGAAACTGACTTTAGAAAGTGACCTGTCTGACTCTACATATATGTGAGAAAGGGCAAATATTCACAGGGGCCATTGTAACCACCAAATTAGGTTAGGGCTGGAACCTCAACCTGTCACAGAGCATCACCTGAGTGGCTTGGAGCACAATCCCTCAAAATAAAGCTAATAAAAAGGCACAATATAAACAAGCAAATAATCAGCTTGTGTTATATTTGTTCTTGATTTACTCTGTGATGGAAAACAGGAAAAGGAAATCTGTTTCATAGTTGACCTTAAGAATCAGGAGGAACCAGCGCCTTGTCAGAAATGTCATTTTCCTCCTCATGACAGAATTTCTTGGTGATGCTAAACTGTAGAAGGCTTTGAAAAATCTAAAATCAAATGCCTGCTCAGATAAGTTCTTCTTAAATTTTGGTTTTTACGTAGGTGACTTGTCTAATGGTTTTCTTAGGTGCTAAAGAGATAAAATGGACTGCTTGATTTGAGGGGTCAAGGGTCATCCAGTCTGTTAATTAAGGTCAGAGGTTGCATTTGACCACAGAGTCTTAATTTGTTTACCAAGACTCAAAGCTTGTTCATTTGTTTTGCAACACAAAGTTTGTCAAACAGTGAGTTTTTAAGTTTGAAAAAAAAAATATGACAATATGTCAAGTTTACGGCTTATTTTCTAATAAAATAAACTTCATTAGAGTCTTTGGCTCTGTCCTGTGTTGTAGCTTGAAAGAAATGTCCTTTTAACTATTATTTATTTTACTTGTAATATATATTTTCAATTTGAATGAGTTCTTAGAGTATTAAAAGTTTGTCATTTATATTCAATGCCAATAATAAGTGTGTCAATCTTCAAGTTATTTATATCTATTTATGATTCAGATATTTGATCTGGCATTTTCCTTCCTGACATTCACTTAGACACGGGACATAAAAGGCACTGGATTTAGCCTAGTGTGGTTCCATAGCTTTATTACTCATTGAATCTTAGCATTTTTTATTTAAAACATGTAATCTATGTATTTACAGATTTTTATTGTATTCATTTATTTATTTATTTAACTGAGAGTAAGCCCAAGTGGTAACCTTGTATTTCTTTTAACAAATGGTAAAGATACAGAAAAAGAGCCATTTAAAATTCTTCATAAAGAGCTGTAATTATTGCTCCAAAATCCCAACAGGCATTAAAATAAATAGTTTAGTTTAAAACTGCAGACGATTGTTAAAATGTATAAATACACATAAAAAAGGTGGATACAGAAATTCTGTATATAAATGAAAAAAGCCAGCTTATAGCAGGAAAAAATAAACTAATAAGGTTTATTATTCACTACCATATTTAAAAATGAGGAGTTGCTGAGGGAAATAAAGAATTTAAAGAAGTTACAATTCAAAATTTAACATTTACTATGGAAGGAAAATCTGATCACCATTTGAAAAACCCATAAAAATGTCAACATGGAGTTTTTAAACAAAGTAAGCTGCTCTCTTCAGACGGGTGTCTTCCCTCTGCCTGTGAGATGGCAGTGGTGAGGACCCCTTGGAGGAAGAATTTGGATGCAAATATTATGAACAGTTAGCCCTGTATCCAACTTACCATTATTAGTCTCTGCCTGGGGGGGTTCTTTCTTATTGAGGAGGCTGGGGTCCAGCTCTGGGGTCTAATAGTGCCAGACTGTTTCTTTAAGCTGCAGTTCTTATGTTGTTGTTCAGTTTTTATATATGGGTTATATTGGTGGAACTGGGTGGGTGGAGGGAGGAAGTTGGTTAGGGTGGTGTTCTAATTTGTGTGTTTTCTGTTTTTAAACATTTTTTCATTTTATATGAAATTTTTTTTTGTTGCTTTTATGTAAAGTGCTTTGTGCTTCAACTGGAATGAAAAGCACTAAACAAATAAATACAGTTCAAAGTTACTTGTGTATGCTAGCTTCAACATCTCTTCACTACGGTGGCCCAGAAGGGTCACAACAAAACATTTTAGATTTCAACCTCACGCTCTGCTGAAAGTTCCACACAAATTATTTTATTTTTTCCAAAAATGTTGCTTTGACTTTGCTAAAAGACGATTGTAAGAAAACAACAAGTTCTAGTTAACACAGCCCATTTTGTCCTTTTTTTTGTCTTAATCTTAGATTAGCTGACCAGCTCTGAAATTGACAAAGTTTAGAGGGGAGCATAAAGTTAGATCGAACTTGCAAGAAAACCCAATTCAATGTACTCATCCAACCTCACTAAGTTGCAAACTTAGCCCTTCCTTTTTATGCCTCTTTGGCATCACATGCTTTCATTAACTTTGAAGGTTGAACGGTGCAGAGATGCACTAGAGGGCAAATCTCCTGCAAAGATCAAACAGAGCTGCTTCTCCCTCGTCTTCGCATCCGGCCAACACTGATATGAACGCACACACATTCTGCTCTGATCATGATCCTTCTCTCATTTGTTTGTGGGAGACAGTCACTTATCGTACCAAAAAAATAGACACCATCTCTGGATGTGACTTTATATTTTCTGTTACATCAGTTTTCCAAAGATTATTTGTTGTATTTCAGACAAGATCCATCAGAGTCTTGTTCTACTTAGCAAACAAGTCATTGTGAATATATAGGAATTATTTCATTCACCAAGATAACATGTATTCTTTATTCACACCAGTCATTTATCTGAAATAAAAGGCAATATTTGAATGTTTGAACTTCTCTAACTGCTAAAATGTCAAATCATACATTTTGGACTTATTTTTCTGGGTGTCAGGTTTTCTTTTTGTATGATTTCAAACAGAAATGTTTTCATAACCTAGCTGCATGATGGCGCTCTCAAGAAGGTCTTGGTTCAAATCCCAGATGGAACCTTTCTGTGTGGAGTTTGCATGTTCTCCCTGTGCATACGTGGGGAGCTTTCTGACTTCCTCCCATAGTCCAAAAACATGCTTCATTGGTTGATTGGGATTTCTAAATTGTTTCTAGGTGTGTGTGTGAGAGTGATTGTGCCCTGCAACAGACTCCAACCTTTCCAGGTTTCCTGCCTTCGCCCATCATTAGCTGCTGGAAACCCCATGACCCCAAAAGGGATTGAGTGGGTTTAGAAGAAAATGGATGGATGTTTTCAGTGAAAATGACTGGAGTTCATGTATGTTATACATTTTTTAGTTTCCCAGATAGTGAAAAATTGCGATTTTTTTTGAACACAGCTGCATTCTTTTTGTTTTTCCCTAAATGCCCCTGCGGTGTTCTGAAACCCGCCGTCAGCGCCCTGCTGTAATTTTTCAATAAATAAGTGCTTGTACGTTATAAATCACCAGAGAGAACTCTGTCAGAGAGAATTCTGCTGTTTGGTAAGAAACGCTGGCAATGGCTGAACTTTTATTTTACCTTAGGGGATGGCGTATACCACTTTGCTTTATTAACCTGATTCTACTTGATCATTTACCTGTCTCTGTTGGATAACCTGACTTTATGAACTGTATTATTCTATGCATTACTGGAATAATACATATTTTTTAAAAAGTTGGTAAGATTAGAAGCATCTTTTCAAACAAAAACATGATTTTTTTTTTAGGATTTTAATTAACAAACTGTATCTGGGTTATGCTTTTATGACTTTAATAAATGTTAGAAAACTAAATGACTTCGGCAGAAATGAAAAACTCCAGGCTTTGAGGGGTCTGTATGTTGTTCAGGTATCATCACATGTTCTAAGCAGCTGTACGCACCTGGATCAGGTGTGTACAGCTGCTTAGAACATGCCAGAGGGTATGATGGGAAACAAGCATGAATGCGACTCTTTTTTTCACTCCCCAAATGCAGCGGGATTTTTTTTCAAAGCACTTTGCTTCAGCTGCAGAGGAACCTGTGGAGTAAAGACCTAATTTCTCTGAGATCTCATCATAACCTCATAACTGTAAGCACTCAGCTCCACATGGTTACATCATTCAATCTGGATGCTTGGAAATAAAAATGACAATGTGGAAGATGATGAAGTTCGAGGATTGTTTAAAAACAAGCAGTACCGGAGATTGGTCAGCAGGGAGCAGAAGTGGGAAGAGAGGTGAAAGGAGGTAAACATACAGAATCATTGAAAAACGTTTTTATTTTTATTTTATCTTGGTGGTCATTGCAGCTGAGCCCTGATCCGTCCCTTCTTTCTGATAAAGTTTCATCTTGATTCTCATCAGGCCCCTGGCAGAGTTTTTCATCTGCAACCCTGTCTGCACATATCTGCAGGTGGAGATGCCGTTGAAGAGTTTATCGCTGCTCCACTCCCAGTGATGATAGCGATGGGAGCTGTTATGTAGTGGAGTGCAACTCAGGGACAGATGGACTGATGTAGACGAGAGATAATGTCTACTTCAATGCACAACTTTATCTCTACCACCGTAGAGAATCTGAAAAGTTTACACCTCTGTTGAAATTTGAGCCACAGAGGAAGTTGCTCTTTCTCTTACCTTCTTCATCTGCTCAGCAAACTGTTGACAGAAAATAACTAAAACCTTGAATGAGCACAGAGGACAACGTGCAGTAAATGTTTAGAACAGCTGCATTTGTGGGCTAAAAAAGATAATCTTATCCACAAAGTCTGTTTGAGATGGGACTGTTAAGCATTCGCAATGGTGGGTTCATGTCTTTTTGAGTTTGAATGTCAATACTTGCCTGTTATAAAACTATATATCTTACAGAGATGCTGCCTAAAATGTGTTTTTGGTGTTTTGAACATGTTCTTGCACACTTTTCTGATAATGGAGGACAGAAATTCCAACTTAAAATTGCATTTTTGAGTATTTCTTTAATAAAAATCTGTGTGAATTGAGAGCAGATGAAAAAAAATGTCAAAAATGTCATTTAAAAAAGGTTGTAGTGATGTAGAACCTAAATCGTCAGGCCAAAAGTTCCCTGCTCCGCTCCATTCTGATCCTAACACTTGCAAACAAGCAGTAGTATGTCTTCATCTTCGTTATCCTTGTACAAGCTGGCATCTGACGGAAAACTGCACGGTTGGATAACTCTAATATTGCTCACCGTTTTTGCTGCACTGGAAATGTTAGGTTGGGGATGTAAACTAGAGGGTGAGAGTGTAAACAAAGGGAGGTTGGGAAACGGGAGCAGGCTAACTCTACGGCAACAGTCCCGCCCACAACTCAGAGGTGAATTTCTGAACAACTACTGCTGTTCTGCAAAAACTATGTCTTAGAAAACAGCACAGGATTTTTGATTTTGCCTAAAAACAGCATAATCATAGTAAAAAAGACCACAGGCAACACTTTTACAGCAGATCAAAAGTTGATTGGACCACAATGACTCAGATAATTTGTATTAAAACTGTTTTACACAAATGCAAATTCTTAAAAGCAAAGATTATTCTTAAATTTTATTAGGATGCAAATATTCATGGAAATCCAACAACCCAAAGTGCTGCAAGGCAGGAATTCCTAAATGTTAATCCGAACTCCTTTGGAAGTAAAGCAAGCTGGAACAGGCTGGAAGCATCGATAAGGGTCTGGCAAATATCACAGAAAAAGCATAAAGAAGGGAAATGAAAGAAATCTAAAAAAAGCAAAGAAAAAAACCCTTTTCACAACATAAATGCTAAAGGTGGCAGAATTTAAGAAAATGAGCATTTCTTCAATCTCTTGTTATTTTTCATCCATTCTGAAGATTTGGCATGGTTGCCCAGAATGATTTACTATATTTTGTATTGTAATTTGTAATTAAATATCGATTTATGTCTCAAAATTTTTTGAAAAAAATCTGAAGTTTCAATGTTTTTTTCAATTGGGCAGCTCAAAATGGAGTCAAATGTCACAACACAACATTTAAACATTTAAAGGGTGCACACCTGTAAGCATCTGTGTAGCTCCTCTACAGTCTGAATCAGCTTTTTTGGCAAAGTATGAGTGCACATCAGTGGAGGTTTACTCTGGTGTCTTGTGCTCTCATGTACAAGGACCAAGAAAACAAAGACAAGGCATGAAGTGCTCACTGTGCCCTCTTTCCCGTCTGCGGGAGGGACGGTGACCCCCACTCCCGGTGCAACTGTCGACCGAGGCCAACTTTTTCCATTGCGCTATGACTGTGTTTTGCCACCCTGGGCATCAACTAGCTCATCACTACGGGTGCAAGGGGTTTGTGGCGATGTCAGCTACCCATCCGACCCGTTTTGAAACACAGACTAAGGAGTCTAACAGTTTGTGTAAATCTTAGTCCATGCTGCGCACGGCCATGCATCCGGTATGCAATGTGTTTCCAAATTGTGACGTGTTTATTTATAGAAAAGTTTTAAATTTCATTCATCTGTTGCATTTTGTACAAAAACATTAATGCCACATCCTAGAGCTTATTATTGTGAAGATCCATATTAAAACGTGGATTGCGGGGCTTTTTAGCGGGCTCAGATACGATCAAGTGAAGCAATTGAAAAATGATTAAACCACAAAATTGGAATTCACAGAAATGATCATTGTATAGATGTATACTCATGGTTTAAAAATGTCAAATATAAAGTAATTTTTGTAGTAATGACCTGAGAAGACTCCCAGAGAACGTGTTAGAACAGTTTACGGCACAGCAACGGAACAACACCCAAAATACGGAGTTGATCAAATGTATAAAACAAGTTAAACACCGCGATCATCATCTGTCAATCATAAAATCGTGCCTCCTCTTCAAGCAAAAATAAATGCTGTTTTAAAAAAAAAAAGACAAACTTAGAAAAATTCCCTCCCTCCAGAGTTGTCATGAATTTATCATGCAGCCATTGATGAAATAAAAAGTTTAAGCACCATAAATTAAGGAGTTTATTTGAGGGGTGAGAAATGATGATTTTAACATGAGAGTCAATGGAAATATGCTCACTCTAAGCACCAGCCTCTCTGTTCATATCAGGTACTACAACATTTTCCTTCCTGCTAGAATTACCGCTAAAACCGGATTACAGTGAAGGATTGTGGGTTTGTGGGCAGGACTGTTGGCTGGGAGTAAGCCTGCCTTCATATCCCATCATCCCTGTGTTTACACTCTCTCCTGCTAGCACAGACCCCCCACAACCCCAACTTAGCATTACTGGTGCCATAAAAATATTAGAGCCATCCAGCCGTACTGCAGTTTTGAACCATGATGCCAGCTCATCAAACGTTTTTTAATGGCTAACTAGGCAAAATAATCAAACCAAGCAAATTTTTTTGTTACAACTTTTTAAAACTTCGAACAATTTTAAAAGGAAGCCGTAAAGCACTTCAATGTGCTTCCTTAAAGATAGATGTTAGTTCCACACAGCAGACTCCAACTGAGGCACTGATTCAAAAACTTCTCTGCAAGGTTTCTAAGAGCAAAAAATTAAAAGAGACCCACAATTATGCAATGTTAATGATTATTCTTCATACTGCAGAGTGAAACCAGAGACAATTTCCACATTGTCGGTTTTTCAACAAAAATGACCGTAAAGCTTCCCTGCAGGAAACATAATGAGCTTCCTCTCTTCATTGACTTCCACTGCCATGTCTACAAATTTCCTTCCAACTTTGACATTTCCATCTGGTAAATCTTTGCTGTAATCCATGAGCATTCAAAGCAGCAGACTGCACGCCGCTGAAGCTTGCTTGTCTCTTCTCCACGGCACATAATGAAACTTGCTTGATGTTTGTTTTATGTTGCATCACTTCAAAGCTTGTATTTTCTTTGTACGTACTCAGAAAACATATTATGCATTTAAACATATAAATGAAGCTGTGTTGCCTAAGAATGTCTCAATATTTAGTGCTGCAAAAAACTGCCGTTGTGGGGCTGTTTTGTCCTGACTTCCTAACAAATATTTCTTTGAATGACTGAATAATAAATGGAATTGGTTCAGAATTCACCTATACTTTTGCACCAGTTGATTTTCCTGTGTTTAATCAGTTAGCGCCCAGAAAAGTACACCTAAGGAGGAGTTAAAATACTTAACTATTTAACCTGTGTGGTCTTATCCTCTTGAGACACTGTGAGAAAACATAGCATTTTTACCTTTTTTAAAATAAAAACAAAAAAGAAAGTACTCCAAACAAAAGCCAGGGTCTCGAAAGTTTAGAATAAAAACTTTTTATAACAGAAGTTTAAAAACATTTAAGTTTTGACATTATCGTTATATCAAAAATATATGTATTGAATTAAATTTTTCAGTAAACAACCACTCCAATAAAATAACACATTTTTGGTGTTTTCAACATATTGCAGCATTTTTTTCACGATGGAGGATATATATATAAAGAAAATTAGGCTTAATATTGCCTTTTGGAGTATTTCTTTATTTAAATTGTTGTGAATCAGGAGTAGACAAAAAATGTCTTAGGAATTTATTTATTTTTTTACATAGAGCATATGCTGTGTGGACCATAAGCTCAGCCCCCTGCTCCGCCCCATTCTGCTGCATTCATTTGCAGACAAAGAGATCCAGGTACGTCGTTGTTTTCCTCGTCTGAGCTGGCCGCTGGATCAAAACTGTACGACTGAATAGCTCCACTATTGCTAAACGTTTTAGTTGCACAGGTAATGTTAGATTGGGGTTGTGAGAAGCTGTAAGCTAGTGGGAGAGCGTGTAAACGGAGAGCTTTCTGTAACTAGGGAAAGAGGGGTGGGTTTGCTCCAAGCCTACAGTCCCACCCACAACTCAGAGGTGAAATTCTAATGAATACCTGCCGCTCTGCAGAAACTATGTCCTAGAAAACTTCACAGACTTTTTTTTAATCTTGGCTAAAAATGACAATCATAATTAAAAGACCACTGGGAACATTTTTACAATAGATGAAAAGTGATAACTGTCCTTGCTTTTGCTGATCATAAGAGCCATAAAATTGTTGGTTTTCAAGAATTCTTGTCTTAAACTGATGCTACTTTAAAACAGCACTCACTAGCATTTTACATTTAAACTTAGGGTACATTAAAACCTGTAATAAACTCAAAAATGTACATAATCCCATATTTCTATGTACAGGTCTTTAGCAGTAACACATGTAATACTTCCGTATTATTTAGGGTATTCAGGGACTACAAGAGGCTTCTTCGTCAGACAACTCTTTTCCTTTATTTTACTTCCGTCACACGTCACATACGTCATCAACTTACGTCGGTGCGTGGAACAACACCGGATGTTACATCCCCCTTGTTTTTAAAAAAAAAACTTCAGTATAGTTGTCAAACTGACGAGACTGTGTAAACCATACTAAACCAGAAAGCAATCAGACTTAGCAATAAAACTTATGGAGCAAATTCAAATCCCGTTTGGATGAACTATTAAACCAATGTTTTTTTTTTCCTTTTTAGTTTTTACAAGGTTTAAAATAACACATTTGGTAACAAGGTTTCAGTCTAAAGAATACGACTGATTTGATTACAGATCTAGAACAACCCTAGGTCTCACTATGCGACCTGATCTGGTAGAAACCAGCTGTGATGTTTCTTCTGGTTCTAACGGGTCTGCGTTAGGATGTTGCAAACGCTCTGTTTCGGTGCTCGCAGGTTTGATTGGGTCAGATGCATTTTTTTCAGGATTAGGTTCTTGCGTCTGTAGAAGGTGACGTCGGTTTCTCCTCAGCATCTGGCCTTCATCAGTGACAATGTTGTAAGATCTTTGTGTGGGTGCTGGTCCAATGACAGTTGCAGGCTTCCATGTCCCAGATGGAAGTTGGAATCGAATTGTAGATCCTTGGGACAGAGCAGGCAGCGCTCTGGCACTTCTGTCATAGTATTGCTTCTGCCGGCTTTGACATAATTGTCGTCTGCTCTGGAATGTGCAGCGAGGCGAAAGGACCGGCTGCAGCTGCTTCTCCGTAGCTGGTAACACAGAGCGTAAGCGACGACTCATCAATAGCTGGGCTGGTGACTTCAGACCATCCACTGGTGTGTTCCTGTACTCCAGTAGACTCAGGTACGGGTCAACTCTTTGAGCATGAGCTTTATCCATGAGAGCTTTGGCAGTCTGCACTGTCTTTTCAGCAAGTCCATTGCTCTGTGGGTACAATGGGCTGCTCGTGATATGTTCAAAGTCCCATGAATGTGCAAAGTTTTTGAACTCCTGTGAGCTGTAACAGGGTCCGTTATCACTGATGACAGTCTGGGGCACACCAAACCTGGCAAACATAGCTTTGAGCTTTGTAATCACTGCGGCTGATGTAAGACTGACAATTTTCTCTACTTCAAAGTATCTACTGTAGTAGTCAACGGCTACTATGTAGTCACGGCTGTTCCACGTGAACAGGTCTGTGGCTATTACTTGCCAAGGTCTCTCTGGGATAGGATGGGATATCATTGGTTCTCTCTGGTGTGAGTGACGCCTCTCTAGACAGATGCTGCAAGATCCAACCAGCGTTTCTATTTGTTTTCCCATCCCGGGCCAGAACAGAACATCTCTCGCTCTCTGCTTGGATTTTTCAATCCCAAGGTGTCCGGTATGTATGCGTGACAACATGTCTGTCCTGAGCGAGTGAGGGATGATTATCTTTTCGCCCTTCAGCAAGATGCCATCTACCTCAGATATCTCATGTCTGTGGTTCCAGTATTCAGCGACGGTGGTTGGGCACCTTTTGCGCGAATCTGGCCAACCTGATTGGATCATCTGCTTCAATCTTGACAGCTGCTCATCCTGTGCGGTGGCTGCTCTTATTTCTGCCATTTTTCTGTCACTCACAGGAGCATTACAGATCACACTGTGAATCTGAAAGTCCATTCCTTCACACAATGTCTGGCTGTCACACTCAATAGGTTTCCTGGACAGCGTGTCGGCGACGGGGATGTGTTTTCCTGGCTTGTGTTGGATGTCAATGTTATACCTTTGAAGCTGCAATATCATGCGCTGGAGTCGAGGTGGTGCGGCGACAAGTGGTTTGCGCATTATGGATTCCAAAGGCTTGTGGTCTGACTCGACAACTACCTGCCTCCCATACAGGTACTGGTGGAAACGCTTACACCCAAAGAGCACTGCAAACAGTTCTTTCTCTATTTGGGCATAGTTTTTCTCAGTGTCATTCAGTGCTTTGGATGCGTATGCTATTGGCCTTTCGTCCTGCAGCAAAACCGCTCCTAGGCCACATTGGGATGCATCCACCTGCAATTTCACATCCTTGGTACAGTCAAAGTACGCTAGTACAGGACCTGGTTCCTGTGTCAGCAGGTCTTTTACACGCTGAAAAGCAACGTCATGATTAGAGTCCCACACAAACTCACTGTTCTCCTTTAGTAGCTGACGTAGTGGGTCTGTTGCTTCTGAAAGTCTGGGTGCAAACTTTGAGAGGTAAGTTACCATGCCCAATATGGTCTCCAGCTCAGATTTGTTGCTGGGAGGTGGCATTTCTTTGATGGCTTTGACTTTATTAGGATCGGGCTGGATCCCGTCCCGTGTTAGTTTGTGTCCAAAATAGCTCACCTCAGGCACGCAGATGATGCTTTTGTCCTTATTCAGTTTTATGCCCTTTTCTCTGGTTCTCTCTAGTACTGCACGCAGGTTCCTGTTGTGTTCCTCTTCCGTGCGGCCGTACACCAGGATGTCATCCACAATGGCGGAAACGCCTGAGAGCCCTTCATATGCTTCATCAACTCTCCGCTGGAACTCATCTTGAGCTGAAACTATTCCAAATGGAAGTCTTTTGAACCGGTATCTTCCATAGATGGTATTGAAGGTGGTCAACATGGATGAATCCTCACTGAGTTTTATCGCCCAGTATCCAGATCTGGCATCCAGTACGCTGAAGTACTGTGCACCCGCGAGCCTCGGTGTGATGTCATCCAACGTAGGCAGGGGGTAATGGGGTCTTTGGATGGCTTTGTTCAGTGGGCGAGGGTCTAGACACACCCTAAGTTTCTTGGTTTTGGGTTTTTCCACTACCACTAGGGCATTTACCCATTCTGTTGGCTCTGTCACCTTCTGTATTATGTCTGTATTTTCCATAGCATCGAGCTCAGCTTTAAGTTGGTCTCGCAGGGCATGCGGGATCCGGCGGGGGGGGCATACCACTGGGACAGCTGAAGGTTTTAGCTGAAACTTACATTCTCCAGGGAATAGACCAACGCCGTCAAAAACATCAGGAAACTCCTCCAGGATGTTTGTGCCTCTCCTGGGTTCTGCAGAAACGACATGTATTAGTCTGACTATGTCGAGGTCCAGACAAGCACGCATGCCTAGGACAGGGGGAGCCTTTTCGCATATTATGGTGAAATCCAGAGGAATGATCTTTTCTTTGTGTCTGCATGTCAGCCTGCAGACTCCTTCTGTTTTCAGTGAATGCCCACCAAATGCAGTGAGCTTGCTGTCTGCTGGGCGTAAAGCGACACTCCCGAACGTCTGGTGAAATATTTTGGCTGGTATGATGTTAGCCTGAGCACCAGTGTCCACTTTAAAACTCATTCTGTGTCTCTGTTTTCCTAGCTCAATTTCAGCATAGGCTTGTTCTTTGTCTGTGTCTTTGTAACATGAAGTAACAGAATCAACGAACAGTTCTGGTTGCTGCTCATCATCCATGACAGTATGCACCTTTCTGGGCTTGTATTTAATATTTTTAGGCTGTCTTTGCGTTCTGCACATCTTGGCGAAGTGGTTAAATTTCTTGCAATTGTTGCACTGGCGTCCCTTTGCTGGACAGTCCTCCATGCGGCTGTGTTGTCTTCCACATGCTCCACATTCTGTGTTTGGAGCCGTCACATTGCTATTATGGCTTTTGAACCTGTGGTGGAACGAGCTTGGCTTATGTGGTTTTTGGCTTATTGCATGAGCAGACTGAGAAGAAATGTTGGAGGTGGCACCTGCCATTACTTTTAGTTGCTGCTGAGACAGCTCATGTGATTTGACGATGTCGATCGCTTTTTCTAAAGTCAGGTCGGGGCCTTGACACAGCAGTTTTTCCCGAACTCGTGGTGAGTTGGTTGCAAACACAATTCTGTCTCTGATCATCTCATCGCTGTTTTGGTAATTACAGTCTTTAACCAGGAGCCTTAAATCCGTTAAAAACTGATCAAAACTTTCACATTCTCCCTGTATCTTCTCATGGAATTTATAGCGTGCAAAGATTGGGTTTGCTTTGGGCGTGACATATTCCTCAAAGCTATCAAAATAAGTTCTCAGTACCTTTCTTTGATCAGCTGTGAGAGTCCACGTGCTGTATACATCTCTGCCTTTCTCCCCAATCCACAACAACAGGTAGCTGCATTTCTCCTCCTGAGATTTATTACGCAGCGGGCCCGAGAACATGAGCTCCACGTGCTGGCGGAATTTTCTCCAAGCGTCAGGTAAATTGGTGGAATCCCAATCCATTCGCGGCATCGGTACGCCGGCGCTCTCCATCGTCAATCGTCAGGTCGATGTGGGCACGCTCCGTTCTGACACCATGTAATACTTCCGTATTATTTAGGGTATTCAGGGACTACAAGAGGCTTCTTCGTCAGACAACTCTTTTCCTTTATTTTACTTCCGTCACACGTCACATACGTCATCAACTTACGTCGGTGCGTGGAACAACACCGGATGTTACAACACAGATCTAAATGAGTATCCCCGTTAGTGTTTAATTCAATGTAAAAAAAAAAAAAACAAAACAGAGGGAGTTGTTAGCAATTTGCCAACAAATATTTAATTAAAGCAATATTAGATTTTTTTCATTGAACAAGCCCAGGAGAACTCTCACATATCCGCAGCAGAAATGAGTCATGGGAACAAATCAACACCTGTATTTCTTGGGATGTCTCAAGTCAAACTCTGTCAGCATCAAAATCACTTAACCCTTGTGCTATCCTAAGCATTTTAACATTGGGAGTTGGGTCATCTAGACCCACTAGACAGTGCTCTGAACCTTTTTTCTTCAATGATTTGTGATCTTCACTGGTGTCCATGGATTACATGAAATCTTTCCACCTTTATCCACCTTTGTCGTGGTAGGGAGAACACTACACACATCAATGTAAGGGTGGGGTTATCTAAGATAGAACAAGGGTTAAATAGGTGGTACAGTGAAATAAATAGGCCAGAGCCGTTTCTGAAATCGAAAAACCTTTGGTAAGTGATGAGCTGAGATATTACATAGACCTATGTCTCAACAAAAAGTATACCATGCACTCTCAAGTCCCACTCCAAAAATCTTTTGATTTCTTTTAAAAAAGTTCCCAGTGGTCTTTTCATAATGATTGTTTAGCCAAAACTAAAAAAAACTGTTGTTTAATAGGACATAGTTTCTGCAGCGTGTCAGCGGTTCATCAGAAATTCACCTCTAAGTTGTGGGCGGGGACTATTGGCGCAGAGTAAACCTGCCCCAACAGATGTCTGCTCAGACGAGGAAAACTTACATGGATTTTTGTCTGCAAGTGGAGGCATCAGAAAGGAGCGGGCAGTGAGCTTGTGGCCCATCTGCTGTGGCACCCATTTCACAGCTACAAGCATTTCCAACAGCATTTTTCTTTGTCTGTTTTTGATTCACAACATTTTGAATAAAGAAATACTCAGGCACAAAATTTTAAGATTCGTTTTCTTTGTATATGTTCTCTATCATGAGAAAAATGCCACTCAAACACATTCAAAAACACTATTTTTGTTGGAGTGTGTCCTTAAGAGCAACATTTATTTAGCTAACCATTCATCTGGATGTCAAAGTTTATCCCACCATGCCCCCTTGTAGTGTGGGAGGTTTCCTTAACCTCAGCCCCGCAAAAGAGCCCGAGCATCAAGCATTTCCTTGTGGTTTTAAATGACCTTCCTGCTCTCAATGCATACATGTTTCTTTCTACATGGATGTATGTTATTCTGTAAATTTGTAGGAAGCTCAGCTGAAACGTGGAAAGTATTTCAATGCATGGCAGGTTAGTCAATATTCAATTAACCAAGTCAGCCGGTCACTGCGACTGTTTATCAATAGCCTTTTTAGCTGCACAGCCCCAACCAATTAAACTTTTTTTTTCTTGGAATGAAAAAAACTTAACAACCTTAGTTCACAAACTCTGGCTGTTCAAGGGAGTCTGCCAAGCTCCCGACCAAAGCCTTAGGTTTGCTTCAGAGACATACATGCATTCAGCAAGTTGTGGAGACAGTGCAGGATTTTGTGTCTTCTGGACATGATGCAGTTATTTGCCCTCAAAGTATCTGTGTGGTTGTTGATGTGAATCTGGGGCACATTGTAACCTCTGACCTTGAAATCATTCATTTCCGCATATTCCACAGTTGAGCGTGTGGAAGCTAAACTTAGCTGAAGGGAGACTGTGTTCTTAGGCTTCATATGTAGAAAAGATTTCGTTGTCTTAAAAGCTTAGCTGTTGTAATGTTTAGGAGAGTTTGAGCAATACCAAAACCCTTTTTAAACTGAAACCAGTGTTGGATCGAACGGTCATCCTGGCTCTGTGTTACTGTGCCATATCAGTTCTTGGTCGCTCAGCCATGAATCGGGGCAGTTCGTGACTGTCTAGACAGTGATAATGATCTCTACAGCATGTGACTGAATGTGCCACTGCTCTGCAAGATTTTGCAGAGAGCAGACATAGAGCAAAAAGCAAACACAAACGTCATACAATATCTACTATATAAAAATAAAATAACAGAAAACAAAAATAAAATTACCATCCATGTTGTCTTTTTTTAAAGTTTTCATCTATAGTGGCTGTTTTAATTACATTTTCTGCCAGCCTGGGGGTCATTGTCATCTTGCATGCAGCTCCTGTGGCTCAGATGCTAAAGTAGTCTTTCTATTTGGCATCAAAGTAAAAAAAAAAAAACTCGCTGACAAATCTTTTCTTTGAGCTGCCCTGAAAACATCTCAGTGTTTTTATAAAAACAATCATAAACTGCAAACGCAATAAAATGAATGAAAGCTCAATTATTATTATATTTTGCATTCATATTAGTTGAAACATGAATTAGTTTCAAATTTGAAATGATCACCTTAATGTGATCATTATTACTGTACTGAGCAAATGTTGTTTATAGAATGGAAACATTTTTGACCTATTATGTCATGATCTGAAATGTGGCACATATTGAGCCAGAAATGCAGACACAAATAGCTGGGATTAAAAAAGAAAAAACTATATATATATAGATATAGATATATCTATATATATCTATATCCATATATATCTATATCCATCTACATATATATATATATATATATATATATATATATATATATATATATATATAGTTTTATATATAGTTTTATATATAGTTATATATATAGTTATATAATTTATATATATAGTTTTTTTTAAAGCTTAATTTTTTTTTCATATATATATATATATATATATATATATATATATATATATATATATATATATATATATATATATATATGAAAAAAAAATTTAGCCTTTTTTTTGCTAGTATTTCTTGCTTTTTTGCTATTTTTGAAACAGGCCAAAAATGACAGAAACCTATTTTATGAGCCTTATGTGGTTTAGTTTACTTCAGTCAAAGCAAGTATTTAATACATTTGATAGAGTTTTGTTCATTTTTAATCTTTTACATTATTCAACAATGTTGATTGTTTATGAAATTGTAGGTTAAAAAAAACAACAACTGCAGAGTTGGCCAAAAAAAAGAAAAAAAGCTGATGTATTCAAGTGGTCAAGGCTGAATGAGAGCCAAAAACATTCATGGTGAAGTCATCTGTACGCCCTGTGGAAGACACAGGGTGCAGCACACCACAGGTTTGGATTTCCTTTCCAGATGCCACTTATTCCATCTTTTTGAGTGTCTTTTTGCTTTTGTGTGAACTCTAATAAACAGTGCGCTGTTATCACCTGAGCCTTGTGAGTGAAACCGCCCTCATGTGCCTGCCAGACAGGATGTGTTTCTGTCTTTAGGAAATAAAAACGTCAACTGCGATGGTTCTGAAGGGTGCAGAAAAGTCTGGGAATGATACAAGAAATTGTAAAGTATGAAAAGCAATAATCTAAGTAAAGTTCAGTGCTGTAGAGGATCGGTGGTGCTGTTTGTTTACTCCACCCACCGATAAACTGAAACTGTATCCTGTCAGTTGTTTCATCAAAGAAAGTTAAGCTCCGCTAAGTTTGGTTGGGAGGCTTGAGGCCTCTTCCTCTGCTGCAGTCCCCCATTGCAGGGCCGAGCCTCTGTCTCTGGCTAAGTTTCCTCTGTGTGTGGAAATGTTTCCCTCTTGGACGCCTTGTGCCAGCCCCCTTTCCCTTCCCGCGATGTGGGGGTGATCTTTCCCAGGACAAAGAGATGAATATATAATGGAATGAAACAGAAGGAGGGGTGGGAGAGAGAAAAAAAAAGACAGTGGGGTCTAGGAGTGAGCGGGAGGAAGGGAAAGTGGAAGCACATTCAAACAGATACGGAGGGCTTGGTGAGTGCTTTTCGAAGGATTCAGAGCTGCCGGGAGCCTCTGAGAGTTGTGACAAAGAAAAGAGAAGAGGCGAGGAGAAATAATCTCCACTTTTTCACATTACAGAGCCAACTGCTAACTCATTACAGACTCCACAGGGTGTGGGATGCACAGGATACCATGTAGTTAGAGAGCAGTTCAGTCCATATGCACCCCCCTCTCCCCTGTGCCTCCACCACTTGGTACGGTCCATTTAAAAGGCTGCATGTTGTCTCAGTGTGAGCAGGGTCCTCTCTGGGAGCAGCTGCTCACAGCACATTCTCCTCGGCGGGAGCATTCACTTACCCCTCCGCCTGCTGGGCTGCATCTTCTCCTCCTCCTTTTTGTCTCTCTGCTCTTTTTGCTTTCGTCTCTCTCACTGTGTCGTCTCTGGCTTGCTTCAAGGCATGCCTTCTCTCTCTGTGTAGTGCTTGGCCACTCAAAAGCTGTAGTAACAGGTAGAATTCAGCTCGATGAGAACAGAGGACGGACTTTCTTTCTTTGGAAGTTCAAGTAAAGTGTTGAGACTTGAAGCGCAGGTGGAGGAAGAGAAGAGTGGGAGCCGGGAGCGTTGGTGGAGAAAGAAAGGGTGTCAGCTTCACCTCCTGGAATGCTCCTCTTGACAACATGCTGCTCTGTGTGGATTTGGTCCTTAGGGGAAAATCCTTAAAATGATGGAAGACAACAAACAGCTGGCACAGAGGATTGATGGGGCCATCCAGTCTGCCAGTCAGGAAGTGATCAACCTCCGCTCTGAGCTCTCTGCCACCAGCCGCAGACTGGCAGAGCTGGGTGCCAGCAGCCCCCCTGCCCTGGAGAACCACCACCATCTCAACCACCACGATGGCACGCTCCACTATCGAGGTGAGCGTCACAGCACAGATTTGGAAATTCGTTACATGTAGACTTGTTTGCACTCATCCAGTCCCCCACGCCTGAGATGATGTGAGAGCATCAACACGTGTGACCAGAGAACAGCAGTGGGAAGAATGTGGAGAATGTGCAGCAGGGTGGCTAATTTCATTCACCCATCCCTTCTGATGGGATTTTCCTCAAACTCTGCATGAAAAAGACAGCATAGGAGGAAGCAGATTGAAAGGAAAGAGAATTAGAGAGACACTGTTATTAGACAGGAGGGGTTGGGGTTAGAGAGCGTGGGCCAGAGATGGTCAGACTTTGGTTTCCCAGGCAGCAGCTGGTTTCCTCTGAGCTAAAAGCTCTGAGAGTGTTGGTTCTGAAAATCTGCTTTCTTGTGTTTAGTTACAGAATTACAAAATATGCTTGAAGCTCTGTCTTGTTATGGTACATTCTTTTACTTTTTCTAGTTGATGAACCAATCGTGAAGTTTTTCCATTTTTATAAGAAAATAGATGAAGGGGAGCCGGTTTAGCTCGTGCTGGCTTGCGGCGCCTTCCGTCCGTGAGACCAGGGTTCGACTCCGGGCTGCTCCCTGTTCCCTTCTCCACCTCTGTGCCGGTCACAAGCCCGGCTTGAGAAGGTTGTGGTTTGAGAAGGTTGCGTCAGGAAGGGCATCCGGCGTAAAACATTGCCAAATTTACCATGCGACTTGTTCGCTGTGGCGACCCCTGATGGGAGAAGCCGAAAGAGGAAGAAGATAAGAAAATAGATGAAGCTGGAACTCTTTTTCTTGGCAACTGAGCCAGCTAAAAGGAAAATTTTAAGTTTCATGTTCAAGAAACAAAGAATTTTGGCTTTGCTCTGCTTCTTAGCACTTTAGAGTCCCACTTAGATCAGATTTTGATCTATTTGAAAATCCTTCCTTCCTATTAATTATGTTGATGTTGTTATAGTAAAAAAAAAGAAGAAATAAAGCATGTGTTGTTTTCTTGGACATAGTTTCTGCAGTGTGGCAGAAGTTCATTAGAAATTCCCCTCTGAGTTGTGGGTGGGGACTGATGGCATGGCGTAAGACCGCCCCCATTTGCCATTCTGCGTATATACCTGTGGAGCTGGTAAGGTAACATCTGGATGGGCAGATGTTTTGCTACCCGGAGGATCCCTCCGTAAGTTTTCCAGCACTTCAATAGTTGTTGGATGCAAGACGGATCCAGATGTGTTAATCTGTGTAACAAATGACTTTGACAAAGCACCAGTTTAGTAAAACAGCAGATGCAGCACTTTGCAGCACAGACATTTAAATCTAAGGTGCATCTCTTAAATAAATGCAGTAGAAACGTAAAAGAACTCTGCTGTGTTCCTGCTGTTCTGGTTGCGTTTTTGTGGGCATTAGGTGCTAAGTCAGCCCTTTCTTTTGTATATGGCTGGAGCTATTGTTTGTTTGTTTTTTGCACGCTGACAGTTGGCCTCATGCTCCCTTTACTCTGTACAGTTGAAATAACTCTGCTGCAGTGAATTATCCGCTGTGTCCATCACTTTTACTTTCTGCGTGTCTTGT
This sequence comes from Oryzias latipes, assembly GCF_053564925.1. Lineage (NCBI taxonomy): Eukaryota > Metazoa > Chordata > Actinopteri > Beloniformes > Adrianichthyidae > Oryzias > Oryzias latipes. Next base: position 10,019,732 of record NC_136241.1, on the reverse strand, counting down.
TGGAGTTACAAAAACAGTCAGCTTTACATCCCAGCATTCCTTCATGTCAGGCCAGTGATGTCACACTTCCTGCTCTCAGAGGCCAGGCCAGCAGTCAGGTGACAGATCAAAACCAAACAGCAGCTCTGCCCCCCCCCCCCCCCCCCCCCCCCCCCCCCCCCCCCCCCCCCCCCAGACAGAGCTCTCACCTCACAAAGAAGACTTAATCCAGAGAACTGCTTAATTTAAACCTGTCCTTATAAGATTTTAAGATTATTCGTTTTAGGGTTCTCCTTCATTGGCCAGTGTGGGGTGTGATGAGCTCGCACCAGTAGCTTTGAGAGATTAAAGTTCTTTAGGTGTTCATCTCTTTCCAAGCCAGGCTGTTGTTAGTCCATTTTGTTTGGCTTTGCTTCATGCAGGATCAAAAGCAGAGGTTATTTAATATGCATGGGATGACTCCTTGCAAATGCATTTTTCTGTGCCAAAGCATCAGTATTTCTGCTGTGTTTCATCTCCCTCATAATGCAATAACACCGCTGACAAACGTCCAACATGACCATAAACACATCATTCACGCCTGCTCCTCCTGTCAGCCCTCAGACTTTGTTCTGCAGTTCAGATCATAATAAAGCCAAACCCCTTTTTATTTTTTTACTTTGAACAAGGATTCACTTCAGTAATTTGGTTTTTCTGCATGTGTTAGCTATTCCCGGAATTTGTGAAAGTCTTGTATGCCTATTAATTGCTGAAATGATCGCATATTTTATCTGTTGACTCAATCCATCACATTCATGTTAAACTTTGTTTAGGATTCTTAAGTGACACATTTTTAAGTCAAAAATACAAGAAAACAAATAGCTTCTAACCTCTTTGCACCAAGGAGTAAAGATTTGTGGCCAATTGAATCTGTGCATGCCAACCTTGTCAAGGCTTTACATTTATAATACTTAGCAAATCAGCGCTTTACAGTCAGTTGGCGGAAATCCTCTTATCACAGACTCATGGGATGCTGCTGACAGTAATCCATAAGCTTTTCTAACACGCCTATAAGGTAAATGTTATTGTAACAGCATTGGCTTTGATGAGGAAGACATTCAGCTCACTAAACAAAGTATGGATGGACATTTAAATATTTAACTTTCTGGTCGAAAGCTATGTTAAAGATGACACATATCTTATAAAATGTAAGAAGAGACTGAGTATAAAAATCTCACTCAGAAAGCTGCAGCCATTCATTTTAGTTTCATTTGCCTCTGAAAAAGGTCAGATTGCAGCAATATTTTATTCCATCATGGAGAATGGAACATATCTAACTTTAAAACACTTACTATTCACAAACTTTTGGCAAAGCATTCATGGTCATCAAATATCACTTCTTTTTTCTCCATATAGGAGGAGCTACAGCAGCTCTAACGCTCTAAGTTGCAGAGTAATTGTTGGAAGGAATCCTCTCCCCATCTGGCCTGAGACTGTCAGAGGCCCAGGTCTCTCATTACTTCATCGTGCTCACAACTGGGAACTTGCCTCCAAACGGTTATTCACTACAGTTCTTTCCCAGTGACACTGTTAGGTCTGAAGAACACCCACATTTCTGTTCACTGTCAAGGGCACAAATACCCTGTTACCCCCCACTTCCCCTCCCTATATTCCCCTGCAGGATTCTCAGGAACGCCCCGTTTGTGGTTAATGCGCTGGATGAGACGCGTAGAGCAAACAATGGCCAGAGAGAGGCAGCCCCGCACTCCCTTTACACTTCTCCCACTTTTTTCCTCTTCCTCCAGACTTCCTCCAGTATAAGAAGTTATCGCTGCCTGGCAGGGGCTCGGGCTCTAACACTGGTGGGTGGGGGAATTCTGTCTTAGTTATGCACAGAGAAAAAGATGCAAACAGCAGGGATGCCATTCAGCATAACTGTTTGTAAGTATGTACATACATACTTACCTACATAGATACACAAATACATACCGGAATTAAAGGCATTTTTTCAAAAACGAAAGTGTGCCTTATAATATGGAGGGCCTTATATATCGATTAATTCCAGTTGTGCTTACTGAAGTCAAGGTAATTTTGAGAAGTACACGGCGCTGTGTCAAATGGCCGACATGTAGGGACTGCTTTTTAAACGTGTTCCTAGCAAAGGTTTAGAGTTAGACTAGTCACAGTAACATTTGTTTTAGCGGTATCTGTCTGTCTTTTTACGTGTTGCAAACAAGGTTGAGAGATACAGGTAATGTGAATACGCTAACATGGCTAACATTTCGAATGGGTCTAATGTGTAGCGTGTTACAAACAAGTTCTAAAGTTACTGTAAACGCAGTTGATAAAGTCTGAATGACTGACAGATTTGTCTCTGACTGTTGTCTCGCTTTATGCTTCTTTTAATTCGGTGCACCGCAAATATGTCAAAAGTTCCAAAATAAACTAATTTGCTGAGTGTGCCCAATAATTAAATACAGTATTTTCCACTCTGTGATGCACACAGTGCATCCAAAAATGAAAATGCGCTTCATAACATGCTGCGCCTTATATATGGATTAATTCCTGTTGTGTTTACTAACGTCCAAGTGATTTGCAGAGGTACACGGCGCTCTGTCAGAATGTCAGTCTGTTTTTTATATCTGAGGAGCAAACAAGGTCGAGTGTTATCGTTGATATGCTAATGCAGTTAACATGTAGCTGTGTCAGGTTGTGTTTTTTTACATGGTACTTATAAGATTTGGAGTTAGCGTAGTCAAAGTAACGTTTGTTTTAGGGCCACATGTGTGGTGAATAGAGTAACTATACAAAAGCTACTAATGTGGCTAACATTAGCTGCGTTTCCACTGACTATGAAATTGCACAAATTGGATTGGCCATAATGAATTCAGCTAATGGAAACACAACAGTTTCGAAAAAACTCAAATTTATCAAAAAAAAAAGTCTTTGCGCTTGCAGGAGGTGGTTTTTGAGGTCTATCAAATTAATATATTTCTCAAAACTGATTCGCAAAATAAATGAGTCAGATAGCAATGGCAATGTGCATCTTGGTAGGAACTGGCGTCGTAGGAGCACTGAATAGTAGTAGTAGGTACTGCATCACTGGAGTTGCCACAGCATCACCCAACTATGCGGTAATGTTGGATCCACTGCTCCTCTGTAAAATCACCAACCACGATTTCCCAAAATCACTTCTTCCGTAGCCGCTCCCACATTACGCCCAGTTTATACTTCAAAGCGATCGCTCATCGCACTAATCGCAGTCAAGGTCTTACAAATGTTGCTTGGATTTGCTTGCAACTGTCCGCAAGAGTGAGTGGCATTTATACATTTCAAGTGATGCGATCGTCTGCAGGGTTTATTTATAATATGAATGACATCCTGCTCATACTCATTTCTGAAAATGCGCTGAGGCAGAGGAAGGTGGTGTGTCTGTCCACTGAGCAGTAACAGGCAATCTAGAGGCTGAAAAAACAGGTGAATTGCATTATCTAATCTAGTGCAAAATATGAGATATATCTATATGAGATATCAGATCTTTCCAGTCATGCTTCATTTTTTTATCTTGTCTGGTCTCTCTGTCTCTCTCTGTGTGGGAAGTTAAGTGTTTCCCATAACTTCTTTAATTCAGTTTTCATCATCTTCAATGTTAAGAAGACAGTTTTATGGACAGAGTTGCTCCGTAATCGCTTACTCTGGTTGCTCGAAATATAATTCAGGTTAAATGACGGACTGAAGCACGGGTGTAAAATTCCAGTTGCGGGTGAAATCACCAGCAGGTAGGGCACTGCGATATAAATCTTTTTATATCACGATATAGTTTTTTTTTCATGTCAGGCGTTAACAATATATATCACAATATAATCCAAATACCTATATTTATCAAATTTGAAGGCTCTGTGGTTCATTAGAGAAATGTATAATCATCAGCAGGTATGATAGGAAAAATATATTTAAAACTAAACAACCTTTCGAAACAAAAGTTCTTCTATCAAGAAAAAAGTTAAATCACAATATATGAAATTATTGTTTTATCACCCAGCACCACCAGCAGGTGTCACATTCTGCAGTGACTGAGACAATGATGATGAGCGTTAGTGCAGTGGCAGAAATCAGAATGTCCATGATGTAAATAACCTTTCACAGCCGCCACCGTGTTTTTGAATGACTTATCGTGTGAGTAATTTTGTGTTTTTTCGCATAATTATGATTTAATGGAAACAGTGTAATTTCGAATTTGCATTTTTTTTTGACATTCCTAGAATTTCAATAAAGTTTTGCGCACATGTGTAATGGAAACGCAGGTACTGCAGCGTGTCACAAATAAGTTCTAGAATTACGGTAAACAGAGTTAATAAAGTTTAACTTATCTCTGACTGTCTCTGTGCGCCTTAAATATGAAATAAGTAAAACAATAAACCATTCGTTATCAGTCAAGTGTGCCTTTTAGTTTGGAAAACACAATACATACGTACCTACATGTGTGCATAAATGTACATATTTAAAATACTTCTTTACAAATGCAACACACCATGAAACCTCCCATTGTTAGTTTTTAACTGTTTAAATAAAAACTACAAATGACAGCTTATCTGGATGTGATGTATAGATCTAGTAGTAGAGAAGACAGAACTACTCCTGTGGAAACCAGCAGAGGATTGCATTCTTTCAGTTTGCTGCCAGCCGGATGCCTCCCAATTTCAGAGGCAGTAAGTCATAGGAACAAAAATGCAGCGGTGCAAAACTAGAAAAATGTACGAATTTCATTTCAGGAAAGTTAAAGCACTTATTTTTGCATGTCAAAAAAAAAGCTGTAGCTATGTAAGGCTTTACAGAATCAGAAAAAGTGAGCGAGAAGTGACTCCAAAGTACTCCAACTATGACACAAAGTCTTGCATGTCTTTCCAGTGTATTATTCTGACAGCACCATCATTGAGACGGATATGTCTCCATAAACTAAAACTATTTCTGAATGCTGTGGAGCTTATTTAATAGTTTTCTTCTCACAGAGCTGAGATCTGTGCTTCTGTCTACCAATGTTTTATTTTTCTGGGTCACTGCTTTGGTTGCTTTTAAACTGCAGAAGTGACTTTAACTGATGATGATCCATATCAGAGTGTTGAATGAATTTTTAAAATGGGTTTCCACCAGATGTAAGCTCTTGGTGCAGCTTAACATGTCAAAAAGAAAGAAAAAAATAGAACATCTGAGTGTGGGAACTTGAATAACATTTTTGAAAGGAAAAAAAATTTTGTTTATGGAAGGGCTCGCTTCCTGTTTTTTTTTTTCTTTTAGACAATTATTTTGTAAAAGATCATAGATCGGTTTGCAAAGTGTGTTGTTCTAGTTTCTGCTTCAAAATAAACTTAATTAATGTTTAAGTTTTGCACTCCAAAAATTTTGGTCGCCTTCTTCCACCCTAAATTGCATTAAAAACCCTGTCCTGGTCACATTTGTTCATTGGCATAATAATGAGCAGAGAAACAGAGAGAAGAGAGGAAATGTGGCTTCTTTCACAACATCTCAGCTCCTCCGGTCATCCCATTAAAATGCATCATTTTCCCTGCAGCAGAGCCTTTTTTAAATCACCTTTTTTGTTGCCTTGGTTGCAGCTTAAGTCCAGTCATCAAAGAGAGTCAGAGGACAAAGCATGGAGGAACATAGTTTTTTTTTGAGGGAATGCAGGAGTCCCTGTATGTACACACAGAGGATGCTATGCATGACATTCCTGAGGAACGGATGGGAAGCAGAACACCCATCTGTCTCTTGAATCACCTGCTCCATGCTGCCACTTTGACTGTTAATGGACTCCAGATATGCAAACACAGGTCCTTCGTTCTGCACTTTTAAACACTCGTGAGCAAGCTGTATATCAGACAGGCTTCACATTATATAACTGCTGTCTATGAACACAAAATAGATGCCGAAAATGTTATTCCGTCTTGCTTAAAAAGTCTTGCTTAAAAATGCATTCATCCTATTTTTCATGCTATAAGTTTCTCCGCAGTATAAGTTGCAGTTGCTAAAAATCCCCAAGAAAGAAGAAACAAATCATATACAAGTCCCACTGGAGAATTTTTTAGGAAAACAAAACACGGGACCATGGACATGTTACCTTAAAAGAAATGCATTAAAATAATAATAACAATAATGGCGTGTTTAGCTGTGTTTAGCTTAGCTTCATGAAACATAGGAGGAATCTGGTATAATAATGCGATTGTGAACACATTCATTCAAATAAACATTGCATGAAAAACACGATAATAAGTCAACGAAAGTCTTTATATCACTTCAAATCACTGAGTCCATTGAATTCTTGATCCTCTGTGTCGCTTTTGAGCAACTGCGCCAAGTCTGGCATAATTTGAGCAGAGCTTCTTCTGCGTTGATGTCAGTAGTGAATATTTATACATATACACACCTACAGGGCCCTTTAGCAGTTGCTGCTATTCTTTTTTTAAACCAGGTATGAGTCGCACCTAAGGGTAAAGCTGCTTTCACACTAAATGTGATTTGCAGATCAGGGGCATTCGGTTTCAATGTTAAATCAATGTACCGACGTGATCAGAGGTCCTGCAGCGCGTTCTGAGCGCCGGTGCATCGGCCTGGAAGCGGCACAATTTGGGTGTTGCGTCGCGTCGAAGTGAAAAGACATGAACTTTGGCATAAGACACGTTGCATCAACCAATCAGGGACTCCGTTTTGGCACGCGATCAGCTGGTGGAGTCTAGAACCAACACAGCGGAGAATCTGTTTTTTTCTCCTCCTGAAGTTTTTAATATTTTACTTTTAGTAAGATTGTCCATTTTATTCTTATTTTTGTTTTTTTCCTTCCTCGGATAAATTCTCAAACTGGGTCACAGAAAGATGGAAGTACCGCTGAAAGACTCAGCTCCTGCAGTAGATAGTGAAGTTCTCCTTACTTGGAGAGGGTCAGAATGATCTCATGAACCCAGACATGGTGACATGATTACCATCGCTTTTGTAGAGCTCTTCAAAATCAATAGACCTAAGCTCTCAACATCCTTTGTGACCTCCATGCATGTCAATGAGATGTACAGACAATGCTCTCATGTAGCAATAATGCAAAAGAATTGCACATGAATTTGTTTAAATACTCGTTTAAATCCTGCAACCAGTTTAGTTTTGACTCTGAAAGGGGAATTCCTGAGAGCTCCACTTTTCTTGGGATTCCAGATGAATGAATTCAGTGCTTCAGTTTGTCGTCTGGGAAACGCAGCTCTCACAAAAAACACAAAAACAAAGAAACCTCAAAACTGACTGAAATTTTATTCTGTTTATGCTGGTGTTTTTGCCCTGTTATCTAAAACCTGACATCAGCACCAACACAGTACAAAAGTTTCATCATAGTGTCCCTGTTGATGCATTATCGTCATCGCCCCCACAGACCTCCTGAAATGTTCACATCCTGCCTGTAAGTGAGCTTCATCGCTGGATTATTTTTGGCTTGCAGCCTGAAGGCATTAGCGTTAAAGCGCTTCTCTCGTTTTTTTTCCTGATGATGGGGTCCTACGCAAATATTTATCAGGTCACCAATTACTGCACCCAATGTTCTCAGACGTATGCACACAAAACGCCATGCCTCCGCTGGAAAGGTTTGGATGTATACATTCCAAAAAAATCCAAGCGCTGCCTGTTGTTAGTGTCTCACTAACTTTTGCCTTAAACCATATGTTCAACTCTGTGCCAGGAGACACTCCTGTTTCTCAAAGCCCGTTTGTGTTGCAGGAAACATTTTTGTGCGTTCCCATTTCAGAGCAGCTAATGCAAAAAGGCATCTTTTGTCTCAAAGCTTCTTAAATGTGCTCGTGGCTTGGAAGCACTCAAATCTATTCTAAAAGCAAATTGCTTTCTTCAAAACATAAATACATGATAAATATATTCATTTCCACATACAATGATCTGATTAGCAAACCCGATAATCCCCTATTGCCATGGATTAACGGCATTACTCTCTTTGAAATTAGGATTAATCAATATTTTTAGAGAAAAAAGAAAAAAAGGCTGATTTGCTTTACCATGAGAAAATACTTTCTAAGGACGTAAATAGCAAATCTTTGCAAAAAGAACATTGTGAAATTGGTTTGAGCCTTTTATTTTGACTGATTAAAAACAAGTGAAAAAAACTTCTGTATGTAAATATCAAATCTCTGGGGGGGGGGTTAAACTAAAACAGGGTTTGAAAACAGCATAGGACACTGAGGTTAGGTTTTGGAAAGATGCACTCATCATTACATCAGCAGAACTTCCTGAATAATGATCCAGGCTGCAAAAAGCTCATCCGAAACAAAAAGTTTCAACTTTTTTTAAGTTGAATCATTTGTAAGAACAAAGTAGTGACACAGGCCTGAATTTACATGATAGTGCCCTTAACTTGACCTTTTGTTGCACGATCTTTAATGGAATTTCTTTAAAAAATCGAATCCTTTCTGCATCAGTGAATGAGATCTCTGCATCCACCGACAGGTATTTTAGTCCACTCCTCATGGGCAAAGTGCTGCGATTGTCAGCAATGTGAAGTGTTTTCCTCAGACAGCATGTTTCAGCTCCTTTCATCAGAATTTTGCTTTTTTGACATTCTTAGTGTTTTATTTGTTATTTGTGTTGTGGATCATTTTCCTTTTGGGAGGCCTGTGATCTGCAGCTGGAACCAAGTTTCACCTGGAAGAACATTTTACTCCACAATGACTTGGAATTTTCTGAGGCTGGCTCCTCAAAAGATGTTGAAGGGAGGTTAGGATGGCATTTCTGATGGCTGGACATAAGGGTGGAATAATCTTCCTTACTGGCAGCTGAACAACGAGTTCCTTTCAACTTACAGTAGTGACCATCACTGGAAGTGGTTTGGGATTTCTAGAAGACAATTTCACCACAGCAGTCTTTAATGGACCACAGCAAATACCGAGCTACTCTCTAGCTCAAAGTATTTTCATCCTAACCCCAAATATTCCAATGTTCCAACCCCACTTAAGTCCTCCTTTTTTTCAAATGATTCTGACCAGAGATGGTAATAGCACATGAAAGATTAGCTGTTCCATTGCTGGGCAGCACAGTAGCTGGTTGGTCATCAATGTCAACACAGACATGTCAATGACGTATATTTTGTAGAGTTTTTGTGTTTCCTCCGTGCATTCCTGGGCTTTCTCTGGGACTTGCAGCTGCCTCCCACTCTCCGTAGCGTTGCATGATTGTTTGATTGCTGTTTCCAAATTGACCGTAGGAGTACATGTGAGTTTGCGTGGTTTTTTAACACACTAATTTTCTCAATTTGTCACATACGAATGCACAGACGAGATAGCTTTGTGTCAGCTGGCAGCTCCCCGTAAAAGCTTATATTGCCAGTTTCCCACACAAAGACCTCTATAGATGCTACTGCTTACCATCCCTCTGCAGTTTGGTCCACCTACCAGCACTTTTGAGCCGGAAGGCAAGTGATAGGGCGACATCAACTTAATTTAGAGCCATACAGGTCAGAGATGAGAAAAAACTTCTTCGTTTTTTGGTTTTTTGGTTTTTTTAATGTTAATTTAAATAAAAATAAGAAAAACAAAGCCTCATGAACATTTTCCATATTGTAATGATGACAAGTCTCCCATAAGCTTAAGAAGAGTGGCATGTCCAATAATCACTCTTTAAGTGTGCTTTGTGCAATTGAAAAGAAAACAAGCTCTTGACCAAGAGTCAGTATGTAAGCAGCAGCAAGCAGGAATGTTTCTTTTTTGTGTGGTATTGATCTCTGTATTGGCGTATTGCAGCCTGTCTGAGGTGTTCCACACCTCCTGAAACCTGGGAGAAGCTCCAGCGCTCCCGCAAGTGTGAACAACACAAAACTTATGCAGGAAATGTTATTTCATCTCCTTCGCTGTCTGTAAAGGAACATACACCTCTTTTCTCACCTTTATGTTTGGCTGAGTCAAAATTCATTGTATAGTTGCAGGAAGCCAAATGGATTTTTTGTTCATGAGTCGTATGCAGCAGCAAAGACAGGCTCCATTACTTACACCTTATGAGGTTAATGTGAGCCACAGGGCCGCAGAACAACTACTCCTCTGTCTAGGGACTGGACTGCTGGAGAAAAAGTATTGCTGTCTGCTGATGAGTCTTAAATCAAAACACAGAGAGCATGAAATGAGGGAAGGAAGGGCATAAAAATGTGGAGTTAGAAGAAAAGACGTCATTAAGAAGATTCTGGATTGGTACATACAGAAGCTTTTCTCAGGACTGGATAGTCAGTGGCATCATTTAGGAGTTATTATTGCTGGGGGAGGACTATGGCAGTGATTTAAAGGTGTTTGAAAAATGGCTGTTCTGTAAGGAGAAAAAGAAGAACTAAAAAGACTTGTGATGAAGAACTGGTTATTATCGAAGAGCAATAAGTTCTTTTTTTTATTACATGTAGTTAAAATGTTCAACACTGATCATCTGGATAAAACTTTAAGCAAAAGAGACATTTTTGCCTTCACAGTGCAAGCAGACTGAAGACTCATCACTGATGTTTTATACCATAAGCTGAGAGAGAAAAGCAAAGTACAGGATTTAGATTATAGAATCTTTTTTACCCAGACGTCCTTAATCCAATCTATTCTATTTTATCACAGGTAAAGAAACAGACAAAACAGTTTTCTTAGAACTTTTCACACTGATAAACTACAGTAAAAAATAAAAGATTTTTACAATTTTGAAAAACAATGAGGCTAATCAAATGCTATAATTTCTACATACATATATTTATAAGTGTTTAAAGAGAAAAACGTTGAAATAATACGTGTTCAAATCTAGTATGTACGGTGGCCCTGAAGTGCAAACCATTCAACAAATCACTCGATACAAAAACATTTTTAAGATCACAGCAACAATTTAAAAAGCGTATTACATTTTAGAAAACAAAACAAAATTTCAGAAACCAAAACATAAAAAAGAAAACAGAAAAAAAAGAAAAAAAGATTTCAGAAAAAAAAATTAATTTCCAGAAAAAAAAAAGAAATATTACAAAATGAAAACATTTCAGAAAAAAAAAAAAATTCCAGAAAACAAAATGAAATAAAAAAAAATGAAAAACATTTCAGAAAAAAAATGAAATATTAAAAAATGAAAAACATTAAAAAAAAAAAAAAAAAAAACATTTCAGAAAAAAATGAAATCTTCAAAAATGAAAAACATTTCAGAAAAAAAAATGAAATCTTCAAAAATGAAAAACATTTCCAAACCGGAAGAAGCAGGTACTATGGGACAACGCTGATTGGATGATGTTTGTCAATCATTTGAACTGAAAAGTATTTTAAATGAAGCGATGACGGATTTTATCGTCCAAACAACAATGTACTATAATAATCCACGTATTTCCCATTTACATATTAAATCAAAAATGCAGCAAACAGATAATGAAGGTTTAAATTATTTTTTGAATATTTCGTCTGAAGCAGAACGGTCACCCGGAAGTAGTTTGTGTGGATGACGTCCGTTCTGCAGGTAAACAATGAAAGGGACGGTAAAACGTTAACATAAACGTTAATCTTTGAATATTTAGCGGATGTGATGACAGAACGCACCCAGAAATATCAACACCAACCAGGTTTACAAATGTTTCAAAATGTCGTGAGAAGATTCTGTCTAAAGCAGCAGCTGCGAAGAAACGTGTGTTAAAGACGGCGCACATCAGGAAATGCAGTCCCGCCATCCACAGATAAGGTATGGAGGCACATTTGTTTGATCTAATAAATGTAGCGTTAAACGTGATTTCTAGGTGGGTGTTTACAGACAGATCCAAGATCCTTCAGTCATACGTTAATGACAGGTTACCTCATCACCTGGAGAGGGGGGGTCACGTGGGCAGGATTCTCAGACAGGTGTACCAGCGGCATAAATCAGCAAAGCTGTCAGGTAAACTGCAGCAGTTTGTGTCTCAGAATAACATTTATGAATGCTTCTTATTCACACTATTAAGATCTGTGACTTTAGAGTGTGTCAGTGCACAGAAACATGACAGTAAATGACTGGATGTGCACATCATCAGACACGTCCAGGTGTGTAACTAACGGTGGCAAAGTCTGTAGTGTAAAAGAAATCTTTAAAAAAAACGTTTTAGTCTTTCAGGCAGAGGAGGAATACCAAATTGTTTTAGAATCTATTTTTTATAAGACTGAAATAATGTATTTTATTCTGAGTTTGGTGTTTTGACCCCTCCCTAATGAATTTCTGGTTTAACCCATTTTCTCCTCATTTTGATGAACTCAACTTTTTCCTGAATGAAAGATTAACGGCAGCTGATGTTTTTCTGTCAGGGATTTTTAATTTATTAATTTATTTCTGTCAGGGATTTCAATGGAGCTGGAGTCCAGTGCAGAGGAAGCTGCAAGCATGTACGAGCAGGAACTGGGGTCCCTTACCTGTGCATCTTCCTCTGGATGTGATGCTGAGCAGCAATGTGGACAAAGCTTCCCTGACATGACTCTTTTTGATATAGTTGTTAAGCACAAACAGACTTTCCCAGATGCATTTTTTCCTCTAATAAATGTAACTGACAGGTACGCTGAGTAAATGCTGATTGTAAGCGCAACATTTGATTGACTGCATGAAGAAGCCCATAAAGGAAAATCCACAACTGTTTCTTTGTTTCTGTTATTGAATAACGTATTCATGTTAAGTTTTCAATAAATATACTGCATTTGCTATGAAACAAATTTGTTTATTTTCATATCCATTATTACAATCCTCACGTCAGCATTCAGTTTTTTTCATTGACAAAGAAACATTTCTATACAACAGCTTTGAAAGTCAAACATCATCTTTGTTAATAAAGCTTTAAAACCTAAAATGGTAAACATGGAAAAACTCCTAAATGAAGCAAGTCTAATAGGAACATTTTAAACTGGAGTTTTGCTTAAAGGAACATTAAGTTGTTTGGAGTTGTACAAGTGTTTGATGCGATTCCTCAGATGTGATTTCCAGATCATCAGCCCGACGCTAAAGCCAGGAATTGTGCTTCGTTTTTCACTCCCCACTGCATCATTTACAACTAATCAGGCTTATGCAGCAGGTTAAAGACTTTTTTTTACAGGACCTGCAACTTAAAAAAAATTAGATATTAAGGTTAAATAATATTTATTGATTACATTGCACATAAATCATGGTGACTTGCCTTTACACTGCACAATGATATGAATGACTTTAGTCTTCTTGTATTCCCATGTAGAGCTGCCATCTGTTCTTCTGCAGCTCAAACCTTTCTGGAACTTCGCCTTGAGTAACTTCACCTGCAGAAATATCACATGTTAATTCAATTAAGTATTTTATAAACTTTTAAAGTTCATTTTTAAGTGTCAGTATATGTATATGCATGGTTCAAAAATATACAATGCACTTTAATATTATTTCCCATAAGAACTTGTTTACCGATTTCAGTCTTAAAGTCGATTTTTAGCAACACTGATGCCATATAATTACTGTAATTACTGTATAAATCACAGAATCAGGCTGGCTCGGAGCTTTTTCTCTCATGTTGTCACCGAAAACGGGAACGGCTATCATGTGAAGACGGTTCGTCTCCATCGGGTTCTTTTTGCGCATGCGCAAGATAAAAAGAAATTATCTTTTCAAAGCAGCACTTTAACATCCTAAAATTAACATCCTTAGAGACATGTGACTGACAAAAGAAAAGATCACAGAATTGATACTTACCTAAAGATGATTAACAGCGTGAACCTCGCAGCCGTAGACATTAGCGCACAGCGTTCAAAGTAAAAGTGCTCACAAACTACTTCCGGGTGACCGTGTGTCAGGCGAAATGTTAAAAAAATAATTTTAAAGTTCATTAACAGTTTGCTGCATTTTTTATTTGATATATAAATGGGAAATACGTGGATTATTATAGTACATTGTTGTTTGGACGATAAAATCCGTCATCGCTTCATTTAAAATACTTTTCAGTTCAAATGATTGACAAAAATCATCATCCAATCAGTGTTGTCCCATAGTACCTGCTTCTTCCGGTTTGGAAATGTTTTTCATTTTTGAAGATTTCGTTTTGTTTTCTGGAAATTCATTCTGTGTTCAGAAATGTTTTTCATTTTTTAATATTTCATTTTTTTTTCTGAAATGTTTTTCATTTTTTAATATTTCATTTTTTTTTTCTGAAATCTTTTTCATTTTTTAATATTTCATTTTTTTTCTGGAATTTTTTTTTTTCTGAAATGTTTTTCATTTTTTAATATTTCATTTTTTTTTCTGGTTTTTGTTTTTTCTGAAATGTTTTCATTTTTTATTTCTTTTTTTTCCTGGAAATTAATTTTGTTTTCTGAAATGTTTTTTTTTTTTTTGTCATTTTTGTTTTTCAAGTTTTGGTTTCTGAAATTTTGTTTTGTTTTCTAAAATGTAATGCTGCTTTTTAAATTTTTTTTTTTTTTTTTAATTGTTGTTGTGATCTTAAAAATGTTTTTGTATCGAGTGATTTGTTGAATGCTTTGCACTTCAGGGCCACCGTAAGTATGTAGTAAGGTAAAAAAACATTTAAATTCATTTTTTTATCTGAGTAGGCTACATCGAAGTTTTCTTTGAAAAGCACACTAGCTGCACCATGTTTTAAAGTCCAACTCCGATCATCTTTTTATCTGTTGTCAAAGTGTTCCTTGTGGTCTTTTCATTTAATGTGCCATTTTTAGCCCCCCCCCAAAAAAAACGGTGTCATTTCATAGGACATAGTATCTGCAGAGTGGCAGGAGTTCATTAGAAATTCGAGTCAGAGTTGTGGACGACACCGATGGCATAGAGAAAGATCACCCCCATTTCCCATCTTCCATCTGTTAAGTCCCTATCCTGCTATCTTACAGTCCCCCACAACCCCAACTTAATATTACTGGTGCAACAAAAATGGGGAGCAATATGGAAGCTATCCAGTTACACCGTTTTGGGCCAGATGCCGACTCAGACGAGGAAAACGAAGACAAGTGGATGCATCGCAATTGAGCAGAGCAGGGAGCTTGTGGCCCACCGATTGTAGTTTGTACTAAACAACTTGTACAAACTACAACAACTAAAAGAGATAAAATATCTAAAAAGAATATGCTGCTTTTGCCCAAATAAAATCCTGGAAGCATTAAAAGGGAATTTTAAAAAAGGGGTCCAAGACCTCAGAAAAGGAAAACATCTTCCCATCATCCCATCTGGTTTATTCCTAAAGTCTAATTGTACCAATTTTAAAACACAGTAACTGGCCATAGAAGCCTCCATAGGGTGATGTTTAACACAATGTATAGTTTCCTATTCACACGACTTAAACTAGAACCCTGAGCACTCAGGCAGAAAGCACTTCCTGTGTTCCTGAATGGACTCACTGACTGCTCCATCTGGACTCAATTAGAGGTCCAAGTTTTCAATGCTAAGCCCAAGTGACCATTAATTCCTGTTAATCAATTTTCCTTATTAGTCATGTTCTGACCTTTCAACAAGTTAACGCAAGTCCAGTGGGAATTCAAGGGGCTCTGCTCACACTGCGTCATAAATAAATAAAAGTTAAATGAATGAAAGCCCTTCACTGTAAATAACAGGAGGTTTTACTTTAAGAGTCTTGCAGTAGAATGTGACACTGGTCACATGTCCTTATTTGAAAAAAAAAGTATACCTTTATGTGCTTTTTAAGAAGGGAAATAGTATTTCTTTGTTCTTTCTTTCTTCTTTAAGCTGAGAAGAAAAAATCTCATTTCCTTCACCAAAGGGACATGTCATCCATTTACAGCAGCGTCTTAACACACAACTTTTAAACAATCTGTGTCATTTCCGAAAGAAGGAATGCTTTACAGAAATGTCTTCCATCTCGCACAGATAAACTGTTTGGACAGCTTGAGAAGGCCACGCAAACAGCGAGCCTCTGACAACAGTTCAGCTTTTTGTACCAAAATATCGGAGTTGTTTCATTGTTCTTTGTGCCAGAAACAAGGGATGGTGTTGCGAAACAAAGCTTTAGCTTTTGTGAGAGAAATCACGCCAGCCTTGATGTCTCCATATTGTTTTCCTTTAGCACTGTTCCATTTTTCTCATTTGAAGAGGACAAACCTTTATTTGTTTGTTCTTTCACATCTTTGCACCAACTGTTACCTGAAGTAGAACAAAACAGTAAGGTCACATTTACAGACAAAAGATGCTGTTCACTGCAGACCAAATAATGTCAGATTTTTCTTTTTTTGCTGTTGAGTGACAAAAACAATACTAACATATATAAGGGTCTCAGACAAACAAGCAGGCAAGAGGCTACAAAATAGATAAATGGTTATAAAGGCTACCACTCAGACTTTTAGCAGACCAATAAGAAGAGGAGCAGCAGAGGGCTGTGGGGTTCAAGTAATGAGTGTGCGGTAATGCACCTCCACACCTTAATTGGTTTGAATGAGCAGACCGGAGAGGCTCTCCATCACACAGTGGATGAGCTGTCTGTCAGGTGACAGACCATGAAGAGAAAACTAATTGGTTCTTTCCTCCAGAGACAGCCCCTGTCTTTCCTTGGGAAGCTGCCTGAAACATTGGCTGTTTGCTGATTCAGGTCCCACAAACCTGAATTTGGATCTTTTTCTGGATCTGCTGGCAAAAAAGTGGCATCCACAACTATATATCTAATTTCCAATTTAACTCCTTTTTTTGTCTGGTTACTCTAGGTGGAACTAGAAACATTTGCAAGAATCTTTGCGTGTCATCAAACTTTAAAAATGCAGAAAAGTGCATCTAAAGTAATGTGAGCAGAAAAAGCTGTTGATGTTTTAAACCTTGTGCTAACTTAGGCACTTTAACATTGGGAGTTGGGTCATCTAGACCCACTAGACAGTGCTCTGAACCTTTTTTCTTCAATGATTTGTGATCTTCACTGGTGTCCATGGATTACATGAAATCTTTCCACCTTTATCCACCTTTGTCATGGTAGGGAGAACACGTCAATGGAAAGGTGGGGTCATAGGATAGGACAAGGGTTAATCAAGTATGAAGCCTCAAGTGTTTCTTTTGAGTAAGCTGATTTATAAGGGTTTCTCCAAATATGTCTCAGGGAGTTGAATAAGAGCCCAATTTTTAAACATATGTTTGTGCAATTATTTTTCACATATCTGCTTGAACTTATAAAAGCTTTACCTGGTGCTGGACTTTTCAGTTAAGGAATGGTATCTTGAACTTTATTGATCTGTGCTCAGGCAAGGTTCCAATGTGGTGGCCTTTAATGTTTAACTGGGACCCAGTCTTCCAAATGCTGGAGTGTCATATGTTGCAGTTCTTCAAAAAACCACTGGAAGCTGTTTGTAAAAGGAGTAATGTCCTATTCACCCCACTGTTTAGACCTCTAGTTTCAAACCAATAATGTATATACAGAAAGGTGTCCATTTTTTTCTATTGATTATTTTGTTAGTTTATGGCCGCTTTTTAATCAGCTTTTTTGGTTTTATTGGAGCTAATTTTCTCATTAAAACTGCAACTTTAATAATAATAACAATTGATGCTTTATTTATCCCATAATGGGAAGTTCTCCTACGCATTTGACCCACAAAAATATGAGCAGTGAGCTGCACCTGAACCACACTCAGGAGGCAGTAGCGTCAGGAATCAAACCCTGGATTCCTGCTTGGCTGCCCCTTACCTTACGAACCGAGCTACCCAGCTGCAAACTTTATTGAGTTGAATAGAGTAAAGCTCAGTCAATGTGCACATCCCAATATTCATTGGGTGAAATAACGACACATTTTTGCAAAAAGATTACAGAATAAATATTTTATAGCTTTCATAAGTGTATACAGAAATGCTACCAAGCTAGCTGAAACCACCATTAGATTATCTTTATACGGTTCCTTTGCAAGTTTTCAGTTTTATACAGTTCGAAGCAGGTTCATTTCACCACCTGCCCCCTTTTCTTTGTTTTTTTTCTTTTACTTTGAGCTTGAATAAAAGTCTGAGACTGGGTGGCAGGTGACCTTTATCATAACCTCTGTGCCCGCCACGGTGTTGTTGTCACTCTGTAACCCTTGTGCTATCCTAGGCACTTTAACATTGGGAGTTGGGTCATGTAGACCCACTAGACAGTGCTCTGAACCTTTTTTCTTCAATGATTTGTGATCTTCACTGGTGTCCATGGATTACACAAAATCTTTCCACCTTTATCCACCTTTGTCATGGTAGGGAGAACACGTCAGTGTAAGGGCGGGGTCATCTAAGATAGTACAAGGGTTAAGGACATCTTGGCAGGTTCTTCTTGTGACTGTTGACCGATGTGGACCAAAACAGAGTCAAGCTCTTCTACAGCTGTATAGAACAGAACCCGGACCTGTATAACTGTTGGAAGTTATGTTTCTGCTGCAAAGTATCTTTTCATCTATTAATGCGTCAAATTTCTGGGGATTTCAGAGTTTTCTGTGTTGTGGTACAATCATACATCACATCATAAAAATCAGCTGTTTGCGCACAAAAACCCAGTGAAAGACGGAATGACTAGGGAGAAATTGTATTCTTGAAAAGTATCAGTGTCTTAAGCCTTTGCATGAGTATCCCATCTGCCTGACTCAGATTATTCGCTGAAGCCGGATTTATGGGTGGTTAGACCGGCAGGGGGTTCACAATTAGTTCAGGGTGGTGCAGAGTCTGTCGTTTAGTGAGGAGGGTGGTGGAGGATTGAAAAGATGGAAGGGTTTAGACTGATCCTGATGGTAATCTTTGTCCCATCTTCAATTGGAGTCCTTCAGAGCAGTACTCTGCAGTAGCAGCACAAGAAGCTAGACGAAACAAGAAGACGACAAAAAAGACTAGACAGGTTTATATGAATTTTCTGCTGAGAAAATGCTGCGGCCCAGCTGTGTACCGTGGGAACTGTATGAAGCTGAGACAAAAGCAGGTGAGCAGAACTGTTATGATCTAGGGGTACAAATCCAGTGATGCTCAGCATCCTTCAGCTGCTGTCCACCTCTGACCTCTGTGACTGACTTTATGCTGCGGCACTGCGGTAACTCTGATTTATGCAGTTTTGCTTGTTTAGCCTCGTAATGTGATATTAGGTGGATATGCAGGCCGTGCATTTGTTTAACCTTGTGGTCAGCAAATTATTGACATCCAATACAAAAGCCTCTCTTCTGTTTAAAGAGGGAGTGCATATTTATATATGCTTGTGTTGGGACGACCAGTTTCAAGTCTTTTGTGTTTTTGTCGCAGAAAATGGGAGATAATGAATAAAAATGAAGTGTTGCTCAGACTAACTGTGTTTTTTATGGAAGAAGATTGGGGCTACAGAAATAAAAAAAAGAATTGTTTGACTTTATTTCTTTAAAGATGCTTAGTTTTTTTTTTTTTATTTTGAAATTATAATCTAAATTCTAAAGAAAAAAGATAGGAATTAAAAAAGATAAGAGTTCTGAGATTAAAGGAAAATTAAAGGATTAAAGGAAAAGAAAATTCCACATTGTATTGGTATAGTGAAGGTTGGAAGTCTGTTTCATTGTGAAACCTTCAGAAAGGCACTTTTCTAGTTGTATTTTGATCTTTTACTGTGCCACAATGTCACAAATTTAAATGCAAATATCTCAAAATGAGGGTTTTTACAGCAATTATTAGGTACAGATATAGATGAATTAGGTTAATTCATTACAGGTCAGGAATAGTTAATCGGACAAAAAAATGTATTGCATGACAGCACCAGTTACCATATTGACAGAATTTAAGCCCCTTCACTGATGCTGAAATGTTGTTTCCTTAAAAGATTCCGAAGTTAAGTCTGCAGAAAACAATTTTGGCTTTGTCAAATTGTGTTTTGCTTAAACTAGCTTAAAAGAAATTTCTTGTTTTTATTTTTGCTTTTCTGTTTCAAATGTAGGAGTCCATTATTATAATGGTGAAAGTTTTGTGGAAACTGTTTTTCACAACTAAGCATTTCAAATTTTGGAATGGAAATTAGTCAATATCTATTTTAGCACTGAATTAGAAGTTAAACAGAATTGTAAATTGAAATCAAATAGATTCTGTATTTTGCCAGCCCCATATTTATGGCAATGGGACAATAAGGACATGGGAAGGTGGTGGAGTGATGGTTCCCTGGTTAGTGATATTAACAAAGGGTCACAGATTTCAGTCCAGAAAGCAGCCAGACCAAAACCTGAGTAAAACAGAAGCCCAGCAGCGCACGCTCCACTTGTAATCCCACAGAAAGGGTAACTGTGTGAGTGTGAAGGAGACATCATTCAAAGCCAAAGTTTACTCTCAACAGACTTCCTCTGTATTGGGTGAAAACTTTTGCACTTCAGCAAAACATATACTTGTTAAAGAACCAGCAGCAGAGCCTTTAATTACAATAATAAAAACAGTATTAATAAACAAATTCTTTCATTCATTCATCTTCTATTCCGTTTATTCCCTTTCGGGGTCACAGGGCTGCCGGAGCCTATCCCACTTGTGGGCGAAGGAAGGGGAAACCCTGGACAGGTCACCAGTCTGTCGCAGGGCCACAATCACACATTCTCACACACTTTCACATTCACACTAGGGGCAATTTAGAGTAACCAAGTAACCCATGAAGCATGTTTTTGGACTGTTGGAAGAAGCCGGAGACCCCTGAGAGAACCCACGCATGCACGGGGAGAACATGCAAACATACATAAAACAGACAGACATAAAAACATAAATATGAAAATACAGAGGATGAAGAAACTACTGCTCAATAGAGTTACAGCTTTAAAGAGAACGCTGTTCCAAGTGAATGAGTTTTGAGATGGGATTTAAGGACAGGAAGCGAATCTTTGATACGGAGGTCTGAAAGATGTGAGTTCCAGAATGGAGGAGCAGAGCGACAGAAAGCTCTGCTCCCCACGGTGCTGACGGAGGGCGGAGTGAGGCGGATGGAGGACGAGGACCCCAGAGCGGGTGGAGATGAGGATATGGAGAAGGTCAGTCAAATATGGAAGCGAGAGGTGGTAAATGACCTTGATAGATAGAATGCAGTGTTTTGAAAGGAAAAGGGAGCCAGGGAAGTTCCTTCAGGAAGAGGGTAATGTGGTGCAGACATGCTGTGAGGCTGGTGAGGCACAGACTCTTTCAGAGTCAGATTTACAAACATATTTGCAATGCGTATGATTGTATTTCATATCTCATATTAGCAATAAACATAGAAGGTAAATATTGGGCCAATAAAGAATACAGAATGTATAGTGGCTCTGTATGCCTCTAAATAAAAACCAAGGTGAAAGCTACCGGCAACAGCCTATAACATAAACACAGCACCACGGATGATGCATGCTCTCTCACACAAACAGGCACACAGAATTTGCACACTGGTCTAACCTTTACTTGTAAATTAAGTCCAACTTCTCTCCTTCTGGAAAAAGATCTCAATGACTTCAATGCAAAAGTCCTCCTTATCGTCTTTCAGTTCTAGAAGTTTTAGTGAAGATGTGTTGGCCCAGTATTGGCAGTCCATTCTTTATGACTTTACCTTGAGATTGAAAGTCCAACTTCCACACATTTTTAAATGATATAGGCCCACATCAGCCATTATGGGTATCAGTCAACCAATAGTCCTGCCCTAAACTCTGAGGCGAATTTCTAATGAACTCCTGCATATGATGATATGGATGATGATATCCAAACTTTTGGTTAAAATGATGAACCAAAAGTCATCATCCAATCAGTGATGTCACAGAGTACCTACCTTCCTGTTTCGTTTTTAGTCATTCCATTTTGTTTTCTATAAATTAATTTTGTTTTGTTTTCTGAAATGCAATGCTGTTTTTTTATTATTTGTCTTGTTTTTAATTATGGTGATTTTTCAAATGTTTTTGCGTCAAGTAATTTGTTGATAAGATGTGCACTTCAGGGCCACCATAAAAACGTCAAGAAAACTTCAGTTAAACAAAAAGGAATGAAAATTAAACAATTCCATTGAACTAACAATTAGAAACATTTGAATGGGCCTCGCACCACTTTGTTTTGGAATATAGGGCCCCAAGGTCGAAAAGGTTCTGATCCCCTGTCCTAGAAAAAGTCACAGGTTTGGGGATTTCGCCTAAGAACAGCATAATCAGAATTAAAAGAACACTGAAAAGGCTTTTATAAAAGATCAAAAGATGATTTTAAGGAATGTTTGTCCACTCTGAAAAAGACCAGATTTTTAAAATGACAATGTAGGCCCCTTCTTTTTTTTCTTCTTGTCTGCTCCATCTGTTTTCAGATGTTCAAGAGCCCAAGACTTGATAGCTTCTTGTGGCAATCTGCCCTGTGGGGCATCCGTCGTATCGCCCTCAGAACCTCAGTGCTCTTATTACTGCAGCCACTCTCCCAGGAGCGAGTCCCAGTGGATCGAACAACTGCTGATCAGTGACGCAGAGCCCAAATGGAGGGATGTGACAGAGGCAGGAGCGTGACAGACTGAGAGGGGCTATTTATCACTGCTGGAGTTACACTACATAGACAGGAGAAGAATCCCTTATAATGATGAGCCAAAAAGGAAAAAACTCATATGAGACGAGGCGCTCGATGAGTTGAGGGATTTAGGGGAATTTTGAAACTTATAGAAGAGGTTGAATGATGAAGAGGAATTCAGGAAGAAGGAGGAGTGAGGGGGAGGAGAGGCTGTTGGATTCACTGCATGACTGCAGCACAGGAGGCGACGTGTGAACGGCAGGCCAGATAAAGAGTGTGCACACTGGCATATGGAGAAACAGGTCCTGTGTTGCTTTCAACACAGTACAGCTAATGAGATGACATCAATCACTCAATAGACCGCCAAGCCAGTGAGCCATTATCTCTACTTTCACTCCACCACAACACGCTGAAGGTCAGCTTCCTTGATCAGTGGGGATTCATCTGCCTTTATCTGTAATCATCATTACATTCTGCAACAAATAGAGAAGATTTGAAAAAAAAAGAAAGCATTATAAATGAAGATGAAGGCCACATGGCAGCAGGGGAGTGAGAAAACAATCATTTGTTCTCCTCGTGCCACATTTAAAATCTGCACAGACTGTGCCCTCCAGGAAATGAATTCATCTGGTTTTTGGATAAAACTCGTCACCAAAAGATTGCATCAGACATTTGTCCTGGCAGCTGCCAAAAAGGCTGTCTTCCACTGAGGCTAAGTTTCATCAGATATGAATACTTTCGACTTTAACACAAAAGTCACATCTAAGGTTTTGCTCCTGTTACTGCGCTCCACATTGTGTTTCTCACTGTTGTTTTTCTCTTCACATCTTGCTGCTTTTATGAGGTTATCCCCCTCTAGACTGTTCTGTTCTGTGGATTATGCAATAACCTTGATAGCTGTGCATAATACATGTTTTGGTGAAAGTTTAAAGTTCAAATATCTCTGTATCAAATATAAAAATCTCACACAATTCATAAGATCCTACCTGCTTTACACAGAAATGTTTACCCCGATCCCATGACAATGTTACTTTAGACATGCTAGTCCATTCGTTGACATTTTTCTTAATTGTTATCTTTTGTATCGATTTATTTTAACAATTTTATTCATATAATAATTTGTGGTTGATGATGCGATTCATTGTTAAATTTTGGATCATTTTGATTAACTGACCTTAAATCAATCCAGGAGATCTTTAGCCAAACATTCAACCAGACCTGGGTACTAAATAGTAGGATTGAGTTGATAAAATGGATTAATTGATCTGAGTCTATCCAAGCTTGATAAATCAATAATTGATCCTTATACAGTAAGTAGAGATTGATCTTTTATGCTTTTCCTTTTCTGGTGACCTAACGCTTTTCTCGTGAGATTTGGCGAAATCAAGCTTTGAAACCATCAATGTGTTTACAACTTTAAAACTATCGGATGGTCCATGGAACATTACTAATATACTCTGATACACCTGCAGTGTAATTTTAACAATAACAGTAGTAAAACCAAAGTCTGCTGGCTTGATGCTAATGTATAACTGTTTTCTCACTGACTCTTTTCTCACCGAAGAAACTTTCCAATAATGTTTTATTGTTTAGTTTTTGTTAGCCTCTAAGTGTTGAGATACTAATGGTCTGAGCCGACTACCCATCTGAGCAGGTTGCTTAAGGTCACATGAGGTGTAAAGACAGATGGCTGTGGTGAACAGAATCTGGTAGTTTTTCAAAATGAAACTTCCTTTAGTATCAGAAAATAAACAAAATGGAAATAATCTCAGTTTCCATTTGCACTTTTTTTCTGTCTATAGCCCGGTACCAAAGGCCCACGGCCCGGTACCAGTCCGTGGCCCGGTGGTTGGGGACCGCTGGTCTCAAACAGTTTTTTTGCTCAAATCTTTTGGAATAAAGTGTAAAGCTACAGGGCAAGCCAAACTGAAACGCAGGTCTCAACGATCAACACGTTTTTGCTGGAGCTTCTCCATTTGAGAAACAATGTAACCCTATATGGTGTTAATCTCATTGGGTTATTATTTTACTAATACATTTTACAGTGTGTGAACTCAATATGTATGACTTCAAAAAATGTTTTTCCACATCCAAATAATCCAAAGGGGAAAATTATTAGAACATCATACCACACTGTGTGGTCACATGTCTTTGGAACATTCAAAGTGTTTCCATACATTGGACTGAAATGATGACTTGATCATTTTTTGCTGCCATCACTTGTGTTGTCACTTGCTGTGATGACACCTGGGGCCTCATTTATAAAACTTTGCGTAGGATTTGCGTCAGAAGTGGCGTACGGATAAAACATAGGACGTGCGTACGCACAGAAATATTCGGATTTATAAAACCGTGCGCACGCACATCCTACGCATCTTTCCCTTTATAAATCACAACCAATTCTAAATGCAGCGCAGCTTTTGCGGCTGTATGACACGCCCATAGTTGCCCATAAATAGTCCGTGAAACGCCCACAAATGAATATTCATTGATTGCTAAATCATGGCAAACACCGAGAGGAAATCAAAAAAACGTAACTTCACTCAATGTGAAGTAGAAGTTATCGTTGGCGAGGTGGAAAAGAGGAGAAAAGTGTTGTTTGGGGCACAGTGTGGGCATTACTAATGCCTAAAAGCCACGTGAGTGGCAGACGGTGGCAGACGCCTTAAATGCTGTAGCCTCACAACCTCGGACCGTGGCCGAAATAAAATGAGAAATGGTCGGACATCAAAGTCGAGGCAAAAAAACCTCTGGCGCTGCATCGCCAGAGTGTTTTTGCCACGGGATGGGGGGGGGGGACGACGACGACGACACCGGAGCTGACCCCTCTTGATGAGAGACTAGCGGCAAGAATTGGGGAATCCCTTAGTCGAGTGGTGACTGAGGCGGAGGGGGACACGACGCGCCAGATGCACCGGGTGACACACCCCCAAAAGCCCGCAGAGGTCCAACAGGACGGCTCGACGAAGGCGGAACCGGCTCATAAGCCACTCATCCTCGTTTGCCAGCAAGTTTTCTTGCTGTCTAAAGATGCGTTCACTCCGAATTCTTCCATTTGCCACATCTTCTAAGAGCGCAAGATCAGCCATTGTGCGTCATTACGCATTGTGATGGGGCATTTTATTTCCATCCATTTAATTACATCTGACAAGCTACAGATGTCGGTAATAATCGACGTGGAAATGGGAAATTGATCTGCGCAAATGTAATTTCTTGTTTCTTGTTGCTTTCTGAATGGTTGAGACATACACGCCATACATTGTTTCATCAAAAATAAAACAAACTAAAGGCATATGTATGAATACCATAATTCCGTAGCTTATGAAGAAATGTTTTAATATGAAAACAACTTTCCCTAGTGGACAATTAATGCATCTCTCTCTATCTATCCATCTGTCTGTCTAATTGCACCTATATCTGCTCCGCCAGACGGACACACTGACGGGAATATCAGTTTTGTACATTATTTCGTTCTGTTAACTTTATTTATTTATTTATATTTATTTTATGAGGATGAATTGCACAACATGCCAATATTGCAGAACAAATTTCCCTTTTCTTTTTGCAAATAAGTGTTCATTTGAATTTCTGTTGTAATTTTCGTTTGATTTTTTTTTCACTGCTGATCGATCAAACGGGTGTTCGTGTAGGCTGTTAATTGTAAGACTTTCTTTGTGAAGTCTTCATGTTATTTCTGAGAGGCAGTATTGTCATTTTCACTTTCACGTGTTTCTTCCATCTGCCGACGGTGTCGCCGTTTCTCATTTCACCCGTTTTTGTGCGTACGCCTGGGTCAGAGCTTCCGTGAAGGACCGCACATTTTCCCGTCAAGTTTGCTTTTTATAAATCTCAACTATTGCGTAGAAAGTGGCGTACGCCTTCTTTTGTGCGTACGCAACGTTTATAAATGAGGCCCTTGATCATTTTAACGTTATAGTAATATAAACCTACCGTGTCTTCAAACAAATGGTATTTTCCAATATCTATAAAATTGATTTGTTTTATTTTGAAACAATTTTATGATGGTATAGTTGGAGTTTATGAACAACTTACTTCAGACAGATAAATTCGTCTGAACCGCAGGAATAAAAAACCTATTCTTTAATTAATCAATGAGTCCTTACACACCTACATTTTATGTAATGCAGATAAACAAGGTGTGGTTGTTTTTTTGAGGGTTTTTTTGTGCTTCTTTTTGGAAAACTTAAGATTTCTTCTGATTTTGTATTTCTATCAAAAAAAAAAAACATAAATGACTTGAGGTCTGTTTTTTTCTTCTCATCCCTGGAACTTTTTCTACCTTTTAGATAGAAAATAAATTCTCTGACATTGTGAATACATCAAACTAAAAACTAAAAGTGGGAAGTATGTCAATGAAGGCTCTCATTCATAGGTAACAATGTCTTGAAGTCAAGTCAGTGAATAACAGAAAAAAATCAAGTTAATATGTTATGTAGTTGCATGCATCAGCGCATTCAACTAAGATGAACAGCAAAAAGTCAGAATACACTGGGTGTGGGTTGATTACATCAAAAACACGAGTTATTTAGCTTTCTTCAGCAGGTTTTTCGCCTCCATTATGAGGGTCAGGGATTTTCAGCCTTTAGTAAACAACTGACTGACAACTGTAAATAAACCAGTTCATGCTGGAGGCTACGGAAACCAACAGTTTATGTGTCCTGCCTCTGTCTCTATGAGAGAATAGCAAATGACACAAACTTTCCATAAACCTTTGAGATAAAAGACAGCTGACAGATGTAAAGCATTTTAAATATTTCCTCTCTTGTTTTTATGAAAATGTTTAACCACTTTAGATTTTGTCAGCGAAACCTACACAACACTTTGACATACGGTAACTCCTTGAGCTATTACACAATTATTGTGACTCAGCTGATTCTGACGCAGAGAAAAATTCCTTTTCATGTCAACTTTGCACCGATATGCAACATTTTACAAAGATAAAATGTTGCATAACGGTGCAAAATGAGCTGGCTCATGTTGATTGCACGAGCACTTCACTTCTGTTGTTTTCATCACATAGGGGTGTATTGATAAATCGATGACTATTCCTACAGTCAAGAACAATCTTTCTGAGGAAGAATCGAATCAGACTTAACCGTTAAAAAATCATTTCAAAACGACATAATCAAATCCATATTTGAAAATACCTTTCGGATTGAGACATGGTAGGTTTATATTACTATAACATAAAATAATAATTAATACTTTATTTATCCCACAACGGGGACATTTTTCTCCATATTTTGGGGGGAGCAGTGGGCTGCGGACTAGTCGAGGTCGGGGGGACGACAGCTGGCGGGGGAGAGCGGGGATTGATCCGCCAACCCTTCGGTTGTCGACCTGCTCCACCGCCTGAGCTAAACTGCCGCCCAAACCATGTTGGCATAAGGTTTTATAGTGGATAGTCTGAAAACAGCATTAGGTTTTCACCCAATTTACCAAAGTCATGTGACCATACAGTGTGCTAGAATGTTCTAATAATGTTCCCTTTGGACTATTTGGATGTGGAAAAACAACAGTGGACTGAACTTTAGGAAACTAAAATGCAAAATGATTTGTCATTAATTCTTGTTTACATGTTTGTTTGTACACATATTGAACTTACATTTGATCATCTTGCAAGAAATATGAGAAATCTGGAAATCTTCACCTGCACTGTTCAGTATTTATTTAGTTACAGATTTATTTATCTGTGAGTCACACTGGTTGAATCTTTGGCTAAAGATGTCATCGATTGATTTTAGCTCAGTGAATCGGATCTAATCGGATCATTCAAAATGAAAAAAAAAGAATCGGCTACCACAAATTTTGTATCAATTATAATCTGTGTTAAAATGAATCATTACACCCTTAGCGTAAACGGTTGAAGAGGTACAGTAATTGAAAGAATGTCTACACTAGAGCTAGCGCTCCAGGGTTGACTACTACTCGCCCGAGCAGTCCTCCAACTGTGACGTTGATAGTTACCTGTAACACCCTCCATGTGATGATCCGTTTGGATTCACACAGTAGATCACAAGTATCAAACTCAAGGCCCGCGGGCCAAATGTGGCCCGCCATGTCATTTTATGTGGCCCGCGACAGCATAAAGGTTTTTCATTTCTTAAAATAAAAAATAAAAATTGGTGTGTATTTATTCATATCTAGGGGGGAATTGGACTTAAAATATTGGATTGGGCAACTAAACATTAGGACTTAAACACTGTCCATGTAACCTAACCTGACAGAATCAAATGTAAAAGGATTTATGCTAAAGTAACAAGCAAACCTATGTTTTCTGTGCAACTGTAATTGTCACTTTAAAAAGTTAGAATTATTAAATAAATGAGTTATTTAACATTAAGGAGTAGTTACGTTTATTTTTCATTACATTTAGTTAAATGTATAAGTTATATCTGGCCCTTTGAGGACAACCACTATGCTGATGTGGCCCTCAGTGAAAATGAGTTTAACACCCCTGCAGTAGATGAACTCAACTGATTCATTTGCAACTACACTTAGACCCTTGAATTCAGGTGTTCAAGACCAAAAGGCAAGGAGTGAAACCATTATCGCTCTGAGTTTAGTTCTGGAAAGACTCTTCCTAGTCTGTTAAAATATACAGTTGCAGCCTAAATAATTGTTTGACGCAACACGCCGTCCTTGCCAAAGTGAAGACTTTTTAACTCTAGACACGACGCCCAAATCACACCGCAGAACCTCAGATCAAGTCTGTAAATTGACTTAACGTTGAAACTGGACTCCCTACTGAATCATGCTTGTTGTAAACGCAGCTTAAAACTTAATTCAAAACTCCTCATTGCAAGTGACGCTCTGTGTGTAGTGTAATCCCTAGTAATTGGTAAACGTGCAAAGTATAAGCTGAGTCAAGAGGAAAGATCCAGGTCTGCATGGCATGTGCAAAATGCACTGTGGTTACGTTAGACTTAGCTCTGGATCCTAATTAGCACGTCCTCTATCATCTAGTTAATTATGGCTTTGTGCTGACGGCAGCACTGGCAGGGCAGGGAGGGACCGTTTGCTTTTAGTGCCAATGCTCTGCGGCGTGAGGACTCATCCCTTTCCTTTCTGTGGCAAAGAAGGATGTGGGTAACTTCCTTTTCTGGTTATGACCTGCACTGAGGCATTTGTCATTCTGAGCAGGGCTTTCTGCAATGCAAAAAGGCTGATTTTGGTTATTATAGAAGCGTACAGTGTTTAAAGAAGAAAGGAATAGCCCTAAAGGATTCAGTGTATATGGCAAAAGCAGCAGTGAAAGCAGGCTGCAGTGTGAAGTACAGTATGAAGAGTCATTTTTCATTGAAATCTTTCACCATTACCGAAGAACTGCAACCCTCGGAGGAGGAATTCTATAGTTCTCCCACTAAAGCACTTCTTCTCTTAGGTAGTAAATTATGTAATTTAACTTCCTTTATCAAGACAGTTTATGCTTTAATTAAACTTTTTACTACATTTCCGTATCTATCTTCATACAATGGAGCGTTTTTTGCTTGGAAAAATGACTGGACCTGGTGAAGTCTCACGAAAAATCCTACCCAACTTTACTTAGTCAGTATAGATTGAAACTCTATCACTGTTTCATGGTATAGTCACAACTGCCCTTACGGTGGTCATGGGCTGTCTGTGAGTGAGAAATGGGCAAACTTGCAATGACCACACAAGTGGCCCTTGCAAAATTTTAAGATCACAGTTGTAAAATGAAAATGTTCATTCACATTTTTCGCTATGGGTTTGCTGCAGGAGACAGGTCGTAGTGAACACTTGAACACTCAAGCAACTCGTAAGGGTAAGTGAGGGGGAAGTAGGTCAGACGAGTGCATGTCGTACAGATCTTCCTTTTTTTCACCCCCAGACACCAGACTGTTAGAAATGAGGAAATTAGACAATCAGAGCATAATTTATGTGGGCATCCTATTGACATCTCTTACACATCTACTGTGCAGCATACGCGTTCAGTCAGGAAGGAGCCAGTGCGAGCACCATACTAATGACTGGAGCAGAGGCGCCGTGCGACATCATTAGTGCATAATGTAACTTATGTTATCCTTACAAACATTACACAATACACCTACTACATGCACGGCAATGGTAGATTCCATTTTCATGAGGTGGATGCTAGATCCTCAAGGAAACTGCAATACACTCTTCTTAAGATGTGGCCTCTCCTCTCTACAACCTTCTACAGCCTGGAAAACCCCAAAACCCCCTTCACCTGTACTGACAGCTGTAATCAAGCCACAACAGACCAGGATGAATACACAATCCAAAACATCACCATTTGCTCTTTTTCCTCTGCTACAGAAAATATGTGCACTTGTCATTCCCGGTGTTCTCTTTGGAACTTTAAACCTGGTTAAAAAGATTTCCCAAGTGCAGCAAAGAAGCGACTTACCAGTAAACACTAGTGTTGTTGGAGTCCATGAACAATTTCATTCAAAACTTTTTGGGTGCTAGAATGCTTTGTTTCCTAAATCCATAGTCACTTTCAAATCATTTCTGTTTTTTGAGCATTTTTTAGCATTTCTAACAAACAAGCAAGTATTTAGGACAATTGTGTATTCTGTTTTTTTGTACTAGATTTACTTGTGTGTGGCTTTTCAAAGTTAGAACTCATCCATATTCAAGTGTCCTACATAGTTCACCAAAGGAAATGAGTCTGCAGACATGCAGGCAATTTCCCCAGATCATGTGTCCCATCAGTCAATCAGGGATCCTTCACTAGTTTCAGAATCATCCACAGCTGGGGAGTTTTTTTGTTTTTTTTTTAACATATCGCTTTGGTTGTTTGTGCAGGTTTTAATCAAACAAAAGTAATCACATAACAAGCCAGGCGCACAGCAAAGTTTTTAGATTTGGCACTCTTTTCTTGTAATTAGCGGCTAAAATAGATACAGTAGCTGGAAGATTTTTCTTTTCAAAAAAGCAATTTTAAGGTGCTGTAATGTGCAAATCAATGCCATCCAATATGAGGGTCAGTCTTGCTCCAGCGTACATGCAGCTTCATGGCTCCAGTTCTCTGTTGTTGTGTACTGGGCTGTTAAGGTTTATATCAAATTCTTTTTGAGGACAGTACATCTGAGCTGACAGTGTGGCTTCAGTTATGTTCCAGTCTCATCCACCCATCTTAGGCTGTTTTATCTGGGCCCAGTTAAGTCAAACTTTCAGTTCTATTATTCACATCCTTGCCCAGTTTTCCTCTTTTTCAGCTCTTTCAGCTGCACTTAACTTACTCTATTAGCTGGAAAGTTGTGATATCCCTGTGTGTGTGTGTGTGTGTGTGTGTGTGTGTGTGTGGGTGTGTGTGTGTGTGTGGGTGTGTGCATGGGTGTGTGTGCGTGTGAGAGAGAGAGAGAGAGAGAGAGAGAGAGGGAGAGAGACTTACATCCAACACAGACTCCAGAGGCTCAGTCACTGTGTTGCATTATTCAGCTTCAGAAACACTTGGGTCTCTTAATTGGGCTCTTCAAACCAACACTGTCACTATCCATGAACTATTTCTAATTTAGTCTATACATATAAAACCCATTTCATGTGAGATTAATTGTGCGTTAAATAGCATCCAAATTTGGATTTCTAGTACGTTTTGACCTGCTGGCACACTAACCTGTGTCTTGAAGGATAACGACATTTTGAGCACATTCTTTCCAGATCTGTGGTGTGATAGGGGGTCAACAAAAGGTGTCTGTGCGGGAAAACTGTAACCACAAGTTTGTTTTGCCTTTTTTTATCATTCAGTTTAAACTCAGGATTTGTTCCCAGTAGATTTGTCTGCGTAATCTTCAGTTTAATGCCATCCTCATCAGGCTTTACCGGTTTGGCAGAGCCTGTGGGTTGTTGCGTCATGCCAGCGAGTATTATGGGCTGCAACAACCAGCTATAGCGAAAAGAAAAAAAAACACAGCATCCATGTGCAAATACATTTACTTTTTCTGTACTGCTCTTTTAATAGAAATACTCGTTTTTTTTTTACTTTTTCTAATCTAGAAGGCCTTTGTTTCTTAAATTCCTACTGTGTGAGGATCATATGAGACAATATTTACAGTAGGAAGTGTGACATGGAGGTCCGCTCTTTAACCTTTAATTATGCTTTCCTAATGCTTTTATTTTGAAATGTGCCCCTTAGGATGTTTTGATACACAAAACGGCACAGGGTAAAGAAGTAAGATGTGAAAAAGTAAGGAAAAGATGTATAAGACTAAAATGTATTTAAATATTCATAGTTAATGAACAGCTGAAAAATACACTCCTAAAGCAGTTTTCTGCATTAACAACCACAAACCATGTAGGAAAAAAAACAATTAAAAGAGATGCTTTGACTGCAATTAAATTGCAATTATTTTAGCATGCATCACGTAGCTCACGACTGCCATTGAGACACAGCAGACAGTGTCTCTGCACGGGGGACAGACCTGACACATACAGGCGTGTCAGCCGCTTTGTCTTCAACCATTGTTGAATTTTCCTAATCATGATGCATCCTGATTCATAAAGCAATAGCAGATACCTGCAGAGAAATATTAAGTAATAATGTTTTGTCAATTGTCAATAAAATAAAAAACTGTGACTGATAACTTATTGTGGCCTTTCATGCTTCCTTTGTTATTTCCCAAAAAAGTCAATTACTTTTTGCACATTTTCTGCCAAATAGACAGGCTAATGCAGCAGTGCCCACTCCGATCATATTTTGATCTGTTGTAAAAGCGTTCCCAGTGGTCTTTTAATTATGATGACCCAGTTTTTTCCTAAAATTTAAAAATTGTGTCATTTTTGAGGGCATAGTTTCTGCAGAGCAGGGATATTTCATTATAAATTTACTTCTATGTTATGGACAGGGGTCGAAACAAATCCCAACAAAAATGGTGAGCAATATTGGAGCTATCTAGTCGTATGGTTTTCAAGCCAGATGCCAGATTGGATGTAGAAAACGAAGACATACGCGGATCTATTTGTCTGCAAGCAGATAAATTAATAAAGAAGTACTCAGAAATCCAATTTTAAGCTTAATTTTTCTTAATACATGTCCCCCCATCATGAGAAAAATGCCACAAGAAGATGCTAAAAAAGACAATGTTCCTTGAAGTGTCACTTTCAGCCCCATGAGCTAATATGTTCATTAAACAGAAATGGTAGTGAGAAGGCTGTGGAGCACTGCTGTGCTGCTAAAACTAACAATATGCAAAGTGAACAAAGGAAATGCAATCAGTTGGTAGGACTAGGAGACATTCTCTTTCCATTTTGTAATTCAGAAACCCTTCTAACATTGAACTAATGAGCTTTTCAGCAGTCTTTTTATTTTCCACGATTCTCTTTAAACAACAAAGCTTCCTTTCCAAAGGCCTAGGTCAGCGGGGATGACAATCTGTTGATTCTTTGCTTTAAATTGTACTTTAATTCTATTAACAGTTGTAAACATTTTTTTTTTTTTTTACCTTTTTTCTTTGGCTAAGACCAGCCTCAGATTGCACCAACAATGTGACCTTTTTGAAAATCTGACAGTTCTGCTAAACTTGTTGCGCGTGGCACAAGAAGTTTACTCTTCTCAGATGTTGATTGATGATATATGGAATAATTTGATTTATAAGTCTACACCACTGAAAACAAATTAGGATAAAACATTTGAAGAAAGGAACATTGCTTCTTGCATGTTTGTTCCAAATGTATTAAATTTTAGTCAGAAAAAATCGCAGTCAGTACATTTTTGAAGAAAGCAGCAACTTTTAATGTTCACCTCCTCTTCATCCCCAAACCCAGTTTTATCCTCATATCAAAATTAAATGAAGAAATGTGAGCTGAGTTTGGTGTTGGAGATAAAATACAGCACCAGTACAACACGAAGTCTGTTTATATGTTATTCTGTCCATCACACCCTATAGTCTCAGGATCCGCCTGACTCTGACATCCAGGATGCATTTTTATTTTCATACATTAGCTGTGTGTTTTCTAAATTCCAAGGAGCGACATGACTTTTAATGTGGGTGTTTGTCAATGGATAGAAAGCTGCTGTGTTTCTGCTTCAGCTTGACATAAAAGAAAAATCCTACAGCCGTATAGTAAATTGCAGCTTCAGGCCTTCTTTTTCTTTGCTTTTACGTCTGAGTATCATGTTGTTTTGGTTTTTAAATCCCACATTGTGCAGACAGGAATCATTAAAGATGAAGAAAAGCGTCAAACCTGCAGACCTCTGAGCTCAACCCGGATGCTCATCATTGTCGTGCCGTTTCTTGGAATTGATGTAATGAATGTGTCCCTGTGGGGGCTTTTCATGTTTTTGCCCACGTTTCCTATAGTCAAGGAAGATGGCTCCAGTTTTGCTGGTTATGGAGGCTATGGATCACAGCAGCCTCGGAGCAAATATTTAAGCCTGTACTGTGTTATGCCAGGTGTATTGATTTACTGTGTCACGACTTGTTATGAACACAGATTAATAAACAACGAGCTTTCCACTCATGGCAGTACAAAATCTAAAAGGAGCAACATTTTGCTGCAGCATTCTAGTTGCATGTAAATATCGGGGCTGTTTGCAGTTCAGGCTTCAATTTACAGCACGGATTTCCAATTTCAATCAGTTCCTAATAAGAAATCTGTCACCCCCTATAAATTGTTTTTTCATCTTATTTTAAAGGTGATCTTTTCAGTGGTTGACATTTATGTTAATAGTCTGTTTTATGGATAAAGTTTGCTGTTAGATGCTGTTAACGTGATCAAACTAATTACAGGCTCAGTGTCATGTCTTGTCAGTGTTTGCACTCGGGAATTTGGCTGTGCTTTATGTTTTCTATGTGAGAATAACAAGAGAGAGGTGTAAGCGCTAAGGTGAGGAACAGAGACGCTCCTGTAAAAAGATGACCTAAAACCACAAATCTAGACTTTTCTTTCAATTCTTTTTTAAAATTACATTAACCCTAACTTTAACATTGGGAGTGGGGTCATCTAGACCCACTAGACTAGACAGTGCTCTGAACTTTTTTTTTCAATGACTTGTGAACCTCACAGGTGTCCATGGATTATATGAAATCTTTCCACCTTAATCCACCTTTGTCATGGTAGGGAGAACACGTCAATGTAAGGGTGGGGTCATATAAGATAGCACAAGGGTTTCCAGGCAAAATCAACTTTTTGAGTTTTTAAGTTTAAGATAATGTTCATACCTCACAAAAAACAATCCTAAAGCGGTATTTGCTCCATTCAAGCATCTCTGAGTATTCTTCTAAAAACCTCTGAGCACCAGACCCTCCCAATCCATAAAAGCGCGGGTCCTCTCATTGTGATGTCATAAAGTGAGAAACAGCCCCTTCCAGGAAGAAAGGCACCCACTTTCTACATGGAACTAGCGGTGATCGGCTGATATACTTTCCTCTTAAATGCACAATATGCACATCCATCTTTGCAAAAGTTGGGTTTGTCTTTATGGGTTTGTTTTTATACCCACAAGGATCGAACGCCGGTGCCTCAGAGATAGACTCGCCTTATTTCCAGGTAGGAAAATGGCTGCAAAAATAAAAAATGTGTTCTTAAGTGTGACAGAGGTAATATATGATCAAACATATGGGCAGTTTACTCTGAAAGGCTTAAGAAAAGTATGATATAGGATGTTTAATTTAATGTTGTCAAAAGTGATCTGCAAGCTCAGTGTTAACCTCATGGTTTCTCTTTTTGGCCTCATTGTTGGTCTTCATATGTTGCACATACTTCACTTTTTGCACTTTTTTCCTTCTTTCATTGGAAACAAACTTTAATATGTCATGTATTTTTAGAAGTTCAACCAAAAACCAACAAACAGTTTTGAATACTATAAATTAAAATGTAAAATAATGTTCTAACAGTTTAGAAATCTAAATACTTTCGTACTGAATGCCAAAAATGTTCACCATTGACCATGACTAATGGAATGCAGTATCACATACTGTGAAATGAACAAAATGGAAAGTCAAAATTCCAAAGTGAAAGATCTCTCAAAATGACTAAAGTTCCAACCACAATTTTAATTATAATTGTAAGGACTCATTAAACTTAAACATTAACTGTCTTCAGAGTCACTTCGGAGACAAATTAAATTGTATAAAATGTTCAATTAAAAATGAGATAAATACAACTATGTATTCTGAAAATAAAATGTACAGACGTAGTTGCTGCTTGTCTCTAAGCCGATTTCATTGTCCTGTTGTAAAATAAAAAAAGCCATCAAATTCTTCTTCTGCTCAGTCTCTGGATGAATCACAGTCACCCCCCAGGGTGCATATGTCCCTCACTGAAACCAACAGAGGGACGGAAAAAGCGAATAACAGACAATAAAGCTGCATGTATATTTATGGTTCATATTTGCTCAATGCTACACAAACATGTCTTCATCTGCTCCCCCATGACTGAACATGTTTAATGTCTGCAAACTGTCCATTTGTCACCCTTGTGCTATCCTAGGCACTTTAACATTGGGAGTTGGGTCATCTAGACCCACTAGACAGTGTTCTGAACCTTTTTTCTTCAATAATTTGTGATCTTCACTGGTGTCCACGGATTACATGAAATCTTTCCACCTTTATCCACCTTTGTCATGGTAGGGAGAACACGTCAATGTAAGGGTGGGGTCATCCAAGATAGCACAAGGGTTAAAGGTTCAAGTCAAGCCTGGTGACAAATCCAAAACTGGTCTTTATGTCTGTGATGATTCTCCTTCACCCAGGATAGTTCCACAGCAGAAAAAGTGGTTTGAAAAGGGTCATGGATTACGTTCTTTAAGTTGAACTTCAAAACATAGTCCAGATGACTCTATCTAAACACTTTTTCTGCTATTCTCAAGACTCCAGCTGTAGTTTCAAGTCTCATGTCTAAAAAAATCATAGATAAAGTGAAAATTTGATTCTGATTCTTACCAGTTGGTATCAAACTATTTTCAACAACTCTTGGGGACACAAAACAGGCAGTGTGTGCCTCTGAATTCCCAATGGAAAAGTTTTTTTTTTTTAATTTTAGACCTAAAAGTGATTTACTGGAGCTTAAAAAATACAGAGAAAAATTTTTCATAAGTCCCACATGTTAAGTCCATAAGGTCGAGTTTCAAGTTACAAGTTTCGACTCAAGTATGAGTCCCAAGTCCAAGTTCCCATCTCTGGAATGAAGATATCAAGACTGTTTGAAGAAAAAGACTGGAGACAAACTCTGAAACCTGGTCTGGAAGACTTCATGCCTGTTTGCCTCACTGAGGGGAAACCGTCTTTTTAAAAAAAATCTATTTAACCAAGCAGACATGGTTTGATTGTTTACTGTTTAATATTTGGATTTTAAAAAAGTATTTATGAGCCTTGGGAACTTTAAAGATCAGTAGAAATACTGTATAAAGGATATTTGTAGTTGTCACTCTTTTGGTTTAAAAAAAACATCTGACTATAACAAAAGTGTTGAGATAAAAACATTATGGAGTTGACAGCTCTACTTTTGACCATCAAAGGAGCCACTTTGGCCCGTAGCATTCTTCTCTATAATGGAAATCTAAAAAAATTTTGTTTTTTTTGTTTCAGATGCTGTTTCAGATGCTTTTAATGTGGTTGATTATAGTTGAATACTGTCCTGCTCCATGTTTCCAAGCCTTCTATCTTGGGTTTGTCTCGTTCAAAACCATTATGGTTCTTCCCCCATGTATAAGGGACAATGCCGCAAACACATTTCTTGTTCCTACTTGTGTTTTGAAGAGCCTTGACCTGTGGTTTTAACCCAGTGCTGTCCAACTTCAGACCTCCAGAGCCAGTGTCACTCATGTTTTCTGACTAACCTGCCATTTCAGCTCTTTTTGGCAAAGCTCATCTGATCCAGGCAAGGTTTCTGAAAAAGCTGCGGGTCTGTCCTTGAGGCCTGAGTCTGACACCCCTATTGAACCTCTGGCACTTCATCCCTCAACTGTTTACCATTCCAAACCAGTTTTTCAGACCTGACTTGAATTTGTT
The DNA here is from genome assembly GCF_053564925.1 of Oryzias latipes. Classification (NCBI taxonomy): domain Eukaryota; kingdom Metazoa; phylum Chordata; class Actinopteri; order Beloniformes; family Adrianichthyidae; genus Oryzias; species Oryzias latipes. The sequence goes on along the minus strand of NC_136241.1, from coordinate 9,981,432 downwards.
GGGATGTAAACAAGTTGGGGTGTTTGAAACTTTAGAATTAAATTAGCCGGTATTTGCTGCTCACGTGGATTTTAAAAAGAGACCATGTTGAATTTGGCAGGTCTGCAAGTCAAACACTCCAGATAGTAAAGCATGTTTTCCTTTTTTGAGTGACTGCTAGATTAATGAATTTGTCTGCTAGATCAGCATAATTGAAGGTTGACTGAGGCCAAGAAAAGAAGCGACTGTACACAACCCAGTTGTCCTATTCTTAGCTTAAAAAGATCTAATTCCTAATGAATTTTCTTATTTCTCATACATGTTGTCCCCAAGGATAGTAATAGATGTTAAATGAGGCTTTTAGCTTTTCTATCTCCAGCTAGAAAATGTTTTCAAAAATCATGCGTTGTCTTAATAATAAGTTGTCATTTTCTTGTAAGACAGGCCTTTCTGGGCTTTTCCTCTGACATTTAAAATATTCTGAAAGACTTTTGAATATAAAATAAAAACAGGCAGGAGACAAATTCTTCAATGGAAATGACTGCATTAGTAAAAATGTGAGCGAGAGGGAGAACTGGCGTTTAAACTTTAATTTGTCGCAGAGCAATGAAAAGACTGCACATTTCTCTGAGGATTCAATTCCCGAAGGAAAATAAAGGTTTTTAGATGCTCTCGTTTCGACTCCAACAATTTTTGTACTTTGTTGTGAACTGGGCTTGAATGAATCTAAATATGAGCTTGTGTTAACACCAGAAGGTTAGCTGATGTGTTGCAGCTTCAGTAATCAATAGCAGCAAAGGTTCAGGCAGAAAACCGAGAGCCACAGTGAAGCGGTGGAAGGAGATACTGAACTGGTCTCTGGTAAAGGCCCACTCTGATGAAAACTGTGTTTTTAACATGTTTTTGCACCATTTTTGGATAGAAGACTTGCACAACTTGCACAAGACTTGAGTATCTCTGCATTCTAATTGTTGTGAATCAGGAGCAGATAAAAAAATGCTGTTTGAAAAAATGCTTACTTATGACATAGAAAACACGCTAGACCCCTGTTTCTGCTCCATGCATCCACTTGTAGATGACTGGATTCATGCACATCTTTATTTTCCTCGTCTGAGCTGGCGTCTGGCTCATCCCTGTGCGGCTGGATAGCTGCAATATTGCTCACCATTTTTGTTGCACCATTCAACCTGTGTCAGGTTGAGGGTGTGAGGGGCTGTTATCTAGTATAGGAGAGCATACAAGATACCATACCTAAATCAGAGAAGTACATTTACCTTAATAAAGAGAGTCCTTTCATGAATGTTTCTGTTTTTTTTGTAGATCTATCGGTGCATCACAGGCAAAAGGCGAGGATGACAGACATGTGCTACTCAACAGAGATCTCCAGCCTGATGGACTTTGGCACTGCAGACTGCACGCTAGGCAAAGGTACGTCATTGCTGAGAGTCACATAGGGTTGCCTTGGTGACAGCATGAAGTGATTTATCCTGGAAGTCAAAAGAAGCTGAGAACTGGTAGTTGATTGTCCATAACAGATGACTATGGCTGAATGAGGCCTTAGCATTACCATTCAGTGCAAGTCTGCAGTGCTTCACAGAAAAGTATCATACTTGTAGTGAATGCTTTATACTTTATGAACAGTTTTTAGAAAGTCTTGAAAAAAACACAATTTTTTACAGTGACATAAATTGTGTCCACTTTGTGAGAACGTTTCCCTTGTCATTAGTATGGGTATTGGCTCAGAAAAAGTCTCTGTATTTTCTCCTTTGCAGCTGACCAGCATGTGTTCATATCACAAAAGATATTGAACGTTACACCTATTGATTACATCTCCTTTGTTGCATTTTCTTTACGCCTTATGTCCTTTTCTTTTTCTCAGACGAAATAAACAAAAGCTCGTTTCATTCGTTTTTTCGATGCTGATATCAATCCATGCAGTCTGAAAGGTCTATTGTTATTTCAGTCGTTTTACTATGCAAAAGACAGACGGCAGAGCTCCTTCCTTTTCCCGTCAGCAATACGAATGTATCGGAGTGACCTCAGAAAATGACTTTTTTTCTGTGGCTGCCCGTCAGAAGCACAGACTAAGCTCATCTTATTGGCTTTTTTTTCCCCCCACCTCTGCCTCTTTCAGGAGGCCAATTAATATTTGGGTGCCGCCCCATCCTGACTCTCTATCAACCCACTGCAGCAATGCTAATGCAGACTGACAGGTCAACTTTGCACAGGAGAGAAAGAAAATGTCTATGAAGTTCGAATATGAGCAGAGCTAATGAATGACACAGCGATGAAAGCCCAAGAATAAGGGACGAACATTTCCAACAGAAGAGGTGTCAAGATAAAAGAAATAATATGAAGGCGATTTCATTGTAGCTTGAAGGCAGGCTTCAGCGTGAGTAATGTGTTTCACCAAAAAAACAAAGGGAAATTCTGCGGAACAGCTTCTTTGTTTAAGAGAAAGCTTTTCCAAATGGATTAGAGAGACAACATAAAGACAGTATGCCATTCAGGTAACACCCCAAAGCTTTGATTTCAAAAATAAATATTTGCCTTGCACACAAATATTTAACTTCCTTATTCCTACAAAATATTTTAAATCTTAAGTTTGATTTAATGGATTAGATTTCTAAAGATGATTTTTCGTTGACATTTCTGAATCTAGAACGTAAATACTAATGCAGAACCGTATTTCCTGTCACCTCGGATCAGTTTCAGACAACGAGCTTGCCAGTGGCCCTTCATGTCTCACTGCCTGACTGGCAGATTGATTTCCTCTTGTGACAAGTATTTGGTGAGCGATTACATTTGATCTTTAGGCAGGGCTAAAACACTTCACATCAGCCTCTGACAGGCGTGACAGATGGCGCCGCTTCTCCAAACCGCTGTCACTTTTTTGCATAAAAAGCCATTTCTCTCACACAGAAAAAAGTCAGGAGGTTAGTATGCTAGCAGTGCCACTTAAGCGTTAATAAATCCCAAACTCTATTAAAAGTTTACACCAAAGTGAGCCCTGCAGGCTTAGTTATCTCCAAACCACCTGCCTGTATGTGGGCTAAACATAGAGAGCCCTGAAAAGTCATTTGGAGCAGAAATATGAACTCTGTCCGCTTGCATGAAAGCTCCTCCTCAGACTCATGCTGCTCTTTTTCGGAGCCAAATAGCAAAGCAGTCAGAGGGACGGTCTAAGATAACACGGGGTTTAATAAAGTATTCTAAACACATCTCAGTTTGTTGATCTAATGCGGTTTGAAAGCTTGAACTTCCTGCCTCTGCTCCACTGTTGTGATCCAGCTGACGTTTGCGTGTCTCCACAGCACGTCCAGAGTTTGCATTCCTGTCTCCTCTGGCCGAAGCACAAATTTACATCCAGGAAGTGATTGATATAAACACAAACACAGGGAGCTGTTTGTCTAGAATGCAGTGTCTTACACAGAGGGTGGTTTTCTTCTCTGACTGAACACACTGTCTTCTGTTAACTCTTGGCCGTCAGGTGGGGTGAGAGCTCCACACCTGGCGTGTTACCTGAGGCCTGGCGTGTTACCTGAGGCCTGAGTTGCACCTTGTATCCCTGCAGTAGGGGGGGTTGGGGGGTGGATGAAAGCCGGAGAAGGCGTGGGCGCGAGTTGTCCAGGCTGCTTTTGGGTGTGTCATCAAGCAGCTACAGAAAGTGGGAGAAGAAGAGGGGGAAGCAAAGGAGAAAGAAAAGCCGCGAGAAAGGGAGCTGGGAGGCTCTCTAGGGACGACTCCGGTAACCTGGCGGGGTGGGGCCACAGTTCTGGGAGCGGCCGGTTGTGACAGTGTTGTGTGTGAAGTCTGACTGCTGTGTGCTCTGGAGAGAGCGCGTACGGACTGCTTTTTGTTTCTTTCTTTTGGTCTGCTATGAGAGCTCACACCATCGTTGACAGTGGAGTCCAGCAGAGTCTGTGATGGGAAGGACATGAGGTCCGAGAGGCAGGAGCAGACGAGCGGTGAGTTGACTTTGTGTAGGCTCTGAGGGAGCCTTCAGGTGACTGCGAGCGGGTTCGCCACTCGTCCTCACGTTTAACCACCTGTAGCTCTGGAATTACAGAGGCACAGCACAGTTAGAGCATTGTAGAGTTCATTTTCTTCAGACGTTTACAACTCTTCTAGTCATTTTCATTCAGGTAGAGACCAATGAGCTTTAACTTTTAAACAAAAATGAATGATAACTTAGGGATTCAGCACATTTTTCATTGATTCATTCACATTTATACCCAGGCATTCCCTGTTAAACAGCAACTTGTGCTTCATTTCATGTTTCATTAATGCATTTTCAAATATCAGCTGTAACAACACAATATCTACTTTATGGCAATGTCCTTCACTGCCATTTCACTGTCATTTACCATCTCGATTTTTAGTTGGATCTATTTTTTAAATACACATTTCAATGGTACCCACATTTCCTTTAGGTAATTACATTTTAGTTCTTTTTTCCTTAAGCCAAATTGCAAAATAGGCTTGCCAAACGTTTTAGTATTTTTCCAGCACAGAAAACCACAACAAGAGAGAAAAACTAGAAGTTTAATTCTGACTCCAAAGAGATTATCAGACAAGTAGCCACAAGGCCCAAAACATATTGAATTATTACAGAAAAATGTGCCAGATTATGTCAAAACTAGGTTACAACATCTGAAGCAGTTCTTTTTTTTTTTTTGCTCTAAGGCTTTGAGGGTGGGGCTGCTTTGAAAGATCTTTAACAGGTTTTTAAAAATCTTGAATTAACTTTAATTTGTTCTGATTAAGCTGCTGTATGTCTTACTGCAGGCAGAACGTGTTGGGTGCTTTGGAGTTGATGTTTAAGGCTTTCTGGGTAAATTGATTTTTAACAAAGTTGTGTAAATTAAACCTCAAATTCCGACCACCGGTAGTCAAGCCAATGTCTTCTTGTTCTAGTAACTCTGGTTTTTGGAGCATCAGGACCCTTTTAGCTTTAGGGCTGCAAGACAGACATTTTCCAAAGAGATCCATGTTATCATGTTAAGCAGCTCCAGTTCTATTAGTGTCAAAGTGGGTGATGGAATTAGCAAATGTCTGATAGGCTGACCAAAGAAAAAAAAGATAGACAAATATTTTTCACGTAAAATTTGGAATTTGCTTTATTTTGACTTTCCTTTTCTATTTTACTATGAAATAAAAAAGAAAAATTGCATTTTTATATTCCTATTCCTATTTTATTTGAACTGAGGCTAAATTTGTGTCATTATATTTTTAGATTCTTTGTTTGTTTTTGTTTTTTTAACTGTTCCTCATTGTAACTTTACTCCGTATGCTGGCCACTTTCTTATGCTAACTGCTGCCAGACACATTCATATGAATGATTTTTTAATCTTCCATTAGCTTTTTCCATAAATAAAGTGCTATTGGTCAAATAGTGCTGAGTATTTTAGGCTTTAGTGGCTCAGCTGCCCTGCTGAAGCCTTGTAGGTTTGAGGTGTAATGGAGGAAAACCATCAGTTAACCATGTTAACTGATGTAAATGCGTCTTCACTCACTGACCGACGGGGAGCTGAGGAGACTATATCATGACAGCGAATAGGGGCAGGTTTGATGCTGGTGTGTTTAACTGCAGCCGATGTTCTCTGAACCCTGAGGTCATCAGAAGAATGACATTTTCCGCTGATTGGACCTCAGCAGACAAATGATGAAGTCACTGATAATGTGGCACTTCCAGGTTTTATTGTGAGGCTTTCCAGCAAGGTTACTAAAAGCAGGAAGTGACTTTATGTCTTTTAAATTGCTGCTTGTTCAGTCTCTCTAAATGGGTTACTACCGTTTATGTGTTTCTGAGTACTTCTCTCAGGAGCTTTACAAAAGGCAAACACAGGAGTTCTTAGCTCCTGTAGCTCAGAAACAGGCTGGACGTGCTGCGTTTCAAATTGCTGTTTCCTGAATGTGCTCGCATACAGGTGTCACCTGGAATGCTTGGGGGGGCGTGGCCAGTTGTATTTCCTGCTGGATTTGCCAGATGTATTTTGTGTTTGTTTTTTAACGTTGGCAGTCATTTTGCAAACTCTTGGTAACTTCTTTTTGCCTTTATTTATGGCATAGCATTTAAAATGATACTTTCGATCAAACAGAAAATAATTAAGTAAAGAATGTTGGTTGTTTTTGTGCCACTTGACTGTTTAAGGGTTTTAAAATCAGAAAGTCTGCAAAAACCAGACTTTGATTAAATTTAAATGTGAGAAAAAATCGGAATTACATTCTTTTCTTCCTGATATCTAAATATTTGCAAATCTTGTTTAATAAAGGACAATTTGAAAAAGGGACAAAACTCAATGAAGCTGAAGTTTGATGGAGTCACCACATCTTGCTTATACCATAAAAACAAGTCAAGGGTTAAGGTTACTGCTCTGTAAGGTCAGTAGTTATTGCTTTAACCTGCATTAATCAAAGCTGCAGCTTTCCCTTCTTAAATTGTCTTTAGCACCCAGATAAATTTATTATATCTGTACGGTAATTTAGTTCATGTAAGCAAAGGTGATGGACAGCAGGAGTGAATGCAATTCTTCCCAGCTGCCCGGTCATGTTCTCTTGATTCTTCTCTTACCACCAACCCTTGGCAGTGATCCTAATCCACACATAAAAAACATGAGGATTAATTACAGCTATCTGCACTTGGCATTCTTGCGATGACCTTAGTTGTAATGTAATATCACAAGCATTTAATTAATGAAAGTTCTTTGACATTAACTTGCAGGAATATTTAAGCTCCAGACGTTCGTGCTCTCTGCTTCTGTTTGTGTTCTTGTGCTTTAGCGAAAGTAGGTATGTGACTAAAGTAATAGTGTTAGGATTTAGACATTTGGCACTTCAAACAGAAGCAAAGGAACATTAAGAAAAATGCATTATTAGCCGAAAAAAGAAAAGTGGATCTGAGAGTGATTTACAGCATGTGTTGGTCAGAGAAATGTCCCCACAAATGAAGAACGTGTCACATACATGTCAATGCTTGAATCTCAGCATTTATGAAGCAGTATAAATGATCAAACAAAACCTCTGTTACCGTTATTGACAAGGAAAAGCATTCAGCAGAACAAGAACTGCACATGAGCTTAAGTATTTATGTTATACTTTTGTTTCTTCCTCAACACAGGTGGCTGCTGGGTAAATTAGCATGGGGGATTTCAGCACTAACAGAGGCAAAAATAATGAATTTAGGAATATTTAGGAGGCTTTGATGCACTCATTTCCAGCCAAACTCCTCCGTAAACACTAGGAATCATTTCATTATTCTCCAGCACAAGTAATTAGAATTTTAGATGTGGGGAGCAGCTGCTCTACAACATACAAGAGTGGAAAAAAGAGTGATGGAAAGAAATCTGAGGGGAAAAAACACACATGTTCACTAATTTCAAGTCACAACCGATTATCAGCACAATAAAACTTGATTATCATTTTTTACACTGATTTCATTGATACTCTTGGGCATTTATCTGTGTTTTATTTTTTTGCAAACAAAGATTATCATGAACAAATATGGAGGACAGAACCAAATGTATTCATAGTGTTTTAATTTGTCAAGTACAGAACCAAAGCAGATTATATGTGAAAAACAATTATTTTGTTCTTTATTAAACAACGTTTCTCACAGAACCTACATATGCATCCATAAACACCATAGACCCCAAAGCTAGTGTGACAGTCGAATGTGTTTTGGGTTTCTTTTAGACCATGAAACTGCTTTCATGATGCAAATGAGCCGCCATCAAAGCATATTTTAATTATATTAAACCCAAGCAAAAATGTTTGTGTTGATGTAATGAGGCACTAAACTGCAGATGCAACACGGTAATAGATATTTATTCTAAATTGGTTCATTACAGCTTCTATTGTCTTTGTGAAAAAACAAGATGGTATTGAAATATGTGTATTTTTGTGATAATATTCACTTGAATGAACATGTTTCTTATACAATATTTGACCTTTTGGCCAAAAAAGCTGCTTAATATGAGTTGAACTGTTTGCTTTCAGTCAGAAATCCACTAAATCTTGGTCTGTCTGGATACATTCAGGTGCATTTCAAACGAAACAGATTTAGATATTGTTATATTGCTGTTGTTGCATCCTATCTTGATTGAAATCATTTTTAAAGTATTCAATCAGATGCTTATCACCCCATGCTCTACATACATACATTCTCTTTTTTGGCCTTTGGTACAAATTTACAATAAACATGCTAAAAATGAACCTGCCGAAGGCTTCAAAACAAGCTGTTAATCAAAATCGATGAGAGTCCTGTTTTCCTGTTTGAGGCAGATCAGTGACATCTTTATTTTTTTATTTTTTTTTCAACTTGTCCTGTCCAACAGCTGGGCAGACAGATGAGAGATGAAGGCCTCTTGTGTTGGACACATTTTACTTTAACAAGAGGGGTTATGTATCTTCTGACAAACCAGAGGTATGTCTGAATAAACCCCTTTTGTAATCGAGGCCAAACTTTATTCAGTTTAATCGTATTTGAAAATCTTTGTTGTTGGACTGGACGAAAAAGGAAAGGAGGGAAGAAGAGAGAGGGATGTTAGAGAGGGGGGTAGAAGGATGATTATAGGAAGGGGGGTAAAACCATGAAGCAGCATAAAGCAACAAGTTTTCTGGATGGTTATAATCATTACGGTGAGGTTCAGATAGAATACAAGTCTATAAGGGCGGGGCCTGTCCACACACTCAAATGTTATAAGCACACCTGTTGGCTCAAAAAATGTTAACATGTCAACATGTACACAATACAGATATTGTTCACGCACACATACTTATGCCTACTAGCCAACTAGTGTGAAACGTTTCATTCATTCAGTCAAACTAGGTGAGCTAACACCTGGGCTCAAGTGAGTGTTTATGTTCTTCTAAAATGGATGACGGAATGCAAAAAGGAGGGAGAGGGCCCAGCCATCCCCACACCAAGACCCCCACCACAGCGGCAGCGGCAGCCAGAACCCCCCAACACCTGCATGGTAGCAAATAGAGATCAACCGCCCATCAGTGACATCTTTACTGTGAATCTGTTCATTTAGGACTTTTATCTATCGTCGATGCCATTTTACTGTATAACTATTGAAATTTGAGTTAGAAGCAGGAAAAGCTATTTAAAAATCCTAATTCAATCATTTTACAACAATCAAAGATACATTTAGAGTAAAATGCCATTTGTTTATGTTTGTTGGAAGCTGTCATTGCTCAGAAAAGTATGTTTAATGTTATATGCTGAAAAATAGTAAACTGATAATAAATATCAATAATTGATGACGTGAGTTTGTTTATTGTTTCATAAACAAATTGTGTAAACCTGCTAGGATTTGGCTTTAAGTATTTTAGAGAGTTTTTTCTTAACATGCTTATCAAACACCAAGTGTATAAATATATAATTAATTCAATTAGATATAGGCTCCCTCAAAAAAGAGGTTTTAAATCTTAATGCGTTAAATAAAGGTTAAAGAAAAGGAAGGAAATGATTGAAATTCAAAAAAACCATTTTCTGAGTGTGTGGCTGGGTTTCTAGTTTTTATGCTCATAAACTTGTGTTCATTAAGAAATTGAATGTGGCGGTAGGGGATTTTATTTTGTTTTTAAGAGATCGTCAAGCTAACCCGTGAACTCTTGTTCTTGATGAGTCTCCATGGAAAAGTCAGAGGATGGCCGTTTATTGACATTCATAAAAGTTCGGACATATGGAGACGGGCTGAGAGCCTTAAACAGAGATTTCCATGAGGGAACTCTTTGGAAAATTCATGTCTGACATGAAACAGCCTACTTCAATACTCCTGTGCTGCGTGTCTTCCTGCCTGCTAGGCTGCAGTGTTCTCTGGAGTTTAATCAAGACTCTGCTGTCTTCTCCCTTGGCAATCTCAACCGATCTTTGTACTATAATTAATGGAAACCAGAGTTCAGCTGATAAGTGTGCCTCTACACACCGTGGCACAAATATGTTGTGTTTCTGGAAGCAAAGACGAGGTACACATTTCTGATCATAATTATTCAGGATTTAGCATGATCCACATCCCTTCTGGACCCCCTCTAGACTGTCATACATGTTTCATCTTAGGAATGCAGCAACGCAGAAATGTTACCGAATAAAAAAAGGAAAAATTTGAGTCTGTTTTAACCCCTTGTGCGAGTTTAATTTTGCTGAGTTTTCCTTTTTTGCACTGAAACCTTTGGATTTTGCTTTAAAATAGCTCAAAGCAGTGAAACAAGTTTAAACATTTTTTTCCATCCATGTTCTTCAGTAGTTATTGTTTCTGTTCCCATTTTTATTTTCTGATTTTAGCTTTTTACGCACAACCTTTGACCCCCGATTACACAAAATTACACATAGTTGTGAAAGTCGAGATATGTAACACCCTGTGCCTGAACATAAGAATGATTTCATCTGGTCTGGTGGGTATTACATCATTTAACTCCCCAGGGTCTCTACAGAGACTATCTGAGCTTTTTTCTCTGTGAGGCTAACAGTTCGGGCCAACACAATTGCCTTCAATCAACCAAAACTCAAACCTACATATTTGTCCACATTTGTTATAAACCTCTGAATCTAAAGCAGACTTTAAGAGGTTATTGCCGGTGCTCTTTTTCGAGGAGAGGAGCTTTTGAGAAAAAAAAAAGTAATCTGTTTAATATATTAAATAGATCCTGTTTGCATAGAATGTGTCAGCATATTTTATTTAATACCTTGTTTTTGCATAGCAATAAAAAATCTATCTAATTTAGAGGTTGATTATTAAATTCATCTGCATAAATACTACTGTAGATGCCGTTCTAACAGTAAACAGTTCACCTGAACAACCTCTATCAGCATCTCAGATGGAACATTATGAAGGTTTAAGAGTAGAATGCTTGAGAAAAGTAGTCTAAGGTCTTCATTTGATGTAGAGAATAGCTTTAAAGGTCTCATTTTATGAAAGGAAGAGAATGTGTGTCCATTTCAGCCATATTGCACAGCAGTAATGGAGTAAATGCTCGTCTCACGCGGTAACATCAAACAGAGTCGACATTTTTCCTTTCCAAGTCACACTTTTTTTTTCTTGCTAATACCTCATCGTAAATGAATGTGAAATTATTTCTGTTCAGAGCTGGGTGGAACTGCCGCACTGTCTGAAACGGTGGAGGGTTTGTCCACACCACTGCGGTGGAAAACTGACATCCAGGATCATCGTAGCTTTTGCAGCAGGAGCAGTTGGCTGCTGTCACCGCAGACTCTTTATGGGCTTTGTCTCACAAAGTTTGGGGGATTCTTATAAATGGTGTCTCTTTTGAACCTCATTGGTTACTACACACTGCTTTCTTATGGTGACAAGCAAGCATATTGTGTGAAGTTGCAATGTACAGTATATATATATATGTTTAAGTGTTTTTGTTACCTTTCTTGCTGCAGTGTGGTTAGAGGAAGCATCTGTTTTGGGTGATACCATGAGCATGTTTGTTGTATGAAAATATTCATTCATTCATCTTCATCTTGTGGATGAAGGCAGGAGACATCCTGGACAGGTCGCCAGTCTATCGCTAGAGAAAAATATTTATTTGTTTTTAATTCATTCATTGGTAACACTTTATACTTTCAGGTATTTGCAAGACATCTATAATGCTAATAAATATCTTACTAGCATCTGACACATTAATAAAGCCTATTAATTTGTTAAGTTAGTCAATAAAACGTATTAAGCTTATGAACACTTAGGCTTGTGTCAGGCGTCTATAATGCTAATAAATATCTTACTAGAACCCCAAACAATAATAATACTTCTTAATTTGTTAACAAAGGTTGTTAATAAATCTTATTAAGCTTATTAACACTGACACATTTGTTTAGCACCTATAATATCAGTAAATGCATCATTAGCATCTTAAAAACATCCTAATAATAATGCTTGTAAATGTGTTAACTAAGTAATTTAATAAACCTTATTAGACTTGTTGTACTAATAATTGTCTTACTAACACCTTTATAAATTCATTTATAATGCTTGTTAATGTGTTAACAGAGCTTGTTAAGGAATCTTAATATAAAGTGTTACCCATTCATTTATTGGAAAGGGACATTGCACACAATAAAGAACCAGTCCAATAATCTTTTGACGGATTTTAAAAGTGTTCTCACTGGCCTTTTAATGTCTTTCAAGTCCATATCGAAAAATCTGTGTCGTTTTCTGGAACATAGTTTCTGCAGAGCGGCAAGAGTTCATTAGAAATTAATCTCTGAGTTGTGGGCGGGACTGTTGATGGGACAGTAAGCCTCTACTGATATCCCATCAACTGTTTGTTTAAACATTCTTCTACTAGCTTCCTTTTTTTAATTTAAACTTTCTGTAATCAGGGTTAGCTATCAAGCCCTTCACAACCCACAGATAATGTTAGCGGTGCAACAAAAATGGTGAGAAATATTGGAGCAATCCAGCTGTACAGTGCCGAGCCAGATGTCAGCTCAGACGATGGATCTATTTGTCTGCAAGTGGATGAATCTGAATGGAGCGGAGCAGGGAGACTTTGCTTTGCTCATTTCAGTTGCTGCGTCCCCCCTGAGAGCTTTTCAGAACAGCATTTTTTCAGAAATACTTAGAAACGTTTTAATCTTAAATTCTTCATGTGTCCTGCATCATGAGAAAATGCTGCATGTTAAAAAAAAGACAAAAACACAACTTTCATTGGAGTACATCTTTTAAAAACCATCTCTGAAAATGCACCGAAGTTAGCCAAAAGCCTTTTTTTTTTAAATATGAGGTGGTTTTTAAATAAATTACATGTGTAACACATTCTTTGCAAACATACTACCATTGATTTCTGATTTTATAATTTTGAGAGCTGTTTGACACTAAATTTCCCCCAAAACGTTTAATACACATCGGGCACATGTCGGGCATTCAACAGCAGGTTTAACGCGGGTTTTTGAACGCGCTTTTCAAATCAAATCAAATCAAATCAACCTTTATTTATATAGCACTTTTTCGACAACAGATGTCACTCAAAGTGCTGTGCATAAAATACAATAAAATTTAAAAACAAGATGACAAGACAAACCGTGCGACAACCCCCCCCCCCCCCCCCCGCAAAAACACACACACACACACACCCACACACACACACATCAATAAATAATTAAATAAATAAATAAATAAAAAAGTGATAGAATGATAGAATGTAGAGACCTGGCTTTGTCCTGAGGTGGGAAAACGATAGTTTGGGGACATGTCCACACCAGCGACCCCCCAACCCAAGTTCACGGAGTACACCACCACAGAACCCCCCAGATCCGATCAAAAGAGTCAGACCCAGGAGATCCCACTGCAGCGACCCCGCTCACTGAGAAGGGTCAGTCACTGATGTGGAGGATCCCTCAGAGGGAAACACTGGAGTGTAATAAAATGTAAAAGGAATAAAATTAAAATATATATAAAACATGGACAAAAAACAAATAATTACATAAACCTTAATAGGCATATGAAATAGTAAGAGCGTCTTAAAAATTAATAGAATAAATAAATAAATGTATTTACATACACATATAAAACTAGTTAAAAGAAAAATAAATTAATTAAAATATTTAAAAATAATAATAATAATAAATTAAAAATAATAATAATAATAATAAAAAATAAAATAAAAAAAAAATCCTAAAATTCAACTAAAAGCTAAATTAAAAAGGTAGGTCTTAAGCCTTCCTTTAAAAACATGAACTGTCTCTGCAGCCCTGAGGCTCTCTGGGAGGCTGTTCCACAGGCGAGGTCCGTAAAAACTGAATGAGGCCTCGCCGTACGTTTTTGTTCTAACTTTTGGGATAACCAAAAGGCCTGTATCAGAGGACCTCAGGGTCCGCGAGGGCTCATACTTTAAAATCATGTCAGATAAATGTGAAGGCCCAAGACCATAAAAACATTTGTAAACCAATAAAAGAACTTTAAAATCAATTCTGAATTGCACAGGGAGCCAATGCAGCGATCTTAAAATCGGTGTAATGTGTTCCCGCCCCCTGGTCCTCGTCAGAACGCGTGCTGCTGAATTTTGCAGCAGTTGAAGATTTGCTATTCTTGTTCTGGGAAGACCAGAGAGCAGGGCATTACAATAATCCAATCTGCTGGTAATAAAAGCATGCATTAGCACCTCTGTACTGGCAAGAGAGAGAAATGGGCGGACTCTGGATATATTTTTTAGATGATAAAATCCTGTTTTTGTGATGTTTTTAATTTGTGGGATAAAATTCAACTCAGAGTCAAAAATGACACCCAGGTTTTCACACACTGAGAAGTTTTGTAATTCTTTAGTTTAGATAAAACTATCTCTCTCTTGTCTTCAGAACCGATCACTAAAACCTCTGTTTTGTCCTGGTTTAGCTGTAGAAAGTTCTCCGCCATCCATGACTCAATGTCTAAAATGCATTTTAAGAGTGTGTTGACCGACTCTTCATCATCAGGAGACACAGCGATGTAGAGTTGAGTGTCATCAGCATAGCTGTGGAAACAAACGCCATGCCTCCTGATGACGTCCCCCAGTGGCAACATATATAGATTAAAAAGTAGTGGGCCTAAAATTGAACCTTTTAGCATGTGGAGTTCACACTGGACTGTCGCAGAGACTGTGGAAAAGTCTTGGTGTGACATGTTGAAGAGGTGCAGATCTTGAAAAGCTTTTGTCCAGGTTTTTTCCTTCACCACTCTATTTTGATATACAAAAGGCTTAGTGTCATATAATTCCAGCTGGGCACTAAACGGCATTATTCATTTCCCTTCCATGATCAACTTTAAAACCGTTACTACATTTGCAAAGCCTGGTGTGAACTTAACACCAGAGTCAAAGCAGCGGTTTTTACCGGTTCCATTCTGAGTAAAGTATCTGATCATTTTTCAGATCAGTTACAGAAAAACGATCAGTTAGCAAAGTATTGTTCATTGATGGAAGGCAGTGAGGGCCTGTTAGGGGCTCTGAGAACACTTATAGTGCCTTAAAACACAAGGGCAGTTACTTAAAGTTACAGTCTGGTGGAGCTTACTTTTGCAGCCCACTGCCCTCTAGAAATCTTTGATCATTCATGTATGTTAATAGGTCCACCTTAAGCCTAGATGTTTTTTACAGCAGACCAGTTCAGCTCTTTGACTGTCAATCAACACAGTTCTGACCCTCTCTCCTGTCTAATCGTGGGTGTAAAGCCCATCTGAGCTGTCGGATGTGTAGGCACGCATGTGCGCGCTCACTTTAGAGCCATCTGCCATGCCGGGAAGATGAGCTACCTGTTTCGATGCAGCTTTAAGAGACGCTCTAACAGGAGGCCTCACCCAGAGGTTCATTAAACGGGCCACTGCTGAGCCGGGAGTTGAGCTTCGAGTCTTCTTAAATGGGACAACTCTGCAGCTTGGCCAAGCCCACGGCTCCATCACTCACAGCTTAAAGCAGATACCAGTGGATCCATCCTGCTGTCTGCTGCTTCTGTGATCCCCTGTAGATCACAGCAGTTTCCGCACACAGAGGAGGTTTCTGCTCCATCACGGCTTCTTTGCAAGAAAGAAATGTCATTCTCTCTTTAATGTGAGAAGGTTCCTTGAGATCTTTAGCCCTTGTACTATCCTAGGCACTTTAACATTGGGAGTTGGGTCATCTAGACCCACTAGACAGTGCGCTGAACCTTTTTTCTTCAATGATTTGTGATCTTCACTGGTGTCCATGGATTACATGAAATCTTTCCACCTTTATCCAACTTTGTCATGGTAGGGAGAACATGTCAATGTAAGGGTGGGGTCATCTGAGATTGCACAAGGGTTAGAGTGTTTTAAACATTTAAAAATGTCGTAGAGCGAGAAGGCCTTGGTTAAAATTCCTGGTGGGTGCTTTCTGTCTGGAGTTTGTATGTTCTCTTCGTGCATGTGTCGGTTTTCTTTGGGTTCTCCAGCTTCCTCCCACAGTCCAAAGACAGACGTCATGGGTTATTTGGTTGATCTAAATTGTCCTTAGGTGTGATTGTGCAGCCCTGTGACAATCTAGTGACCTGTTCAGGGTGAACCCCACCTTTGCCCAACAGTAGCTGGGTTGGCTCCAACAGCTCCATGACCCAAAAAGGGATTCATTGGGCTCTGAAAATGGATGGACAGATGGATGAATGGATGCTAATGTTTCTAATATTAATATGTTGTGTGTTGAGAAATACAAGTATTTATTAAAAGTCAAGTAAAGAAAAACGTATCCTCTCTGCTGCCCGTCTACTCTCCATCGCTCCTTCATAGGCTGCCACGGGCAATTATTACGGTCTGATAAAGAAAACATGGATGAAAACGTGGGTTGAAACGTTGAGAACTTCTACACTAGACGACAACAAATACTGCAAACTGCTAAACACGTTTTAAAGAGACCTATTTCGGGGGATAGAAACGGATTTTGGGCACAGAAAACCTCATTTCTACTGTAACCTGTAACGTGATCGATCCGTTTGGACTGTCATCCTATTGGCTGATGAAATTTCTCATACAGAAATCAGACGTGCTCAGAAAGATTTGAATATAAAGGTTTTTAAAGCGTGTGGTTGGAACTGAGTGGCCCACTGTGATGGCAGAGTCAACTGAACAGCACAAATGCAGCATTTTTAATGCAAAAGAAGAGTTTTAAGCACAACCACGTCTGAACGTTACACTGTTAAAGTTTGCTCTTACATTTCAAAACTACACCCTTGAATAAAAAAAAGGAATCTACTCCCATACACAAATTGATTTAAAACAAATTTGAAGTGACCTCTTTTTTGTAGATTGGAACAAAAATGCCCAGAACGACCCATTTCTGAAATTTCCAGTTCCTTACTGATCAAACACAGCAGCTGCGCCGCAATGACAAGAAACAGAGCCTTGCTTTAAACATATAATGGTGGATTTAAGCTATGGGGACATGAAAAACAGTTCTTTCTGGGTAATATAGTCCTTTAGGCTGATGCAGGACAGAGCTGCCTGGTGTTTTAGTGCCTCTGCGCTGACAGAGAGCGATGGACTGTCCTTTCCCCCTTATCAGAGGTGCTGCAGCCCCAGAGCATCTGTCTGCAGGCCTGCAGAGACCTCTTCTTCATACACGCCCATTCTTGATCATTGATGACGCAGTGTGACTTCTTCACAGTCACACTGTCTCCTGAAGTTCTTGCAGTTTTACATGGATTTGCATGATCAGAAAAATCTCTTCCTTTATTTTTTTAAAGCCTGGCAGAGTTTTGTGGTGGGCAAGGCAGTTCACCACTGAAGAGCCAATTAAAATGTTTCTTAAGGAATTTGAATTTAAATACAAAATGAAATCTGGGAGAAAAAAAGCAATATTTACCTACATGTGTGACTTTTAATCCCACATCCAGCTCTACGTGACTTCAGTGTCTTTAATCTAGCATTTCTCCACTGTTAAAATTTTTTGGAATTCTTAATTTCAAACTTTACTTAATGTGGATTTTTTTAATTTTAGCATCGTTTTTTTTTTTATGCATCCTGATTTTCCTCAAACGTTTTTCTGTTACGGGCTTCTTGTCGGTTCATTTGGCTGTTTGATTTTTTCCTTGCCTCACTTTTGCTAAAATGTTTTCCAAGTTTGAGCTCTTCTATGACTCGTCTTTCCTTTGCGCTTTCTCCTTGGTTTCCTGCCCCGAGCTGCTCGCTGGTTTTCCCACGTGGGTTAACACACAAGACTGAACACAACATTGGAGGAGCTTAAGCACGCTTTGCCTGAACTGGTTCTAGATCATTTAGTGTCATTTCTAAAACATATGTAGCTGTCTCCTCAATAAGAGCATCGATGATGATCATATGTTGATGACTTTGTGCCAACATTTTTGTCATCCTTTGAAATGTTTATCTTTTAGTCGTTATCTCCTCTTTTGCTTCTCCTTTCTGATGCTTTTAAGATTCCTCTCTCAGGTTTAATCCCTCTTCCAGGTATCTGTCACTCCTGTGAACGTCTCTAATCTTTCACATTCCTCATCAGCATTTCATAAATATCTCCCTCTTCTCTCTCTCCCCCCCCCTAGTCTTGTTGCGGGAGGAGGTGGCCCAGCTTCAAGAGGAGGTCCACCTGTTGAGGCAAATGAAGGACATGTTGAGTAAAGACATGGCAGAAACCCAAGGAGGCTGCTCTGCCAATCTCCTCTCCGCCACAGAGCTCCGTGTTCAGCTGAGCGAGAAGGAGCAGGAGCTGGAACGTGCCAAGGAGGTCTTACAAGGTCAGGAGCCAACACAGATGCCATTCGGTCTCCGCCAATCCACCACAGCTGCTTGTTTTTGACAACTACATAAGTCTTGGGCAGCAGATACGCATGTGCTGGCGTTGTGTGGAGGCTTTGGATCGTCTTCCAAAAGTGGCATCAAGCTTACATGTGCTCCAGATAAATGATATTTACGTCTTTCAGAAAAGAAATCTGCTAAAAGACGCATTTTTAAATTAAACAAAACATTAAACATAAGAAGAAATTGCAAAAAGTCAATGTGATGATCATTGATGACGCAAAACTTCTTCTTGGTTTACTTGATTACTTGGATTTGAGTTACAAAACCTAACTCAGATGTTTGCACTTAACTTTCATTACAAGAACGACAGGACCTTTCATACATTTGTTCTTTTAAAGTGAAATATAAAGAAAATGAAAATCATACTTCTGCTGATTTTTAAATTCTCTTGTGGCATTTTGCTGATGATGGAGGACATATATAAAGACAACAAATCTTTATACTTCTTAGTATTTCTTTATTCAAATTGTGAATCAGAAGCAGACAAAAAATGCAATTGGAAAAAGCTTGTAGGTATGATGCAGAAGCTCCTACGGCAAGCCACAAGCTTTCTGCCCCGCTGCTTTCTGATGCATCCATTTGTAGATGACTAGATCCATGTACCTCTCTGTTTTTCTCGTCTGAGCTGGAATCTGACTCAATACTATATGGTTGGATAGCTCCAATATTACTCACCATGTTTGTTGTACCTATAATGTTAGGTAGGGGGGCGTGAGGGGCCTGTAAAGTAGCAGGATTTAAGCTGACAGATGGATGATGGGAATAGGGTGGGCATACTCTGCGCCAGTAGTCCCGCCCACAACTTGTAGGTGAATTTCTTATAAACTCCTGCTGTTCTGCAGAAACCATGTCCTAGAAAGCAACACAAGAGTTCTTGGTTTTGGCCAAAAACGATATAACTATAATTAAAATAACCACTAAGAAACGCTATTATAACAAATCAAAACATGATTGGAGTGGGTCTTTAATCTAAGTTAGACTTCTTTGTATTTCCCCTTTTGGCTGCCTTGTTTCTTCAAACGATAGATCCAAGCTGCAGCGGCATTCTCTTTCTGTTGTACTAAATAATAAATGTCTCATAACTGAAGGTTAGCGTACCACTAAGTCATAAGACAAAAATGACTAGCTGCACTGTATTAGATCTCTTTGTGTATACATAAGTAGACGTTACTCAGTTTGAGAAATGGTTGTCGTTTTTTATAAGCAGCCAAGTAGACCAAAGACGATTCTCTTTTGTATTAGTATTCTTGCAGCTTAACCCTGAAACGTTAATGTTTACCTTGTTTATTGTTCTCTCAGAGATTAGCAGAGTAAAGTAAAGCAGACACGACACGTGATTTCTTGCATCAAAAACAAAAAACAGAAAAGGCATCTGGGATTCCGTTTGATGGTTTTTCTCTGCTTCTCTGTAAGTCAGAGGCGCTTAACTGTAAGCACGTCAACCGTCACCAAAAAAAACTGGTGCAAAACAGGTTTGAGTATCAGGTGCACAAACATGATGCGGTGTTCACAAACTGGAGGAATGCAGCCGGGGTGATACAAGTGTGCAGTTATGTAAAGTACAGGTTCCAGGCTTGCCTTTCTGTTAGTTGAGCACAAGCTGTCAGGAGAGACGTGTGAGTGTTTTTGCTCGCTGGAGAGTATTTCTGTTTATAAAAATAAAAAAATAATCAGTCTTTGTGTGTCAACTGAGAATAGCTCATCAACTGAGTGACTAAGTGCCACTTAAGTTTCTTGAGATGATTACATAATTTTCTGAGGATCATTTCCTTCTTTCATTGAATACATTTACAAAAAAAGAAAAAAACATCTACCAAGCAGACGACAGGGTGCCACCCTGTGGTTCTCTGCTGCAATTACAATTCTTTGCTTGGCTTGGTGACTATAACAGTGAACCTTCTTGGTCAAAATGTGCTGTTGACTTGGTTATTGTGTTGATCTCTGCACTGCAGCCATGAAAGCTGACCGTAAGCGACTAAAATCGGAGAAGGCTGACTTAGTGAGTCAGATGCAGCAACTGTACACAACACTGGAGAACAGAGAGGAGCAGTTGAGGGAATTCATCCGGAACTACGACCAACACAGAAAGGTAATGTCCCAGAATTTAGCATCTATGTTGAAGTTGAGCTGTTTAGTATAAGATAGAAATGCAGATGAATAAAAGAGATGGAGGAAACAGTTTGAAAATGCCTCCCGTACTTTCTCCCTAAAACAAAAGGTGCAATTTCTGGCCGTTTGGCGGCTCTCTTTAAACAAACTTTAAAACACATTTTAAGCTGGTTAGTATGACAAAGTATTAGGACCACCATAAAATACAAAAAACAAAATGATTCTTACTAGAAAGAAGTCATAAAAGTATATTTTTTAAAAGGGTTTTTGTAGATTTGAGCTCATTTATTAAAGCATACGCTGTAAGATCTTTGTCAAACATTTACTTTTGGTAACATTTTATTCTGCATTTGTCCTTTCTTATCAACTTGCATCCATATGCATATACAATTATGAATAAATAATTACATCTATGGCTAACATGAATAAATTTTGTTTTTGCATTTTGCAATTTTGTTTTTTGGTTTTGCATCCAGAATTTTCTCCTGACATAAATGTGAGGTAGATCCTGTTGGTTTTTTTTCTTCTCTGCTGGTTGGTC
The DNA here is from genome assembly GCF_053564925.1 of Oryzias latipes. Taxonomy (NCBI): domain Eukaryota; kingdom Metazoa; phylum Chordata; class Actinopteri; order Beloniformes; family Adrianichthyidae; genus Oryzias; species Oryzias latipes. Next base: position 9,960,555 of record NC_136241.1, on the reverse strand, counting down.
CTCTTGAGTTTGTGTTGATTAGACTGTTGAACTCTGTGGGTTTTGCAGGAGAGTGAGGATGCAGTTAAAGCTCTGGCAAAGGAGAAGGACATGCTGGAGAGGGAGAAATGGGACTTGAAGAGGCAGACCAAAGAGTCCACGGAGCAGGCCAACATCCTGCGTTGTCAGTTAGACATGAAGGAGAACAGGATTAAAGAGCTGGAGGCCGAGCTCACCATGGTGAGGGACCCTGCACGACTTTGAGCCTATTCAGATATGATTCATGTGCTTCTCTATTCCTGGATGAAAAAGTCTTACTTTGTGCTAAAAAGAGACAAAATCAATGCCTCTAGCATCTGAGCTCATCACAGCTCAAGAACTGAATCAAAAACCAGATTTGCTTTTCAATTTCAGAACTGCTTTGTATGATTTCTGTTCATAGTGGGTAGTTTGATAAAATACATTTATGTAACTGTAAATAGATGTGAATGTTTGTTAGATTTTATTTTTTTAGGCACATGGAAAGAATGCACTGTAAACAGCAGTGAGGAGCATCAGACTCCAATAAGCACGATGACAGAGGAACAAGAAGTAGTGTGTTCAAATGTCATCTTCACGAAATTGTCTACAGTTGTGAGTCTTTTGTTTGGGGATTGTGGGTAACTAAAGACACAGCTTGATCCAGATCCCATGGTCACCACTGGTTCGTAAGGATTCTGGGATGGTGTCTGCAGCTTGTCGACCCCCTTCTGAAGTTAGTAAGAACTGATTGGGTCTTGTTGGCGCTTTCAACTCACAGTGAAAAGACCCTGGTTCAAATCCCAGCCGGGACCTTTCTGTGTGGAGTTTGTATGTCTCTTCATGCATGTGTGAGTGTTCTCCGGGTGCTCCAGCTTCCTCCCACAGACATGCTTCATAGGTTGATTAAGTAGTCTAAATTGTCTCTAATTGTGACTGTGTATGGGTGTGTGGCCCTGCGACAGGCTAGCGACTTGTCCAGGGTGTACTCGCTTTCGCCCAACAGTTGCCAAGTTAGGCTCCCATGACCCGAAAAGGGATACAGTGGGTTAAGCAAATGGATGGATGGATGATTGGGACTTTCACTCTTGTGTTTTCCAGGCCAAGCAGTCTCTGGCCACTTTGACAAAAGACGTACCCAAACGGCACTCTGTGTCCATGACGACAGAGCCGGTAGTAAATGGCAGTCAGGAGTGGGTGATGCAGGCCGACCTTCCTCTCACAGCTGCAATCCGCCAGAGTCAGCAGACACTCTACCACGGCCACGCCACCGACCGACAAGGTAAGCTTTCCGCCCCAGAGCGTCCATGTCTGCTTTGGTTTTGCTTTTTGAGGCTCAGCATACTAACCGAGGGCTTTTCTGGGAGCCGCTCACACTAACTGCGGGGAATTTTGGATGCATGTGAATGTGTCCTCAGCTGTGGTCAGGATCAGCCCCTGCCACTCTCGTCAGCCCTCTGTGATCTCAGACGCTTCTGCGGCTGACGGGGACCGATCGTCCACACCCAGTGACATCAACTCCCCCCGCCATCGGACTCACTCCCTCTGCAATGTAAGAGCTGCCTGGCCACCTCGACCAAGTAATCACATCTCCACAATCTTCTCTGTGTGGCTCGCTTCGTTTTGTTGGTTCTTGCTCTTCTGTCCTGTTATTCTGATGGGATCAGCACGGCTGCTCGGTGGTGATGGAGTTTTTCAAAAGGTTCATAATGTGGGATCATAACAAAACTGCATTTCTATCAATATTTTTGTGGAAATTTTCACATTTCTTTTTTACTTGAGTAGTTTACTTAAGTAAGTAAAATAATGTCAATAAAATGCAGAGAAGAGCGGCTCTGAGCGGCTGCACTCTGATAGAAAGTGTAATAAAAAATGTTTTTACTCATAACCATAACAGTTTAAAGCATCAACTTGGCATTAAGTCTTATTTTTTAGCATTTTGAAAATGTTTTTGTACCATTTTGACTTGGATTAACACTTGAAATAGTATTTTAATAAAAAAACTCAAACATTCTGCATGAAGCTACATCACATAGGTGGGAGGCTGGTTCACATGGAGTCTGAAGGTGGCACATCTGCTCACTGAAAGGTAAAACATGTAAAGCTATCTGTTAAGCAACACCGTTGAAAGTGCATTAAAACATTATTGATGGAAACTGTAGAGAAGTACAGAATACAAGTGCATGACTGAACTTCAAATGAACCTTCAAACTGGACTGAAGAACTGATCCTCCAAGTTTGATTTGCTTGTGCAAAATTTAAATTAAACAACTGATGGAAGACATTTTTCCCCCAACTGGTATGAATTTTTCACAAAGGTTTGTCACTTTCCCCTTTAGTAGTCTCTACACTCGCAGGTGAGTTTGCCATCCACAGTGGCTGTTTACAATGATGTAGAAATGACACTAGTATAGTTTTTACTCAAAATATAAAGTGAAGGTTTCAAAAGGTTTTTAGCTTTGAAATGATTGTTTAAGACACACATAACAAGAGTTATGAAACATAATTATGATACCCCTTGGGCTAAAAACTGTATGTGGAATATTGTAGTTTAGTAAATCTTTGTATGTTTTTTTTGTTTATTTTTCACATAGTTTTGACCAAGTCTTTGATTTGGTTTCAATTTATTACATTTTAATTTTGTCTTTGTTATAAACATAAAAATGTTTGATCTTAATTTTTGTATTTTTTGCAGCGAAAAAAATGACAAAACTTACTTCTCCAAAATGAGATTTTTGGACAGCTTTAGGTAATTTGTGGAATTATTGTGTAATATAATTACTTTTATCTGTAATAACAGGAAGCTATGGTTTAACTAAAGAGATGGATACCAAGCATTGCTGAAGTTAAATTATTAAAGCACATTGTAAAGCTATGAAAAATAAATCCCCGTCTGTTCCTCTTGCTTAGTCTATGGAGGACCTGGAGGAGCAGAAGCGTAAGAAGAAGAAGGAGAAGATGACTCTGGGATCTCTATCACGGGTGTTCACTCGGAGCAAACAGCGCAAGTCACTGGATCCCGGCTTATTTGATGGTACAGCCACCCCTGATTATTACATAGAGGAGGATGCCGACTGGTGAAGCCGAGTGTGCGAACGAGTGTGTTTGTTTGTCCATCTTGAGTTTGAAATGTGTCACCTGAGTGCAAACACTGTTTGTTTTAGGCATTTGTCTGGAGGGGAAAGACGGGGTGGGAGGTGGGAGGGTAGATCTTATGTAGAAAGCCAGAATGTACAGCATAATACCCTAAAATTGTATTGTTTGTACATGGCATATATTTATAATTGCACTTGTATGCATATGTTTGCATATATATATATATATATATATATATATATATATATATATATATATATATATATATATATATATATATATATATATATATATATATAGTTATAATCATGGCTTATGCTGCGCCATTCTTAATGTCTAAATGTTTTAAGTTTTTTTACAACTGGAGACTTGAAGGACTGTTGTTCATATGTAAATAGGTGGTATTGTAAAAGAGATATAATATTTTACTGTAAATGACATCTGATTTTGTTACTATACTGTTGCTTTTACCCTTATATTCTTTTTTTTTAACCCCTCACTCTTTGTGGAAGATATTAAGAGTTGAATTTGTTGGAGTTTTTTTGACCAAATTGTGTTGCTTGCATTGACTTGTTGGTTTTAAAAGCTGTTACAAATATAAAGCTTATGTTATCTGCACAAATACCTTCACAGTACATGATAGGGACTTCCTTTTTCAATATTTTTAAATGAGCAGATATTTTAAAAAAAAAGGAACACCCCAAAAAGAAGAAAATGAATGCACCACTAATGCTTCTTATGACAACTATTTGTCTGCTCTCACAATCATGTGCAAGTGCCAAGTCATTCTAAACCCAAATATATGAAACATTCTCACCCTGTTAGCACAACTAAGTAAGTAAAACTTTATCTATATAGCACTTTTCACAGAGAGTCACAAAGTGCTACACAATGCTAAAACACTAACTTTGTAATTCTGTTTTGTCTGAGTCATTTCTTACCAAATGTGCATTCAACACGTGCATGATTCTCTGTGTTGCTTTGATTAGACATCCATATATTTGCCTTGAACTTGATGATCTCCTCAAACCTCCTGTGTTACACCTCCCCTCCTTATCTCTTTGCATTACAAATGCATGGTTTTCTCTCCTCCCCTGTGTTATTTTTTCCTTTTTTTTTGTTTTATTTTGGGTTGTGTCCCTCCCTTTTATAACCAAATGTGGCTCTAATGCAATGCTTTGTTGTTTAGGAAATGCTGCATAAAATCAGAAGATCTAATCAGAATTATTTTATTTAAATAAAAGAAAACAGTCAAAGAGGTTACTTCAAATATTTATCTGCTGCAGCTGTTGTGGCCAGAAATGTTCCTAATGTATTTTGTTTTTTTGTCAAAGAATTACAATTGAAATGAAGTTTATTTACAAAAAATAAAACTAGAAACTAAATACTATGTGGCAGTTCTTTGTTCCATGAGTAATCCTGTTCTTGTGTCCCAGTCTAATGTGTCTCCCCCTTCCCTCCTGCCATTTCTAATGGCAGCTCTCGCCTGCAGTGAGTAACTTCTCATCTGTGATTACCAGCTGTCTGTTTCTGCACTCTGGGGATTATTCATATCACTCGTGTCCATTGGAAAATACCACTTGGTGTTCCTGCGCTTTAAAAACTGTGTCGAGCAACAATGGATTTTGCATGCAGTATTTTTGCAGGCATGGGGAGAACCGTCCGAAATACACCGTTCATTTTGGAAACCGCAGGTTCTGTATGAATCTGCGTTCCTTTTTTGTTTGCAGTAAGCGGGAAATGGGCAGAAGCATGAGGTTTTATGAATGATCCCTGTGTCTCTGATGCATTACCCTAACAGTTGGAAGTCCCTTCATAATCATCGGATAGTTTTTAGAATACATGTTTATTTAGCATAATAAAATGACACTAACTGTAATCAAATAGAGGATTTAAAGTTGGATGGAGCTGCAATCAAATACAAACTGTGTATTTTAATTCCTCAAAATGAGCCACGAAGCTGTTTCAAGTTTGTTCAGACACTGCTGAAACATTTTGAAAGGACGCTGTAGCGCCATCTGTTGGTCTTATCCTGTTACTTCAAAAACTACGTTCATTCATAAAACAAAGACAAACTCTTTTTCAAGTTAATTGTTTTCTAAAAAGAAAAATTTTTGAATGGCCAGAGGGCAATTTCTCCTTTTCAACAACAAGAAAACAAAACAGAGACCAGATTTTGGCAACTTCCCATTAAACACTCAAAAAGGTTTTCACTTCTTACTTACCAACACATTTTGATTATTTCTTTATTTTTCTGACCCTGAACCTTTCCTGTACGCCACACTATAACCTCTCCTGACCAATCCAGACTCTGACAGCACACAGCACAGCCTGTCTGACGGAGAGGAGCAGCTGGACCGCCTCCAGCAGGTGGAACTAACCAGAACCACCTGCATGTCGCTGTGGAGAGCAGGAGCTGTCCAAGCCTGGCTGGAGGTTGTCATGGGAATGCCCATGTACATCCGAGCCTGTTCGGAAAATGTAAAAAGTGGCAAGGTATTTTTTTTCTTTCTCAGGGGGCGGAGTTGACAGTGTTTAGTGTGATACTACTCTTAGTTAAACTTTTTTTTTTTTTTAACCCTTTTTAGGTGCTGCTGGGTCTGACAGACGAGGATTTGGAGCTCGGTCTGGGTATCAATAACCCAATTCATCGCAGGAAAGTTAGACTGGCCATTGAAGATTACAGGAGAGCTGAAGGGACGCAGGGGTGAGTGGTTCCCCCCCAAAAATGACAACAATGTTTTTGACAACATTTATAGAGAAACTTTGAGACTGTAAAACACATGGCAAGTTGATAATTAGTAATTTATTGCTAAATTAAGACCTCACCTAAAATCCATTCATAAAGTTCCAGCTGACCAAGTGTTTTTTTCTCTACCACATTTGCTGGTGGCGGACTGACCCTCCCTCAGGCTATCGAAAGCCTCTGAGATGGACCATCACTGGGTTTCAACATCGTGGCTGAGTGACGTGGGGTTGCCTCAATACTCCCAAACCTTCCACGCCCACTTAGTGGACGGCCGAGTACTGAACTCTCTGAGTCGCAGAGACCTGGAGCGGTTCTTCAATGTCAGCGACCATTTCCACCAGACCAGTCTGCTTCTGGCAATCCAGCTCCTGCAGATGCTCAGCTTTGACAAAGAGGTCAGGTCTTCGATTGTAAATCTTCTCAGACACTTTTTGTGTCCATTAAGAGCTAAAAGCTGCTCATTTATGAGATGATACTTGTACATTTTTTTACATAGCTCCCATGACTCAACAAGGAGAATGCAATAATTCGATTAGGGTTAGCAGTTATTCTAAACAATATGTTCAATCAGGCGGATTTGATGCGAGTAGGTTTTTTTTATCTGTAATTTTGATCCGAACATCTGGCATTTCTTGGAAAAAGTGCTGCCCAGATTTACCATCTGCTGTGGATAAACAGTCATCTAGGTCAGGACAGTCCAAAAAGATTAAATGGCGGGCAACTGGATTACTCTTCTTGTTCTACTCTTCCAAAATGCCCCCTCAGTTCTGGGTGGCTGGTGGGGAATATTAACCTCATCAGTGTGAGAGGCTTCACAACTGAAGGTTTTTGAAGTCAACATGAGCAGTTGTCCTCATTACTTTAGGGGCCAACCAAAATAAATCCAGCTTTTTTTTTTTAACTCTTTGGATTAGTCCATATCAACCTAGAAAAGATTACAAAACAATCTCAATAGAGTTTGGTTTCCACTCATCTGCAGTCCACAAATGAAAGAGCACAGTTAATTTTCACAGGAGATTTTGAATAAATTATTTCCTTTCCAGGATACGTTAATACTCAAAACAGCAATGAAGACAGAGTTTGTAACAGCCATATGAGTCTACAGTGACAAAAAAGATCCCTATTTACAGGATCAAATGACGAGCTATTCTTTTGACATTACCCAATGATATTTTTCATGATAGCGCTGATGCCGGATGACGTGCAGCCACTGTAAGCATTGAGCGTTGTCCTCAACAAGTAATTAAAGCTGCTTCCTTAAAGGTAGAAGTGAGGTCATGTGGTCACATGCTGGACGGCCTCTTTCTGCTGTGAATTCTGTTCTCACTGACAGAAGTTGGGAGCAAAAGCCTTAGACTGATGGTTAGTCCACATCACCCACTGGGTGCAGGTGGAACATCCCCTTAAATGCTCACAAAACTATGCTATCATCATATCAGTTCATCCATCTATATCTATCTTGTTTTTGTGGTCTGTTTGATGTCTTATAAGTTTAATGTTGAATGCTTTTGCTCAAACTAACTTCTTCCAGCAGGACACTGGTTTGTAGCCTGTTGAGGCTGCATTCTTTTTTCTTTTTTTGTCCGTCTATTTGTCCTTCTGTCTGTTAATCCATCCTTACATTTGTATCTTATCTTTTGTCATTTTTGTTGTTTGTTTTGTGTCCTTTTTTGTTTCTGTTCTTCTTTTTTTTTGTCATTTTTATTTCTTTAGTTCATTGTGGATATTTGAAGACCATCACATTTAGGGGGAACATTGCCCCCCCCCCTCGCCTATGCCCTTGGCACACATTGTTAGCTGACCAGGATCTATCAAGTGGACATTGTTACACTTCAGTCTGTCTTAAATATTGTTCTTTACTTTTTCTTTTTAATTATTGCACAGAGAATGTAGGACACGTTTGTTTGAGAACTCAGGACCCCTTGAGGGTCTTAATCCTGCAAAGGTTTTGTTGGTGCTGGAAATATTCTTTAAAAAATATTTCACACAATCACAGCCTTCAGTTTCTGTCATGCCCCATACCACAACCACAGTTCTTGTCAGGACTAGCTGCTGTGATGTCGCAATTTCATAATATGAGCCTGTTTGCTGTATAACACAGTTATATTTGGACTTTTACGAGTGTTTATCTCATTCATTAATGTTATATTCATGAATCGGTTGCACTCTAGAGGTATCTGAGCACAAGGCAGGATTGTCAAAAAGTACTGAAGATAGTAATTCAATAAAATAAGCTTTTATTGTGAAAAAACTACAGCTACAGAGCTACGTGTGGCAATGGACAAAAGAGATCAACAGTTGCAGGAACTTTAGATGTTAGGCTGCAGGTACTTCTTCATAAAAACATTAGACAAGACGATAAGACATTTCTGTTCTGCTATTGCTCACATGTAGAAAATTCTTAGAACTTTCTGAACCCAGAAACTCATTGTGTTGTGTTATTTCAGCAAACATTCATCCTCCCCTGATCTGTGTTGTCTGTGTTTTCATTGGCCCTTGCTAGAGCAGCGCTCAGGCTCTTATTCATCTGTTGTGTTTTCAAAAGGCCCTCCAGGCACGGCGGACAAAATGTGAGCACCAAAACCAGGACCCTGTTGTTTGGACATGTCACAGAGTGATGAAGTGGATCAGAGATATAGACCTCAAGGTGGGTCAGAAATGGTGACCCCCCCTCCCCCTTGCACCAGAGCTCCATGGCCAGACACCACAAATGATGTGGTTTTAGGATTTTTCTCTGAAATAATTTAAATGCGTTTCTGAAAGAATGCAGAAGATAAAGACAAGTGTCTGTGTGTTTTAAATATTCAGAATATTTCTGCTGCAATTATTAACTTATCATGACCCACATGAAACAAAAATGACAGAGAAACATGAATAGTGTTGCTGGCTTCATCTTTAAGAGATCTGACATATTTTTTTCAAGCAGATCCATAAAGAGGGTGTCCATTGTGGACTTTTTCTTCTTTTCTAGCTGACTGCTGCACTTCAACACACAGTTGGTTGCATGCTTCTACATTGTGGTTTTTCTGTTGGGCTCCTCAGGAGTTTGCAGACAATCTTCAGGGTAAAGGCGTTCATGGAGCCTTGATCGCTCTGGATCCCTCCTTTGACACTGATGCCATGGCTAAAGCCCTGGGAATCCCCAACAACAAGCACATGCTGCACAGACACCTTTACGAAGAGATGAAGTCACTCTCCGTCCCTCCCAGGTGTGCCAAAATGTCCTGAATTGCTCAGTTATTCAATCCATTTCTTAACCTTAAACTGCTACTATTTTCCAGAAATGCATTGATAAAAACCATCAACGGGTTAATTTGTTTTGTTTCTTTAACAGTGATGAGGAGCAGGACACTAAAGCTGTCTGCTCCTCCGTCCCCCAGGCTGTCAGTCGTTTTACTGATGAGAGGGTGTCACTCAGAAGAACAGGAAAGGTATCACCTCATGTTACCGTTCTGTCACTGAAACCTTCAGTGTTGAGTTTCTTTATGTTGTTAAATATTTTTTATCTGATAAAACAAGAATAATGTTGTAAAATTGTGTATAGATAGAGTACAAATTTATTATTCATTAAGTATGGTCCTCTGAAATTTGAAGACTTAATAGAAATACAAACCTTGTTAAGTCTGTTTAAAATTAAAATTGAGGGATGCCAGACAGTTTACAAACGATTTTTGCTTTCAGTTTTGATAATAAAATTACAGATGATTTAATATCAAGTACCCAGTCGCACGCACTACTTTAAAACAAACGTTTTTTTCCTCTTTTAGTGTTAATTTTTGGTGTTCAGAACTACCGTATTTATGTATATTTAAATATAAATGGGGGGTGGAGGGTATACATTCACCGGCCACTTTATTCCACAGTCCAACTGCTTATTAACACAAATTTCTAATCAGCCAATCACATGGCAGCAACTCCATGCATTTATCATGAAGACATGGTCAAGACGATCTGCTGCAGTTCAAACCAGCATCAGAATGAGGAAGAAAGGAGATTGAAGTGACATTGAACGTGGCGTGGTTGTTGGTGCTAGACGGGCTGGTCTGAGTATTTCAGAAACTGATGATCTACTGGTATTTCACCCACAACCATCTCTAGAAGGGGTGGGCGATACTTTGGTGATAATCTGGGTATCAATCCGATACCAAGTAGTTACAGGGCCATTATTACCAATATCGATACTGATGTTTTTTTTCTTGAAATGTTTGATTATTGAATAATTTCGGAAATACACAATTTTTTGTTAATTAAGGGTATAATAAAAATCCAGGACAGAGATTTTTGGCAAATAAAAATGTTTGTCCACTAATTACAACAATCTGAACTTAACCTGCATCACGTATATTAATAATAGCATAGTACAATAATATTAAGGAAACAGTAACTGGTGCAAAATTTAAAAACAAGCTACTACAATCAAAAATGAAGAAAAAGCAGCAACACCAACATGTATTTTTTTTAAAAAAGGCAGTTATAAAGTAACAAAGCTACTAGTTAAAAAAAAGTAAACAAAAACAACACTATAATGTTAATTAAAGTCCAGTTAGTCGTCACAAACTCAGGTGTGTGAAATCTATTCTCCGTATTTGACTTCTTGGGGAGAGATGAGTTGCAGATGCTACCACGCTTAGGATCCTTTTTGTGATTTAAATAAATATAACAGGCTGCAGTCCAAAAAAGAGAAAATATCCAGTGAGCAACAGTTCTGTGGGCAGCAATGTCTTTTTCACGTCAGAGGTCATAGGATAACGGCCAGACTGGTTCCAGCTTACGGAAAAGAAACAGTAACTTATATTACCACTGGTTACAACCGATGTCTGCAGAAGAGCATCTCTGAATGCACAACATGTCCCAGCTTGAGGCAGATGGGCAAAACTGAACAATTGAAGATTGGAAAAATGTTGCCTGGTCTGATGAGTCTCCATTTCTGCTGCCGCTTAGTACCAACTGAGCATGGTTACAACACCACAGCCTGATTATTGTTGTTGGCCATGTCCATCTCTTTGTGACCAAAGTATACCCATTTTCTGATGGCTACTTCCAGCAGGATAAGCCACTGTGTTATAAAGCTGGAAACATCTCAGGCTGGTTTCTTGAGCACAGACATAGGTTCACTGAAATCAAATGGCGTCCCCAGTCATCAGATCTCAACCTAATAGATCACCTTTGGGATGTGGTTGAACGGGAGATTGGAACCATGGATGTGCAGCCAACAAATCTGCAGCAACTGATGATGCTGTCATATCCATATGAACCAAACTCTCTGAGGAATGTTTCCGGTATCTTGTTGAATCGATGCCACCAAGGATTATGGCAGTTCTGAAGACAAAAGATGGTCCAACCCGATACTTCTTCTTCTTTCTCTTTCGGCTTTTCCCATCAGGGGTCGCCACAGCGAATCATCGTCCTCCACCTCACTCTATCATGGACATCTTCTACCCTAACACCAGCCAACTTCATGTCCTCTGTTAAGACATCCATATATCTCCTCTTTGGCCGTCCTCTTGCCCTCCTGCTAGGCAGCTCCATCTCCAACATCCTTCTACCAATATATCCACTATCCCTCCTCTGAACATGTCCAAACCATCTCAGTCTGGCTTCTCCAACCTGACCCGTCCAACCCGATACTAGCAAAGTGTATCTAATAAAGTGGCCAGTGAGTGTATTTCCTGAATAAACAAACTGTTCCTTTCCATTCATGGAGTTGCAAAACATTATGTTGTATTCGGTACATGTCTTTGCATTCTTGATGCTTCACGAAAGAAAACAAAATAAAAAGAAAGGAAAAGTCAGTTCTGCAGACTCTCAAAAGGAGCAATCAAATCTATGAACTCAGAAATACCTTACAGCAGACACTTTTAGGTCTAAATAGTTCTCTTAACTCTCAGGGGCTCGTTTTTGTTTTAACAAAGAGCATGTGTACACTTTGAGAAGAAAACCAGAAACTTGCTAGTTGCCTTTGAAATTCCTATAACGAAGCATCTCTTTCTGTTTTCTGCTGGTTTTCTTTTCCCAGAGTTCACTGAGGTTGCGAGCAAACAGTCACTCTGTGGAGCGCAGCATGGGCCTCCACGGTAACTGCGGCTCTCTGCCCAGAGAAGCCAGAGTGCAAGCCATTTCCCGTGCCAAAGGCAGCCCGATGCATACTTACAAGAGTGTTGAAATCACCAACGTGTGACTCACCCTCTGACATCTTCACCACTGTTTACACTGTGTTGGTACTTTAACTGTTTACAGTTGAGAAAGCTGAGCACTCAAAACATTATAAAGGTGGAAAAGGGTATATGTAACAGCACCGACATACACATGAGGGGATTTTTCATGATTTAAAAACAAGTCATTTTTTATTTTGAGTTTGAAAGCAAAGTATTCTAAAACATTTGTGTGTATTTTCTGCAGCTTAGTACTGACAGGGATGGTTTAGAAATATTGCAAAGAAAACAAATAAATTCGGAGCCCCTTTATTGCCTTATGAAAAATAGAAACAATTGCTGTAACTATTTATTTACTTGATTTTAGATGTTTCTCTTCAAGTCTCTGTTTTAGGATTTTTGATTAAATCAATGCTGTTGTGGTACAGAAAAACAAAAGCAACATAACATGCTTTCGTGTGGATATTTGTCCTTTACTTTTAACAGTTTTTACAGGCCTTTCTTCCTAAATGAAACGTTTAATCTACAGAACAAGAATGTTGTTTATCCAAAGGTTTATGACTGAAACTAATTGATTAGAGGGGGTTTTAATCATAAACAAATTTGAATTAAAGTTTGTCAAGGTGACCAACATGTCACACGTTCAGGTGAGGAATGTAAACTTTTTAAGGGACAACAATGACAGTCTAAGAGGGGTTTTACTTCTGTCATCCACCAAACTGTTATCCTCAATATTTGCCCAGCTTATGTTCTTAAAATAGTAATAAAAAAAAACTATCTATGTGTCAAAGTCATTTGGTTGTAACATCATCAGTGGTTTGTAATAGCACACAGGAGTGAACTATTTACACATCTGTTGTTCCTGTGTGGGCTGGAAGGATTCTGCAGATTTTCCTGCTCCATTGTATCACACCATCAACACTCAGCTAGTGTATCAACAACGGTCATGATTTACTTCAAAATAAAAGCGCACGGCTGTTGAAACCTCTTCCTTTTAGGGTTTTCTGCCAGTAAAGGTTGAGAAAAGGTTGCAAGCAGAGAAACAAAATCCTGGTGGCTGGCAACTGTGGGAAGGGGCCACGGTACCACTTTATTTGATTGTTTGCTTGTTTACAATCCCTCATTATTATTTTCATTTTATGTACATGCGGTTACAAGCTAGGAAAAAAAGAGCAGATTTGGGGGGAAATCTGGTATGAATAGACTATTTCACAGTGATCAGGATATTTCCTAAAGATAAACAATTAACATTCAGGATTAACAAAGCGGTTTTCAAAAGTCTGCAGTGTAAACATGAATCAGATCAGCTGGAACTGACCCGCACTGATGTTGTGTTGTTGAGCTGCATCTGGAAAAACTGAGCTGTGAATGTTCACAACAGCTTCACATTAGAAAGAGGGAAAAGATTGGACTTGTAGAAGAATTTATTATAAACAGAAACCTAGAACACAACTTTTATAAAATAAATAAATAAATATAGGGATGGAATAATCCCATTTCAAGTATGTTTTTATATTTTTATAACTTTCTTTTTTTTAATGAATGTTACTGCTATGATACTGGTTGAGTATTAAGTGTTTCATTGGGAATGCTCTGTTATAAATCATGTCCAGCCATGTTGAATGGCACACGGGTGTACAGTGTTTGCTGTTCTTGAGCATGAAGAGACCAAGTTTCATCATTTTGACACATTCTGTGCAGCTGAAGGCCTTTGTATGAAGCGGAACAGGTTTGTCTCCCAGATCTGGGCGTGTCCTTCAGTCCTCTTTCTCAAAGGGGTAAATAGGGAACGTTAGAGCTGTTTAAAGCTGTGATTTACTTTATTTTGGCCTTCACATATGAAGCTCAATGTGAATATTAAAAGTGGAACTCCTGTCGTAAAGTGATCTGTGCTTTGTCATTGTTTTTTTTATGAATGAACACAAATTTGTGTAAGAAAGATAAAAAAAAATAAAAATTTAAAACTACCTCTTTGTTCATTGAGTTAGAAGAAACTTTTCAGTTTTAATTCTTAAATGCATCAATTCACTTAGATCTGTCGGTTTGTTTACTTTTTATTAAAAAAAAAATGTTGAAAACTTGGCAACATGAAATGTAGCTTTAATTTATTGTTTTATTTCATAAGTTAAAAAATATAGGGAGGGTTTTTAGATTCATTGGATAAATAAAAACCTTTATCAACAAAACTCATTGGAAAAAAGAAAAAGGATTATATATAAAAAAATATTTTAAATGTTACAAAGACCATGCAATCTGTGGGGCAGAGTGGGAACTTTAAATGTAGGAAGTTTGACAGGAAAAACGAGAGTTTGCTGACATGATGGAAAGAGGAAAGGTGGATCTACAGTGTGCTCAAGAGACCAAATGGAAAGGAAGCAAGGCAACTTGAGTCGACATCGTACTCTGAAAGATAACAGTGATTGCAAAGTGGTGGGTGGGAAGCGTAGGATGGTGGTGTGTTGGATGACTCTGATGGTGAGGAAAAGGAGGAGGACAAAAGGCAGAGCGGAGGCACAAGTGGTGGAAGTTGAAAAATGAGTACTGAGTGGCTTTTAGAGAAGAGTTGAAACAGACTTTGGGAGATCAGGAGGTTCTTCCAGATGACTGGACAGCTAGAACTAAAGTGGTCAAAGTGACTGAGAAGAAAGAACTTGGAGTATCGTCTGAAATAAGGAAAGATAAGAAGACTTCAAGGTGGAAACGAAGAATTTCAAGTGTGTATTGAGATGAAAGGGTTATCTAAGAAAAAGTAGGACACAAGAAGGGCAGAAAAGACCAGTACAGTGAGAAGCAGCACAGGGTGAAGGTGGAGATGGCAAAAGGCGAACAAAGGATGTATAAGGACTTGTATAACAGGTTGAAGGCAAAGGAGGGAGAGGTGAGTCTGTACAGGTGAGGCAGAGAGTCAGAGATGGAGAAATGTGCAGCGGGTTAGGAGGATCAAGGACAGGGATGAAAATGTGTTGACAGGTTCTGCACACTGTGAAGGTACGAAGTAAGAAGAACTTTGAAGAGCTGATGGATGAGGGGAATGTTAGAGAGCATCGAGTAGAAGAGGTGGATGTCATGAAGCAGGAAGTACAAACAATCAGGAAGGATGAAAAAGATATTCAAGAGGATTGAGAGTGGAAAGGCACTTGAAAAAATAACTCATTGAGTATGAAAGGTTTTGTGATTGGGCTGTTTAACAAGATCTTTGAGAGATCCAGGATGTCTGACTGGAGGAGAAATGTTCTGATGCTGTTTTTTAAAAAGAAAGGGGGCGTGTGGAGTTTTGGAAACTCCGGTGGAATGAAGACTCCTGGACGAGAGGCAAAATCCGTGGAAAAACAGAAAACAGAAGAGGAAAGAAATGCAGCCTCTACTATAAGTGGCAGAAAGAAGGCTACAAAGGGACGGACGCCTGTCCAGCCATTGCAGAATCCCCCACCCCCTTTCCTGTTTCCTCAACAGATGCCCCCTGGCCATCCACTGGGCAGATCAGGCAACAGAACCAGAATGCTCTTCTGGACTGTAGCCTTCCCTATCAACAAAGTACAGAAAGGGACATCAAACAGAAAAGGAAGGAGGAAACGAAGCAGGGAGACAAATATGACTAGAAGAAACCAGCTTTAACCGTAAAATGTGGGACACAGGATGAACTCCAGAAGCAACTTCTGGAAGTCTTCACAGAGTGAAATGTTCCCGGACAATCAAACAGACCAGAACACAGGATGGAACTGGCATGTGGTGATGTTCCACTGTCTGTTGGTTGTGTTCTGTGGTAAGCAAGGCCACACAGCCATTTGTTTCAGGTTCTGCAACACCAGACAAGATGCTGCTGGACTGAAGGTACAACAATCCCCTCCTCATCCATGAGCAAAAGTGGAGGTTGATAACCTAGTTTAATCTAAAAGTGGATTAGACCACACCGGTATGGGCATATTCTCCTTAGAGCAGGAACTGAACCCAGTTAGAGGGGTTCTGAGCAGCACACTGCAGGCTCTTGGTTCAAACGCTCTACCCTGGCCATTAGAATGCAGACTGAAACCAGAAAAGGCACACTGAAGCACCACTGCAGGTACAGAAAGCCTCTTGACTTGGGACGTGAATTAAGGGACTCCATCAGAGACCATGCTAGAAGGCATGTCATGTAGCCGGAACGCATAATGAAATAACAAATCAGAAGTTTCTGTGGAAATCCAAGTGTTTCTCATCAAAAAACCAAGTCTATTTGTGGTTTATGTAATCTGAGTCATGGGACATTCTGAATAACTAGAGTATATTCATAGCAAAGAATAGTTAAATAGAGATATTTTCAAGGCAATCACCACTTTTCAGTGACATGGGTTATTTTAGCGATGGGATTGTCATCTAATGTTGGGGCATATTGATGTTTCAAACTCTAAACCAATTAGATTGAGTAGAAACAGGTGGAGGAACATTTAGAGTTGTTGACATTTGCTCTGGAAGGAGAGGCGTGAAAGTGAGCTGCAAAAAAACAGAATATCTGTGCCTAAATGAGAGAAACTTAAGTGGAACATTGAGATCACAAGGTCCAGAGGTGGAGAAGGTGGAGGAATTTAAGTATTTAAGGTCAACAGTTCAGAGAATCAAAATGAAAAGAAAACATGTAGACAGCTTGTTGGTTTAGAAACTTTGAGAAAGAAACAGGAGGCAGAGCTGGAGGTAGAAGAGCTGAAAATGTTGAAGTCCTCTTTGGTCGAGAAGGATAGATAGGCTCAGGAACATCTCATGGTAGATGTTTTGAAGAGAAATGCAGAGTTGATCTGGAGATGTTGAGAGAAGAGACAGTGATGATGTTGGTAAACGGATGCTGAGGCTGCAGCTAACAGGAACAGGGGCATAGAGGAAGACCAAAGAGGAGTTTTATGAATTTAACGAAGGAGGACATGGAGGCGATTGGCTTAAATGAGGAGGATGCAAAGGATAAGGTTAAAGGGAGGCAAATGGTTTGCTGCGCCAACTTTTACAGGGAACAGCCAAAAGGAAAAAAGACACATTTTCAATGAAAGATTTGTTTTTAAATAAATAAAAAAAATTGAACTTATAGTTATTAGCAGCCTTATAGCAAGAATGTCCTGTTCAAATCTAGGCTGGGCCCTTTCAGCTTGGAGTTTGCATGTTTTGCATGCATGCGTAGGTTTTCTCTGGGCACTGGGGTTTCCTTGCACAGACCAAAAACATCCTTCATAAGGTAAATAGTATTTTAAATTGTCCCTGGGCGTGAGTGTGAGGCCCTGAGTCTGACCTCCTGTTCAGAGTGTACTCCACCTTCATCCAACCAGATGGATGGATGGAAAATACATTTATATGAGGCACAAAATTGTTTACATGTTAAAAAAAAATGGTTGGTATATTTTTTATTTGTAAAATGTATAAAAGAATGGGGTGCATGGTGGCGCAGTGGTTAGCTCTCTTGCCTCAAACCAGTTCAAGTCCCAGTGTGGACTTGAACACATGGGACCTCCCTGTGTGGAGTTAGCATGTTTTGCCCGTGCATGCGTGGCTTGGTTACTATAAATTTTCCCTAGGTGTGAATGTGAGTGTGCATGGGTGTGTGAACTGTGGCCCTGCGACAGACTGGCGACCTGCCCAGGATGTCCCCTGCCCCTCGCCCACAACTGGCCGGGATAGGCTCCAGCAGGCCTGCGACCTCAAAAGGGACAAAACAGGTTTAGAAGGTGAATGAATGTATAGAAGAATGAGTTTAAAAGAAGCACAGTTGTCATAGAAAAAGAAAGGTGTTCATTCTCTTTTATGCAGTTCCCCATATAAACTTTATTACCTTCTTTAGAACTGCACAAACGCTGCTTAAAAAGTCTATCATTTAGACATATTTTTTCTACCAGTGATTTATATTTGCAATAGTAACTAAGCTTTAATAATCTGCATTTTGGTAATTTTTAATAACAGATGTATACAACTAAATTTTCTTTAATTGGATTTTTAGTGCCCTTTCACCCCTAGTTTGACTTTGAGCAACCAGTTCGTCTTGACCTGTGGGGCGGCGCTAGGACCCAGCAGCGAGCAGTGACTAACAGAGGGAGGTTTGTCTCCGGCTGGAGTCGTTCAAAGTTCTCCTCCGTGTCTCTTTTTTACCTGGTGCGCGGGACTTTTTTTCTTCGGAATTATAAAGCTGCTTTGGGAATTCTCAGTCGGACATAGAAGAAGCGCAGATTGAAAGTCTTTACTTTTGGCTCCCTCCCTCTGGTGGTTTTCCTGAAACACCTGCCCGATCCAGGTAACTCACCCATGAAGAGGGAAGTCCTTGGGCACTGGGCGGCGTAAAGGTAAGGCCCTATTTTAGGTGAATGAAAGCCGTTTTGAAACAGTTAACCATCGTTTTCTGGTTGGGTTTGGAGCATTTCCGTGAGGTCTAACGTGAAATAGTGTTGTGACTCTGGCTTGGGGTTTGGTTAATGACACAGGTATTTTTTATCATTATTGTTAATGACACAGGTAGTCCCTCTAGGTCCCTTCCTTCCTGTTTGGTTTGGAGCTGGTTAACTTTCACTCCAGTCGAGCTCTTTGTTTCGCAGTTTCCACTTTTCCCCTGTGTTGACCTGCTCGTGCTTTAACCAGAAAGTGTCATTTGAAGGAGTTGTCTTTTAGCCGGTGTTTAGTGCAGCATAAGCACTGATGTGTCGGGCGGATACGCCTCTGCGCACGCGCCTCTCAGGCCTTCAGCCCACACACACCTAGACACCTGGGCATTTTCCCACTACGCTTTGCGTGACACGCGCTTTTCTCTTTCAATCAAATGAGCTTTTAGTCGTTTTTAAGTGAATTTAAAAATCTATTGAGGAAAAAAGGGGGAAGATTGTCTTGCTTAGGTGATGAACAGGTGTTGGGTGGGTCTTAATTGTGCCCCTCCCCTGTCTGTCTATCGTTTTACAGTGTTTACCAATGGACGGCTTCCTCATTTAGGGGCTGGTTGGTTTCTGACAACTTCACATCTCTACGTTTTTGGGAATGCATTTCGGTTTCAGTTGTGAATGATCACAAGTATCTTTATAACTAAGCTACACGTCGGTTTCTACTGTTGTGTTGCTTTGATTATTATTATTTTTTTAAAGAACTTTAATAGTTTTGCAGCGTTGATTTCCTCTTTGTTTTAGCCTCTTTCTATGAAAGCATTTAAATAGGATAATTAAAATTTAAAGTCAGTTCCAAAAATGAAGCTGCATTCGTTGACTCAAAATTTAAAAAGAAAAAGCAATCCGCCAAATGGCTTTTTCATTATGTTCTTCAACACTGCTTATTCTGTCACTGAATTAAAATGATAAAGACACTGGTGTTTGAAATTTCATTTTCAAAGAGTTCTTTAGTAAATGTGTAGCAAAATTCAAATAGAAATATCTTATTTGACAATTAAAATTGATTAACAGAAATGCATTTTCATGTTCACACAGCAGTGTCATTTTGTTCTTCAACACTGCTTATTCTGTGACATAATTAAAGCAATAATGCAAAGAAGGGGTTCCTTTTTCGTTTTCACATCCACCGTGTGCAATGTTATGGAAGCGATTCTGTAGCATAAATAAAAGTAAAAGGCAATTCCAGAAATGCTTTTTCTTTTTCAAAATGAAGCTGCATTTTTTTGGCTCAAAATTAAAATAAAAAAGCAATCCACCACAATGCTTTTTCGTTTCCTTCCTCAACACTGCTTATTCTGTCACATAATTAAATTGATAAAGAAAATAGTATGAAATAGTGACGTCATCGCCCCGCCTCCACTCTGCTAATGCTCCATGTTAATGAATTTTGCTACAAATTTTGCAGGGTGGGTGTGAAAATGCAAATGCAATCCCCTCTTTGCATTTTCGTTTTAATTATGACACAGAATAAGCGGTTTTAAGTATAAAATGAAAAAGCATTTTGAAATATTGCTTTTTCATTTAAATTTTGAGTCATTTAATGCAGCTTCATTTTGAAAATTAAAAAACATTTCTATTAATCCATTTTAATTGTCAAATTAGACATTTCTAAATGAATTTTGCTACACATTTACCAGAGAACATTTTGAAAATGAAATGTCAAATACTATTATCATTTTAATTAAGTGACAGAATAAGCAGTGTTTAGGAATGAAACGAAAAAGAATTTTGGTGGATTGCTTTTTCATTTTAATTTTGAGTCAAAAAATGCAGCTTCATTTAGAAAATGAAAAAGCATTTCTAGAATTGACTTTTCTTTTTTTTCTTCTTTTTTTTTTTCTTTTTATTTGTACAATGTGTCTCATAATTCATTTCCACTCAGCATTTCCAGGGGGAGGCGGGGCGATGACGTCAGTGCGTGTTGTTGGTCCAACCAGCAAACGACAAACGTTTAGCATGGTGAACTCTGTGCTAGAGCTGGTTATGGGGCTGCAGCTGTTCTCTAACAGCAAAATCAGCGGAAAGCATTCGAAGACGATCTTCTTAATGTGCTTTTATGACTGCTATGATTATTATTAAGGACCTGCTCACTCATTTCTCTTATCTAAATCTGTGCAGCCAGTGCTTTTTTTTCTTGGCTGCAAGGACCCAGAAGAAGGGTTAGCATTAGGCTAATACGTGCTAACAACATTTAGCCTTAAATGAACTAAATGAAACTCCATGCAGGCAATGCTGCATTGAGCATCTTAGATGTAAATATGTGGGAATAAAATCAGCCTTTATTTTGTCTGGACACCACTGGAAACACAAATTGACATGATTGTTTACACGTAGGGGTGTGACGATAACCGCATCACCGCACGTCCCTTTTTGTTTGGTTCTGCATATAGTGCGTGATTTAAACAATAATAAACACATTCATCTTTACTTTTTCTGCGAGTCCTGTTTTCAAACTTCAAGGGCTTCTGGGGGAAAAAGCCTGCATCCTCCTGCACAAGGGAGGGACAGTCTATTATAAATATTATGGGGGACTTTTTTTGTGTGTCTCATCAACTGGTTGCCATGTTTCAGTACTTGTAATGTTTACAGATAATGTTAAATTAAGTACAC
This sequence comes from Oryzias latipes, assembly GCF_053564925.1. Classification (NCBI taxonomy): domain Eukaryota; kingdom Metazoa; phylum Chordata; class Actinopteri; order Beloniformes; family Adrianichthyidae; genus Oryzias; species Oryzias latipes. The sequence continues at coordinate 9,939,571 of NC_136241.1, read as the reverse complement.
ACAAACACGGGCACAAAAGACAATAGTGTAATTAAAACAGTTGGAGTTAGTTATATTTTAATTGCAAGTATGCCTACCGGTAGCTTCATATGGTATAGGCAATACAACCTATGGCGGAGCTCAAGAAAAATGGCCATGAATTTAGTGTCTAAACCAAATACTGTCTCGGCTATTTGGACATACTTTGGCTTTGAGGCAGATGACAAGGCACAACCAGTGAATTTGGACAAGGAAGTATTGAACCTCTCCTGCGCTGACTTTTCTCTTCCTGACCGTGGTCGAAAAGACGTAGGGGAGATCCCCCGTTCGGACCCTCCAGTGCGGGCCAACAAAGAATCATTCACCGTTTTTCTGGGGGAAAACTTATTTTATTACGGTTCTTCTTCCCTGTAACATCAAACATTAACGCGCACCCCCAACCCTCTTGCGCTGCACGCGTTTTTCCACTCCTTCCACTGCACGCGCTCCCTCCTCAACTTACACACGCACGCGCGGTTTCAGCACACACACATCCTCTTTCTACAACAGAAGTTTCCGTCTTGCGAGGAAATATGACAATTTTACTGTGTTCTAATCATTCATTTCCATTGTATTCATTTCCATTACAAGCTGTGTGCGTTCTTGAGTGCGCGACACGTGACTCTTGCTGCTTCATCACAGCGGTGATCAAAAATCCCACACCGTCACAGCTGTACTCTAGATCAGTCGCTGTTCTTCTGGGGGAAACCTTTTATTACTGTTCTCCTTCACTCCGTAACACCAAACATGAACACGCAGCCCCAACACACTTCTACACACGTAACGCGTGGACACACATGCACACACTCATTCTACAACACTTATATTGTTAGTTCACTAGTTGGATAGTTAGTAGTGTTATTTGTTAATAAAGAATACTGCGTTGTAATTATTAATTGTATTCATCTGTGATTTTGTGTTCGCCGGTGGGGGGGTTAACCGCGACTCCTGCTGCTTCATCACCGTGGTGATGGAAAATCCCACACCATCACAGCTCTATTTACACGGTTCATCAGGACTGCCTAGCAGCATTTCCGCCTTAGTCCGAAGCTTCGGACTAAGGATTAATTTTAAATTTATTTTAATATAATGCTTTTTCATTGTAAACATGAAAAGGCATTTCTGTTAATCTATTTTAATTGTCAAATAAGATATTTTGAATTTAATTTTACTACACATTTACTAAAGAACTCTTTGAAAATGAAATTTCAAACACCAGTGTCTTTATCATTTTAATTCAGTGACAGAATGAGCAGTGTTGAAGAAGAAAAAGCCGTTTGGCGGATTGCTTTTTCTTTTTTTAATTTCCAGTCAACAGATCTAGCTTCATTTTCAAAATGAAAAGGCATTTCTGGAATTGACTGTTATTTTTAATTATGCTACAGAAATGCTTTCATACCTCTCTGCCGAGCTGTTGCCTTCTTTATGTGCAGATACAAGCTCCTGGGGGAGAGAAATAATTCAATAAAAATAATTCTAAGTAAAATATTTTAATTTTCAGTCTTTGTAAACAAAAATCTTTGTAAATTGTGATTTCTGTATAGGCAAAGTTTGGTCTTTATTTCTTAACTTTTTTAGTTTTTTTTTTGTTGTTTTTTTTGCTTTATCAAGCGTTGGAAAAAATAAACAAATGTTACAGCTGACAAGAGGATATTGCTGGCTTCAATTATTTATTTACCTGTAGTTAGTTACATTTTAGAGCCATAACACACCTCCATATTATGGAAGATGTTAAACAAAATATAAGAAAATATTTACAGTTGAATATGTATCAATAAAACACATCTATGGTTGTCATTCATCACGTGAAATATTTAAGCCTTTGCAGTTATGCTAGATTAGGAATATCCCAGTTTGAAAATAACTGGTGAAATTTCACTTTCTTGACAAAAAAGTTCAGCTTTTCAGTCTTTTCTTGTTTGTTTTCAGAGCATTTCCTGCCTTTACACTGTGCATGATAGCAGATTGACAGTTAATCTATTACTATGTATTGTTTGTTGTTGGTTTTGATAGACTTCTCTGCTGTCTTTCAGCTTAGACAGCCCAAACACGCCCCCATCTTCCATGTTGGACACATTTTGTCATGTTTTTGTCGTTGGGTGTTATGAAATATTAAGGGGTTGTGTGTCCCTCAAAATATGCATGTGTGCCAATAGTTGTGAGGCATGTTGATGTGTAGTGTAGCTTATTTTTTAAAGGCTGTTCTGTGGGTCAGGTTGGTTTTTTTTAAACCTTCTTTGGTTTAGATCCTTTAAAAAATGCTTATTTCCAGATATGTTTTTCTACAAGTTGATTTTTTTTCTTTTTACTTATTAAAAATGGATTTTATTTTGTTAGTTTGCAAGAAATGTCTAATACTTTTATATCAATTTTTTTAACTCTTTAGTGAAGCTTGTAATTGTTTAAAAAACTGTAAAATAACTTTGAACTTGTGTTTTGATGTTGGATTTTCACTGAGGAACAAAAAAATGTTGTTGTCTTTTATTTTTCTGTCATTCCTTCATCTTGTCTCTGCTTCGTGTTGAGACACGTGGGGGCTGCCCCTTTTTTCTTTACCTGTTTTCTCACAACTGCTGCTTTGACATCTGCTCACTCTGACGTGTAGAAGCTGACATGCTCTGTCACGGAAGCCAGCAGACGTGTTTCAGGGAAACTAGCTGCTAGATTTAAGTGTCTTAACATCTGTAGTAATGATATCCAGTTTACAGCCATAGTTAATCAACACGTACAACAATTTCTGCATTTGTGGAGATGTTCACTTAAGATCCACTTGGATGAAAATTGTGTTTTGAACAGGATTTTGTGTCATTTTACTCATGATGGAGGACATATGGAAAGAAAAACTGTACTTCTGATTAGTTCTTTAATAAAATTGTTGTGAATTAGGAGCAGATGGAAAAAAAATGCTGTTTGAAAAAGATTGTATTTCTTACCTAGAAAATATGCTGGGGAGGCACAAGCTCCCTGCTCCGCTCCATTCTGGTGATTAGACGGCTACAAGTGGATGCACAATTTTCCTCGTCTGAGCTGGCATGTGGTTCAACACTGTATAACTGAATAGCTGCAATATTACTTGCCATTTTTGTTGAACTGGTAATGCTAGGTTGGGGGCATGGAGGGCTGTAAACCAGGGGGGAAGTGGGTAAAGGGGTTAGGATTTCCGCTGCTTTGCAGACAGTATGTCCTAGAAAACTACACAGGTTTTTTGATTTGGGCTAAAAATGGCATAATCATAATTAAAAGACCACTGGAAATGTTTTTTCTATAGATCAATAGATGATCGGAGTGGGATTTTAAGTTTCATACAGTTTGGTTGAAATACAGTAATTGTTTTCTGAATCTTTTTTCGTTTTTCTCTTTTTGTACCAGCTTGTGTTGCAGGTATGTGTTCCAGCCGTTCTCTGTGCGGCGGCAACGACGGTTCCAACAGATCCCGTCGCTCAGACAGCTCAGGTGCAGGAGCCCACTATGCCCTCTGTGCCCTGGGAGTGGGGCTCATCGCCCTGGGGGTCATCATGATAGTGTGGACTGTGATCCCCGCCAACATGAACACCAAAAACACCACTGAATCTGGAAGCAACCCTGCAGATGCAGAACGCACTCAGTCGTCGTCCGTGGCATTGGTGCTCGTCGGAGTTGGGCTGGCTATGTTGCTTTTGTCTATTTGCCTTAGTTTGAGGCGCAAGAAGAGAGCACAGGCTGCCAGTAACCAGGCGGTGGAAACGAGCGGCCCTTTGATGAGCCACGTGCCAGGACAAACCCAAACAGAGTGAGTTTCATGTCATCCAACTGCCAGTTGAGCTCTAAATATAACTGCTCTTACGGGTGGATACAGGCTGTCTGCATGGGGAAAATGGACAAACCTGTACAAGGTACGCAGGTGACCTACAGGAAATGTCAAGGTCCTATCTATGGGCTCAGTGAGGGTTATGTCCATGCTTATTTTTTTCTATGGGCATGCTGCAGGCAAAAGATCATATGGAACACTTCAACAAATGCAAGAGGAATGAAGTAGGTGTGACGCTGGCATGTCAGATAGATTTGTGCGCGGCCAGTAAGGGTCCAGTACTTGCACCTTACTAAAGACTTGAGTGTGACATTAGGGGACCCTATGACATCATTACCCATAGGTCATAAGTGCGCACAACTTGCATTATCCTTACAAATACTTCACATTGCATTTACTACATGCACAACCAAGGTGCGTTCCATTTTTATGACATCACTTGAGGTAGCCATACCTCTTATATACTCACTCACACATACATATATACTCTCTCGCATGCATACATTCACTCACACATACATACATTCTCACCGTCACATACATGCATTCTTGCGCTCACATACATTCTAATAACATGTCTAATAACAAACTCACTTCAACATTCATTTCAGTTCAACATTTGAACGTCAGAATTACATTTTTATTAGGCATCATATGGAGATGCAGGTCCAGCAATGTTGTGTCTGTCTGTCAAAAGCCAGCTCTGGACGTCTATAGGCTTACAATGTGCATATTTTGTCCGCTATTTTATGGCCAATAATGACCTCATTCAATGTCCATTATAGTTTAACATGATACATAATCCAGGTATTTTTCACTGGAATTCTATTCAACCTGACCTGCAGAAATCTTCAGACCCATTTCCAGGAGGAAATCTCTGCCAAATGTGTTAGAAGACAATTGTTTGCATAGTCTGACTTTTTCCTGGACAAACTTATCTGTTGTCCAAAGCCAACCACACCAGAGCTGGGCTACCGCTGCTTAACTCTTCCCATACACTAGGTGGCGGTATGAACTTTTTTTCTTGAATTACCATCCACTAAAAATTGGAAAGAAGGATGTGGGAATGTAGTCTGGATTTAAAATAAATAACAATGTTTATTTAAATGAGCACTGTAACTTTTATGTATGGAGGTTTATCTTCTAATAGTTCGAACTACTTTTATTGTGAAAATTGATCATAAGTAAAATGAATTAGTGGTATTTAATTTTGTATCTGACTTAAAATATTACTGTATCACAGTTTGAATACAAACTACATGACTTCTGTATTCCTTTTAAACTGCTTCCTTTGTGATAGATGTAGGATAATGTAAAGTGGTCAATTTAGCATAAAGTATTTTCAATGTAGATGAGGGATGATTTAGTGTTTTTATGGTTACTAATATAGCTTATATTTGTATTTTAAAAAGGGTGAAAAAAAAGGTTTTAGAAATGGTTAACGGCAGCACTGGATTTAGAAATAAAAGCAATCAAAATCCAAATAAAGAACCCGAGGCCTGTGTTGCTCAGATTAAAACAAATATGTTCCCAAAAAGAAGAAGCAGGTTAAAATGACTTCACCTAGCCTACAATAACAGAACTGACTGATGACTGTAAAAATAATAATTAATTAATAAACTGAACACAACAGTTATATAAAAAATAAAAAAAAGATTAAACATTAGTGTTTGGGTCTATGAGGACTAACCAGAAATGCACTTTTAGTATTCAGTATTTTAGTATCTATTAATTAAAAATGCTGAAAGACTGACGACGAGCTGAAAAAGGATATTGTTTATGCCTTTTTTTTTTTGCATTCGTAAACAATTAATGTATATAACAAATCATTATTGAGCAATTAGTCTGTAATACGAGAGTTACTGAACACGTAATAAATAAACATAAATCCATTACACTGCTTGGTTTCAGAAAAAAGTATATTTTTTTCCATAAATCATTTACCTTTGTAATGAGTTACTGTTAACACTGAACTCAAAGTCCCATTCCAATCATCTTTTGATCAACTTTCCATTGGTGGACACAGATATCACAACTCACAGTTCGGATCGTGTCATTTTAGAGTCATGGTTCGGATCTTTTTTTTGGATCGGTAAAAAAGTCAGAGAAAAGCCTTATATTTATTTTTTTTAGAAGCTCCTAAACATATATTTATATTAAAGCCTATATAAAAATAGATACACATACTGTATATCATATCACAAATTTGCTAATTGAGACCTACATGTATAAAGACGAAACACTACTGACATCTAGGAACTTAACCCTTGTGCTGTCTTAGATGACCCCACCCTTACTTTGACGTGTTCTCCCTACCATGACAAAGGTGGATAAAGGTGGAAAGATTTCATGTAATCCATGGACACCAGTGAAGATCACAAATCATTGAAGAAAAAATGTTCAGCGCACTGTCTAGTGGGTCTAGATGACCCCACTGCCAACGTTAACGTGCCTTGAATAGCACAAGGGTCAACATATTCCTATGTATAATAATGCTGATGATGTCCATATGAAGAAAGTGCATTCTGGTGCATTGCAGCTTCATAAAAGCCAAAAGTATATTTATAAAGTAGGAGAAGCTGGGATGTCAGAATTTACAACTTTAAGTTCTTTCACGATGTCCCCTGCAGCAATAAAACCCCCTCTCCCTCGGTACAGACACAGCAGCATCTAGGATAACAAGTCTTCAAACTGGGTCAAATCGAGATGGATGTAGCGCTCTAAGTGGCCGTCATTCATGCACTGGGAGAGTGAATGATCTCATGAACACAGACGTGGAGACGTGTTTACCAATCTGTAGCACACGTGTGTGCCAAACCGTGGCTAGTGATCTGTACGGATCAGCTGTGATCCGTTGCACTCCTAATTGTCAAATTGATCCCAGTAGTCTTTTAATTATGATTATGCCGTTTTAAGTCTAAATTTTAAAAAAATCTGTGTTTTTCTACAACTTAGTTTCTGCAGAGCGACAGGAGTTCATTAGACCAGTGTTTTTCAACCAGTGTGCCGTGGGAGATGGTCTGGTGTGCCGTAGGAAATTGCCCTCATTAACTGATCTAAAAACATTTACCATCTCCAGGATATCAGCTCTGTGTTCATCCAAACGGGTCTTGATAAAACAAAGAGTAGTTAGGAATATGAAAAATCGTAAAATACTTTTTTCTTTGTGTTTATTTGATTCTATTAAAGACATTTTGATAAGAATGACGGTACCGCGATTTAGCCGTAGCGTCAGCTGTTTTCGGAAATGTCCAGCCATTTAACTGTCTCCACCAAACATTCTTGGAGGCTCAATCACATGTCATGAATCTGACCAATCAGAAGTGGTTAAAGTCTTCACTTCCTTGTTCCAATTCTGCTCATAAAGTTGCTTAGATCCAACAAAAATACCAGCTAAAGCTCATCTTTAGCGATGTAGCTTTCCACAGGATCCGGTGTCAGACCGTGGAACAAGTGAAGAAAACCGTGAAGCTCAGAGACGCTAGTCTGTCTACGTTTGGCGGCAGTTCGCACTCCATCTCCCATGATGCATTGGGTTAAAGTGACAGCATCTCAGCACACAATGAATCTTCGCTGTTTAACGTCTTGAAACCACAACGAACACGCATCAAACGGTTTTTAAATCTTTTAACTTAACTTTTATTACATCTTTTAGAATAAACAGCTTCAGCTTTTTCTGCCACAATTATCACAAAAATGCATGTGAGATTGCAGAGGGGCTATAGATCAATACAGACTGAGTTTCTCTGAGTGACTGAGTTTCTCCTTTCAATTTCTGGATGCTGGTGTGCCGCGGGATTTTTGACAAGGTTAAAGTGTGCCGTGGCTCCAAAAAGGTTGAAAAACCCTGCATTAGACAATTTAGTGTGCAAGCTGAGCTTAAAATGGGGAAAACTGTGATATTTTTATTCCTTTCAAAATTGAAATCAACAAAAGTGTTCAGATTTGAAAAGAAATGCTAACCCTTTTCCACCAGAGCTTCATTACTTCTCTCTGCCAATCAGCTAATTCAGGTTGATGGAATACGCAGTTACGTTCTGTCAAAGAGCATAGTAGATATTGACAGACGCATCTCCAGTGTTGCTTAAGAAAGCAGCCAGGTCCTCTTGAATGGAGCAGAGCAGGAAGCTTGTAGCCTGTTGGCTGTAGATTCTATGTTACAACTTCAATCTTTTTTCTGCTCCTGATTTGCAACATTTTGAAAAAAGAAATGCTCGGAAATACAGTTTTAATTTTAAATGATATTACATATGACCCCCATAAGGGAAAAAAACTACAAGAACATGTTGAAAACGCCAAAAGCACCTTTTTTTATTGGAGTGGGTCATAGTTTTGGGGAATTGTTGCTGTTCTCAATAGTTTTGAACCAGGGGTCGGAGCGTGAACCATAAGTTATGTTTGGCCCGCCTCCTGCAGGTTGGCCCACACGACTGTATAAGATACCTGGCCTGAGTAAATGTGATCTCACACATAGAAAACGCCTTGCTTCAGCAAAATGAAGCCAATTCATTCCCCATTTTTCTAGGCCTGCACAATAAAATCAAAAATTTATCGTTATCGCGATATCAAGCTGTGCAATTTGCAATGGTCGTTTGGAGTATAATTCTTAAACTGTTGCAGTGAAATGAAAATTATGTTTGTGGTTGTTTTGCTATTTGTTCATGTATCGCAAGTTATATCGTCATTTTCCTCATATCGTGCAGCCCTCCATTTTTCCGTGATGTTGACGTCACCATGTTGGAGCTAGATGACAATGATTGGTTTAAGTCGGTCTGAGTCGGCGTCTCTATGGCAACTACTGTCGCCAATCAGGAGTAAGCTTGCTTGAAGTCCACACCCCTTCCACTGAAAGAAGCTCAGGAGAATCTCAGAGATTTTTAATTAGGCATCTGATTGTTCAGTTTTATAGCTTGAGATTAAGAAAAACTTTGATGGAAAAAAAATAGGATTAGCAAGAGAAAGATATCAGAGCGAGAACAAATACGATGACTGAGTAATAGCTGTTTTTCTCTATAGAAGTCTGTGGGATTTTGGCTTTCTGGAACCAGCAGGTACTTCAGGGAGGGGCCACTCAGTCCAGTTCTCTTATACAGTCAATGGTCTGCACAGCTTGTTAAATCTCATCCTATAGGAATTGTTTCAGGTTAAACGTGTACACTGGCGTGGTTTTGAGGATGTAGTAGGGCCTTAAGTTGTTTATCACAAAACGATAGAAATGACTGTCAAATGTTTTCCTAAATGTTGTAGTTTGCAATCCCTCTTCACTAACGTCCATCTCTTTTACCATCTTCCAGAGCTGTAGACCCAAATGCGTACAATGTGCCAAGTTATGATGAAGTTGTTGGAAGCAACAACTTCCCTGTTCGCCAGAGCAACCTTCGACAGAGCACCTCGCAGCTGCCGTCCTACGAGGACATCTTAGCTGCTGTGGAAAATGAGGAAAGAGCGCACGCACACCAATCCACGGAGGGCCCCCCTCCCACTGATTCCACGCCAGCCGCAGACAAGCCCGCCTCTGATCAGGCTGACCACGCCACCCTCGCGGCAAACCCTAGTTTGCCCACCCGCAGCTCCAGCCGGGCTAGCCGTCTACTGCGGCCACTCCGAGTGAGGAGAATAAAGTCGGACAAACTGCATCTAAAGGATTTCCGCCTCCAGATCCGCACCCCCACACAGAACCCAGTGACAATTGAGCCCATCACTCCACCCCCCCAGTATGAGAATAAAATGCCTGAGTTTCAGTAGGAGCCTTTCTAACCCAGATGTCTCATTTTATTAATACTCTTAAAAAAAAGGAGTTTAAGAAGTGTTATAAAGCTTAAAAGACTGTTTTCAGAAGAGCAGGTCTGTTCTGCATGTTGGAAGCTGTGCAGACACTTTGAAACCAGGATTCTTTAAGTTCTATCTGAATGTTTTGTGCAGAAGCTTGTGTTCTGTCTATTAAATGTGTCTAAATGTCTTATTAATGTGTAGCATGATTGGTTTTTAAATGATTTTTCATTTTTGTAGGTGTTTTAATGACTTTCATCATATCAGATGGTGTCCCTGCTTTTATTTTCACAGCTAATTGGAATTCATATACTTGATGAGTTAACCTTTTATTTTCACAGGTTGAACAATTTTATATCATATTTCAGCATTCAAAGAGATAAATAAGGAATTATTTGTGGTTGTCTTGTCCCGTTTTTAACAATTGTGTTTTTTCTTGTCTTTTTAAACCTCTTTATTTTTCAGAAAAGGCTTCCTGTTGCTCAGAATCTAACAGTTCAGAACTAAAGAGGTCCCCTAAACAGGTACATCAACGCTGTGTAATAAAATCTAGCAGAGGTGCTGCCAAAACATCTATGATTCAGATTGAAAGTTTCAACCCTCAGTTCAGAAGTTCTGAGTTCAAAGTGGGCTCATTACTTATGCAAAGGAGAAATTGAGTTTTTAATGTTTTAGTTGGAAATAGAAGTGATCTAAGGGTCCAAAGCATCCTTTTTGATCATCTGTGTTGGACTGCTTTAGATGTGTGTGGTAGTGAAGTGAACATTTTCCTTTTTTTCTTTTTTTTTGCCTTATTTGTTTTATGTATTTTCATGTTAATATTTGTCTTGTTATGGTAAATAAATACTTTTGAAATAATTTTGACAATATTTTTGAATCAGGTTAACCAAAATTGAGCCTTAATCCCATGTTGGTTTTATACCATTGTGATTGATTAACCTCTATTTTCTATTCTATTTTAAGTTTATTTATTACTATAAATTATTAATATTCATTATTACATAATTATTGCAAGAAAAAGAAAATGTCATAAAAAAAACAAAAATAATACATTGGTTTTTCAAATCATTTTTGTTTTTTCTTTTTTATTTGTTAAAAAAGATGCAAATAAGGCTCCTGAACACTCCCTGTCCGTGTGGTTATTTCTGTCCGGCACAGTGCTGGACCTCTGACTCTTTTTTTTTTCCTTTCTTTAATCAGAAGAATTTAAATCTACCAAATAATCAAGAAAACATTTACAAAAACCTCCCAATTGACACAAGTATTGCAAATCACAATGAAAGATTTAACCTGCAGGCCAATAAATGGGGTCTGCCTTTCCCCTTTATTTCTCACAGGGATCCAAACCAGCAGACTTCCACAAAACAAAGAAACTATCAAATCAGCTTTACATTTAGCGCCCTCTATTGGTAAAAAGTGTGAACCAGATCTGCATTTACAGTAGATCTGTTCTCAAAGGCCACTCTGTACAGACTTCAAAAGTATTGGAATTGGGGGTGGAACGATTCGTTTTAGCAACAGTACCTTTCTTATCATTTTTGTCTGAAGCTCCAATTCATAGTTGAGATTGATTCATTTCGAACAATCCGATTCACTGATCTAAAATAATCTAAAAGAACTTTAGCCAAAAATTCAACCAGTGATTCAGATAAACACCAGGGTCCTGAATAAAGTGAATATTTGCTCTAGACTCACTAGGTTAAGATCCTGTGAGTTCTAGTTGGAGAAAAAGATAAGGAGACAGAAATTTGGAAAAAGAAATCAATCCTTAATTTAAATTGTAAGCATGAAGTTGAACATGCTTATAGGAAAAAAAACATCGGTTTTGGTGAAAAGACCAAATTTCATAAAGAAATTGATTATTCTTAGATCATAATTTCTAGTTTGTACATTAATAAACCTCCAAAGTAGTATTGGTAAAGGCCAATAAAACCTTTAACATTCTAATTATCAGTTTTTACTTATATTTTCTTACCACCTATTGGGAGTCTGTAGTGATGAGGGACTGCATTTTAGCTCTTGGTGCTATTGCTTACACATTCTATTGATTTGTACCTTTATGCATTTTTGCAGATGCACAAATTCAAAACAGCTTTGAATATCTCAAAGTAACTTGAGTTGTGGAGGAGCCACCACACTCATGCTCTGCCTTGAACACACGTGCAACTGAACAGGACCAGCTCTGCACAATGAAACAATTAAAACCAGACAGGAAGCTGTGTGTTTAGGCTGCACAGAAAGGTTTCTAGAAGGGCATAACGGCTCTGAAACTAAAGGTTTGTATATCCATGCATGGATGAATGAGAAGTGTGTGTGCGGAGCTAGACATCCCATAATCCGGACATTAATATAAGTGCTGCGGTCAGTATTGATTTGGTGTGTTTGGAAGCTGTAAATTCTTAATGCGCTCTTCAGATCCAAAGAGTTCGCAATTAATAAACAATTGAAGCTGTTTTAAGTGTGGAACCCGGATGGATTTTCCGTCCAAAAAGTGCGCAAATGTGCGGAGTTTCTACACTGGAGGTGGAGAGTTTGTGTTTATATCCTCAGGATCAACTTCTTTCTCCACAGCTCCACCCTCGCCTCGGTTCAGAAAGGCTTTTTTTTTTTCCCCTTTGTGCAGCTGCCCTGTAACAGGGGGAGGAACCGCTGGCTGAGGGAACAGCCAGCCCGGGGAGTCAGTCACATTCCTGGCCGGGATTCAATGACTGAACCAGACACAAACAAACAGAGAGGGAGAGACTCGCACACTGAGCGAGTGAGTAGGGAGTCAGACTTGTGCGCCAGACAGAGCAGACCGAGCTTATTTCGGGCGCACATTAGGAGTGCGTAAAACCGCAGGAACACTGAGCAGAACTGGCAGCCCGGTGAGCGGACGTCGGACCAAACGACTTCACTTTTGGTGACTTTATTTGCGCGTATTTTTGGGGGGAAGCGCCCTGTGATTGCAGCAGCTTCGCGACACTCGCTTTGCTGAGCAGACGCGCAGAAGCTTTTCTGCAGACATGGGAAGGCTCGCCGCCGCCGGATGCTGACGCCCGTTCCGATAATTTAATTTCTCCTTTCATTTTGAGTTTTGAACTCCCTTCTCCGGCCAATACAACATGGAGGGCGCCAGCTTCCAGCCCCATCCCGGACTTCAGCAAACTCTGAAGCAGTTTCATCTCAGCTCCATGCGCTCTCTCGGCGGCCCCGCGGCGTTCTCCGCTCGGTGGCACCAGGACGCGCTCTTCGGAAAAGATGGCAAATCCGCGGAGATCATGCTGTCCCTGCCGGCTCAGACCCCGCCGGTGATGTCCGGGCCACTTTTCATCCCCTCCGACCGCTCCACGGAGCGGTGCGAGACGGTGCTGGAGCGGGAGCCCATCTCCTGCTTCGTGGTCGGCGGGGAGAAGCGGCTGTGCCTGCCGCAGATCCTCAACAGCGTCCTGAGAGATTTCTCGCTCCAACAGATCAACTCCGTGTGCGACGACCTGCACATCTACTGCTCCCGGTGCACCGCGGACCAGCTGGAGATCCTCAAAGTGGTGGGCATCCTGCCGTTCTCCGCGCCCTCCTGCGGGCTGATCACCCAAACGGACGCGGAGCGCCTCTGCAACGCTCTGATCTACGGCGGCACCTACCCGCCTCACTGCAACAAGGACCTGGGCTCCCTGGAGCTGGAGCGCACCGAAAGGAGCTTCAAAGTCTACCACGAGTGCTTCGGGCGGTGTAAAGGTCTGTTTGTTCCGGAACTGTACAGCAGCCCGGCCGCCGCCTGCATCCAGTGCATGGACTGCAGACTCATGTTCCCCCCGCACAAGTTTGTGGTCCACAGCCACAAGAGGCTGGAAAACCGGACAGTCCACTGGGGCTTTGACTCCTCCAACTGGCGGGTTTATGTGCTTTTAGACGCGGACTACACCGACAAGGAGGAGAAAAGTCACCTGGAGCAACTGCTCAAAGAGTTAAAAGGAAAATTTGATCCGAATGGGAAACTGTCCAGTAAAGCATGCAGAGTAAGTCTTTTCCATCTAAAATTCATTGAAACGTCTGCCACTTTTGTCTGGGACGGTTTGTTTGGGTCTAAATGTTGGCAGTGAGACATTTTCTTCCAACACAAAGCCTCCCACACTTGATGAGAAGAGTCCCCTTCCACCCCATCACATGACCCCTCCTCAGGGGTTGAGGGCATCCGCATCATGATGAAGCAACTCAATGATAGATTTTATGAGTGTGAGAAAGGTGATGGGGGGGGCAGGGAGGTCCAGGAAGGGGTTCAATGACATTTGGGATATGGAAATGGAAATGTGTGAGATGTGTGGGGGTGGGGGGGGGGGGGGGGGGGTTGTGGCTGCTCGCGTGGGTCAGAGAAGCTCAGGGCCAGAAGAGGAGGTGGCTGGTTCTTCGTCACAGAGCAGCTGCTATGTGGGACTCTGATAATGAGTGGATCTCTGCATGCATCACCATGGCGCTGCTCCACTCCCCACACGAGCCAGAAAATGTCTCATGAAGGGAACGCTGCATCCCTAAGAACAAAGTAAGAAAAACTCTGAAAAGGAAACGCTTCCTTTTTCAATATTCCCTACAAAACTGCCCATTTATGCAACTCAATGCTTCCGACCCTCAAAAAAAATCCACGTTTATTTTTAAGAATTGCACCTGGGGTAGATGACTTCCTCAGTCAGGACTTCTGGATGTATGGTTTGAAAGTCATATGTTTCCTTACAATGTGGAGTTCTGCCCCGACAGAGTGTGTGTGTGTGATAAAGTGTGCATCATGGAGGCAGATTGGCAAAGGGGGCAGTGCATATTGGCTGCAGTTCACTGTCAGTCGTGTCCCAGTTAGCAGACAGGCCGGGTCCTCGGGGAGCTGCACACCAGCACTCTCCCATACATCAGCCTGACAGGCCAAGCTGCTGAAAGGCCGGACTGGGACTCACAGGCTGCGTCTGGCTCAGCTTACCCGTGAAATGAAGACACAATGTTATCGGCCTGCCACAGTCTCTCTCTTATGTCAGGGTGTTTTATTAATAAGAGACAGGTTACCTTGTCTGCTTGTATCATCTGTCTAGACTCCCTCCTGGCGTGCAGATACACCGTTGTCAAAAGTTAAGGATCACCGTTGATGCAGCATGTTCACTAAAGCTGATGGTTTTTGAAGCAAATTTCAATAAAGTAGGGGTGTAACGATTAATAGACTTAATCGATGAATGGATTTATATTCCTACGATCCAACCAGACTGATCTGTGTTAATTGAATCGACTTATACCATTCTAAAATCTTTTCGAAATGAAATGAATCGATATTGGAAAATGCTATTTGGATTCAGGGACGGTAGGTTTATTTTTACCATGATGTAAAGTGCATAAACAGCAGACAACACATATTTGATGTCAGCAAAAACTGATCAGTCCATCATTCCAGTCCATTGTGTGGAAACACTTGTTTTAAAATGTTCCCTTTGGATTATTTGGATGTGGAAAAACAACAGTGGGCTGAACTTTGGGAAACTAAAATGTGAATGGATTTACCCATTAATACTTGTACATATAGTTAATTTACATTTGATTCTCTGGAAAACTTCCCCTGTTCAGTACCAGGTATTTCCCTCCGAGTCACACCGGATCAATTTTAGGTCAGTGAATTGGATCGTTCCAAATGAACCAATACTGACTCTAAATTGTATCATCAACCAAAAATTATGATACGAATGGAATCGTTGTGAAAATAAATCATTACAGCCCGACAATCAAGTTTTACATTGAAGATGCAATGCATCCCAAATGCAGAAGGAGCAAATCTCAGCATTTGGCGATTTAGCTGTTTGCTTTATGTGTGGACGAGGGCAGATTGCAAAGAGGACACCACAGACTCTCCCATTCACAAGATGTAAGGTGTGTGAGCCAAGCCTTGACATGTGTTGTCAAGGGGCCATGACCTCTGACCTTTCCCCAAAGACAATGACCCAGCCAACCCCCATTCTTTTCACACCATCCAATCACGTGCCGTTGTGTCCAGTCCACTGGCCAGATGGCTTCTGGATAAAGGATGGGGAAATATACCCAACACGTTCTTAACTCTCTTTCCAATAAAAACCTTTCTTGATCAGTTTGAATAAAAAAATTGCTTTTTTTCCACTCTACTGTAAAAAGTATTCCAATTTTAAGTCTTATTCAAATGACTTGCTCCAGTGTGCTGACCTTGTATTCATTCATATATTAACTTTTCTGATTACCATGGAAATCTTCAAGAAAGAGGATTGGAGTTGAAAAAAAAATCTCTCTGGTCAAAGTCAAATACCTCTGAGCATTAAACTGTAAAAAACAAAATCCCCAAGAAGTGGGGGCAGCGCGATCAATCATCAGTCAAAGGCAGAAGGAGGCTCTGGAGAACAGCATGGACCCGTAATAATGAAGTTGGATATTAAAACCAATCAAGTGAGGCCAATTTATGCCACTCCATCCCATTGTTCTCCTCACTCCATGCAATTAGCCTCAGACCTGAAGTAAACCAGCGAGTTGAAGGTTAAATGATGCTGTAAAGTGATTTTTTTGGGGATAAAAGTTTATTCTCACCACCTCCGACCTTTCATACGGCGTTTTGCTCTGTGAGTGTGTGCGTGTGGGTGCCTTTATGTATATCGAGTATACACGTGTGTTTGCATGTAAACAGGCAATCTGGATCAGCTGTATGAGCCAGATTAAAATGAGCTCACTGCAGGCTCATTTCCATTCCCATCTGTCTGCTGACCTCTTCTAAGTCCTGCAAGCTGACATTGCTCATCTCTTTGGTCCTTGATGGGTCTGCTTGACCCAGCCCACACACAAAGGCATCAACCCCACCTGCTGCAGAATTCAGATTTTGATTTTTTTTTTTAATTGTCTTTTTTCCCAAGCCAAAACTTACTGTCCTTTTCTGATTCTCCTGCCTTGAAGAAATGAGTTAAGTCCCATCAACCCCCCACCCCAGTCAGCCCCGCTGCTGACTGCTGGCCAGAGTGTTGTGGCCAAAGCAGAAGCGGTGTGCTGCGACCAAGGGGGGTGTCAGGAGATCCCAGGGGTTGTGGCCTTCATTCTGCCAGTGATGACCCCATGTTTAAAGGTTGTCAGCTGGGGCTCTCTCATGGGTAATGTGTGCTAAAGACTTGCCGCCTCCTTTGTTTGAGCGCCGGGCTTTCAGAGGCTGTGAAGTGCAGCAGTCTCTTTGTTAGTGCCTTGTTTTTGTGGGTGCTGCATGGACAGGTCTGTAACCTCCAGCCTCTCTCAGGGGGCTAAATTCAGGCTTGTGAATCTGCTGCGACGCCAGTCTGTTGGTCAGAAGCTCAGAGACAGATTGGAGCTAGTGGTGCCGTCTGCAGGGAGAAGCATGGAAAAATCCTTCATTTATTAGGTTTTTTAAACAATATTTGACATTACCTACTTTAGAAATAAATAATCTCAGAAAAATCAACTAAAAGGATCAAGTTTGATACATTTTATGTTTTTAAAATATTATTGACATAAAGTTAACATACAAAATGGATTCTGCCAATAAAAAATCATCAAAATTATTAGCTTTATCAATACTTTTAGCATCACAAAGAGCTTTAAACATTCACAAGTGAAAATCAAATCTTACTTGGATGTATTTTTAAAAAGAAAAACAGAGTCTCAGTGTGCAGGTGGCAGATGAGTCAGCACTCAAAATTAAACACATTTTCTACATTGGTCAAAATTCCAAGTGACATGTTAAATAAATCAAACTCTGAATTTTTATTAAAGTCATTTAAAGTCCACCTATGACAATTTTGTAAAACAAGAATGTTGCCAGCGTTTTTTAAATGATGATTATGAAGTGTTTAACCAAAATCCCACAACCCAAGTGTCTTTAAATGCCTTATTTTATGTTTATCTGAAGCCTCTGTTACCAAAATCTTCTCTATGTGGGCGTGGTCATTAGTACTGAGCTAAGTAGCTCCGCCCCCAACCCCCCTCTATGCAAGCTGCGTCTTGCATGAGTGAAGAGTTTGACACAAGGGGGGGAGGGGGTTGAGACCAACTGACAGTCTCAGAAACGGTTAAAATTGTTGAAATTATTTGCACAGCAAATAAAATGAAACGACAGAAATAAATAAATATTCACACGAAACGTTCCGAATACGTGCGACCAGTGCTGAACTTTTTTCTTAGCCGCACGGACCCACAGGAAGGGTTAAGTTTAGGATTAAGGTTAAACTGCGTTCACATCGAACGCGATTCGCGCGGCAGAGGCGGCCAGTTTCTATGTTAAGTCAACGGTACAGACGCGATCTGAGGTCCAGCGGCAATTTGAGCGATGGGTGGAGCACACTGGCAGTAGTGCGTTTGGTACCCATCTGAACCAAATCAGCTAACAGTACCCACTACTGTTGGGCGAAGGCGAGTACACTTTGGACAGTCTGTCCGAAGGCCGATGGCACCAGATAGTGACCTGCTGTGGGATGAGGAGCTATCCTGCTTGGGCCTCCTGGACTTTATGATATTTTTCTTATTTTCATTGAGGCAATAATTAAAAAAAGGTCCCCTGATTTTATTCTTGTTTTTACCCCAACAACAAAATCCCGCCTTGGACGCGCTTAGAAATACCAATGCCATCTTCTCTTCTCCTGCACCTGAGTTTGAGCACTGTGGACGGGGCAGTTTAGGGACATTGTGCAATGCGCATGCGCGTTGTGACATCACAATAGCTCTTAATTCAAGCCGAGCGTCTTTGAGACAAAAAAAAAAAGAGCGTCTTTGAGACAGTTTGATTAACAGCGTTTTAAAAGGAGATATACTCAGAAACGCAAAAATGAAAGGAAATTTTGTTACATTTGTTCTCTTTGATAAGAAAAATGCTACATGTACCTTTTCAAAATCTTAACAAATATGATTTTCATCAGAGGGGGACTTTAAAACTATATTGAGCTTTATTTACCTTGTTTTGACCCTCAGCTGCAGTGTCCTTTGTTGGTTTTGTTCTTGTTACATCATTTGGGTAAAATAGGAAATTTGCCTGGAGACATTTTGATGAACATATTTAAAATCAGAAGCAGCATTTTTAGCAGTCATCCCTGGGAATTTCCCAGGGATTGAAAATGAAAGCTTTTTCTCATTCAGCTATTTATCTGGTCGGATTGTTTGATCAATTTGAATGTAAAACCTGTGTTCAAGCACAATGCAGGTTGATTTCTGAAATGGATATTCTCAAATAAGTGTCAAAAACGTTTTTTAGCTTTTTTGATCCTGTCATCCATTGCTTTTCTTTATTCAAACTAGTCAGAAAATGAAACATTAATGGCAGCAAAGCCTTCAGACAAAACATGGGAGGTGTTTCAGGTTGTTCTGTCTAGCCTGATTCTGTCCCTGATCCGTTCACGTGGATGGCGTTCTGCTGCTCTCTAAGCCTCAGTGACACAGCATAGCTCTAACGTGTGAAGGACTCCTTGTATAACTCAAGGAGCGAGGGAGGATGATGATCAGTGTCGAGGAGTTAGCTTGTCTGTTGGGCTGTTGGTGGCAGAACAGATGCCCATATTGAGTTTGTGTTATTCCACAATCATCATCAATTCCTCCTCGATCACCTCCTGATTTCCAGCCCTGTGATTAAGAGTCAGACCCATCTGCTGCATAGACAGGAAATCCTGGAGTCTGCATCTGCTGCTCGCTGAGCTACTAAGCTGCACTCAGGGGGCTTTAAAGTCTGATAATCCCACATAACTCCTGGAATGCAGAGACCATAGCGCACATCAGAACTGCCATCTTCTGTAGACAGCCACGTCAGAAATCCAGTACGAATCAGACGTCGCCCTACAGTTTGTAGCAAGTCCCTCTGGAATTTTACAATTAGCGTTTGAATTGGCGGTACAGCAGCAGTTCGGTACCACATACCATTTGCAGGTGCTGAACTGAAGAGTGCAATATTTGTCCCTTTACATTTTCTCCCGCTAACGGCCTTGAGCTTCGCAGAACTGTTAGACCACATTGGAGATGTGCTAATGGAGCTCCAGCCAGAGCAGAAGTAGGCCCTGCTGGTGCCATATGACAAATCGGCATGCTGCTCTCGCCTACAATCCGCCCACCAAACACCTTCAAAGCTATCAGGAGGATTAGCTCACACAAGTAAACCAAACAGACTGCTCAGTGTTCAGACAATATTTGGGCCAAACTTGGTCATGCCTCCTGCTTTGATAGGACGGCTAACAGATCAGACAAGTTGAGGTACGGTCGGTTCACTTGCAAGTTAGCGCCATTCCAGGTTATTGCACAGTGCTGAAGGGGAAAAAAAAACAGAAGGCTTCAAGGATTTGTACCATGCCGTTGCTGTGTGGGATATGCATATTTTATTTCAGGATTAGGATGGTTTAGATTAACTTTGAATTTGCTGCTGAGTTTGGGAGATGCGGGGGAGACACAGTGGGGTGCGAGTGCACTTTGGTCTCAGAGTTCAAGTCCAAATCAATTTGGAGTATCTTTCTGCATGTGGGCAGGTCTGGACCGCAGCATTTTTAGGCCTCCGTCAGACTCCACACTCACTCCAAAAGGAATCATCCTCAGTCAGAGTCTGCTCTCTGCGCCTGTGATTGGAGGGCGCCTGTGGTTGCTAAGCAGAGCTGCTCTTCCTGTGCTAAATAAGAACTTCATGCTCTGTGGCTGATGGGCTCAAAAGTGCGCCAGAACACACACACACACACACATGCAGTGCAGACGCACAGACCTCACGGTACAAAGAGTTGTTACAGGTCAGAGACCTCCCACTCCTCCAGTCACTGCCACCTTCTTTCTCTGTGACCCTAGCACTGGAACTCACAGCACTCACCTCCTCTTCTTCCTCCTACCCTCCTTCCTGCTTTGCTTTCTCCTCCTCCTCCTCGTCCTCCTCCTCCTCCTTTTCCTTCTCCACTCTGCCTCACATTTCCCAAAGGCCAGCTCTGTGCAAAGCCCTCCTCTCCATCACCTGGGACCTTCCTGACTGACACCTCCTCAACTGTCTCTCACCTCCTCAGTTTGATGCCTCCTTGACCTTGTAGGACACATGCACAGAGGTACCGACACAGGCTCTCTTCCTGTCCTCTGCTGAGATCTCCTACTGCACTCCCCCTCACACTGTATTATACTTAGATCTCCACCTCCGCTGTAGTGAGCACATGCTGCACGAGTCTGTGGCCTACATACAGTGATCTGAACATGTTTCACTGTTCTCCAGTGATGTGAGGGATGCTTGTCTTCTTTTGCAAGGGTGAATACTCATCATCCATCCATAGGTAGATACATAGTGGCCGCATATTTTGTCAAAATGACCTAATAACCATCCTCAGTTTCTTGGTAAATGCACAAGAGGGTCTTTTTTTTTCTTGGTTCTCTTTGCTATTACAGAATGCCTATCCTCTTATGTATTTGATGTGCCACCTGAGCATTGCATCTCAACATCTGCCTCTCAAAGCTTCAAACCAACTACAACCAAATATTTCTCCAAACATGACTTTGTGTGGGTTTAGTTCAGAACTTAACTGCTTTTTTTCCCCCCGTTCTGAACTACTGCAAGCTCTTGTGCGAGCTTCAGACCAGCAAAACATGCTTTCTGCAGAGATGTAGCAATGCAGCATTGTCAGCAGACATGCGTGTCAAATGAATTCAGCACAGCTGTCTTAGCAGACTCTGGAGTAGGGAGAGAACCTTATTTATTCAGTATTAGAGTCACCCCAGGATCTGTCAGTCTTTGCCATAGCATCATATGGTCAGGTAGACCCTTTTCCCTCTATGTGACCTCATGTTAATAACCAGAACACACCGCATCTCTGCAAACACCGTCTGCTAAAGATTTGGCCATCTGCCCCAACCAAGACTCAGTAAAAAACTCTTTCTTTGTCTGTTGTTCTTTAAAAAGACAGGCGTAAAGAGGAGGTTTAATTTCGCAGTCCAAGCCACCAACTTGGCCCCTTTTGTCTTTTCTGCAGGTGTCTTGTAGTAGCACATTTGCCCGCTCTCTCATGGTGGTACCAGCCTGCCTCGTCTGTGCTTGTGGCATTGACGACACACACATCCATGACCTGAAATAAAGCAGGCCTACCCTTTATCCTATAATGAGAGTACTATTAAAAGCCTTGTGTCTTAAGAAGTGCATAGCCAACGTCAAGAAAAGGAAATAGCTTCGCACACATCGTCTAAAAAAACCCAAAGCAGCTACTCAGGCTCTTAGGAAAACTCGTAAGCACTCTCTCCGGTTCTGTTGTGGTTCAGATGTCTCCCAGTCAGAAAAAATCACTGATTTATTTCCACAGACCATCAGTGCTCCACTGACAAATGAACCTTAAGCGTTCATACTGATTTTCTCTTCAGCCAGGCATGTCCAAAGTCCGCCCCGTGGGCCAAAAGACACCTGCATTTAAATTTCAACTGGTCGGCAGGCTCCTGTCTTAAAATCAGTAATATTTGGACCCCAGCATTTTCAGCAATTGTGTACAATTTCTTGATGTTGATGGGCTAAATTGTGTTTTAACCCGTTGTAAACCTGTGGCAACACTGTTGTGCGACCCTCCTTTGACGCTTTCTAGCTTATTTCTAAAATGTCAACTGGACATAGAAAAAGAATAGTTGACCACTTCCAGGACAAGTGGAAACTGGCATATTTTTTTAGTGAAAAATGAAACAACTGTGTCTGCCTAATATGCAAAGAGACTTTGACTGTTTTCAAAAAGTTCAATATATCAAGAGGCCATGCTAACTTCTAGGGGTGTAACGGTACATTAAAATCTCAATTCGGTTCAGTTCAGAATTTCATTGGGCTCTGTTTGGTACATTTTTAGTATGTTTTCGGTACAAAAAGTCCCCGTTCGGACCCTCAGAGCCTCCAGAGCGGGTTAATAAAAGAACCAGTCTCCATTCTTTTGGAGGAAACCTTTTTTATTACTGTTCCGGCGAACTGAGCAACACACTCTTGCACTGCGTGCCCCCCCCCTTCTGCACACGCGCTAGCACCAGCTTCAGCACAGACAACATAGTGTCTCGGCGGAAACTCACGGTTAACATTAGTTCCGCCTCGGCGCAAAGTTAATACATTTGGGGGGGGGACCCCAAAAAACCGAAAACTGAAACGGTACAAAAGTAAACTGAACCGAAATTGCCGTACCAAAGCGTTTTTGTACAACTATGTGTACCATTCCACCGCTACTAAATACAGCTACCTGACTGGGAGTGAACGTTCACCAAATTGACTGCAATTTTGGTTAAAAATTGTGTTTTGATGACATGAAAAGTATGCCATTGCAATAGCTCATTTGCATTTAATGTTATTAAAATAGTTCAAAGAAAGTCAGGCTAAATTGTGGCCCTCAAACATTCTCACCTCACTAAATCTGGCCCTCTTTTGAAAAAGCTTGGACGTCCTTGTCTTAAATGATAAGTTTAGAAAAGAAAAAGGCAATTTCTTTTACATGTTATGTGCTTTTGTACTGGTGGGAGGTAGTTTGGTTGGAGCGCCTGTCCCATGTGGAATGTAATCCTGTGGCAAAGACAGGACATTGTTGCTGCACTCATCGTCACAAAGATGTCCATCTCTACACAAACATATTTTAGTCACCCCTTTTAGCTGCTCAACTGTACAGACTGCAGTAATAATGAGCCCCTCCAAAAAGATTAATCGCCCTATCATCATTGCATCTCCCTGGTTTCTCTGCTTTTGTTACTGTGCAGGGTGTGCTAAATGGGATAAAGGGGCTCGGCCGGACACGGGGGAGAGTGTGGCTTTTGTGCTGCCGGCAGGTGCACCGGAGTGACAGTGGGGTTTTTTAGGGATGCATGCAAACATGCATACCACATGCGCATGTGCGCAGCTCTGGGTCTGTCTGGACGCGGAGGGGTGTGTGCACCATGAGTGCCGCTGAGATACACCAGAAACTTCCAGAGCTCGACTTGAACCCTCAATCACAGGCCTCCTTGGGGGTTTTTTTGCCGTAAATTCTTCAGGCGAATGGTTTTCTCTCCCCTTCCTCCGCCTCCTCCTCCTTTTTTTTTCTGCTCACATCTGGTGAACAGCACTAGCACCCCTGTCATCTTTTACTGCGTTGAGGTCATTTCCACCCTGTCGGTAAAGTGGAAACACATGATGTGCAGAGTTCGGTCTTAATGGGGTGGGGCTGGCACTCACACAGCTTTACAGCCAAGAACTTCCAGAACAGCCTCTCAGAGGAATGTGTCCAACTTCAAAATTAAAGACACTTGGAGGTAATAATAATGATAGAATTCTTCTATTTACCACCACAGACAAAGATTTTGGACATAGGATCCACGAATGTTCTTCTTAGGAATAGAGGATTTAGACTTTAGATTTGGACTTAAGTCATTTATGGCAGTCCTGCACGCTGCAACAAAAAAAAATAGCAATCGTTGTCAGGGATCAGTGCAGTTAAAGTGCACATTAAATGTAGATTCCAGAAGTTTTTCTTTTCCTGTTGAACATTTTCTTCCATTAAAACTTCCTTTGCTTGTACGGTTTACCAGTCAGAGCGTCAGTCTTAAAGTTAGTACCCAGTTAGTTGTTAGATTTGATTAAAGTTATTGAAATGCTCATCTCATTACCGGCTCTAGCCCAAAAAATTCGAAGGAAATTTTCGATGGGATTCTTCGGTGTGGATTTCCTCTGCTCTCTACACTCGCTGCATCAAAACACTTCACAGCACAGCTCGCAGGGTTTGTCATCCTCAGAGATAAGCTTGTGTCGCCTGTTAAAAGTCAGCTCTGCCCTCTGACACGTTTTTGGTTGATGCTATGACAGTGCATCATTAGTATCAGAGTCATCTTGTCACACTTTTTTTCCCCCCTGACATAACACAGAATTGTATTCTTTTTAGCTACCTTTTTGGCAGTTTTATGGATGTGAATAACAGTTGGTGGTATCTGCTGCTAAAACCTTTGGTGGAATTGAACCCTTTCTGAAGAGTTTTGCCAGCACAGCCGGTACCGGCGACGCTTGGTTTTTCCATTTTGTAACAGAAAGAGCTGCAATGCAAAAAAGGAGTGGGCTACAGTGACTGCTGTGTGGGTAGGCTGCAGTTGGGCTGAAGTGACTGTGTAGAGCAGCTGCAAGGATTTCTATTCCTTCTGTCCAACAGGACTCCATCACAGTCTGCAGCAGTTATTGAGGGCACACACTCCTGTGCTGCATACCTCTGTCCTCATTACCTCTGCAGCAGCTTCACTCGTTACCTTTGTTCTCTGACTTGGCTTGAAACAGGAGACTATGAGGAGAAGTGCTGAGCCTGCAGTTAGTGTCGGGCTGCCCACAGCTTCTGCAGCACAGGAGAAAGCACAGATAACCGCTGCTCTTTTACGCTGTCTAGATATTTCCGTAAAGCCGACACAAAGGAGGCGCTCTAGTTTTATTCATGCCAAACTAGACTGCTTTTCAGCATTGTCTTTTTGGCACAAAACATTTCTTTTCGAGGTAACCGTGTGCAACCACATGCACTTATGGTCACTTTGCTGTGAGAGGTCCCACAGACTTGTTCTTCCAAGGCATTAAAAAGCTGCAGCACTGACTGGCTGCAGGGACAGTAAACTTTTATCACACCAATAACCTGCAGACACAGCTAACCTAATAGCTTAGGCAGCCATGCCAGGGGTTACTCTGAGGTCAGGTTGAATTGCAGGCATGTGAATGGTAGACTACAACTGGTCAAACAAATAAAGAAGGATGGAAAAAAAAGGGCTATCTGAGGTAAGCAGAGGGGGGAAGACAGTTGTTATTGGAACAGCAGATAATAACTTTAATTGATTCGCAGTGAAAGGAAGCTATTGATTTGACTGCTCTTTTATAGCGAGGCCATCCGTGGCCTTTTAACCCGCTTTCCCATCCAACTTTGCTCTCTGTCAAACGCTGAATTCAGTCCGAGCATGCCGTCAAAGGGCGAAACTCCCACAGAAGTGGCAACTGTGTGAAAGGAGTTGACTTTGCCCGTCGTTGGGGAAGAGGCAGCATGTGAGGGGAAGGTTGTTCACAGAGTTCAAATCTGAACTTTCCTTTCTCAGAATGCACTCCTTTTGGCTGAGGTGAGTGGGTCTTGAGTGTTTGTTTTCGGTGAGGTCAGTGCTGGAACAGAATGTTGCGAACCTCAGGCCAGACTGCGATTCTGCGGTTCAGCTTCGACCTGCATGCAGACAGCTCTGTTTGTTTTTGCTTCGCCGTTTCTCAGGGAGAATTTTCGACTCTGCCAAAAGTTCTGCGCTCACACCCAAAGCATGCAAATAAAACCCCCTTTCAGCAAGAAAATATATGCTCCTAGGTGCAGCCACTACATCTGGCCCTCAGCACCGCTCCAGCGTGAAGGTACACATGCATACATATCCGACTCTCATCTTGTAAAAAGGCTCTTAGGGAAATGAGATGCTGTTGGGCTGTTTCAGTGGCAGGATGTTTGTATGTTTTGTTTCTGGCCATGTTCATAAATAGCAGTTTTTATGTTACTGGGGTCAGCTGGTTTTACTAGACTAGAGAGGCAAGTCCACATGCAAAGGAGGCCTCCCCACCATCTGGCAGCCATAAAAGGGGGAGCAGGAGGTTTTTTACTGAAGCTTTATGAGATGGTGGGGTGAAACACGGAGGGTGAGAGAGACTGAGTAGGTGGTGGACTCTGGTTGCCCCCAAGCTGCAAAGCTTCCTCTGCCGTCTGAATGACGGGTCAGAAGTTCATTGCCTTTTTCCTTTTTTTTTCTCATCCCGCATCTGTCTTCTGAGGTGAAGAGGTTTGAGAGCGTATCCCCACAAAACACCTCTCATCGCTGTGCACGATGATATATTCAGATCAAGAGATCTGCTTTAATTTATGAGCTTGTTGTATATTTAAAATGTTTCAGAGGACTGTGGTGCAAAAAGCATGTCTGCAATTCCATGCAGAAGATCAGACCTGAGCCCTGCAGATGGTGTAGAATTATGCGGCTGCATAAACGCTGGTGATTAAGCGGCGCTCTGTTGTTTGGGTATGTGTCACCCTTTCAAAATGCCCTACAAGCCACCGAGTAACAAACAATGAGATGTTTTGCTATCCTTTTTGGTCAGAAGTAGCTTTTTTCCTCTAATATGGAACTTGTTTTTTCTTTGCACATCCAACATGAGTCGGTATGGTAGTATTTGTGGTAACTCTGGGGTCATTATCAGCTCCAGTTTCATCTTTTTATTGCCTGTTTCCAAAATTGATTTACATAGATTTTGATATGGCATCCTTCTTTCTTCATCATTCACAAACTTTGTGTCGCATCCACTCTGTTCAGGAGAAAACACGGGTGTCCATCAAAAATAGTTTATCAACATCCTGGTTGATTTTATTGAGATTTTTTTGTTTGACAAAACCAAATAATGATTAAATCTTCTAATTGAACTCATCAAATATTTTGTTTTCTGGTGCATTAAGGTGTACTTTGACGGATCAAGCATTTCAGAGATTTTTTTTTTCTTTTAAAGGAATTATTTAAGTGGATCCATATAAATTAGTCATACTGACCTCCTTCTCTCGGCAGTGTAGGATTTTTGGGCCCTCACATAGTCTTAAACAAAGTAGAGGAAAAGTGCTGATAGCAAGAGAATTAGAGGGTGTTTGGCAGCCCCAGCCTTGTAGGTTTCTGTATCACTCCACTCTATTAAAATTTTAATTGTTTCCCTGCCTTCGCATTGTGCTTACCATGGCGGTGTTCAGTCCTGGCTCTGCTTGAGCTCTGTTTGAAACGTAAAACAGGGGGAAATGTGGTGTAAGGGGTTTTCATTTATTAACACTGACAAGGATTTTTACATTTGCACGACAACACTTGAGTTTCTAACTGTCGGCTTCAATAAGTTTGTATTTATGGCTGTTTTTAAGGTTGGTGGTGGTGGTGGTGGGGGGGGGGGGGGTGAATGTACATCTTTATTTTCTTCTCATCAAACGGACCAAAACAGAAAAAGATATTTGTTGTAAAAACCCACTTCAACTGTCTTTAATTAATTGTAAAAGTGTTCCCAGTGGTCTTTTAATTATGATGATGCTGTTTTTAGCCACTAAAATAAAAGCTAAATCTGTAGGACATAGTAGTTTATTAATACAATTCACCTCGGACTGTTTGCACAAAGTAAGCCCGCCCCCATTTCCCGTCACCCACCATTTTATACGCTCTCCCGCTAGCTTACAGCCCCTCACACCTCTAAGCTAACATTACCGGTGCAACAAAAACAGTGTTAATGAACAATATTATAGCTATCCAGCCGTACAGTTTAGAGCCAGATACCAGCTCGGATGAAAAAAACAAAGACGTACATGGCTCTATTTGTAGTAGTCGGATGCATCAGAATGGAACGGAGCAGGGAGCTTGTGGCCCACCCAGTGGATTTTATACATCACAACTACAAGCTTTTTACTAGAAATGCAGTTTTAAGTTTCATTTTCTTTATTTATGTCCTCTATCATGAGAAAAATACCACAAGGCCATGTTAAAAAATTCAGAAAAACACAATTTTTATTACAGTGGATCTTTAAATAACTAATTCCACAATAAGGAGCTTATTAAATCACTGACAAAAAAAAGCTGTTTGTTGAGGTTGTGTCCAGGCAACTTCATCCCAATCATGCGTGACAGTTTTTTGTGTTTTTACCACCTTCATTTTGAAATAATGATTCATTTGTTTATTTAAAAGCATTGATTGCACTTGCAAAACTTTAGGCAAAGCATCAAAGGCACCTTCAAAGCCAGTCCCAGCGAGAGAGAAAAATCGCTTCAGATTCATGGAGCGCCTCTCCACATACTTTGGCTTATTAAGCTTCTCACAATTTGTATTCTGTTAGCACCTCCATCATTAAGAAGAAGGGCAAAAATAAAGCCCTTGCACCCTGGTAGAGAGGCTGGAAATAACAGACTCTTGCTTTAGTCATTCCGTCCACTGCAGTGATTCAGGGGATAAAAATGTGGCCTGTGTCTCTTTAAGAGCAATGGCCTGTCTGCAGAATGCATCAGTCCTGTGGAGCAGACACAGGCCAGCAGGAGGAGGAGGGTGAAGGGAGGAGTGTTGGCCTATGCGGAGGGAGGAAGGAGGACAGCAGGGAACAGCCGCAGTCTGGGCTTCCAGCCTCCTGGCTAGACTGCTGAAAGTTATTATTGAGTTCCTGTGTAGGGCCTCCCCTCCCTATGGCATACTCCTCTGCATTCACTACAAGGCAGACAGGGAGTACGACACAGGGAGAACCAAAGAGGCAAAAAGAAAAGTCGGTCGCTTTCCATGCCCCTTTTTTCAGTCACCTTACATGAAGGAGAATGTAAAAAAAAACAACAACACAGTTATGGTTTCATGTTTTTTGGAGGGTGACTTTTTCAGACAAACATTCGGTGTGTCTGAGAGCAGCCATACATGCAAACGGCCCCACAGCTGCTCAGCAGCAGCTGAAGCTGCAGCTCACTGCCGGCTTAAGTTACAACTTAGCAGACGCCTCGTATTTTCTTAGAGCTGGCCTTAACTAAACAAGACAAGAAGGTCGACAGCTTACCAATGAGGAAATTGTGAACCAAATCCTCCTGTGGTATACCTAATATGATTCAAGGACAGGTTGGTAGGACTTCCTATGCTTTGTTCTTCGCTTTACATAACAGGAATGCATTTTTAAAAAGGTTGCACCTTCACGAAGGAGCATGAAACTCTTGCCAGCGGTTACATTATTTATTGTGCAAGCTGCATTTTTTTTTGTTTTCTTCTGGGATTCTGTGCTCCCATGTGTCTTTGAGGTTTGCAGGGTGAAAGGCCATAGAGATTACATAGTTACATACATCATGTCCCACACTCAAGTCTGTGCTTGCTTCCAACACTAATCCCTGGCCTGCGTGTCTTTAGTGCCAACATTAGTGCCACAAAGCGCCTGCGTCCTTCCAGCTCAGCCCACCATAAAAAAAGACACATTTTTTACGTAACACTTTGTCCAATGGATGCAAACTTCAAGCACGGCTACCACGAGCTAACAGCAAACACCTGAGGTACGTCTCAAGCCAGCAAAGCTCCCTCATATGTGCCCTGATTAATTGTAGCTGTCTGTGCAATCATTTGACCTCAACTTTTTAAGTCAGGGTTTGCATGAAAGGCGAGCAAATTGGTGAGAGGGGAACTCTGGTCCTGAAATGGGTATTTTTTGCGGAGTTCTGTTTGTTGAGTCAGAGCTCAGTTTGGGCTCTGCTGTTATGTCGTTACCATGGAGAAAAACATAGGCTCTTGTGCAATAAAATCATCCAGGAAAAGGACATTTCCAAGAAATTTTTCGGAGCGAAAAAACAGACGGCAAATTACAGAATTCACGAGGTGCTGCGGTCCACCACCCAGCCTCACCAGCCCTCCATTTTAGAGCCCTCACAGTCATTTTATGGAAGCGGCAAGGCTCTAGCCCTCTCACCTAATTACTCCTGTGAGCAGACATGTTTTCTTATGAATGGCTGACAGAAACAAACCCAGTGTTTAAGCATGTGTGATCATGGAAGCGGATGCTGTTTGTGTCTCACCTGCATTACCCCTACAGACAATTCCTTAAACAAGTGGAAACAAGCGGAATCCGCGCCACAATGCGCTCTACAGCGTCTCTGTCAAATATTACTGTAATGCACATTTTGGCTCAATGGTTTTTTCCGACAGTTCTTTTAGTTCAGCCAATTTTCATGCCACAGGGCTTTAGCACAAATTAAACACAAGTTAGTGGGGTGAAATAGAAATGTGTAACGGGCTTTATAGCCCAGATCTGAAGTTTAAAGTTAACTGAAACAAAACGAAAGAAAAGATAATAATAATAATAATAAAAAAGGATCATCAGTGAAATGGTTTTCTAACCTATGACCGGGGGGGTTTTCAGCTTAATGATCAGAATCTATAAATTTCACCAGGATTTATAGCTTTAGGTGAACCTATTAGCTCCCGAGCAGCAGAGGACGTGTGCTGTGTTGGTGGAATGACATCACATGGGACCCTGAGTGAGCAGTGACCCTAACTTCACCTCGCCCTCTAACAGTTTTTTATGGTCTTTGCCTTCAGCCCGCCCCCTTCCACCCTCCTTCCCATCCCTTCACACCTCTTAACCTCTGTTATTTATCCCATTTTCATCTTTCCAAATAAACCTGCCACCTGCCTTCCTCTCCATTGGCAGAGGAAGGCAGGTGGGGGTGGGGGTGGGGTGGGTCGGTCTGGCAATGTGGCTCAGGTTACAGCACAGGCACAAACTGCAGCTATAACATTCTGAGAAGGGCCCGGCCTTCTGTAGCGTACTTGTTTCGCAGCTGTTTGTCAATTGCTTACTGTGTTGACACTTTAGCTTTTTCAGATTATTAAACCCGTTCACGACATGCATGCAACTTCGTAATCAGGAGAACGTCTGACCCCTGACACGGCCAACCCCTGTAGCTTTCTTTGGCCCATTATTACGGGTCTTTTCACATCACACCATTTGCTCCGTCCCAGAGTACGGTTGCAGTTTTTTTTTTTGGTTGCTGTGATGCAAAGGTCCACCACAGAACGGTTCCTTGGGCGTTCGAATGAATGGTATTGTTGTGACACCACGCAAAAATGAGGCAGATTATCGTATATCAGGGCAATTGTGCAACAACCATTGATGACAATTGAGAAATGTACCAAGGGAGTGTGATGTCACCCAAAGAAAATGACTTATTTCAGGTTCCAACCAAACAAAATATACTCAGTTGCCATTTTATTTTGCTACACGGACGCCGCCATGTTGGAGCCCGACGACATGAAAGGAGCAGTGAGTGATCCGAATCGGTCTGAGTCAACATTTCTATGGCAACCACTCTTGCCAATCACCTACTTTGATTAAGACATTTGATTGGTCAGTTTATAACATGAATAACTTGCAATACAGAAAAAATAGGAAGAAACAATTAAAAGAAACAAGAACGTGTTAAGAAAAAAAAAAGGTAGCAAAACAAGAATGGTTATTCTTACAAATAGAATGACTAAGTAATAGCTGTTTATTCCTCTATAGAAATCTATGGCATTTTGGCTTCTTCTTCCTGTTTGGAGGAAGGGGTCACAAAATATTCTGGCCCTCAGGGTTTTTATTTTGACTACAGTTAAGGGACAGAGAAAGAGGTTGGTACTCCCAAGGGGCATAATTTATTCTGATTGGCTGAAAAATGTCAGCTGGGCATAAATGACATGTGACAATTACAATTAGGTATATGAACAAAAATAGTTGAGGGGTTTTAAAGTACAGCAAAGAAAGGAAACATCTGAGGCTGACAGAGAATTTTGGAGCCAGTGATGACAGCGGGAGTTTGAAGCTCCCACCGGTGTCAGCGGGAACAGCCAGAATCACCTCCGGGTTAAGAAAACAGGCCAGCATCTTCCTCTGTCTAATAGCAGTTTTTCAGAGAAGAGCTGCTCAAACTCACCACAGGATCGTTTTTTAGGTGAAAATGAACATGTGAACGTAAAGAACAAGAATGACACTAATAAAGATTCAAGAACAACTTTATTAATCCCCGAAGGGAAATTTAGTAAAAGACAACTTCTCACCCAAAAGGGGTCAATGTGAAACCACAGCTGCTCTGTCAAAGTAGACATTATTAGAGCTGCACACGAGGTTAAACAGTTGTTTACCACAAGAAGAAGAAAAAGCACGATTGGTTAAAAACTCACAGAAATATTCAATTTTTATGAATTTATGACCCCAGTAATCTGATTTTACCTATAAGAGTTTATTTCATTGAATGCTCAGATTATGTTTTGAATAAAAAAACAAACTCCTTTAAAATGTTGTCATTGGAGTTGTGAATTTTTTTTATGAAAAAAATACGTTTTTATTACAACTGTGCTGGAAAAGTATAAAAATGTATTTAAACTGTGAAGCAACAACAAACAGCTTTAGAAGAAAGCTTTATTATTGGAACAGATTAATGCAGTTTATAGCATCTCCACACAGTAACGTTCAGAGTCTTTTATCCACTGGATGCAGACAATGTGAAAAAAATCGTCTGTTTTTTATTAATGTGGCTATAGAACTTTCCTATCTTAGATGACCCAACTCCCAACGTTAAAGTGCCTAGGATAGCACAAGGGTTAATCTCCTTTTTTTTTTACCTCTCTATAAGCAGAAGGTTCTTTTCTAAACACGAACTGAGCTTTTCCATAAAGACTCATTGAGTCAAAGTGAGGATTTATACTCTGGATGTTTCTGACTCAAGTTTGGGTGTAGTGGTCAAAGTCACAGCATCAGTTGGAGATTTTATTCTGGGCTACAAATTAAGAATATTTTTGTCTTGTTTCTGTTTCTTTTGCACTGTTGCTTTGCCTGCAGGAACATTTTTTGTGCTTTAATGACCTCTGAGTCCAGGAGTGCTGGTGAACTAGTTAGGGTTTTTCTGATGAAAAAGAAATTACCAAGCACATTTTTGTGGCTCTCAGAGGTCACAGACAGTTTAACCATAAAATTAATAGATAATTCTGTCTTAAAATTTAAATCTTAAATGGATTAAAATGCATGCTTACACTGCATAAATGTTCTCATGTGAACTTCTGAAGTTTACATGGTACCAAGAAAACCCCCAAAAAACGGAGATTTAGATGAACCCTAAATAGGACAAATAGATGAAAAATGATAAATGCGTTTTTATCTTTTTTTAAAGACTATTTTAAATGGAAAAAAGCCCTAAAATCAGAAGTTCAAACGTTATGCAGCATAAATAGTCGCATGATGATGAAGCAGGCAAACCATGCATCGTCCCCCGGCTGACAAAAGAAGTGACAAGTAATAAACTTCTATCTACAGTCAGTGTTAGAGCCTGAATATAGGGTCATACAAATAAATGGGCTACTATAAAAATCATAAAAAGGGATTTCCTGGACATTTTTTTAAACTGTGTCTCTCACAGTTACAGCGTATGATGAACATTACAAACATCTCTCATCTATTTACGGTATAAAGAAAATTTGCTAAATACTTGAATGATAAATGTTTTTTTTTACCCCGCTGTATGTAAATAAGATGGTCCAAAGTTTATCTGAGTAGACAAAAACTATTAGTTTGTCTTGTGGGGTTTAAAAGCTTTGCTAGAATTATTTTTGCACTATTGATTAGACTGCAATTAATAGTTTGTTTTCTATCACAAGAATACAAAAATTGTTTGGGGACTGTTTTTTTTACACCTCATAACTCAATGTTAGATAGGTAGATTCAGTCTCTGTCATTTGTCTACATTTTGAGATGAAATACACTTTGAATTCTTTTATCTTTATTTCCGTGGTGTTTCTATGAGCTATGAAAAAGAGAGCACCATAATCTAACATGAACAAATGTATTTGACAGTTGAAAAACCCCTGTGTGATTAAAGTTAAGAGGGTTCACACAAGACAGAAAACAGTTTTGGAGTAAACTTTTTACCACAGGTTGAAACATATTTGCATAAGGAGAAATGTGTCAGAAATGTATGAAGTAATCAGAAGGGGCCATTTGTCAAATATATATGGGATGACCTATAAAAGTTAGAAAGCAGAAATGGGAAAACAAGTCCTTTCAGTGGGATTCTGCTCCTGATCTTCAGATAAAATGAAGACCAAATATGGCGAGAAGTTGTTGACTTCAATAATTTACATGTGTGTAGTTTTTATCTGTGGGTCTGTTGGTTATAATTTAAACAGACTCATTTTGACAGAATTTTCCAAATAAAACATATTCTTTGGACTCATTACTTTGTGAAGTGTGTTAAAGTCCCTGCTGGGGCTGTCATGGATGTCAGCCTGATCTGCAGCATGTCAATCCACTCAAAATGTCTAGACCTGTTAAGTAGCAGTCCTCGTGCAGCCGCTGTCCCTCCCCTCCCTCCACCCGTTTGCCAGGCTTCCTCCCCCTCTGTGGGGGGACGTGCAGAGTGGTTCAGTACCAGGTACTGGGAGAGATCTGACCTTCTGCATGGTTGGTGCTGTTGGGGTTGTAGGATGCTTATCCAGTCACATTTTCATCACCAAATCTGCCGTCTTTGCTGTGTAAATTGTTTTATTGTGGAGGATTAAGACTCACGCAGTCAAGACACATGACTTGTTGGTTGATCACAAAGGGTTGTTGAACTTTGAAAGCGGCAGAACTTTGAATTTCCTTGTGTGTTTGATTGCTTTGTTATATGTTATATGGGACAAAAAAATCCTTAAGTTTCAAGAAACTGTTTTACTAACCTTTTTCAGACACAACTATCAATTTTACTGCAATTCTTTTGCATTTACCTTTATTCTTAATATTTCTACGAAAGCAAGACTTGTATTTTTTTTCTTGTAAATTACAAGTAAAGTGCTTTTTAATCCAACAAAAGTAATAACATTGCAATAATTTTAAAAGAAAAAAAACTTTGGATGAACAGTTTTCTCTGTACAAGAATGAAAAATTAAATCTTAATTTTATCATTTTAAATCACCTTAAACTGAAATAACTTATGCTGTAATAAAGACTTTACCTTTATTGCTGCGTGAATGATGAATTTAAATCTCAGTAATTCAAACTGAGCTGTATCTTTTTTTTATTTACAAATCACCTCCTTTCCAAATGATGATACCCAACACTCCACTACTGATGTCTGCAATCGTTCAACCTGTACAGTTTACACTTTACCAAAAGAAGTCAACTAATATACCATAATTTTCAAGTAATTTTTAAGTTATAAATCCCACAGAAATGTTCAGAATCAGGAGGTCAAACAAATGCAGGATAAGTTGTTGACATGCACCACGATCGGATCAACAGCCATCTCAACCGGGAGGACATTTTTATCCGAATGAGTCTGATTAGGTCAGATTATTCCAAATGGCGTGTTTACATGACGCCCTTTTATTCTGATCAGGTTTTTCTTCCGATTACTTGAGTCCACGTGAATGCAGCTACTGTTTCTGAAAGTGGAAATGACGTGAGTTCCATTAGTTAAAAGACTTTGTGCATGTGTATAAAATCAGTTCACAAAGGCAATTTAAATGGCTTCAGTGCATTAGCTTGGGGTTAGAGAGTTTTTCTGCAATCAATGAAAAATGCAAAAAAGAATGAAGAGGATGGGAATTTGTGAAAAAGCCTCAAGGAACGGCTCTCATATCTTCTGTATTCAGGTCAACCAAAGGCTAAGCAGATCTTTTTTTCCCGTTTTTTTTTTTTTTTTTTAATATCAAGCTTTTTTCCCTCTTTTCCTAGATTCTCACTCTGTCTTTGATTTGCCTTGTGAAGTTCCTGGAAGATGTTTTGAGTACAAATGAACTGTATCTATTATAGCTGCAAAATCTACAGAGGCAGAACATGGAGCTGCTCTTTGTTTTTTTTTTATCCTCTAAACCTTCATCCCCTCTGGCCTCCTGGTTGGTTCTGCAGCAGCTCGTACATTGTAAGTGTTCTAAATGTTAATAGAGCATAAAGGCATTGTGCGCATACGGGTGTATCCCATTCAGTGGGCAGGTCGGTGCTTCTGCTTTTTCCGTGGTCGCTCAGTATCTTACATAAAACGTTCTCGTTCCAGTCGTACAGCAGAGAAGGCTTCACGCTATTGGCAATATCAAATTCAATATCTGTTTCGTGTCTTTCGGTCTGAGGTTTACTGTAAGTTCCTCGTTAGGGAGGGAGTTATTTGAACATCAGTGTCAACATTCACAGGCAGCCGGCTATGTCTCGTTGTTATGGTTGCCATGTTTGGGCCTGAAGAGGAATTCATTTCTTCTCTTGCAGCGTTACAATAATCTGCCTTTTTGTTTTCTCTCACTCGTGAAGGGATCACTCGTGTAGACACAAGAACTGTACTTTATTCAGGAACAGGTTTTTTTGTTCATGATGCAGGATCCAGAAATGAAGCCTGTCATCACAAGATTACTCAGAGTTAGCTGTAATCCAGTTTTGGATTTGACACATAATGGGATGAAATGGAATGAAAACAAAACAAAATAAAAAAAAATCCCGTGCCCTTTAATGCCCCACTCTTGATTCAACTGGTGAGAAAACTGCCACCATTGTGCCTTGGTGTCGGTAGGTCAGAGTTATATGCATCACACCTTGAAATACATTTTTTTTAATCTTTATAGTAGTTGTAATGGTTTGTTAACACAAAGTAATATATTTTTTGTAAAAAGAAAATATGTTTTGTGAAAATCTTTTCCAATTTAATTTTTCACTCAAAAAAACTTGGTGCTTTGGTTTGTGGTCTGTGTGTACTCAAATAAAGAAAGTGTAATTTAGAACATAACATAAATTAGACATGCCATCATTACACTATTTATTTATTATTCTATATACAGTTTTAGTTTTTTAGGTAACAATCTTTTTTGGGAATACAAGAGTTCCCCTCTGGTCTGGGTGAGGCTTTTTTTTACGGCATTAACCCTTGTGGTATCCTAGGCACTTTAACATTGGGAGTTGGGTCATCTAGACCCACTAGACAGTGCTCTGAACCTTTTTTCTTCAATGATTTGTGATCTTCACTGGTGTCCATGGATTACATGAAATCTTTCCACCTTTATCCACCTTTGTCATGGTAGGGAGAAGACGTCAATGTAAGGGTGGGGTCATCTAAGATAGCACAAGTTTTATTTTTTTGTTTTCACTCCCTGTTGACTTTGACAAGTAGCTAAATTTAGGACAGGCTTTCAATTAGAGTGGGGACGTTGCAGCAGCATAAATACAGATGAAAAATTAAGTTTTAATGGGGAAAAAATGCCAAAGAAATGACCTACATGCCCTGCCGAAGGCATCTAATCTGAGTCAATCTACAATGTCTTCTTCATTGAAGGTTTATAACTTTTGAAGTACCGTGTTGATTTCTTCAGCCTTAAAGCCATAAATGCCAAGCTGTGTGAAGCTGAAAACATGCCCCACCTTTAGGAAGATCAGCTTGTCCTGCTTCCACCTCAGACCTCGTCAAGTCTCAATCCCAAAGACAATTAGGACAATCCAATAAGCTTTACTGTAGAGCAGACCTTCTGCCAAGCCCTGTGGCTGTTTTCCCCTGACCATACTTGCCTGATTCAGTTTACCACATAAACAAAATGTTCTTAAACTGGACACAGTGGAGACAGAGTTAATTAATAAATTAAGCTAAGATTTGGAGAGGGGAAACGAGAGCTTTGTTGGTGAGGCACAAGGATGAGGTTTCAGGGATATTCTAGGTTGTCATTTTCCCCCAGCTGCTTTTTTTTTTTTTTTTTTTTGGTGGCAGGTGACTTCAGAGTTCTATGTAAATCAAGGGGCGACATTTGATTTCTACAGTGAGATTGGGGAACTCAAAGCATCCCCACGTCAACCCTCATCGACCTGCAACGATCACATTACTAGTACCAGTACTCTCACACTTCCAACTAAGGCTGTTACCCAAGGGAGCCATGCCAGTTGGTGTGCCCTTGAGTGAGACAGCGGCCTACTAAGCACGTGTCGATCTGGGGATTACATTTAGGGGTTTAGGAAGGGAAAGGAGGGAAAGGAGGCCGTAATCTGAGACTGTTGTGTCTTGTTGCTGTGCAATTTTTTTTTCTATGCTGGGCTATCGTGCCGGAGTATTGTATGACCATTGCCCAAGGAAGTTCATCTGGGAGAACTATTTTTGTCTCACCAAAGGAGCGCTGCCCCGTGTGTTGTGTCTCTTATTGTGTGTTGTTTATTTTAGCACCACAGCCAATGTGTAGACTTAAAGGTTGGTTTTATATATTTGGCAGTGAAAAGTATCCAAAAAACCCATTTGCTAGGATGATAAATAAATTGTTTGTTTTATCATGTAGGTCGTTTGATTTTAAAGCTATGCGGAAGCCATGTTGCCTAGCATGCTAACAAAACAAAACAAAAAACCTTAAGGGAGATAGTAGATGCTAAGTTTTCCACAAAAAAAAAAAAAACACCCAAGAAAACTGTTAACACTAATTTCTGTATAATATTCAGATATATCTGTGAAGCTACAGTGAATATTTGTTTGGAGAAACACTCAAACCCAAACACAAAAGGATGCTAATTTTAGTCAAAAAGTTCTGTGCTGGAGCCAAAGCGTCTTGTTAGGAAGCAGTCACCATGTCACCCCGCAGCCTCAGGCAAAACTCAAAAAAACAAACACAAGTACCTTTCACACCATTTTTATTTATCCCCGTCTCTGCCTCACACACATTCATTTCCTTCACCTTCTTCTGCTTAAATACCTGCCTACTTTTCAAGCTATGGACCCACCAAGCATTTGTCGCATGTTAAAGAGTTCTTGAACACGCATTTAGCCCGTGGTGTTCATGCTGGACCAGCAGGGAGGGCCTTCTTCCAGTTTTTCTATTCGTTCTTTATACTAACGCATGTCCGCCACTACAGTTGCAAGAGACTTGGTGGTAAATGTTAAAGTGGTGCAAATCTCCAGGCTTTTTCCTTCCCAGCTCTATTCCATTATATATGAAAGACTTTGTGTGATATAATTCCAGCTGGGCACAAATCCCAATTATAAATTTGTCCTTCATGATCACTTTTCAAATAGTTGGCACTTCTGTGAATTAAAAAGGACACCATCCATACGTCACTACCAAATCGGAGTCCTCGATTGGTCAAAGTTTGATCAAAGGCCATGCGTTTTGTACGTAGAGCCCCAAAAACAGTCATAATAACTTGTGTAATGATACGTAAACCTGAGAGTTTACATAAACTTTTTATAGGAAGCTGAACGCGCGTGTGGCGGTGTGTACGTAGCTTTACAGTTTTAATAAATGCCGCTAATATAAAGTCATTTCACCTTCATTTGCCATTACGACATCATGTAATTTCTGACATTCATTATCATTCATTTTTGAATTAGAGGAACTTTTAGGTTTTTAATCAGCATTTTTTTATTTTATTTTTTGTGAGTGCGGGCAACTCAAGGTCCCTAGTGATAAACATACTCAGAATATATACCATTTGTCCTTCTCTTGTTTGAAATTTCATCAATTTTTGTGACCAGTCGAAGCTCATTTGCTGACCTACTTTTATGGCATTCATTTAAAAAATTGTTGTTGATTAAAAACTTGAGCACTTGAGTGTACTAAATTATTCAGCAGGTTAAAAAAGGGCTGCTTGAAAGATTGATTGGTTGCAGTGTTTTGTGATTATCAGCTAAGCCCTGATGGAAAAAATCCAGCTTTATGTTTGAATTTTGATGTCATTAAGCAGCATTAAGAAAAAAATAACAACTAATAGAACGTGTCTGCTTATGCCCATGTGCTTTCAAACCCTGTTTAGCCCACAGGTTTGCTTTGAACTGCTCCCTCCTTACAGTGTCTCAAAGAAATATCATACAATAGCGGGTTGAAAAGGGCAATGCTTGAATTGAGTTTGAAAGGGGAGGGTGTACTTGGCCTTCAAGTATACATTCCTGCAGCTTAGTGCTTCCTCTGTGGTCCCCCTCTCTTGGCCCACCCCCCTCCCACTCAAGACTCAGTTCCCACCGGGGACTCAGCCAAAGCAAACTCCTCAGAGGAAGTCTCCCTCTCCCTCCAGTGTGAGCGGAAAAAAAGAAATGGAAGTCCCATCCAGGCCCTGTGAGACCTGTGAGCTAGTAGGATGTGCAAGCAGGGTGTTATGACTCTGTGTCCATGCTATGTCTATGATGGGGCAGTGAGTAAAGCCCGTGCGGCTGCTCTCCTGTGAGGTCAGTGTCATATTTAGCCAGCAAGTCCCTTGTGGTGTCTGGGAGTGTCTGTTTTCTGACTCTATTATGTCTAGCGCCCATAGCCTTCCTGAAGTTGCAAACCTCAGGGTAGAAATAGTACCAGACAGGCAGACATCCTTTGTCAGGAAAACAACAGCCACGTCAGCAATTACAGAATCTGATTACACCGGGAAAGCAACTCCTAGAATACCTCTGGCCTTGAATTGGCCAGGTGACGAGTCAGTGGATTCACAGAGTAAAGTTGAAGAAGCAAAACCAAACACAAAGTCTGTGTGTGTGTGTGTGTGTAAAAAAAGGTGTGCAGTGTGGTGACTGGTTAGACAGGTGCAGACATGAGGGGGAGTGTTCAGACAAATATGTACAGCCCGTCAAACTTTGCCATTACACAGTCAGATGCCAGCGATAAGGTTGTAGTCTCATCATTTAACAGGAGCACCATGACTCAACTCGT
Organism: Oryzias latipes; assembly: GCF_053564925.1. NCBI lineage: Eukaryota > Metazoa > Chordata > Actinopteri > Beloniformes > Adrianichthyidae > Oryzias > Oryzias latipes. Next base: position 9,898,943 of record NC_136241.1, on the reverse strand, counting down.
GTGTTTGATGATAACAGTCAAAAAAAATGTGGAAGTGTAAAAGGGTAAAAAAGATTAATACAAAGAACACAGAAAGACGTGGTGCATATAAAAGACATTACCGCATACAACGATGACAGTGATATGTTGTCATTTGTCGTTAGTTGTGGCTACTTTTTATTTTTCAGATTTGCATTTCAGGCATGCGTTTTCCCCCCAAACACACACGTAGACACTCCTACAGTACAAATACTCATACCATCCCACATATCCACACTGATCCCTTCACCCACCCAGTTTCCCACACATCCCAGTCATAGCTGCGCGAGCAAACACACATGTAGAGTCTGGCTTTATGTAGAAAATCTGTGAGACATGATTCATTACCTGCCCGGCTTCTTCTTAAATGTAGTTTACAGTTAAATCCCACATTTAGGCGATTACACCACCACAGTGGTTGGGATTTCACAAATGCGTGCAGGAATAAGTGTTTTCCATTGAGCGCTTTTAGAGGGCTAATCATTTGTCTAGAATCACGCAGGAGGGGATGGGAGTGTAAGCCGCTCCTCCAGGCAGGATGTCATTGTAGTGACTAAGGGAGCAACAGGCAGGTCTGTGCTAGCTTCTGTGCCTGGCTAGGTAAACATATCCTCTGTCTGACAAGTGCAGACCTGAGGGCTGAGGAGGCTCGCTGTCTCAAACACTTGCCTCTTCAACTTGCCGCACAATCAGACATAAAATATGTCTCGCAGGATTCACAGTTTTGCATCAATAATGACAAGATATTCAGAAATATTACTAAATCGGATGCAAGTCTGCACTAACGTGAGGCAGTTTCACAACAGCTCTGCCTCCGTCCTATGTCAGATCTAAGAGTAATTACATTAATTTGTCTTCCTCTCTGTCTGCGTCTGTCTGTGGATTGCTCTATTTCTGTGGTTCGTTGAGTCGATCTGCTCCACCTGACGGCGCCTCTTCTCCCTGGCAGGGAGCAATGTATCCCTATTGGCTGCCAGCCAGACCAGCTTGAGTGTCTGCTCAGCTCAGAGCCCCGCTCAAACACATACACACAAACGCCAAACTAAGAAAATGAATGCTTACACAGACGTCTTCTATCCCCTTGTTACTTTTTTTTGAAAATATTTTCTTCTTTTCCATGACCTTTTGGCTCCAGAAATAAATCCCTTCATATTCTGACAAATCCACATCTTGCCTTTGAGTAATGACATCTACAGAAACCCTTTTTTTTTAAATTGAAGGCTCTTGAATTTTCCCCCATCCTTTTGTGGTTGGATTTTTGCACTTTTTCCCTCCACAAGGATATCGGCACTGAACCTTTTCTCTCTTCTCTTTGCAGTCTTCCAGCCCAATCCCCACCAAAAGACGCAAGTTTGACAAATTACAGTCTCCATCAGCTGACGGCGACAGGAAACCCCATTGGTTACAGTCCCTGTCCAAGTCTGCACAGAAGGTTTGTTCTCTTTAGTCATTGTTGCTGTAGGAGATTGGAAGCGATTTGATAGCAAAAGATAAAACATGACATAAAAGCCAAGAGTCAATTTAGTCATGTGGGGGGAAAAAGAGGCATGTTTCACATTTACCAAGCTAGAAACCTTCTGGTAAAGTTTTCTATGGAGAAAGGACAATACTTGACAAATGGAACGACATTTGCAATTTAGCAAAAAAATGTAAATAAAATCCAGCTGCAAAACTAAGTGCACTCCTAAATGGCTCCATTCGCTTTATACCAGCCAGGTGCTGCTGATCAAACTCAGTAGGTAAACTAATCAAGAAATCTGCTCTTTGAAGCAACCTGATAGTTGTTCGTCTGGTTTGTCAGCCAAGGAGGGCCTTTATTAGAAAACAGGTGTTGGAGCGTCATGGTGACAGTCTGTGCAGCAATTTCAACAATTGCTCTACAGATTACCGGTATATCACCAAAAGCAAAGCTTATAGCAGGTTTTATGTTGACTGTATCAGGTCAGTGTATTTTGAATAAACAAGATGGCGTAAATGTGGATCATTCAGCTCTGTGCAGGGCCACAGGGGGTACCTTGGCAAAAAGAAGTCTATTTAATTGTAGTACAAGTATACTTATGTGGTACTAAAAGTGAGGCAGTATGCTTGAAGTTTTAAAATGCTCCAATTTAGACCGGAAAGTATAGTTCTAACACTAAACAAACATGGTCAGTATTGTGATTGCCATACTTATACCCAACTTTACTTCATAAACTCAGAGTGTACTACTTTTTGCTAGGGGGTTGCTAGGGCCTTTTAGCTGTGAGCTGATGGTTAACCACCACATCACTATGCAGCCCTATTTAGGAAAACGTGTTTGCCCTAAGAAGAACATGTCAGCCCTGTTAGGGTTTGCATCTAAAAATAAAATAAATAAATAAAAAGATTTTTATTTAGAGAAATTAGACCAAATCTGAGTCTTCTTTACACAACAAGTCAATGAACTCAGAACATGAGTCAAGAAAAATAAAAAGGATCCCCTAAGAAATACTATAGCAGCCTAAAAATCAGAAAACAAACTGAAAGAAAATTACTGAAATAATAAAAAATTAAACAAAAAAATGATTACTTTTTGGTATTTAGATACTTTTGTCCTAATACCTAAAATGTTTGGACTGAGAAAATCCAAAAAGTCGTACATTTAAACCCTGACAAGGATGTTAAAAATCAAAAATTAGATATTAGTAAAAATGTAAACGTGAAATTTATCGGCTCAACTGCAAAGCAGCAGCACAATCTTCTTCATATTCACATGACTGTGGTATGACCTCCTGTTATTTGCTCCTGTTTTACTGGACTTTTAATGCTTCCGTCAGGGTATATTCAATGGTCTAATGTTAGTTTAATGAGTGTGTCTGAGCTTGTTGTTGTTTGTTGCCTCAGGATCTGAAGCAGGTCCAGCTGAAGCAGAGGCCCTCTGCTTTCCGCCCCTGGTCCCCTAAAGTAGCAGAAAAAGAGAAGCCAGCCACTCAAAGTGACCGCGACAAGTACGTTTGCCAGACAAAAAAAAAGATAGTTCAACTCTCAATATCAAGTTATCTGTAAGAAATGTTTCTTACCGGTAATTCTAATTGTGTGCTGTTTACAGATTCTACTCAAAGAATGAGGAGCCTCCAGCTGCTCCTGTGGGGGGGCTGCTCCATCTTAAAGACAGCCACGCTCCTGTCAGGGGGCCTGCAGCCAAATCCATCCATAACAATGACACACAACCTCCCGCAAAACCGAGCCATTCCGTCAGCACGGATCGAGCCGACAATATCGACACAGATGGAGAGATCGATGTGGATGATTGTGATGAGAGTAAGTGCCACAAATGAGAACAGTCAGAAAATGAACCAGTGAATTACATACTACTGAGTAAGTTCAAGGAAAACACCAAGTTATTCTACCAGGGATCATTACAGGAAATGGGAAAAGTAGCCTGTTGAGTGGCTTTCTTGTGCAATTGCGCCATCTGGTGACTAGATGGTGGGACTACAAATGAAATAAATCAATTTTAAACAGCTGAAAATTGAGTTTGTGTTTTATAGGTTTTTTTAATTCAGTATATTCGTTTCCCCTCAGGTCCAGTGCCAGCCTCCTCTGTTTCCTCACCTCCCTCCACCTGTAACAGCGGGTCTCAGAGTCTGTCTCCTCAAAACGTTGCTCGAGCCCCGGACAGAACTTCCTGGCTTCCTGGCAGTCTTTCTCCGGAGATGGACACCATGAGACAGATGCTGTATGGTGGACTGGAGACCAACGAGGCCCGGGAAAAAGTCCTGCAGGAGATAGTCAGGATGAGGGTGAAGCAGGAAGAGAAGTTGGCAGCTGCTTTGCAAGCTAAACGCAGCCTTCAGCAGGTACTGTTGACAGCATGTCAAAGTCAGTCTTCACACTCTTGGGGAAGTTTTAATCATGTGACAAATCCAACGATTACAGGAGCTGGAGTTTGTGAGAGTGGCCAAAAAGGGTCGTCTTCGTGACGCCATTGAGGCCAAGCGCAACCTGCGTAAGGAGATCGAGCGCCTCCGCGTGGATTTTGAGCGGAAGATAAGAGAGGCGGAGGATTCGTGTGGGCGGCTGAAAAGAGAGCTGGAGAAAGAGACAAAGCTGCGAGTTTGTGACAAAGGCTGCGAAGCCGAGAGTCTCCAGATCAAATACTCCAGTCAGGTAAGACGCTAAACCCAGCATGCAAAACCTTATTCAGCACTGACACCAATAACAGACCAACTCTGATGAAAATTGTGTTTTTGGTGTTTTTAACATGCTCCTGAGGCATTTTTCTCAGATAGAGAACAAATATTAAGAAAATTAAACCTAAAATTGCATTTCTGAGTATTTCTTCATTCAAATTGTGGTGACTTAAGAGCAGACGCTAAAATGGAATGGGAAAAAGTTTGTAGGTGTGACGTAGAAACTACGACGGCAAACCTCAAGCTCCCTGCTCTGGTTGGGGGTGTAGGGGGCTGTAAGCTATCTGGAGAGTGTGTAAACAGATGGATGATGGGAAAGAGGGTGGGCTTACACTACACCAACACAACTTAGAGGCTTATTTCTAGTGAACCCCTGCCGCTCTGCAGAAACTATATCCTAAAAGACCACTGAATTTGGGGATTTTGGGTAAAAATGGCATAATCATAATGAAAAGAGCACTGGGAGCATTTTGACAATACTGTACATCAAAAGATGATCAGAGTGGGATTTGAAAGCTTTTGTCTTATGCTGACCACTTTTTTTTTCCTAATCCAGATCGAGGAGCTGCACGTGCAGCTGCAGCAGGCGGAGGCTGACCGCGAGCAGCTCAGGCAGGAGCTGCAGCTGGAGCGAGAAGCTCGCCAGAACCTGGAGTGCGTTGTTAAAACCCTGCAAACCCAGCTGGCGCTGAAGGCCCACAGCAGTCCTCCGGGAGACTGCAAGGACACAAACACACTAACAAACAAGCAAAGTCACTCCACGCAGCCGAGAAATGGACCCTGAAGCTGCACAACCAACTCTGACTCCGCCTCCAGAGGAAAGCTTTTGTCCCATAATAATATGTTACAGCGCATCGATATTGTCATGACAGTATGAGTTTCACATCAACTGGAAAGTAGCATGAGCATGTTGTAGAGAGTCACGCTACCAAATACTTTCTCTGTGATGAAAAAAAAAGGTCTTTTTCTCGACGTCGGGGAACTTCCCGGCACTCTCCAAGGATTTTGGCTTCGGTATAAGCTATTCTAAGATGTGCAAATACAGCTACACAACACTACTTGAATATGAAGGGAGGAAATGTGTTGCGCATGGTGAAACGAGCAGTTAATGAAAGTGCCACAAAAATACTGGTACACTCAGAGGTGTCATTGCAGACCACTGGAAAAAAGAGACACAAGTTTACCACTATGTACTTCATATACCCGCTCGCTTTTTGTAACTGTGCAGAGGTTGACCATTTCTTTCTTTTCTTTTTTTTTTATATGCTTGAGCATCACTGTTATTTTACAAGCAAGAAAAAAGCAGACATTCTTAAAAAAACATATACGCATGTATACCAGCTTATGTACGTTTGGCATTTTGTAAACCTGAAGTATTAGAGGTTCTGTGGGCTGCCTCCAGGTCCGCAACCTAAATGCTTAAATATTTTATGGAAGTCTTCTGTTCTTTTTTTTGTTTGTTTGTTGTTCCCTAAAGATGTTTTTTGCTCCCAAATCAGTGGAAAATAGCAAATATTTATGCCCACATTAGTCAGCATAAGGCAACAAACACTCCTCTAAACAAAAAAACAGAGGAAATTTTCGCCTTTTTTTTCGCATGGCAAAATCTGGTACTTCTGATTTTCTATGGAGTATTGTAAAAAAATAAATATTTTTATTCTGCAAAATGTTGCCCCCAGTCAACAGGAGGCATTCATTTTTAGTCACTGGTTTTAGAGCTCTTTAAATCAACCGTTGCTGTTTATATGAACAACATTTCTACATGCATACAAAATATGAATATATTTTTTTACTTTAAGAAAGTAATTGCACTTTTTAGAAGAAAGAACCCTGCATTGTGCTCCCTGTTACAATTGTTTTTTTCGAACCGGAAATGATCCTAAACCTTAAAAATGAAAAACACTCTCCCTCAGCGCGTCCTCCAATGTAAATAATATGGTATTGTAAATAAGATATTTGTCGGAATGATGTTTGATTTGTTGATTTTTGTTTATTTGCTCTTACTTGAAACCAAAAAACAGATTTTATTTGGATTTACAAAACTCTAATTCCCTTGTTGCTGATCCCTGATTTACAATCACAGGGTCTCTATCAAACTGATGGACTTTTTTGGTTTAAAGCCTTGTTTATTGACCTGAGACGCCAAGAGAGTAGTTTAATCTTTCCCTTTCTTTTGTTCTTGTTATGGAGATTATCTTTATTATTTGATTTATCATAGAGTATATATATTACATCTTGTACCAAAAACTGACAAATGGACTACAATTCTCTGCACTTCCAGCTTTCTTGTCACACATATAAAGTAGTACATTTCACATAATCATTGTTTCAAACATTTTGGCTCTCTGACATGTATTAGACAAGAAAACACTTTTATGTCTTACCATTATGATACCCTCGCTCAGTATTTGTTGGGTACTGTGTATTAGAAATATCCAATTTATTAGCTGATGCTGTTGTAGTTTTGGTCTGGATATGGGTTTTTGTTTGCCTCTTGTTTCAATGTTTTCTTTTTCCTTAAGAAAACTTGTATAATACCTAATAAATCTACATCAATTCTACAGACTTCTGATATTTTGGGGGTTTTGTGATCGTTTTGAACTTGAGCCAAAGTTGCCTCAGAGTTAAATTCAATGAAAAAAAATGTTCTTGTACTATTAGGCACAAATTTTGACTCCTGTTTAAATTCAATAACTTTAAATATCTTTTTAAATCATACATTTTATTTTCTTAACCCTTGTGCTATCTTAGATGACCCCACCCTTACTTTGACGTGTTCTCCCTACCAGAGAGGGAGAGAGGAGAAAACAATTAGACTATATCTGCTAAAAAATGTATTCATCTTCTACCACATGTAGTTATCCACTTAGACCACAAGTTAAAAAAAATGGGGGCTTGGAGTCTTGCTTTTGGTACGCCAGTCATTTCTTTAGCCAATCAAAAAGAAAGAAAGTAAGTAAGCAGAAAACTGCTTTCATAAAATAAGCATTTCTTAACCCTTGTGCTATCTTAGATGACCCCACCCTTACATTGACGTGTTCTCCCTACCATGACAAAGGTGGATAAAGGTGGAAAGATTTCATGTAATCCATGGACACCAGTGAAGATCACAAATCATTGAAGAAAAAGGTTCAGAGCACTGTCTAGTGGGTCTAGATGACCCAACTCCCAATGTTAAAATGCCTAGGATAGCACAAGGGTTAAATAGGCAACTTCATATTTAGAATCTAACCTTAAAACTAATCTCAACTGAAAGACTCGCTATGAAATTTAGTTGCAGCCAACGGTTCCAGAGGCTGAGTTTGCTGTTTCAGCTGGAGGCCATGATTCCATGCTAACTGTGTTGGATCCCAGTGACGTCTGGTTTCTAATGGGCAGGAATTTATCAAAAACAAAAACGATTCTGGTATAGACAAAGGCCGTTAGAGGATCCAAAGTTTGTAGTCAAGCCAGTGTAGCTCTACTTTAAAACCCTTGTGCTATCTTAGATGACCCCACCCTTAAATTGACGTGTTCTCCCTACCATGACAAAGGTGGATAAAGGTGGAAAGATTTCATGTAATCCATAGAAACCAGTGAAGATCACAAATCATTGAAGAAAAAAGGTTCAGAGCACTGTCTAGTGGGTCTAGATGACCCCACTCCCAACGTTAAAGTGCCGAGGATAGCACAAGGGTTAAAATAAAATGACAAATTACAAAGTAGGAGTAAAACATCCATCCATTTTTTTGAACCCGCTGTATCTCTTTCGGGGTCCCGGGGCTGCCAGAGCCGAAACCCGGCTGCTGTTGAGCACAGGCAGGGTGCACCCTGGACAGGTCACCAGCCTGTTGCACAACCACACCCACTCCCAGGCACAACTATAGGGGACATATTTCAAGTAACCAATCAACCTATGAAACAGGCTTTTGGACTGCGGGAGGAAGGCGGAGTGCCCACATGCACAGGGAGAACATGCAAACTGAAGGGACCCTGCTGGGATTTAGAACTGGGGGCTTCTTGTGAGATTAAAGCGCTGACCCCTGCACCACTGTGCAGCCCAAAGTAAAACATAATCATCCAAATATTGACTTACATAAAGATGTATAAAAGGACATGTGTTTGAACATTTCTGATTAATTTCGTAAAAATTTTGGAACCAGGCAGTGAAAAAAGATAAAAATGTAAATGTTGTTTTTTTTCAGTTATTTAAATAAAATGTTGAAAAACTGAATTAAAAATGTATTTTTCTGTCAAAGTTATAAATGGCATATGCTTGTATAGCTCTTTTCTACCTTCCTTCACAGTCCCATTCACACACTGGCACCAACATATAACCACCAGATGCAATGTGGGGTTCAGCCTCTTGCCCAAGGCAAGTGGGAACCGAACCTGCGGTCTTCCAGAGCAGTGGTCAACCTCCCTACCGCTGCACCATAAGGCTTGCCTATTTTTGAGTTTCTAATCAATTATTTTGCAACTCAATAAACAGACAAATGCATTAAATTGTATTTGAGATGAAATCTGGAAAGGTAAAAATGTAAAACTAAATAACAAACTGAGTCCAGAGTAGGAGGGCACATGCAGTCTGCTGCCTCTAGGGGGAATCTGAAGAACACAGCTGAGACTTTCTTTTGCCAGTGCGACATAACTATGACATAGAAATGGTATTTACTGTTCACTAAATACAAATCTGCAAAATAGTAAGTGTTTGCAAAGATGTGCATGTTGCATACGCATAAATAAACAGCTGCCCCGCTGCTATGGCTGTCTCCTTCCTCATAGGCTTACCGGGTGGATGAAAATCCCTTCATGAAAGCAAGGCTGACGCCTCACTGCAGGATTACAGGTTGAGGAAGATTTAGTGACTCACATAAGTTGCCCACTTCCTTTTAACAGCCTTTCCCACGTCTGTAAACAAATAAAAAGGAATCTACATCTGCGACAATGGATCAGAAGATGGAGAAAGAGACAAGAGGAGATGAGCATTCAGTGTGCACATGCTGCTCACGGCGCAGGACTGAAATGGGAAAAAGATTATAATCAGACACGAACGAGCTGATCCAGTGACAAAACTTTGCTGAGGAGCCCAGCAGAGAGAGGGGAAGATTGTGGCTTCATGCAGAGCGGATGGGACAGAGGAGTTGGAACCAAATGGACAGCTCAGGGATGAACAGAAGGACGGTGATGCCACCACAGTCTCCAGGGCTGAGTGGGAGTCCACCGTGGAGCCCTCTGTCACCAAAGAAAACGCCCGTTCAGTCTTTGGGCTCCATGTCCTCAGAAATGTTCTCCCCAAAGCAGGTCAAGCGCCCTTCTCACATGGCAAAGCAAGGTGCAAACCCTCTGAATTCTCCTTCTCTTTCTATAATGAGCTCTCCAAAGCTCTGGCATAAAGCTTCTGTCTCCAGACTGGCAGAGGAGTTTTTCTGGATTGGTGGGAGTGTGGTTGCACAGCCTAAATGGAGACTGGGTCAGATAGGTAAGAGTTATTTGTCATTCCTACTTTTTTGTCATACACTTACTGAACAGAAAGTCTACAACCTGCTGAAAATCAAGTGAGTGATCTTTACTTTGGAACTACTTGTGTGTTTCCCTAAGTGTTTTTAGCCATGCTGGGACAGGTGTACGTGAACCTGGACAGAGCAGCAGGGAAGCAGATAATGGGCATATGGACAGCAGACAATCCTTTAGGATTAGCCTCAATGATGTCCCAGCTTGGGTCACATGCATCTGAGCTTTAGAGAACAAACAAAGGCTGGCCACTCATACCAACCCTAAAGGGCCATTATCAATATATAATGTGTGTGTGAGTGTGGCCCAAATGAGGGAAAACCACTCGGAAGCCACTAGAGGTCTAACGTGACACAGCGTGACACATTTTTTCTTATTGAAGCCGTCTTTTTATGACACAAAACACAACAAAAAAAAAAGTATCAGAACTAGGCCTGCGCAATAAATCGCAAACGTATCGCCATCGCGATATCAAGCTGTGCAATATGCATAAAGACGGCGAAAATTGCAATAAATGGTTACTTTAAATTTGCTAAAGCAATCTTATGACAGCTTGAAGTATTTAGCGAATAAAAAAAAAATCAATATATTGCTTGACCAATCGGATGAAGCCCTTTAACTCCCCTCCTATGTAAACTATGGCGTATGGCGTATACTTATATAGAGCTTTCTACCCCATTTCGAAAGCCCAAGGCGCTTTACAGTCACAGTCCCATTCACACACTGATGGCGGCTCCGCTGCCGAACACTGGCACCAGCCTCCCACCAGAGGCAAGGTGGGGTTCAGTGTCTTGCCCAAGGACACTTCGACACATGGGTGTGCAAGGTGGGAATTGAACCTGCAATATGATCTGGGGTGACCGCCCTGCCGCTGCACCAGCAAGTATAATTGGAGTATAATATGGAGTATAATTTAAGGTATCTTGACTAATTTAAATTAAACTGTTGCAGTGAAATAGAAATGACGTCATTGGTTGTTTTACTATTTGTTCAAATATCGCAAGTTATATCATCATAGCAATATTCAATACTAATATCGCAAATCGACAGTTTTTCTGATATCGCACAGCCATAATCAGGACACTGTCTAGGATTCACTTGTAATACAAAAAACGTGACTGTGTTTGTGGACACAAACATCAAGCTGTGAAAGTAGATTTTGTTCAAGCTATACACTTCTTGTGATGCAAATTCTCTAGTGGAGAGGTGCATGTGTACCATGCAGACGGGCACAACCATGACCAAGATGAAGGGGAAGAAGAATGGACTGGTTCGCTTCTTTTTTCTGGATGAACACAAATCCTGCATCCGCTGGCGGCCTTCGAGAAAGCAGGACAGAGCCAAAAGTGAGTGACCCCCACAATACAATTGGTTGGTGGATTATTTGGCTTGTCAACACAAAGCAAAAAAAAATGAACCGTAAATCTGGCAAGAACTTAAAATCCAATCATACGGCACGAGTAATTTGGTTACAGAAACATTTTTGAAAAAAAAGATCCAACCCTTTAAAAACTTTAAATAAATATTAAAGAAACTGGTTGCATCTTAACATTTCATGTTATTTGCTAAAATGTAAGGCAAAAATTCAGAGAGTACAATTTTAAGCTTTTTAATTTTATGAGTATGCTTAGCATTTTTAACTCAATTTAATTTTTGGATGTCTAAAGAGTCATCAATATTGACAACTTCAGATTTCAACAAAGGTCTTCTGGCATGAATGCAAACATGCACACATTTGATAATTACAAATCAACCAAAAGAATGAACCATTCTCTATTACTTAAATGTGATCAATGCTTTGCTATGACAAACATTCAGTGACTCTAAAAGTTTCAGTGACCAAATCATCTCTTTTGTTCCTGAACAACTGTACCAGAGATTTGGTGTGTTCCTCTGCTTCCTCTCCTTTGTTGATTGTATATGAGAGCTGGACCGAGTGAGTGTGACGTCACCCTAATGCTTTACTTCCGGCCATGCAGTCGCCATTTTTTTCACAATACGAACATCGCGATGTTGGAGACAGACTACATCAGTGAGCAGCGATTGGTTTGATTTGGTCTGTGTTGATGTCTCTATGGCGCCTCCTCTCACCAATCAGGAATGAGCCTGTTAGAAGTCCACACCCCTACCACTTGAAAGCAAGCTTAGGAGAATCTGTCAAATAAACGTTTCGCACATTTGACGTACACACTTTTATTGAAGCATGTGATTGGTTAGTTTATAATCTAAATAACTTGCGCTACAGCAGAAATATCATGAAAAAGAATGGAGATTAAAAAGAGCATGTCAAAAAAAGATAGCTGACCAAGAATGGTTAATTTGACAAATAGAATGACTGAGTGAATGAATGAGCTGTTTATGAAATCCGTTTTTTTAAGACTTTTTCCTTACCAAGAAGGAGGGTCTAGGGGCAGGACTGCCCAGTTTAGCCGAGTCTATTTAGTTTAGTTTAACCACCATTGAATTCTATGACTTAATGTTCTCTATTATTTGAGGTTTATTATAGAATTACCGGTGTGAAGCCCATTGAGATGACTATTGTTGTAATATTGTGCTATATTAATAAAATTGAATTGAATTTGATTTGTTTCTTTATAGCAGTCTATGGGATTTTGGCTTCTTGGAGCCAATGGGTACTTCCTGTTTGGAACGCCAAGGATGAGGGGTCACTCAGTCCAGTTCTCATGTACAGTCAATGCTCTTCTCCAGTACTCTGTCTGTTTGTGACTCTACCTCCTGTAATTGTTCCTGTATTTTTTGCTTTAGTCTTTCCTGTCCTCTCAGACTCCAGTCGGTCACAGCAGACTTCGCAAAGTCTGCTTCTTCTGTCCCCCAGCCCCCCACCCCCCACATCCCCAGTCTTCTCCAGTCGCCTTTTGCTTGCTCAAAATACACTAAATCTAATCTGTTGGTCACTTGCATAGTCCATTAGTTTTCTATTTTAAATAATCAGGCCTTTAGGAAAGTATCTGGACTGAAATGGATTACAACAATCATAATTAATAAAGCTCCAGCTTCTTATGAAGTGCTTTAGGCAACCTCATGTGTGCACTGGAACTGTAGAAAACAAGCTGAATACGTTTGAATTTGACTGGTTGCTTATTGTTTTTCCACTGTTTTAGTATCTATCGATTCCATCCATGAGGTCTGTGAGGGCAAGAAGTCAGAGATCTTCAGGCGTTACGCAGACAACCGTTTCGACCCGAACTGCTGCTTCAGTATCTACTATGGGGAGCGTGTCAAGTCCCTAGATCTGGTTTCCACCAATGCAGAGGAGGCCCGTACCTGGATAACAGGGCTCAAATACCTCATGGCTGGTATCAGTGATGAAGACAGTCTGGCACGCAGGCAACGCACCCGTGATCAATATCCTTTACATGTCCACTCGCAAGACTCTACATGACAGTTACCATGAAAGTGTTGTCAATCCAGTAAATAGCGGATGGAACCTTAACTGAAGCTGCATGTGGTTACAGCAGACGTTCTCTGAAGCTGACAAAAATGGAGATGGGACCCTGAGCATTGGAGAGGTTCACCAGCTGCTCCACAAGCTGAATGTCAATTTACCCAAACAAAAAGTGAGAGAGATGTTTCAAGTAAGAGTCTACACTCACCGCTGTCACATTTCATTGACTTTAATGCGCATAATGATGTTTAATCAACCAGTTTTGTACACATTTCCTGTCTTTTTCTGCTGACACTCTGGTCACACATCACACCTGACACCTTCCTCCACCCATTCCAAAGTCCCCCATCTTTTCAACCTCCACTCCCTGTAACCTCACCCTTATGCTTGAGTCCTTCTCAAACAAATACACTGTCTTTGCAAGGTCAATGACTCTCCTTTCCAGAGCAAACATCCATCTCTCTAGCTGTTCCTCCCCCTGTTCCCTGTTCTCACTGAAGATCACAATGTCATCTACAAACATCATGATGCTTTGAGGTTTATATTTAACCTCATCTGTCACTGTCCATCACCACAGCAAACAAGAAGGAGCGCAAAGTCAATTGTTAAAACAGTGAAATGATTAGTTAGAGTTTAAACCATCTGCAGATGAATTGATTTTGAAGCAAATGCACCAAGCAATGGTTCTGTAGCCTCTTAAGAATGCACAGAACTTCAATGTAATGTTTAATTTAGTTAGAAAAACCTCAAACAGCACCAGTAGCCTATTTCCAAGCATTTTTCCATGACATTTCTCGTGCAAACAGGATTATCACCACATAGTGAAGGAAGCCATAAGTGTTTTTGTTTATAAGATTGTTCCCTCACTCTTTGACAGGATGGTTATCTGAAATCACACAAAGGTTTTTTAACCATCTGCAGGAAGCAGACACAGATGAGATCCAGGGTTCTCTGGCCTTTGATGAATTCTGTTCCTTCTACAAGATGATTTCCACACGTAGAGATCTCTACCTGATCATGATCTCCTACAGCAACCAGAAGGAAGTAATGGATCTACATGACCTCGCACGCTTTCTGGAAAATGAGCAAAAGGTGTGAATTTGATTAATCTCAGTTAGTGCAGACTGATCCTTGAGATTATTATTCTATTTCTACTTCATAAACAAAAAAACATTTTTTATTAGTATTTATTTATATTAGATTTGATGTCATTCCTGAACTTGAGGTTTACTGTATTGCGGATTTTTTTCTATAGACCTACCTGACTGACCAGTATGACCATGGACATTGGTTTTCATACATGCTTTAACTGACAAGCAAAAACTCAGATGTTTTTTTAATTTCTCTTAATCCTTTATAATATTTGTTAGATTTATTTTAAACAGCATTTCTTTAGAGTACTTTCTAACCAGGTCATATAAAAGGTTTGGTAGAAGTCAACATGTTTGGAAAGTAACGTTCCATATAAACTTTTGCTCCATTTCAAACAGAAGAAAACTTTAATACATCTAAAATAAAAACATTTTGAACAAAAATATGTGAATGAAAGGCGTGTTTAAACATTGCAGACTCACTATTATATGCTTAGTAAAATATACTGCTATGATATTTTACAAGCAATTAATGTTTGACCACTCCGTGTTCCAGAAGCTAATAATAGATGTCTGTTCTTCCTGTAGATGCGCGGTCTAACCAGAGAGCATCTAGTTGACATTGTAGCCAAGTTTGAACCATGCTCTCAAAACCTCCAGCACATGGTTCTGGGCATTGACGGTAGGTGGACAGTGTTTGTTTGACAAGGAAAAAACACAAGAAGGCTCTCATGTCAGTGGAAAAATTGATCCAAACCCATATCCTTTAGGTTTCACCAACTACATGCGGAGTCCTGCAGGCGACATCTTCAATCCTGATCACAATCAGGTGAACCAGGACATGACACAGCCTCTCTGTAACTACTTCATTGCCACATCACACAACACCTATTTGACAGGAGACCAGCTGCTCTCTCAGTCAAGAGTGGAAATGTACGCCTACGTTCTGCAGGCTGGCTGTCGCTGTGTAGAGGGTAAGAGCCTAGAAAACAAGAACCTCAGCTTTCCTGTGAGTGTTTTCACTACATTATCTCCCCTTTGTTCATCTTCATCTTTCTTTTCCAGTGGACTGCTGGGATGGGCCAGATGGGGAGCCTATAATCCATCATGGCTACACTTTGACATCTAAAATTCTCTTTAAGGATGTCATTGAAACAATCAATAAATATGCCTTCACAAAATCACAGTGAGTACTTCAGTGTCCAGACACTGGCTCAAATATGTTGTTCAGGAGTTTTGGTAAAAAGCCTCCTAACTCTCTTTCTTTTCCTCTCAGATATCCAGTGATCTTGTCCATAGAGAACCACTGCACTGTGCCACAGCAAAAGAAAATGGCGGAGTATCTGAGAGACGTTCTGCAGGAAAAACTAGACCTTACTTGCATCAATGTATGCGAATGCAAGAAGCTGCCTTCTCCTGAGATCCTGAAGGGAAAGATTTTGATCAAGGTGTGTCAGTACCACTGGAGTCAGCTGAAGATAGAATCAATAATAAAGGGAAAAAATGTTCTAATAAGGCATAATGGATGTAACCATTCATTCAAAACATTTTAGGGAAAGAAGCTGCCCGCAAACATTGATCCTGATGCAGAGGAGGGAGATGTTTCTGATGAAGACACTGGAGATGAGCAAGAGGAGGACGACAATGAAGACAGCAACTCACAGGCAAATTGATTTAGACTGGATGGATGGATGGATGGATGGATGGATGGGTGGGTGGGTGGATGGATGGATGGATGGATGGATGGATGGATGGATGGATGGATCTATTGGATTTATCTATTTCTTTTTGATGTTTTAGGATGGGAACAGTCCTACTTCAGCTAACCAGCCCAAGAAGAAAAGAAGATTTGGCAGATCAATCATAAGAAGCTTCAAAAGAAAGGTCAGATATTGCTTCAGTTCCTTAGCCATACATAGATGCATATAATTGGTCACAGCAGTGTGGAAAATTGTAATATTTCTTTTTTATTTTTGTAGAGAAAAAAGAAAATACGGGTGAAAAACAAAGCAGCATCTGATGGTGAATCAGACTACAGCAGTAGTCGGGAGAGGTCGCAAATTGTTTACCATCCCAAGTAAGGCCAGTCCCTGAAGTCTGCAGGTTTGCCATCAAAATTTGTTAGTACACGAATGACATTAGTATGTTTCTCTTAGAAAAAGAAAAACTATGAGATTGTCGCGAGCGTTGTCTGACCTGGTCAAGTATACAAAGTCTGTTCGTGTGCATGACATAGAAACACAGGGTGAGTTCCAGAACAGTGAAAATACATTTGAAAAGTCCGCACATTTCAGAAAATGCAGAAAATGCAAGATGCTTTTATCCAAACCTTCTTGGCAGGATTTGGAAGCTGCTGGCAAGTGTCATCTCTGGATGAGACTGTGGTGAATCAGATCCTACAGCTAAAACCTGGCGAGTTGGTGCGATTTAACCAGCGCCAGCTCCTGCGAGTTTACCCGTCGAACTACAGAGTGGACTCAAGCAACTTTAACCCGCAGACATATTGGAATGCAGGATGCCATATGGGTGAGGAGACTGTCCCCTGCCCCATCAGTACACTGACTTTACTACAAGATCTTCACCCTTCAATTTGTTTTGCTTTATTTTTAGTTGCAATGAATTATCAAACTGAAGGGCGTATGCTCGAACTGTACAGAGCCAAATTTTTGAGTAATGGAAACTGTGGATATATTCTGAAGCCCAAGCGCATGTGCAAAGGTATGGATATTCACAGATTTAAGAGTTAATGCAAATGCTCAAATGACAAAAAGTCACAGAGTGTCAATTCTTCTCAGCTGCCTTTAATCCCATGCTGGAGGATTGTCTTCCAGGACAAAAGAAGACACAGCTGGTGCTTAAGATCATCAGCGGACAGCAACTTCCAAAACCCAAAGATTCCATGTTCGGTGACAGAGGAGAGGTGAGACTGCAATGCGTCATTAAATTCCCCAAAAACTTTCCAGTCTTGTTCATCTGCTTTTTTTTCTTTCTGTGGACAGATAATTGATCCTTTTGTTGAAGTTGAGATCATTGGTCTCCCTGTGGATTGCTCCAAGCAGCAGACCAAAGTAGTGGACGACAATGGTGTGTGTGTGTGTGTGGGTGTGGGTGTGTGTGTGTGTGTGTGTGTGTGTGTGGAAACCACATTCTACAATTAAAATAATGCCACTGTAAAACTGCTTTTGGCTTTTTATACTCTACCCTTCAGGTTTTAATCCACTGTGGGAGGAGACCCTCGTTTTTAATATTCAAATGCCGCAGATCGCCTTGGTGAGGTTCCAGGTGTGGGACCACGATCCCATTGGTCGAGATTTCATTGGACAAAGGACTGTGGCTTTGACCAGCATGATGCCAGGTAGGCACGAAATGTCAATTGTTGTTGTTGTTGTTTTTTTAGTGCTAACCACTACACCACTGGTGTAGAGGTTAGCACTCTCCCCTCACATTGAGAAGGCCCTGCTTCAAAACACAGCTGGGACTTTTTTTTTGTGTTGAGTTTGAATTTTCTCTCCAGAAACTCTCACAGTCCAAAAAAACGCCTTCATGGGGTAACCCTTGTGCCATCCTAGACACTTTAACATTGGGAGTTGGGTCATCTAGACCCACTAGACAGTGCGCTGAACCTTTTTTCTTCAATGATTTGTGATCTTCACTGGTGTCCATGGATTACATGAAATCTTTCCACCTTTATCCACCTTTGTCATGGTAGGGAGAACACGTCAATGCAAGGGTGGGGTCATCTAAGATATCACAAGGGTTAATTGGTGTCTCTAAGTTGCCTCTAGGTGTATATATAAGCGGTGTGGTCCTACAACAGGCTGATGACCTGTTAGGGGTGTACCCCGCCCTGACCCAACAGTAACTGGGTTGGCTCCAGCAACTCCATGACTCTGAAAGGGGTTCAGTGGGTTCTAAAAATGGAGAGATAGACTTGACTGATACAAAAAGGATATCTTTATATATATATAAAAAATACATATAAAAATACATGTATATGTATATTTATATACATATATATATATATATATATATATATATATATATATATATATATATATATATATATATATATATATATATATATATATATATATATATAAATGTGTTTTCCATGCAGAAAGCTGTTTACTGCTGGAGGAAAGACTCACATAAATTAAATACAATGCATTAGTGTCAAAGCTTTACATTATTTACATCTTTAGGTTATCGACACGTCTACCTTGAAGGAATGGCAGAGTCCTCCATCTTTGTTCATGTAGCTATCATTGACATGACAGGAAAGGTAAAGTATTTTTTTCAAATCTTGCAAAAAGATTCAGCGTTTTTTGTTTCTTTGTTTTAGTTCCCTCATTTTAATATGTTTGTAAAAGCAGATCAAACCTGCTCATGCTGTGCTAGCAGCCAGAAAACACATTCAAAAAGCAGCAAAGAAGCACATGAGGGGCCATAACAGACAGCCATCGCTGGACTTTTCCGTCATGTCTTCAGAGGATGGACGTCCGCTCTATGTCCACAGAGATTTGGACAACATCTCTGTGGACAGCAGAAACGGGGAAATGTCTCCGATGTTTCAGGGAGCAGCAGCCAGGGCTGCCATTCACAAAGGGGCCATGAGTGAGCCAGTGAGGAGAGCTCACAGAGTGAAGATTCATGAACCCCCGGAGGTGAGGAGAGGGCTCTTGTGCCGGATGTCAACTGCTGACTCACAACACAGCGGGATAGCTCCCTGTGTGAAAGAGGAAAGCTTTGACCTCTGCCCTTCCTCTGAGCCCCCGTATCCTGAAAGCTCAGCTATCAGCCAAAATCAGATCAGTCAGACTGAGCTGCCTCCATCGAACTGTACTGAGGAGCACAGAGAGGGGCCATTTCAAACCGAGCTGTCTGAACATTGTGAGGAATCAGCACCAGAAGAAGATGCTTTCAAAGAATCTGAGCAACCACCAGAGTCTCAAAGTCCTGCCGACCCAGTGTTTCATTTTCAGTCCAACCCAGAGCCAAAAGCCTCGTCCTCTCCACTGATCCCTCCATCATCCCCCGCCAGAGTCAGGCGGACTTTAGAGCCTCCCACCTCGACTCCACGGACCAAGCCAGCACGACCAAAAGTCCGCTCACAGAGCTGCCCCCGAAAACAGACGACCTCCCCCCAAACCCCAGCAGTGAAACACAGGACAGCTTTTCAATGGCAGACACAGAAAGCCCTAAACTGCGCCAGCTATGACAGCCAGGTGAGACGCATTCCCAACGGCCTCCACCTGTCAGACAGCACGTCCAGCAGCAGTGGTGGCAGCACCGACAGCCTGGAGCTTGTGGCCTCCTTTTTGCCAGCACGGACTGAGCAGCAAGAGGGCACCTTGCAAAGGGAGATGAAGGCCCTCTTCGATCAGAAGATGAGAGAAATCCGCTGCAAATCACCGCTTTTCCAAGATGATGAGTCACTTAAACAACATATTCAGTAAGTCAGTCCTGATTACAAATGATTTCGCAACAACTAAGCACGGATTCCAATCCTATTTTGACTGGATTAGATCACAGTACAGGCACGATTCCAAAAACCCACAGGACAAGAGGAACATCTTCATCTGAAGAAGAACAAGAATCCTTCATCCTTTTTGTTGTGTTTTATTTTTCAGTAGACTTTAGTTCAGCTGGAATGTTTACAGTCAAAACACGCTTGTGCTTGCCATAGAATGTAAAAAGAAATGTTTAAATTGCTCAATGCTGCTGCCAACTGTACAAAACTGCTTGATGCATCATTGTACAAAATAGCATTTTACTGAGAACAAACGTTTGATGTTAGTCAGTTTTTCTTCTATTCATAACTATTTTTCTTAAATTTGATCCCTTTTTCATTGAAATCTTAGTAAAATGAATGATTTCTTTTAATGAAATGTGAGACTTTAAGTGATTTTTTTTTTTGTTGAAAATGCAGATATGTAAATAGATTAAAAGGGCTAAACTATGTTTCTATTGGAGCAAAGTCTAAACACACCATTTAAACAAAAACATTTGTTGTTTCCTCAAGTTCTAAGCTTTTTCTTTGTCCACATTTTCTTGGGACGTGCTCGGTTTGCTGCTTTTCAAGCGTAGACTCAGCTCCTCTCTCAGCACAGAGCAGCATGGCTTCTGTAGAAAAAACAAAATAAATATTAGGATTTAAAATCTACTGAGCCATTGAAATACTTTAGTTTGATTGTCAGTTCGTACTTTAGCACTTTAACAAAGTTTAACCAACTTTGCAAAACCCTTCTTTAAAATGCTTTGTTTCAACTGAAAGAAAAGTCCCCCTGCAGTTGATGCCAAATCCCAAACACACTCAGTGTTGCATACTTGCACACACACCCTCTGCTCTGCTGCACTCCTGCGACTCTTCAGAGTCAGCTCCAGGACAGACAGAAGGGTCCCCAAAGCGAGGCCGACAGCGAGGATCAGGAACAACCCTTTGAGGCTTTGCGGCTGCACTGCTGGAGTTTTCGCCTTGTCTGCAATGCAGCTGCTGGCCCACCACTTGCTTCGCAGGTAAGACAGCTCACCTGCCTCACTCAGTTGAAGCACTGCCACGCTGAGGTTCTTTATTAAGGGAGAAGCTTGAGGAGTTTTAAAAAGAGAGTTTTAATCAAAAGTCATCTGTAGCATTGTTTTTTTTTTTTAGCGTGTAAGTGATGCACCCTCACCAAGAGCAGCAGCGATGCTGTATCCCCTCATGCCAATGACCTCATGCACTCTGACAAGCTCACAATGACGAGCCACGGCCAAATCCAGAGACACAGACTCCCCAATGAAGGCAAAGTGACCCTCTTTTGCTCGCTGGATGCCCTCCTCCATTGAGGACACAAAACTGTTTGTTCGCTCCATGTGTTCGTAGATTCTGCGGTACACCGGGTTGTTTGAATTCTAAATAGAGAAGAATCAAAGACAACGCTGGATTCTACCAAGTCACAGATTTCAGCACACAAAAACAACCACTGATGTTTGAATCACCTTAAAGAAAGCAAGGGTGGAAGAGCCAGCCAGGCAGCCATACTCAATATTATCTTGATTGGCCAAGTCCTCAAACCCATTCACTGTCAGGTGACTGGACTCTGAGGTTTTGGAAGAGATGAGGTTGGAGAGATAACAGGCCAAGAGAACAATAGAAAATAACCACCAACTACTGCAGATGACACGTCCTGAAAGGGCTTTGGGATGAGGACCTGCACCTGCAAGATACAAAAACAGATTACAAATATGATATATGAGGACGAAAGTCAGCAAAGACTACGATTAAAGTTATGTTTTTAGTGCTTTTAACATTGTCCTGTGGCAACTTTCTAATGATGAAGAACATATATAAAGAAAAATAATCTTTAATTTGTCCTTCTGAGTATTTTTTTCTTCAAATTGTTGTGAATCAGGAGCCGACGGAAAAGTGTCATTTAAAAAAGCTTGTAGCTGTGACGTAGAAGCTACGACTGGCCAAAAGCTCTCTGCTTCCTCCATTCTGATGCATTCACTTGCAGGCAAAGAGATCCCTGTCCCTGTTTCCTCGTATGAGCTGAGATCTTGCTCAAAACTCTACGGCTGGATAGCTCCAATATTGCTCGCCATTTTTGCTGCACCTGTGATGTTAGGTTGGAATTGGGAAGGGCTGTAAGCTAGCGGGAGAGCGTGTATACAGATAGTTGATAGGAATGGGGGCCAGCTTACTCTGTGCCAACAGTCCTGCCCACAACTCACAAGTGAATTTTTAATGAACTGCTGCTGCTCCGCAGAAACTGTGTCCTTGAAACAACAGAGGATTTTTGAGTTTGGCTAAAAATGGCATAATCATAATTACAGTTTTTCTCTGTTGCCTTAATGCGTTTCTCACAACAGAATTAAACTTTGCACAACAGTTACTGTGACCTCTACAACATTTAGTGGTTTGGGCACAACCTAGTGGCAGTTTCTTGTTCATTTTCATTCAGTTGCATATGCTTTTGGCCACAGAGCTATTGATTACGTATAAATCTCTCCAAAATGATCCCTATCGACCTGGTTTTGATCAGTATGATTTATTTTTAATCATGTCTGTCAAAATAACTATACTTGTACTGGCTGAATAGTCATGGTTTGTACAACGAATAATCTTCATTTCATTGCTTGTTTCATTACACACAAACTTTTTGAAAATGTCAAACATTTTGAACATTTCATTTTAAAAATATTGTTTATTGTGTTTCCATGAGAATGTCCATCAATAACTTTTTAACCCTTGTGCTATCTTAGATGACCCCACCCTTACATTGACGTGTTCTCCCTACCATGACAAAGGTGCTTTTGGCCACAAAAGTGGAAAGATTTCATGTAATCTTAATTCATGGACACCAGTGACGATCACAAATCATTGAAGAAAAAAGGTTCAGTTCACTGTCTAGTGGGTCTAGATGACCCAACTCCCAATGTTAAAGTGCCTAGGATAGCACAAGGGTCACAGGTGAACCACATACACTGGTAAAAAGAGGTACTAGTTAAAGCAAATGATAAGCCTCTTCTTCATAGTCGCTCACAGACGAATCACACTGTGGATACGGTTTCTGCAAAACTCTGATACATGGAAGGTCAGCTTCATGGAACAGGGGTGAGGATGGGTGGAGAAAGGAGGAGATTGCTGATGAAATGAGGGCAACACTTGTGGATCATGTGGTAAATGATGGCCTCACAATGGCTATGGCTGGTCAAAGGGAGCAGCAGAACCTCTGTCAGTTCAGTTATTCAGATTTTGTTGAGAGATCAGGTGAGCCAACTGTAACCTTGGAGTTATTCAGCACAAACTACTGTTATTTGCTCTGCACTATCATAGTAATTCAAGAGACTTGCATTGAGACTTGGCCAGGTAACCTTTCACATGTAGACTTACAGTTTACTACAACTGTAGCTCCAATGTTTGTGGCATAGTGTGCTGTGATGTAATAGTAAAGAAATAGTATTATATCACTGTACTGTAAAAATGTTGTCTGTTTACACTTGTGTGTTTGTTTTTTTTGCATGTCAAAAGGATTGTAAGACAACCTAGAAGAGGTGGAAGCAATCCCTTTTGAGTCAGCAGTTAAAGTGCACATTCAGTGTCTTATTGAATTCTAGTTTTTAAAATATCATACATAGCTTGAGATAGATAGATAGATAGATAGATAGATAGATAGATAGATAGATAGATAGATAGATAGATAGATAGATAGATAGATAGATAGATAGATAGATAGATAGATAGATAGATAGATAGATAGATAGATAGATAGATAGATAGATAGATAGATAGATAGATAGATAGATAGATAGATAGATAGATAGATAGATAGA
This sequence comes from Oryzias latipes, assembly GCF_053564925.1. NCBI lineage: Eukaryota > Metazoa > Chordata > Actinopteri > Beloniformes > Adrianichthyidae > Oryzias > Oryzias latipes. The sequence goes on along the minus strand of NC_136241.1, from coordinate 9,875,469 downwards.
TAGATAGATAGATAGATAGATAGATAGATAGATAGATAGATAGATCCATAAAAAAAATAATGTTCATAATAATAGATAATAAATTGCACTAAAAAGGCGGTTACAGTTGGAAATAAAAGTTTTCTTACGTAACCTAAATGTAAATTTTATTTCAATTTTCTTTCCAAACTTCAGTTATAAAGATGTAATTTGCTCTTGTAGCATCAGACATTTACAAGCATAGTAAATACCTGGTATCTTCATACATGTTCATATTTCCTGTTTGTGCTAACTAACTAGCTCCTCTTTCTTTAGATCTGGGAAAAGTTGACTGTAACATAAGTCCAATGAACCATGACACAACAAAATGAAATGCCACTATAAATCTGCTGTCACTTTCCTTCAGTGTGATCAAACTTGGTTTGTTTTAAGTCACTTACCTTGCAGAGTCAGAGCTCCAACTGCATACCACAGGCCGTGGAGGAAACTGCATCCATTCTGCTCGCTCTGAGGCTGGCCCCACTCACTCGGACTGAGTCTGCATTTGTATAAAATACTTGAACTATTAATACGGCGGTTCTGATGAATCAATCAGTAACGTGCAAATGTTTACAAACAAGGATTCGGACAAGATCAGTGTGCTCCATCCATAAATAAATCATAATCAGCTGCTCCTGGAAAAAAAAAAGACCACTCTCACAAACTACCTGGCAACAATAAAGATGCAAGCAGCTGTTCCAATGTAGGCGATAAATATGCCAATCCAGGTTTCCGGAGCAAAGGGGGTCATGAAGTTAAAGAAGCTTGCTCCCTCTGAGATGTCCTTCCTCAGCAGAATACTGATCCCCGTCTGCATGAAGGGCTTAGTCATACCCACGACTCTCTCCCGAGCTGCAGTGAGAGTCAGTGGAGCTATGGCGAGGTCAGCCTCCTGTGAGGATGATGTCATTTTCCAAACATGTAGACAGAAACAATATTGTCAATATCAAATCAGCAATATATTTTCTAAAAGAGGGAACCCCCAAACTCACCCCTCGCACCACCTCTCCAATCATCCCGTTCCAGTTGCCGTTCTCGTCCTGTCTGCCGTAAGATTTATCTTTTACCAGCTGCACTTTGTACTTAAAGCCCACTTTTTTGGCTACTTCAGACAGCAGGTCCATGCAAAAACCTTCCAGCTGGTTGCCTTTGGACATGGTATATGGCTCTTGCTTTAAGAGGAGATAAAATAATAATAAGGAAGAAAAAATCTTCAAATTTGATTAAACGTCATTGGAAATTGTTGCATAAATCAAAGAGAAAGACTTACCTTAATAGTTGTAATCCTCAGCTCTGGTTGTACTAATATTGGTAGAAAAAGGAAATCAATATTCATAAGGACCATGAAGACACAGTTAATGTCTCACTGAAAAAGAATACGATTCAGGGCGGAAATCGGTTTTTAAACTGGATGAACGAGACGGCAACAAGTTAAAATAGCAAATCTGTGTCTCCAGCAAAAGTTAGGAGAGAAAAAACAACAGTTGCTTTTTAAATAATTCTTTATTTTTCTGTTTTATTAAAAAATGTTGTACCTTCGACTCTTGCAGGAATAAAAGCTCGACAGCATAGAAGGAACATTTATCATCTCATGGTTACATTTTTGCACATAATTTACAAGAAAGAAAAATTACAGAAATTAAACGTTTATTTTCTTTGGTGCTGCAAACAGAAAACACTAACGAGCTCATTTACTTTCTCAATATGAAAATCAAGTGATTGAAAATCAGTATTGGAAATTAGAGGACAAAAACAACTACAAATCCCAGGTGTTTCATGTTCTCTCTGAATGTTGCACGCAGCAAAACCAAGAACCCTTTGTGCTCTCAGATTTTACAGACAAACAAGCCTGAATGGTAATTTGGGCTTTTGGATCAAACGGGGTTTCCGGTATCCCAGAGATCTGGCGACTTTCCACTCCGACTCGAGAACAGCGTGCGCCTCACTGTCTATTTCAAGTGCGGTGTTTATTCAGAGCTTCAATAGTACGGCGCAGTGCGATGAAGAAGCAGTCAAAGAGCATCAAAAACCCCAATTCAGGCCAAGGCCTTGGGGATCCATCACCAAAGGGGGGGATCTTTCCTTTCAAAGGATGACACGTTTATAGCTGTTCAAGCCCCTGCCACTTTCCAAAACACAGGGGCTTTGTTGCTTCGTGGAGCTGATTTATTGTCGTTTTTTTGTGTGGCTGTCATTTGGTTTGCTAACTTTTCTGTTCATCCTAAAAAGTTGGACAGGATACAGAGGCAGGCTTTGATATTCATCATAGCTGACAAGGCATGTATTAATGTCTCGTCAAATCAGAAACATTGCTTCCAAATCCTGGGGAGAACACAGAGGGATGTTGGCAGAGAAAAGAGCAAACTACCACCATGCTGAATGAAGGCGGCAGTGCTGGGGTCAAACTTCAGAGCATCCAAAAAAGAATGTTTTAGAAGACTTTTAAAAAAATATATAGCCCAGCAAACCAACCAATGTCTTAACATTCTCTAAAAAATCCTCTTGTATATAGACTGATGTAATGTGTTAGCTTCAGTTTTCAAAGCTGACTGACTGTCTTACCTGCAGAGCACAATCTCGACTCCAGGAAAAAGCCTGTAGTCAAAAGAAAAAAGCCAAACAGCATTCTGTCTCTCTTGGTTTTCAACCTGCAACTTTCAAAAACATTTAGCATTAGTGACCAAAAATGACAAGAAATTTTAAAAATTCCAAACAAACTCCTGTTAAAGAAAACAACCATATCATAAAAGAGACTTCGTCATTTCAAAAATGCGTAGAAATTGACTTTTTGGGGGGAAAATACAAAAGGAAAGTCTTCATTACCTGAATACGTTTTAAAATGAAGCTGCAAGTCAGCTGTCAAAGAGCTCACTGAGCTGAGAAGAGATGTATTTCTAAATCTGAATCAGAAGAGACAACCAATGGAAACTTTGTGGGTGGAGAAACTTTGGGTGGAGAGAAGCAACAGCGATGTAAACTCACATAAAGGTTCCATATTTGATTTGTTAGTTTTTGGGAAAAAAGATACTTAAAATACAAAAATCCTTTGAGCCTAAAGAAAAAAATAAATGATAACATTAAATTGGGAAGTGAAAGAAATAACAAAAGTCAGCAGAAGAAGTGATTATTTGGCTTGAAGCGATGCTGGACATCATAATCCAATCAACAACGCCCCATAGTCCCTTTTCCGGTTTTATTGTGTTTCGTTTTTTGTAACATTTCACTTTGTTTTCTGATTTTTTTTTTTTACATTTCATTTTGTTTTCTGGAAATGTTTTTTAATTTTTGTTTTTTACGTTTTGGTTTCAAAAATTTTTTTTTGGTTTTCTTTTTCTTTTTTTGTGATCTTTGAAATGTTTTTGTATCGAGTGATTTGTTGAATGATTTTGCACTTCAAGGCTACGGCACATAACACTTGTGTATATGTTTTTTAAGGTATCTTTACCTATTTATGTAGTGTAAATGAAATTGATTGTGTACTTAGAGAGGGAACAGGAATTTACCACATAGGGTGTTCTGGGTGTAGTAACAAAAAAGTTCTGCTGGGGTGAGAATTTATAAGGCTTGTACGTCTTCTTACTCCTTTTTGGATATTTTTGTATTCTTTTACATTTTTTTGGTTCCATCTTTCCTCTTAAAGTATACGTCTGAAATAAAATATTACTGTCATCACCATTTTGCAAGAGACCATCTCTGCTTTTTCCCTTATTGATCAGAATTCTCTTTGGCTTGTTTTTGGTTCACCTTAACACCAAATTGTTTCCTTTGACAATTGAAGGAATACCTCATTTTTTGTATAAAAAAAAAAGAAAAAAAGTAAAAATCCAGACCTTTGCAATGAGAGATTAGATCACTTGATCATAGCCTTTAAGGCAGATAACAAGACTGATTTTAAGAATACACTAAAACAATTATTTGCCATTTCACCACATGAGAATCAAAAGTGAAGGATATTCTTTACCCGGTAAGACAAACAAATCTGCAAATATGGACAATAACCCAGACAATTTAAAATGTTATTAAATAAAAAAGAATACTGATTTGAAAATAGTATACTAAAACATCCTGCTTTGTCCTAACTACAGGAGCAGTATTGTAATTTGTGCATATGTGCTCCCAAAACAATATATAAGCCAAGAAATTAAGAACAGAGTTTTTTTTCCAGAATTGTGAAATCAGAACTTTACATGACAAAATTATGTAATATAAAACTCCTTTCAAAACGAATTACATTAAAGCCTTTGCCATCCCTCAAGCCTGAAACATTTACTTTTACTAAAACGAATTGCCCTAATTTTTGTACCTCACCTTTAAGAGAACATTGTCCAAATGAGTTAAACTAAATGTTATAATAAAATAAAAAACACTGAAATGTGTTTTTATTCTACACTTACAAGTTTAAAAGTTTTTAACATGTAAATGTGTCTGCTTTATATCATGACTTCAATCACAACTCTCTAATTTCTGTTACAAAAAAGCAGAAAAATTATGTAATTGTAAATAGGTTTTGTTTAAAAAAATGGCTAAATAAACAAAAGAAAAATATTGTATGGTTATAAGGCAAATACAACATGACCAACAATGACTGATTCAATTCAATTCAACTTTATTTGTATAGCCCAAAGTCACAACAACAGTCGTCTTGATGGGCTTCGTATCAGTAGATACGAAGATACGTAGATCAGTGGATATGTTGCAGAAATCCATTTTCATGTTTACTCCTTATGAGCCAGAATGCTAATAGAAAATAAGAAATTTTGTTAACGCATGTTCATAAATAAATACTAAGATTGTGGTAGACATTTTAGATATTTAAGAACCCTTAAATGTTTTTTTGAACTCCTCCATATAAATTATTTACTATTTATTAATTCAAATTATATTTTTATCTGTTTCAATTATTGTCAGATAAATGAATCTCTATAAACACATTTAAACAAAAATAAAAACAATTTCTTTCACAATTATTATTACTGTCTATGAAATTCTATTTTATTTTTTAAGAAAGTATGTTGCATAAAATAGAATAAAATGACGTTATGCCTTGTTTTCACATTTCACATTGCCAGAAATGTCTTGACCAGGGTTCTGCCATCTTCAATGCTAAAAGAGCCACTTGGGTTGGTTTATTACCAACCAAAATCCAGTGAGAGACACAAAGCACCACTTTATTAAAAAGAAGAATACACTTTAAAAATCTTTTTGTGACTGTTAAGTAGTTCAATTATAAGATTTATGTTTTGCATTTTTACAATAATTGAATTATAACAATGTTATATATTTCTATATATATATAAGTATTTTAATTTATTTTACTCTTGACAGCACTGTATCCAAGTGCCTTTCAAAATAAAACACACCCTATGTCAAACACGATTCTCTTGCTGCAGCAGATTTACTTGAATTAAAAAAGCAAGAAAGTCAGGGATGGCATTTATGACTTTGCTGGTCCTGCATCCTTTTTCTCAATTTACCATCAAATATAAAAATGACAGCACTGGTGTAGAATCCAATTTAATTTATTTTCAAAAATATACACATGAAAATGCAAATTATATGCTTTAAGATCTTTGCCTCTGAACAGCAATTAAAAGATTATGTGTAGCACACGATTGTATTTCCTTTAAATGTATTCTAAACCACCACAAACCTTAACGAACTGAAACAAATTTAAATAAAACTACAAACCCATTATAGAGGCATAAAACAGCCAGATCTGGTTTTGGAGCCTCAAGGTGCAGTCCCCTGGGCTAAACACTGCATGTGTACTCAAGGTGAATGGATGTTATTACTAATATAATTAGTTACTAATAAATAAAGGTAAATTAGAATGCTAAAATGGTCTTATAATTTCTTTGAACGAGATACGTTTTGGTTGAAACTGTGGTGTAAATGAAAAAAAAAAGTTTTTTGTTAAGCTTACTTTCTACTTTACAGACTTTGGGATTGTTTTTCAAGTGACGTATTCAGTTGAAAGCGAGCTGCTCGTGGAAGGCGCGCAGTTAAGGTCCCGTTGTCTTTCTCACCGCATCGTTCTGTGGTGAAGTGCACGAAGAGTCCGGTGGATTTGGTTCGTCTCCCTGACCAATCACAGAGCGGTGCGCGTTGCGTGCGCGGTACAGCGACGAGCTCCGATTGGCTGAAATGTTTTTTTCTAAAGGGGCGTATTTCTCAAGCCATCTTGACTGAATATTTAGCCTCATCCAAGGGACATTTATTTGATTTCTTCGAGATTTTTATGTCCCCAAGTTTTTAATTATAATCGTTCCAAAGGTTTAACCAAAGTCAATTAAACTGGGTCGAGTGCGTGTCTTGAACCGACGTAACGGTGGAGAAGTGGGGCGTTGAAAATGCCGCCGTCGCTCCTGAAATTACCGGCCAGCTAAGCTAACGGCTAGCATGTCCGCCTTGGTGGTTGGAGACTGTCACTAGCTGACATTTAGGCAGTTGCAATTTTATTTGTTGCCATGGCACTGCAGGAGACGGCGGTTGGAGGTAAAACACCTGTTTTTTTCCCTCTCGATTGTCGGAACTATTCCTAAATTCCAAGTTGTTAGCCACACGACATCCGTGTGTCCTGTCCGACCGTCTAACGTTATCACATCAGCAAAGACAGCCCTTTTGCAAGGGTCTGGAGCACAAAGAAATACCTGATACGTTGCACATTGCTGTGTCGTGACCTAATGTTAACATGCCGTTAATTGACGCATTGAGGCATGGTTTCATAGATAGTAACTTTTCTCTGTTTGCATATATAATTGGGCTGCTAATCAACTTGCAATACAAGCGCCGTCTCTGCTGTTGTGCGCCTAAAATGGCTGACAGATGTTAGATATTCGGGCTGGTATTTACTGCACTGCAACCTAACTATGCACAGCAACAAGGGCGGGGGGAAGAGGGAAGAAAAGAAAACCGCGCGAGCTCGCCTCTCATTGGTCAGAGCGCAGTACATCCGCATTACGGACCGTTTTTTAAGCCAATAGAAAGAAGGTTGTCAGGCACGTATGCAAATAGCACATGCTACTGTTGCCGTTCCAACACACAGTCAAGGCTGTAAATGTAGCAAGGGAGCTTGATTTGGCCCTCTGCATTAACATTGTAGACATTTATATATTCATTTCTCACAATTTTTAACGCTATGTATCCACAAATAACATTTTAAATTATCAAAAGTGTTTGGTTGAAAGTTTTTGGTAGTTATAAGGGTTGGATCTTTTGGAATACAATGTATAATTTCTGGATTATAACACTGTTAGTAATTGTATTTTCTATTTTTTTATTTACTTGAAACAATCCATTTTGAATGATCAGAATGTGTTTTAGTATTTCAACAAACATCTATTTAGAATAGAATAGAATGCCTTTAATGTCACTACACATGTACAATTCGCATCACACGCGCATACAGTGAAATGAGAGCTGCTCACTGTTCAGTGCAAACATGCATGAGAAAATGAATTTCACAAAATAATAAAATAATTTCACAAAAAAGAAAAGTACAATTTACAAAAGTACAAAAATGTACAATACATTTTTTTTGCTGAGTAGGTTTTACTTTCCGCAGAGAGGTAGGTAAAAATAAAAACTGCTATGCCCATGATAGCAGACATATATTGCACTTAATATATTGCACATGATGAGATTATATTGCACATAATGAGATGGGGTTGACATGATGAGATGCGCATAGTAAGAGAGAGGAGAAAGAGACAGAGAGACATGGGTTTGTGGGTGCGTGTGGAGCTGTCATTGTCAGTTCAGGATGGCTATGGCTTAGGGGAAAAACTGTTCTTAAGGCGGTTTGTCCTTGATCTGATGCACCTGTAGCGCCTTCCCGAGGGCAACAGGTCAAACAGTCTAGAGCCAGGGTGGGAACTGTCTTTTATGATCTTCCCAGCTCCGCTAAGACAGCGGGAATAGTAGATGTGCGATAGTGAGGGGAGGGGGGAGCCGATGATCCTCTGAGACGCTTTGACTACCTTCTGCAGTCTCTCCCTGTCCGCCATAGTACAGCTGCCATACCACGTTGTAATGCAGTACATCAGAAGGCTTTCAATGGACGTACGGTAGAAGGTTGTCAGCAGGCTGGGGTCCAGATTGTGCTTTCTGAGGACCTGCAGAAAGTGGAGTCTCTGCTGGGCCTTCTTGATGACCTCTGTGATGTTTTCTGGCCAGGAGATGTTGTTGGAAAATACAACTCTCAGAAACCGGAAGGTGTGGACCCTTTCCACACGCTCTCCGTTGATGTAGAGGGGAGCTGGGTCGGTGTTGTGCCCCCTGAAGTCCACGATGATTTCCTTGGTTTTCTTGGTGTTCAGAGCCAAGTTGTTGTCAGAGCACCAAGTTACCAGCTTCAGGACCTCCTCCCTGCAGGCTGCCTCGTCTCCCTTTGAGATGAGTCCGACGACTGTGGTGTCATCAGCAAACTTTACGATGAGGTTGCTGTCGTGCTGCGGACTGCAGTCGTGGGTGTAGAGGCAGTACAGGAGGGGGCTCAGCACACAGCCCTGTGGGGAGCCCGTTTGGGTGTGGGGGAGAGGTGGGGGCCCAGCCTCACAGCCTGGGGCCGGTCAGTGAGGAAGTCCTATATCCAGGCACATGTGAGGGGGGGCAGGCCTATAGTGTCCAGTTTTCTGATCAGTATGTCCGGGATGATTGTATTGAAGGCAGAGCTATTGTCCACAAAGAGCATCCGGACATAGCTCTGCTGCTCCTCCAGGTGGCTCAGTGCTGCATGCAGGGCTAAGGCGATGGCATCCTCTGTAGACCGGTTTGTGCGGTATGCAAACTGGTGGGGGTCGAGGTCTGGGGGGAGGTGATCATTGATGTGCTGGAGGACCAGTCTCTCAAAGCACTTCATGACAACTGGAGTGAGCGCCACCGGACGGTAACCGTTGGCGCTGGAGATGGGAGATTTCTTCGGCACTGGGATGATAGTGGCAGATTTCAGACAGGAAGGTATCACTGCCTGGGCCGGGGGGGGGTTGAAGATCTCTTTGAAGATGGGTGCGAGCTGAGGAGCACATGCTCTAAGCACTTTGCCAGGAACTCCATCTGGGCCAGCTGCCTTCCTGACGTCGTCCTCAGTCAGAGTTAGTGGCGTGATTGGAGAGGTGGAGTTGTAAGGATTCAGTGGTTTAGTTTTCTTTGTCATGTTTTTGGTTTCCTTGTCAGTCACTCTAGGTTCAGGTTCATGATCCACAGCTGTCTTCAGTTCAGTTAATTACCCTCAGCCTATTTAAGTGTCTTGGTTTCTGTTCATCCTTGTCAGGTCAACTGCTCTGTTTTGTCACAGTTTTGTTTCCCCTCATAGTTTTGTCATGTTTCAATTTGCTAATTAAATGTTTTAGTTCCTGTCATCAAGCTTGGTCTCCTGCATTTGGGTCCTCCACCACCAGTTCGTGACAGGAGCTGGATGAGTTTGGGGGTGGGGCCGGTGCGGCAGAGTTCTGTTGTTTTGGAGCTTCAAAGCGTGCGAAGAAGTTGTTCAGCTCCTTTGCTAGCGCTGCATTCAGATGGTCTGTAGTTACTTGACAGCCCCTGTAGTTGGTGATGTCATGTATGCCCTTCCACACCTCCCGCGTGTTGTTGCTGGACAGATGGGACTCGATGGTCCTCCTGTGGTCCATCTTAGCTTTTTTGACCCCCTTTCACAGGTCAGCTCGGGCAGCGCTGTACAGAGCTCTGTCGCCTGACCGGAAGGCAGCGTCGCTGGCTTTGAGGAGTTTGCGGACTTGGTTGGTCATCCAGGGTTTCTGGTTAGGGAAAACCCGGATGCTTTTGTCTACAGTCACATTTCCAACACAGAACTTGATGTAGTCCAGCACCGTCCTCGTGTGTGTTTCCAGCTCCTGGTGTTGAAACATATTCCAGTCCGTCTGCTCAAAGCAGTCTTGTAGTCTGTTAAGTGCATCATCAGGCCAGGTCGTTGTAGTTTTTGTGGTGGGCCTCCCACTACGCCTGAGGGTGGTGTAGGCTGGGGGTAACAGGAGGGAAAGGTGGTCTGACTGCCCAAGGTGGGGAGGGGTATTTCTTGTGTGATTTTTTTTTATTATTTTTTTTCAATTAACATTGTTTCTAAGCTGAGTATTGTAAAAGCGTTTAAATAGTTTTACCTAAAATAAATACTTGAAAAGAAAGTCATTTGTCAAATCTTAGTTAAACTTTCACAAGACTTGGATGTCGTGAAGCTTCGTTTAATAATTGCTATTATCCACTGTCAATGTAAAATGTTAACATTTAGTTGCAAGTTTTATAGTTTATTATTTATTACTTTTGTAGTCCTTGTTAAATTTGGATGTTTGTCTCATTGCTGGATTTCACCATTCCACTATTTTTCTCTGTCGTGGGATAAAAAAGTTTTCTTACTTTCTGCCATTTTTAACAAAATGAAAAAATACATTTAGTTCAAAAGTCTGCCTTAGTTACACACAGGATTTAGCTTTTTTAATATGTATAGTTCAAGATTACCAGAACAGAAATTAAAAGTGTTATTTATTTATTTATTTTTGCTTATAAACATTTAGCACTGCATTCATATTCTCAGGTTTTTTTTTAATGCAGACTAAGCCAAAGTTTTAGACTGAGAAATAACAGACTTGGCGTTACCACATCACTTGGGTTATGGCTGTTTTTTAACCCTTGTGCTATCCTAGGCACTTTAACATTGGGAGTTGGGTCATCTAGACCCACTAGACAGTGCTCTGAACCTTTTTTCTTCAATGATTTGTGATCTTCACTGGTGTCCATGGATTACATGAAATCTTTCCACCTTTATCCACCTTTGTCATGGTAGGAAGAACACGTCAATGTAAGGGTGGGGTCATCTAAGATGGCACAAGGGTTAAACACACAAAATCATGGAATCTGTAACACATTATAGTGATTCTACAAACATTTTGTTTAATTGATTTGATCACAAACAGCTTTTAATAATCTGATTAAACGTTTTCGTTTGGTCCCTACAAATGCTAGAGTGAAGTCCCATGCGGAAGGTGAAGACGTGGGAATGCAAGACAGTCCTCACTAACGTCAACATGGGAAGGGGTCGAGGCAGAGGAAGAGGAAGGGGCAGGGGATCGTCCAGTCATCTGAGGCCACCCTCACCCTACAGACTACAACTCTCTCCATCCAGGGAGACCTTGACTTATGCCCAGGCTCAGAAAATAGTCGAAGTGGACTTGGATGGAAGGCTCCACCGGATCAACATTTCCGACCCTCTGCCGGTCATTACAGAGGATGAGATGATGGCTCAGGATATTGTTGAGTGCAACAGCAACAAGGAGAACAGCGAGCAGACGCAGAGTAAGAGCAGGTCGTGGCGGAAACCTTCAAACAGTAAAAGCAGGAAGAGCGCTAAAAGTACATGTGATCAGAACCGGCGGTCGGGGTTACAGCAGCACACTGGATCGAATTATTCCTCGTCTCACCAAAGCCCTTTGCCTGAGCCCACCTTTCAAGTTCTGACTTCAGTTTCACTGTCAGAGGCTCCTCCTCTCCCAGCAGCCTACTACCGTTACATAGAAAAGTCTGGGGAGGAGCTGGACAATGTTGCAGAGTACGACATGGACGAGGAGGACTTGGCCTGGCTGGAGATGGTAAATCAGAAGCGAGTGTCTGATGGTCACGCGTCTGTATCACCAAACACTTTTGAACTTCTAATTGACCGCCTGGAGAGGGAATCCATCTTGGAGTCCCGCAGCCAGGCCTTGTCCCAGAATTCGGTTGACGAAGATGCTTTCTGCTGTGTTTGCCTGGATGACGAATGTCTCAACAGTAACGTCATCCTGTTCTGCGATATTTGCAACTTGGCCGTCCACCAGGAGTGCTACGGCGTCCCCTACGTACCCGAAGGACAGTGGCTTTGCCGCTGCTGCCTGCAGTCCCCCTCTCGCCCTGTAGACTGTGTACTCTGTCCCAACCGAGGAGGTGCCTTCAAACAAACTAGTGACGGACGGTGGGCCCATGTCGTCTGCGCCATATGGATCCCAGAGGTGTGCTTCGCTAACACGGTTTTCTTGGAGCCCATTGAAGGGGTGAAGAACATCCCCCCTGCTCGCTGGAAGCTCACCTGCTACCTGTGTAAGCAGAAAGGCAGGGGGGCATCTATTCAGTGCCACAAAGCCAACTGTTACAGGGCTTTCCACGTCACCTGCGCTCAAAAGGCGGGGCTGTTCATGAAGATCGATCCGGTTCGAGAAACGGGGGTGAACGGCACCACCTTCTCCGTGAAGAAGACTGCTTTCTGTGAGCACCACTCGCCTGTCGGGTCCCGGAGAGACGGGTCGGTAGACGAGTCCGTGGAGGGGAGGCTGGTGGGAGGGAGGGGCAACCGAGGTCAGAGGTCGTACACACAAAGTACCCCCTCCCCACCAAACAAAAAGACAGTCAAGGGCCAGAAAAAGAAGAACGCTAAAGGATGCGGCTCAACACGTCGCTCATCCATCCCTGTGCTGCTCGTACCACAAATCCCTTCTCACAGGTGGGACATCTTCTTATTCCTGATACGTTCTAGCATGTGTGGGGTACCATAAACATTCTTTTTTATTTATTTTCAGTCAGCTTTAAAAATAATTTAGTTTGAAAAGTTTGGATCTGTGTTTGCGACGTTGCTTGTTGCAGGTTAAATAAGATCTGCACAGGAGTTGAAGTCCAAAGGAAAAACCAGTTCATGCAGAGGCTTCATAACTACTGGTTACTGAAACGACAGTCTCGGAACGGCATGCCTTTAATACGCCGCCTTCACTCTCACCTGCAGGCGCACAAGACAGCCGAACAGGTAAACACACAGAGCGTCCTCACCGCTCGCACACACAGCAGAAGTGAAACTTGTTTACATTTTGCTGGAATCAAACCTTTTTGCATCTCTTTTTTTTTGTATTTAGTTCTCAAGCAGAAATCAAAACATCACACTTATTGAGATGGATTATAGATTTTCACACAATCCAGTAGATCTTAAGCAGAAAGAGGAAGATGCAGCAGCACACTGGATCTATTGGTGCAGAACTTTTTATTGTCTTACATTCCTCACAGCCTAGAAAGCGCGCACTTCCTGTAACACACTCTTGAATAGCAAACCTTCCTATTGGCTCAACCCTACACACAAACAAGGGTACTATAATTATGTAACTACTGTGTTATAGAATCAGGCTGCATGGAAAACAGTGTTTACATGTCTGAGCTGAGTCCGATCCTGCCACTCATTCCGATTTCCCTTGGTTTTCTAGAGGGAGCCTGACGAGAAGCTAAGTGCTGCTAGAGAGGAGCTGCGATACTGGCAGAAGCTGAGGCAAGACCTGGAAAGAGCCCGGCTTCTGGTTGAACTCATCCGCAAGAGGGAGAGGCTGAAGAGAGAGCAGGTGTGTCAGAGCTTGCTGAGCTTCACTTGCAGATCTAAAAAGATTTCGTTCTACCAGAGGATTATGTCATATCATGCAAACAAAACTCTACTCATTTTACTGTCTGGAAAGACAATTGTTTGGAAACAGCAAGTTGTGCGATGCCTTTTTCAGTCACTGATTATTCCGAACACACTGAGGTCAAGAGGAGGGTTTCTGTTTGCTTTGCTTCAGGATCTTTTTTTTAATTGTTGTGCTTTGGGCTACATGTGACAAATGGAAGCTCCTCACATGTAAACCTGAGGAAATATCTGGGTTTGAGGGTTTAACATAGAGTTAAATGGAGTGCTTATATAGCGCTTTAAGACCTTCTTAGAAGTCCGAAAGGGCTTTGCAGTACAGACCAAAAGTTTGGACACACCTTCTCATTCAAATGAATGAGGAGGTGTGTCCAAACTTTTGGACACTGTGACTGTGCGTCACAAATATGATCTTTTTTTGTCTAAAACTAATTCACTGTGATTACTCAGAAATGTAATTTTCATCATATATCATCAGAAAAATTCCACTAGAACATGTTAATAAACACAAAAAACACCATTTTCATCATAGTCTTAAAAGGTGTAGACGGACCCTGAGTCTCCTCTGTCAATGTGTGTTCCCAGATGAAAATCCAGCAGGCTGTCCTTGAGCTGAAGTTGACTCCTGCACTGACGCTTCTGCGATATACTTTGGACCAACTACAAGAAAAAGACACGGCCAAGATCTTCTCTCAGCCTGTCAATCTATCAGAGGTTGGTGTCTTTACACTGCACTCTAATATGTACGTTTCTAGCCCAACTAAACCAGCAATCCGCTGACATTTTTGTGTTTGTGTTTAATTGAGGTCCCAGATTACCTGGAGTTTATATCCCAGCCCATGGACCTGTCCACCATGCGCACCAAACTGGAGGGACACGCCTATTGCTCCGTTGCAGACTTGGAGAAAGACTTCAACCTCATGATTTCTAACTGTCTCAAATACAACTCCAAGGACACCATGTTCCACAAAACAGCTTTACAGCTGCAGGAGGTGGGTGGGGCCATCCTGCGCCACGCCCACAGGCAGTCCCAGAGCATTGGGCTGGACCCCAGCACTGGCATGCACCTGCCAGAGGCCCCGAACAAGCACGGCTTCTACCAGTGCACGTGGGATGACGGTGAGTCTGCAGTGGAAGTCGTGTCCTCCCTGATTTGAATCCACAGTCTGCGTTTGCTCACGTCCTCCATCTCTCTGTCTGCAGTTGATACTCTTTTGGATCCTGACAACAGAGTCCACTTGACTACAGATGAGCAGCTCAAGGCCTTACTGGATAAACTGGACATGGTGACCTCCATGCGCACTAGCGGGGGACGCACCAAGCGCATCAGGCTGCTGCGCAAAGAAATCAACGCTCTGAGACAGAAGATCAGCCAGCATCAGCAGAACGCTCCGTCTGGGAACCGGAGCAACGGCAACAATGAAGGAAAAGACGGAGAGCATGACGAGAAGGAAGTGAAGACAAAGGGAAAGAAAAAAGGAAAAGCAAACACGAATGAAGGGCTTCTGAGTAAAGCGTCAAACTTTGGGACAGGTACATATCCTTAATATTTTCAATCTTTGAACCTCTTTGAATGCAATCATCAATCAATATCTCCACAGATGCTCTGTTTATAAAACCATGCATCATTGAGTGAATTATTTTGAATCAGATGACAGTCCTCCGGTGCTGGAGCTCAGCTGCCCGGTGTCGTCGCCTCTGCCGGGGGATGCCCCTCTGGAGCCCCCCGTCTTGGGAATAGTAACGGGAGGGCAGCGGTCGCCTGGGCGTTCCTACAAACGTCAGAGGTCATCCCGCAGTGGCAGCAGAAGTCAAGGCGAAGACGAGGCGGAAATAGGGGAGACGCCCTCTTCCCAACCAGAGGCTGTCCATGAAGTCACACCGCTGGGCAAGCCCCCCACCGGGCCTCCTGTCGGTGTGGGGCGCCGCACGTCAGTTCTCTTCAAGAAAGCTAAAAACGGGGCACGAATGGTCAAAAATAAGCCCCTCCCACTGCAGAATGGGAAGACTTCGGAAGCAAAACCCAATAGGACGGACAGCACCTCCTCCAGTCCAAATGTACCACGTGTGAACAGCATCACCGCCTTACCTCCTACCCTGAATGCCCCCCCTTCCTCACACCACCTGAGATCCAGAGGCCCCAGCAGTGAGAGTGAACCTGACAAACCCCCTCCACCCCCCAGAGGACAAGGTAAGGTGGGAAATGAGAGGAACAGGTTGGAAAGGTTTCTCTTGCTTTTTAGTGTTTAAGTTGTGACTTTGTGGTTCAGGACTGACGAATGGAAAACACAGCTCTGCAGACCAGGATGAAGAGGAGGAGGAGGATGATGACTCAAACCTCACGTAAGCAAATTGCCGGCCCCTCAAAGGCTGTGTCCAAATTTACTCACTACTCCCTAATCCCTGAAAGTCCCACTCCAACTGTCTGTTGGTCTGTTAGAAGCGTCCACAGTGGTCTTTTGATTATGATTATGCAGTTTTGAGCAGAAATCCAAAAACCTGTGTCATTTTCTAGGACATAGTAACTGCAGATCAGCATTATTCATTAGAAATTCACCTCTGAGTTGTGGATGGGTACTGTTGGCACTAGGGGTTTGTATTGGCAGGAGTCTGGCGATACGATAGGTATACCAATATTTTACCGAAACGTGTTTTCTTTCTATTTTTTTAAATATGACTTTGAAAAAACTCAACCTGAATTTTAATGTCTTCCACTGTAATAAAATGGTCAAATTCGGTTTAATGATTACAATGTTAAGCAGTGCAATTGTATCTCATATATAAGTTGCGTTTACCAAAGCAAATTCATAGTGTGGGGAGGACACACTGATTCTTTCCAGAAACAAAGTGTGATGATGAGGCAGCATGACAGAACGAAGGAAAGTTTGCGATATATTGCCGAATTGATTTTTTCTTACACCCTTAGTTGGCACAAAGCAACCCCACCCCTCTTCCCTTCCCTGTTGCTGAGGTCATGCCAGAACCTTGTGGCCCTCCTAGTGTATTTTCTACGTCACAAATATGATCTTTTTCAAAAATTATTTTTTTGTCTGCTTCTGATTCACAACAATTTGAATTAAGAAATACTCAGAAATGCAATATCTAACTTTTCTTGTTATGTCGTCCGTCATCAGAGAAACGCCACAAGAACATGTGAAAAACAACAAAAACAGATTTTTTTGTCTATAGTCAGCACCAACATCACTTAAGATGTGAACATTTTACAAAGACTATTTATGAATCGATTGCATTCTCATAATAACACATTAAATTCATCTTCTTCCGTTTTGTCCCTTACGGGGTCTAAGCTGGGGCCTATCCTGGCCACTTACGGGCGAAGGCAGGGGATTCCCTGAACAGGTCGCCAGTCCGTCACAGGGTCGCAATCGCACACCCATTCATTCTCACATTCACACCTATGGACAATTTAGAGTTGCCAATTGACCTATGGAGCATGTTTTTGGATGGTGGGAGGAAGCCGGAGACCCACGCATGCACAGGAAGAACATCCAAACTCCACACAGAAAGGTCCCTGATTGATGTTTTGTTTCAGATCCCCCAGCCAGGACTTGAACTGGGAGCCTTCTTGCTGTGAGGCAAGAGTGCTAACCACTGCGCCACCGTGCAGCCCCTAATAACACATTAAATGATTTATTAAAAACATAAACAAAAATTCAAATGACAAAATTGTTCAAACACAATGCATTGTGGTCCACGTTTGCTAATCTACTGAGCATAGATCATTGACTGTATATGAGAACTGGAGTGAGTGATTGGGACACCACTCACTCCAGTGAACCATCACAAAAATGGTTTACAGTGATCCCTTGCTATAACGCGGTTTACTTTTCACGGTTTCGCTACTTCACGGATTTGCATCGTGCATTGTGTTCTGCATTCTGATTGGCTAAAAAAGTCACTCCGCTTCTTCTCTACCTGCGCGTCAATAATGTTGCAGTTTAATATGCACACGTACGTAAATATGCTTTCCAAATTACGTACATGCAAATCATCTTGCAATTTCAAGTTTCTCTAAAACCCATAGAAAAAGAGCAACACCAACTGTCAATCACTATGTTCTTCTCCCGAACAAACACACACAGCTGCACCGCAGGCTTGAGAAGGAGAAAACAGACTGAAGAGCACTGAAATACACCTGAGCCACTATTTGTCCGTTTGTACTTTGTATTTTTTTCATGATCATTTTAAATTTTCTCCCGTTTAATTCAATTACTCTCGGGTCGCGGTGGGCGGGGCTAATCTCCGCGATTTGAAGCCTTCTGTTTACATCGATGATTCAAATTATTATTTGACAGTACAGTACAGAAGTTATTTTTTGGAAAAAAAAAACGTTTTTTAAAGTACTTTGATTTGTGAAACAAATGCTTGAGCCTGTAAAATGGTTTGTTCTTTCTTTTCTATGTATAAGAGAGTATTTAATTGTATGATAATTGTTAAAAAAAATAGAGGTTTCTACTTCACGGATTTTGCCTATCACGGGTTCTTTCTGGAACGTAACCCCCGCGAAAAACAAGGGTTTACTGTACCTCCAGCTTCAACCAAGTCAAGTGGATTCAGTCGTTATTTTTTCGTGATACGGACGTCGCCATGTTGGAACCAGAAATTGTCAGCAAGCAGTGATTAGTCCGGGTTGATCTGAGTCAACATTACTATGACAACCACTTCCACCAATCAGGAGTGAGCATGTTGGAAGTCCACTCCCCTACCATTTGAGAGCGGGCTCTGGAGAATTTGCAAACGTTCGACGTCACACCACAAACCATTATTGAAGCATCAGATTGATCGGTTAAGAACTTGAATAATTTGCACTACAGAAAACAATATTTAGAAAAAAATTAGAATTAGCAAAAACATGTTAAAAAGAAGATAGGGGAGCAATGATGGGGAGGGTTCAGGGGACCTCTGTTCGGACCTCAGCGAGCTGCTGGACTCAGGAGAACTGAGACTGCCGGGAGAACTTTGCCTCCGAGCAGAGGGGCGGCTTTGGGACGGTGTGCGAGTTGGTGGATGTTAGATGCTCGCCTCCTATGTAGGTCATTTGGAGTGTAATTTAAGGAGGCGCAGTCCTAAGAAACCGTGTAAACAATCGTGTAAATTTGTGTTTCTAATCGTGTCCAGACGTAACAAAGGCTGACGTTATTGCAACATATCTACGTGCAGCCAAGGTGCAGATTGCGGCATTGCCTGCATGGATTTTAACTACATCTGAAGCTAAATGTTTGTTGTTGGCACGTATTAGCCTAATCCCAACCTTCTTCCAGGTCCATTCGGCCAAGAATAAAGCACTGACTGCACTGATTACAAAAATTATGAGCAAACAGGCCCTTAATAATAATCATAGTGATAATAAAAGCATGTTTAGAAGATCAAATCGCTCTATGCCGCTGCTCTATTTGTTTACAACAGAACTCACTATTTCTTCTTGCGGTATTTTAGATAGTTCTGTGCTTGTCCACAGGTTTTATTCTGACCTAAAGTGTGGTGTATGTGAACATTTGTTATAATATGATGATGTTTTTCTGGGCCCATATACACAGTTCAAGTCTAATCCGATCTTTGATCCGATCAAAGATATTTTGCACATGTAACCGCAGCTACTGTCACTTCTGCACAACACAAACAGTCAGAAAATCCCACTTTCTGCTTTAGTCGTGCTTCCAACAGTTACCTGCCTCCCAGACAGAGAAGCACTGAGTTATAGATTTGCCATATTATGCAGTAAATCAAATCTAATAGCTATGATTTGCTTATGTAGTACCGTAAATTCCGGACTACAAAGCGCACCCGATTACTAGCCGCACCCACCCGTTTTGACGTGTTTAACTACTTTTATACATACACAAACCGCGTCGGAGTACAAGCCGCATGTACTAGGCATCATTGTCATCCTGACAATTCACATCCTGATTCCCAGAGTAAGTGTACTTCATTAGCACACTGTGGGTGGAGTCAGCTTTGCCTCAAGATCAAGTATTTGAATACAACTACATCTGCCAAACAGCATGGAACTCTATTCTGTTCACAAGTTCCTCAGTTATGGTTTTTCTTATTTATTTATTTTATTTTTATTTTTTACTTATTGACAATCTAGGTATCATACATAAAATTACAAACAGTAACCATATAATCAACATTACATCCCTCAGTTATGATGAGGAAATTTACATCCGCGATCCCCCATTTCCCATGAGTCTTAGGGGCTAAAGGCCGGGTCA
The DNA here is from genome assembly GCF_053564925.1 of Oryzias latipes. Taxonomy (NCBI): domain Eukaryota; kingdom Metazoa; phylum Chordata; class Actinopteri; order Beloniformes; family Adrianichthyidae; genus Oryzias; species Oryzias latipes. The sequence goes on along the minus strand of NC_136241.1, from coordinate 9,855,798 downwards.
ACGCCCGGCCTCGCCACACTGTTGTATGTGTTTAAGAATGAGCAAGTATCAGCAGTGCATGGAGGGGTGAACGAGAACAGCTCTCCTTCCGCTTGTGTCGCGGCAGCGTTATGGGAGTAGTAACACCAGTGAAATAAAGCAGCGGCGACTGAAAAGCGCGCTCCTCAGCGCGGCGCGTGCGTCAGAAGTTTCCTTTCACAACAAAAACTGTTGCTCCGCGTTCGCCTCTGCGCTCCGCGTTCGCCCCGCGCGCTCCTTGTCTCCCAGGGAAGAACGCTTCGTCCCCATTCTGCGCTGGACGGAGCGAATCGTGTCTGTGCAGAGCAGTCGGACTTAATACTGAACGTTTTGTGGATGAGGGGCGGATGCGTTGTTACGTGTGGGAGCCATCAGACTGCCATCGGCCCCGCAGCTCTATGTGAACGAGCAGCAGAACATGTCTCCAGCTCACACGGCGGCTGTGGGTCGGTGTGAGCTTTTCAATGCAAAATTCCGCTCAGTCCTTAGAAACCGTAAAAACGATCACGTGGATTTGTGTTTCCAGTCGTGTCCCGGCAAAATAAAGGCTGATGTTATTCCCACATATTTACGTGCAGCCAGCCGAGTCACTATGACTCAGAGGTAAATTCACTCCTGAGCATGCGCTGTTCTCTCCGTCACGCAGCTGACCGGCTTTTCCAAACCCGTTGGTGATGGTGGATTTTTTCACGCTGCTTTTAACGATTGCTTTTAACTTGAAAGCTTCATCATATTGTAGCGGCGATCACGTGCACGTTGGGTCTATAGGCACCAAAGGATTCTGGGATGCGGCCGGGCATGCGTGTTTCGTTTTGTTGAACCATGACTGAAGTGTCTAAGACCTGAAGTCAAGTCCATGCTGTTTGGCTGCTTAGAGGTGTGTTGAAAATCAAATGACTTGTGTTTGGTGTTAGATAGAGAATTCAAACCTTTCACTGAGTCCGAAATTATGTACATGGCGGCCGCCAATTAAATCCATAAATTGGCCGCGTCACTGAATAAGCCACAGGGCTGTAAGCGCAGGAAAAAAGTAGCGGCTTATAGTCCGGAAATTACGGTATGTTAAGAAAATTTCCAAGTGCCTTTTAGATTTCTCTTAGAGGAATCAAGTTTAATTAGAGAGTTTATCTGAAAGAATCCTGTTTCTTCTGCAGCGTCTCCCCTCCAAAGCGTAGCAGAGGTAAACCGGCGTTGGCTAAAGTTCCCAGCAAAGAGAACGGAGACGTCGCCGAGTCCGGTGTGTATCACTGCCCAGCCAAAATCCTGGACTAGTTTCTGTGGAGTCGAGCCACCTTGTAAGTGTTTTGGGTTATCCCGTTCACAGGAAAGTCTACACTCCTGTCTTTAGATAGTGAGACTGAACTTTCCCCGCTGGACTTAGTTTGGGCAAAATGTAGAGGATATCCTTCATACCCAGCGATGGTGAGGAAGAACCAAATCTCCGTTTGTGTGTTTTTTTGAATGATGTTGTGTTGCTGAGATGATCCATCACTGCAGATTGTAGATCCAGACATGCCTCAGGAAGGACTCCTCCACAACGGCATCCCCATTCCAGTGCCTCCTGTGGAAGTGCTCAAACTGGGCGAAAGCAGGGAAACAGAGGAAGACCAGAAGCTCTTCCTGGTGCTCTTCTTTGACACTAAACGGACCTGGTAAAGTTCCAGCAAACCTGCTGAATGCCACAATGTTTTTTTGTGCAATTAATTAATCATGACCTGTAATTAATTCATCTATTTGTAATCACAATTATCTTTAACCTAATAATTGCTGTAAAAAGCCTAATTTTGAGATATTTTCATTTAAATTCATGACATTGTGGTGCAGGAAAAGATCAAAATGCAACATAAAAAACTAGCTTTATTACGTTTTCCTATTATAACAGCAGCCTTTACTTTTAAACCAACAAAAGGTATTTTTTTCAATCTTGAACAGTTAAGAAAAAACAAAACACAAGAACAAAACATCTGGTCCAAAGTGCTCAAACTCAACACATAAACACAGTAGGAACACTTGTTTGAGCAATCCCCAAAAATATTGATCTCAAACTCCTTATTGAGACCATAATATGTTGACAAACTTTATTCTAAAATAGGGATGTCAAACTCATTTTCACTGAGGGTCACATCAGCACAGTGGCTGTCCTCAAAGCACCAGATATAACTTATACATGTAACTAAATGTAATGAAAAATAAATGTAACTACTCCTTAATGTTAAACAACTCATTTATTTATTAATTCTAACTTTTTAAAGTGACAACTACAGTTGCATAGAAAACATATGTTTGCTTGTTACTTTAGCATAAATCCTTTTAAATATGATTCTGTCAGGTTAGGTTACATGGACAGTGTTTAAGTCCTAACGTATAGTTAACCAATCCCATATTTCAAGTCCAATTCCCCCTAGATATGAATAAATACTCACCAATTTTTATTTTAAGAAATTGAAAAACTTTTATGCTGTCGTGGGCCACATAAAATGACATGGCGGGCTACATTTGGCCCCCGGGCCTTGAGTTTGACACGTGTTCTACAGTTTACCGTCCGATGGGTTCAGCCCTGCACCGTCCCATTCTTTTATAAGAAAGAATTTATCGTTATCATGATATCAAGCTGTGCAATACGCATATTGTAAAAGGCGGAAAAAATTGCGATAAATGGCAACCTTAACCCTTGTGCTATCTTAGATGACCCCACCCTTACATTGACGTGTTCTTCCTACCATGACAAAGGTGGATAAAGGTGGAAAGATTTCATGTAATCCATGGACACCAGTGAAGATCACAAATCATTGAAGAAAAAAGGTTCAGAGCACTGTCTAGTGGGTCTAGATGACCCAACTCCCAACGTTAAAGTGCCTAGGATAGCACAAGGGTTACATGTGCTAAAACAATCGTATGGCAGCTTGAAGTATTTAATGAATTTAACAAATATTTAACAAATAAATCCTCTTCATGCATTCGGAGGAACTCCTTTACATCATTGACCAATCGGATGGAACCCTTTTATGTTAGATGCTCACCTCCTATGTAGGTCATTATGAGTGTAATTTAAGTTATGTTGACTCTTATTTAAACTAAACTGTTGTGGTGAAATGGAAATGATGTATTCAGCTGTTTTGCTATTTCTTCATGTATCACAAGTTGTACCTTCATCGCAATATTGATCACTAATATCCCAAATAGCGAGTTCTCCTCATATCGTGCAGCCCTACCCCTAGTCATGATGAATTAAAAAAGGGGGGCGTTCATACGTTTCTTTCCTGCTTCCTAGGCAGTGGCTTCCCCGCAGCAAGCTGCTGCCGCTGGGGATGGACGACACCGTCGACAAGCTCCGCCTCATGGAAGGGAAGAAGCCCAGCGTCCGCAAGTCTGTCCACACTGCATACGATCGGGCCATAGTGCATTTAAACCACGTGAGAGGAAATCTTAACTTCACTCCCTCCAATTTTATATGAACTTTATTTTGAAATGTTTTAAAGGGGCTGCCTGGTTTCATGTATAAAAGCATCCTAATTAAATGTAGGACGGCTAAAAAAAAAAAAAGAATCTGTTTGGTGATTTTTGAAGGTGTTTTTGCATAAAATAATTGTGCCGAATTTATAGATGGCAGGGGGGGTGGGCTAGAAAGAAATGTAATAGATAAAAATTGTTTATTTATTTGTGTATTTTTTTTTCTTCTAAAATGTTTCCCAACCACTGTTGCTATGCGTTCATATGAGGTTTTTATTTTTAGGCCAAAGCCAGCTGAGACTTAAGAGAGTTGGATTCTTGTTGGAATTCAGAGGATGTTCAGAGTGTTTGCTGTTGAAATGTCACTGTGTTTAAGAAGTGTGAAAGTCCCGCTTGAATAGTTACGTCACACCTGGACTTCATAGAGGTGAGGGAAGTGGACACAAAAAAAAAAGATTTTAAAATATCCTTTAAACCTCTCTGTGTGCTTTAGACACATGAAAGAATTCTTAGCTAAACAGAGTCTTTATTAAACCAGATTTCAGATTTTTATTAGCTGCATTGACCCTGCCTTTAAACTGCTCTCAATTCAAATGTTAGGCTGATTTTTAGTACAATCCTAATCATTTCTGGGCCACTAAAAGTCCAAAAACAAAAGTCAAACATTGATCATCAATGCAGTCCGACTCAGTCCAGCTGTGATGTACTGTCTGTGAGACTTCAGGGATCTTTGTGTATTTTATTATTTTTTCCCCCCCACATTGTGGAACTGCATTAAGTTACCAGAACGCTGAGGCAGCTGGTACAGCCAGGTGGAGGTGGAGGTGAAGCCACTGCAGAGGTGGAGCCGGTTCATCTGCAGCCTAACAAGAGCTCCTGGAAAAACATGTTCCACTAGTTTGCAGGTCTGTCTGACAGACTGCAGAAGCACAAATCTTTTGTCTGTATTAAAAAAAAACACACACACACACAATGCAGCAGAACTGGAGGCTCCTGACAGGCTGATGTGGCTCAACACAACTGTGTCTTTGTGTACAACGGATACATACATGTATACAACCTCAGTGTAGTAAAAGTGCATGTGTATAGTTTTGTAAATATGTACATTTGTGTTTATATTGGCTTACATGAAGTAATTTAAGGAATGCAAAAATCAAATATAGATTTTAATTTTTATTTGTGGCAGTGGAGAGTCTGGAGAAGTCAAATATTGAGATGATTTATGTCAGATCTGAAGTCTTTGTAAGTGTCATGGTTTCCAACATGTTGATGGAACGTTGTTTAGAAGTGAGACGGCACACGACCTTAAACCCTGAAGGCAGTGGAGTTTGCACTTACAGGGGGGGAGGGGGGCATTTTTATTTATTTATGTTTTTGTTTGGTGGCACAGGACAATTTAGATCTTGATGTTTGCAGTTGATCTTTAGTCTGGCCGAGACGATATTTTCTCACACAAGAATAAATGCGGTTCCAAACAAAATACATCGGGAGTCTGTCTTCATCATTCTGACAAACGCCACCGTTAAATCTGTGGCTTTAAATGACAGGCGGGACGCTTCCCGCCTTTACCGAGCCTCAGGTCCGGTCCGAATTCCATCACAACCATGGACTGTATGAGAACTGGACTGAGTGAGTGTGAAAATGGCTTACTTCCACTTCCAACATATTCACGTCAATTCAGTTGCCTTCTTTTCGCAATACGGACACCGGCGTGCGTCGCTTTGAGTCGCCATTTCTATGAAAACCGTTCTCGTGAATCCGGAGTGAGCTTGTCGGAAGGCCACGCCCCCAACACTTCAGAGAATCTGTCAAACGTGAGACCACAAACTTTTATTGAAGAACCTGATTGGTCAGTTTATCACTTGAATAACTTGCACCCAAGAAAAAATAAAATGAAAAATTAGGATTAGCAAGAACAAAAAAAAAAGGTAACAGAGTAAGAATGGTGATTCTGACCAATACAATGACTGAGTAACAGCTGTTTATCTCTCTGTAGAAGTCTGTGGGATGTTGGCTTCTTGGAGCCAGCGGGTACAAACAGGAAGTACCTGCTGGCTCCAAGCAGCAGGTACTTCCTGTTTGGAACATTAGGGGGGAGGGGTCACTCATTCCAGTTCTCTTACATAGTCAATACTCACAACTTGGTGCACTATATAGGGCTAATGCCATTTTGTAGGGGTGTTTGAATGCACATCCAGAATCTATTGCGCTGGAAATTTCCCACAATTCTCTGCAAAAACCCAGTTTGCATCGATTCTCACTGGATTGACAAATGTAGACAACAATGCATTGTGTTAAAACAAGTATTTTGAATATCTTTTTCCAAGTTTTCATCATCAGCACACAGTGGATTCATAGTCTTTGTATAAGCGATCATGTTTTTTTAAGTTTTTACTTTGGTAAATGGTGTTTAAAGAAAAAGAATAGTGAACGTGTGTACAAAATGGGTTGAAATCCAGGGCATTGGAAAGTCCCGCACCACATAGTGTTTCGTTTTATTTTTTTTTTTTGGGGGGGGTGGGGGGGGGTGGGTTAGGGAGTAGCGAGGGAATGCAGACATAGACTCATTGAACATTTTCGATGCTTAGATTTACCACATCACCTGCCCTGCAGACAGGTCAGGTGTTCAAGTATATTTAATTTATAGCTCTAATTACATATCAAGTAAAAAGGTCAAATACTCCTAACTAAACATTTGTGTTCAACTTTTCATGTCAGACTAAAATAAATACCACAATAGAATTATTCTGACCTTTGGTTATAAGCGGCCATCTTTCCTTTTTATCATCTATAAAAGAAAGAAATGAACTGTAAGCCAACTTGGATTCAAAAGCTTGTTTTTCCATCAGGACAACCCAGGATTTATTTCATGATACCACAAATTCTACAAGTTTCCACAGAAAATGCCTGAGAAGAAACAAGGATTAAGCTACATTTGTAAGCCAGGTTTTATTTTGTTTTTAAATGGTCACCTGATCTGCAGAACCCATGGTGGAGAACACGGTGAAGACTGCTAAAATGAGGATCTGAACGTGGAACCTTTCTGCACAAAAAGGTAACGTGTTCCACGAGAGTTAAGACTATAAAATGCTGTCATGTTTTCTAATTCCTTTAAAGGGATGAGTGAGCTCATTCTAAAGGCTTATCTCTCTCCAGACAGCATCATGATTCCAAGTTCATACTGTTCCCAAAAACAAGCCACTTCTATAACCAGTAGTTAGGAACTGTGCAGATATTTTAAAACGTTAATGCATGAGATTACTTGAGTAAAAAGGTAGACGCTTTTTTTTTTCTTCTTCAGTGAAATAAACAATAAATAATTGCAATGACCGTTATCTCTGTGAGGAAAATCCTCTCTTTTTCATGTTATAAAATAACCTTGAAACATCACTTCGGTGTTTACCCCCCACATGATTTTTCTGTAAAAGAGCTCATTTGTCTTTCAGGTAAAAGAATACGAGATTCAAAGATCCCAGTCCTCCTTAAATAATGTAAAACGTAGTGTCTGATTCACCTACATTGTCTATAAAATCCACAATCCTCGGGGGGAAAAAACTTCAAAAATATACTGGAGCCAGTGTAGAAATAACTTTTGAAAGAGGGAAAGCTATTACAGAAGAGACAAGCCATTATCTGCAGAGTCCTGCTGCTCCGATTTGCTGCTTTTAGAGCTCTTGCTGGGGTTTGGAGTAGTGGAATACTTTGGGGGGTATCGGATGAAGAGGCGGTCCTCCTCCTTCTTAATCCATCTTAGAAGTTTGGTGATGGCGGTGATGGCGCAGGCTTTGGTCACCAGGGGGTTGAAGCAGGTGTACAGCTCAAATTTACTGGTTACCTGGAGTGAAGAAGAAAAACATCCCAGACGACCTTTAAAAACATTTGTGGTAAAACCTTCCATATGCGCCAGGATAGCTAGGCAACCATGTCAAGGCTCGATCCTTCATTATTTTAAATCTTCTGAAACCAAACATTGAAAACAGATTCATCCATTGGTATAACCACAGTTAACGGATGTTTCATTAACTCAGATCTGAAATTTTTTTTTTTTTCAAATGATCCCTTCAGTTTCTTCTTTTCCGCAGAATGTGAGTTCTAAAAAAGTCCCGTACTAATCCGCTTTTAATCCATTTTAAAAGGGGTTCCCAGTGGTCTTTTAATGATGATTATGCCGTTTTAAACCCAAAACCTGTATCATTTTTTAAGGACATAGTTTCTGTAGAGCGGCAGTAGTTCCTTAGATATCCCGTCACCCATCCGTTCTGCTCAGTGCTCTCCTGCTGGCTTACAGCCCCTCACACCCCGGCCTAACATTACCAGTGTAGCAGTCGTCATGACTGGGGTGGAGCAGGGACCAAAAATTGTATTTTCTATATCCCATCTTTTTCCGATGGCAGTTTTTTCATCCGCTCCTGATTCACAACAATTTGAATACAGAAATGTGCAGAAAATGAAATTTTCACTTTTTGTACTCCATCATTAGAAAAAAACATGTTAAAACCACACACACACACACACACACACACCCACACACACCCACACCCACACCCCCACCCCCACCCCCACCCCCACCCCCACCCCCCCACCCCCACCCCCACCCCCACCCCCACCCCCACACACACACACACACACACACACACACACACACACACACACACACACACACACACACACACACACACACACACACACACACACACACCCACACACACACACACACACACACACACACACACACACACACACACACACACACACAAAAACTAATATTATTGGAGGAAAAATTATAGAACACTGAGTGACTTTATCTAGATCAGTGTTTTTCAACCTTTTTTGAGCCACGGCACACTTTAACCTTGAAAAAAATCCTGCGGCACACCAGCATCCAAAAAAAAAAAAAAAAAAATTAGAAACTCAGTCTGTATTGATTTACAGCCCCTCTGCAATCTCACATGCATTTTTGTGATAATTGTGGCAGAAAAAGCTGGAAGTTGCAGCTGTTTTTTCTAAAAGATGGAATCAAAGTTAAGTTAGAAGATTTAAAAACTGTTTGATGTGTGTTCGTTGTGGTTTGAAGACGTTTAACAACAAAGATTCATTGTGCGCTGAGATGCTGTCACTTTAACCCAATGCATCATGGGAGATGTAGTGCAATCAGCCGCCGAACGCAGATAGACTCGCTTCTCTGAGCTTCATGGTTTTCTTCACTTGTTCCACGGTCTGATACCGGACTCTGTGGAAAGCTACATCGCTAAAGACGAGCTTTAGCTGGTATTTTTGTTAGAACTGAGAGACTTTATGAGCAGAATCAGAACAAGGAAGTGAAGACTTTAACCACTACTGATTGGTCAGACTGATGACGTGTGATTAAGCCTCCAAGAATGATTGGTGGAGACAGTTAAAGGGGTGGAACTTTTCCAAAAAACAGCTGAAGCTGTGGCTAAATCGCGTTACCGTCATTCTTATCAAAGTGTCTTTAATAAAATAAATTAAACACAAAGAAAAACGTATTTTATGATCTTTCATATTTCTAACTATTTAGTGTTTTATCAGGACCTGTTTGGAGGAACACAGAGCTGAAATCCTGGAGATGGAAAATGTTTTTTTGTTTTTTTTAGATCAGTTAATGAGGGCAATTTCCCACGCCACACTGGTTGAAAAACACTGATCTAGAAGCTACAGTATAAAGAGCCCGGTTCAGACTATTTGGCTGACTAAAAAAATGCCCTTTGATGAGTCCAAATGTACGGAGCCCGTGATAGGTGAAAAAAAAAAAAAAAAAGAAGAAGAAATTTGTTCCCACGAAATAGTTATTCATGTGATAAATCATTCATAAAGACAGATGGCTTGCTGCTTCCCCATGTAACATTCTGATGTACATTCATCCTGTCGTATTTGAATGGACCTCACTCACAGGGACACGTCGATTGGTCGAGGTGCATTATGGGATATGTGTGAAGCATGATGGAATACGTCCGAAGAATGTAGGCTTTGGATGTGAAGTGACTGCTAACGAGTAGTTTAATAAAAGGCAAGTTATCTCAGCACGTCCTGAATATTATTATTCCTGTTCGACCCTAAAGTACAACACCCCGTACCGCATCGACTGTCCGTCTGCCGGCCAGCCAACTGCGTGGATGCCTGCGTGACAGCCGTTTGCTTGTCACGCAGGCATCCAGGCAGCTGCGGTACGGGCAAGCAGCAAGCTCTGGCATCCTGAATCTAAAAATATTTTTCTTATTTTCATTGAGACAATAATAAATAGATCCCCTAGTTTGATTCTTGTTTTTATTTTCCCCTCTCTTGAAAGAATGCGGGTCACACGGATGTAGCTGCGGAAAGCGGCTTTAGCGGCAGGATGAAGAGCGTCGGGATGTGAATGAACCCGGACAGGGAAACGTGATAACCGATGCTTTTATAGAACATAAAAAATGTTTTTTTTTCTTAAATCCGATCTCTAAACATCCTCCATGTCTTCCATGCATTGTAATGGGATATACACAGATAGAAACTTAAAGGTATCCGCTGTAAATCCAAGTATTGCTCACATCCGTGTTTATGAATGACTTATCACATGAATTATTATTTCGTGGGAAGGAATTAATTAATACTTAAGGCTACATACAGATGTATTTTACAACAGTTTTCTCCATGTAGATGCCAACAGTAGAATAACTATTATTGCTGGAGTTGCTTCTTTTCCAACATCAGGAGGAATCAGCAAAGTCAGCAGCTTTCAACCTACTGGTTTGTAGTTTTCTGCTGTAAATCTTAAAGTTCATTTGCTGTATAATAGAACTCCTTCCCTTTAAAAAAAACTATGCACTCCAAACTTGTTTTGACTGTACAAATATATTTTTGGCCGGCATTTTTATTACATGCTGCTTAAACATCTAACTAAGAGGCTTTGTCGATATTCTGACCAGTTTTCTGTGTCTAACTCACCGTGTTACGCTCATTTATGTACATTTCTAACAAGAATTGGAAACAAAACTGCTCCGAAATGAACAGAAAATGAAAGGAGAACATGTGCTCACTGTTCTTTCCAAAACATTTGTGGTTGTCTTTTTTAAATTTCTTTGCGTCTGTATGAACAGCATCAACCGAACGTTTCCTACCCAGGCCAGCAAGGTTTCCTTCTCAGCGACGTGGTAGATGAGTTTGAGCGGCCGTGAGGTGCTGTGAATGCGGCTGTGCATGTACCGATACAGATCCAGGAGACGCATTTTCTCCTCGTCGCTGCAGTAAGGAGCCTCCATCTCCGGGCTAAAAGCACATTAAGTGGAAAGTGGTCAAATGGGGAGTTAGCTAAATAGTCTAAGAATCAAAAGCAGTTTCTTTTAAGCTCAAACCAACACACCTGGTGAACTGAGTGAGCTGCCGGTAGTTGTCTGGCACGTCGAAGGGTTTATACATGAAATGCCGGAGGTCGGAAACGCCGACCTGGCTCACGCTGTATGACTGGGCTTTGGCGATGAGGCTTAGCGAGTTCTGGGCTGTCATGGCCTCCTCTATCTTCCTCTTGCACTCAGCTACAGCGTAGAAAGCCTCCTTGTCTGTCGAAAGCAGCAGCAAACACACAGTGCATTCTGGGGGATCAAGATAAGAAATATATGCGTAGAAGTAACAGTCCGGGTTAAAGAGAGGGAGGCAGATGGGAGTCCAGATCTCTCCGGCCTGGAAGGCAGACGAGGCTCCGATGAGGTTAAGCAGTAGGTGAACGTCGGCCGGCTCCAGCCTCACGTCCTCGATCACAGTCTTTTCTTGGACTATGGTGAGCAGCTGGTTCTTGGCAATGAGGATGGAGAAAACCAAATTGGGCGTGATGGCTTTCTGCAGGATCTGGCTGAGGGAGTCCCTGAGAGACGACACTAGGGGCAGGCAATGCACCGCTGCAAGCAAAAAGCTGGGATCGGAGTCCACCAGGTTGAGGAGACCGTCCAGGATCTTCTCTGAGCCGGCCAGGAGTCGTCTGAGGTCGTAGTTCTTCTTGTGCTCGAAGATGCGGGAAATGCTGGCCTGCGTGAGCATGCTGATGATCTGGTAGTACACGTAAAGGAGCTCTCCGCGAAGCTGCTGCTCGGACTGACAGCTGCTGGAGACGCACACCAGCACGAGGGGGCCTTTCTGCAGAAACACCACCGTGTGCTCCTCTGGAGGTGGGAGAGACACCAGGAAAAGTTAGACAATCAAGCAGACTGCTCCAGCGAGCAGCAGCTTTTGAACTATGGCTAATCCATTCTCATCCTCGCCTCGACAGAGTCTACATCACAAAAAGTATATAAAAAGATGCTGGTTGGTTGATTCAATATTTACAAAACTAAGAAGTGCCCTAATGTGTCTGTTCTTCATTTACATCTGTTCATGCTAAAAATGGAAGCCTTTTCATAACCATCATGTTCAATAAACCATTTGGACACACATATGAATCCCGAAATGCTCTCACCTGTGTAGACAGAACGAATAATATTATCTCCACTTTGGACAAAAGACACGAGCGCCATCATGACTCCCATAGTGGAGGAAAGCGCCTCCTCACTGCCGTACCGCGAGTAGATGGGTTTGCCAGCCTCACTAAGAACAAAGACGTGCTTCCTGTGCTGCCGCCAGCTGTCGGCTGTCACGTCCTCATCGCGATGGGATGCGAGCGCAGACGCTTCCTGGATTCCTGCCTCGATTAAGGGAGAAGATCGGCCCTTTACACCGATGCCCTGCTCCTCTAGCTTGGCTTTGGCCAGCATCGTGACAACAAACTCCCCAGAGTCACTCTGGTCGGGGTCGGTGGGAACATCCTCTCTGCCGGATGGAGGGGTGGAGACGCTCCTCTGACACGAGGGGCTGTCGGTCTCCTCAGAGTCTAACTTTGAAGACGGCCCGGCATCTGAATGGAGCTCCACCTTTGTGTCACCAGACGGATCCAAGCTGCTGATCTGGTCCTCGTCAACTGAAACAAAGTCATGTCTCCCCGTTGGTTCTGGAGTCGTGTGGTTTCTCAAGAGGGGGAGGGAAGGTGCCAAAATGCCAACTAAAACAAAAGCCAAACAAATATGAGATCAGGAAATCATCTCAAACACAGCAGAACACTCCTGCAGACAGTCGTACACAGATGCATGAATACAGATAATTACAAAAATACATTCAAGGCAAAACTACAAAACAAATGTGCATTTAAATACACCCCCCCAGTTTAAAGAGCCACTTCAATGAGCATCCCGGTTTTGGTGTTTTTAACACGTTCTAGTGGCATTTTTCTGATGGTGGAAGGCATTTTTATTTCTTATAATTTTTTTAATTGTTGTGAATCAGAAGCAGATGGGGGAAAAAAGACTTTTAAAAAAAAAGCTGGTAGATGTGACATAAAACCTATAAAGGCAAGTCACAAGCTTCCTGCTCTGCTCCCTTCTGCTGCATTCGCTTGTAGACAAATAGATCCACGTACGTCTTTGTTTTCCTCGTCCGAGCTGGATTTTGACTCAAAACTGTTCGGCTGAACAGCTCCAATGTTTCTGACCACTTTTGATGCACTTTTTAATGTTAGCTTGGGGTTGTGAGGGGGTTCAGGTTAGCGGGAGAGAGTGCACACAAAGAGATTATGGCAAATGGGGGCGGGCTTAATAGTCCCACCCTAGGGCTGCATGATATGAGGAAACCTCGGGATATTAGTGATCAATATTGCGATGACCATTTAACTTGCGATAAATGAACAAATAGCAAAACATCTAAACACATCATTTCTATTTCACTGCAACTGTTTAATTTAAATACGAGTCAAAATTCCTGCAATTTTTCTCCAATGACCTTCGTCTAATTACCAGGGCAACATCTAACATAGAAGAGCTCTATCCGATTGGTCAACAACGTGAAGGGCTCCGTCTGATTGGTCAAATGCTTAAAGGGATTTATTCAATTCATTAAATAGTTCAAGTTTCCATAAGACTGTTTTAGCACATTTAAGGTTTACCATTTATTGTGATATGGATATTGCACAGCTTGAAATAGCGATTACGATACATTTGCGAGTAATTGTGCAGCCCTATCCCACCCAAATCTTAGAGGTGAATTTCTGATGAACTCCTGTTGCTCTGTGGAAAATGTTCCCAGGAAAACTACACAGGTTTTTGATTTAGGCTAAAAATGGCATCATCCTAATTAAAAAAAACACTGGGAACACTTTTCCAAACGATCTAAAGACGATCAGAGTGGGACTTTAAAGAGTTCGGCGTATATTTTGGCTCCAAGCTCCAATCAAAAGCAGGAAACCCAAGTGTTGCTGGTGACAAAATAAAATAAGTGCAAATCTGCATATTTTGAAAAAAGTAGCTTCTCTAAATTTTTTTTTTTCAGGGATGCAAATAGGTTATTCTGGAAACAGAAACTGTGGTATAAATACCAAGCAGTCCATTCATTTACCAGGTGCTTCGCTGTCAGATGGTGGAGCACAGTTCCTCATTGGCTGCTCTTCTCCCTCTTGTAGAGTGTCTGCGTCCATGATAACATCCCAGTTACTACAGACAAAAAGAATCAGAATGAACATGAATGCACATAAGTCCCTGAGGAGTCTGAACTATCCTATGAAAAGAAGCACTGATTCTGGAGACGTCATTCTGTCACATGACTCCAAGAGATCTAGTAGCTCCCAGATATCCGGCACACACGGGAATTATTTAAATTTGATTACAGCCTCCGCTCCAGCAGCTGATGTGTCGAATTATGTGCATCATCATGGGTGTTCTGTATGACTGAGAACGAAGGACTTATTAACCGTTGTATTCGTTTTTAAGTAACTCCGCGAACACATTTTACCATCTGCGCGAAGTAGAAAGTTACCAGCCGGGACAGATAGAGTCGCACAATGGATGGACGAAGACGGAATCCGAAAAAGATCAGCACCCAGTTCGACCGCGGCTAACTCTCTTTTGCTAGCAAACGAAAGAGATCAATTTCACGGCCTCGCTGCTACCGTAGGTAAGAGTTCTCCTCGGAAGCGAACCGGGTGACGGTGAAGGACCAAACCTACGGTTGGGTAACGTCGAAACGTTAAATGATGTATCCAGCTTGTTACGCGAACTTTCATGGACGCCCCGGGAGCGAGAGAACTGTCAAGAATGAAAGGCACAACACTTATTTTGCTCTTACACCAGCAGACATCCGGAGCCGCTGTTGACGTCGACTAGAGCTGACCAATCAGGCTGCTCGTGGCGTCACATAGTCCCGCCCCCACAGGGTCTGAAATCCAATAGAAAAAAAGCGAAACGGGCCAATAAACACGTCTATAAAAGTTAAAAGTCAAACAATAATGTTTTCAAAACCAAAGGCATAAAAAACTCTATAAAAACCTTGTCTCAGCTATAAAAATTATACCACCAGGAGAAGACCGGTATGGCAAGATACTATTTAATTTAAAATTATATTTGTTTTTACTTTTGTTCGCCTTGTTAGACATATACTTGTAGAAATTTTTGTTTTAGAATTTTTTTCAAAATCTGTTTTAAGGTTATTTTTATAGCTGCAGCATCAGATTTGTTTATGATAACTGTGAAATTACCTGGTTTTAGTTGTATTTGATTTTTTTAGATGCATATTTATTAACAGACCAAGGAGTCAAAAATTTTGATGTAAATCTTAGTCTGTGTGTAGATTTGAACACAATCGCCACCATTTATCAGGTATACATTGCGTTTCCAGGAAACTTGGAGTGTGTTTCCTGCCCCAGAAGCATCAGAAAGACAGCAAGCATGGAGAGGATGTCTCTATGGTGGGAGTCAGCAACTCAACTCTAAGAAGTTTGATTTCGCCAGGAATCATGTTGTTCTCTTGGGTCGTGTTATCTCTAGGGATGGCCTTCAATCTGACCCATGTAACGCCAACGAATTGAAAAGCTGGCCTACCACTCTATCAGAAGTGAGGGCTTTTATGGGCTTGTCCTCATTCTACAGGCAATTTGTGAAGTACTTTTGGGAGCGTGCTGCTCCTCTTAACCACTTGGCAGATAAAAATGTCCCCTTTGAATGGAGTGCCAAAGTGTGAAGCCTCCTTCAATTACCTGACAAAGGTTCTCGCCTCTGATTCTGTAGTGACTTTACTTAACTGTGCCCTTCCCTTCAGGATCTACACTAATGCATCTAACCATTTTGTTTGGGCTGTGCTGGCCCAGTCCTGGATCAGGGTCTGGAACCAGGTGGTGAAGCATGCTAGTCAGGCTCCAACACAGCCCAGGAACAGTGGTCTACGTTTGACAGGTAACCGTGGGCTGTGGTGTGGGCCGTTTGTGAGTTTAAGTATTATGTTGGCCTGTCAGCCATTACCACCAACACTGTGTATCGTCCCCTGCTTTGGCTCAGAAAAGTTTCCATCGACAAAGACCCTTTGTGATATCAGGGTTGTTGGCTCTTAGAGTTTGACCCATTTGAGCACAGCACGAAAATGCTGACATATTGTCTCTGCGGCCTCTTTCTTCTGCTTTGGGTAAGGTGAATGTTTCGTCATTGTCAGGGTTTCTGCTGCTGCACTAGGGTGGTCCAAACACGCAGATCCCCCAAACCCAAGGCGCCCATGGGGTGCTCGCCTGTCAACCAGCCCTTCCAATGTGTGGCAGCAGATATTTTGGAGCTGCCAGTGACCTCTCGAGGCAAAAAATGTTTTATTAAAAGAAGACAGCCTAACCAGACTGCACAGGCTGTTCCCCATTGTTTTTTTAAGGATTATGTGTTGGTGCATAGTGTCCCTGAAGTTCTTCGCATCGACCAAGGCCGACAGTTTGGAGCTGAGTTTTTCAGTTACTGTGTCAGAGGATGGAAGTAAAAGGGTCGCACTACCACCGTGGCGCAGTGGGGCGTCTTCATTGGACTCTGATCAGTTGCATGTCATATTCTTGTCTTAGGGAGGTCAGTGGGATGAATTTTTGAAAATCGTGTGTTTTCCGTACAACACCACCCAGCACTCCAGCACACTTTTTACTCTGTTTTATCTCTTATACATGCTCAAGAGGCTCAGGTTCCAACTGATATGTTCAACCCAACCAGTGTGTTAGTTACACTGAGTGCTGGGTCCCAGCCAACATATGTCTCTTCAATGGTGCCGCCTTCAGCACAGCCAGACTTTATACAGCCGAGGCACATGAGAAACAGAACCCCTATCATGATGAAGATTCTGCTCATTGTCTCTTTGCCGTGGGTCCATTAGAGAGTCGCTCAAAGCTTGCTCCTCCATGGAAGGGCCCTTTTCAGGGGGAACATGTGCTGGCTTCAGTTGGTGAAGTTGCTCTTATCTATCCCATTCAAGAGAGATTCAAAGTGGTCCATCATGATAGACTCAAACCTTATACTTTGCCTATGCCTGCAATGACTGACCCAATGTCTCATGCACTTTCACCCATTCAAAGGGCTCTTGGAAGGTCTCCCCAACCAAACGAGGGGGAACATTTGGTGAGGGCTCATGGTGACACTGCATGGGGGACAGTTAAGAAGTTGGCCCCAAGTGTTCCTGAAGTGGACGACAAGTGCATCCCCCTTCGCATTTCAACCACTTTGTTCTATTTTGATGTTTAGTTACTGATGTTTTTGCCTTATTTGGGCAAGATGAGGTTCAAGTCTGAAGTCCCTGACCCCGTAAGGGATAAAACGGGTTCAGAAAATGGATGAATGGATGGATAGTTTTTATTGAACACTACAAATGTTAACATGTTAACATATACACATGAAATAAAACAGTTATAGCAAACAACTTGGTTACATCATGCTCCTGTACCTGGCCGTGTACCTCGTCTCTACTGCTGCTCCTGCACTTGGCTGTGGATCCTGCATCTGCCTCGTTTCGCGCCCCCAGCCCCCCCACCCCGACTCCATCTGGATGAACCTCATCTGTTGGACTTTAAATATGTAGTTGTAGAGTTAGATAAGTTAATTCTTCTCTATGAGTTCTGGCATGGCCTGTGCGTCCTGGGGGAGGATCCCTCCTTCATGTGGGCACCCTGAGGTTTCTTCCTCTTTATTCCGCAAATCATTTTTTTTAGGAGTTTTTATTTACAGCGAAGGACGGTCAAAGGGCTGGGATGTCCAGTTTAGTTTAGTCAGTTCAGTTTAGAATCTTTCTGTTGAATTGTGTGTGTGTTCACAATCCTTTAGATTTTATGTTTTATTCTACATCTATCCGCACAAAGCCCATCGAGACAACTGTTGTTGTGATTTTGGGCTTTACAAATAAAATTGAATTGAATTGAATCATCAAAAAAGAGAAAAGATACCAAAACAAAGACACACAATAATGTTTAAAGAAAAGCATAAATACTAAAGGTTTGCATATAACTTATTCACTTAAAAAAAAGTGAAAAAATGTCATTGATGTTTTTTGGTCATGAATTTTACTAATTTGGAGTTTAAAAAAACCTCCCAATGAAATATTTAAAGTAGTTTGTTTTTTTTTTGTTTTTTTGGTTAATGTAATTTTATTTACTCTCCCAGGATTATTATTACATTAAAAACTAAATAGAACAGACTGGTATTTTAAATTACATCAGTTTGTTGTTCTTGTTTTATCTTTTAATTTAAAAAAAAATTTTTTTTCCTAAGGTCACCAGAGAACAGAGAATTTAACACCAGAAATTAAATGCCAAACACTATTAAAGTACATGGAATCACAAACCAAATGGTCAATTATTCAAATATTTTCAACACAAAAATACCGTTTTTTTCTTCAAATCCAAACCTTAATCTTGAAAGTTCTTTACAAGAATATACACAATTTATGATTTTAAGAATGTTCTTTACATACCACCAATCACGGAACTCTGGAATGTAGATTTCAATTCAATCAGTCCGGTCGGACTATTTAGAGCGCTACACTCTTGATGACGACATTTCCTGTGTAACGGCGATGAGCTGTGCCACGGGCATTAAATGTTGCTTACCTTTGAAAATTGATTGAATTGGTAAACGGAGAAAGTTCAAAAGCGGACCGCGAGCTCGATGACCCAGCAGAATGGCGGAGCCGTGGGATTTTGAGTTCATGTCCCGCATCGCTGACAGCTGCCTGTCGTTCCTCTACGAGTTTGTGGATGACTGGCTGGCTAACGACATGAGAGTATTTATTTTCAAAATCTTGCTCAGCTGGTTAATTTTTAGTCTGATTGCGATCCACTTTGCATGGAAAATATATGGAAGTACAGTAAACAACATGTATTATCGACAGGGTGAGTTATTTTGCGGTCCTGGTCGTGTTGTAATTTTTTTCTTACTAGCCTCGTTAATGTCTATTGTTGTTTGTGTTTACATTTAGGAAGTGGACAGAACGGAGGCACACCTGATGCGTCTCCTCACCTGAGCAGCTGGTGGGTACTCTATTATGGCAAGCGAAAAGGTTCATAAATCGCCAAGAAATGCGACTTAAAAAAAGAACGTCGTAGTGGCCAACAAAAACGCCGCTTTTTACTGTTGTCACATACATACATATTTAGTTCGAAGCTAAACATTTAGCTCCAGACTAAATATTTAGTTTAAAATATATATATTTAATTTGGACTTAAATATTTATTTAAAAATTAAATTTTTAGCTACAAAGCTTAAATGTTTAGTTTAGAAAATAAATGTTTAGAAGAGATCTAAATATTTAACTTGCAAATTGAATATTACGTTTACAAACTAAACATCTAGTTTGTAAACTAAATATATAATCATAAAAAATATGTAAATTTAAATTCAATATTTAGCTTACTAACTATTTAGTTAGTAAATGTAACATTTATAAAGTCACGAATATGTAAAAAGTAAAAATGTCCATTTGAAAAACGAAACCTATTTTTTTTCCTCCAAAAACAGGCTAAATATCCACAAGTATTGCTGCAAATATTTGACTGCAGCTTTACCAACGGCACCCGTACCCTTTGTTCTAAAGGTCATTTAAAGTCCCACTGCAATCATCTTTTGGTCTATTTAGAAAGCGTTCCCAGGGGTATTTTAATGATTGTTGTTTTTTAGCCAAAATAATGGTGAATAAAAGAAATGTTGTCTTTTAGGACATCGTTTCTACAGAGCAGCAGTAATTCATTAGAAACTCACCTGGGTTGTAGGTGTGACTGTTGCTGACAAATCTCTAAACTCTCTCCTTTTGGTTTATAATCCCACACTTCTCCAACGTAAGATTTCTGGTGCAAAAAAAAAAAACAGCGTAGAGCCAGATGCCAGCTCAGACGAGGAAAACAAAGACGTACACGGATGCATCAGAAGGAATCGGAGCAGGGAGCTCATGACCCACTGACTGTAGCACCTACGTCTGCTCCTGATTCCCAACGATTTGAATAAAGAAATACTCAGAAATGCAATTTTGAGGTTAAAGGTGTTTATATATGCTGACCATCATCAGAAAAATGCCTCAAGATCTTGTTAAATACACCAAAAACACGACTTTCATTGCAGTAGATCTTTAAAGACCCACTCTAAAGAAAACATGGTGTCTTTTCATCGGTTGTAGATGAACAAATTGTGACTCAGACGGGACATGTTTGATGTAACGGTACACTGGTTTGGTAACGATGTTTGGCTGCTTTTGTAATTTACAGAAAATTTGCTTGTGCATGCTAATGTATCATTTCATTTTTGTTAACCGTTTTGTCTGTTTGTGTTTGCATTGTTTTTGCCTCAGGGAAAGTAACGCTGGGGACAATCTCAAGACTCACCGGGATTGACAGGATACAGATGATGGGACTTAATCTGAACACAGACTGTACGGTTTACTTCAAAGCCATCAAACCTACTTCAATATTTTTCATTGAAAAAATGAAGGCCATTTTTCCCATAAAGCTTGGCTTTGTTGGATATGGTCTAGGGAAAGACATATCTGGACAGTTTGTGCAAATCTTGGTTTTGCTTGCTACGTCTGGTCATGTTGTTACTGCAGAGACATGTTTCGATATACATTAAAGTGATTTTTGTGCAAAGTTTGTGGGTTGACTTTAGAAAACCAGCATGGAATAAAAGTGGGTTGTAGATGAACAAATTGTGTTTGAAAAAAATACATTATACTGGGGCAGAAACAGTATTTTTGGTGCAGAATAATAGGTTAGTTAATAATCAACAAAACATTTTTTGCGAGATGTGTTGTGTTTTTTGATTATAAAAACACAATGTAAGAGTTCAAAAATATTTTTCAGAATTCAGTTCATCTTTTGATGCGTCTTACATTTGTAATTAGCATGTAGTAGGAATGTAAAATAGCCTTTGAACTATGTGGTTTTTTTTAAACATGTACTACACGAAATTCCTGTTAAATCTAAAATCTTCTCTCACTGAGCTTATTACTTCTTATAGTGACAAAAATATATTAACATGTATTTTAGTGTTTTAAAATTAACTAAGACATTGATACACAATTTGTTTTTTTAAGTAAAAAAGAAAAATTTTAATACTTTTTTAGTTCCTTTTTTGTTTCAAAACCAGAATCAACCTTTTATCAAGCATGACTGTTTTGTAGAGGATTTGTTTTTTTTAACTGCAACTATTCAAACATGTTGAAACAAGTTAGCTATAAAAATCAATAAAATTGGAGGTTTCACATTGGAGCCTTTTTAATATAAAAACCTATAAGTGGTCAAAAACTGAACTTTATCAAAAAGGAAATTGTATCTTATTTGTCATTATTTCTCATATCAAAAAAGCAGCATTTTACTTTCACATTTTTAAGGTTTTGCAAAGTTAGTTTGTCACCAATGTAATTTAAAAAAACAACCATAGTTTTCATGTTGAAAGCGGCTGGGTAGCTCGGTTGGTAAGGTGGGAAGCTACCATGCAGGAAACCAGGGTTCGATTCCCGGAGGGGAATGAGCAATGGTACTGGGGGCAATTACCATATCAATGGCGAGCAGTTAACATCACCCAGTGAGGGTCCTTAGGCAAGACCCTTAACGCTACTGCCTCCCGAGCGCGGTTTCGGCTGCAGCTCACCGCTCCCCAAGGGGATGGGTCAAATGCGGAGAAAGAATTTCCCTTCGTGGGATAAAATACAGTGTATAAAAAAAAATAAAATTAAAAACTCAGATGCTAATTTTTCTGAAGCATTTTTAAAACATTACATGTGAGCGTTGTGTTTATTAATGTTTGTAGACAAACACATGGGGGCTAAATTGTGACAAGAAACTTTTTATTCCTCTTAGATTATCCTTTATTACTAAAAGTAGATGGGAACAGAAGCACATGTACATCCATGACATTTGTACAAGTTAATCCAGGTACTAGCAGGTGCTTTCCGCTTGAAAGGCTGGAGAAAAAGGTGTAGGAATCATTGTTGATGAGGAATTTCTCGATGTCCAGCCCCTGCGCTTGAGCTTCAGCATATAAGCCAGCATCAGTGACGGCCCCCGCTGCCTCAGTGGGTCCATCTTGACCATCAGTGCCACCACTCAGAAAAATGGGGCCATTAGGTGGGAGCTCCAGGCCTCTCCACTCCAGTCCCACTCGCAGAGCCAGCTCCTGGTTACGACCTCCTCGACCTTTTCCCGTCAGCTCCACGGTGGGCTCCCCTCCAGCTAATAAGCAGGTGGCAGCCAATCCCCCTGCGGCTGCGCGTCTTCTTTCCCCCAGTTCCCGCATGGTGCGACATAAGTCCCAGCTCGCCACACCGACCTCTGGCCCCAGCGCCAGCACCTCAGCGGCGACCTCTGCAGGCGGTTCCTCGGGGGAACAGGCAAAGAGAGTCAGCAGGCCGTAAAGTTTGGAGACGGACCTGACGTCGCCACACACTCCTGGTGAAAGCACGACGGGATGGAAGCCCAGCTCCCGAGCACGAAGGCGCGCTCTCTCGAGAGCCGTGCTGTTGGAGCCAATCACAACATTCTGAACGTGTCCCGCCGTGTCCGATTCGTCAACGTTGTCTTTGCGACTCTGCCTCTGAATCACGTCTTTCACTGATGTCGGAATGCAATGTAGAAGCTTGTAGCGCTCGAGGATGGACAGGATTTCCTCGGGCCACACCTCGCTCCTCACCGTGGGGCCGCTGGCTATCAAGTCAAGTGGGTCCCCGATCACATCAGACAGTATCAGTGCAACAACCTGTTGAAGGGAATCTTTGATCAGAAGTACGAGCACAGGATGAAGTGGGAAAAAAAGTCAGAAATGGGAAGAGATTTTGTGTAAACTTCATATTTTCCACAGGTGCACAACACCATGAAAAGTTTGAGAGTATAATACTACAAGCCAAAATAAAATGCAGCTGTGAATAATTTTTACTATGACTGTGAAGGAAGGTTGGGGTTACTCTGAAAATGTCTTTACTGCTTCTGATCTGTTTCTTGTATTATCAGATGTGAATCTGTGCTTTATCAATAAAGCTTTTTTGAAATCAATGTTACAAAATTACCATTTAAAATTTGTTGTACTCACTTGGAACAGACTTTGATTTTTTTATGATTCTCTCTTGATTTAAATTGATGCTTCATGAAACTATGAACTTTATGCTAGCAACGTTTTTAACTGGCAGAATTCTTTGGCCAAAGAATAGAAAAACAAACCCAAACTGTGCATCACATATCCAGCAAACTCTCACCTCCTTCCAAGTTACCAGAGTTTGTGTGACTTGAGCTGCCTACTAAAGCCGCAGCTGTAAGGTTCATGTGACAGGAAAATGTTCACATAGAGGGAGAAACATTACCTGTGCAGGGTGAGCATACTTTGCCAGCCCTCCCCCTTTTAACACAGAAAGAGCCCGGCGTACAGTGTTGAGTTCCTGAATAGTTGCCCCTGCAGCAGCAAGTCTGCGTGTAACATCAAGCTTCTCCTGCAATGAGACCGGTGGAAGTGGTGCAGGTAGCAGCGCAGAGCCTCCACCTGAACACAGGCGAACAGTGTTCATTAAAAAAGGCATGGGGTAAAGTTAAAAACATCTGTTTGTTTTTTTTACCTGAAATGAGAACAAGCAGCAAGTCTTTCTCTGTCAATCTTTTGGCCAACTGCTTAATCTTCTCAGCTGCCCTCAGGGCGTCCTCATCAGGTAGGTTGTGCTTAGCTCCCTCCATGACTTCAATTTGACCATTTTCTTTGGGCAGCAAATGGCTCAAATGGGAAACAAGAAATTGTTCGTATCATATTTTCTGTGTGGCAGCTGTGTATGTTTACAGGAGTGCCTACCTTTTTCCATGCTGCCGCATCGTCTGCTGTATCCCATGAGGTACACTGATGACTCCATCCACTAAATGATCCCCCATCATCCTCTCCACCTCAGCGGCCATTCCCAGGACAGCTTTCCCAAAACCCACCAGATGCAGGTTGTGCTTCAGTGTAAATCTGCGACCGCCGATGGCAACGGAGTCGTCTTTGCGTTCTACACTCTGCCGGACCACCGCGTCTGGCTGCACGGCTTCCACTGCTGCCGCGAAGACCTCCCGTACCCGGGAGTCCATGGACATATTGCACGAGGCCGGTTTGTACCGGCTCACAAGAGCCAGGACAGGCTGAGGTCGGAACAGGGACAGGACGCGGGCCATCGACAGTCCAGAGAGCCTGAGCAGAAGTCTCCTGGGGGGGGGGAATATTAAGATAAGTAAAAATAAAATCATGTTACACACAAACAGAAGTCTTTTTAAAGAAACATTTGCACATGTAAAATACATTGAAGTCCAACTATTACAAGGATTTCTTATTAGAAAGTGTCCTAGCTGTGCAGGTGCTAAATAAAGACAATGTTTTTCTCATATCTCTGCTAAATCTTTTGAATGCTTAAAGGGAGAAAAAAAAATGTCAAATTTTGTTTCTTTACAGAAGCAACTTTGGGACTTCATCCTCTAAAGCCCAGTGTATTTTAAAGCTACATACCTGTGAAGGTTGTCAGGCTGGTTGCTGTTCCAGCTCAGAAGAGGAGCAAAAGTCTGACCAGAGGCGGTCTGGATTTGTTTACACTGTCTAACGATTAACCAGGCGCCCAGAAACTATGCTGGACTGATTTCCAGTCTTTTTTTTTTTTTTTTACTTGTCCTGTCCAGCATCTGGGCAGGCAGATGAGAACTGAGGGCCTCTTGTGTTGGACATATTTTACTTTAACAATAGGGGTTATTAATCTTCAGACAAACCAAAAGTATGTCTGAATAAACCCCTTTTGTAATTGAGGCCAAACTTTATTCATTTCAATCATGTTTGGATGGACCGGATGGAAAAGGAAAGAAGGGAAGAAGAGAGAGTAAAAATTCCAGTCTAATAATAACAGTTACTACTGCTCTAAGTTTAATTAGGTTCTAACTATATGTGAGAGAAGGGCTGCATGATAAGAGGAAAACTCGCGATATGCAATATTAATGATCAATATTGCGAAGACGATATAACTTGCGATACATGAACAGACAACCGATCATCATTTCCAGTTCACTGCAACGGTTTGATTTAAATGATAGTCAATATAACTTAAATTTTACTCCAAATGACCCACGTCTAAATAAGAGGCGAACATCTAACATAAAGGAGCTCCAAAATAAATGAATAAATAAGAGGAGAAGGTGTCCATCTGATTTGTCTAATGCATGAATGGATTTCTTTGTTTCGTTAAATACTTAAAGCTGTTTTAGCACATTTAAGGTAACAATTTATTGCAATTTTTGCCAAGTTTTGCGATATGCGCATTGCACAGCTTTATGTTGCAATAACGAAAAATTTGCAATTTGTTGTGGAGGCCAAATGGGGTCCAGTTTGAAGCAGAAAAAAAAGAAAACAGGTGAATATATAAATGTTAATTAGAATAGTTTAAGAGATTTTTAGGACCTCGCTGAAAGATGAAATTACCGTATATAAAAAGTACTTGGAAAGAACTCAAGATTATCCAGCTATAGATTACAGTCAGACTTCAGGAAATTGTAAGTTTGGAGAAATTGTGGAATTGAGGAGTTCAAGAAACAAAAACTTGCGAAATATACATATATATTTTTTGCATAAATAAGACACAAGTCAAAATGTTTGACACTAATACAAGACGGCAAAAAAATTTAAATCAGCACCAAAAAATCAGCAAGTCAAAACCACACACAACACAACAACTGTTACAGTAGGGGTTGAAGGTTTGGGCACCCCGGGTAAAACGTTACACTCTTGTTCATAAAGAGGTAATGGAAAGATGGAAAAATCATCAAAAGGCATCAGATTACAGATGAGATATTGTTGTGATATGTAAAAAAAAGGCTTTATTTCCATCATTTACCCCTCCAAAATAACAGAAAACAAAATAATTGGGTGAGCAAAAGTTTGGGCAAGTATCACAGCTTGTAAAAGCTTTTTGTAGCCAGCTAGGAGCCTCTCATTTCTTGTTTGTGGTATTTTCATCCATTGAGGTGTGGATTTTGAGGTGTGAGGTGGATCACTATCCATTTGTAGAAGCCATCCTCTCTTCAACTGCAGCTTTTTCACAGATAACATCAAAATTTGCTGACATTTTGTAGAATTCATTCTTCCTTCTACTCATGACATGTTTCATGTGCCGCTGGCTGCAATACAAAACCAAGGCATGATTGTTCCACCCCCATGCTTAAAAGTTGGACACGGGTTCTTTTCATTAAACCCTGAGCCCTTTCTTCTCCAAACTTACCTTCACTCATTCTGGCCACAAAGTTTCATTTTAACCTCATTGTTCTACAGAAGTGGTTTCCAAAACGCATCAGGCTTGTTTACATGTACATTTGCGAACTTCAAAGGTTGAAAAGGTTGGTGAGGACGTAAAAGAGGTTTTCTTCTGATGACTCTTTCATGAAGACTGTATTTGTACAAGTATCTCTTTCTAGTAGAACATCGAACCACAACTCCAGAGTCTGCAAAGTCTTTCAGGAGGCATTGTGCAGTCAAACTTGGGTTTTGACTTGCTTTTCTCACAACCCTGCGAGCAGCTCTGTCTGAGATTTGTCTTGGTCTGCCAGATCTTGCCTTAACTTCCACTGTTCCTGCTGTCTTCCATTTCTTAATTACATTCCGAAGAGGGGGCTACTGGCATCTGAAAATACTTTGCTTCTTCTCCTGCTCTGTGAGCATCAACTATTTTCAGTTTCAGTTTTCTAGACAATTTTTTGTAAGGAACCCATGATGCTGATTGTTGGGGGAAGGTCAGATGACACAAGTTATCTCAAATCTTTTTGAGATTTAAATGACCACATTTTTAAAAATGATGATTGTGAACAATCCATGATACTGTCAGGTCTCAGCTTTTCCAAAGGGGCGGCGCATGCTTTAAATTCTGCATGGTTCCTATTATTTTACACTTTTGTTTTCTGTTATTATTATTATCAATAGTTTTTAAATTCTGCTTAGATTTTACTGTTGTGTTGTTCAAGCTCTAGGCTGGATTAATAAAAAATAAAAAAATAAATAATAATAATAATAACTACAGCATCAGCTGATTTTACCATCTTGACGAACATTTTTTTTACCATCTTGACGATATCACCTCTGTGTTCATCCAAAAATGTCCTGATAAAACACTGAGTAGTTAGGAATATGAAAGATCGTAAAATACTTTTTTCTTTGTGTTTATTTGATTCTATTAAAGACATTTTGATAAGAATGAGGGTACTGTGATTTAGCCGCAGCTTCAGTTCTGTTTTCGGAAAAGTCCCGCCCCTTTAACTGTCTCCACTAATCATTCTTGGAGGCCTAATCACATGTCATCAGTCTGACCAATCAGAAGTGGTTAAAGTCCTCACTTCCTTGTTCTGATTCTGCTCATAAAGTCTCTCAGTTTTAACAAAAATACCAGCTAAAGCTCGTGTTTAGCAATGAAGCTTTCCGCGGGATCCGGTGTCAGGCCATGGAAAAAGTGAACAAAACCATGAAGCTCAGAGAAGTGAGTCTATCTGCGTTCGGCGGCTGATTGTACTACATATCCCATGATGCATTGGGTTAAAGTGACAGCTGCTCAGCGTACGATGAATTTTCGTTGTTAAAAGTCTTGAAACCACAACGAACACGCATCAAACAGTTTTGAAATCTTTTAACTTAACTTTTATTACATCTTTTAGAAAAAAAACGGCTGCAACTTCCAGCTTTTTCTATTTTATCACAAAAATGCATGTGAAATTGTGGAGGGCCTGTAGATCAATGCAAACTATAAGTTTCTCCTTTTTTTAAATTTTGGATGCTGGTGTGCCACGGGATTTTGGTCAAGGTTAAAGTGTGCCATGGCTCAAAAAAGGTTGAAAAACACTGTTCAAGACCAGGGGTCCCGAAACTGCGGCCCAGGGGACGGACCCAGCCCGCCCACATATTTGACCCTGAACTTTACCAGAGAGAGTCAAACCCCTACCCTTTTTTTTTAGCATGATCACATAGCTTGGCCACGTGATCAAGACTCACGGAAGCATGGAAACTGGGGTGAAGTGGACCTTCCCAATGTCAATAAAGTTTATATGAATTGAAATGTGAGCTAAGCTAAAAATGTTGCTACTACTGCAACCTCACTTTGCCCCAGTCATGGAACTTGAATGTTACCCACCCCCACCCATCAGAACAGAAAACAAAGTTTACATAGTGACAAAAAAGTTCTGGCCCCCGATCAGAAATGGAAACCTCATGTGGCTCTCTCACTGGGAAAGGTTTTGGGGACCCCTGGTCTAGACAGCCTTACCTCTAGTCTTATTTCTTTCTTTAACAGTTTAATCTTCCCTTTTCCCCCTCTCCATCTAACATGACCAAAATTAAAGTTAAAGGGAATTAATCCAATATGTAGTGTATAAAAAAAAACAGGAAATAAAACGGATTTTTATTGCTCGTACCTCAGTCTCGTCTTCCCGACCTGTCAGGTCAAAAGTCCAACTGCTTTTCTGGATTCATTGCAAAGTTAAAGTAAAACATATATAAACTCCTAGTAAACCAAAATGTTAACATACCTAAGAAAATCGGGAACTAAGTATCATATTTTAAACAGATTCAATCAAAGAATTGTAAGCAATTGTATTCATCCACATTTCTCTGTTGTTTACGTTGCCGTCAGCTAAACCTCGCGATGACGATCGTTTATCTCGCGTGATTTCAGGTGTGTCAGGCGGTTTCTGTGATACGCGCCACCGACGTCGTGAAACGGGCGGTGCTTTACCCCCCCGTCTCAGCCGTGGAGTAAAAATTATTATTACCGTTGTAGTTTTTGAACCCCTCTACTTCCACCTTTTTCAGTTTTTCTTTTACTTTGTTGCCGTTTATATCTTTTTTATTTTATTATTACAAACAGTGTTCGCTAACATTTGCGAGCATAAGGAAAGCGAGGATCTTCTTCCTCTCTAGTCAGGTCACTATGAAGCTAACAGACAATGTGCTGCGGAGCTTCAGGGTCGCTAAAGTGTTTCGGGAAAATTCAGACAAAATAAATTGCTTCGACTTCAGTTCCAATGGAGAAACTATTATTTCTAGCAGTGACGACGACTCGTTAGTTTTGTACGACTGCCAGGAAGGAAAGTAAGACCCGCTTCTTCCGAGTTTGACCCACTGGTGAAGCTACTTCATGCTAGTTAGCAATAGCAGGGCCTGCTAGCTAGCAGTTCCCATTTAAAATATATTGTAGATGTTGATCCCCAACGGTTGCACTGTTTACTGTTGGAAAAGTATGTCTGGAACACAAACAAATTAATCTTAAGGAAAATATGTTTTCCTAGCAATTTGTGAAGTAATTGGATTGAACGATCCAATATATCTGTTGTTGTACACATATTTGAATCAACAATTTATATTTACATTGAAACTCAGTTGTTTAAACTCACTGCAGCTATAATTTTTAAATGGTTAATATTTTTTAAGTGTTTTTTTTTAGTATAACGTAATATGAATTCCTAACCTACAACTTATTATACAGTTAAAAACAGAACTGAGTACAAAAAACATCAAGAAAACCAAGTTTGAAGTAGGCTTTGGTTATTAGTCACATTTGTTTTACGTTTCCAGCAAATGATGGAAACAATGTTACGGTTGTAATACATTTGTTTGTTTTTAAAGAGCTTGTTTTATTTAAATCCATCCCTTTCCTATTGTTTGATTGATGGCAGACCCAAGAGGACTTTGTACAGTAAGAAGTATGGAGTGGATTTGATCAGGTACACTCATGCTGCAAACACTGTTGTCTACAGTTCCAACAAAATTGATGGTAAGTATGCACTATGTTGGTTCTTATGTTTGTGGATGAATCTGCCAAAGACCCACTCCACTGAAAATTGTGTTTTTGTTGTGTTGAACCCTTGTGATGGCGAACATGTATAAAGAAAATTAAGCTCAAAGGGCCTATATCATGCCATTTTATTCCTTTCAGAGTAAACTTTATCCATATATATGGCACACTTGAGAACTGTTTTTTTTAAAAGAAATATGAGTTATTTTTGCGAGTTATTTTTCCTACCTAGAAGTAAGACGACTCAATCTCTGAGCCCTTTAGCTCCCTATGAGTGCTGTCCATTTCATGATGTCAACTTAGAGCTGGCCTTTGCAGAGTGTCTAGCTGCAGAGAGTGTAAACAGATGAGTGATGGAAAGTGTGGGCGGGCTTACTCCACACCAACAGTCCCCACAGCAGCTCAGAGGCAAATTTCTAATGAACTACTGCCGCTTTGCAGAAACTATGTCCTAGAAAACGACACAGGGGTTGTTGTTGTTTTTTTTTGGCTAAAAATGGCATAATCATAATTAAAAGACAACTGTAAATGCTTTTACAGTGCATCAAAAGATTAGTGGAGCAGGTTTTTAAGGCAGGAAGGCGATGTTTTAGGCAGCCTTTTTTTCGTGTGGATTGGATCCAGTGGAGCCATCTGCTTTGTACAGCTCCAGACTGCTCGCTGTGGTCTGAGGTAGTTGTTTGTACAGTTTGAGGGTCTGTGATTCTGCCCGATACAGGAGCTAACTGTACAAGTGACTGCCTTGCCCACGGCTGAGTTTAATCATCAAAGCTGGATCTGTATTTTTTTCATATTATTCTTGTGAATTTACTCTTTAACGGACGCCCTTCTTTTCCCTGAAGATACCATCAGATACTTGTCCCTTCATGACAACAAATACATCCGGTATTTTCCTGGACACACCAAAAGGTCAGAGCTGGGTTTCTGCTCGGATGTCTTTGCACTTTTAGTTTCCTGAAGTTGCTGGTTTCTAACATTAGCTTTGTTTGTTGTCACCAGAGTGACTTCTCTCTCCATGTCTCCTGTGGATGACACATTTATTTCTGGCTCATTAGACAAAACCATCAGACTGTGGGATCTGCGGTCACCAAACTGCCAAGTGAGCATTTTCCATTCCGTTGTGATTTTCCAATGTGCCTCATGTTTATCCTGTGCCTCTGAAGGATGTTTGTGCTTCACTGTTGGAAATGTCATGTCTGCTGTCATTTTAGGGTTTGATGCACTTGCAGGGGAAGCCGGTGTGCTCTTTCGATCCAGAAGGTCTCATTTTTGCTGCCGGCATCAATTCCGAGATGGTTAAACTCTATGACCTGCGCTCATTTGACAAGGTATTTCCTTTCCTTTCTTTGGTAGCTTGCTGTGTGGAGAATCACGCCACCCCTCTCATGCAGTCGGGCTGCAGTTAAAGTTTTTAGTAATATTATGCAATCTTCAGGTTTGCATTATTGCAGAAATCTAATTTCCAACACAGTAGTTTTGGCTGTTATCATTCTTGTTCTGTAACCGAACTCTGTCTCAGTGAGTACACTTTTGTTAAGATGCAGAAAAAAATCCGATTAGCAGTATTGGCAGTTTTGGTGTAAGAGACTCCTCATATTGATGTATGCTCAACTGATGGTGCGTGGTATCCAGTCCCATCTCAAGTGTCCAATGTGAGCATCTGCTGTTGCTTTTCTGACAGATCTTCCCTGAGCTGACATCCTTTAAATATGTCATTAAAGACAGTTTTAGGTCTGCAACATCTGAAGATTCTTTGTTTTATTTTACCAGGGTCCTTTTGCAACCTTTAAGCTTCAGTATGACCGGACGTGTGAGTGGACAGGACTCAAATTCAGCAACGACGGAAAACTAATTCTCCTATCCACAAACGGAGGAGCCCTTCGCATCTTAGATGCTTTTAAGGGCGTCGTTCTACATTCCTTTGGGGTAAGAGACGAGTAATCCTTGGTTTTTAAAGGGCCTATACCATGCTATTCTTAAGCCTTTTGTAGTAAACAATGTTAACCTTTGTCACACAAAAGAACACATTTTTTTAATGAAATATTAGTTATTTTCCTGAGCTCTTTTCCAACCTAGAAGTAAGACGACTTAATCTCTGAGGCTCCGCCTTTCGCTCCGTGTGGGTGCCGCCCATTTCATGACGTCAACATAGAGCCGTATCAGGCAGTGTGTCTGCGTTTCGCCCACACAAAAAAAAACAACTTCCAAACTTCTGCTAAGATGGACGTGCTTATTGTGCATAGAAAAGGAAACCGCTTTTGCAGATCACTGCTAACTCCATGGAGAAAGTGTGAGTGTGTGTGGGTGTGTGGGTGTGTGTGTGTGTGTGTGTGTGTGTGTGTGTGTGTGTTAGCCTTGGGGTGGTAGTTGCAGCACAGACTCTTCCTGGAAGGGGCGGTTCTCACTTATCTACTTCACAAAGTGAGAACCCACTCATTATCATGGATTGGGGGGGGCTGGAGCTAAGAGCGCAGGTTACTAAACAAAAAATCAGAAATGCATGAATGGATTAAAATACCAAAAAGAAAAAGAAAAGAATGAACATTATAAAATACTAAAAAAAAAAAAAAATCCAAAAACTGATTTAGCATGCGATAGGCCCTTTATAAATGTTTCACACGATGAAGACTTTTGATTTTAAATACAGAAGTGTGGAAGTCTTTGTGTTAAAAGTTTGGATTCAAGAAAATCAAGTCTAGAAAACAGTCTGTTAGTTTTTACAGTCAAAGCTTATCTGCTCACTGCTGCTGTTTGTTTGTCTGCAGGGATATAACAACAGTAAAGGTGTAACACTTGAAGCTTCTTTTACTCCGGATTCTCTGTTTGTGATGATCGGTAAGTTCAAACCACCCAGTGCAGCCCCGCTTTATTGTTTTAAAATATTCCAATTCATGATGAAGAAAGGAGGTGGCGTGTAATCGTTTTCTGGCCTCGCAAGCATTCTAAAAGAACTCAAAACAAATGAAAAGCTCAGGATGGAACACTATTATTTACTTTAATACTTCATTTTACCTAAAATGTGCTATCACAACAAACGTTCATGTCTGTATAAAAGTTTTATTCAAAATTACCACCTATATATATATATGTATGTATATATGTGTATACAGTGATCCCTTGATTATCGCGGGGGTTACGTTCCAAATAGAACCCGTGATAAGCAAAACCCGTGAAGTAGAAACCTTTATTTTTTTTACAATTATTATACAATGAAATACACTATTATACATTGAAAAGAAAGAACAAACCATTTAACAGGCTAAATCAATTGTTTTTTAACAAAATAAAAGTACTTTAGAAACGTTTTTTCAACAAATAACTTCTGTAGTGTGCTGTCAAATAATAATTTCAATCATCGATAAGAACAGAAGGCTTTAAATTGCGGAGATAAGCCCCGCCCACCGCGACCCGAGTGGATTAAACGGAAGAAAATTTAAAATGATTATGAAAAAAATAAAAAAGTACAGTGGGACAGATAGTGACACCGGTCTTCTTTTTCACTGCTCTTCATACTGAGCCGCTGCATCCTCTGCAGCGTTTTTTCCTTTTGAAGCCCGCGGTGCAGCTGCAGGTGTGTTTGTTCGGGAGAGGAACATAGTGATAGGCAGTTGTTGTCGCTCTTTTTTCTTCTTTGCTAAAGATCCTTATACACCGACATGCCCCCATCGATTATGTTGGAGAACTGTAATGAACGGCTCATCAAAGGGTCCCATTCTTGAGCTACTCGCTGAGTGACTTCTGCAATCAGAATGCAGAACACAATGCACAATCCAAATCCGTGAAGTAGCGAAACCGTGAAAAGTAAACCGTGATATAGCAAGGGATCACTGTATACACAATCACACACAGAGTGTTCTCCTGGTTATTCACGTTTCACTTTTCCTCCGGTTCATCACAAAAACTCAGCTCACTTGTATGCGACTCCTGCGTCTGAAGGAGGTGCTGTGTGTGTGTGTGTGGGGGGGGGGGGGTGTAGAGCACGTCGGCCTGTCGGTTTCACTGCCGGTTGCTAAAGAATATTTCACAACTGTTTCCACCAGTTCCTGAATTGCTCTTGCCGACGTTTGTTCCCCTGCACGGAGAAATGGCATCAGCTGACTCAGAAACAGCTGGAAAATATCCTCAAACGCAGAGGAAGATGATTAAAGAGAAGAATTATCATCCGGATGAGTGAATGATGGATGGATGGATGGATGGATGGATGAAACCGGCCTGTTATGGAAGAAGATGACCTCTCACACTTAACTGATGGAGGAGGATATAGTCTTTTTAACATTGAGTCTATTATTCATAATCCACGTTTTCTGACTCGTCACATCAGGTCGCAGTGCATTCATATCTGGCAACAACACTTGCCCCATCTGGAAAAATGACCCCCCTCTGTGGCGTCATATTTTTAGTTTGCGTTTATCAACACTCAGACTTACAAGTGGAGCAATGATGTTTGTTTCTGTCCCACATCAAACTGTCAGCTGACCGCTGTGACTCTGCCATTGCATAATTCTCGCCGCGGGCTTCCGTGCCCCCTCCACTGTTGTTTTTGCAAATAACATTTGTCATGATTGAGTTTTTGGAGTACAATGACCAGTTCTGATGTCTTGGACCTCCGTCCGGATAAGCTAATCAAAAAACCATACTGCCATGTCATGAGCAATGCTCTTATTTGGGTTAGGATTTATGTGTTGGTGCGTGTAAATATCATCTATGGACTCAACAAATTCATCAGAAACTTGTAGGTAATCCTACAAAATGTGTGTGTTTGTCAATAACATGAGTGATCAAATGTTTTCCAGGCTCAGAGGACGGAAAGATTCATGTGTGGAACGCAGAGAGTGGAATGAAGGTGGCGTTGTTGGATGGGAAGCACACGGGGCCCATCACATGTCTGCAGTTCAACCCCAAATTTATGACCTTCGCCAGCGCCTGCTCCAACATGGTGAGGGGTTGAAAAATGTCAATATTAAGATGAAAGAACTTCAGTCACTCAACCCATTTTAAAACTCTCATCAGATTTCATTATTAGGTTTCTTGCAGTACAGTACAGTGAAGTACTGATTACCAAATCAATTTTTATTAAAAGAAAAGCGTACATGATTGTATATGCTCTGTAAATGTTTATTATAACAGAACCATATTTTTTGGTGTTTAAACCTGTTCAGCTGGACCAAAAGACCTCAAATATTGCTTATAACTTTATCAGACTCTTTCTATTTACTGGAATTAAAACAGTGAGGAAGATCAGAATAAAAAAATCCCGTTATAAATAATCCGCCTGTGGCTTTATGTAGAGAAAAATAGAAATGGTTTCAGGGATCTACTGACACAATGACAAACATTTTCAAATCTCACAGATTTGAGCACACATTGGCTGAAATGTGACCGTAAAATGCTTTTCTTTTCTTTTTTGTGAAGGCATTCTGGCTTCCAACCATCGATGACTGAACGAAAAAGGCTGCTTCTGTCAAAGAGCCAGCAGGGGGCAGCAGTCAGCTCTCTAGATGAGCATTACCAGCAGCTGGATGAAAAAATATTGTAAAGGAGGCCAACATGTGGTATATCTGTTGATTGTTTTTTATATTTCTATTTAACATTAAATCTTTTTGTTTGTAAAATGTGGGTTTGGATCATTTTTCATCTCTGTGCATTAACACAAACTGAACACATACAAATACAAAAGGAATACAAGTCCTGTTTAGTCATTTAAAAATAATTGCAGTTGCTTTTGATCATATAAGCAACTTTGAACTAAAAGGTCTTAAAGTAAATCCTGCTGGTGTCACATGACAGCAAAAAGATTAAAACACAATCAAGTTGCGGTTTGTTAAAAATGCTTTGAAAGAAACTTTTCAGTTACCTTTCTTTTAACAAACAGCTCATTGTTTTCGAAACGAAGCAGATAAATGCTCCTTACAACCATCAAACGGAGTGCAAAAGTTAGTTTTAGTAACGCTGAGCTGCACTCAGGTTTGATTTGTGAAGGTTAACTATTATTGTTATTGTTGCATCAGATTCCATTTTCTCTCAGGCTGTTAGTTTCCAGAAAAATGAAGTAAATGCCAACAACAAACTAAAATGTCTGTGAAACACTTTAAACCCCAATGAGACATTTCCACGAATCCACATTTGTAGCAACTGGTTTTAGGGGTTGGGTGAGCTGTCTAAGTGCAGGGAGTGTCTCTTTTGGGAAATGTTTTGTCTACCTTACCAAAGTACATTTGGAAACGCATCAAGTTACTTTCTAGGAAATTTGCTGAAAAGCGAGCAGCATTTTTGGTGAGATGACAGATAACTTTCTGTTGCCAAGTTCCAATTCAGTTTTCATATTTCGCTGTTGGTGCATCTGTCAGGTCATGACTCGGTCTTCTTTTGTTAAATCTTTCTTTTATCCTGTGCGACCTTAAACTGGGACACCGATAATGTTTTCTTGACCTCCAGGAGCTGTTAGAGTCAGCATAGTTTGTTTTTAGGTGCTAAATGATACGTTTAGAGGCAATAAATAGAAGATACACTGGACCAGTCCAAGAAAAACTCTTCCCTATTTTACACAAAACAAAAGTTGAGCATTGTAAAATGATTTTTAGCAGGTCTGCTGTTTAGACAAAGTGAAATACCAAAAAGAAATATGAAGGGAATTCTTCTGAAGCCCATCGAGACGACTGTTGTCGTGATTTTGGGCTATACAAATAAAATTGAACTGAATTCTTCAGCATAATTTAGGCTGCCAAAATATATCGTCTCAAGATGGGTTAAAGAAGTGATGCTAGTCTGTCCCAAGTGGTGTATTTGTGAGAACCCGAACCAGGTCATACTCTGGTATTTCAAGCCTTCCTGCTGTGTGCTGGGCTCCTCTGGCCCGGCCTGGACAGTCACAGGGAGCTAAATTTGGAAGAGAGGATCAGGTTCCCTCTCTGTGTGCACATGACAGTGTCCCAGTTACTTGAGCAATGTCCCTCCTCACACTGTCACGCTCTAACCAAGTCCAGACACATTCAGCGATCCTTCTCGGTGGCCATTGCAGGGCTTGTGGCCTTCATCTGAAGATCAGGAGGCTTTTACTTTGGGCTTCTTGACTGATAACTTGGAATCTGTGGACCTCCAGTTTTTTCTCCCGGCGCTTTTTTTCCGTTCGATCCAAACTCTTGTGGCAGCACCGGTGGGAGGAAGACACCGCTGGCCCGCCATGTTTCTGGCATTGGTGGTGACCCCACAGCTGAGGCAGTTCCTGGCCAGGGCAAGAGGTGGAGCGATGCGCCTCATCAAGGTGTGCATCCAAGACGGTGAGTGACTCCGGACAGGATTGGTAGAGCCGTCAGCAACAGGGATCAGGGGATCGTGTTTGGTGTTGGGGTTCTCACCTCATGAGAGGACACTCAACAAGTTGTTTGTTTAAAAGATGTTCTCAAAAGACCTCATCAACTTTTCACTTGACATATAAAAAAGAAAATTGCTGGACTGTAGCAGCTGTTGTTTGGGAGCAGGGATGCAATGCTTCAGCTGAGCAACCTTTGGAAAATCCTTGGTGATGCAACGGCTGACTGGGTCCTTGATTATGGAAAAGGACATCTGACCATTGCCACACTGTCAGATGAATCATGGGACCTTTTGGCGGGGACTATCTTTGATCTGTTGCTACCATATCATATATTTTGTCTTGAAGAAAAAACGTTTGGTAGGAGGTGACAGTTTTGGCCGTGATTGAACTCTGCATTTCGTGCTATCTTTACTTTATACCTACAAGCTAAACATTACGTTCCAAATTTCCAGAACTATTCTCTCTTTCAACTTCAAACCACGGGGTTCAAGCGTCAAGGTTTACAGCATGAAATGAACGATTTTAGAATGTTTCACAAACATTTATCAGGAAAAGTTACTCCTAAAACATTTCTAATAGTCATATGTCCGTAAACATAAAAAGTTTTGAAGCTTCGTTTTTTTCGAGCAGTCAGAAGATCCTGAATGCACCAAAATGGTCAGAAGTATTGATGGAACAAATGTCCAGAACAATAATGCTCTTCTTCCAGCCGTCCCTTTGCTGCTTGAATCAACACACATTTCACATTTGGCCCAGAAAAATAAGCTCCTTGAAGTCTGCATCGTCACCCCCTCACTGACATGCTTCTTGGTTTCCCCAGTCTGTCTTAGACTTAAAAAGCTCAAGTTTCCGGGTTTCACAATTGTGCTTTCAGCTTAAAGAAGAAGCAACGCGACACCAGAAGCTGGATGGATGCCACAATCACATACTGAAGACAGAAGACAGGAGAGAATAGTGAATGGAAAGTGTGTTTTTGTGCAGAGCTAGAATGCGTTTCAGCCGCTCAGAATAGCAACAAGCCCCAAGAGACAGTGCGGGAAATCCCCCCTGTACCCCACAAGGACGTTACAGTTTAGGTTGGCTTGCATTTATGGGGTTGCTGGCATCACGATGAGAATATTCCTGAATGATGTTTAATTCAGAGAAAATGCTTTTTCTTATTTGTGGAAGCTGCTGCCACACAAAATCAAATGTCACCTATCATAAACAAAAATCCAGAAGCAAAATAGATTAAAAAAAAACTTTGGTGGATAATACTTGATGAAGATCT
Source organism: Oryzias latipes (assembly GCF_053564925.1). Taxonomy (NCBI): domain Eukaryota; kingdom Metazoa; phylum Chordata; class Actinopteri; order Beloniformes; family Adrianichthyidae; genus Oryzias; species Oryzias latipes. The sequence goes on along the minus strand of NC_136241.1, from coordinate 9,817,651 downwards.
TAAAGCCATGTTTTTACTGGAATGTTTTGTTTCCACTTTTGTGGATTTGTTATTTTTCTTCCCCACGTCAAACTTTATTTATACGTCGTGTAAAAACAAAATGTTAAAAGGCCTCTAAACATGTTCATGATAACTCAAAAAAGTGGTGAGTGAATCTTGTGTGCAGTACTGTGTGTGTTTGCACGTTAGTCAAAGTTGTGCGTCACGTTGGGGACTGACGTATGTGATGAGTAGTGGTCTGATTTTCAGAGCAGCTGGTGCTGGGGGCCTACAGGGATCCGGAACACAGCTGGGACCAGGATTATGATCACTTCCTGCTTCCCCTTCTGGACGAACAGCAGCCCTGCTATATCCTATATCGCCTTGACTCCCAGAATGCATTGGGCTACGAGTGGATCTTCATCTCCTGGTCTCCTGACCAGTCTCCAGTAAGAGACAGAACGCTTTAACAGCTGCCTGTGCGGCATTCTGGGTAACGTTCTCTGTGAGTTTTGACACTTTTTGTTCCTCCAAGTCGGTTCTCTATAGTCAAGCTTTGATGAAAAAATTGTGATCTTTGGGATGACACCTCCTACCCACTTCACTAAATTAACTAGAATATATAGTTATGTGAAAATATGTGAAAATACTTGACATAAATGTAGAAATATGTAAATATATAGATACATTGTTGGTGTTGTAGTTTATAAACAAAAAAAGTGGAAAAAACGGAAGAAATTTCAAAATTGAAAAGGAAATGTGTATCATTCTTTTTGGTACTTTTATGCTTTTGAAACTAACAAGGTGCTGACCTTAACACAGGAGAAAGGTCAAACAATAGCAATTATTTTTAATAGGGAACTATTAATCGATGAATCAATTTGTATTCTGTGATCCAACCAGATCAATCTGTCCGAGGTAGAATTGAATTGAATAGACCCTTTCAATTAAAAAATGTTTAAAAACTGCAATAAATCAATAATCGAATCAATCTTGGAATCTTGGCATCAGAGCGGATAACACACACATGGAAAAACAACAGTGGGCTGAACTTTAGGAAACTAAAATGTGAATGGATTTGACATTCATTCTTGTTTACTGGTTTGTTTGTACACATATTTAATTTACACTTGATTATCATGCAAGAAATACAAGGAATCTGGAAAACTTCACTTCACTGTTAAGTACCTGCAGGTATTTCTCTCTGAGTCACACTGGTTGAGGTTTTGGCTAAAGATGTCTGGATCCTTTTTTGGTCAGTGAATCGGATCATTCAGAATAAATCAAAATCAAAAATGAATCAAATCATAGTTCAAATGAATCGTAACACCCCTACTTTTTAAATATTTAGTTAAGAAAATAAAAGTCCGTCAGATAAATAAAAGTCCGTCAGATCATCAATAACATATATTCTTAGTGAACTTGGACAGTCAAGGACACAATTTTACTACCTGATTTCTTGAAACAAGATTAAGTTCAACAAATGATCATCTGCATTCAAACACATTTTAATGGAAAACCAACAAATGTACTTTCAACTACTGAAAAGGATATCCAGCCAGTAAAGTGTAACAGCATTGTTGTTTTAGTAAAACGTAACATTTTAGATCACGAAATCTTGGCTAAGAACAAATCGGCTAATACACTAAAATGTTCCTTGACATTAATGTGGTGAATTAGATGATTTAAAGGATCCATATTGTGATTTTTTTAAACTCCCAACCCATCTCTACTCTAAACCAAGATAAAAAAATAGGTCAAAAGGTTTTTAAAGCTAAAGTCTGTGACACCATCCTGGTTCATTCTTATCATGGGGTTTGACCTATAAATTGAAGGATGTATCACCATGGCAACATACCTCACTTCCGTTAATCTCATAAATTGAGCTCTTGTTTAACATGAACTTGTACTTCTCTTTGACAGGGCCCTAGTTAAGCAGGATTTACTACTATAACCCAGAATTTGATGTCCACACATGTGGACGCCAGGTTTTAAGAGGTTAAAGCGGAAACATCATGAAAACTGACAATGATGACGATGACATGATGAGACTCTTGTAACTTTATCCAAGCTGGAAACTCATGCCACAGATATGTCAATGTTGTTTTCAGTGGTGTGCGTTCTGCCCCGATGGCTGCAGGTTAAACAGAAGATGCTGTACGCTGCCACTCGGGCCACAGTGAAGAAGGAGTTTGGCGGCGGCTACGTCAAGTACGAGATGTTCGGCACCACGGAGGTTAACACCGTTTCAATCGACCACATTTCACGACGACAAGCCCGTCTATTCTGCGGGGAGGTCACGTGTGGAAAGACTCTTGTGAAAAGGCCTGTTGTTTTTGCTTGCAACACTAGGAGGACATCTGTTTGCAGGGCTACAAGCATCATGTGTCCTCCTGCTCTGATCCTGCCCCACTCACACTCGCCGAGCAGGAGCTAAAGCAGATCAAAATCACAGAGGTGAGAGGTCAGCATGCCTACAGCGGTGGCGTCATCATCACACATAGCTTTGTGTGTCAGCTGTCAGCTCCTTTTTTTAATTAATTGTTTTTACAAAAAACCCACTTGCTGAGATGAACAGTTTTATTTTAAAGTTTCATACCTTTTAAAAGTGACGTCTTGTTTTTCAGGGCCAGGTCAAACGTTCTTCACTGTTTTTAAATAGCCATCAGAGAGGCAGCATGGAGGATTACAGAGACTTTCTGTACCTATTGAATTAAATGATTACAGCTCCTTTAAAATGATAATGGACTATTAAATACATCATATATTTTGTCCTTATTTTTCTGCAGAAGACTGACACTGAGCCATTTCTGCTTGCTTCCCCCTGCAGGTGAAGACAGAGATCAGCGTGGAAAGCAAACACCAGACCCTCCAGGGTTTAGCATTTCCCCTGCAGGCGACGGCCAAAAGAGCCCTGCAGCAGCTCTCTCTCAGGCACATCAACTATGTGCAATTGGTAAATCACAGCAGCTGAAACATGATTTTTTTTTCCTCATGTCCTGCTTTTTTGCATCTTAAAATCAATACAAGCATTTTAAGCAGGAATGCCTTTGATTTTTGCAATTGCATTTGTACAACTGGATGTATTTTTCAGAGGCTGGATACAGAAAAGGAAACTATTGAGTTGGTTCACTCAAACCCAACCGAGACTCGAGATCTGCCCCGTAGAGTTCCCAGAGACACTCCCAGATATCACTTTTTCCTTTACAAGCACTCCCATGAAGGAGACTACCTGGAATCGATTGGTATGATACTGATCCCTGTCCTGTCATAAGCCTAAAACTCTTACCAGGAATGAAACTGTATCTTTGCTCTGTGAGATCTGCAGATTATCTCGGATAAAATCTAATCCTGTTTCCAAAAAAGCAGAGTAATCAAAATCATTCATTAACTACATCAACGCTTCGCCGTTGGAGATATATTTTTCATTTAAAAATTGATGTCAGCACCATAGAAAATAAATCTAAGGACACACATGTGCACTTGTGTCTTTTTACATTATTTTACATAATTACCCATTTTATCAAACAGAGAGCTGAGCTGCCACGTCGGATTTTTTAGTATAGTGCAACTATTTTCATATATGATTACCTCATTTCATTGTCATGTTTTTAATGGTTCTAGGGAAATGATCTCATGCTAAGAAGTGAGATTCAGTCAGTGGCCTTTCCGTGTCCAACAGAGGACAGACGGCTGACTTTAAAGTGTTGAAGAAGGACAGTTTTAAGACTACTGTTTTATGCAATCTCAATCTTATAAACTATTAATTTTATTTGTTTCCTTTGTGATCCTATAATTATAGATTTAATTGATGTCTTTTTTTTTAGCATTTTGGTAGCACTCCAGGTGCGTTTTCAAGCAGGAGATTGGAGTAAGTTTGTTTCAACAATCATAACAAAAGTAGAAGACAAACAACAAAAATAGATTTCTATACACAGATCAAACTAAGGATAATTAGTCATACATGAATTGTTTAATACATAAGCACATAGAAATACTTAAATTATAATTGTTTTCAATCATAAATAGACCTATTAGCTCTTATGCAGACAGAACATGACACAATTAAACCATTAAATATGAAAGTTTATCTAAAAGAGTTGAGTAGTAGGAAGCCAATTGATGTAATCCCACCCAATCAAATGTTGCTTTACATGTATTATCATTATCAGCTTTTTAACGTCAGATTAGTTAACAACACAAATGCAGATCATTTTTAAAAATTCATGAATCAATCAAATGACCAATATGAAGCACGTATTAATTGCCTAAATAGACTCAGAACTCCCTATAACATATCACAGTTTAAGTATCAAAATGAAGTGCACATTTTTTGTTTCTTAAAAATAATCTTAACATCCCACGATAGATAATCATCAGGAATCATGAATTCAAATCACACTTCAGGAAACAAAGTAGAGGTTAGGTTTAGAGAAGACTATTGCTTTAATCATTATTAATAATTGATTTATTAATTATTACTATTGCTTGTTTTTGGTCAAAAGCAATGCAGTTAATTTGATAAGCTTTTTATTCTTTTGTTTTTTTTCTTGAAGATTTTTAATTCGCTGTCATCGTCATGGCCCCTGTCAGCCCATTTGAACCATAGGCCCTTCTGTGGGTTGCTTAAATCAATTAAAAAAAGGCCACGTCATCAACACGCATGCAGAACATGGCTTAACTGCACACTACTGATGCTCTCAGATCTTCCTCCTAATGTCACATGTGGCTCCAAAACCTGCATGAAATATTATACAAAATACAGACGGCAGGTCTGTTCATGCTGTCCTGCACTGTTTACAGCTGAAGGGACAAACTGGGTTCTGTAAAAGTCTTTTCATGGGTTTTCCCGAGGCCATGTAGGGATCTTCACTACAGAGATGTTTGTAATGTATTACGGGGTCAAAAGGCCAAAGATTATAGTTAATCAGTAATACTCTCTTGCATAAACAGAATTTTCTCAGTTCTCTACAAATTGCGAATGATGTTCAGTGGATGATTAAAGTATCTACAGTATATGTGACTTTCTATTGGAAAAACTACAAATTTCTCTGAAAAAAGATTTGGTTTGTTTTTTTTGTAGCTCCAATCCAGCAGTAATTCCTGCATCAAAGGAAAACATGCCAAAGAATAGACGTTAATTTCCTTCATATAACCAGTGTTCTGTTTAAGGCTGAATACATAACTTTGAAATTGCAGCTGAAAGAAAAATCGCAGCGCCGGCTTTCACTGGAAATGGGATTGATGCACAATCCCATCGTCCTTCGTAAACCGTGTGTTATGCAAGAGACTTTGAATTTGTCGGTGCAGAGAGGCTCCACTGAGTAAAGCGGGTCAACCACATATTGGCTTTTTTCCCCCTCTCACTGCTGTGCTTTGAAAGACACCGAGACCAGATGTAAATATGCTGCAATCAAAACATTGGTTTTCTTTGTTGTTTTTTTTAAATGAAAACCCTCTCAACCACTCAGTCATCTGCAAATGAGTTTGTTCCAAAATGTGTTTTTTTAATTACAGTAATGCTCCTTCCTCTCTAGTGTTCATATACTCCATGCCAGGATACAGCTGCAGCATTAAGGAGCGGATGCTATATTCCAGCTGCAAGAGTCGGCTACTAGAGGAAGTGGAGAAGGATTACCAGCTGGAAATATCTAAAAAGGTAACAGATGGATAAGCGGATGGAAGAGAACATTAGATAATGCTGTTTTATATGTATATGCATGATATTAGTATACCACTGAGGACGCTGAAGTCACGCTGTGTGTATTTCCTCTTAACATATGGCAGAGAGTTAATGAATATTTATTTTTTTGTATTTTTGTTTTGTTTTGATCCTGGCTGCATGCAGAGGCTTAAGACGTAATGACTTCCAGAATCTGTGACAAATCTGTTAACAAAGGCAGAAACAGAAATCCTGAAAGAGCTGAAAAATGTGGGGTAAAACTAAGCTGATTTGGACCCGGTGCTCCTACAATCCTGGTATAACAGCCCATGTGAAACTTGTGCAACCACAAGCTGCCTAGTAAATGGCCAAGTAATTTACAAGCAAAGGGGTTTTATTAGATTTCAAGCAGACTGGTGATTTGAAATTTTTGAATTTTGTACACCTGCATCCATCCCATCCACGTTTTTTTTTTTTTTTTGTCGTCTCTGTTTGCAGCTGGAGATAGACGATGGAGACGAGCTGACAGAGGAATTTCTGTACGACGAGGTCCATCCCAAGCAGTATGCTCACAAACAAGCCTTTGCAAAGCCCCGAGGCCCTGCAGGAAAGAGGGGACATAAGCGTCTTATTAAGGGAACTGGAGAGGCAACACTGGATAGCTAAAGGCAAATAACATTTCAGAGAAAGCTCTAACAGTGCTCACTGCTGACTAAAAGAAAACGCAGTGATGCCTTCTTTTTTTTTCCGTTTATGTGCTGAAAAAGGATTTTGGAAAAAGTCTAGCTCTTTTTTTGTGCTGTTCATTACATGACAAAATAGACAATAAATACAGTGACATTTTTAAAGAACTCAGGGTGACACGAACACAGCCTTTTGCCTTCTATGAGACACATTTGCAATGCAGTGTTTACCAAGAAAAGCAGCAGTGTTGTCTTGTAAAAGCACAGACATACATTTGAATGTAGCTTTAGATAAATGTTTTGTATCAACATTTCTAAGACTTGAGCCAACTCTGAGAACAAAAAACACAACAATAAATGAATGTTTTTACTGTGGTGTGAATTTTTTGATAAAAGATTATGCATATTTTTTATATTTTACACCTTCAACCTTTGGACTCGTGCTGAAAACAAATAATCAGAATTCGTAAATTGTCATTAACCCTTGTGCCACCTTAGGTGACCCCACCCTTACATTGACGTGTTCTCCCTACCATGACAAAGGTGGATAAAGGTGGAAAGATTTCATGTAATCCATGGACACCAGTGAAGATCACAAATCATTGAAGAAAAAGGTTCAGCGCACTGTCTAGTGGGTCTAGATGACCCAACTTTAAGTGCCTAGGATAGCACAAGGGTTACCGATGTGAAAAAAAGGAAAATCTGATGTGTTGCAGTAAACAATTGTGCACACTAATGGTGAAGAGGTTTCAGTACTGCAGTATGAAGGATTTTGCAGAATGAAATTTCAGAACTATAATGAGTAATTTTAAAAGAAACCCTTTTCTAAGGCTTTTCTCTCAGCTGTACCATCACATCCTATGGATTCAATTATACAGTTTCATCTTTTCCTTCTAGTCTTGTTAATGCAACTAAAACACGTTGCATCTTGTTTTGAAGTAACAGCAAGGATTTGGTTAAAAAAAAATACAGTTTACTTAATCATTAGCTACCTTTCCTCAGTTTTTAATAAGCCGCAAACAAAAAAAATGAACAAATTGCATTTTTAAAAATATTATTTCCAGTGTTTTTTCCTAATCGGACAAAGATCGCTTGTGAAAAATTGTTGTGACAGCCTGAAAAATTTACTGTGCAGCCTTAAAAAAAATAAAGTGAGTTATTTTGCCACAGGTGAATGACAAAGCTCTTTCAAAACTGGGGCAGTTTGTTGTCTTTGTGTTCAAATCTTTGAAGTTTTTTGGTGGTACAACACATGATAAATGATACAAAATAAAAAATTAGTAAAAAAATAAATAATAAATTCAGTTTTCAATTGTTTTGCCTCTACCACCGTTGAGGTTGAATTAATGTGTAAATTTCCCCTTTTTTTCTTCTTTTATAAGATTGAAAAGTTCTGCAAGTCTCGTGGATGCCAAGTTTACTATGTTTTTATTTAAAGTTACCCTAAATTACAATTTCTTTTGTTCAGACGTAAACTAAAAAGAAAATCTGAAGGGGCAAAAGGAATAAAAGCTCTGTTCAAAGACCTTTTACATCCAAAAATGTCTTTAAAGTGGGATCATTTACCTGTCATTACAAAAGCTTTTTTTTAAGTCAAAGTGACCAACTCAGTGTCACATACATCATACTTAAAAAATACATATTACACCTATCAGAATGGATCTTTTGCATCCATGTGGACGTGGATGAATCCCTGAATGATCGGAAAACGATCTGATTTCTCGCTAAAAAAAACAAAACCTTTTCACACATTTCTGGAATCGAGTCACATACTAAAACTCATCAAACTAAAAGTCTTGTGCAGCAGTTTGATTCATGCTTGATGACTAAAAAAACTCACACATCATCAAGGTTTTTTTCTCCTGACTGACAAAGGAGGAATTTATGCGGCCAGTTCCAGGCAATCACAGATTTTCTCAGAATATCCTTGAACCATGCTTTTTTTCTTCCCCCCCCCCTCCGCCTAACAGTGTTATTCACTGTCTCAGACATCACCCACTTCTCAGTAAATTCTGAGTACGAAGCATGTTTATACAAATAAATATGGCTATATTCAAATATTCAGCAATAAAATGTGGATAGCGTGTCGTAAACACGTGAAGAACTAATCCCAAAAGATAAGTGTGCGGGAAATAAACCATGCAAAATTAATAGAAGTGCATTTATTTACAGAAGGAGGGCAAAAATAAGGCTCCAACCTGATTCATCTGGATGGATTTATCTAGGAATTAGAAGACTGTATGGATAGATTTATCTTCATAGTGGAGATTTAAATGATCAGCAGCTCCTAAAACCGGCAAGATGTGATTATTGCAATTCTTTGTATTTCAACATTTTCCACGTTTATGACCTGAGCTTTGCCAGACAGCTCTAAATTACAAGTTTAAGTCATTTTGTCTGAGTCAAGCAGGAAGTCTAAACAAAATCTGAAGTGTTGAATAGAAATGCTTTTGGATATAAGGACAACAAAAAGCTGAGCCATAATCAACATTTTAAAAATGAGAAAAGCTAAACATCTTAAAAAAAAAGGCCCTAAAATGTGTTTATACACAAGAACTCCCAACTTTAGTCCAAAGTCTAAATTAAAACGGAAATGTTTTGTCATTAACTATTAACTACTGGGACGTTTCTTTAAGTGGGGAGAAAAATAAACCTGGAGATGCTGACACTTGAGAAGCCCGAAGCAGATTGCCTCGTCTTCTTAGAAAGCAATTTGGTCAACTTTGTAATTAGACCTAAAAAACAAAATTTAAATTGAAAGGTATTTTAAGGTGTCGCTTGATGCGAAAACAGAATTTGCAGACATACTGCAGGCCAAAAAGAATTATGGAGATAACATCAAACATGCACGGACCTCCATGCAACATCTGAAGTCTGATTTTATTTCCATGGCGAGCTTCACTGCACTGCAGATCCCTCTGTTTGAAGGCACAGACAAAAAACACAGCTGTAATAAAAGCCAGTCTTTCTAGGAATCCCTTTCTTCCACTCTTATCACTACACCGAACGTTACCATCTTGACTTTCGCATATTATTAAAAAACAAAACTTTCTAGCTTTATTCTGAGGTATGAACTTCTTTTTTAAGGTCTCTTCTTCTATCCTTTTGTGAGCCAGAAAAACATACTTATTTGACGGCTTCCAGTAGGGACAGATAAAGTCAACACGACTTCTTAGAAATAAAGCTCATTACAGGATTCCTAGGAAAAAGGTTGAGATTCCGCTATTTGGGATCAGAAGGCTTTTGTGAATAAGGCCATTATTGTGCAGCACTTTTTCCTTTTCTCTCCTTTTTCTTTCCTCTTTTAGCCTTTTTTTTCATTTAAAATCTTGAGGTAAAATAAAAGTTGGAAGAAAATCTTCTGAAAAATAACATAAACATTATATATCATCATATTTCTCTATTTTCTTTTAAATCTTATTTTTTTTGCAAACACTGGTGAAAATCCAACAGCTGGGAGGTTTTAATTAACTAAAGGGGAAAAACTGCCACAGTAAGCACAATCCCTGGAATGAATTAAACCTCTAATTCTAAGGAAAAAGGAGGAAAATGTCCCGAGTATCAGGTTAAAAATCTATCATTTTAGTCCTAACAGTTGCCTTTTTCTTCTTCTACCCTTTCACAAAAAGCATTTTGTTTTTTCCAAACATCATAATTCTGAATATCTGAGAAAACCTCTCACTGTGTTTTTCCAAACAGGATCGAGGGAAATCTGCGTTACTGGAAAAAGCCAGTGTGCATTCCTATTATCTTTAATGTCGAGGCGGTGAATTCCCAGAATGAAGGCTCTGTCAGGGCCGCCCGGGGGGGCGGAGTCAGGTCATGCATCGATTCCTGGAAAGCGAATGAGCAGAAACTCCCGCGCGCTTCCTGGGAGCGAGCGAGCGAGCGCGGCGGTTCGGTGAAGACGACGCACCGGAGAGGCGACGCGGAGCGGACGGCCGTCGTTTGTCCGAGACTCCGCCGGGGCTGTGCCGAGGGCCCCCGAGCAGAGGCAGACCGAGCCGCCGTCGCCGCCGCCGCCGCCGCTGCCGGCGAGCGGCCGCGAGCCCGAGCGGAGGCGAGCCGCGGAAGAGGAGCTCGCGCGGCCGCGGTGACGTCACGGCAGTTAAAGAGTTCTCAGAATAGACTTCTAGGAAACGGAGCGTTTTAAAAGCCAAGCCTTTACTCTCTGCCTTTCACACATTTGGATCCCATTCCTGCGACAACACACTCCGAAGCGCCGTTAAAGAAAACTTTCCCTTCGGCCAGTGAACAGTTTATTTTCCCGTAAACAGAGTCCTACCTTTCTACCTATATGTGACCTTTTGTTTTATTGTAGTAGGAGGAGCGGATCCTGTTCGGGCTTTGTTTCGCTGTCAGTCAGCCTATTCAGAGCAACTATGCGCCAGATTCAGGTTTAGAATTCTAGCAAACGGCAGAGAATTTTTGTTGTTTTTTCTAAAAAGGAAAAAAAAAAGAAAATCTCCTCGGATCCAACCAGAAGGATTTAATAGTATGATTCTTTGTGTTCCAGGGTGAGTCGACTTTCCTTTGTTTCTCTTTTCTCTCACTGTTACGAAACAATTTAGAGAACACCATTATTAAAAAATGTCTGCAGTGCGTTTACGTTTAAGGTCCACTGTGATCAGACATGGCAGGTTGGTAGGAAGGTGTTTGCCGTACATGTTTAAAAAAAAAAGACAAAACGCCAAGGGCAAAACAGTCTCTGCTTATCTGGAGAAGAGCATGTTCACAGAAACACTCCACTAATCTAACTTTGCTTTTTTCTATTTAAAAACATCACCATGTGCAGTAAAAGGGCTGCTTTTGAAATGTCCTATTAAATAACAAGTAACTCCACAAATACTAACAGATGTTAGGATTTAATCGAGTTTGTTAAAGCCAGCATTAAATATGTGATGTCCTAATGTCCCCTAAACTCTGTGTTTTAATCCAGTTTATGGTTTCTTTTTCCAGTCCCACTGCTCTCTTGCCTGCTGGTCCATCATCTGAAGCCCGGTGGGGCATGCGAACGGGAACTGCACCTCCTACCCCTTGCCTTCAGAGCACCCCTGCAAAATGGGACCCCACCAAAGACCTGCGTGCGATTGCCAGCAACTTCTGCTACCTGGAAAATTCAGGTAAAAACTTTGAAGCGGTGTTTTGCTTTCCATGATTGCGTTTGGCTGAGACGTTGACTTGACATTCAGGAATGTGATTGTCTGTGCAGGATGGTACTGGGGAGCAATAACGGCGGCTCAGGCCCACGCTGCGCTTCAGGACGCGTCGGAGGGAGCCTTTTTGGTACGGGACAGCAGCCACCCTCTGTACATGTTGACCCTGTCGGTCAGGACTGCTCGCGGACCCACCAGCATACGGATCCAGTACAGTGGAGCCCAGTTCCAGCTGGATTCCAGCACCCAGGCTCGGCCCAGCCTCTCCTCCTTCCCCAGCGTGCCCAGTCTGGTGCAGCACTACATGAGAGCAGAGAGGACAGCAGAGGAGGGGCGGGTGGAGGACGAGGCCCCCTCCAAGCCCTGCCACAATACTTTTGAGGAGACGTCCCTGGTACTGAAGCTGAGGTCGGCTGTGTACAAGCCTCAAGGCCTTCCCTCTTTGCAGCACCTCACACGGCTCGTCATCAACCGACACACTGACTGCCCTGACCAGTTACCACTCCCGAGGCCTCTGCTGCGCTACATGCAGGAGTATCCCTTCAAGGTATGAGGGGGGCAGGGGATCTGTGAAATCGATCCCTGTGGCCGAAGCTCGGCTTATTTCAACTTTCAAAAGACACTGTGAAACAGGCCTTTCATGCCTGTGGAGGCCAGTCACAAAAAACAAGTGCAAATTCAACTCAGACTCAGACTGACGCGTCTGGTTTCCAGACCTAAAACTGGCACGGACCCGACCGACGGAGAGGAATCTCACAGAAGACGACTTGCAAGAGAAATACAGTACTGTAATCAACACTTACTTTGAGATAGAGGTAGAAGTTGTCTTGTTTTTTTTTCTAATCTTGCTAGTTCTGGATGTAAATACTGCTCCTGAGGGGGAGAAAGAACTAATTCCACTGACTTCTTTTATGCCATTTTATTTTATTTTTTCAGCAAAAACTTTTTGTAACTTTTACATGTGTACACTTTTTTTTTTATAAAAATAAACAACTGGAACGTACATTTTCCATCATTTTTCCCCCTAGCTCCTTTGCTAAAAAAAATAAATCACATTTTATGAGCTGCATAGAGGAAACACTGTAATCTGCAAATGATGACCGCTCTTGTGACACCTATTATGATACACTTTTACCATAAATCACTGTTAGAAAAAAACAAAAAGGAAATTGCGGGTGATTAGGGTTGAAATTTGTGAGAGGCGCAGATTTAGCGAGGAAGTAACGGGCGCGCTAGAGCAAGCGGTCCGCATCTGAGTCAGCGGGTGGACGGGCAGAGGGGAGGACCGCTCATCAGCAGATTCACAGAACTGCTGAGCGCTTCCAGGGAGGAGGGTGAGCTTCCGAGAGGGGGGATTCTAAGAAAAGCTTCGGTAATTACCTTCAGCTTTGAGCTGGCCTCGGTGCCATTGCAGCGTGTGTAATATTGTGAGAGCAGGGTGTGGTGACAACTGTTATCGGCTAAAAGGGCCAAAGGGGGATGTGTGACTTCTTCCAGATTGGGGGGAATTTTGGGAGCGTAGACGGCAAGGTGCCTGCTTGGCGAGGGGCATTAGGGGAGCCCAGAATGCGGCGACCTGGGCTGGAACCAGGGTAAAAGGAGGTCCGTTTCTCAATCCTGATCTGGCTTTGGGGCCTCGTTTTGAAGGATGCAGAACCGTGGTCTGAAAAGCAAACACAAACACTGCTGCTAAATCTCAGCACCCTATCAAAAAAATTAAAAACAGACAAATAAACATTAGGAAATTGTTGGTCCAGCCTTTTTCTCAAGATCTTTTCATTTCCCCCCAGCAACTAATAGAAATGAAAATGTGTGCAACCAGGTGGTATTCACAGAACTGTGTTTACCTCTTACCTGCCACAGATGTCGCTTCGGGTTTCAATGTACTGCAGACTTTTCCCGTTGCCCTCCACCCACTGCTGGATGAGTGGGGGGTGTCTGGGATCCACCTCCAAGTAAACACGGCTGTTTTTCACACACACAAAAAAACCCAGAATTCAATTACCAACACGGCAGGATTATAAAACGTAACCTTGAGATGGATGCAGGCGGCATATGCCTGGAACTGCATTCACTGGAAGTCTTTAAGAAAGCTTAATTCATTAGAAAGGCAACACCATACGTGTTTTTCAGAACGTCCTGTTCAGGCGGCAAGCTGTTGGCGCCGTTAAGAATTAAGTTAAGAATTCGGGCGCCATCCAGCAAAGATCTTTTACCCTTGGTTTGGTAGAATGCGCGGCGCCAGCGTCAGAATCTGCTTGATGACATTCAGGCCATCTTTACCTCCATCCAAGGCCGCGTGGTCTTCAAATCTGAGTTTAGAAAAACAACAGCGTCACCTCATTCAAAACAAGAGCTTCATATCTAGCAGATGTGTGGAAAGCTTTGCTGAATTTATTATCAATTCTAAAACAACATACATTCATTTTTATAGTAGCTTCAAACTAAAAGCCTTGAATTTTAAGACGCACTAATGAAAATATTGTTTTTGACCCGTTCTTGTGGCATTTTTCATGATTGCTGAGGACATTTATTAAGAAAATTAAGCTCAAAAGTGCGTTTCTAAGTATTTCTTTATTCAAATTGTTTTGAATTCGGAGCAATGGTCCAGAGGTGAACTCCGGTTCACAGAAACTATGTCCTAGAAAACGACATTTTTTATGTTTTTTTTTTGGCTAAAAATGGTAAACCATAATCAAAAGACCGCTGGGAACACTTTTACAATCGATCAAAAGATGATCGGAGTGGGACTTTAAGAACGTACATAGAAAAGATATAATCTTATCACATAAAAAAAACAACAAAGATAATAAATAGACTCAGCCCAGGCATGACGTATTCCAGCATCTACACAATTGGCACAATACACAATAATGAAGCAAATCTGGGTTCTAGTGGAATTAAGGTTAGTCATGTGAGTTCTATTAAACAAGGAATTTTCCAGATGTTTTTGCCAGAACATTTTAAAGGTCTTTATTAGCATTTTGTTTTGTTTGTAGCTCATTTCTCTGTTTGTGGGTGTAATCGGAACAAACTTCTTTGAAATAATGAGGACGTTATCTAAAAGATTAGAGCTCTCCCCAACCCCAACCTAACCTTAGCGGTGCAACAACAATGGTGAGCAATTTTGGAGCCATCCAGCCGTCCAGTTTTTGGCCAGATCCCAGCTCAGACAAGGAAAACAAAAAATCCTACGTGGATCTAGTGGTCTACAAGTGGATGATGCATCAGAATGGAGCAGAGCAGGGAGCTTGTAACCTGCGGTTTTAGGTTCTACATCACAGCTACAGTCTAGTTTTTCTTCTGCTCCGGATTCACGATTTGAATAAAGAAATACTCAGAAATGCAAATTTAAGCTTCTTTATACAAGTGCTAAATGCAAAATGCTACAAAGACATGTTAAAAACACCCAAAACACAATTTTCATCAGATTGGGTCTTTTAAATTGAGTTGCAGAGCAGGAAGTCGATTTGCAAAAGCAATTCTTTTAAATAACTGCATTTGAATAAAAGGAAGAGAAATCTCATTCACCTTAAGATTTCTGGTTGCAGGGTTGTCATGTCTTGTGAAAACAGGTATGGAGGGTTACTGACTAGGACCGCAACTGAGCCACAGAGGCCCAACAAAGCATCTGCATCTGAAAAGCCCAAAGCAAAACATTTCAATCCGCACTTTGTGTTCATTTTCTAAAGCAAAGAAAAACATTCCCGCACGCACCTTTCACTACGTCAATATTATGAACCTGTAATCTGTCCTGGACCCCGTACCTGTGTGAGGAAATCTGTGTTCACTCAGCGTCATTAGAAATCAGAATAAATCAATAATGGCTGACATTTATAAGTATGCTCAAATGGAATGACCTTAGTGCATTCTCCCTGGTTAAGTCCACTGCCTCCTGACTTTGATCCAAGGCAAACGCTTTGAGCTGGAGGGGCAGAAACAATCAAAAAGGGCAATTATTGTTGCATTTTCAGCAAGGGGCTTCGGTCTGTCCCTCCCAGTTTGCTTAGAGAAAATATTGATGAGTTTAACCGAGTAAAGAAACTGATGTTAAATAACAGCAAAGCCGACAGTCTTTTAATGTGACCTTTATGAAACTGCTATAATGCCATTTAACTGACTGACTGACACTTTTGGTTTCAAAAGATGAAATAATAACAGTTACAGATTACTCTTTTTGTTTGTTTGTTTAATGGTGAAAAACTGAATATGTAACCATGGTAACAGTCTGGGAAATACACAAGTTGAAGGTTGAAAATTGAAGTGTGCAGTTCGAAAGAAATGTCCGCAGCATCCTATTCCTCAGTTCAGGCTAAAGGGGATTGAGTCAAAGCTGTCGCTGAACACACCCAGCTGAACAGACGGGTTTCAACAAGGAAAGCTAAAGATCCCAGCCAACAGAAAACTCTCACAACGGCACCAGTGCTTCGAAAGTCTGAATGTTGCTCAACCGGTGAAGTCTTATGACCTTTGTCAAACAGAGACGGTGGATTCACTCGACACGTTCCTCCTGAGAAGAAATCATGTGACCTGAAAAAAACACTGCAGAAGCTCAAGCCAATCATCATCTTGAACTAGCAAGTTTAGGTGCGATGCGTCACCCACTGCCCCCTTTTCTCTGATTGGCTCATCTGATTAGATGAAATTGGCTCATGACTTTGACAGATGCCACTATTTTTCCTGCCCTGTCTGTGTGCAGCAGAAGCTGTAGACTGACATGGAAGTGTGTGTGTGTGTGTGTGTGTGTGTGTGTGTGTGTGCGTGTGTGGATGAATTCAAGTTTTTGGGGGATTTTCTGTGAGAAAGGATCAAGATTTCTGAAACTGCCTGTCTGGATTTTTTAATTTGACCAAATTTTTTGTCTTTTTGCTTTTGTTATTTGTATTTTCAACTTTCACTTTTAGTCAATGATATAAAAAAGAACAAACACGTGTGCAGACATTCTAAAAAGTGGACGAGGTTAGCGCAGCCTCTGTTGATGAAAAGAAAGTCATCGACAGGAAATAACGTTTTTATATGTTCATAAATGCAGAGCTTGATGTTGGAAATTCACTTCCTATATAATCATTGTGATGCTGAGCTACAGTCATTGACTGTATATGACAACTGGACTGAGTGAGGGTGACATCACCCTTAGAAAATGGCTTACTTCCAGCTCCAAAGAAATAAAGACAAGTCAGTCACCATTTTTTCACAATACAGACGGCGCCATTTGGAGCTAGACGACATTAGTAATTAGTGATTGGTTCGAGTCGATTTAAGTCAATGTTTCTATGGGAACCCCTCTCGCCCATCAGGAGTGAGCTTGTTGGAAGTCCATCTTCCTAACACTTGAAAGCAGCTCTGGAGAATCTGTCAATCAAATGTGTTGAATGTTTTACCTGTGACCACATACTTTTATGGGGGAAGGGGATTGGTCAGTTTATAACTTAAATAGTTTGCACTACAGAAAGAACATCATTATTTTATTTTATTTGAAATGATTTATTTCAAGCAATCAAATAACAATAATGCACAAAGTAACACAATCATCAGTTATACATTCATATAAAGATGTATTAAACTTTGGATAATTAGACATTAAGCTAAATATTGCTTGAAAGGTAGTGGAAGGAAGCGTACTTATACAATCCCACCCTTGTTCTACCGTAAGCATTTTATTACATGATTTATCATTATCAGGTTCATAGCTTTTTGTCGGACAGAATTAAGAATCCTGAAGGATCAATTATTGGTCAATTATTGGGCCGTAACACACATTACTTATTATGTAAAAATAAACATAACTATTTTAGAAATCAACATAGAAAATTCAGGTCAGTTATCTAAAATATATGAAGATTCATTAGAAAAACCAGGACTTTGATTAAAAATATCACTATATCAGAAAAAATAGATATAACACTGTTTCAAAAATCTTCATAGCATATGCAGATCAAGTATCAAAAGTTAAAAATATGTGCAAATTACTTTTTAACAAGAAAAAATCATGCATTAATTTTTGGAACAAGTGAAGTCATATAATTAAAGATCAATCATTTTAACCATTTTCAATTATTGATTAAGGTTTTTTGTATGATATTCAAGAACATGTTAAAAAAGGTAGCAGGTCAATTATGTTTTTATCTGACTAAAATAATGGCTGAGTAATGGCCGTTTTCTCAGTAGAAGTCCATGGGAGTTTGGCTTCTTGGAGGCAGCGGTTACTTCCTGTTTGGAATTCCAGGGGGAGGGGTCACTTAGTCCAGTTCTCAGTTCTGATTGAACTGGATTCTTGTCACACTGTAGTTTTTCTGTGTTATAAACGAGAAATTGGGACTTCATCCATACCGGGCTGGGAAACGCGCGGTCAAGCGACCACTTCCAATGAAAAGTCTATGTAGACGAGCGTTTCCGTACATTCGGACTTTGGCATTCAAAACTTTTTTTAATGTCTTTTTTTTGGGCTCTACGTACAAAATGTGCGGCCACTGAACGCACGTCAAAAGTTAAACCTGTTGAACTTTGACCTATCAAGGACTTGTATTTGGTAGTGACGTATGGATGGCGTTGTTTATATTTCACAGAAGTGCCAATCGCTTGAAGATTGATCATGAAGGAGAAAATAAACAATTGCAGTTTGGGCCTGACCAAAATGATATGAGACTACTTGGTTGGAAGAGGCTTGGTGCTTGGTAGTATAAGGGTAGCAACAGTCCAGTGTGAACACTGTCTGCTAAAAGTGTATTCATGAAAGTCAGTTTAGTGCATTCTTGAATGCACATCACATGTCTGATGTATACGTAGCTTGAGAAGAAAAAAAAAAGACTCAAACCTCACCTGTGGCAGACTCTTCAGCAGGCTAACAGAAATGGCCCCAGAACCACATCCTACCTCCAAGACTGTTGCCCCACTTCCACATAGTCTCTGCAGATCTGTGAGCACAACCTCAACCAACTCCTGCACTCCAAAAACAACAGAAGGCTTATGTTCATAGAAGGTCAGCTCGGCAAATGTGTGCAGCCGTTTTTTCCTCTAGCAACCTCAGTTTCAGGTCTTGGTATGAAGACAGGAGGCCTCATCTTGAGGGTCAGGTCTCGGAAGTCCCACTCTCCAATGACATACTGTACTGGCATTCTGCACGTGGACACACGATTATTCTTAGTAACAGACATCAAGTGCATTTAGAGATTCGAAAAAGATGAGCAGACTCTTGAGAAGTACCTAGAGAGACGCTGCGTGCAAAGCTGCCACAGCTGATCCGTTTCCTCTCTGCTAAGAAACTCTTTTAACCTCTGTTGCTCAAGACTTTCTATCTGGGCGAGGATCAGAAATGTATGCTGTCACGTCAAAAGCAGCTACCGGGAAATGACAAAAGGATTCGTGGAATAAACTGAGCAAACAACGACTCACTGTTTTAGCGCCTAGCAGATATGCAATGATGTAGCGGCTAGACAGTTCCGGCTCCGTCACACCTTTCCCCTCAAACTGCTTGGTCCAGAAGTCCACGGCCTGAAGTGCAGTGATGCAACCAGCAGGCAAGGCTGGAGCGCTGCATGCCCGCAGGCCATGGAAACCCCACAACGCCTGCGGCAAAACATATGACATCAGGTTCGAATCAGTCCAGAGGCAGGCGTTGTGCTCTCTGAAGCATGCAGACATTTATGAACACATGGGCCACACTGCTGGTGTGAATGAAACACAAACACACCATAAGAATAATGACGGAAAAAAAGAACAACAGCAAAAAGAACTAATGAAAACATGACGTCTGTTTTAGATCTTTTGATCTATTGTAAAGGTGTCCCCAGTGGTCTTTTAATTATAATTATGCCATTTTTAGGCAAAATTTTTAAAAACTCTGTCATTTTTCTAGGACATAAACTACATTACCAAAAGTATTCAGTTATCTGCCTTGACTCCCATCACATTCCTAACCCATTGAGTTCAATATGATGTCAATCCACCTTTTGGATTTATTACAGCTTCAACTCTTCTGGGAAGGCTGTCCACAAGGTTGAGGAGTGTGTTTTTTAGGAATTTTTGGCCATTCTTCCATAAGTGCGTTGGTGAGGTCACACACTGATGTTGGTGGAGAAGGCCTGACTCTCAGTCTCTGCTCTAATTCATCCCAAAGGTGTTCTATGGGGTTCAGGTCAGGACTCTGTGCAGGCCAGTCAGGTTCATCCACACCAGACTCTGTCATCCATGTCTTCATGGACCTTGCTTTGTGTTCTGGTGCAGAGTCATGTTGGAAGAAGAAGGGTCCGCTCCAAACTGTTCTCACAAGGTTGGGATTATGGAATTGTCCAAAATGCTTTGGTATCCTGAAGCATTCAGAGTTCCTTTCACTGGAACTAAGGGGTCAAGTCCAAGTCCTGAAAAACAAGCCCACACCATAATACCTCCTCCACCAAACTTCACATTTGGTACAGTGCAGTCCCAAAGGAACCGTTCTCCTGGTAACCAAACCCAGACTTGTCCATCAGATTGCCAGATGAAAAAGTGTTATTCATGAGTCCAGAGAAGGCGTTTCCACTGCTCTAGAGTCCAGTAGCGGCGTGCTTTCCACCACTGCATCACACGCTTTGCATTGCACTTGGTGATGTGTAGTTTGTATGCAGCTGCTTGACCATGGAAACTCATTCCATGAAGCTCTCTGCTTTCTGTACCTGGGCTGATCTGAAGGTCACATGAAGTTTGGAGATCTGTAGCAGTGGACTGCAGAAAGTCAGCAACCACTTTTAACCCCTCTCTCTGTCAGTTTAGATGGTCTACCACTTAGTGCCATGTTGTTCTGATAGAGCTGACAGTTGACTGTGGAATATTTAGGAGTGAGGAAATGTCACCACTGGATTTGTTGCACAGGTGACATCCTATGACAGTTCCACACTGGAATTCATTGAACTCCTGAGAGCGGCCCATTCTTTCACACGTGTTTGTATAAACAGTCTGCGTGGCTGAGGGCGTAATTTTATACACCTGTGGCCAGAACAAGTGATTAGGACACCTGATGTGATCATTTGGATGGGTGAGCGAAAACTTTTGGTAATATAGTGTAGTTTCTGCAGAGCGGCAGTAGTTCATTAGAAATTTACCTCTGACTTGTGGGGGGGACGATTAGCATGAGGCAACCCCGCCCCCTTCACCCTCCCTGCTGCCTAGAGTCCAGTGTTTACACTCTCTTCTTCTAGCTTACAGCCCTTCACAACCCCAACCTAACATTACCAGTGCAACAAAAATGGCGAGCAATAGTGGATCTATCCAGCCGTACAGTTCTGACTAGATACCAGATCAGACGAGGAAAAAAAAGAGGTTTATGGTTCTAGTCGTCTATGGAACAGAGCAGGGAAGTTGTGTTGGTCCACAAATCACCATCTTTTTTACAATCCAGACTGGAATTTGTCACGCTGTGTATTGATCAGCCACAAAGCTTCAGAGAGAAAATCCTGTGGACAGACGAGACCAAACTGGAGCTTTTTGGGAACATCAGCTCTGTGATTACATATGCAAAACTGAAACAAAGACATGAGGACCGTCATACTGTGAAGCACGGAGGAGGCTTGGCTATGATATGGGACTTCTTTGCTGCATCTGACTCAGAAACGATGAAATCTCAAGACCATCAAGTCATTTTGAAATCAAATGTTTTGCCTAGAAAGCTTTGTGTCAGTCTACCAACAGGAAAATGTCCCAAAGGCAAGAATGACTAAAGGCCTGTTCACACCGGGACGAATTTCGCCGGCGACATTCGCTGCGTTTAACGCCTCGTGACTAAACAAAGGGCACCAATGTGAGTGTGCACACCGACGCGAAAAAACGCCATGCGTCAAAGCGTCACTTTTTTAAAAACGCCTCGGGTTCGGTTTTTTTTGGTTTGACGCGCCGCGTCGAAAACTATATGACCAATGAGAATGGCGCTTTTGCACACGTGTCTGGAGCTTCTGAAGTTACACTAAAACACAACTTGGGGGCGCTCAAACACAAAACTGCCTTGCTGAGCACACATACCAGCGAAGAAGATGCGTCTACACTGCTGCGAAGAAAGAATGACGGACATTCTAAAATATCCCCGAACCAAGCACCAGTTGGAGCTACTGGTGCTTGAAATATTCATGTTTTCTTTGTTTGATTCTGACAAGCGCGTAAATACTTGCTCTCTTCTTCTGAGTGAAAAGCGACTTTAAGAAGCGTAAAGTTGCGCAGCGCCACCTTGTGTACAGGAGTATTTCTGTTTTACATTAAGCGCCATCTAATGTCAAGGAATGAAATTGCATGTTCGCTCGGCTCATCGTCAGCAAAAATCGCCTGGGTGTGAACACAAAAAACGTGGCGAAAAATGCTGGCGAATAACGCCTGGCGAATATTCGTCCCGGTGTGTACGGGCCTTAAGAGCGAAACTTCAGAGTGTTCTGATGGAAGGAGTTGAAACATGCTGTCAGGAGAAGGAAGCTCTGCTGTGATTCCATTTCTCCACACACCTGCATCAAGGTATTTCTTGTTCATCTCTAAAGAGTTGAGCTTGAAGCTCCTGAGAAACATTTTTTCTTTACAAAGTGAAAGGACCGGGGAGGTCAAAACTTTCTTCCAGTTCCTCCAGTGTTTTTACTCAGTACAAGTGAGTACAAGATCATACCAGAAACAAGTTTGTCTGCATTTTATGCCTCTGTAGCTGCTCACACAAACTAATTTGAGTACACTTACTGGAGTGCATCTCCAAAACATGGCAACTGGTTTGACTTGGATGAAACTGTTCAGAAATTTAGATGGCTCACTGACAAAAATGGAATCTCTTCGTTTGTTTGTGTTGATTTAGAGTAAAAACAAACCCGACTTGATTCGTTAGATCCACTTTAGCTTGGGCATGAAAAAATAAAAATAAAGGTGTGACAGGATGTTGAAGATCCACTCCAATCTTTTGTTTTAATTTAAAAGCGTTCTAAGCGGCCTCATAATTATAATCATGCAATTTCTAGACCCCCCCAAAACAAAACAGAACGGTGTCATTGTCTAGGATAGTTTCTGCAGAGCAGCAGGAGTTTATTAGAAATTCAGATGTGGGTGGTACCTTTGGCACACAGAATATTGTTCAAATTTAAATAATTTTCAAAGGGTCTGATTTTCAGTGCAAATTTGATATTTCATTACAAGCACTGAGGATGGCTTAAACATATGACAAAGAAAGAATAAACAAATGGAAGAAAAAAGCACAAAAAAGAATAGAAATGTCAAATAATTAGATATTTAATTTGTATAGGTTTGAGTTGCTTTCGTGAATAATTTAGCTGTTAAAGGATCATTTAACCCCTTTGCATCTTTGATTATCATCTTCACTCTGATACACACGTTATACTCTGTTACTTACTCTGTTGCAGGACCAGTTTGCTCACAGCTATCAGCCCAAAAAGCAGGCTCCAACTGGTTTTATCCATCCATTTATTACTGCACAATAATAAACAATAAAAGCCTGCGTATCATTAATTTCATCACTAAGCGCACGTGGTCATTTCTGTTGCACCACATTATTAATTCTGGTCTTTGTGTGATCAAAGCATGTTGTGTTTCAGCAGTTACCTTTGTCCCGCCACTCCTCAACCCAATAAAAGCGTGACCTCCTCTGAGCACTCGTCTCCACATGTTCAATAACAACAACAGCGTTCACATCCCCACGTGGCAAGAATCATGCTGCACTAAAATAACACATTAACCATTTACAGTCTATATATACAGTCTATCTATAGTTGACGAAATGATTCTCTATACTAAGTGACTGTAATTTGACTATAAACTGAAGACGTTTTCCTCTGTAGTCCACATGAGAATTGAAAGGAGCTCGGAAAGTACTGTTTCCGCAGGGCTTTACGCAAACACACCAATCCTGGACTGCGCATGACTGACTCTCGCGAAGCGTGCTGCCTTCAAGTGCGTCGGTTAATATGAACTACAACAGCCAGCAGAAATAGAGAGGTGCTTATTAATAGAAAGAATGATTAAAACATTCTACTTAACAATTTCAACGAAAAATAATGTAGAGTTAATAAAAGTAAATAACATTTAACTCTAGTGTTTTAGGACGTCTCAAAAACTAAAATGCCTTGATGATATTAGTGAGTCCATAGTGAGTCCGTGAAAGTGAAAATGAACAATTTTAGAAGTTTTAGTATTTGTCATGCATCAGAGCATCAATATATTGATGTTAAATTTGCATTAAATTCCTCTGAGACTCATTGTGAAGCGTACAGGGCTTTTTGGGTAATACTTTTAAGGAAGCCGTTGTATTATCCCTCATTTTCCAATAGGTGGCGACAAATCTTCTGTCAGCCGATCACCAACGTCCAACTGCTCTACAGAAGAAGAGAAGCGACTTGTGTTGTTGACTGCTGAGGGTTTTCACATGCTGTTTAAACAGTTTAAGACGCGTCCAACAACAATATCTCTAAACGCACCGATAATACTATATTTTATTCGGTGATCAATATTAGGACTGTTGGACGCTGTAGAAATGTCGCCACTATTTTTTCCTTAGGCGCAAAAGCGTGGAGCTAGCTAGCTAGCTAGCTTCGTTTAGCTGAAGCAGGAAAGGAAGAAACGACATCGTCCGTTTCTTCTGTCGGTATCTCTGACTCTAATTTTTAGCCTCTGTGTTTGAAGTTCGTCACAGGCATGGTCAATCGGATAGAGTGTATATTCTTTAGTGAGTTTCACCCCACACTGGGTCCAAAGATAACATATCAGGTGAGTGCTAGTCTGAAGTTGTGATCATGATCCGTAAGCAGACTAGAATAGTAACTTAGTCTTTAATGTTTACCTTAGTAGAACGGCCACAACAATGCCTCTATTATGCAGTACCGCATTATGCTGTGCCCTATTTTGTCCTAACACAAGAAAGTAAGAAAACTTGTTTTTCCTTTTGTTATTTTTCGCTTCCTTTTTGCACATAATGTTTCTTTTAATAACAATCAATGTCAGTACATTTCACTTTAACTTGACGCCCCACTTGTTAAAATTGCACTTTTTTTTCCTTTTTATATGATTATTATTATATCTCTCACATGGATTCAATGTGTCATGTGTTGTATCATTAAGATTTATGATCAACAGTAATTATAATAGCATCACCTACATGTGTTCGAAGAATGTATAGAAATGGATATTTACTTTCAATATTTTATTTTCCAGTCAAATAATTACTAATCCTCTTAAGTTTGATATATCTATGTGTAAATGTATCACTCTTGTTTGCCTTGCCCTGTTTTCATTGCTTGAAATAAATCCATACCTAATTCTAAAGGTCTATTAAATGAAACCGTAAAAGTGCAGTATTTTAACAGAAGTACAGATGAATACGAGAGTAGCTCCCTTTAAAAAAATCATATTTAATTTAAATAAATAAGTTGAATCTTCTTTATATGTTATATTGAACTGAGAAATGACATAAAAATATGAGTTGATTCTATATTTTTCTTTGTCAGGTCCCAGAAGAATACATCTCAAGAGAGCTGTTTGACACGGTTCAGGTTTATATCATCACCAAGCCAGAGCTGCAAAACAAACTAATAACAGTGTATGTGTTCCAAAGTTCTCTCTCTGATAGGAACTTCTATTTAGTGATTTGACAGAGTCATGCTTTCTAAATAAAGCTGCTCTTTCTCTTTAGTAACTTTGACCCTGCTTTTGTTTATGTCTACAGCACGGCCATGGAGAAAAAGTTAATCGGTTGTCCTGTATGCATCGAACACAAAAAGTACCGTCGAAACGCCCTCCTCTTTAACCTCGGCCTCGTTTGCGATGCCAAAACTGATACTTGTGCCCTTGAGCCAATTGTCAAGAAGCTGTCTGGGTACCTCACAACCTTAGAGGTAATGTTTAGCACATTTACTTTGTCTGATCCTGTCTGTTTTTCAAATCAGTATATCTGAATGTGTTGTTGTTTTTTTTGTTCTCTTCCGTTGCAGCTGGAGAGTGGGTTTATTTCTAATGAGGAGAGCAAACAGAAGCTTCTACCAATCATGTCAACCTTGTTAGATGAACTCAATGCAACAGGAGCCTGCACTTTACCTATTGGTATTATTTAGTCTTTGTGTGTGTTGTGGATATTACATACATTTTTAAAACCACAATTTTACAGATCAAGAAAAGGATCAAAAGTTACTTAAGTGTTCAATTTTTGCATATAATGTCACCAACTTCATCCAAATTTGGCCAAGTATTCTAAGTTTAGTTTTGGTTAGGATTAAACCAAACCATTTGTTTCACCTTTAAACTAAATTGTTGGGAAAGTAAACCAGTAATATTGCATTGGAAGTGTCAAACCCTCGTGTTGTACTAAATGTAATATACTTATTATTGTTTTATTACATTACACTAAGCTTAGCATAAGCAAACTGAATTTTTTTTAAACTTTGTTACTCGCTCATTAGCACATCCAAAAAGGATCTTTCCAACTATTCTTTTGTAATTTTTTTGTGTTTGTGTTGTAAAACACAAATCATATATCGAACCAAAGCAAAACTATGGTTTGAACCAAATCATGGGGAATATGAATTGTTGCACCCCAATGTTAATGTCACTAAAATTTGAATCCATTTTTCTTACATTTTTGAACTTAGAAGTTCTAAAGGATTGTACTAGTCTGCCTTTGCGCCGCTGCCAAAAGTCAGGGTAATTACTGGGTTTTTGTCTAAATTGCAGTAGAATCTTCATCTTATAAACTCACTCCATTAAAAATTGGGCTTTTGGGGTCTTTAGCGTGTTCTTGTAGCATTGTTCTCATGTTGAAGGACATATAAACAAATGAGTAATTTTCAAAATTCAAATCATTGTGAATTAGGGGCAGATGGAAAAAAAAGTCGTTTAAAGGTTGTAGGTGTGAAGCTGCTACAGTAAGCCGTGGACAAGCTGGCATCTGGCTCAAAGGTTTACGGCTGTACAGCTTCAATATTAATGTTAGGTTGGGGGTGTGAGGGGCTGTAAGCTAGCGGGAGAGAATGAAAACAAAGGGATGATGGGAAGTCAGCACAGGCTTACTCCCTTTCCAACAGTCCCGCCCACAACTCTGAGGCAATTTTCTCATGAACTCCTGCTGCTCTGCAGAAATGATGTCCCAGTGAACAACACACGTTTTTAGATTTAGCCTAAAAACAACAAAATCCTATGTAAAAGACCACTGGGAAAACTTTTAAAACAGATCGAAAGATGATTGCAGTGGGACTTTCAAATAGATTGGATTCAGCAGGGATGCAACGATACACTTTCTTCAAGATTTGCTTCAGACCTTGAATTTTGGATCTTGGTTTGTTTCAGGTTTATTTGAGACGAAACAACAACAACAAAAAAAACTTGTGAAACCTCTTTTTTTTATTTAATTGCCTAGTAAGCAAGGGAAAGTGAGGAAAAACCTTGAATTGATGTAATGTACTAAAGAAATAAATGATAAATTTTTCTTAAGCTTAGCAAAAAAGAACAACACACGTTTGACACTTTGAACCTAAACTGAATGGCATGCAGTAGAGATGCTGCGATTCACTCTACATACAGTTCAGTTTGGTTTGGAATTGGGGTTTCCCTGGTATTCATATTAATTACCGTTTGTCCAAATTTTAATATCTTTTTTGCCTCAGTAATACAATAATCACTGAGCCCGCCAACAGGGTTTGGACCCGTCCTAATGAAGTTGCAAGTTCATGTTTGCCAGTAAGTTAAAATAAAAAGCGTTTACTGTCACATCCACAGGGTTGTTTAGGTTTAGTTTGGTTAGAAATACCTGCATTTGGTGAAGATATTAAGACACGTGAGAAAGATTAGATATACTTTACAGATAACAATCATTAGCATTGGCTAACTTTGCGGGATTGGACTCCTGACCTGCCTCTGCTTCATCTGCTCAGACTCAGAGGACAGATGTGTCGACTGGCAGCCACAGTGTTTACAGCAGGTTCCAACTCGTGTCTTTTCCTTTATTCGTTCTAGATGACTCCAACACAATCCACTTAAAGCTGATCCCGCTGCGGAAGGACCCCCATATTGTTCAGGAGTATGACGTGCCGGTCTTTGCTCAGTGCAAAGAACATTTTATTAAATCCCAGTGGGATCTCACCACTCAACAGGTATTGCCTTGTTATCAGAAACGCACAGCTACTTGTTGGAAGAAGTTCTGTGATAAAATGAATGCCAGATTTCCTAGAATAGAAGATAAGCTTGCATAAAAGAAATTACTCGATTTTTAATTCAGCCCCCTCGTTCAGGAGAAGAGCATCTGTGTATTTATTATGGGGTTGTTGCTGCTACATAACATTTATAGGGAGCAGTAAAGTCGTTTTAGTTACTGTAATTGAGGTCATAAAGCGTTCCAACTGACAGCCTGTTGTGTTTTCTGCAGATCCTGCCCTACATTGATGGTTTTAGACACATCCAAAAGATTTCCGCTGAAGCAGATGTGGAATTAAATCTGGTTCGCATCGCGGTTCAGAATCTGCTGTAAGAATATGTGTAAATATCTAAAGAAATACAGGGTAGCTATGTAAACAAAAATCAACTTCTTTGCTTGTCACATATACTATTCCCGCCAGGTACTATGGAGTTGTGACTTTGGTGTCAATCTTCCAGGTACAAAGTTAATCGCATTGTCAATACAGCACTTATGCTTGTTAATATAGGTTAAAACCTAGACGTTTAAATATATATTTATCATGTCAGTTAATCTAGTTTGACTTTTCCTTTGCTCTAGTACTCTAATGTTTACTGCACGACCCCCAAAGTCCAGAGCCTCATCGACGACAAGCCCATTCAGGAAGAGTGTCTCAATTATGTTTCCAAACAAGGTAAGGAGGAAATCCTGTCTAAATATGATTTTTGTCTCTGTATTTGCTGCTACTCTTTTTTTTCTTCTTGTGTCAACCTTTAGGTCATAAGCGAGCCAGCCTGAGAGACGTGTTCCAGCTGTACTGCGGTTTGAGCCCAGGAACCACGGTGCGGGATCTTTGCTCCCGCTACTCACAGCAGCTTCAAAGGGTGGATGAAAGGTCATGGTCATGGCACACTTTATCAGTTCCTGAAAAAAAAAAAAAAAAAAAAAGCAAAACACTCTTGTGGAATATCAAGCCAAAGTTCAACATGTGTGTGTTTTTTTCCCCCTCCAGAAGGTTGATCCAGTTTGGCCTAATGAAGTCTCTCATTCGACGGCTGCAGAAATACCCCGTGAAGGTGATCCGTGACGAGAGAAGCAGACCTCCTAGACTCTACACTGGCTGTCATAGTTATGATGAGATCTGCTGTAAAACAGGCAGGTTTTGTGGCCTTGTTTGATTGAAATGAGCCAAAGACTGCTTTAAAGTACAATTAACATGTCTCCTCTGTGCTGATTGGACAGGCATTAGCTATCAAGAGCTGGATGAACGTCTGGAAAATGACCCCAACATTGTTATCTGTTGGAAGTGATGTTACACAAAGTCCTCACATGGATAAATAACATGGACGTGTCAACCGAAGATGCCTGGAGTGCGAAAAACAATTCTCACATTTTCCACTGCATCAGCTGGAAACAGGTGGAAAACTGTGATCAGTTTATAAAGATGATATTTGGTTGTTGGAGTCATTTCTTTCAATTATTTCTAACATAAAATAAAAAATAAAAAAACATTGCTTCTGGCAGTATGATTAATACACGCAGAACAATTTCTAAATAAGAGGGAGCAGAAGGAAACAAACGTTCATTACCTGCCCTTTTAATTAGCACTGAAATAGAAACTCAGTGATTTATTTAGCTGTTAATTTACAGTATAAATGTAACTATTAGTAGTCAGAAAGAAATTG
Source organism: Oryzias latipes (assembly GCF_053564925.1). Taxonomy (NCBI): domain Eukaryota; kingdom Metazoa; phylum Chordata; class Actinopteri; order Beloniformes; family Adrianichthyidae; genus Oryzias; species Oryzias latipes. Next base: position 9,788,381 of record NC_136241.1, on the reverse strand, counting down.
AGGTTTTAGGATGTAGTTTTCAAACCTTTAAAATGATAATACTACAGTTTTAGAGAGCTTTATCCCCCACACAGTTGTTTTGTGTGGTGTCATGGCAACAGATGCAGAAATTAACTAAGATCTAGAAAAAATACAGCAGATTTGGTCTCATGTCACATTTTCAAACACTAGTATAAATCATATGGTGGTAAACACCCAGCACAAGACATGAAAAGATGTTGGAAATTGCAATAAATAAATACAGTTTTCAGCAGAAACGAGATGAAATGCCAAAGAAAAGGACTCTGGAAGCAGGAATTTAAGGCTGATCATTGGTAAAGACATGCTTACTGTGATGAAACTAAATTAACAAGACTAAAAAATAACTTCAATAACATTAAAAAAAAATTTGCATACGTTTCCCGCACTAAAAATTAAAAAAAGAGAGAGAGACAGAAATAGCATCACAAAAAAACGAGATTTGAGTTGATATCTCCAGACATGTAAAATATTTAAGGTTGGATTTTATAGTTCTTCAATAACAAACATTAACTATGATAAAACAGACCCCTATCTGAAGCCCTGACACAAACGTTTTACTTTTATTAACGAGGTCTTGAGGGTTATTTTAAAACAGAGTTTGACTGTTGCTGAAAGAAAGTGTGCGACTTAATTTCAAATAATAGAAAAAATAGCTAGACAAACAAGCCATAACTTTAGCCACAAGCCACACGTGATGGTTAAAAGCATCTACAGGCCTTTATGAAACATGTGAGTAAAGGGAAGCAGATTAAAGTATATAAATAACGCAACTGTTGCTGCTTCGTGTTGAGCAAACGCAGACAGACAGACAGACGGAGGGACAAAACATCAAACTGATCGCTGATGTGATTGGCTTACTCACCGTGTCGTCATCGCGCATTCCGTCGCCTAGCAACTCAGCACCCAATCAAATCAGACCTGTCGTAAAGCGAGGACACATTGCCCCTCAGCGGCAACAAATCAAAACTGCACTCTGTGCTTGCGCTGAGTTTGCAGTCACCTAGGTAACCAAAAGAGAAAAGTTCGTGGACGGACGGGTTTTAGACTAATCCGACTGAAAGAATAGACTTTTTACAACACACGTTAAGGTCATAAAGGACACAAAATGGAAACGACTGGTATTCTGTATGTTGAAGCAGAGGCGTTTGTGAAAAGTCTGGAAACGTTTAGTGTCAAAGAGGTGGGCTCTTTAAGGTAAGAAGATATAAACAAACGATAACTACCAGGACTTAAGTGTTTGTGTGTTTTAGCGGAAACTAGGACGGATGCAGAGTAAACGTCAGAGGCAAATGTCCAATTGATGCAATCCTAACATGACACCTGCGACTTATTTAAAAGAACAATGTTTAAAAGCTCATCTCATTACAAACACTTTCTCTCTTGAATGAGACATTTCAGAATCTCTTTACTCCACTGTTGCTCCTTTTGTATAGATGAGAATACATTATTCCTGATGATATGAAAATGGCCTTTGACATCCAAAAAGATTAATGAAACATGTGATTTGTGTCTTAAACGTTATATTTTTCATATTTGCTAATTAAATACTTTTGATTTAGCTTAAGAATATTTGTAAGATGGGTTACATTAAAGGTCAAAATTTACATAAGCCCAACTGATAAATGTGCTAAAACCTCAGAGATCTATTTTTAACTTGTGGCCTGTGAGATGAGTTCGGCTTGTTTAGTTCACAGCTTGTTTACTAAATGACATTTCTCTTTCCCAGATGGTTCACACAACACGAGTACATTCAAAAGTTGAACATGCAGGCAGTGCTGGATGCATCAGTCATGCATGATGAGACGGTCAAGGAGCTGTTGGTTTCCTTTGGAAAGGTGAAAGTCGATGACAACAATTACCCCCCCCTGGTCTTTCGGAAAAGCCCTATGTTGTTTGAAAAGGCTCTTAGGAACATGTGACTAACGTCAGCATCATTCTCTTTGAAGATACCGGTTCTGATCCATGAGCTGATCCTCATAGAGGTGTGGAAGCACAAAGTGTTCACTATTTTGTGCCAGCTGCAGGACTTTAATCCAAAGAATTCATTTCAACTTTACATGGTGGTACGTATACAGTTATGATGATTAACTTATGATTTTTAATTAAACATTTAATTAACATCTTTTTTTTTTTAGATCTACCATGAATCCACCGTCATAAACCTGCTTCAGACAATATTGTTTCATAAGGTCAGTAAGAAATCAAAACAATAACAGCCTTAAATGACAGGTTGGATGTTTTCATTCTTTTTGAATTATTGTGTACTGTAGGATTCCTGTGAGGCAGCTGGTGACAGTCTTGTAGATTTGGTGGATTACTGCCACCGAAAGCTCACCTTGCTGGCCAGTAAAGACACCAGGGGCGACGCCACCAGCTGTAATAAACACGAGAATGTATCTTCTATTGAGGTACATCGGAGAAACATGGCAGACTGGTTTCTCGTTGAGTGACTGGTGAAGGCTGGACATAAACACGTTTGTGTTGTTGAAGGAGCTGAAGGAGTTGAGTGCTTCATTGGAGTTTGGCATCTCCCTGGCAGCTGTATCTGTGCTGTGTCACATTACAGGTCACACTAACAAGTATGTAACATTTCTACAGTCCAAATATTTTACTAATCAAACATTTGCTCGACTCTAGACCCAGTTTTATCTCCTGACTCTCACTTTGGGTCACTTGTTCGTTCTTGTTTTTATCATCTAAAAAACAAACTGAGTCCAATTATGTCGCGTTCTGAGACTGAGATGCTCATCCGCGCATCGTCCTGATTACTGCAACTCCGTCTTCACATGTTTAAGCAAAAAATCTCTAGAACGGCTCCAGGTTGTCCAAGTATTCGCGCGTCACCCCGTTTTTAATCCAGCTGCACTGTCTCCCCATCCGTTTCAAAGTGCATTTTAAAATCCTGGTTTTAACATAAGGAGCTCCTAACAACCAAGCAGCGGTCTATGTAAAAGACCTTGTGTGACCAGGGTCTGCTGGTTGTTAAGAAAACCCGGTTAAAGAGCCTTTGCAGCAGTGGCTCCACCACTCTGGAACTCCCTTCCTTCCCTGCACTCTGGAAAGGTGCTACATATATAAAGTTTATTATTATTAAGTAAAAACCGGTAAATGAATGATAGAATGAATTTCTGTTGCAGCAAGAACAAGTATGAGTACAACATACATGAGGAGAATAGTGAAGGCAATAAGAAACCTAACATGCACATCTGCACAGAGGAGTTTTGCAGGGGGGGGCATTGCTCATTTTTGGGGGTACAGTTATCACACGTTTGGATATTTTCAAATGTATATAATTTGACTCTCACAGTACAAACTCAAACTTTGCTCAAACCTTTGATTGAAATAAGTGAATAAAATCATGAAAAGGAAAATTCATCAAACATCACTGAGATCTAATCAAATTGTGATGAACTTTCCACATGGGAAACAGTTTGCAGCATCACTTTAGTATCATGAACTTGAGAAACTGCGTTTCTTTCCACAACTGATTAAGATTGATATTCAAGATTGTCCAATATTTGTGTGCATTGATTTTACTCCTCCGTGTTTAAAACGCCTTCTATGTCTAGCTGCAGCCAGACTCCCCTAAAGGATGATGCTCCCACCACTTTGCTTCATGATGGGCACAGTGTTTTTGTGTTGATGTGCAGCACCCATAACGTCCAATGCAAAAAATAGTGGGTCTTATAAGACAAAATAAGCGTGTCCACTTCACAATGCTGTTTTATTTAATCAAATGTATAACTTATATTTGCAGAAAATGCCATAAATGTTTAAAAATGGTAGCCATGGGTTTTTTTATGAAAATGTTTTGTTATTTGGTCTTATTTAATCCATACATAGTTGATTTAAAATGTAATGAAAAGGGTCAGTTATATTTGATAGAAAAACGTCTGATTAACGATGGGATGCATGCTTCACCTTAAGAAGTGCAGTCAAACTGAACTGATCTTCTTTCCTGTCACAGTCTCAGCGTGATGAATCGTATGCTGTGCACACACAACATGCCTTGTGTCCTAGTTCAGCTGATTGTTTCCTGCCCCTGGAGCTGCCAGAGACAAGGTTATCACACACTCTGAATCTTACACATTCTTAACTTACCAGAATTAGAAAAATAGCTTTTTTTGTCAAGCAGCACTTTCTCTCTGTTAAACATAAGGTTTGAGGTTTTCCTGTTTGGATGACTCTGTGTTTTTGTGTTTCCTGAATATTACACAAAGCACTTTCTATCATTTGTTTCACAAGAACACTGCAAGATGAGAAATTCCCCTGTTTTCAAGTCTTGTAATACTATTAAAGGTATGGAAATGTATTTTGCCCTGCGACGGTCTGGCACCCTGTCCAGGGTGTACCCCGCCTTTGCCCTGCAGTAGCTGGGATAGACTCTAGCAACCCCATGACCCTGCAAAACCAAAGGTTTAAGCTTTGTTGTAACAAAAAAATTGCACCTGAAAACATGCAAATTGAAGAGACTAGTTCCTGTGACCCTTTGGTATGAACAATTTGACTTTTATGACTTTTTTATCAGTCTTTCTACAAGACGGTGGAAAACGGAAAACAATATTTGCACATCATCAGCATAAATGTAGGTGCTACACTCAGATTAGCATTTTATCTAAAGTGTGCTTCCCTTCTACAGGTGAGGTCCTAAAGTACATTGATGGCAGCTGGCAGAAGATTCCCGATGAAGACTATTTCAAGATGACTAAACTTGACGGTCAGGTTTGGATTTCCCTTTACAATCTGCTCCTGAATGAAGAATCCCTAAGAATGTTCGACTTTAACAGTTTCAACAGGGATCAGCTCTCTAAGGTAAAGAGTCAGTCAAATACAGAAACTTCTTACAAACTGACAGTACTACCTTTAGTGTGTACGTCTTAAATCAATAACTGGTCCATAAATCCTCATGGGTTTTGAGACGGTATAAGTGATTTTTAGGAAATGCTGGCAAATGACTGTCTTGTAATGTCCCATCTGATTCACTTCCTTGTTAGACCACAGATTCCCAGTTGTTGTTTGTACAAAGGGGCTTCCTCCTATTATAAGTTCACTTTCCTCTTCCTGTTGTATTTCAGACGGATTATTTTTACAATCATATTTACATGCATTCTCTCCCATAACATTGCCTCTTCTGCTTGCTCTGTTGTTCCTGTGCCACAGCTCAGGACCTTCTTAACGGATGTACTGATAGATCAGATGCCAATTCTGGTGGAACTTCAGCGTTTCTTGACTCACCTTGCTTGTACGGAGCCAGCCCCTCCAAAGAAACAGCTTCTCCTGGAGCTGGTACAGTCCCTCTTTTAGCTGTGCACCAATGCTTGTCTTACAGTGTGTGTTAACTCTTGGTGCTCTTCATGCGTAGATTCCGAAAATATGGATGCACATTGTTGAAACCCACTCTGGAAAGTGGAAGGCAATAGCTAAATATCAGGCCAAAGAAACATTCAATCCTTCAGAGAGTGACTTGGCACAATTGGCAAAGAGGTAAAAAACACCAACTTGAGACAACGGTAAAGGTAGATTCAAAGCCAACAAAGACTCTTTTGTTTCCTCTAGGTTAGGTCAAATATATAACTGGGATGTGATGGAGAATTTTCATCAGGAAAAGACGAAGTGTGGATCCTGTGGGAAAGAGGCTTCGAAGCGATGCTCTCGATGTCAGACAGAGTGGTACTGCCACAGGTAAAGCAGGATTCTTCACTCATTCAACACCTTACCAAGACAGCCATCTGGTGCATCGTTGGCTAAAGTGTAACAATCTGACAATAGATCAAAGCGATGGATGAACCCTGTAGTCACGACACCAAAATGTTCTTTAAATCGATAAAGTTGGGTCATTTTATCAACAAGCCACCTAGTGGTTACCTGGTGAAGTGTTCTGGCTCCAGTTACTTTGGTTTTCAAATGGCACAGAAGGCAGTAAATTAGTTGTCTTTTTGGTATTCTATTACTGGAACTGCAGAGGTTTGTGCTTTTCACTACAGCACATCGTTCTGCAGCTTTAAAAATAAGTTTAGGTATAAAACAAATAAATGAATCCCTCTGACAGTGTCTTAAACCTTTAATCATCATTTTGGTATAGCAGACGAGGCCTCCTGATATAGTGTAATGTCAGCAGTGGGCAGGAAAGTACAGCTATTTTACTAATCACCTCAGTTTAAAAATCTATACATAAATGACAAAATGTACCCAAAAACCTATTATTTATTCAAAGTATTAGCCTTTCCTAAAGCCAAAGAACCCCAAGAGTTGTAGACCCCTGATGTGGGGAATAGGGGGATGGAAAGATGAAATTTGAACACGTTACTTTTGCTGTCTTGTGGTAGAGACTTTTTCTGCTTAATTCTACCAAATTTATAAACAACATGATACAAATTTGCCAGTGTTGGTGTTATTCTAAACTATCTCAACTATAGCTTGGCAGTAGTGTGAAGGCTCTTGCCTAAGGACCCACACCGGATGAAGCTCATCACACCCCTTGGGAAACAAACTCTGGCTTCCCATGTGCCAGTCCTGCACTTAACCAATTCCAGCTACTATCGCTATTTTTGTCGTTGAATAGAAATGTAAATAAAAAAAAATTAACTTACATTTTTCAAAAGTGACCCATGAGCTTGTTTTGTTGTTGTTTTTTACAGAAAATGTCAGGTTCAGCACTGGCCAAAGCACAAGAAGGCCTGCCAGCTCATGGAAAGATCAACAACATCCTGAAGGACCAGCTCACAAGCAGCAGAGGCAGAGCTGTAGTGTTTAGACCTGTTTGAGAAAACAAAAAGTTGTAATATTCTGAAATGTACATTCTGAGTATCTTGTAATACTTTTAATGGAGAACATGCTGTTAACATGTCTACCTATTGTTTTGTTTGGGATTAAAGGCATTGTTCTATGACATTTTCGAAGATTCTTTCATTTGAAATGTGCTGTACTTTTTGAAGTTTGGATGTGACTGGTTGGACAAAACAATTACTAAATCTGCATCTTCATGCAGCCTTTGGTCCAGTCTGCAGCGTGCATGGCTCCCTTTGCAGTGCAGGTTGAGTTGCTTGTCTTTAGCTGCTGTGGCTCTGAGGTTTGTCTCCTCTCTGTGTTCATTGTTGTGGTCGGACTTTAGCCTCTTTTTTAACAACCAGCAAAGCAAAGGCAGGAAACGTTTCTCTCAAATGGTCTGCACACGCGAAGGAAAAGCTCTACAGCATCTATTCGACAATTCCACGCTCAGAAACACCCCCCGACATGAAGACATTCCGGATGTCTGCGCGCCCCGGTCTCATCTTTCACTCCTTCTCTTGACTCTCCGCTTCCTCCCTCTGTAGTTTGACGGAGCTGCAGAGTCTCCGTCACTCTTCGGATGTTGCCGTCAGCTGTCGTGTTTGCTCTGGAGAACTAAGGCTGCGGATGATGATGATGATGATCGGTGGTTTCCAGAAGCGTGGCCCCGGCTGCACGCCTCCGGTGCCCGCGGAGGAGCAGATGTTCTGACGGAAGAGGCTCCGACACGAAGCAAGCGGCGGCCACGGGGCGGATTTTCACGCTCTTTCTCTTTCTTTCTGTGAGTTCAACTTTGAATTTCACGCGACAAAGTTCCAGTAAAGTAACTTCTGTGGACTTGTAAACTCATTCTTTTTCCCTTTCATTTACACGCGGATTCTTATTCGGTTTTGCAGTGTTTTCAGCAAAGACAATAAAGAGATTCATAAAAAGGATACATAAAGATGTTAAATTCATTCAAAATAGTGTGTAGGGTCAGCCTGTTTTTTTTCCATTTAACAAACTAAAACAACTTGCAGTTTTATATTTTACGGCCAATTCAATGTAATTTCTAATAACAACTTCACATACAGCTTGATGAAATTCTCATTTTTTCTTTTCATCCTAAAACAATTTTAAGTTATTTAAGTTTTCACTTAGTAGTGAAAGTGGGACTTTCACTAACACAGTTAATCATTTCCACATGAAAAACTCAACCGAAAACGGATTTTTTGCTTGAAAACGTTGTACAGGAAACGTTTTTCGTGTGACACGTTAATATTGAAATATTTTGAAGAAATTATTTTAAATGAGCAAAAATAAAAATAAATAAATGAAAACCCTGCCTATTGGCTAAAAAGTATGACAGAGTTTTAGGGCCACCAAAAATATATATGTAAAAAGAAAAGAAAAAATATATATATATATAGTAAATTGGCCCTAAAACTCTGTCGTAAAGAAAAACAGCCTTAGAATTCTTATTTTGAGAAGAAAAAAAATTTAAGTCACTAAAATAGATTTTCTCAATTTAAAATTATTTTGGCTATTGAAAAACTTTCTTAAAAAGATTATTTTTCTTGCAAGACAGAAATAATGAGAAATCTTCTTTAAACAAGGTCTGTTCATGCAGCACTTCACTTTACATGAAATCTTATATCATAATCTCGAAAGAAGAACTTCCACAAGCATTCGAAAAGGGAAAGATAAGCAGAAAAGCTAAATGTTCGATAGAAATACTTCAAAACTTAATGTTATGCAGCTCAGTAATTCATATTTTTTGCAAGTTCTCAGAAAATAATTTACCTAATTGTAAAACCATGTAGATCAAAGTGACAAAAAACTAGTATAATGAGTGGAAATGAGTCATTTTTGAACAAAATGTGAACGGCATAAGAATCTGATCTTAGTACATGTTTGCCCATCTTAATAAATCCTCGTAAAATCTAAAACTAGCATGTATGCCTAGAGCATAAATCTAAATTTTTGTTTTCTAAATAATGACAACAAATTGCAGTCTAAATTGTCAAATTTTATTGAACTTTAAAATAACATCATTAAAACTGAACCAAAAATGACATTGCAGTTTGAGTTTTTCTGAGTCTTATATCAAGTTTTTCTATTGTCAAGAGTGTGGAGCGACAGTATGGAAGCCTACTGCTTCAATATAAGTTTTGCTTATTTCTTGATCGTAGCTCAATGAGTTGAAAAATTCTTGATTTTGAGAAAAGCTTGTACATGTGTGGAGCAGAGATAAATAAAAACAACTTAAAATCTGATCAAATATCTGGAATGTCTAAAAACAAGGTTTTCAATCTTTGCAAGTATGAAATAGTTTGCAGTGTAGTGTTTACAGAAGATGGATGGATCAATTCATTTTCAAATTTTATCAGCAATCCTGCAAATTTGGTTTAAAAAATGTAAACACAGTAGAGAAACCTTGTGAACTGGATGTTCGCGCACATATTACTTTAAAACCCTAACCCTTTTAGTTACAGAGTAAAGGATCGTGTTTCACACACAAATAGAGAAGTGTTGGATTCTCAACAACAAATTTCAAGTCTTTCTGCCTTCATTCGACTACATGAATGTGTCTTTTTGATCTGCCAGCGACAATGGAGGAACCCTGACTTTGACACTGAGCAACACAATGTCTTGGGGGGAGTTCATTGAGCTCCGTGACCTGAGGTCGAGAGAGCAGCTGGAGCTGACGGGCACGCGGTCACCGTGCTCACCTCCACGCCTGGAGAGGACGAATGCCTTAAGGATCAGTCCGGGGAGGGTCCCGGACCTGCTGAGCCGAGTGGGCATCATCAGGGTCCTGAGCAGCGCCCATGACCCCCGGATCCCCGAGGAGAAAGGAGAAGGACACAACTTCCAACCCTGCAGCCACGCTCAGCCCACGTGGTGTGACCTGTGTGGAGACTTCATCTGGGGCCTCTACAAGCAGAGTCTGCAGTGTGTCAGTGAGTTGGCCTCTGGGACATTTGTGTGTCTGTGTACGAGCAAACGTTAGAATTGAATCGGTTAGTTCAAAAGGGGCCCAAGTCCAAGAGGTTTGTTTTTCCAGGAAAGGATTTTAATTGCATAGCTTAAAGGGAGGCTACACCAAGTGATTAAAACTTTACCCAGATTTAGCACCAGTTCATAGCTTACAAACGCTATAATATGAAGCACCTCATTTTTAGAATTTCCGAGGACTAGCAAACTAAAGTATCTGGACTTGGGCCCTTCTTGAATTAAACAGGGGCGCTGCCATATTGGATAACTAGTCCTGCCATCTATGGGATAAAGCTAAACCCATGCAAGAGAGGCCCAAGTCCAGGAATTTTGCACTTGATGCATTTTAAATGTTAAGCATTGTAAATATATTACAACGGACTTGGGAATTTTTTGCACATAATCAGATAGCTTTTCCCTTCAAGACCATAGATCATATAATATCTCTATTTTGAAAAATCATCTTTTGAACTAACCGATTCAATTGCCAAAGTTGTCTTTGGAATTTGGAAGGACTCTAAAGTTTTCCCCAAATAATAATCAAAATTATCTTCAGACCTAATATCACCCTAGTTTCTGAAAGTAAACTCATCATTGTTCTGGAGCTACTTGCTGCTCAATCCAGGTCAAGGTCTTTAAAGACCCACTCCAATCAAAACTGTGTTTTGGGGTGTTCTTGATGCATTTTTCCCACAATGGGGGACATATAAACTACATTTCTGAGTACTTCTTTATTCAAATTGTTGTGAATCAGGAGCAGACAAAAAGATGCCATTTGAAAGGGGGGGCTAAAGTCTCCCTTCTCCGCCACATTCTTATGCCTCCACTTGCAGACAAACAGATACACTAACGTCTTAATTTTCCTCATCCGAGCTGCCATCTGGCTCAACACTGTACGGCTGGATAGCTCTGATTTTGCTCGCCATTTTTGTTGCACTGGTATGTTAGGTTGTGAGGTGTAATAAGCTAGCAGAGGAGAGTGTAAATAAAGATAGAATGGGATATCAGCGGAAGGTTACTTCCGCGCCAACAGTGCTGCCCACAACTAAGAGGGGAAATTTCTGATGAAATACTGCCGCTCTGCAGAAACTATGTCCTAGAAAAACGACAGTTTTTATTTTATTTTGGCTAAAAACGGCATAATCAGAATTAAAAGACCATTGGGAACACTTTTACAATAGATAAAATCACATTTGGAGTTGAACTGTCAACCTGAACAACTGGGGTTTGGTTAGCTCACTTGGCTGGATGCAGGACGGTCACAGGGTTTGCCTCCCGGGGCGTGCAATGATCTAAAATCCAGTGTGGGTCATTAGGCAAGACCCTTCACGCTGCTGCCTATCTGGGTCTCTCTGTGCCTTAAAAACCCAGGTTTGTGTAATGAAGGGCATCCAGCATAAAAAAACCCTTCCAAACCACCTGTGCGAATTGTGGCAACCCCTGATGGGATGTGCCAAACGATGAACAACAACAACTTTAAACCTGAACAACTGCTAGTAATGCTTTTAATTTTTGCAACATGGCAAAAATGTAGATGATATAGCAACTGTTTAAGTGGTTTTATGGTTTGTGCCTCAGTTTAGGTCCTAATTGCAGACCTGCAACCACACATAAAGAATCACAATAATGTTTTTTTTAAGATTAGAATCACAATAATCTTAGGGGAGCTGGTTTAGCTCGTGCTGGTTTGCGGCGCCTTCCATCCGTGGAACCAGGGTTCGACTCCGGGCTGCTCCCTGTTCCCTTCTCTACCTCTGTGCCAGCCCCACGCCCAGTTGCTTTGAGAGGGTTGCGTCAGGAAGGGCATCCGGCATAAAACATTGCCAAGTTTACCATGCGACTCATTCGCTGTGGCGACCCCTGATGGGAAAAGCCAAAAGGGAAAACACACAAAAACAAAACAATCACAATAATCTTAAAGTCCTACTCCAGTCAACTAATGATCTATTGTAAAAGCGTTTCCAGTGTTTTTTTTTACATTATGATTATGCCGTTTTTAGCCTAAATCAAAAAAACCTGTGTCATTTTCTAGGCTGTAGTTTCTGCAGATATTCACCTTAGTTGTTCACAAGACTCTTGGCGTGTAGTAAGCCTGTCCTTATTTCCCATCATCCCATTGTTTACACTCTCTTCTGCTAACTTACAGCCCGTCATAGCCCCAACTTAAAATTACTGTTGCAACAAAAATGGCGAGCAAAATCAGAGCTATCCAGCCATACAGTGTTGAGCCAGATGGCAGTTGGGATGAGGAAAATTAAGACGTTAATGTATCCCTTTGTCTGGGAGTGGAGGCATAAGAATGTGGCGCAGAAGGGAGACTTTAGCCCCCCATTTCAGTTGGCATTTTTTCGTCTGCTCCTGATTCACAACAATTTGAACAAAGAAAACACTATTTTCATTGGAATGGGTGGTTAACATTTATTTTTCATAAGCACAAAAATGTACTTTAAAAGATGTAGAGCAATAAAAGAGAATAGAATAGAATAGAGTAGAATATAATAGAACAATATTATTCTCTCAAGGGGAAATTCTCCCAATATTGAAATCAGTTTCAGTACAACCCAAACCTAAAAGAGAATATTTCCTTATGACTGACTACAGTTTAAATATACATAGACAGTTGATCTCTCTCTCTCTCTGTATATATATATATAAAATGTATATTAAACATATTGTATTTTTCATACCTTTATATACCCTTTACCTATTGATGTTGTTTTACAGACTGCAGATTCACATGCCACTACCGCTGTCGTGCCCTGATCCAGCTGGACTGTAGCTCGGAGCACAGCAGCGCGGTGGATTACATTGGAGTAGTGGAGCACACCATTGAGACAGACACAAATGTGGTATGTTCATGATTGCAGCAGCTGATTAGGTTTTCTGGTGAAGTTTCATCACTGTAACGGTCAAAAACAGAAATTTGGATGTCACAAAAACATCGGTTCTGGGATTTTTCTGTCAACAAAAAGAAGATGGTATCAATTTTAGTTGATAAATACTTTGTAAGATGTCTTTACTTTTATTTTGTGACTGAACTATTTTGGGGCACACAGCTGGAGCAAAACAATCATTCATTGGTCTTCTTTAAATAAAAATAATGCCAGCTTTTTAGAAAGAATAAGCACTTCCTGTTCAAATTGAAGGGAGTCAGCCAGGTCTCAAGTCACCTTTACTTGTACTTTTTCTTAATATACGATCACCAAATGTACATTTCCCTTCAGCCTTTTATTTTCACTTCATTATAAGTTACCGCCATACTTTTATACGATTGTTTTTTTTTTTTTAACCAAAAATCTGGACTTTTTTAAGCCGCTTTTCTTTGTATTACATACTACATATATTTGGTTCCTAATTGGACTTTATTATCAGATTATAACTGTTGCTAAAACCAAAATATTTGAAGTAAATTCAATGACACTAAAAGATGTCATACATTTTATTTGATTTTGCAGCTTTAAAGGTTTCACGTCTCTGTCAGAACTAAATGGTAAAGGTGGTGACAGACACCAGCTGATCTGAAAGGGGAAGCGGGTGAGTTTGCAGCTCGCTTTGTTATGTGAAACCCAAAACATGACAGGAAACACTTTTCATGCAAGGTATGGATCAGCTTTTGTGGTCACTACAACAAAAGTGTTGTCACAATGTCCCAAGCAATGCCCCTCAAATGTTTCCGGACAGTTAGACGGAAGCTCTTTTTTAAAGATTTTTCAAATCATTTTTTTAATAATCTAAAAATATTGTATGTAATAAAACACAAATAACACATTAATTGTCAAAAAACAGAAGTCAAGAGGGAATCTTTGTTTGTTTTAAGCTTATTTAGCCACTTCACTGATCTAATTTGAACATAATCTACAGTCCAAACATTGTCCCAAAAAGCAATTTTACATCCTTTGACAAAGGGCAGCAACATTAAATGAGGGGAGGAGAAAAAAACTTGCCTATTTCTTGATGAGAACTTTAAAAGTCCTTTTGAAAGTGTAAAAAATAAAGACTCAAATTCACCTGTAATGATTACAAATAAGTCATTGCTGGGAGCAAACCATAAAAAAGGGCATTTTCATCTTTAACGCCAACTGATAATGTACTGCTGAGTAATCTTCTTCGTACTTTTTCAGCTTTTCCTCACAGTAATACACTCTCCAAACCTTTACTTGTATGTATTTGTAATACCCCCCTCTCCTATAGCTAGTTGAATATCAGATGAGATGATTTATTTACTTCAAACCGGCTGCCAGCCTTTTACATCATTTTATACGGACAAACAAAGGGCTAATAGAAAAAAATAGGTTTTTGTTTATTAATGGATTATAGGAAAAAGTCAGAACAACTCCAGAAAATCCTTGCTGTGAGGTTCTGGCCCTGTTCAAACCATGCACTGTGCAGCACTGAAAAAGAACTTATTACACATTTATTTATATCCGCTTAAAATGTGAGGTAATTACCTCTGACTAGTGTGACTCATGTAGATTATTTCCCTTTTCTTGCATTAGTCAGAAAAGTAGCTCAAAAGTAACTGAACAGATTTGTGAACTCGAGCCGAGACACACCTCCGCTTAATTTGCTTCATTTACTCTAAATTGTAACTACTTCCTGGTTCCAGTTGCGTTTCCTCCCTTCCTCTTTTTGGGTGGAATTCTGTTCTTATCCTCTTCTTTACTCAGTTTGAAAAAAAAATAGTAAGAAGTATAAAGAAAGACATAATTGCAATGTTTTACCTTGTAGAGGAGAAGTATTAAAAGTCAAATAAAAACAAATATCAACAGATGTTGAAATGATATATGTGCTGTTCCAAAACATTAAAAAAGATGGTCAAAGTATTCACCCAAATAAAAACAGATAAAAACCTCATTGTTAGTCCTTTATGCTTAAACCACAGTTACTGGCATGACTCTAAGGCCTTTTAATAAGACTTCTAGAGCTGCAGTAGCTTTGTTTTAGTAACTTTGTGGTTTTAGGCGCCTTTTGTGTGACGCCGGTTTCTGTGTATGCAATTTTAGATTACGAATGTTATTTTACATCTACTCAGAAATGGATTTGTTATTGTAGTGTCTCGTTGGCCTCTGAATATTAATAGTGAAATAAGTTGCGGGGAGGCCTCTGAGTTGTGCGCGGAACTATTGGCACAGCGTAAGCCTGCCCCTACTTCCCATCATCCATCTGTTTACACTGGCTCCTGCCAGCTTACGGTCCCTCACACTACCAAACATTTTCAGTGCAGAAAATGCCGAGCAATATGTGAGCTATCCAGCTGTACAGTTTTGATCCAGATGCCAGCTTGAATGAGGAAAACAAAGATTTATTTGTGTGCATGTGGATGCATCAGAACAGAGCAGAGAGCACGTGGCCCTCCAAATGTAGCACCTACATAAGAGCTTTTCCAAGCAGTATTTTTTGTCTTCCCAACAAGTTAAAAAAAAGAAATACTCAGAATTGTAATTTTGATCTTAATTTTCTACCTATATGTCCTCCAGCATCAGAAAAATGTCACAAGAACATGATAAAAACACAATTTTCATTGGAGAAAGTTTTTAAAGTACTTAAGACTTTTTAAAAAGTAATGTTTGCAACACCATTCTAATTATTTATGTTAGGAAATATTTTTTCAGAAGGTGCCTTTTTCTTTGGCATCCTAAGTTTTTAAAGAACAATGTGATTAAAACATTTTTAAATGTTATAAATATGAATAAGAATTTAAATGCAGAATGTAGTCCACATATTGAGAGACACTCGCACGTGGAATGAAACTGCCATGAAAAGGATGAAGAGGAAGAGGAGGCACGAGGATGGAGAGGGTCACACTTCCTGTCAGCGTCCAATCACGACCCGTCGCGGATTTTTGTGTATTTCCAAACAAGCCCAACGGCTGTGGGCGGGGCCTGGCGGGGACCGGAAGCGGCGGGCAGGGCGGGTTTGTGCACACATCCTGTTTCGCACACAGTGGAAACGTGGCCGGTAGTTTGAGAGAAGGGGAGGAAGAAGAAAAAAAAAAGTCAGCTTGTGTTGTCTGGAACCGAGAAAGTCTGACAGACATATTTTAGCGGCCGAAAAATTCGCCTCACAGTGAAAAGGTAGCGTCGCTTTCTTTTAGCAATAACTTAACCGTTCGGTTAAACAAGCGGTGTCGCTGTGTAACGTTTAGTTTTGTTACTTGGAAACTAAAGAAGCGAGTTTGAACGATGGCAAACGACACGAGCAGCCCCAACAACAAGACCCCGTCCTTCGAGATGACCTGGGGAAGCTCCACCAGCAGCGGCTACTGCAGCGAGGAGGACTCGGACTCCGAGTTGGAGCAGTTTTTCACCGCGCGGACATCTTTCTTCCCCAAAAGCCGGAAAGCGCCAGTCAGCGAGAACTCTAAGCGGGTGAGAAACGCAGGAGTTTGGCAGAAAAGGGAACAATTTGGAGGACATACTAGTATTTATAACTGTATAAAAAATATTAGTGATGCAGTTGGTCTAAAAAGGAAGTGGATCCAACTTTATGTGGGCGGAGGGAATCACCCCACCCTCCACACACACACAAACACACACACACACACATTGCTGCTTTAGTCTACTGTTTCCCTTTTCTGTGTAAAAATAGAGTTCACTGACATTGATGTACATTATCCCAATCAGTTTATATTTGTTCATAGGTTTCTCGGCAGGATCATGATGCAGAAAAGCTGTCAAACTTTTGTCAAAGTTTATTATTATTATTATTAACTCGTGGGTGGAGTTCCTGTTCCTTTTTTTCTTGTTATGAATAAATAAGTTGGTGTTACACCATTGCTAGGAACCTGCAGGGCATTGCTAATGTCTACATCCACACACATTTGTGTCTCTTTGGTTTTTATGACTGATAAATGGGCTTTTTTTTTTAGTGACGCATTTGTGCTTCTCAAGTTTCCAGCCAAACACCCACTCTGATCTCTTTCCAAATTTCTCAATGGCAGATGAGTCAGAAGATGTTTTGAGTTTGCTCGTTTTTTCTTCATGCTGCACCCAAACATGAGATCAGATTTCTACACTGAGAAACGGATGTTTACTGTACAAACACCATGACACAATTTTTTTCCTTTTTGTTTATTTAGCCTTTACAGGATTCACTCTTATATCTACACTAAAACCCCACAGACGGTTTGTTTGTCAGGGATTTATCGGTCTGCTCTTTTGAAACTTCTGTGTGGTTTAAAGGCATTCATCGAGAACCATGGACTAGGTGTTAATGGTTCCCCAAAAACTTTTACTGTTGATTAAAAGTGTGTAATAGAAAACTTACACTGCATAGAGTTCATATTTTTAGAACAGGAAACGGTCACTGTGTTGCTTTAGACCTAACATGCATGACTAAAGAAAGACCGCCTGTGGGCTTGTGGTTAATGAGGCAGCTGACTTAACAGGATGTGCCTGTGAAACAAGAAACAGCTTTGTCTCTCCCACTTGTGAGAGAGTATGGGGGGTGGGGGGCGGCTATTTTTACATGAATACCAAGTGAAGGAATGTAATACAGACCGGTTAGCCTGGGTCTCCACTAACAGCTGCGAGTCCTCCCTCTTTGCTTCGGTTGGACTTGGGGATTGGACGGGGCTGACATCACCGTTAGCCACTGATGTGTCGCCAGGAAGTTGACGCTGATGCAACTGCTGCTCTCAGAGAGACGAGGTCCGACTGATCGTTTGGCTGCCATTTCTTTAGTAAATATTAAATATAGCACAATATTTCTTAATTTCGAATTTGTGCAATTAAAATATGCAAATATGTGAAAAAGTTTACAGGAAGTGAAGCACACATTTGCTGTTTGAAAGTATGATTCAGTTCAATGGACACTTTAAAGGGCCCATATCATGCAAAATCAACTTTGCCTTGTGCTCTGAGGACCAGCTCTAAGTCTAAGTCTTTGAATCATAATTAGTGATGGCAAAGTTGTTTAGGAAAACATTTCAAATGGACTCTTATCATAAACGTTGTTGACCCACATAGGCCCTTTAATCTTTCTAATCTGATTTCTGTGTTTGTTCTTGTGCAGCATGCTCTTATCTTTCTGTGTCTTGGTGGGGGTTCCAGTGTTTTAGTACTGAACTGCTTCATGTCTCCTCCAGGATGAGACAACTGAACGGGGAAAGCAGGAGTTGTCGAGTGCTGAAATCCACCAGAAGGTGAAGGAGTACAACGCTCAGATCAACAGCAATCTGTTCATGAACATGGTGAGTTAGGCTGTCCGTTTTTATCAAGATGTTTGTTTTTTTCTTTCTTAAATGTAATATTGGTATGATCACTCTTCAAACAGAACAAGGATGGCTCCTATACTGGCTTCATAAAGGTGCAGTTCAAGCTGGCGAGACCCGTATCCGTTCCCGCTCCAAAGAAAGGAAGCCAAGATGCTTGTGGGAGGAGGGCCAGTGGTGTGAAACGCCGCACCTCCTTCTACCTGCCAAAGGATGCCTCCAAATATCTGCACATAAGCTCACGTACCTCTGCTCGGGAGGTTATCGAGGCGTTGCTGAAAAAGTTTACCGTGGTGGACAATCCTGGCAAGTTTGCCTTGTTTGAGCGCAGCGAGCGTCACGATCAAGGTGAGACTATTGGGTCCAGTTTTCTGTTTACTCAATATAGCAAATGTTGTGAGGTAATAAACTTGTTTGTGTGTCTTTTAGTTTATATCCGTAAGCTGTCTGATGAGGAGCGTCCGTTGCGTTTGCGTCTGTGCTCTGGGCCCAGTGAGAAAGTCCTCAGCTTCGTGCTTAAAGAGAACGAAACTGGTGAAGTCAATGTAAGTGAGACAGGAACACGATGGTGCACAATCCATGTTTTCACTTTACTTACACCAATGTTTCTCATTTTTCTTTATTTCCAGTGGCATGCCTTCTCTATGCCAGAGCTGAAGAACTTCCTGCTCATTCTGCAGCGTGAGGAAGAGGAGCACGTCAAGCAGATCATTCAGAGATACGCTTTAGCGCGCACCAAGATGCGTGACGCTCTAGCCGGCTCTACTCCTGGCTGATTCCACCAGAAACTTGGCGGTCAACGTGCACGCCTTGGCCGGACTAACCAGCCAACGCTGCATGTCACGATCCCAGAAAAACAAAACGGAAAAACGCGCCTCTTCGATGAACGAGAGTGCGATCAGGCCCGAGACCGTGAGAAGCGCTAGCGCGAATGTGCGTGTGAAGTGGTGCGAGAAGTGAGGAGTGCCGTACACCTGGAGAGTCTGATGTGCCAGAGAGAATGAGTTGAGTGGACCAGAGGCTTTGACACGACGGTTGTATCTTTACAGTGGATACATTGTGATTATCCTTTAGCTCAGCAGTGTTACCTCTCTGTAAAGATGTAGCTAGAAGTGAGTTTTACCACCAAAAATTCACACAAACCCCCTTTTTCTGTACTATAATCATCAATGCAGTTAGTGAAGTTTGGGCATTGATGAGATCAATTAAACCTAATATTTTGCCCCTTTAAAGACAGGGTTTTAACAGCCTTCCTGTTATAATTTGTTTGTAGAATCCCATGGATACTTATCGCTGAGAGGAATTAGGGTTTTCACTTTACCGAAGCTCATACGTCTGATGTGTCCACTTTACACCCCTGATGGGTGCAACTCTTTATTTTCACTTTGTGGTTGTGACTGTATGGACATTTGTATGCATTTATGAATGTCAGAGAGTCGTGGAATAAGATGCTGTTGACTGGAAACCTAAATAACTAATGTAAAATTTGTTTCACTTGTCTTTGCTTATCATTCCTGTTTGTTCTTGTTTTATTCCCTCTGCTTTAACCAAGCGTTTGTCTGTTTGTTTTTACTATCCCTGAATCTATGCACAAATTAAAAAAAAGTTATCCTCTTAAGACTGTGTGCTGGGTAAATGCTTTTATTTTGAAAGGGCAACAAACTGCAAAAAACATTATCCTTAATATTTACATGGCATCTCAAGCTGGAATTGTACTTTTGCATTTCCTCTTTAAAAAAATGTCTGCACAGTTTGCTGATGTGACAAAATAAATCAGAACAATTGTTTTTTTAGAACTGGGTTGTGGTTTAGTGCATTTCCGCAGTAACATGCATAAAATAGACTGCAGGAAAAAGATCACAGCTGAGGTAAGCATAGCTGCAACAGGCCACAAGGGAAAAAGCTGATACTGAAGAGAGAGAAATATATATATATATATAGATAGATCTATATATATATCTATAGATAGTACAGATCAAAAGTTTGGACACACCTCATTCAGAAAGTTTTCTTTATTTTCATGATGGAAAATTGGCACATGTGAATTAACACGCGGAATTATATACATAACAAAAAAGTGTGAAACAACTATGTATATGTATGTAAATATATATGTATGTGTGTACATATATTTATATATATATATATATATATAAAAGAGGCTAAAAAAGCTATGTTTATAAATAGCTTTATTGAATATAAACAGATTTACAGAACATGTAGACAAGTGCATCCAAAACAAAGCAATGAACATATTTTAACACAAAATAATTAACAGTAGGGGTCATCTGAATAAGAAATTATAAGTTAACAAATGAAAGACAAAGAAAAATCAACAGAGGAAAAAAACGTCACAGATTAAAAAGGGAAGTACAAAGTTTGATCAGTCCAGTTATTATTTACAGTCTATGATTATGATGGTTTTTCTTTTCTCCCTTTAAACCACATCATCATGTAGAACATCTAAAGCAACAGCCAGTGTTACTTTTCCAAACATAAAGAATTACAGTGTATAATAAGCCTAACATGGAACATGGCAAAATACATATTAGAAGAGGGAGTTATTCATTAAAACAAAAAATAATATATTGTCACAGTGTTGCATGCCTTGGATATACTAATATTTTTAACATGTTCATAAACTTCAAACAACAATCATAAATCTAGCAAATGTAGGAATTGTTTTTTTTACTCTGCACTTATGTATGTATAATTAAGATTGAAGAAGTAGCAACTTAATAATATTTTCTACCTTTTTATAATCAGAGTTGAAAGATGCGAGGATTTGTTTGAAATTTATAATAATAATCAAATCAAACTTTATTTATAAAGCACTTTTCATATAAAAATATAACACAAAGTGCTTTACATTAAAACACAACAAAATATAAAAACAAGCATTGACGAATTAAAAATAAATAAAATAAAAATAAATAAATAAATAGGGCCCCCCTCCCCGTACCTAGACCCCCATCACTCCTTTCACAATTCCCACCCCTTAAGTGATGGCAAGGACAATGAGAAATAGGTTGAGCACAAAAACAGGATGCTGGAAACGCTGATAAATGGAACCTCGCCCTCTGTGAACAGCCGCATAGACAGCCAAATGCAGCATCACAGGCGGGGACCGCTCCACCACAGCTAAGCAGTGATGCAGGTCCCCATCTAGAGCTGCAGTGGCTGAACAGCCGCCGACCCAGAGGGAGAGGATCCAGCTGAGGAAGCACCGGAAATAAAATTGAATAAAAATGAGAATAAACAAGTAAACATATTGATAAAAACAATAAAACAGTAAAATAAAGTTAATTAAAATAATACGTTAAAAATCAGGTTCAAGTTCATAAAACAAGATAAAATGGATATATAAATAAATAAAATAAAAATAAAAAGTACATATAAATAAATAACTGAATAAATAAATAAATAAAAGTAGTAAAAAATTAGCTAAAAGCCAGGTTAAAAAGATGGGTCTTGAGCCTTTTCTTAAAAGCATCAATGCTCTCTGCGGCTCTCAGGCCCTCTGGCAGACTGTTCCACAAACGGGGGCCATAATGCTGAAATGCAGCCTCTCCATAGGTTTTAGTTTTTACAGTAGGAATGGTCAACAGACCAGTGCCAGAGGATCTCAGGGTCCGCCAGGGTTCATATCTTACTAAAAGATCTGATAAATAAGAAGGCGCAAGACCGTTAAGACATTTAAAAACGGTTAAAAGTATCTTAAAATCAATCCTGAAGCATATGGGGAGCCAATGCAGGGATTTTAAAATTGGGGTGATGTGAGCTCGCCTCCTGGTCTTTGTAAGAACTCGTGCAGCAGAGTTCTGGAGAAGCTGAAGGTTCCTAATACTTTTTGATTTGATGTTTACAAATCGTTCTGATTAGTTCCAGAATTCAATGGAGAATTTACAAAAGTAGAAAAGGTGAAAAACCTTTACATTTATTTATTTATTAGGGAATCATTACAAAAACTACTGTTATTTATTTGAGAATTTCAATACAAACACATTGGTGGGATAAATGTTATGTCGATTTTTTAATGTATTTCTTTAATTTGGTTATGTATAGAAAATTTATCTGGCATGCTTTTTTACCCAATTGATATTATTGAAAAGATTGACAGATAAAACTATCAAATTAATGGCCTACATTTTTATGACGTCACGTCCTCCCTAGGATCAAAACAAACAGCGCTAGTTAAACAGCTGGCTACAAAGTCATGGCTGAACACGGAGGCCAAAAAGGATACAACAAAAAGGTGAAATAATATGAGCTAATATTTTATTTCTGTTTCTATCAGAGTTTATGTTTTGGTAGACCAAAATGTCGAGCGGGAAATCGTTCATTAACGAAAGCTAACCTGAGCATGTCGAAGCTAGCCAGCTTACTGGGTTGTGTTACCCAAACAGAGAGAGGCAGGTATCGTTAGCGACTTATCAGCTATTTAACATGTTACCAACAGTCAAATAGCTGAGATTAATAGTTTAAAAAAGTCAGAATAAATGCTGGTTCTCTTGGCTTTTTTGTTTATGTCAATTAATGTTGAATTTGACTCATAACGTTACTTACTTTTATGACCCAGATAGCGTTTGTTTGAGCTAAAAGATTCCATCTGCTCAGAAGAAAAAATATATGATTAGTCTCACCCGTTTTGAGTTAATACGTACAAGATGAAACTATTGATTACGTAGTAAATCATCTAGAAAATTCTATAGCGGTCCATGTTAGCACGCGACGGTTAAGCGCTAGCTAAGAAGAAAGGCCAATAATTCTCTTTTTTGCAGCCAAACGAAAAGGAATTCATCCAATTCTTTTCCTGAACTGTCCACACTTTAGGTCCTCGACTGTGCAGACATTTGAGCTGAACCGCGGTACCAAACTGACCGAAAGCTTCTTGAGGAGATCAACGATGCCTTATGTCTGAGAATGGGAGGAAGTGGGTCCAAAGTTAAAGGTGTCTGGCCTTTCTCAGGCAATTCAAGTGATTCAGGCAGTGATGGAAACGAACAGTCTCTGGCCCGCCTAAAGGGTTCCAGGAATGCAACACCATATGTTTTCACAAGAAGGAGGTAACTCTTAAACAGCAGCAAACATGGGACTCTTTAATGCTGGACTATTTCTCTGTGGGGAAAAAGGCTTATTGGAAAAAGGACATTGCATCATTTAAAAAGCTTGTTAATTACTTAAGATATCTGTGCCTCATTTATAAGTAACACACATTTGTTGTGTAGGCTAAAATATGGTTTGTGCCAAAATAAATGTCCTAAATTTTCTGTTAACACAATGTGTCTAATATATTTTTTTTAATCAGAATTTGTCTCAAGGGAACCAACAGGAACCACTTTGATCCCGTGTAGTTATTGAGGTGCACTTCCGGATTGTTTTCAGGCTTTTCCTTTAAATTTTGAAAATATCTCCGGGAGGGGAAAAAAATCCTCATCATTCTACATTGAAATTGTTTCAGTCTCTTTCAATAAGAAGGATGCCGCACCCCAACACTGCCTCCTTTTAAAAACATATATAAGTGCTTAAACCAGCAGAGCATTTTTTGTGTCTTTTCTGCACTTTGCTTTGAGGATGCAACTACTTTATGAAAATCTGAACTCGGAGCACAACGATCAGATACCTGGTTGGGTAAAAAACAAGAATTCTCAGCAAAATAGTTGGTTCAGCAAAAGGCAGAAAAAATGTGGCAATTCATTTTTTTTTAAAAGTTAAACAACTTTTTCTTTTTTTTTGTCCAAATGTAATGTTGGGCTGGGCAATAAATCCATTTTATTGATTAATTTAAATTTTCCTTTTAAGATTTGTTTTTGGAAAATCAGGATTTTCGAAAAAATCTGCTAGCAAAGAGGAGCTTGTTTCTGCTGTTCTATGGAAATTGTTCCCTTTTGTGACTTCAGATTTGGAGCAACGCTGCAAATCCTGTTTGAAGGCTGTTGTTACCAAAAGTGGGAGTACGATAAATTCATTTCAACCCCTGAAACAGAGAGCAGTTCTGCTCTCTACAGCAGCAGCTCTCAAAACAACTGCCAGATTGTTTTACAAACTTTTTGTTTTAGCTTTTATTTAGTTGCACTTTGAATTCAGTTTAACTCCCAAAGGAGATGTTAAAATAAAAGACTGTTTGTTTCAAAAATATATTCTTTTATTTTGTAATTTTTGTCAAAAAAAGTAAAGGGAGGAAGAGAAGAAAAAAAACAAGTAAATTCCTAAATCAAGTCTGGTTCTAATCTAAAATATCTGAGATTTTATTTTTGGCTTAATGGCCCAGCCCTAATCTGATGCAATTTTAAAGGGAAATAAATTGGATCAGGCATAAATTGTTGAGAAAAAAAGATCTGTAAAATATGAAAAACATATTTAAATAATTAGCTTAGAGAACAGAAAAGGTTTGGCTTTTTTGTAATTAATTGAAAAAAAGAAGAATTTCCACAGTTAAATTCTTAAACCTCATACATGACCTGACATGACAATTAGAGTCTAATGTTTATCTTCCGTTTTGACAGTTCTTTGTACTATGACGAGGACGGCGATCTAGCTCATGAGTTCTACGAGGAGACAGTGGTGACCAAAAATGGCAGAAAAAGATCCAAGTTGAAGAGAATACAGAAAAACCTGATTCCACAGGTGAGCTGGGAACACTCGGGTATGGTTTGGGAATGTTTGATGAGAACATTTTGAACATGAAAACTGTTTTTCCTTTCCTCTCTATGTAGGGAATTGTGAAGCTTGACCATCCTTGTATTCATGTGGATTTCCCCATTGTCCTCTGTGAGGTGTAAGGAATTGTCCAGGACTGAAGTGAGATGATATGCTGTCGGTCACAATTAAAACTACATTTATTGAGATGTTTTTCTTTTAAAACTGAAAATCTGGCCCCAAATACTGAGGAGAGCGTGGAGCTGTCATGTTAAACTTAAATGACAGAAATTCTACATGTTTCACACTAAATGTGGTCAAAAATGTTAGTATTTTTTAAAATCTATGGCAACCTTTTCCATGAAGTGATGAATCGCGTATTTTAATCATCCGTCTGATATGTAAGCAGTGTTGAAAAGTACTTTGTGGCAAGGAAAAAAAAATGTTGTCAAAAAACCTAAATTATGTACATAAATTGTTGGATTGATAGTTTAATTTGTTGGGGAGCCAGTTTAGCTCGTGCTGGTTTGCGGCGCCTTCCGTCCGTGAAACCCGGGTTCAACTCCGGGCTGCTCCCTGTTCCCTTCTCCACCTCTGCCGGTTCCAAGCCCGGTTTGAGAAGGTTGCGTCAGGAAGGGCATCCGGCATAAAACATTGCCAAATTTACCATGCGACTCATTCGCTGTGGCGACCCCTGATGGGAGAAGCCGAAAGTGGAAGAAGAAGATAGTTTAATTTGTTAAATGTTTGACTCAGCTGACTGTGAAAGGGAGATGGGTTGTGGATGTTATTGTACATATTACTTCTGTATTATCATCTCTGAGTCTGTCTCTTGTTGGAGCTCAGACCTGCACTAGTGAATATAATATAGTGTAAATACAGATTTCTTAGTTGGAAATACTTGAATAAATGATTTGTTCAATTGAATTCTGTTTTTTTTGTGCATTTCTTTTTATTCTGGTGTTTACTTTGATCAAATTACTTTCGATTTGTCATCTTATTTCAACCAAAAAAATCTTATACAAATGGTTTTATGTGTTTAATTATGTTTATCGAATTTTTAACATAATGACAGAAAACTAAAAGAACCATGACAATCACCTCCCTCCTGCTGTCAACAATTACTCAAACTAAACTTACAGCATATCAATAAAATATAAAAAAATTACATAACATACATATTCAGTCAGGATATAGTACTTAAGCAAAAGACAAGAAATAGAAAATATAAAAAAAGAAAAAAAGGCCACCGTCACTTTTGCAGATGAATGATTGAAAAAAGTCAAAAAGGGCCTCCACACCATGCCGTTTATAAGTTAAATGTTCATTTCAAGTTCTACACTTTCATAGGAGCAGAGATGATTATTATTTTAGCAGCAGGCAAAGAGAGAACGGCTTAAAGAAAATTACTTTTCCATTCATCTGCTAATGGGAACATTTTTCTCATCATAAACTCTGCTGTCATAACTATCCCATTAAAAACATACAGAACTCAACCAACTGAATAATGCCTGAGATTTAAA
The DNA here is from genome assembly GCF_053564925.1 of Oryzias latipes. Lineage (NCBI taxonomy): Eukaryota > Metazoa > Chordata > Actinopteri > Beloniformes > Adrianichthyidae > Oryzias > Oryzias latipes. The sequence goes on along the minus strand of NC_136241.1, from coordinate 9,762,242 downwards.
TGGTTTTAAAAAACAAACCAATGCAGATGTGTATGTCTTTAAGTTTTTGTGGAAGCTTTTTATCTTATGAGATGATTCATGTAAAAGAAAATATACTTTATATATATGGATTTTTTGTATGTGGTCATGATATATATTTTCTAAATAACTTTTCTTTACTTACAATATAATGGCAAATTTTAGTCATAAAACAGTTGTTCACGTTTGTACTTTTCAATTTGTATCCACCCACATGCCCTGTGGGTTTTTTTAAATACAAGATTAAAATCTGATGATTATTTTTAGATTTATTTTAGGTGGAAAATGTTATAAACTACCGACATTGTGGTTGAGTCGTGGAATCTTTTTTAACTTTTCCTTTTCTATGTGAAGTTCATTTTTAACCTTTGTGCTACCCTATGGGGTCAAGATGGCTATTGACGTGTTCTTCCTACCATGACAAAGGTGGATAAAGGTGGAAAGATTTCATGTAATCCATGGACACCAGTCAGGTTCACAAATCATTGAAGAAAAAGGGTTCAGAGTACTGTCTAGTGGGTCTAGATGACCCAACTCCCAATGTTAAAGTGCCTAGGATAGCACAAGGGTTAAAGTGGCGCACAGTCCAAAATGCACCCTCACTGTCATATAATTGTGACAGTCGGAAAAACCTGAAGACTCCGTGAGGGTAATCATATATTATCAACAAGAAGTGGCATGCAAAAATAAATGTATCTTGTTTCAATTATTGATCTTGAAGAGACATGTCAGGACAGATGATCTTACGCTTATACAATAGTAGTAAAGAAATCTTTGACCCTTGTGTTCCTTAGACATAAAAGTCATGTGACCTGTAGATGGCAGCAGAAAGCTATACTTGCTCTGCCACTGAACAAGATCATAGGTGGTTTTTGTTTGTCTGAATGTTCTAGTGACCTAGTCCTTCTTTCCCTTTTGTTTTGTTTAGGGTCAGAGTATTAAAGTCCCACTCTGATCACCTATTGATCTATGGTAAATGTGTTTCCAGTGGTCTTTAATTATAATTATGGAGTTGGGTCGTTTTCTAGGACATAGTTTCTGCAGGGCGGCCCCAGTTCATTAGAAATTCCCCTCCTGGTTGTGGGCGGGACTGTTGGCGTGAAGTAAGCCCGCTTTCAGATCCCCTTCATCCCAGGGGTCTGCAACTTTTACCACTTCACTGTTTCCAGTGAAGGGCATCATTTCACACTCGTTTTTAAGAGACATCTTTTTTGCATCCGCTGTCATTTAATTGGTTCTGATTAAAACTATGTCCTGTGAGGCCACAAAACTAGCAAGTATGTTGTAATTAACCTGCAGTTAATCCGCTTCTCCAATAGAACAACTTTTTTTCTCATCTGGACCAGGATGTTTTTGGGCAAAAGCTGTGTGTTCACTCTGGAACGTCTCGCCACATTTGAGACGTTGTTGTTTGCCTTTTCCTCATTTTATATGAATCATACAGGTAAAGTCGTTGAAAGCGAACAAATCTGCCCAGGCGCCATTAAACCTACTGTTTTCTGGGTCAGAACATTGTTGAGATTACACGGGAGTCGTGGCGGTGGCGCAGGTCGATAGTCACATAAACTTAGAAAATGCCTACATTTAGATTTTTTTTTAAACCTTTTAAACCTTTTTTTAAGCCGTACAGTTTTGACCCAGATGCCACCTTGAACGAGGATAAAAAAGTTGTACATGAATCTAGTTGTCTACAAGTGGATGCATCAGAACAGAGGGGAGCAGAAAGCTTGTGGCCTGCTGGTTTGAACACTGCTACAAGCTTTTCCAAACTGCATTTTTTTTGTCTGCTCTTGATTCACAATGATCTGTATGAATAAAGACTCAGAAATGCAGTTTTACATGTAATTTTCTTTCTATATGTTCTCCATAATGAGAAAAATTCCACAAAAACATCATTTTCATTGGAGTGCATCGATACATTCAGGACGTTTCACGTATCCTGGAGTTTGCAACTCTCAAACTCCCATTTCAGATCGTCCGCTTTAGAAGCAAACGTGCGCTCCACTAAAGAAGTCCAGCTGCATTTGAAATCAAAGAAACTTTTTGCAGGGAAGTGACAGCCCTAACCACCACACCCATGCTGCGTTTACTGCAACATTATTCTATTCCTTAATGGCCACATCGTGCGTAATCAGACTTCCTGGAAGCACAAAGATACAATCAGAAACTAACTTAAAACCACAGAGAGAGTGAGGCGGTGACCAGTTGAGGCTGCTGTTGAGTTTGATGGAAAAAATAAACGTATTTCATTTTTCCCCCCCCTGTAATAAGCTGGCAGAGCTGCCTCAGAAAGTCTTCTCTGGTGCCTGCAATTGCGTGGAATGTGGTTGGGTGCGGTGTTTTTGGGCCAGAGAGAACCACTTTGATATACGTTTCCATTCCGATGCTTTTTGAAGTTTTTCAAAAAGTTTGGCCGGTGTTAAAAAGAAAAGGAAAAAATGAAAAAAACACGACCAGTGAAACTGAACAAGCCTCATGAATGTGACGGCGTGAAGCACTCTTTTGACCATTACAAATATTAATCTGGATTGTACCTGTATGTATTTGTAAAAGGAACCAGACAGACATATTAATTATGTATTTTTAGCAGCTATAAAAAGGCCTCAAACATGCTTTGAATTATAAACAGTTATAGACAGATATACGGTTCTGTTAGTGTGAGCTGCAGTGGTGTAAAACAGAAGTGTAAGCTAGCAAATAACAAGCTCACTGGTGAATTGCGTTACTTCTAAAACGGGCACGTTTTTGACCAACAAATATCTCCTCAGATCATCAAAGATATTGGTGTTTTTAATCAACTCTTATTCTAATTTTGTATTCCTTTAATAAAGAGTACCACAACACAGTAACACATGAAATACAACATAAGTCGACATATCTTTATGTGTGAAAAGGAGCAGTGAGAAGAATAAAGTTCTTATTTTAGTTCTACTTCTATCAAAGCTGAAAGGGGGAAAAAAAGGAGCAGCAGACGAAAAAACTACTGTTTGAAGAAGATTGAAAGCGTGACATAGAATAAACGCTGGGCAGGCCATGAGCTCCCTGCTGCACTCTAGTCTGATACATCCGATTGTAGGCGGCTAGATCCACGTGCGTTTTTATTTTCCTCGTCTGTACGACTGTGCCAGTTTAGCTTGCCATTTTTGATGCACTGCTAATGGGAGCTTGGTGTCGTGAGGGACTGTAAGCTTGCAGGAGAGCGCTTTAACAAAGGGATGATGGGAAATGCAAATTTCTTATGAACTACTGCTGCCCTGCAGAAACTATGTCCTATAAATTGACAGTTTGAAAAAAAAAGGCTGAAAATGATATAATCACAATAAAAGACCACTATGAACACTTTTACAACAGAAGACGATTGGATTGGGACTTTATATCATCTGACATCGAATACAGGAGCCGCATTTTGTTGGGTGAAATTTGAGAACATGAAAGGGTTAAAGTGGTTGCAGCGTTGGTCGTCAGAGTTGCATTTCGGTTCACTCTAAGGTGCTGTGACACACAACAGTGGCAGGGTTCGATTCTGCTTTCCCTGTCATTGTTTTCACTTCCTGACGGTCCCCCAACTCCTGCTGATGGAAGTAACATTCAGGAGGCGGAGGTCAAAAGGAAACTGATACTGGAGGGAAATCGAGCCATTCCTTTGTTCCACCCACCTCCCCCCTGCTCTTCATTCACACGGGTCATTTGGGCTTGTTTTTCCTTAAACTGCACAGAAAAAAGAAGGAACAGAGGAAACTGCCGATATGCTGAAGCAGTGCTCCGCAGGATGGACACAGGAAAACTGTATCAGTCATATGCATGAACAGCTTAAACCCACACACTGGAAAAACCTTTTTGTAAGAACTTTTAGCTGTTTTCTTACGGCTTTCCGTTCTCACATTCATCCTGTTGCCTGTGAAAAAGCAGTTTGTAGGATACTCTTCGAGTGAAAAGCTTCTGGCCTCCTTTTTTGACTTCCATATCTAATGTACTTGGCATCATGACAGCAAAGGGTACTTGACTGTTTCCCTGAGTCATTGCCAACGGCTGTCATCACATGCCTGCAGCCTGCAGGCAAGAAGGACATGTGCAAACCAGATGCTTTGTCTAAAGTGGGCTTGGAAGGAGAACATTTAGACATTTTGTAAAAAGAAAAAAAGGCTGTAAATGTAAATGTTCTTGAATGATCCAAAAGATTTGCATTGGTATTAGTGGATAAAAAATGAGCAAAGCTCTTTGACAATTTCTGGACAAACTGGAAAGCATTCATAGAGGTTACATGACTATTAAAATGAGGCTTTTGCAAACCTTCCAAAGCTCTGCATTCCTTCACTTTTCAGAAAAACTGAGGAGAAGCAAAGCTGGAACAGAAGTGGATCAATAGATGGCAGGTTTTACCAGGTTAAACCTAGTTTTTACACCTTAAACTTATTGCCTGTTGGCTTTGGTTTTAGCTTGGTTTTCAGCTCCAGGGACAGTGACCTTGGACTTTAGCAGAGCATAAGCTTTTATCTCAGAAGGAATGTGAACTTTTAATTAAGTATCTCATGAGTGCTTAAGTACATAAAGAGTAAACATCAAATTTCCAACACACATTAAAAAAACGAAGAATAGTTTTAATATTGTGTATATCTGCAATTTATTAGTGGTATTTTTATTATTTTAATCAGTGTTCTTTTTAAGTATCTTATTCTGCTTCCTGTTTGACTGTCTATGAACTATGATGTGTTCTTGAGGCTACTCAACAGAGTTATTATTTTTTTTAAATACACTATTACCAAAAGTATTGGCCCGCCTGCCTTGACTCACATATGAACTGAAGTGCCATCACATTCCTAACTCCTTGAGTTCAATATGATGTCAATCCACCTTTTAGATTTATCACAGCTTCAACTCTTCTGGGAAGACGGTCCACAAGGTTGAGGAATGTGTTTACAGGAATTTCTGACCATTCTTCCATAAGTGCATTGGTGAGGTCACACACTGATGTTGGTGGAGAAGGCCTGACTCTAATTCTCTGCTCTAATTCATCCCAAAGGTGTTCTAAAATTAATTCATAGGACAAAACTGTATTTTTTAAATATTATAACATGATTGAATCCACTGTGTTTTAGCAGCGTCTTTGTAGCATTACAGAGCCAGTGTTACACAGAAAACTGTGATCTGTCAGATGCTGTACTGAATACTTCTGCCCCGCGTAATGTCAATGATATATAATAACAATAATACAAAACATTACACTGTTTTTAGGCTGTTTGTTGTGATTTAATATAAAATGTGATCACCTGGAGGCAGAATTCAATCTGTTCTTGTTTTCTCAGCACGATTGAATTTGAGTTTACAGTTAGATGACAACAAATATGTGTTTATACCATTAATAAATACATTTATGCAATTTCATTTTCTTTAAAAAAAATTCAGAAGGTAGAAGGTATTTCTGTGTAAAAATGGTGTTATAATTTTTCCTTTAATTTTAAAAATTACATTTCGCCCCCTGAGTGGAGGTTTTACAGTTGTTTAAAATTTGAAAAGTAAGAGTAACATGTGCTGCAAAGTGTGCAAAAGGCGAGTTCCTTCTAAAAGTGGAAATACCACCAACCTTTTCTAATCACCTGAAGCCATCAAGCATGTTCAATGTCAGACTGGAATAAATGATGATTCTCCAGAAAAACAACAAAGGTAAGACCTACGCTGCAGCTACAGAAACTAAACTAAACAAAAATTCTGAGAATCTGCTTTTAGTTCTGAGCTTATTCAAATATCGATGAATATGTTTGTCAATTTTATGATTGTTCTGCAAAACTTGAAAACATTAGAAAGTATTTGTAGAATTGATGTCTTGTTTTTAAATGGAACAGATGAAGCAGTTTCCCATTCTGTTTTATTCATGTTCTCTTTTGAAACTTAAAAAGCTTTTGCTTCAATCATGTTTCTTCAGTGCATCTCTTATGTTTAAAGTATGACAGTAAATAAATCATTAAATCTAAAAACCTGTTGTTGATAACACGCTTCTCTTCTGAGCCACAGAGCTTTCAAATTTGACAAATATAGTTATTTGGATTTTATCGTGAAATATGTCGTTATCGCCTCACATGAAAAAACAAAAAACGATATTGTGATATAACAAAATGTATGTACTTTACAGAATATTTGGTGTTTTTAGTAATTTACTAAATTCTTTTTTACACTTTAATATTTATCTTAAATTTTCAATCTTAATTTATTTATAATATTTTAGTTCCTCTAACTTCTGACTTTTGAAACAACTTTGTTAAATACTAACAAGTAGAATCTGCTTCGTATGAGAGGTCTAGTAAAATGTTACTGTCATCAGCTGGTTTGCTGCATGCACAACTGTAACCTCCTACATATGTCTTTGGCTGCAGCATGCACTCTTGCAAAATTTTCCATTTATTGATTTAGAGAAAAAAGTTAGACAATCACATTCTTGGATTGTTTCAATTTCATAATGGGGGGGGGGGGGGGTCGTGTGGAAATCAAGACATGCTTAGCTATAAAATAAACTAATGGGGGGAAAATAAATATAATTTCATTGGAAGGCTATTAGTGTGCATAAACTTATTTTTAGGATGTGACACATACATGCTGTGACCTTCTTTGGAACTTGACTTGGCCGCTTCGTCGAGCTGCTGCTTCAGCTTGACGGACTGGCCCATTGAGGACACAACGGTCAATTTCTCTTTAAGAAAAAAGAGAAGAAGAAGAAGTTTAACCATTTAATGATATGACATACGAGGCTTTTTTTAGGAGTTCACAGAAAGTAGCTCTGAACTTTGAGAGCCCCTCACAGAGTTCATAGGATGTCCGGTGAAGTTGGTCTTTGCTCCCCCCCATCTCCCCCTCAGAATGGAACATCCTGGAAGTGGTCTGGCCTGACTCAGGAGTCAAAGAACTTAAACTGCGAACATCGCATCGCGGGGGGGGAGAGACCACGTTTCTTCACTCAGAGATACGAGCTTTCCTGATAAGAAGTAAAGCTTTTGGTTTTTTTTAATGCTCTCCGCAGCATTGCTGTGTTTTATATAAGCATCGTTTATTTGGAGGAGCCGTCAGAACGCGGATAAAGTTGTTTATAAAGCTGTTTTTTGGGAATGCTTCCACGGTCTAACAAGAAAGGTAAGTTTATTTACCTGCATGGAAATCCACGTGGTCCTCGACTTTCTTAGTATTATTATAATTAATATTACTAAAAACCCATCAGCACACTGTCATTACATTAAAATGGCAAGAAATAGTATTAGATTTAAAAAAAAGGATGCTCAAAAAATCTTGCACTTTCCCTGATTGTAGTTTTAATAAAAAAGTAGTTTATAAAATAAAATTAAAAATGCATACAATTTTTCTGTTTTAGTGTAGAAACCTGCAAATATGAAAAAAAAAATTAAATATATTTTTGGAAAATTTGTTTCTCTTTTTTAGAGCAAACAGGGACAGTCTTTTCTGTCAGTCTACAGCTGAAGACATGTTCCTCTGGACACTGTCTGACTTCAAAGTACACCTGTTGATTGTCACGCTTTGGGACAACCTGTGTGCTTTGGGACTCAAACCCACGCAGTGGCCACTGTACCCCCAAAAGCCTCTGCTCCTGGTTTGGAATGCCCCGACTCAAGAATGTGGCCCATGGCGTCAGGTGTTTTTTCAGTTGGACCAGTTCCACATTGTCGCCACACCGAACGAAGGCTTCGTCAGGCAGAACTTGACCATGTTCTACAAGGACCGTTTGGGTTTGTATCCCTACTTGGAGCTGGATGAGATGGCAGTGAACGGGGGGCTGCCACAGGTGGCCAGTCTCACAAAGCATCTGGAAAAAATGGAGGAAGGTGTCCGGAGGTATATACCTGAAGCCGACGCCAGGGGTCTGGCCGTCATTGACTGGGAAGAGTGGCGCCCAATATGGATGCGTAACTGGGGACCTAAACATATTTATCGCAACCACTCCTTGGCTTTGGTGCAGCAGAAGAACCCAACCTGGCCACTGGAGCAGGTGAACAGAGTGGCTCAGCAGGAGTTTGAGCTCTCAGCCAAAAAGTTCATGCTGGAGACATTGCGACGCGCCAAACACCTAAGACCCAACAAGCTGTGGGGGTTCTATCTGTTCCCCGACTGCTACAACCACGACTACCTGCGCTCCATGGTGAGCTACACGGGCCGCTGTCCGGATGTGGAGGTGGCCCGCAACGAGAGGCTGGAATGGCTTTGGACTGAAAGCACCGCCCTGTTTCCCTCCATATACATGGGCGCCGTGCTGCGCTCCACCGCCTCCGGACGGCAGTTCGTACGGAACCGGGTAAAGGAGGGGATGCGCTTGGCTTCATCAGGAGATGGGCTGGCACGTCCTGTCTTTGTCTACACCCGGCCCACTTACATCAACTCTTTGGAACAGCTGACAGAGGTGACGCCTTAAACTCTCCCAGATTTGCTTTTTCTTTTCCTTGTTTCAAAAATGTTGAGATTTCCTTCCCTTACATGTATGTGCCCGTGAGCAGATCACACATGCCGCAAAACCTTTAAATGGTCACTTCTTAATTTTGGTGCATGCTGCATAGAGAAATAACACTTTAGTCATTCTTATCAGCACCCACAGTTCTTTCCTGTTGGTGCCTTTCATATGAGCGCGCCAGCAGGATGGGTGTTGGTCACGTTGAAAAATCCAGCTTATCGATGTCCAGAAAGTTTTCCAAAGGGGAGCATGAACAGATAAAAACGTTGTCCCTTTTGGTTTAATTTTCAGTTTAAAAGCTTTAATTTTTGCCTGGAGAAACTAACGTGCTGAGTCGTCTTTTCCAGGCTGACCTTGTGTCTTCCATCGGGGAGAGCGCAGCTTTGGGAGCAGCCGGAATCATTTTATGGGGAGATGTGACATATGCAAGAAACAAAGTAAGCACTCATACACAATGCGTGAAAACAAGCATCAGCCAAGCTTTAATAACCCCCCCCCCCACCCCCCCACCCCGTCACATGTGAAGTCATTTGACCCTCAGCCACCTTTACCCCTGATTCTGGCTTAAACCATTTTCCACGCTTTTCATTAGAAGACATTTTGCTAAGTTGCATTTTAATTGGTATTAAATGAAACATCGTTGTTCTGAGTTTCCATTCCAACTTTCAGACCAACAGTCTTATGAAATAAAACCTTATTGAGAGATCATTTAGTCCTATTTAGCCTCATACGCTCCTCTTTCTTGCAATGTGCAATTATTTTGTTTTTCCTGAGTTCAGCTTATCATTCCAAAAGTCTTTAAAAGAACTGCATTGTCTGAATCTTTTTTTTAAAGTATATAGTCATTTTTGTTTGCTCTTTGGAAAAGCAAGCCTTAAGAAACAACCGCTTGAGGTTTTCTGTCTGGTGATTTACTGGTTTGCTCTTTCCTGTCTACTGCTCACACACAGCTGTTGCTCCAGCTATCCATCAATAGATAATACATGTCATTCTGTCTCCCTTACAGTTTAAAAGCATTCCTGGTTTAGTTCAATTCAATTTTATTAACAACACAGTTGTCTCAACAGGCTTCACACCGGTAATTGTGAAGCTTACCATCATCTTTTGATTGATTGTAAAAGCATTCCCAGTGATCCTATCAGTATGACTGTGCTGCTTTTAGCAAAACTAAAAAACAAACAAAAAAAAACTGTGTCGTTTCCTAGGACATAGTGTCTACAGATCGGCAGTAATTTAGTAGAAATTTGCAAATGAGTTGTGGGTGGGACATTTGACATGGATGTAAGCCTCCGATCATTTCCCATGATCCCTTTGTTTACTCTGTCTCTTGCTAGCTTACAGCTCCTCACAACCCCAAGCTAACATTAACGGTGAGCAATATTGGAGCTATCTAGCCGTACAGTTTTGATCCAGATTCCAGCTCAGACGAGGAAAACAAAGACGTACATGGATCTACTTGTCTGACAGTGGATGCATCAGAATGGAGCGGAGCAGGGAGCTTGTGGCATGCTACTGACTACAAGCTTTTTTCGACAGCGTTTTTCTGTCCACTCGTGATTCACAATGATTTGAATGAGGAAATACTCAATTTTAAACTTAATTCTCTTAATGTATGCCACAAGGACATGTTAAAACACCAAAAAACACAATGCATCATTTTAGAGGGTCTTTTAAATTGAAGTAAAACCTTTCCTTTTTGTCTTTTTGAACAACCAGAAATTGATGTTTGTGATTGAAATTTTACCAGTAATTTCAAGAATTATGAAGCAATTCCTGTTTTTCAGCATGAATTGCAGAGTGTTTTTCTCTTTAACCCATTAGGAAGAAAAAACTAGATCCGTTTAGGTTAAACTTCTTGAATGAATTTCCTATGCATGTTGCTTCAATGTGTGAATTTCAGCTTAGAGCCAAAAATCAACCGAGTTGTTATTTTTATGTCATATCTTGCATGTGATGGTAGAATTTCCTTTAATCAAACATCAAGTTTGGTTGTTGTGCTAAGAATTACTGTTGATTTCGAGGGTTAAACCACTGTTTGTCTTTGACCTTCAGGACAAAGGCAGTTTGTTTGAGAGTGTTTGTTTTCTCTCCAGACTACCTGCTCTGACCTGGAAGCATATGTTCGGGAAACACTGAGTCCGTACCTCCTCAACGTCTCCACGGCAGCGGAGCTATGCAGCCAGAACTTGTGTAGTTCTCACGGCCGCTGTCTTCGCAAGGATCCAGACAGTGATGTTTACTTGCACCTGAACCCTGTCACCCACAGCATCCAAAGACAGAACGGCAAGCTGACGGTCTCTGGTGAACTTGGACGAGCAGACAAGTTCAGCTTGCACACAGACTTCCAGTGCCAGTGCTACAGTGGTTTTCAGGGCGAAAGCTGTGATCAGGCCGACTCTCTGCGCCAAATAGGTTTAGGGTCCCACACCAGAGCCTCAGCTCTACCTTTTGTCATATTACTGGTTGTGTTTGTGATTCTTTAATAATGCAAAAGACTGATAGTAGGCATAGCTTTTAAGTTTCATGGTGAAGTGTTGCAAAAACGAAGCAGAAAAATGACTTTGTAAGTGGCTTACAAAAAGTGGCTTTTAAATTTTTTTTTATTTCTAATTTATGTTTAAACAAAGGAGCACTTTTTGAAAATGGCCTTGTTGACACTTTTCATTAGTTTTCCTTCATCACTTTTTCTAGACGCCAGATTTCAAATTTCACATGGCCTGATACTAAAAAGCGGCCAATATCTGGTGTGACCACCTTTGACCTCATGCAGTACAACACATCTTCTTCACGTAGAGTTGATCAGGTTGTGGATTGTGGCCTGTGGAATGTCGGTCCACTCCTCGAAGTTGCGAAGTTGCTGGATATTGGCAGGAACTGGAACACGCTGTTGTAAATGCCTTAAATCCAGAGGATCCCAAATATGCTCAATGGGTAATATATCCATTGAGTGTGCTGGCTATAAATGAACTGTTTTAACTTCCAAGAATTGTGAACAGATCCTTGCAACATGAGGTGATGTTCTTGGATGTATGGCACAACAATGGGCCTCAGGATCTCATCCCAGTATTTCTGTGCACTCAAAATGACATCAATACCTCTGTTCTTCATCCACAACATACACCTATGCTTACCAGAACCCCACCGCCACCATGAGCCACTCCACAATCTGATCAACTCTTTGTGAAGGAGATGTGTTGCACTGCATGAGGTGGTCACACCAGATACTGACTGGTTTTCTAAGTCCCCAAACCCCTCAAAATGCCACATTTTAGAGTGGCCAGTCTAAGGCACACCTGTGCAATAATCATTCTGTCTTCAGTATCTTGATATGGCACTCCTGTGAGGTGGGATGGTTTATCTCAGCAAGGGGGAAGTGCTCACTATCATGCTACATACACATCTGGCATGTGTGGCGCGTTCAGGAACGCGTTAAATGTATGTTCTTGAACACGTTTTTAGCATACGGTGTCCACACAGGTCTGTCGCTACCCAATACTAGTGCCAATACTCGCAGTTGGAAGAGGCTTGGTGTGAAATGTCCAAGTGGTGCAAATCTTTTGAATCTTGCTCCAGGCTTTCTGTTTTACAGCTCTATTACGATAGATGAAAGACTTGATGTCATATAATTCCAGCTGGTCCCAAAGTGCATGAGAATGGAGAGGGGCGCCATCCATACTACAAAACTCGAGTCTCTGATTGGTCAAAGTTCAAATGGTTCAACTTTCAAGGTGCGTTCAGTGGACGTGCATTTTGTATGTACAGCCCAAAAATGGACATCAAAACTTTTATAGTGATGCGTGAACGTGAGAGTTTTATTAAAAATGGTTGCTTGAACGTGTGTTGCAGAGGCTGGTGTGAACGCAGCATTAGTGGTTTACCAAAGTTTTACCAGATCATCATAAAACTGTCATGTCCGTTTTCTAACATGACTTCTCGCTGAGTTTTTTTTTTTTTTTTTTTTTTAAATCGGCTCCTGTATTTATTTGGAACTTTTTGCATTTTTAAATATATTTTTCTATTTTTATGTACAAATCATGACTACTAGATTTTTTTATAAAATATAAGATGTCTCAATTTATAGAAATGTGATCAATTCTTTTAACTTTATAAGAAGAAAATCAAGATGATGCTGGTTTGTGCAAACCTATACTGTTTTCTTACTTCATACATCAGTCTCTGCCAATAAAAATGTTTGAGTTCTATTTTTAAGCATTTTGTATTTTGCACGAGTTTTTATTTTTCTTTGCAGTTTTTGGAGTTTTATAAAGTCGATTTTTAGGGGACGCTTCTGGTTCACCTCTGGTGAAGGGAGTGGTTAAGGGACTGCTGCCGTGCTACTTCCTACCCCCTAATTATAGGGTGTTGCAGCTCATGAGTGCTTTTTCTGCTACACTTAAAAGCCGAGCAAAGCTCACACGTACATTTGGCTGAGGGAGAGTTTATTATGGCTTTGCTTGAGAGTCACTTGGAGGAGGAAATCTATATATACTTCAAATCTTTGCAATAAACTCTACATGGTTTGATACTTTTTTCCCCCTTATGTTTATTTACTTATTTGGTTTGCTCCACAGTTGATTTTATGTAAATGTTAGTAGAGATGCTGAGCTCTCTATGGAGGTTTAGCAACTTTATTGAACATGAAAACAATTACAGACAGTGGAAACAAGTCCTTTATACCACTTTACAAAATTTAGAACACAAACAATGAGGAACACCCAAAAAGAGGAATTGGAAAAAAAGAAAATTATATATAAACAGTTATTCTTCATTAACAGGTAGTTGCACCAGGTTTGTTGGCCTTGAGTGAGCTAATTCATTTATTTGTTCTGTTATATTAATTGAATTCTCTAAAAATATAGCAAGTACTTTACTTTCTCCACATGTATGAAGGTAAATTTTGGTTTGTGGTAGCAGTAGATTCACTGTATTTCCTGTATTACAGTAATCCTGAATAAAGAATAAGTAGTAACCCATCAGAATAATGTTTTCGGCTGCAAAAGTTGCAGTTTTTGATATTCAAAAACTTTGATGTTTTCCTAGTTGTAGGACAGACATATCAAGGTCCGGCCTGTGGGCCAAGTGCGGCCTGTTTTAAAATGTCCAATGGCCTGCAGGCTCTTGTCATAAAATCCAAAATCTTTTTTCACAGACAGCATCAGTTACATATTTATTCTTGCGTTTTCTATTTAGGATTTCAGTTCCGTTAATCTGCAAAAGAGGGTTTTGTTTTGAGTACTTCTTGATTTTGAAGATGGGAGGTAATGAGTTAAAATGACAAAATTGAAATAATCCCCTGGGAGTGGCATTGATGACAGTGAAATTCTCTGCTTGTTACAGGAAACTTTTGCAAGACATAAACCTTCGTGATTTATAGTCAGGACCATATAAATTTGGACAGAGACACATTCTTTCTAATTTAGTTTCTGTACATTACCACACTGAATTTTAAACAAAACAACTCAGATGCCATTGAAGTGCAGACTTTCAGCTTTTATTCCATGGGTTGAACAAAAAGATTGCATAAAAATGATAAAAACTAAAGCATTTTTTTAAACACAATCCCTTCATTTCATGGGCTCGTAAGTAATTGGACAATTGACTTCCATGCTATTTCATGGGCAGGTGTGTGCTTGTTATGTCATTATGAGTGAAGCAGATAAAAGGCCTGGAGTTGATTAGAGGACTCGTGCTTGCATTTGGAAGATTTTGCTGTGAACAGACAACATGCGGTCAAAGGAGCTCTCCATGCAGGTGAAAGGAGCCTTCATTAAGCTGAGAAAACAGAAAAAAACCATGCCAGAAATTTCTACAGTATTAGGAGTGGCAAAATCAACAGTGTGGTACATCCTGAGAAAGAAAGAAAGCACTGGTGAACTCAGCAACGCAAAAAGACCTGGACGTCCACGGAAGACAACAGTGGTGGATGATTGCAGAATCATTTCCATGGTGAAGAGGAACCCGTTCACAACAGCCAACCAAGTGAACAACACTCTCCAGGAGAAAGGCGTATCAATATCCAAGTCTACCATAAAAAGAAAACTCCATGAAAGTAGATACAGAGGGTACACTGCAAGATGCAAGCCACACATAAAACTCAAGTGTAGGAAGGCTAGATTGGACTTTGCTAAAAAGCATCTAAAAAAGCCAGCACAGTTCTGGAAAAACATTCTTTGGACAGATGAAGCCAAAATCAACCTCTACCAGAATGATGGCAAGAGAAAAGTCTGGAGAAGGCGTGGAGAAGCTCCTGATCCAAAGCACACTACATCATCAGTAAAACACTGTGGAGGCAGTGTGATGGTCTGGGCGTGCATGGCTGCTACTGGCACTGGGACACTAGTGTTTATTGATGACGTGACAGAGGACAGAAGCAGCCCAATGAATTCTGAGGTGTTCAGAGACAGACTGTCTGTGCAGATCCAGGTGAATGCAGCCAAACTGATTGGGCGGCGTTTGATTATACAAATGGACAACGACCCAAAACATACAGCCAAAGCAACTCAGGAGTTTATTAAAGCAAAGAAGTGGAATATTCTTGAATGGCCAAGTCAGTCACCTGATCTTAACCCAATTACAAGCCCATGAAATGAAGGGATTGTATTTAAAAAATGCTTTAGTTTTTCACATTTTTATGCAATCTTTTTGTTCAACCCATGGAATAAAAGCTGAAAGTCTGCACTTCAATGGCATCTGAGTTGTTTTATTTAAAATTCAGTGTGGTAATGTACAGAAACATAATAAAAAGAATGTGTCTATGTCCAAATATTTATGGTCCTGACTGTAGATGTGCAACATCGTTAAAATAAGCCGTTTGGTGCGTTTAGAAACGTTGAAGCGCTTCAGAAGAGCAGATTGGAGACGATTTTACCTGCCTGTCACTTTAAAGCGGTGTCACGTGATTATCAAGTCTCCTCCCATTGGTTGTCACAAGATGGTGAAGTAATGCCAGCCTGGTTCGCTTTTCATGTCGTTCTTTTTCTTCCACTGTTAGTTTGACTTTGACTCTTTATTTTTCACAACTAAAATTCCAAACCAGGTAGGTCAGCATTTCCCAGACCGAGCTAGCTCTTATTTTTGAAGAATTTGTTGCTTAAAGAAGCAAATAAAACAATTAATACCAAATCAGTGAAGCCCATTTCAGTTTAATGCAGACTTTTCAAAACTAAAAAAAAGGATCAAAATACTATTTTTCTTCAGCTGGACACTAGAGGAGAGGTTTAATAAGTAAGACTTCTATTTTTTTCAACTCCCAATTTAAAACATTCTTTATCAAAAAGTAAGACTTTGTTTTTAAAGTAGAAGCTACTTTAGTACAAGTATAGCAAGTATACAGCATGTACATGTAATGTAAGTATACTGAGTACTTCTTCAGACTACATTGGAACATTTTAAGTTCACAATAGTATATCAAAGTAAACTTTAAGTATACTGCTTCCCTTTTTTCTGAAGGATGGTTGACATTCTGCTCTTCCTTTGCAGGATGTGGTCTTTCTGGCTCGTCGTCCTCTTGTCTAAACTGCAGTTTGCATCATCATCATCATCTTCCTCTTTTTCCTGGTCTCCTTTTCTCACTGTGTGGAACGCCCCGACCGCCAGCTGCCTCTCTCAGTATGGCGTTGACCTCGACTTGGGGATGTTTAGCATCGTCTTGAACCAGAACCAGACTTTCATGGGGGGAAACATCACTATTTTCTATGCAGAAAAGCTCGGTCTTTACCCCAGATACTCTGTTCAGGGTGATCCTATCAATGGAGGGCTGCCCCAAAATTGCAGCCTCGATGAGCACCTTAGAGCCACCCGCTCCAACATCAGCACCTTCATCCCTGACGGCGCTTTCCAGGGGCTGGCTGTGGTGGACTGGGAGAGCTGGAGGCCTGTGTGGGAGAGAAACTGGGACAGCAAACAGGTGTACTGGGAGGGGTCAGAAGCACTGGTGAGAGCCAGACATCCAGACTGGAGTCCCGCACAGGTAAATGCTGCAGCCCGGCTGGAGTTCATGGAAGCTGGAAGGAAATTCATGGAGGAAACCGTGAAACTGGGGAAGACACTAAGACCAAACGGTCTGTGGGGTTATTATGGATTCCCCAACTGCTACAACTCCTTCAAAAGCACCAACTATACGGGGGAGTGCCCGGCTGTGGAGATGAAAAGGAATGACCAGCTGTCCTGGCTGTGGAACGCCTCCTCCGCTTTGTATCCGGACATCTACCTCAGTGTTGAGATGCGGGGCCTCGGAGGAGAGGTGCTCCTCTACACTTACCACCGGGTGCAGGAGGCCCTGAGAGCTGCAGCAGGGGTTCCTCCTGCCGGTCTGCCCGTGTTCCCTTACGCTCGCATCGTCTACACCTACACACTGGACTTCCTCTCTCTGGCGAGTGGTGGATTTTTAGAGCCAGTTGTTGGTATTGAAAAGCTGGAGTGATCCATTTCTCCTTTTTTTTTTGTCCTACAGGAGCACCTGATCTACACGGTTGGGGAGAGTGCTGCTTTGGGATCTGCTGGGGTGGTGCTCTGGGGGGACGGCATCTTTTCCAAGTCGAAGGTACAAACGGAGACGTAGTCCAATTATGGAATTTAGTGCGACTGAGAAATATGAAGATTCCTTAAACTGGAACCTGGAACTTTCAAATACCTTTTTAAAGTCCCACTCTGATCAACTTTTGATCTACTGTTAATGTGTTCCCAGGGGTCTTTTGATTATGATTATGAAATTTTTAGGCAAAATTAAAGAACCTGTCATTTTCTAGGATATATTTTGGGCAGAAAGGCAGGAGTTCATTGGAAATTCACCTCTGATTTTTGGGCGGAACTGTTGGTGCGGAGTAAGCCCATCCCCATTTCCCATCATCCATCTGTTTACAAGGTCTTCTGCTAGCCGACAGCCCCTCAAAACCCCAAACTAACATTACTGGTGCAGCAAAAATGACGAACAATGATGGAGCTATCCAGTCATACAGTTTTGATCCAGATTTTAGCTCAGACGAGGAAAACAAAGTCTTGCCTCGATCTATTTGTCTGCAAGAGGAGGCATCAGAATGAAGCGGAGCAGAAAGCTTGTGTGCTGCTGATTATAGCGAATACGTCACTGCTACAAGCTTTTTCCAATGACAATTTTTAGTCTGTTCCTGATTCCTGATTCGCAACAATTAAAAAAAAAAAAAAAACATCTCAGACAACAACAACGTGTGGATTTAGTACTTTGAATGATTTTTCAAAACCAATAAAAAAACATCTTTAGGTGCAGAAATAGGCTCCCAACAAATAATTCAAAAATTCCCAAAATTTGAATATTCTTTAAAATTGGCAATAAATCTGTCAATGGGGTAAGTAAAATTGTTTTATTTCACAAATAAAATCTGTTCACTGAGACATGTTTTCTTAAACAAAGATTAATGTTGAAAAACCTTTTTTATATTTTTTTGTTGCAAGACACAAAAAAAGACCATAGTTCTTGAAACAAAGGTCTTTACTTTTTTAGCAATTCATTTTTTGCAGTCTTCAGATTTTACTCTCATGTTTTGAGCATATCTGGTTTTGTTTGCTTAGATTTTGCTAAGAGAATAAAAAAAAAATACTGATATTTTTTTTATTTTTTTTAGATATTCCCTAATAAATTGTTCAGTTTGAAGTGTATACATTTCTAATGCAAATATATAGGTAGTATGTGAGTGTCTGCATTTGTTTGCCTGCTAATTGAATATGATCTATTTGGTACCTGTTGATTAAAAAAAATTTGTAAAATTTACATACATCAGAAAGTGAATGTAGTGGGCCCTAGTTTGGGATTAAAAGAGAGATTAAAGGGTTTTAATCTCAATCCCCACCCTGAAGTTGTTTAAAATATTGAGGCTGAGGACTAATGAGTGTCAGGGCCACTTCTAGGATGAATATCTGTAAATGGTTAGTATCAATGGAATGAATCGCTGAAGAGCTGGAAAAGACGTGAAGGCAAAAGTGGTCCCTGAAGTATAGTTGGGATTTTCTGGTTCCTGTTTCCAGGCTACTTGTGAAGCAGTCAAATCCTACATCGATGAGGTTCTGGGCTCCTACCTGGTCAACGTGACCTCAGCTGCTGTTCTGTGCAGTCAGACCGTGTGCTCCTCCCACGGTCGATGTCAGAGGAAAGACCCCAAACCCAGGGCGTATCTACACCTCAGTCCTGCTGCGTGGAAGTTGATATCGAGGAAGGGACCCGGAGGGAGGAGAAACTACACTGTTTTAGGAGAGATGTCGGCACGCACGGTCCAAGAAATGAAATCCAAGTTTCAGTGTATGTGCTTCCCTGGATGGAGTGGTGACAACTGCTCAAAGCCACTTCAGGAATAAATTTTTTCCCCTTGTTCGTTTCTTTTTTTGTTTTGTTGAATTTTTGAAATTTTTTAAAATTTGTGACAATATTAGTGGACAGCAATGCAACCATGGTTTACCCTGATGGTTGGTTTATCAAAGCTGTTCCTTAACCCTTGTGCTGTCTTGTAGGGTCCAGATGACCCCACTCCCAACATTAACGTGCCTTGGAGGCACGTTGGGAGTGGGGTCATCTAGACCCACTGTACAGTGCTCTGAACCTTTTTTCTTCAATGATTTGTGATCTTCACTGGTGTCCATGGATTACATGAAATCTTTCCACCTTTATCCACCTTTGTCATGGTAGGGAGAACACATCAATGTAAGGGTGGGGTCATTTGGACCCCACAAGATAGCACAAGGGATATATGAATCGTGTAAGGGGTCCAATTCCATGAGGAATTTGATTTTGTCTCTTTAGAGGGAGAAAGCATTACTCATTAATGAGGATGTATTAATTTTTATCTAAAAATTGATTCAAAGAATGATTTTCACGATCAATCTCAACAGTTCAGGAAGTAAATTCTCTTCTCAAAGAAAGAACAAGGTGAAAATATAAAACGAGGAGATGGCGGGAAAATATAAACACGTTAATTGAATACTGTGTGGGTGTGTGTGCATGAAGGTGTGTGGATGAACAAAGTAATTTGTCAGAACAGATCAAGAGGAATATCTAGAGAAAGTGAAAATGAGGTGAAACTGTTCAAGACATGAGTTTGGATCCATCCAGTTGGCTGTCATCATGACATCATCAAACCGCTACAGGTGGGCTGAGAGGAGTGGAAGCTCACCAGACAAAGGTGGTTCTCCTGAGGCAGCAGCAGGAGCAGCAGCTTTGGCTCGGGGTTTAGGAGAACGGTCAGCCTCTTGTGGTACTTACTGAAGGGCTGGTGGTCAGCTGGGTTTGTACAGGCAAAAAAAAAAAAAAAAAAAAAGCAGATCGTTGTCGTGGAAACGTGCTGGATTCAAAGTTCTCTGGAGTTTAGTTTCAAAAGAAATCGTCAAAGATGTGAAGCAAAAATTGTGACAAGCTTAAAAAAAAGAGTAAAAAAGAAAACGCCTAGTAAATAAGAACATTGATCTTAGCTACTTTATTTGTGGAAAAAGTTCGTTTAAACTAAAATGTTTGTCTCAGCTTGTCCTAAGCAGAGTTTCAGTTTTCCAAAGGAGTCTGCAGTGTTTCCTTCAGGGAGGGTAACAGAAAGTCCTCTTTGAAGACCTTTTAGGTCATTTCTCGTTTCTGTAATTCCTTCCTATAGGAGTTGTCCAGGTTTTTCCTTTTCAAGGAATTCAGTTTGGGAAGTAATGGACCTAAAGTAAAAGCTTTACGTTGCATTGGGACCTTTTACCATCCAAATGAAATGGATGACAGAAGCACCAACCAATGTGACCTACAGCTCCAGGAAAATGAAGTACTCTTTCTTAGTTTCAAATGCATCAACCAGTTGAAGGATGTTTTGATGCTTCACCCTGTTGAAAGAGAGATTAGAGTCAGGAGTAACTTGATGGGAGGAATGTTAAGCAGAACCATGTAAACAGCAAAAAATCAAGACCATTAAGAAAAATGGCCTTGGAAGGTCTGACTCTTGGAATGTATTCCTCATTAGAGGACTCGATTTTTCCTTCATGGTTTGAGAAATTATGCAAGTCAGAAGGCACACCTACTACTAATTCTGGTTGACACCATTGAGAAGCTGTAGTAGTCCTACCGCAGAGGGAGGGGTCATACATACAAATCACAACAAATGAACTAAAGGAAAAGAATGATTAAAAATATTAGATTTATGTCTCTACCACTATCTTTCCACATCAACTTCTGCTGTAACTTTAATCAAATGAAAACTAAATAAATTCTGAATTTATGTTAAATTCCTGTTTATGACCACCAGATGGAGCTGTTGGAGAGCTAACTAAAAGTCACCCATGAAGGTCACAAGCCTGCATGATTGTAATTAAAGAAAAACATAATAAAAAAGTGTAAATCAAATAAAATGGTGTTTTTTGGGGTATTTTTTCAAGCAGTTGTGCCAATTATGAATTCAGCTGAGAGAACCAAACAGCATAAAGCAACATTTCTTCAGTTAAAAGCTCCAAACTGAATTGAAATCACATTAAAATGGACTATTCATACCTTTAAACTTCATAAATTGGGAGGAAAATGAAAATAAAATAACTGGTGAAGGGAACAGGTTGCATTTTTTAAAAGGATTATTTGTTTTATTTTTGCCGTTCTTACAACAGGACTTAGTGCTCAACTTGTTTTCACAACTCAGGAACACAAATGACCTTCAGCTACACAATTTTGTCAAAAAAGAAATGCAGAGTTTTTATTAGATCATTAATGGAACTTTATTCACATTATAAGACTTAACGTATGATCTTATAATGTCTGAAATCCATATTCCATATGTGAGGTATTAAGGTATGTTCACACCGCTCTCAGAAAGAAAGTTAAAGGGACTTGGGTTCTGTAGTGACATGGAAAGCGTCCCTTTCAATTCATTGAAGTTTTTGAAAATTGATCATGAAGGACAAATGAATAATTTTAGTTTGTGCCAGAATTCTATGACACCAAGTCTTTTATATAGCGGAATAGAGCTGTGAAAGCAACAAAATTTGCACCACTTTGACATTTTGCACCAAGCCTCTTCCAGCTGTAGGTGGCGGACATGCACTAGTGAACAGTAGCAAAAGAAAAAGAAGAATCCCCTCCCTTCTCATCCAGTGTGAACGCCACATGTTCATTCAAGAACCTGCCTTCAGGTGTGAATGTAGCTTCAGAGGTAAGTGGAAACAGTGGGATGTTTTAGACTGAAGTACAGCACAGACTAAGATGTGTATCCAGCTCCTGTTTGGTAAGGTAAATCCTGCATAAATCAAGCATAAAGCTGAAATCTTTTTAACACACCAAATTGTGCAGCTTTTTTGACACCGATTACAAGAACAGAGGTGGAAGTTATTTATTTTCCTGGTAACATAAAAAAAAAATCCCATATACGTTGAAAGATTCTCTGGGACCAGTGTAGGTTTAAAAACTACATGTGAGCTGTTGCAGTGAGCCATGAAGTGAACAGTTTGACAGCTGCTTTACCGTTTGAGCTAAAGCTCTTTTTATTGAGTGACACATGTCTAGCTTCAGCATGATTGGTGGCATTTTGCCTTTTAACTTGTTTGCTTTGGGCTTAATTCATGTCTGAGGTGCATGCTTTCCCCTCAGGTTATTCTAAGTTTTTATTAGATCTGATTCTGTTCATTTCAGTCTGCACATAGTTTGATTAACCAGTAAAATACTAGATAGAATTTATAATACTTGGAAATTTTATGTTCACCAAAACAGGTTCCAAAAATCCAAATCCTATTTATTGAGTATTACAAAGACATGTTCTTTTTTTTGATCTCCCCTAAATTCATGCAAAGTAAAATACAAGAACAATTTCTATTTTTGTTCATGACAGGCTATTAAGAGGAACTACAACTCCTGTAGTGTTTAAATATTTGTGTTTTTTCACTTAGCTTTTTTCTTAATTGTTCTTAATATTATATCAAAACGTCAGTTGTTGTAAGTGAAGTTCAGAAGGCGTCCATAATTTCATGTTTTTCTCTGACCGACTGCAGAAAGTGGATGAAATTTCATTAAAAATAAGCTGGACTTTTCAATCAAATCAGGAATAAATACATAGAGGATGATTTATTACTGCTACTTACTCACTGATTAATAATTTGGGTGTTTTTTCTTGTTGGGTCTGGTGGTCTTTAGATGACATTTGGGCGGGAAAACCATGATTCTATCCATCAAAACTGGCAGAGATTAAAGGATGAATCAAAGCAATTTTTTTAAAAGTGTTTAAATGAAGCAGAGTCATGGAGTGGCTGCGTAAAGAGGAAAAGGCAAGGAGAAAGCAGACATTTGTTGCCATACTTCCAAAAGTGCTGAAAGATGGATAAAATAAGAAAAACCAAGAACAGGATAAAAAAAAATCTGTTTCTTTTGTCTTCTTTAGTAAAACCTGACAAATTAAAGAAAAGACAGAAAATTGTCATTTGCTCCTTATAGGAAGTGAGGGATAAGCATTCATGCATTTAATAAATGTAATATTTTTCCAAGTAAAATAATGTAGATAATGTAAAATACATTTCTTTAACATTTAAATGTGATTTCAGTTTTTAAATTCTTATCAAAACATTAGACGTTGTCTAAAACTGGACCTCTAAGGAAGTTATTCAACGTTTTTTACACTTTAGGAAAGAATTGAAAAAAAATAACACAAACGCTGTAGGCGCCCATGGGGCCCCCAAACTGCCAAGTCCACCACTGTTTTAGGGTTCACATTTGGTCAAAACCAGGGGCTTCAAGATCCACTTCGATAAAAACTGTGTTTTGTTTTTCTTGTCTGAGCTGGCATCTGGCTCAAAACTGTACAGCTGCTATTTTTGTTTCACTGTTAATGTCTGCTTGGGATTGTGAGACTCTGCAAGCCAACGGGAGAGCATGTAAACAAATGACGGGAAGTGGGAGCAGACTCACAGTCACTCAGAGGTGAGTTTCTAGTGAACTACTGAAACTATATCTAAGAAAATAACAGGTTTTTGAGTTGGACTAAAAATGGCATAATCATAATTAGGAGTGGGTTAGGGTTAGGTCCAGACCGAGTCCTGAGTCCATTTGGTCTGTATTCAGAGTGCCGTCATGTGGCCTTTCCGGATTCGAACCAAAGCTTGTAAACAAAACCACTCATTGGTCAGGAATTACAAGGGGCAAAGCAACTAGAGATTAATTATGGAACCTGCGCTTTGCAATCCTTGTCAGGATTTTTAAATGATTTAACTTTCATATTTCATCGACCAATTTTGAACACCCGTTTTACTGCTGCTTCGGTCCGGTGTGGGCATGCTGCAGGCTGGTTACTGATAAGAAGACAGCTAAGAAGGTATGCTTGTAAGTATAGATTGTCAGGAAAGAGTGAGGAGCAATTTGCATCATGCTAAAAGCTGTTTTAATGGGCCTGCATTCATTCGATCATATTTCAATGAGTTGCATTGTCTCATAGTTGTGGTGTTGAGGATTTGATTTAAGAGAATTCTGTCAAGGAACTACATGGTAGCTTTTAGGATGACGTCACAGCAGCGCCGGGCGCGTCCTGCATAACAAGACACACAACAGCATGTAAATCAGCGGTGTTAAAACAAAAGTTGTAACAAATAAACACTTTAATCCTTTTTTTCCTGTTTGATAACACGACAATTGTTGCTTGTTTGTCCACGGCTCATCTGTTGCTACATTTCTTCTCCGTTTACGTGACGTGACCATCGACTACGGTGGTCGTTTTGGTTCAGTTGTTCTGCTCCGAGGACAGATTGTATTCAGAATGAGGAATCCCAAAGTGAACCGAAGCTCAGTCCGATTGGAAACGAACCGAGACCACCTCCAAAGATGGGTCCGAAAGCAGTTCCTGGTCCTGGACCAGAGTCGGCTTGGGTGTACTCAGACTGAAGATTTGTCCCGGATCATCGGGGGACAATTAACCCCGGTACACTTTAAGCGGACCAAATGTGCCCATTCTACATACACCCTAAAAGACCACTGGGAATGCTGCATCAATAAATCAAAAAATGATTGGAGTGGGACTTTAAATAGATAACTTGATCTTTGAACCTCTGCATTCTGGGAGAAAAATGCTTTTCTGTGTTGGTTTGGTAATATTATTAGTCTATAATTCTGTGTGACGAAGCCCATCTGAGTTTTTGCTTGGAGCGAGGCCCAGCTCTTGCTTCCTGTAATGTTGGGTCAGTTGTTGTGACTCCTTTTCCTGTTTCGGTCAGGTAAGTATGCTGCTCAGTGAGAGCCTTCAAGTCAAAGTTCCCTTTTTTGTCCCACAAAGTCTAGTGATTTAAAATGACAGACCATTTGAAGACATGCTGGAGGGACTGTGGCCTTGGACTGGCCTGGGAAGGCTCCGCTATCCTCCTGGAGTTGATGTAAAGGGAGAGTGAAGTCTTTCTTTCCATGCTGAGAGTAGCGACCCCTTGACCCCAAAAAATATAGATGATGGATACTTTTGGGCGAAGGCCACCCTGAACAGGTTGAAAGTCTGTTGCAGACCACACACACACACACACACACACACACCCACACCCACACCCACACCCACACCCACACCCACACACACACACACACACATACACATCTAGAGGTAATTTAAATGAATCAATTAGCCTATGAAGCATGTTTGAGTTGGGGGAAAAAACCCACACATGGAGAACATGCAAACTCCTCACAGAGAGGACCCAGCTAGGATAGCAAACAGGGCCTTCTCGCTGTGAGGTGAGAGCACTCACCACTGTTAAAGGTAAAGTCCCATTAGCTGTCACACACCTTGGTGTGTGAAATCTGTTCTCTGCATTTGACCCATGAGTGGTGAGCTGCAGACACAGCCACGCTCAGGAACCATTTGGTGGTTTAACCCTCTAATCCAAACCCTTTATGCTGAATGTCAGGCAGGGAGGCACTGGGTTCCATTTTCAAAGTCTAGATTTGAACTCACAACCTTCCAGTCACAGTGAGGACGCTCTACCACAAGGCCACTGAGCTGGTCAGTGTGCTACAGTGCAGCCCACCACGAGTTTCAACATCTTTGTACAGAATTCTAACCTAATGAAATATCAAATTCATGTTTTTATGGACTCCAAGTTACAATCATCAAACAGAAAGAAATGGAAACTTCCTATTCAAGTGGTTCATATTTTCTAAATATAGTTCTGAAATAAATTACCTTTTGGGTAAAATCTAACTTCCGTGTGGCCGGTGTCCGTGCAAATCTTGGCACTTTTTTCTCAAACTCTAAATGGTCTTGTTTGCACCATCCTGTTAATGGAAGTCATTTAGATATGTGTGTTGTGTGTTGATGTGCTTGCCATCTGACCTCAGTTAGGTCTGGCAGGCTGTTTATTTCTCCTAACTTTTCATTTGTACTTTCCCTCATTCTGGCTCCTGTGACCTCCTCACGGTCATGATTTCACTCAATAATTTGGTCTCCCGGTCCCTCATAGGAGATCACTCTCTGACCAGGTTCCCCTAAATATTTAGAACCATTTTTATTTATGATTTATCTTTTCAAACATCATCAGAAACCGCAGTGCTGTGTGTTCATTGGACAGTCATAGAATGTTTGACTTGAAAATGTGACGGCTGTCCGTGCGTTTGAGTGTCTCATCATATTATCTTTTGCATTTACAAAATGACACATTTCATGCTTGCTTCTTCTTAAAATAAAGGCTGATTGATATTCCTGTAGGAAGTAATGCAGATTTGATTGTCTAAATATGAGAGCGTGTTCCTCAGACATGATTTGAAAAGCTTGTGGTGAAATGATAGTCTAATTGGATAATATAAACTCATCTGAGTAAAGAGGCATTTATTTATGCTAAAATATGGATATTACAAGATATCCAAACACATGACAATCAGATGATTCCATCCCAGCCATAGAAATGAAATAACAAGAAATCAGATAACTAACTTCTATATTAATACAAATGGCTATTTGGCAAATTCTCAGTCACTTTGTGTTTTTCCAATGAAATAAATTATTAAAGAGTTGATTCATAAAACATAGTGTTGGATTTATTGAGATATTTTTAAATACACGTTTTCCGACACAAAAGTACGGTGGCCCTGAAGTGCAAATCACATTAACACATCAGAAATCTGTTATATTTAAATCTTTTTTGTTTAGTGGAGGAGGTGAGACTGCCGAGTGGTGAGAAAATCCTGTATCCTGATGTATCCTGATGTAATCCTGTACATCAATATTTTTAAAGAGCCTCTTCCAGAGCAAAGATGGTAGGATGGTGTCTCACTCGTCCCCCAGACATGGACGTTTGCTGGGCTTCTTCCTCCAATCCTGCTTGGACCTCTTCCTGGAGTAGATTATGTCTTTCCTTGCCACGGGCCTGGCTGACCAGAGTCTTTGGGAAGTAGCCCAAGACCGCTCTGCCTGTCGCCACAGTGCCCATCAGTACCTTTTGTCTCAGGCGTGACTCTGCCTCCTCCACTGCTTTTCCAGTCTTCCATTTCCTTCCTGTCTTCGCTTCAATATCGGCTGCTGACACCTTGCAATCCCTGGAGTCCCTATACTGTAGGGCTTCTCTGGTGCGTACCACCATAACTTCTTCCGTGAGCCCACTGAAGGACAACAGGATATTACTCATTCCACACAATGCAGCGCTGGTAGGACTAAGTGGGAGCCCCAGCCACTTCCTAAGAAAGCCGCTGATCTTCCTTTCTAGGGACTCTGTTGTCACTGGGGCTGCATAAACCAGCAAGGGGCACAAGACTCGGGGCAGGATGGAATACTGGTAGATCCAAACTTAAAAAGCTACCAGGCAGACCAGACTTGTCAACCTCAGTGAGCCAAGCTCCAAGCTCTTTGTTGGACTTCTGGATGGCAGCCTTTCAGGCCGGTGTCAAAAAGCTTCCCCAAACTCTTAACAGGTTGCTCTGTGATGGTTGGGATGAAAATCCCTGAGATGGAAAAACAGACCTTGTCAACCACTTTCCCCCTCTTCAGCAGCAAGGACCTTGACTTTGAAGGCTTAAATTAAATTGAAATTTTGGCCTGGTTGCATTAAATTTGCAGGCAATTGCCCCTATTACCTGTGACTAAAACCACTACTACTGCGCGTCCCCCCTGGCATCGCATCGGCGTGCCCCACTATTCGAGAAGCACTGCCTTACACTCGAGAGCAGCAGAGAAGCAGTTGCCAGAGGTGTGAGGCTGTAAGGATTCACTGTGTGTTTTTCCCTCTCTTTTTGTGCGTTCTTGAGAAAATGTAAGTTGTTTCTGCTTCTCATTTATCAATAATTTGGTGATTTTTTTTCATATTATAAGATATATACGGGAACATGCTGTGGAAGTTTGAGTTAGTTGAATATTTGTCTTTAGTTCTGCTTCTGTGAACAGTTCAGCTAAATTCAAGTGTATGTAGAGGATTATTGGTTATGGAAATGCTTATATTAATTACCTCATTGGTGTGTTCAAATCCATGGATTACATGAAATCTTTCCACCTTTATCCACCTTTGTCATGGTAGGGAGAACACGTCAATGTAAGGGTGGGGTCATCTAAGATAGCACAAGGGTTAACATCCAAAAAATCTAATATCCCAATGAGAATGATTCACTTTTTACATACAGTAAAGTTTTTGTTTTATATTCCTCAGATCAGGTTTTGGAATCAGCTGAGTGTAAATAAAGAAATTAGAGCAAAGAACAAATCCATAAAACATATAAGTGAAAAAAGGGAATTTTGGTTAAATTTACACATACATTTGTACATTTTGGATATTCTCGATGAGTAGTTTACTTTCATGTGATGTGATGTGACAGATTGTTGCATGTGGGTTCTTGGTTCCCCACAGCTATTGAACTGCAAAACCCATCAAAGCCTAAAAAGTATTTACACGAAATTCAAATTCAGGCACTTAATGTAGCAATGGGACTCCTGCCAGAGTCTCACAGTAACTGCATCCCATGTTGCCTTGAAAGTAGAAATGTCACAGCCCAATCATTCTCTGAAAGAACTTCTTTTTCCTAGCAGAGCCCAAATAAACCCCACAATGTGCTCCCTCCTCAAAACAGCAGCCAATCAGTAGCTTCCAGTGTGTGTTGCTTTGATGTTGATCCTGATAAAATGTAATTATTCTCTGTTTCATGAATACACACTGATGAAAATGGACATTGGCTATAAATACGAGTAAATAATTGAACACTAATGAGAAAATAAGTAAGATTAAATATTGGGTTTTGCAACCCCTACACCCTTTCAGTTTGTACATTTCTGCAAGCATAATTAATTTATACATTCTCTCATTCATGTTAAAGGATTTGATCTTGGCTCATTTGAATAAACATTTTGCTCCATATTAGTCTGAGTAATGAAGTGGATCTTCAAAGAAAAGTGCTTTTTTATGAGACTGCTGTTCCACGAAAAAATTGTCAGACTGGCCGAGTCAGCAGGGAAATTGCTAATTGAATGTCAGATTTAGAATATGTTAGAGCAGCACAATAGATTTTTCCTTTTTCCATTCTTCCTTTTTGGGGGTAATGGTGGGGGAATGGATACATTCTTTGTGCAAATGTTTGCATTCCTTGAAAAAACAAAAAACCTTAAAAGCATCTCAGAGAACCAACCTGTTCAAAATGCATCAGTTGACTTTTTTAAATCTGCTTTAATATTTTTTGTGATGTTTTGCTGGATAAGGTCAAGCCCTGTCAGAGTTTTACTTTCAAACCTTTTTTAAAACATAGAACCAGGTGACCCTGATGATCTGGTTTTATTGCTAGCAATTTGTTGATTCTTCCCTGGCTTTTGTCTCCTTCCTTTAAGAGTCACCACAGCAAATCATCCAACCTCCATCTATCCTTATCTTCTGTAACCTCCTTGCTCACACCAACCTCCCTCATATCCTCCTTCACAACATCCACGAACCTCCTCTTTAGTTTGTTTCCAGGCCTCTTTCCTTGCAGTTCCAATCTCAGCATTTGTTTACCAACATCATCACTGTTCCTCCTCCTCTGTTCTTTCAAGCAACCACTTCCATTGAAAAGCCTATGTAAAATATGAATTTCGGGCTTCCATGTTAAAAACTCTCATGTTCATGTGTAGCTTTGCACATTTTTACAGCCGTATTCGGGCTCTACGTACAAAACACTTGGCCACTGAACACACAATGAAAGTTAAATCAGGTCGACCAATCAGGGACTTGGATTTGGTGGTGCTACATGGGTTTGGTTTTCCTGGTGAACCCAGACACAGCAATGAGATTGACAACGTCTGTATTTGTTTTTCAAACAAAGATAAGCCAAGACCACTGTCCTGACATCATGGTAATCCATATCTGCTATTTCAAGGATGCTATCAAAGACCCAGACCGTTTAACTTACGTGCCCAAATCGCGAAATTTCAGACGCTTTCACACTTCGCACTTAGCCTCTTCCAACTGTAGGTGTTGGACATGCACTAGTAAAAAGTCTAAAAAGAAAAAGAAAATTCCCATCCCTGCTTGTCGAGTGTGAACACCTGGAATTTGACGAGTGTTCAAGAACGGGCTAAACGCAGCTTCACAATCTCCAAAGCAACAATATGGGTGCTCTCACCACAGTCTTCTACACCTTTCCTTCCATTTTTGCTGACACCTTTTTGTCATACATCACTCCTGAAACCACTCCACCCATTCCAACGTCCTCTAAACGTCTATCCTACACTCTGTTCTTCTGGACTGTTGGCCCCAAGTGCTTAAAGCCCTCCACCTTCTTCACCTCTGCTCCTTGTAACCTTGCAGTTGATCGTGAGTTTCTCTCATTTACACGCAGATACTTTGTCTCACTGCAGCAGACATTAATTCCTCTCCTTTCCACAACGAAACTCCACCTCTTTTGATGCTCCTCCACCTCCTCTTACTACAGATCACAATGTCATCTGCAAACATCATGGTCCACAGAGATTGAACCTAGTGTCACAAACCAGGCAGACGGCTGGTTCCAAATGCAGCAAGTTTATAAGTTCAGCTAAATGTCCACAAATTAAAATCAAGGTCAGTCAGGCAGGAGTCACTAAAGAGCATGGGAGCATCAGAGAAGAAACAGGAGTAGCCAGGATCCAGGCGAGATTCGGGGCAGGCAAACAGAGTCAGAGACAAAATAGGGTCTGGAAATCAGAAGATCAGGTCAGGATATCACATTCAGTTATGCAGGCAGAGTGGCACAAAGAATACTTTGCATTGAGTGGGGTTCAGTCCAGTGCTTAAGTTTACTGTGAGTGATTGCAAATGAGAGTCAGGTGTGTAGTGTTTAGTCAGATGTAGTGTTCAGAACTCTGGAGATGGTTCCCGCTGGTGACCAGAGGGGGAGACAGAGCTCTAACTTCCGACATCTAGATCCTAGACGAGGTTTAAAGCCTTGAACTTCTTCTATCACACCTACAGAACATCTCATCACTGTCTTCCAGCTCTAATCCATGTCCTGAACAACTCCACTTTTCTGTACTTCTTTAGAGTAGTTTACAGTTGATTAAATGCTTAATGCAACTATTGCAATCCTACACTTGTCGATCTATCTCTGGACTTTTAGGCTAGATCACTAATTAATTTCTGGGACTCGTAAATGTCAAATGTTTAATGGTAAAAGGCGTATACTTATATAGCACCTTCTTCAAATTCCCAAAGTGATTTACACACAAGCTAGCTCTGATGAATCAAAGGAGGAATCTCAATGGATCGGCTGTTCATCTGAACGACCATCTGACCAGAAGGAATGCTGAAATCGCAAAACATGCCAGGCTACTCAGAAAGCAGAAGCAGATTGAGAACACTTGGGTTAAAGGCTGCAGGATTTACGTCAAACCACTCGGTCCATCGGACCGGTCCAAGGTTCTGGTTGTGAAGACCATGAAGGACTTTGAGAAGTGCTTGATTACGGACGTCTGAACAACATGCAGTAATAAACCAACGAGCCAAATAATTTCAAGAAATATAACGCCTGGATTCATCATTTTCTACATAAGTCTGAAGTGACCTGATTATCAACAAAGATGTGACCTGCAGACAACTTGACCTCAACTCTTAGGCGCCGCTGATATCAGCTGAAGAAGGATATGGAACTGAATCTAATGTCTGCAGACATAACAGCGAAGAGAAATATAAACTTTGTTTTAAAACCGAGAAGAAAAGCTGTTTGTCAGCAGAAGAGGGAATACCAGCCTTGGTCTTTCGACAAATATGGTCCCTTTTTTACTTTTTATTTTACTTCATAGCATTACTTTATCATAAAAAAAGAAAAAGAAAAAGAAAAAAATAAATAAACAAAAATACAAAAAAATAATAAAACAAATGATTAATCAATTATTGAAAATTGTCAAATTGATTGAATTATAATTATATTACTTCACTGGTTTAAAATATTTTTTTTGATAAGCTGATTCATGAATTTTTCCTAATGAAACATAATTTTGTACATATAATTACATTTTGATACTTGATCAAATTTTTCTATGAAATTCCTGAAACAGTGTTATGTCTATTTTACTGATATAGTATTATTTTTTTTAATCATATCACT
This sequence comes from Oryzias latipes, assembly GCF_053564925.1. Lineage (NCBI taxonomy): Eukaryota > Metazoa > Chordata > Actinopteri > Beloniformes > Adrianichthyidae > Oryzias > Oryzias latipes. Next base: position 9,730,320 of record NC_136241.1, on the reverse strand, counting down.
GACTTTTATAAGTAACATAATCTGCATATATTTTGGATACTTCATTGCCATGTTGATTTCTAAAAGTTACTTTTTACAAAATAATTTAAGTAATTCATCTTTGTCTTCATCAATGTCCAGGAACCGGATATTGATAAATCATGTAATAAAATGGTTAGGGTAGAACAGAGGTGGGATTATATAAGTTCGCTTCCTTCCACTCCCTTTCAAGCAATATTTATTAATATGTCTAATTATACTAAGATTGATTAGTTATTGTATGAATGTATAAATGATTTTGTTTTTGTGTATTATTCCTACTTGATTGCTTGAAATAAACCATTTCAAATCAAATCAAAATCAAAAAATTTACTGTTACAGTTGTAAGTGCTGCACCATAATTCTGGTCCACCGAGTTCAGACAGTGCCTCTCTGTCCACTCGGTAAATGTTTAAAACTCTGCGAGGTCTTTTGAACAGAACAACATGAGCACGGCGCAGAATCTGAATTAAACCTTGGCTGAGTGGTTCAGTTCCAACATCATTTTAATTGCCCTGACCTAAATAAGAGGTACACACTATAATGCACTGGCTTTCCAGTGCATTAAAGCTTTGTGTGATACTCCACATATTTAAAAGGTTAATGTTATTTTATGCTTAACCACTAATTAATTATTTTCATCACAGAAATGGAGTCAAACTGGACAGATGTGTTTGATTTCCGCTCTGTGGGATAATACCCATTAGTGTATGACAACACACAAGCAAAATCTGAGAAGGTATGCTTCAAAACTTACCCTGAAAGGTATTTCCTTTTATTCAGTACTATGTTACCACTATGCTAATCAGTAGCGGTCACACCATCCTAAGGAAAACTCTTTTATGAAAGACAGAGACCAATCCAAACAAAGGAGAATGCCAGGTCATTCTTTAGTGAATTCCATTCAACTTCTTTGGGTGGACACACTGGCATTAACAAGACATGGAATGGCTTATGTTTCAGATTCCATTAAAGCAGCACGACGGTGGGCATAGAAAACTTGGTACAATATGGCTTTTCAGAGTTTATGATGTTGTGTTTATTTATTCATTTATTTGTTTATTTTTATATACATCAAAATGGTGCGTTCGTTCATATAGGTAGGATTATCTGATAAGGTGGGGCAATTGAATGGCTTTAACAATCATTTTGTGCTCCAAGTGAGAGACTCTCACCAGCTAAAGTAGATTGTCAGAAACACTGGCATTGCTGGAAAGCATTAGTAAGATGACAAGATGGAAATGGAAACTGGTTCTGGCACATAAATAGACAAAATAATTTAACCCGATTATAAATTAATTACATGTAGTAGAACATTGTAGAACATGCAGATACTATCTCCTAACCCAATAGATAAAGCTAATTCCATAAACCATGGAGAATTTTTTGAAGGCAGCTTTAATAAAATATGATAGATTTTAACACTACCTTGTTGAATGGCCACAACTAGAAGTCAGAATCTGAATTATTCTCTTCAAATCAAATGATACCTAATTACACACGAGTAGACCTGGAACTTTCCCCAAACTTAAGTGCTTTTTGAGTTTAAATTCCACAGATTTTGACCATTTTCTTTTTTCCCACATGAACCCACATGTTCCACTTATACAAGCTTTTACCCTTTCAAATGAGCTATCTTATTTGTATAAGATGATTGTCATAAGTGGTTTTATAGGAGGAGTGGTTGTCAAGGAGATCTTAGACCGGAATATGCATCCTGTGACAGCTTCCATATTTACTCAAGTAAGCAATTTTCTATCTTGATACATTGTCATTACTCCAATAAATGCTATTCAGGGGAAAGTAGCCTCTTTGTGTGATGTATTCAGCTTAGGTTAGCATTCATGGTCACAGCAGGGGGGCAGTAGGGAAGACTTTGCAATGACACACATTACTGAAGCTGCTTGAGGTGTTTTTTATTTTTGCCGCCATCTCTATAGATGAAGTGAAAGACCTGCCTTTTAACCTCTTTAATGCTTTGCTTTATTTTCAGAAGAAAATCAGGGGTTCTTGAACTTGTTGACTGTAAACAGTAGCTGTCAGTGTTCTTAAAAACCCATGCAAACCTGTTGCAGTCTAATTGGAATATGAAAGCAATTAAAAACAAAGATTCACAGCTTTGATATTCAAGTCCAAAGAGAGATTTTTCAATGACAAATGAAAAAAAATGGCACATTTCTTTTGTCCCAGATTCCCTCTCTCTCCTGTGTTTTTTTTATTCATTTTTTTCTTGAATTCGGCTGAAGATGTCAATTATAGCATCAGGTGGTCTCTCTGTGGTTTTCGGGCCTTTGTAGCTCTCAGTTCGCCTGAATTGTTGCCTTTTCTGGAGCAGTATGGCTTTGAAGGTGACGTCGGCTTGTTGAACGATGGTTCTATTCTGCTGCTGCACGGTGGCTCCTGCACTGCTCAGCCGCCATCCAAATTCTCATTGTCTGTACCTGTTTCCAGGACAACTGACATTTAAAGGGGCAGGTCTTGCTTTTGACTTTTTGCCCTTGTCCATCTCTGTGCTTGCTCGCAAATCTGTTTTGTTCAGGCTGTAACTGTTTCAGGTTTTGCAGTTTTGAAACAGTTTCCTGTAAATTGAACCACACATTTTAGGTTGAAACTATTTGAACATAGAACAACAAATGAATAGTAATTTTGTGGTTTGCCTTTTTATTCTAAAAGAATACATTTCTTGTTGGAATTGAAATGGTTGATGCTTAATGTAAAAAATAAAATGGTGAGAGGAATGAGCAAACTCTAAATGCTGCCAATAGCAGCTGGCAGCAAAGGAGTTGTGTAGGTGTAGCCTTAGATTCACTTGAGTAAGTGAATAAAAGGTTTAGGCAGACACTGACACACAATAGTGCGAAAGCAGCACCACAAAATTTAGATTAAACAACAGAAAATGAACACAGTGGCAAATTTCTCTTCCTCCTCCTCTTCGGGTTTCTGCTGGAATCCTCCTTGACTGGTCTTTTATGTTATCAACACAGAACCTGATGTTTCAGTGTGCCAGCTATCCCGTTTCCTGCAGATGATAAAGGAGAAATTGTTCGCTGACAGGTAAAATAAATCAAAAATGAATAATGGAATTTCTTCTCTTAGAAAAATAGCTGCATCTGTTTGGCTTTTCAAGCCTTCCGCATAGAGAAAATCGCAACTCTGAAGAAAAAAAAAAGTGTTTAAATGTATTTAAATATGATTTTGACTAGTTGTTTGATATTAACCCATACCCTCACAAAAAATAAGTTGAAAAAAAAAAGAAAACAAAGCAAAGAAAAAGGCAATGGTCTAAACATATGATTTGGCCTCATTGTAACGTGAGGGCAAAGGGCGAGCAACACCCTAAGGATTTATGACTCCCTAAATTAATTTGAATCCTTCAAGCAGCCTGATAGAAGTTCAACACAGTGGTCCAGATCAAGCAAATCAGCACGGTTTCTCACAATGGGATAATGATGGCATGTTACACTTGTGGAGTCATTTTATGCAGTTTAGCAAAGCACTTTAGATGATTGTCTCACATCATTTCATCATTCTTAAATTATCACATGAATTAGAAAATGATTCTCATCTTTTACTCTGTAAATGAATACTAAGTGTATTCAAATATGGATGGATGCACATTGGGGTATGTGCTTTCATAGAACATGCTTATGGCTTTATGGCTTTTTTTCTTTCCGAATTTGGTAATTCGAATGCATTTTTCACTCTCAGAATGGATCTTAGTCCCTCTGTCTGACCTCTATGTTTAGTTGGACATATAATAGTGAGAAGCATATAACAGTTTACCATATGTTGTATTTTTTATTATCCTTCTTTTAAAGTCATGCTAATGAACTAATCACAATATAATAGCTACAGCTGCTTTCATGCTCTTGTCAGGGATTCAAACCTTCGGTTAGTTGTGCACCCTAACCAGAACAGCCCCACTGGTACATTTACACACCTTTCCACAGCTGTTACTATTGTACTTATAGTGCAACACCAATCATTTTAAAACATGGAAACCTGCCTCGGTGGCTGATTGGTTGTATTTTTGATGTGCCATTAGGAGTGGCAGGTAAGCAAGAGCAATCAGACTTTAAAACTCTGATGTGATCTATACAGCACGTCTGCACGTTGCTATCTGGGGTTTTGTTTGACCAGCACTTTCACACACCGTTAACCTGCACATACTCTTCATGTAATCATTGATTTGTAAAGGCTACATAAGCTGTAAACCCCTCTGATGTCCTTTAGAGATATCCCTCCAAATCACTATTCACTATTCAAAGACGTACTCTACTGCTTGCTATTGTTTTGCATCAATTTGTGTATTTCTTTTTGTGTAAATGTGTGTGATGAATTATTTCTTTGGTAAGTGACCATGGTATAAGCAGGATAATGTCCTTCCAGGTGTCCATTAGCAGAAAAGAATGGACTTTGTGGAAGTAACTGTCCGACACGATCAGGTCTCGGTGGTCTGACACCTCGTTGGGGCATTATCCCTTACATAACAGAAAATAGTATTTGATAATAATTAGATTAACATGATAGAAAAAAGCACTAACTAGTCTGAAATTAATTAATGCAATAATTTGACACCCCTCGCCAAAACAGGCTTGGTATTGGGAGGAATAAATTGTCTCAGGTCTGCACTGTTGAGAAAATATTTTTCCATTTTGACAGGTGAACATTTCTTAAGTCTTCCTTTAAGCTACTTGCCCTTTATTTTATGGTTCATTATCTTCAAAGAAGTGTCCATTGTCTTTTTTGGCAGGTGGAATGTTAAGTCTTGACCTGCTAGTACAGCTAACCTGTGTAAATACCCTTTTGGGATTGTTACATTTTCCCAATTTACACTGCTTCAAATCAGCTTCAGGCCCTCAGTCGATAGATAGGCAGTCAGCTGAAGCATCTATGATTGATAAGAGTTTTTGCAAACACTAGGCACCAGTCAATAGGTGTTTTGCATCTCCCTCTGCCAAGGCTCATAAGTTGATATTGATAAAATATTTCATGACTAAACACAGAAAGTTTGAATCCCACTGCATCATCTGTACTGGTATATCCTCTGTTTTGTTCTCCAAACATCTTTCCTAATTGTGTGTTCCCAGCAAACTTGACTGTCCTGACATTAAAAATGGCGAGAGGCTGTTATTTAGGTTTGCCACTTACCTTTTTTGAAGACATGAGAAAATATGACAGGCTGCCACCCAGCGCAGACAGTGATTTAGTTGATAGATGTCAGAGCATTTTATGCTGTCTCTTGGTCACTAAGGGACCAATAAACTGTCTGATAGGTAGAGATGGAAGATGATCAACTGAATGTCTCTTTTGTCTCACTGCTGTCGACTTTGTTTTCATGCTTCACTTCAAGTCTGTGGCCCTGTTGAGGAAGATAAGCCTTATATCACATAATAAAGTCTTTGGAGTAATGAACCGGCTAATGGTTAATGCTTGCTTTAAGCTTTAGCTAATATGTCTGCAAAAAATGAGCTGCTAACGCTACTAATGTGTATATATATATATATATATATGAAAATGGATGATACCCTGAGCGTAATATGTTTAGCTCACTTGCCTCTTATTGATTTGTGGTGACAGAAGGCAGAAATAAAAACAATCTTCTGTTCAATGAGGTTTGACCAGTGTGACGTGTGTGCAGTTATGTTTGCGGGCTGTTGTGTGAGTGTGTGAATATTGCAGCAAATTGTCCATTTGCCGTATATCCGATGGGTTCAGGAATGTCATTAGTCACAGCGTGCTCATTCTCATTAAATGGCCCGGTCGCCATGGCAGCCCCACAAAGGCCAGGCCTTTCCCTGCCAGAGCACTGAGAGTGACAGGCCAATTAGAAGAGAACGCCATCGCATGCAGTCTGCTATGATTACAGCTCTGAGAAGACAGGAGCCAGGCGGGGGACAGAACACACCAACAAGGCCCCAACAAGATCCATCTTCAGAAAACATGACGAGCCTTCGCCCTGCAGGTCAGATCTGCTCTGAAGATGCCACATTCTCATCCCGCCATTACATGTGGCACCTGCCATGGAGAGCAGTTGGCTGTAACGGGACATACACCACCCACAGTGCTTTGGGCATGCCTGAAACGTCAGCATGACGAGTGTTCATGGTTTGTGCAGAAGATCTTCATCACCTGTCAGACTCAATACAGGCTGCTTTGCCATCGAGCCTGCATGCTTTGAGGAGATGCAGCTGAATAGAGAGGAGGTTGTTTCAATCTAAGAAAGCCTGACTTAAAGTTTTGGATCCAACCAGCCTGACTCTAAATACATTCAAGATAGAAGATATTCTTGGATTTATTGGGTTGTCTGGTTTCTATCATGAAAAGATCATAGATACATTGTTTAAACATCTCTCCACTAAAAGGAATTTTGAGAAAAAAATATGAAATACCCTGAAAAGTGTAGTGGGAAATTATTTTTTTGGACTTTTGCAGTGGGGTGTTTTGTATGTTCACTCGTCCGTCCGTCCGTCCATTCGTCCATCAATCCACTTGGCCATCAGTCAGTATGTCAGTCTATTCACACAAACAAAAAAATTCAAGTGTTGCAGTTTAAAAAATGCCTTGAAAATCAATTAGCTTAACTTAACAAAAACAAACTCTTTTTTTTTTAAACCTTGTGCTATCTTAGATGACCCCACCCTTCCATTGACGTGTTCTCCCTACCATGACAAAGGTGGATAAAGGTGGAAGATTTCATGTAATCCATGGACACCAGTGAAGATCACAAATCATTGAAGAAAAAAGGTTTAGCGCAATGTCTAGTGGGTCCAGATGACCCAACTCCCAATGTTAAAGTGCCTAGGATAGCACAAGGGTTAAACATGCTCAGATATGTTTACAGAGAAAATATTCTTAGGCTGCAGCAGGACGCGCTTGAAGTAAATAGAAAGGTTGAGAGCCACTTTAAGTTTGTTCTCTGAGCCAAAAAATAGAAAACAGACAAAAGAACTACAGAGAGAAAAGATCATTTTGACTGAACAGATTGAGACTTTTGGCTTCCTTAACTGCACACCTTTTAGGTTTCAGCAGAAATGGTTCACTAACTTCTGACAATCACACAGATGGAAAGTACAGACTTTTCATCAAGTTGGGCTGTGCGGCTGTGCAAAGATTTGACAGGACCAGCTTAACAAAAAGCTGGAAATTAGTTTTTAAGCTTATGCTTTGTGTGAAGTGCAATTTTTCCCATGGATTAATAAACTGAGTTTCTCTAGAGACAACGGTTTCCATGGAGGAGCAGAAAGCATGCAATGTAGATCAAGTTAGTTAAGACATCAAGTTAGATGCTTTAATGTTAAAATATGTTTACATAAACTCAAAATCCATCTTCAAATCATTCTTAATATAGAATGAATCACCTCTTTTTAATTAATTGATCGAGAGCATCAGATAGTTTGTCCATAAACGCTTGGGATTCCTAAAAATCCCCAAAACAGCAACATATGAAAATTTGGCTCTTTCAAAACTTTCCTCATGTTTCTCAGAAACTGACCTTTTTCTATTTCATTTTGCATTTCATTCAGATGAGAAAATAAGAAAGAAATTACACAAGCGCAAGAAAATTCATGCATTCTTCTTTATCAAACAGAATTAGACAGAATTCTGGAGGAAAGAGAACCACAACATTGCACTTAGATGTCCATTTCCAGCATAGAAACTAACAAAACAAATAGGATCCGTTATTAAACAGAAAACGTTTCAAAAAAAACAAACCAAAGACATGAATCCTCATATGATGTTTGGGTCTTATGCACATGACGGCTGATGTGCTGTACATTAGCAAAAGCTTACTTATTTACTTGGAAAACTTGCTGCCATCAAAATGCAGATGTAGGGTATACATAAGTGCTGATTCATATGTTTTAATTCAGTTACAGTCTGGACAACCAGTAATCTTTCAGCATGATATATAGGATTGTTAATTGTGCTGCAAGGCTTTAAAAATTCAGTTTACATTCAGTTTTACAGTAACTTTGGGCTTCCTAACTGAACTGCAGAAGTTTTAGAATCTGCATTACAATGTGAGCCCTTTGAAGATACCAGTCACACACCTCTATTGAAAATAATCCAACTGTGCAGCCGAAATAAAGGTCTAAGTGTTAAATTTTTGAACTGTGCGATGTCTGCAACCAAAAAAAAAAACTTCATCAAAATACCCTTATAGCAGTGCCACTTATGACACATGAATACCATAAAGCTTTGCCAAATAGAATATTAAAGACCAGAAATTAGGTGTCCACAAATATTTCTTGTACTCTGCTCTTTCTGACTGAGGACACAGAAAAAAATTAAAAAAGGAAAGAAGAAAAGTAAAAGTATCTCTAGCCTGGAGCTCCACGAGACGTCCCTGAGCGACAATAGACAGAAAGAGTCGATCAGAGACTTTAAAAAATGAAAGTGAAAATATGAAGAGAGAGTTGTTGAAGGGTTAAGGGGCGAAGTTGGAGTCTATGCGACAGTATCAAAGCCACAGGAGCAGCAGAAAAAAGCTGTTAACGGGAGCTCACCGTGCCTTAATCAATTGTGAACAGCGCTGCAGAGCACAGCCAATCACAAGAGCTCCTGGAGACTTCTCCGGGTTAGAGCACTTACACGCTGTCTGCCACCTGATCAGGGAGACAAAGCAGAGACAGGAGAATGAAAAAGAAAGGAAAAGAAAGAAAGATCATTTTATTTTTGGCTTTTGGGCGACCTTGAATGTTTGGTAAAAAGTCTATGTGTTTGGGATAAATGATCTTTTCCTTTGTCTGTCTGCTTTTTCTTTTCCTTAAATGTGACATCTATCAGTTTCCAGACAATAGGTTGTATCCCTGATTTATCACATCGAAAGACTTAGACATTTACACAGCTTACGCCGTCATGCTGCTATTTTTTTTATCTCACACACTGTGCATGTAATCATCTAAAATTTGCAAAGGTTTTCCTCTGATATCCACTGCAAACTATGAACTAAACTTCACTCAACATCCCTGAGAAAGAAAATGTTCTATACTTGAGGCTCATTTAGCTCCACAAGAGGATGTTCTTCATCCCTGCAAATCATAGGCCTCCATCTAACTACATCCTCTGGATCCTCCTTGCTCACACCAACTACCCCAGTGTCCTCCACTAAATCCATGAGCCTCCTATTTGGTCTTCCATAACCCTTGTGCTATCTTAGATGATCCCACCCTTACATTGACGTGTTCTCCCTACCATGACAAAGGTGGATAAAGGTGGAAGATTTCATGTAATCCATGGACACCAGTGAAGATCACAAAACATTAAAAAAAAAAAAGGTTCAGCGCACTGTCTAGTGGGTCTAGATGACCCAACTCTCAACGTTAAAGTGCTTAGGATAGCACAAGGGTTAAAACCACCTTCCTGGAATCTCCAACCTCAGCATCCTTTCTCAACATAACCAACTTTTTTTTTCTTCAAAATTGTTTTTATTGGATTATTTTAGTACAGCAATATTGAACATGTGATATGAAATCTATGCCCCCCCCCCTTTTTTAACACATTGAAACAACACCAAAAAAGAACCCCAAACAAAAAGGCGTTTACACATCCCATCAGTGGTTTTCTTCAGACAAAAAAAGAAATGCAACAGATACGTTGCACCAAAAATAACTGTCCAGAAATTACCAATATGAGACGTGTAAAGCAATAGAATACACAAAAACAAAAACAAAATGCTCTTTATAAACAGAGAACAAGCACTCAGAGGTCAGTGATAATTTAAGTGTCAATGAGTAAAGGAAAAAATTAAGAAATCAACATGAAATTTTTGGGAAACTGAAAGCCAGCTAGGTGTGTATGTTGCAGGATTGTAAAGTCTCATCATGACCATAAAAGGGTTGCCAAATTTGACAAAAATTGCCTGTGGCTCCACGTAGAGTAAACTTAGTCTTTTCAAGTTTACTATAGTGCAAAACATCCTTGATCCAGATTTCTAATGTAGTTCAGGTTGGAGGGGCAACTAGAGGATCAGTGATAAGAACTCGAAGGCAGTAGTCCAATTTTGAATGAGTGATGGACATGAACAAAACATATGAGTTAGAGAGGCGGGCAATTGGTGACAACGATCACATTCAGGACTAATCAACATAACCAACTTTGATCTCGATCTGCTTCCTGCCTTTATCTCCAAATCATCTACCATGAGCGGTTCCTCTGATGGATTAATTCCTGATCTTACCCATCCTTGTCACTCCCAAAGACTGCTTCAGCAGTTTTTTAGTGATGTTCATGCACGTTTTGAGTTTGAGCTCTCCCTTGTCAGTCAATCAAGATTCAGGTTAATAATCATCCACAGCTAATTTATTTCAGTTACAGTAATAGTCTTCAGTCTATATAGGTGTCATGTTTTCAGTTCATCATGGTCAGGTCATATGCTTTGTCAAATTTTTGTTTCTCCGCGGATTTGATCATATTCTAGTTTTTTTATTACATGTTTAAGTCTCTTCCACCAAGCCTGGTATCCTGCACATTGGGTCCTACACCACCAGTTCCTGACAAACAGATCTAAAAAAAAGATCTACTGTTCTTTATTCTTACTGTTATCTGAACTTGCTTGAAGATGCACTCCAAAGAACATCTACTTTATTAATAGGAGTGATATTTTGTAATTAATTTTCATTTCAGATGGTCTACAAAATCTGAGGGAAGTGTCGATCTAAAATTTCAATAAGAAAAAGATCTGTTCCAGGTGAGGGTGGCAGGAAGGTCGAGGGTGTTCCAGCAGAGCTGGCTGTACCGACAGGTCTCATAACTGTAGCGATGTCCAGAGAAAAAGCCTATTTACAAAAAAAAAATGAAAACAGCTCATACAATGTTTCCAGCCAGTTGGTTGGACATGTCTAGAATCAGTACAGCATAAGTACATGCATGGACGACGACTCTGGGAGAATCCATTCAGTGATGGCGGAAAATCCAGCTTTTATTTTGATAGTCCATTTCAGCTCATCAGCAAGTTAACCCTTGCGCTATCTTAGATGACCCCACCCTTACTGTTCTCCCTACTATGACAAAGGTGGATAAAGGTGGAAAGATTTCATGTAATCCATGGACACCAGTGAAGATCACAAATCATTGAAGAAAAAAGGTTCAGAGCACTGTCTAGTGGGTCTAGATGACCCAACTCCCAGCGTTAAAGTGCCCAGGATAGCACAAGGGTTAGATAATTGGACTTTAATTATTAAAGTCCAATTTTAATAATTAAATAAGGAATTATTTCCTTATTAACAGACAGTGTTTGTGATGAAGTGTCCATGGTGGAAACAGATGGTCTTTTTGACATTGTGCTCTGTCATGCAGCATTCTAGTTATGCCAAAATAGATGTGTAACCGGCAGGTATGCCTGTGACAGGTGCATGCCTGCTTGATTGGGGATGTAGTTCAGCTGTGTCTGCCCCTTTATAAAGGAACAGGGAGTGAGTTGACAGACAGTGGCTGCCTGCCTGCATGGTGGTATGTATGGTTGAAGCTCCTCTTTTTGGGAGGACGTAGATCACCTTTTGCTCATTTTTATTCTGCTCGTTTAACTAGATGCTGTAAGCGGCTGGAGGTGTTGCAGATGTCATGAGCCACTGCGTGTTCTTTACCCACCTTTTTTTTTTTATACATTTTAATGTGTTTTTAGAGTGGTGCTGTATTTATTGTGTGGTTGACTCTGATTTCTTTTTATTGTTGCATAGGTCTGAGTCGGGCGCCGGTGCGTGTGGTGTTGGTGAGGGGGGCCCCTTGTGGCAGCGTCGTCCTCACTCCAGTTCCCTCACTGTATTTGTTTATTTCCCTTTTAGTGTGTAGTGGAAGTTTCTTTTGCACGTTTTTCATATTGTGTGTGGATTTGTTTTTTTAGCACGGAGTGGAGTGAGGTGCGCTGCCGCCTACTGGCTTAGTCCACGGCCGCTCTCTTCCCTTTCCCCCCTGCGCAGGCGGTCGGCTCGGCCTTCCTGTTTTTATTCCTGCTCCCCCTTTTATTTTATCTGTATGCTGCTAATCAGAGTAAAACTGCACTTTTAGATTTTAAATTGTTCATTTAATTAAATTTTTTATAAGCTTTTATGGTCTCAGCCATTTTTGTTTTGGTGGCTCCACTCTGCACTGACGGTACCTTGGTCACAGATGGAAAAAAATATATAGCTGTGTCATGGTGCCTCGGTCAGACTCCTCCCCCTCCAGCTTGGCTCCACTCTGTTCCTGATTACCCTCCAGCTGCCGTCACTCCACTCATCATCCTCTGCTGTTTAAAAGGAGATCCAACGCCACTAATCAACGCCAGATCGTTACCCATTACGGTGACTAGTATGGTCTTGTCTAGCTCTTTTGCTTCTAGTCTGAATCCAAGTCCTGGCTCTAACCTTGTCTCCTTGTCTCAGGATTCCTGCCCACGAGTGACGTCAGTGTGGACCCCTCTCTCTCTCTCTGCCGTTTTGGAAAGAATCGGTGAATCGCCGCGCTCGTACCTCCAGCCGTGCCACAGCCGTTTGCCCATCTGGATCACCTCTCGCCTGCTCAAAGTTCCATCCCTGGGAAAACAATAAACAACTCTTACCTGCCACTCGCCTGTGCTCTTTCTGGGTTCCAGCGTCTGAGTCCGCCTCGCATTGAAATCATGACAAGCTGAATCTGGGATGACAGTAGACGTGCTAATCAACAGAATACTTGTAGAGTCCATCAGCATTCCTCAAGCTCTGCCTTGACTTTTAGTTCTCTGCTAACATGAATTATGAATAAATATCCAAAACGAAAGGGATTCATGAATGCAAATGAAAAAGCACTAAACCACAAGAGAAACTGTCTTTTTTTTTATAATGCTTTCATCTCCTCTGGCCCCTTCCAGACATAAGGCACTGCTGTCCCAATGTTACATTTTTCTGTTCTGCTTTCTGTTTTAGCCTAATTTGTATTTATCTCTTTTAAAAAGATGTAAAAAGTAGTCTATAGCAGTATACAAAAAGTCAAATTTTTTCTCAAACTATTGTGTATTTAATTTTATTTATGATATTAGTAAAATGGTCACAATATTTTGTAAACTTAAGTTAAAAAAAATCTAATTGAGATGCAGAGACATAGACGAATACAAGCAGAGAAACGTGCAATATACACTATTTTTCACACATTTTTGTCGTGTTTTCTTCCTTTTCAAATACAGACAGTTGCTAAAGCTACAAAGTGTCACATTAAAGGGTGTGACCTGGTTTGTGCTTGAAAGATGGGACATGCCAGCTTAGTCATCTTTCTAAAAGAGTCCTATTTTCTAAACCTGCTTTAAATCATTTTAAAATTGCACTACTGAAGAAAACTGCAGTATTAACACTATTCAATCAGAAATATTTTGTGAGTAACTGAAAAAGAGTACACACGGCAATGATACATAGTCATGATTGTTTCATGACTGAGAATCAGGACTCATGAAGTCACGAGTTTATTTTATGGGAAACTTGGCGCTGAAAAATACGGAGCCAATGACCTAACATGGGTAAAATAATAAATATCTTGTTGCCACAAATTAATATCTTGTTCCCAAAAATTAATATCTCATTCCCACGCAATGATTAAGATGTGCAAACTAAACAATATCTTGTTCCCACAAAATAATATTCTGTTCCCACGCATTAATTAATTTGTGTGAACGAAATATATATTCACGTCATAAGTCATTCATAAACACGGATGTGAGCAAAATTTGGATTTACAGCAGATACCTTCACATTTCTTTCTGTGTGTGTCTCATTACATTGCATGGAAGACACAGGATGTTTATAGATCAGATTATTTATTAAAAAGCTCTACTAAAGCATCATACTCGTCAGCAGTCATTTTACATCCGAAGGCTAGTAGGCTACATGCTATGTATCCCATCATGCATCACACAAATCCTATAATGCATCTCGACCAATCACCGTGTCCCTGTAACTGTGGTGCATTCAAATACAACAGGATAAATTATAGGCTACCTAGCATGTAGCCTACTAGCCTTTGGATATAAAGTTACAGCTAAAGCGTATGTTGATAAAAGACAAGTCCTGAATATTATTCCTATTTGACCCTAAACTACTATGTCCGCTGGCTGTCCGCCCACTGGCCAGCCAGCTGCCCGAATGCCGGTGTGGGTACCGGATGTTCTCGGGTTGCCGGATGTTCTCGGGGTCCTTCGGGGTCCTTCGACCAATGATGACGTCACACTATTTGATTGGCTGTAAGTTGCCACGACCACTGAGTTAACGTCGCTAAGTTTTTCTAAAAACTTTATTGACAATTGCGGTATCATACATTAACAATTACATTAACGTTAACAACGAACAATAACGATGTAATCAATATTGCCTCGAAGATCAGTCACCATTGCCAAATATAACATATTGACATAGAAAATAAATAATAGAGGGGAAAAAAAGAAACAATGAACATAACACACAAATAAATAAAAACATAAGTAAAATAAAATAAAGGAACATAGAAAAAATCTAAGTAGTCTAATACTAGTTAAGTTAGGGGTACTCGTGAAGTTTGTATTTCTGAACAAAACTAAGCAATTTCAAGCCATTCTTCTTTTTCATATAATGAAGTGATTGAAAGCAAAAACAGAGCTCTTTATTAAATGTTATAAAAGTGGTTTGGTCTTCAAAACTTGACCTCACCAAGATGGCGGTGCTCTCCTCCCATGAGGAACCACGTGATGTCTCCTCTAGTGATATGACTCATTTGAAGGACCCCGAAGGACCCCGAGAACATCCGGCAACCCGAGAACATCCGGTACCTACACCGGCATGACAAGCAAAAGAGCTCCGCGGCGGGCCGTAGCTCGTAGGAGCTATGTGTCCGGTAGGCGAAACAGCAAGCTTGGGCTTCATAAATCTTATGTTAGTTTTCTTATTTTCATCGAGACAATAATAAATTGATCATTCTTGTTTTTTTTTCCCCCTCTTGGAGGAATATGGGTCACAGAGACACGGAGGTAGCGGCAGAAAACGCCTTTTGCAGCAGGATGTAGTGAATATGAATCCAGACATGGAGACCTGATTACCTATGCTTTTGTGCTTTTTAAAATAAATAAATCGTCGTCCTCCTTCGGCTTCTCCCATCAGGAGTCGCCACAGTGAAACAACCTCTCATTTGAGGATGAGTCGCATGGTTAACTTGGCAATGTTTTACGCCGGATGCCCTTCCTGACGCAACCCTCACAATTTATCTGGGCTTGGGACCGGCACAGAAGCAGAGAAGGTATTAGGGAGTAGCCCAGATTCTAACCCTGGTTTCACGGACGGAAGGCTGATCTCTACACATCATCTGTGTCTTCCATGCAATGTAATGAGACACACACAGACAGAAATGTTAAGGTGTCTGCTGTAAATCCAAATTTTGCTCACATCCATGTTTATGAATGATTTGAATAATTATTTCGTTTGCACAACCTAATTATTGTGTGGGACCGAGATATTAATTTGTGGGACCGAGATATTAATTTGTGGGAACTAAATATTTATTATCTTAGAAAACTAGAGACATGGCGGATTCTCTGGTTTTCATTCTCTAGGAATAGCTTAGTCATGACTGTTCTTATGGGTGAATAAGAATAGTCATGACTAAGCTATTCCTAGAGAATAGTCATGAGACCAACCTGGAAGTCTTGCGCAAGATTCCATTGGATGTAGCTAAGAACCCGGCCCTTTCTGGTTTCCTAACCCACCAAGGGAGGACAGGAAGCACGGAAAATAAAAAAATTAATCGATATAATATTCATGCAATGTGGAATTTTTTTACTATGTCTGTCTGTCTGTCTGTCTGTCTGTCTGTCTGTCTGTCTGTCTGTCTGTCTGTCTGTCTGTCTCTCTGTCTGTCAGAATAACCATTGGTCTGATATCTTTTTCTTAACATCTTCTTGCTAGTCCTTTTTTTCTTCACAATATTTTTTTCTTTATTCAAGTTCTAAACTGACCAATCCGATGACTTAGTAAAAGCTTCCCCCCACCTTGAACATTTGATAGACAGATTCTCCAGAGCAAGCATGCTCATGGCTGGCGACTGTAGAGGCCCTGAAACGTTGACTCAGGCCGACTCACACCAATCACTGTCGACTGGCTCCATGATGGCAACGTCACGGAAAGATGGCGACTGAATTGATTGAAGCAAGGCATTTTTTATGTGTTACGTCCCAGCTGCTATGTTCAGTTCTATATACAATCAATGGCCTGGATGCAGATGGTGGTGGAGGGCCAGTCCATGACAAAGCATTGGTCCAGGTAGAGGATAGCGTAGATGTCAGGTAGGGCCGGCAAAACCATGTGGAATGTAGAGCGAAAAATTTGATTTTGATTCACTGAAAAAAATTATAGCTTAACGGTAGAGTGAGTGACGTAAGAACCCAGCTTACCCAGATCTCCCTTATTGAAATTGCACCAAAGCTTCATGAATGGAGCTGTGACTGTAAAGCCCTTTGGACCTTCAAAGAAAGTAGAAAAGCGCTATATAAAAGTATGCCATTTACGTTCATTCCCCTTTAGATTTTTCTGCTTTACTAGCTGCAGGGCCCTGTTTTCATGAGGTAAAAATTACATCTCAGAAAAAGTAATTTGTCTATTCAGAGTAAATAACATAACTTATTTAGTATTCATCCGTGTTGTAGAGTTAGACTTTGCAGACTGTGCTGCAAATTTATAGTTCTTACTGGGTCTCTTGTAAAATCCATCAGAGTCAGCGAGACCCCCAAGACAATAGTTGAGAGATGACTGGTGGATTCTGTGGTCTTTTGGGGACAAGCGGAGGCTTTGATGGATAGCCATATTCTTTGGAAGAGGCAGAGAACAGACTGTGATTAATTCTCAATGAGTGATTTGCTGGAATAAGTGAAAAAAGAGCCCACGAAAAGAGCCACAGTTATTTCCTCTGCTCCTTTGATAATAGCGTGTGTCGAGACCATGCGCCTTATGTAGCGTTTCTCGCTGTGCACGTGGAAATGAGGGGTTATATTGCAAATCTCAAAAGCACTCACTCACTGGCACTAGTCTGGTTTTTATCATCTTAGTGATCCTCTCATAATGAGGTTGAAAAGAAAAACGATTAATTGTCTGACACTGTCAGCCAGTTTGGCGAGCATTTATTCCTAACAGATGAAAGAGGCCGTAATGACGCATGAGCTAATCAAAACTGGATATTAAGCATTGAACTGTGGCAATTCTTTTCAAACAGTCAGTTCTTGCGAGAATTCCTAATATTCTGCGACATAAATCAAGCTCATTACACATTTGAACCCTGTTTTTCTTCCCAGCATTCACAGTTTTTCTCTGAATGTGGCAGGACCAACAGGCTGTGTTTTACATCAAAACATGTGTACAAAACATAAAGAATTTTAGGATTGGTAAATGTGGCTTGTTTATCCTTCAAAAGAAACCATTAGTCAAACAAAGAGCGGTATGTGAGCAGACGTTACGGCCAGAGGCATTAGAATCCACTGCAACTCTCTGCCAGGTTAGTAATTGCTCTTTTTATGTTGGTAATTATTTCCTCGAAGGTACGGGCTGTTGCACACTGCAATTATACATACGCTGCTATCAGTACAGGGAAGAGAAGGTAGGTGGAAAAATGTGGGAAGTATTCAAAAATATTGTGCATTTTGGATGTGTGCATCGGAGAGCTTGTGGGTGTATGAATGTGGGATTTGCACCAGGGAAGGAAAAAAAAACGTGAGACTGCTGCGTTCTGAACTGACACAGTTTAAACAAGCTCATCAAAACCAATACGTAGAGCCATGTTTTCTCGACATTTTTGTTTTGCTCTCACGTGTCAAGTTGCCAACAATCCTGTAAGACATCGCATAGAAAAAGCCAGCTTGTAAGGTATGATAAGGACTCTAAAATGTGCTGTTCATTGTATCCTTTGTCTTTCTATCCTAATGTGTGTGGCTTCCCCCCCCCAGGTTGCTCCAGACGATGTGACCTGCAGGACTGGCTTGTGTGTAAACACCTCTAGCTGATAAGGTCTTCACCAGGGAACAGTAGAGCAAGGTGTTGCCTGATGTTTCTTTGGATGCAGCGAGGACACAGACTTTTCTGCATGCTTTCTGTGAAAATACATCCACAGCAGCTCTTAACAACTGATGTGGAGAAGACGACCAATTTGCATATAATTTAGTAAATTGTCATATTTGTTCCACATCAAGTTTATAGCACGCATAAGTTGGCGAACTTTCACATAAATGATCGCATTCCAAAGTAAAGACAACAGTTTTGGTAAAGCAGAAGAATTTAAATGTGATTAGATGCTGATGATAAATTACCAAGTGGGTAAAATATGATTTAAAATCCTTCAAAAACTATACCAGGATAAAAAAAAATAATCTAAATTACATTTTTGTTTCCGCTAAGAGGCTGTTTTGTTCCAAACCCACAGCTACATTTGTCCAATGCATGTAAAACATGAGAGCATGCATGGTCGTAATGTATGTAAATATGCCTGTATTTTAAGCAGAGGTGCAGTTATAAATGCAGTTTCTTCAGGCGATGCCTCAAAGAACCTGAAAGATTATGAAAAATGCATCCCCTAAATAAGATATTTCATGTTAAAATATTTTAACTCAATTTAACTCACAACAGAAATTAGAAAAAAAGAATTCAAATATTCACTAAATATCACATGTTTTTGTTTTTTTTAGCAATAATACACTAGCTGGTCTAAAACCAATGTGAACAATTTGAGCTATCATGCAGGGGATGTGTAGACACCTTTTATATTGTGTGTTTTTCAATAACCTCTCTTAAATTAGAGACACGTCTTTACATATGGCAGTAAAACTTGATAGAGTCTCTAAACTTAGTGGGAATTTATATATTTGTTTAATGGGTTAAAACGACAATGAAAGAAGGGTTCCATTTTATACCTGTAACTCTAAAAGGACTTTGTTTCAAATGTCAGAAAGCTTAAAATGAAAAAAAAAGCTCTGCAAGATTGTAACAACCCTAAATACACCTCTAAATCCACAATCAACTATTCCACATGCAGGATGTTTTGCCTTTTTGTTTTGCTCAGGTTCAGCCAAAGGGCGATTATCCAAGTTTGAATAGACGTTGGATAATCAGCTGGAAGACGAGGAGGAGGGAGTTAAAACATAAACTAAAATATTGAAAAGAATAAAAACATGCTAAACACATGTCGGATTTTTACTGTAATGTCTTTGAAAAACCAAGTTTCTTTTCAATTGTTAAAGTTCCATTCTGATCATCTCATCTTTTAAACTACAGTAGAAGCTTTTCCAGTGATACTTCAATTACGATTACGCTCTTTAAAGCCAATATTCAAATACCGGTGTCGTTTTGTAGGACATAGTTTCTGCAGAGCAGCAGCAGTTCATCTGGCTGGGACTGTTGGCACGGAGATAATCTGTCCCTTTCCCCTCCTGTTGCTGTGAACTAGCACTCTCTCGCTAGCTTAGAGCCGCTCACAACCCCAACCTGACATCAGTGGTGCAACTAAAATGGGGAGCAATATTGGAGCTATCCAGGTGTACAGTTCTGAGCCAGATACCAGTTCAGACGAGGAAGATGAAGACGTAAATGGACCCATTTGGATGCATTCAAATGGAGCGGAGAGCTTGTGTCCCAGCCGGTGTACATTTCTGCTCCTGATTCAAAATGATTTGAATAAAGAAGTAAAGAAATCAAAATTCAAGCATAATTTTCTTTATACAGTACAGACCAAAAGTTTGGACACACCTTCTCATTCCAAACTTTTGGTCTGTACTGTATATGCTATCCATCATGAAAAAAATGCCACAAGAACATGTTAAAAACACCCCAAAGAGAATTTTTATTGGAGTGGATCTTTAAACTTTTCGAAAGTTACCAAATAAAGGTGTTAAACAGACATAAGGTTCTAAGTGCAAAAACAAGAATGAATCTAAGCTTTAAATACCAGCATTGCATCCACTGTCAATTTGTTCTGTTGCTGATAACAATGTGCCCAGAGTGCATTTGATCAATCACTGAGTACCTTTAGACCGTAAGATGTGATGATTTCCCCTCCCTCTATCTAGTATCATAACCTAATTTTCAGAGATACCATCTCCTGGGAGGATTCTTTCAGTCATCACTGTGCTCCACATTCCTATTCAGATGATGTGGAAGCTAAATTTATCCTATTTTTCCTCCAGTTAACATTTGGAGGATTTGTAATCATCATGCAACCTGAGATTTCCTAAGCAGCTCCCAATTAACCTACCTCCCCTCTCTTTTTGACCTCATCAGTGCGCCACCATCCTCACTGTCACTGGGGTCCTGTGCTGCATCACAGAGCTGTGCGGGGGGACAAAGGCAGAGAATGTGAAGGTAAATGTGAGCCACAACATGCAGTGAACCTTAAATGAAGAATCACGTTGGACCTGGGCCCGTATGCAGTTTTCAGAAGGAAAGATGGGATCCAGGTGTAGGAATCAAGGCTTAGAGTTGGAGAAAATAAAATAGGTTCTTCTTAAAGTGAGTTCCAGAGAGAGATTAGAAGTCTTAACCAACTTGGTTCTTTTTTTGTGAGTATTTGATACAACCTCTGTCCTGCTCTCTGTCTCTATGATGTTGGCTCTTGTTACTGCACGTGTCGGTATGTGTGTGAGTGTGTTCATGTGTGAACTGGGTGTGTGCCTGTGGATTGAAATGCATTAGCTTGCTCCTCCCAGTGGACTGCCGGTCTAAACTAAGCAGCGTGATGATGATGGTGTCTGTGAGCTGACACAACCCATTTGGCCGGGAGGAGTTGATCCTCCCTCGCACTGCTCATTTCTGGTCTGGAGGGGGCGAGGAGAGGATGGGAAAGCGGAGCCTCGTCTGCGTCCTCCGTTTTTTTTCCTTGTCCTTGCCTGGGCAAGGCTGGTTGATTCAAAACTGATGATCAAATGATTTTAATGGAAAATTATACTATAGTTTACGCACTAGAGGACAAACCAGATTATAAGGCTCACCGCCAATCAATGGTCTATTTTGTTGGATCATAGGACTGGCACGTGGGAAAATGAGGGTTCAAGTCCCAGGGGGCATGATGTGTTTCCTCCAGTGTGGGTCCTACTATCAAACTGTGTAGCCAGTCACAAGGGGGCCAAATTCTGGATCCCTCTGTGCTGGTTCCAGCCCAGATAAAAATAGAGGGTTGTGTCAGGAAGGGCATCCGGCGTAAAAAACTCTGCAAAACTAAATGAGTGACAGCGGATTCCCGTTGCAACCCCTGTACTTTTATCCAGAAAGGGCAACAACAACAAGCGAGACAAAAGAGTCAGAGATAAGTCCGTCAGTCCGTCAGACTTTATTAACAGTGACTTCAGAACTTGTTTGGAATGTGCTACACATTAGCCGTGTTAGCATATTCACAATAGCAATATTTCCCAACCTTGTTTGCAACACACAAAAAACAGACTGATAATGCTTAAACAACATTACTGTAACTATGCAAACTCCCAACCTTGTTAGTAACACGCAAAAAAAAGAAAACACCATCCGACAACGTTAGCCATGTTAGCGTAACAATCCCTTATAAGGTGCCTGTAAAGACCTGCATCCTTGAATGTATTTTTATGGATCCGTCCTTTAAATGTACCTCATAAAGACATTCATATGCCCACACACGTGAAACACCCACTCGGATGAAAAATGTGTTTTTGGTGTTTTTAACATGTTTTTGTTGTATTTTTCTGATGATGGAGGAGATAAATAAAAAAAAATATTAAAATAAACATCGCATGTGCTCAAACCATTTTGATTAAGGTGCAGACAAAAAAAGACGTTTGAAATAGATCTTGTGATGTAGAAACTACAATAGATGCGCCACAAGCGTCCTGTTTCGCTCCATTCCAATGCATCTAAGCGCAGATGACCAGATCCATTTACTTCTTTGATTTTCTCATCCGAGCTGGTATCTGGCTCAAAACCGTACGCCTGGATAACTCCAATATTTCTCAACATTTATGTTGCACCAGTAATGTTAGGTTGGGGTGTGAGGGACTGCAAACATCTGTGTAAACAGATGCATGACGGGAAATGGGGGTGGGCTTATCCCACACCAACAGTCCGGCCCACAACTAAAAAGGGCATAATCATATTTAAAAGACCACTGGAAAGGCTTTTGAAGGTCAGCTTTTATTAAATACTAAAGATGATCAAAATATTGTTTTAGTTTCTGAAAGGTTGGAGCAATATTTACTGGGAAGGCTCTTTTATTGTTTTGTCCCAGACTTTGCTTCCTATACTCTCATTTGTCGCATTTAGGCAGACCCTGCCTTGATCCAACATCTTCTCACAGGTCCCGCCTTCCTCTCTCCAGTTTCTAACAACGACTTCCTCTGTCAGAACATGTGTTAGACGTTCATCTTCTATATGACTAGTCTCTAACAAACCAAGCCTTTCATCCCACCAGCTTATCATGTTACCTCCTCGGTTTGAGAAGAAACTTGCCTCAACCTCAAAGTTTTGACACATCAATCGGTTACGGGTCCAACCTCTATTGCAGTCGTTTACCACTGACCTTTAAGTGTCGAGCAAGTGTACTGACGAAAGTTCAGTTTGTATCTTGTTTTGTGTTCACTTGCACACATGGTTAAGAATTTCTGAATTTACATGCTTCAAGCCCTTAAATTTCTGAACCCAAACTTTCCACTTTGTTGCAGACAACTCCATCATCTGGGCTATGGTAGGAAATTTCCCCCACCTTTTTCTTTTTTACTCTGACTGTTTACAGCTCAACATCAGTGCAGCTGCACAGCCCTCACTTGAGCTCAAACGGCCAAATCACTACACGTCTGCTGTCTCATTGTGTTCATAATTGTAATCCCTTGGACCGATGAAAAGGGCGAACTGTGCTGGTTAATTAAAACTGCAATCACATTTACCACCCTAAACTAGTTGGAAAAAGGGACCTCATTCAATTAAATCATGCATCACTTTCTTTTCAATGCGCACAAACAAACAAGAGAGGGGAAGGAGTTGTGTATATCCACAGGCTTGTTGATTGCCTTCTGCTGCTGGGATTTTTGCTTAATTTGGAGAACAGAGGGTGAGGTAGCACCGGAGGTGCTTAGGGGTAGAGTCCAAGGAGCAAAGGGGATTAGAGACTCCTCCACTGGCTTTCTGTTGGCACTTGTCATGAACTTGATGCTGTAATTAACTTTTTGAATCTCAAGGCGCACTGAGTGCATACTCAACGGATTCTTTGCAGATAAATGCAAAAGAGAAAGAGAAATAGGCTGCTACGAGAAAAATTGTCCATTTTTGAGCATTTTTCTGGAGCTCCTGCCTTTAAAGCGCACCATAAACGTGTGCTCAATCGAATTAAGAAAGTACACACAACAAAACACCCGACGTTCACATTGTTTTGCGCTGAGATATTTCATACTTACAACCAGGACTTACCATTGGTGATTGCCTGGGGCCCCTGACTTTCAAGAGTCCCTGAACTGAACACTTTATAAAAATGTCTAAAACAAATTTTACACCAATCATTAACTCCGTCATGACAAAAAAAAACTAAAATCACTAAACTAGCATAAGATTGATCATTTAAAAGAGTTTGGTCCCCCCCCCGTACTTCTGCAGAAATGGTATATTTCAGTCTAAAGAAAATCCAGAGACTCCCAAATTAGCGATCAGTGGCAGCTTTGTCAGACTGAGCGTTTTTCAGCCCAACAGGGCAGTTTTTGTTTCTGACTTTGTGCGCAAAACTTGCTTTAGGTGGATGGAAATAATTTGGGAGGGTTCTGGATCGGTTCAGAAGTTTTAGTTCCTGGTTGAAATACGCTTCAAACAGGCAAGTGCGGTCTGTGGAGACGGGTGACAGGCAGTGCTTCACCTGTCATCTTCCTCACCTGCAGTCATGAGATTTAAAGTATACTGATAAAAAAAAAATTGTCCACTAACTTGTTCCATACATGCAATTTGTTTGATTTTTGTTATGATAATTGTTATCCTCAAATTTGCTGTGTTTATTCCATGTCCTCCCTTTCTGTATGATGGGTCATGTATTTCACTTCAGATCTAACGTGAAGATGCGCTGGAAAGACAGAATGAGGCAGAAAGACAACTGAGTTTTATGTTATATTAATATAAACAGTAGATCATTTGTTTTATGATTGCACATAATAGTTTTTGAGGAGGACCTTTACTGTTGGTGTTGCACAAAATTGTACTTTTAATACTTTGATTTTTTATTTGATTTGAAATGGTTTATTTCAAGTAATTAATTAAGAATAATACACAAAAACAATAGTCATCAGTTATACATTCATACAATGACGAATCACACTTAGGATAATTAGACTTAGGATAATAAATATTGCTTGAAAGGGAGTGGAAGGAAGCGAATTTATATAATCCCACCCCAGTTCTACCATAACCATTTTATTACATGATTTATCATTATCCGGTTCATAACTTTTATCAGGCAGAATTAAGAATCCTGAAATATCAATAAAGCACATGACAAAGATGAGTTACATATTGTGTAAAAAATAACTTTTAGAAATCAACATGGCAAATGCAGATCATTTATCCAAAATGTATGCAGATTATGCTACTTATAAAAGTCATACATGATTACTAAAATACTATATCAGTAAAATAACCATAAAACTGTTTCAAAAATCTTCATAGCAAAGTTTGATCAAGTATCAAAAGTTAAAATATGTGCAAAATTTTGTTACATTAGGAAAAATCATAAATCCATTTTCAATTTTTGGTGCAAGTGAAGTAATATAATTGGGAATCAATCAGTTTAACCATTTTCTTTTTTTTTTTTTTTTTAACTTGTCCTGTCCAACAGCAAGGCAGGCAGATGAGAGCTGAAGGCCTCTTGTGTTGGACATATTTTACTTTACCAGGAGGGGTTGTTAATCTTCAGACAAACCAAAGGTATGACTGAATAAACCCCTTTTGTAATTGAGGCCAAACTTTATTAATTTCAACCATGTTTGAAAATCTTTGGTGTTGGACCGGACGGAAAAGGAAAGAAGGGAAGAAGAGAGAGGGATGTTAGAGAGGCCCAACGCAGGGCCCCACCGGAGAAGGACGCCCACAGCCCCAGACGAGCACCCCACCACCACCCAGGAGTTCCGGGCATCCCCCCGCCCCAACCCCAGGTACGAGCCAGGACCCCCCACGGGAGACCCGCTCCGCACTCCAGGCAGCAACCCACCCGGCCCATGGTTGGTCCAGGGAGGAGCAAGGCAGGGGCCTGCCGCCCCCGCCCAGGAGGGGGGAACCCCAGGGAAAAAAGGGGGCCCATAAGGGGTTTTGTAAATATGGCCCGACCAGGCTCGGCCACTGTTGGAAGTTTGGCGGGGCCCAGCGCTCAGGAGCAAGGACCAGGACCCACCCCCCAGGGACACGAACACCCCCGGCTCAGGTGTAATGTGAACCCCCCCCACCGTGCGGAGAGAGCACCGCCGGGCCCAGGAAGCCGGCACCCAGGGGACACAGCCGCCATCGCCAAGGGGCCCGCACCCCCCACCAGGGAAGGGGTAGGGGACAGATGGACCCAGGTCCCACCTTCCTTGCAAAATGCGTGTGCGTGTATGTGTGTTTGACAGGGTGTGTGTGTGCATGTGTGTGTGTTTATGTTGGAATGTATATACTGAAGGGGGAGGGGTGTGTGTACTAAGGGGGGTGCAGTTAAAATTGGCGAGTAGGGCACTAAGGGGACATCTCCTGATTACTCACAGTGATGTCCCCTCACCCTCCCCACCAAGGGGCCCTAAATGTCTAAGGTGCGGTTAAAATTGGCGGGTAGGGTGCTAGGACATCTGCTGCTTGCTGGCAGTGATGTCCAAGCACCCCCCCTACCAAGGACCCTACATGTCTAAGGTGCAAATAAAACCGAAAGAGGGGGGGCCCACTCCATACGGCAACCATAGGAGGGGGGCCACTGCCAAGTAGCTCCCCCCCAAGGCGCATCGCAGGCTAGACCCCCCACCCCCTCACCCTAATATGAGGTTATATGAGGAAGGGGGTAAGTTGGGGACAGCTGGTAGACTGTCCCCCCGGTGGTCAAACAGCCCCCCCCTCCCAGCAAACGGGCCAGGCCCACCCAGCCCAGGGGCCCCACCCCCGGAGGCGCCGACACCCCAGGCCCGGCACCACCCACCCCACCACACAGAGAGAGAGGAGCCAGAAGGCGTCGCCCCCCCCCCGGAGCAAGCCCAGGCCCCCACCCCCAAACGCCGGCCCTAGAAGAGCTCTGGTCAGGCCTTGACGGGACCGAGGCAGCCAACCGGCCGAGGCAACCACCGATTGCCTCAGTGGAGACCCCGACCCGTCAGCCCCCCGCCCCGTACCAATAATGGCCCCCCCAGAACGCCCCCCCACAGGACAGGGCCGACAAACCCCCCCTTTTTTTATTGTTCTTAATTTTTGAGCAAAACATTATTATTTCATGTTTTTCTCTGACTGACTGGAGATATGGTGGATGTAATATCATTAAAAATGTGTTAAAGTTGGACTTTCAATCAAATCCCGAAGTAATAAATAATGGATGATTTATTACTTTTAATTAACCGCTTATTAATAATTTGGGTGTTTCTTTGTTGGGTCTGGTGGTCTAAAGGTGACATTTGGGTGGGAAAACCATGATTCTATCCATCAACACTGACAGAGATTAAATAATGATTCAAAGCAATCTTTAAAAAAGTGGTCAAATGAAGCAGAGTCATTGAGGGGCTGTAAAAAGAGGAAAAGGAAAATTAAAAAGCAGATATTTGTTGCCACACATGAGTGCATACAAAAGTGCCGGAAGACGGATAAAAGAGAAAAAACAAGAACAAAATAGAAAAATTCTGTTTCTTTTGCCCTCTTTTGTAGAACTCTGTCATTCATTCCTTCTAGGAGGTGATGAATAAATAAATTAATGCATTTAATAAATGTAATATTTTCCAAGAAAAGTAATGTATATAATATAAAATATATTTATTTAACATTTAAATGCGATTTCAGTTTTTTAAATTCTTATCCACACATTTGTATTCGTGACATTGACGTTGTCCAAAAGGGTACCACTAAGGACGTTTTTTCGACATTTTACCCTGTAGGCTAGGGTTTAAAAAACAACAAAAAAACTGCTGCACTTAACTACGGTGGCCCTTGAGTACAAATCATTTAACAAGTCAATCGATACAAAAACATTTTAAAGATCACAACGACAGTTAAAAAACAACTAATTAAATGTTAAAAGGCATTATTCCATTTTAGAAAACAAAACAAAATTCCAGAAACCAAAACAGAAAAAAACAAAACTGAAAAAACGTTTCATAAAACAAAATAAATTTCCAGAAAACCAAATGGAATGTTAAAAAAAAAAGAGAAACAAGATCAAATGCTGGAAAAACGAAACACAATGAGAAACCAGAAAATGTAGGTACTGAGGGAGATCCTGATGATGATGTTCAGTGTCCAATCCAAAGAACTTTGTTTAAAAGATGGACAAACGTCATCGAATACTGTTTCTCATTGTGGTTTGTTTTTCCAACATTTCATTTCGTTTTCTGAAATTATTTTCATTTTTTAAGATTCCATTTTGTTTTCAGGAAAACAATTTTGATTTCCAAAATGTTTTTTCATTTTTGTTATTTTACATTTTGATTTCTGAAGTTTTTTCTTTTCTTTTTTAATTGATCTTTAAAATGTTTTTGTGTCGAGGGATTTGTTGATGTGATTGGCACTTCAGGGCCACCGTAGATAACCCATGTTATCGTTCACGACTTCTTACAACATATTTGTTCCTTGCTATATTGCTCTTCGTCTGTCACAGTCTTGGAGTTTAACAGATTTTCTGTGCAATTGCATGTTTCTTATTTTTTTTACAATGCATTGTGTCCGGTGTCCTGAAGGTGTAGACCTTGACTCACTCTTCTACTCTTGTACAGAATGTGTTCAGTTTGCAAAATTGACATAAATATTCAGTCCCGATCAGATCTTTTTTATCTTATTTTATTTATAATACTTGACTTATTTTTTAATGAATATTTGAACTCTAAGAATTTGGACAAGATAGAAAAGCATGAAAATGTTTATGTCTGTCTGATGAACAAGCAGAAAGTGTGTAGTGAAGGATTTTACAGCCTTAAAAACATCTATAATCCTTCTTTCCGGATTTCACCAATCGCAGGTTATTTTTAGGACCTCTGCGATAAACAAGGGAACACTGTACTGACATCATGAGAAAGAGTTAAGGTTTTTAGAATAATATAAAGTCGGAGAAATGTGACTATGTCGTAAAACTCTGACAGTTTTTCCAGCTAGAAGAGCTGATGGACATCTCACAATGAGTGGACTAATCTAACAGTAAGTTAGATTTCTTCACATAAGGTTTTTGTTAACAGATATTAAAAAAAGGCATCAAAATAAAGAATTTTTGTGACTTTATAAATAGCTTTGCTAAACACTGCTTTAGTGAAATGGCAGTGGTCACAGTAGTTGCCATAGATACTATGACTCTGAGCGACTCAGACCAATCACTGTCGAATGGTTGCAACATAGCGGCATTAAAGTTTGGTCTAAACTAGACAAGATTTCAACTATGTTGCAGGTATTTGTAGACTAGGTTGACATTCACCTAAAGAATAACCATAAAGGTGTCAATGTATTTCATACAATTATGTTCATGTGACAGGTGTATGAGTATTCAGACAAAGTCATACTCTTTTAAAAAATTGCAACATATTGTTGTCTCTACTACTGTCTTGGGACATATTGGGGTATGTGTCTGTAATTAGTCAGAGCTCTGTGCCCCCCCCCCTCGCCGGTCACCAGCAGGAACCATCTCCTGGGTTCTAACCACACTTATACCACGGTCCAGGTGAATTCTCAGTTCTGATTGGCTGCTTGGTGTGCATTAAAAAAGTCACATATCTTAAATGTTTTATATCACTGCGCTGGCTTCTTTAAAACAAACTTTAGCTTCATCATCTGGACAGAAAACAAGCAGTAAGAGGTGAACTTTCTCTCTGAACTGGTGCTTTATTTACCCATCGTGATGATCAGAATATACAGTATATTGGTTTTCTTTGCCGCTGGACTTGAGGTCCGCGCCGGCTGAGCAGGCTAAGGGGCGTGTTGTCACGGTAAAAAGTGATCCAAACCAAATATAATAACTAGAATAAAGTACTTAAAACTGATTTAATATTTTTTCTTTTGTAAGTGATCATGGTCAGACGGTTCAGGCTTCCACGGCATGCGTTAATTTCAGATAGTGCACACTTCGCCGGCCATTAACCACTACTTCATCTCCCAGTAACCCCAGCGCACATCCCTGGAGGCCACACACCTGACTCTCATTCACTCAATCACTATCAGCATACTTAAGACTGCACTGAGCTGGGCTCAGTAGCCGCGTTTACATGGGCAAAAGTAATCGGAAAGAATGCCTGATCGGAAGAACAATGTATCATGTAAATGCGCCGTTCGGAATACTCTGCCCCGATCAGACTCGTTCGGATTAAAATTTCTTTCCGATCGAAATAGGTGGGTTATACCGATTGTTGATCCGATCGTTGTTCATGTAAACGGTTCATTCTGATCGTGTGTCACGTCTGCTCTGGTTTTAGGTCATGGATAGACGGTGTTTCTGTCCAGAGAAAGCTTCGGAGCACATACGGGACCGACCAGCTACTCCGCGCCCCGTGAAAAGCGCCGCTCCGCTCTCGCCCCGCTGGCTCTTCGCCTCTCTTTCACCCCTCACGAGGGAGATGCGGGGAAGGAGCGCTTCGTGCCCCTTGACGTCTGGCACCCGGAGCTCCGGGCTCGGTGCCAGTTTACCGAGTGAGCAGAGCAGCTGGATTATAACTTTCTGTTTGAGGGGAGGGAGGATGCTTTTATGTTACATGTGTGTTTTGCTGTTTTGTTATGTGTGGGAGAATTGAGACTGCGAGCCGTCCCGCCGCTCTGGGTTAGCGGCTGCAGGAGGGAACCGTGTCCGAGCAGAGCACGGGCCGCCAACTTTTTAGAGCAAAAATAAATGTCTCTCAGTCCTTAGAAACTGTTCAGACAATCACGTGGAATTGTGTTTACAGTTGTGTCCCGACAAAATAAAGACTGATGTTATTCCCACACATTTACGTGCAGCCAAGATGCAAATTGCAGCTTTTCCCACTTTGATTTTGTATTCATCAAACAGGGCTAATGTTATTGTTAGCGCTTGTGTTAGTCTCTCCTAACACTGGCTTCTTCCAGCTCCGTTCTTCCACAAAAAAAGCACTGACCACA
Organism: Oryzias latipes; assembly: GCF_053564925.1. Classification (NCBI taxonomy): domain Eukaryota; kingdom Metazoa; phylum Chordata; class Actinopteri; order Beloniformes; family Adrianichthyidae; genus Oryzias; species Oryzias latipes. The sequence goes on along the minus strand of NC_136241.1, from coordinate 9,700,093 downwards.
CAGATTAAAAATAAAACAATGAGCGAACAGGCGCTTCATAACATTCATAACATTAATAAAACCACGTTTGGAAGATCATCTTGTATGTTACCGAGCTCCTGCATAAATGTATGTGGCAGCTGTTTGTTTACAACAGGACCTATTTTCTCTTCCGGGATTTTTTAACACTACTGCGTATGCCCAAATGATTTATTCCGACCGAAAGTGTGAGCCATGTGAACGTTTGTTCTAATCGGAAAAAGGTTTTCTGTGCCCATGTGCACGGTTGAATTTTAACCCGACCATTGATCCGATCAAGGTATTTTGCCCATGTAACCGCGGCTATTATGAAGTATTGTTTGTGCCACTTTGCCTGCATCACCGAGTGTTGTATTTGGATGTAATCTGTTTTCTGACCCTGTTTCTGACTCCGTTTGCCTGCTGCCTGCCCCTAATCTCGCCTAGATCCTGACTAGCCCTATCTCTTCTCTGATGCTCTCCGGCCTGTTATCAACTCACGCCTGCCTGACCCTGATTGAGCTTTGTGGACTTTTAGCTGAGCTAATAAACCGGCTGCATGTGGAAGCAGCCGTCTGCCTGTTCTTGTGACAATGTCATACCTTGAAGTGGATCGTGATATTTCGTTTCAACAAACAGCCCTAATTTTCAGTCACTCAGTTCTTCAACACTAGTAGAATAGAGCAAAAGCAATGAAACACAACATTTCAAGGGAGTTTGAAAAACAATGAAGAAAATAAGAAAATGTAATGCACATTTTGCTTAGGTTTTTAGGACTTTTTTACACTTATAACAGCTGTTTTGTTAAAATATTGCTTTATGTTTGTAAATATTTGTTTAATCTTTTATCAGGTCCATCACTAGAAAATGTTGGTTGCCTAGAACTCTCTTTAATGTCATAAAAAGCACATTATTCAGCTAACAAACCTTCAGTGTTGCTGCCTTCAGTCCATCTTTAACAGGAAAAGACAATCATTTATCAAGGAAAACATTTGTGCAATCACTCCCAGTAGTGCATTTCTGTGAGAGCCTGCCTACTGGATTCCTTAAAACAAGCTGTGCAAAACCTTTACTGTGGTGAATGTCTTTCAAACACAGAAATAGAGTCTACCCATGTTCATTATGGTGACATGAAACCTCTGCTACTTATGCAAACATGTTAGACAATGTGTTAGGCCCATTAAGACCTGCTTTGGGTATAAAAACCTTATCTAGGATGAACCCACTGTTCTTTCCTGGAGTAAAACCGAACATGATGAAGGAATGTTTCATTATCTGGCAGCAAAACCAGGATTAACCTTTGAAATGACGTTGGTTTCAGACTGTCACAGTCTACAAGGCAACCCACTTACAACATGTGTAATTCAAATACTCACATTATTTTATGATAAAACTCACAGATTTGTCACATTTCAACCAATTCGAACCATTTTTAACATGCCTAAATTTTTTGTTTTTTTTTTACATATCAGCCACTCGTTTCAGTTTACTGAAAAACTTCTACATTCATTATTTACCTTAGCTCTTTCCCAAGTTCAGATTCTGAAAAAAACAGTCTTGAGCTTTATTGCTTCCTATGCAAAGGGTCTCACGCTCCAAAATTTTACAGCTGGAAGGAAATCAGTTGGTGGCAATGGGGAAATATTCTTTATTCTTCATGAATTATTTATTAATAATATTTCTCCAGCTAAAATGTCTTTGTTTCCTTCATACTAAATATCTTTATATATATATATTAGTACTGCATATGAATATTTTCTTAAAAATGTGTACCAAATATTTGTGAGGCACCGCACCTGTTTGAAATGTAAGTTACATTACACTGAATGAGAGATAAATGTAAACTAACTAGAAGAAAACCTAAAGTACTTTTAAGTTAAGAGAGAGGACGAACAACCATCTGCTACATGCATTTACATCTTTCGTGTCTGAAAGAAAGAAACAAGTACCTCTGATATGCAGTAATGGGGTTTTGGTGGAAGCGCACTTAGATTGAAGTACTGCAGGGTACTTTCTATCTCAGTGATACTTGGGACCATCGCCAAGCCTATAGCAATCATAAACAAGTTGAGGTGGATACAGAAAATTGACATGCTGAAGGAATGGTGTTTCTTTGTATCTATAGGAAAACACCTTTCTTGCACCTTGATGGTCACAAAAACACAAATTCTAGAGGGACATCTTCCTGTTTTGCATTTTATTCACTTACTTTGGGAGCTAGATTTTTGCGCAGCCTTTCATATGAAAGCATGAATGCTAAAAGTTTTGAAGGAAAAAAATGATTGTATTTTCCACGATCTAGGGCACACCAAATTACAAGCTGCATCATCAATGTATTGTCTATTGATGTGTAACCCTTGTGCTATCCTAGGCACTTTAACATTGGGAGTTGGGTCATCTAGACCCACTAGACAGTGCGCTGAACCTTTTTTCTTCAATGATTTGTGATCTTCACTGGTGTCCATGGATTACATGAAATCTTTCCACCTTTATCCACCTTTGTCATGGTAGGGAGAACACGTCAATGTAAGGGTGGGGTCATCTAAGATAGCGCAAGGGCTATTGGAGCTTAAGTCTGTAGATCTTGTTTCTAACATGTCACACGTTAGCCACTTTAACATATTCACAATACCCAATCTTGTTTTGGCAAATAAAAAATAAAGTGATACAACCAAAACAAATGTTACTGTGAGCATGCTAACTCTCTTTTATTGTGAAAATCTTCAGCACTGACGCTCATTTACCACCACTGGTCATTGTCCCTCACAGCATCTGTGCAGGCTTCTTGTGAAGGCATGGCTTTGTCTGGAACTCCACGGTTCTTCCTCTCAAACCCTAACCCCTCCACTCCCACCCCACCATTACATGGTTTATAGCAGAACATGAAACGCAGCAAAAATACTTCAACTGAGCTTTAGGGCCAATAAAAAATAAGTAACAAAGTCGAAAATGTATATGATTAATTTATATATAAATACATATGTACAGTATGTAACTATTGGTAGATCTTTTGGAGCTTCTCACCTCGAAAGTAGCTCTCACAGCAAAAAAGTGTGGGAACCCCTGCTGTAAAGCATAACCAATGATATTTCTGACATGCTGCTGGGGGAAAAGTAGAAGATCTTTGCTGTGTTCATACATTTCAAAAGGATAATTTGCACATTTGTATTGTCTAACACACATTTGCCAAATTTATTAAACCATATTTTTCTTTCTTTTTTTTAATTTACTTTTTAGTTTTGCAGTTTAAAAAACAGCCTTGGAGTTCTGGCTGTTCACCCACTGTGGTGAATCCCAGAAATAATATGTGTTGAGAGGTGTTTTTAGCTGAAAGATCTGAGGAGTGCAGAATTTGTTTTATGAGAGTAATTGATGCTTTGCTGCAGGAGAAGAGGGCAAAGCAGGCATGAAATTGTGGAGGGGATCAGATCCGTATCGAAGCATAAGGGAGAGCTGAGGGAGAACAACGGAGCCCAGCAGCCAGCGGGGGTGCAGGGCTGGATTAAGGTGCCACTCAGCACCAAGGTACAGTTAAAGGCCAATTTTTTTCTCAAGCAAACCAATCAGTGTAAAAGCCCCATATCCTATTGGAGTCAAGTTTAGGGAGGAGAAGCAGAACTATAGAACAGCTTTTGAGGCATTTATATGGCTATAAGAGGTGTGAAAGTTAAAGTCTTCAAGAATAGAACAATAGGGGGGGGGCAACATTTTCAAGAGCTGTGCGTTATTCATTCTTTTGTATTTTTAAATCATACAATACTTTTAAAATGCAAATGGTTTTACAGGATACTGGCAAGTTATGGCGAAACAAAAAAGTATTTGTCAGTCAAGATTTTGCAACTTGTTCCACTTAAAAAGAGGAGGGGTCTGTAATGTTCATCATAGATAACTTCAACTGTGTGACACAGAATATAAAAAAAAACAGGGAAATCACATTGTTTGAAAATTAAAGATTTTTTTGTGTAATGGTGCAGAAAATAGTTATTTGTTCGACAACAAAAGTTCACTTCAACACCTTAACATGAGCACTGCAAAAAGAAAATCTTAAAATGTGTATTTTATTCATTTATTAATTGGTCCAGAAAAAGCAATAGTTGGACTGCTGCACTTAGTGCTGTGGAAAAATATAAGGATTTATGCATATAAATGTGCAACTTTTTAAAAAAAAGTTTTAAGAAATAATATTTCCAATTGTCAAACCAAGATGGATGGATGGATGGATGGATGGTTGGATGGGTGGATGGATGGGTGGATGGATAGATAGATTTTGTGCCAGACTCGCACTTTGGTCTCATATGGCCACATGACTGTCTCCCATTCCATCTTTGGATCATCCAGATGATCTCTGCATGGAAAACTTTGGACGGGCCTGGACATACGTTGGCTTAAGCAGGAGAAACTTTGGAGCACTGCAGAATTTGAATCCAAGACAACTCTGTGAGTTATTTTGGTAAACTTTGTTACTGTGGTGGCAGGTTATTTAGGTTGTTGACCAGTTCACCTGTCTAGTTCTGGACTCTTTCCTCATCGTTCTGAAGATCATTTGTTCCCAGTACATGAGATCTTTCGTCAAGCTCCAGGAGCTTATTGGTGATCTTGTATTTTCCAATAGTTGAACTCCTATCTCCAAGCTGTTTGTCTATTGTAGATTAGTTCATTCCCATCTTTTAGTACAAGCAGTCCAAGTCCCTGGTGTCCTTCAAAAGCTCTTTGGCCTTCGTCATAGAGGAGAGGTTGCAGTTTGACTGTCTAAGGGTGTGAACAGATGCCTTTTTATACAGATAACTAGTTTACATGGTGACATTAATACAAGTAATGAGTGGAGGATAGTAGAGATTATTAAAAAAAAAGAACAAACAAATCTGTGAGGAACAGAATTTTTGCCGTTTGTAGGAGATAAATAATTATTTTCTGCACCGTTGTACAAATAAATTCTTTAAAAATCAAACAATGTGATTTCCTGTATTCATTTTTTAGTCTGTCTCACGGTTGAAGTGTATATATGATTAACTTTACAGACTTCTCAAGTTTTTAAGTGGGACAGCTTCAGAATCAGTGACTGCTGAAAAATGTTAATATTACCCTAAATAAAAGAAACTAAGATTCAAAACAATAGATGAATAAAAACAAGTTGGATGAAACACTGAATGTAAAGTATTTTAAACAAAAGCACCAGAAAGGGCTGGGCGTGACTTTTTTTTGCTTCTCCGTGTGGCAATAGAGTCTTATGGATGGTAGTCCTAAAGTGGCAGATCTAAGGAAAGTTGAGTAGATGACCATGGTGTTGGTATGCACGATTGACCCAGAGTTAGCATTTACAAGTTAAACGGCAAGGGTCCCAGACTAGAATGAAATGACTCTTCTAGATTTATGGTATGGAAATTAAATAACCCCCGTCTTAAAGATATAACCTGACAAACCCTAGGGCTGTACCTGATAACTCCCCCACACACACTCGCACACTTTTCCAGCCTGTCAGAAATTCAACAGGATTTCACAGTATATAAGGCTGCACTCACATTAAGCAGAACTAAAACTGATGTCTTTCCTGAGTCAATGCGATAGGTTTACACCTGAATAACCCCCTTATCTGTCATTGATTCCCAGGTTTACACAGCATGTAAACCAACAGGATCACTGGTTCAATTCTGTATGCGCCTCTGTATTCGCAAGCACTACTGGGGGTGAAGCTCATCAGGATTCTCAGGCTGTCTGTCTTTCGATAAGATGAGGGAATTGGTTGACAATCCCTAATTAATAAACTCTGCTCCTCTGCTCTGTTCTGCAGGAGCTTGTCAGATCGATACCCATTGTGCTCTGTCCCACAGAAATGTCATTCAGATTTATCTGCTAATATCCTTCATGATAACCATAGCTACACTGGAGATGACAGTGGTCTCCAAGCTTATTACCGTATTATTTACTGTTTTAAATTCCTCGATGGTCATAGGCACATAGTGTCTCCAGAGTAACAAATAAGCACAGGTCTTCTTTTTTTCTAGGAAAGGGTAAAGACAAAGATGATGAAGAAAATAGAGACATTTGTTTTTATGGTATTGTTGGAGGTATACATTTTTATTTGCACATGTGCTGTTGTATTTTTTGTTTTGCGGTCTTCACACTGGCTACCTGTCTGCCAGAGGATAGACTTTAAAATTCTGTTGCTGGTTTATAAAGCTTTGAAAGGTTTAGCACCAAAATATACGATTGACCTCCTGACCCAGTATGAATCCGGCCTTTTGTCAGAGTCAAAACCAAACACGGAAAAGTTGCATTTAGCTTCTATGCTCCAGAGATCTGGACTTCCAGAAATCCTTAGAACAGCTGAAACACTAATTTTATTTAAATCTAGTACACAAACTGTGTTGTAGAAATAAACTTGCCTTGCCTTTAATTCATGCATTATGAAAGTATGTGGCATTTTGTATTCTCTACATTCATCTACCCCTATTTTTCCAACTACTTGTGTGGTTTCTCTTTCTTTCCATGGACATAGTCCAGTTATTTTTACAGGCACAAAGGGTATTTTTTAATGGTCACACTAGCAATGTAATCTTATTTTACAGGCACTGGAGCTCTAGTAAGGCCTTCTTCAAAGAAACCCTTCAAGAATGAGTCATGAAAGTGTTCTAGAAATTTATAAAAATAGAATCTAAATGCGTTTTTTTTTCATTTGAGAATACATTTCTTTTTTTAAAGAGAACAAGAGACAGAAGCAGGGATACAGCTCTCACTGGCCACCATCAGTGTGTTTAAACTTCAGGCCTTTATGAATGTTGAAACTCTTTTATTATATTTACTGTTTCTACATATTTGCTTTGCTTCTCATTCCAATTTAGATCATGAAGTGAATGCTTGCGTGACCAGCTATGGTGATATGTATGCTCGAACTGTTTTGTTGTAAAAATTTGTTTTTCCAGGAAACAAATGCAGACACAGTGACATTTCACACCTGTCTAGCAACAGCGAGCGTTCTCCGAAAAGCAGAAAGCGTGCCCCAAACCACAAAGGTCAACGGGAATGCGACATCTCACGTGAGCAGTTAGTTTGTCCAAAAATGCTGTGCAGGCGTTTTTTTTCTTACCTGCATTGTGGTTATGTGTTCCTCCTCCCTTAGAATTACAATGCATAATGTAACCAGGGACCGCCCTATTTTTGTTAAATGCGGAGGGCAGACATTTGTGAACTCAGAGCAGATTTGGAGATCTGCATGAGTAAATGCTCTGTCTGCCTCTCCCTAGGAAAAGGTACCAAATTAATCAGTGTCCTTTATTCCTTCTTGCATTTATTTGAGAAGTTGGTTTATCTCTGGATCCAACAACCAAGGTAGAAAAGGGCTATATAAATATACACCATTTCTCATTTTGACCTTTTTACAATCAAGTTACTTGTAAATGACTCTGCCTCCTGTCTTATCAGGTCATGACCTTGGCTGTAGGTTGGCCGATATACTGTACATGATTGAGGAAGGAAATTGGGTAACGCTTTTTTTTACAGTACAGTACTTACTCGGTACTTACATGGTACTTGCTGTACAGTGTAAATACACACTTGGTCTTCTGACCTTACCAAATGAGACAATGCTAACTTGTTGGTAAAGGTGAAGTAACTGCATTGTAAAAACATATTCTTGCCTGATTACTTCTTGTAACATGTGGCAACTATAAAGAGAAATAAGACAGCAGTGAAAACAACAATCTTTAATATGATACACTTCTGCAGCATACAAAGTGTCATCACAATGAAATTTGTTTGAAGTACAAAACAGCAAAAAGGAGAATTCCAAAGAACAGATTATTTTTCATATTATTTATCTTTTCTTCCAGAGTTTTATGTTGTTCCAGGAATGATTCACACTCCTTCGCATAGCTCATGAGTTTGTCACCCACCGTGAAAACAGGAAATGGCCCCAGATCCTCACCTTTTCCAGCCAAAGTCATTTCTGTAATCGTTGCAGTCAAATCTATTGTATTTTCGTCTATATTACACTGACGACATGTCGTGCTTTTTGTCCGTTGAAATTCCTTCAGCAGAGTTTGGTAACGGTGCAGGACTTCTTCAGGGTTTGTAACTGCAAGAAAAAACACATTATAAGCTCAAATAAACATAAAAAGCATGAAGACCTTAATGAAGTTCAAAGTATATTTTAGTTATTTAATCATTTCCGTAATGAGTTTGACAAATCTCTGTGAATTCTTTATTGCCTTGACTGCAATGCTTGAAATAATTTTGCATGCCCAGTTTTTCATTTTTTATTTGTTAAAAAAGTTTAAAATATACATAAAGTTCAACTTCTTGATTGTGTCCCACTTGTTGTTGATTCTTCACAAAAAAATTACAGTTTTCTTTATCTCTTTATGTTTAAGGCCTGAAATGTTGCAAAAGTTGAAAAGTTGAAGGGGGTAAAATAATTTCGCAAGGCAGCGTATTATAGTTAATATGGATTGCTTAATTATGGGGAAGGTTTCTTTAAAAAACTTAGTGGGCATTGGGTCTAAATGACAAGTTGAGGTTTTATATATATATATATATATATATATATATATATATATATATATATATATATATATATATGTGCAGGACTGTCATGCAGGAATCCCGGGTTCGATTCCCAGGGCGGAACGAACAACTAATGGTCATGGAAAATGGGGCAATTACCATAACAATGGAAATGGGGCAATTACCATAACAAAGACGGGCAATTACATCACCCAGTGAGGGTCCTTGGGCAAGACCCTTAACGTTATGCCTATGACTCAATGCCACACACATGGATCACTGAATGCTTGGAGCTGTACAACATCAACAGGACTCTAAGAGCCTTCATAGGAAACTCAATGAAGCTGTGGAAAACCACCCTTGAAGCCAATGGGAAGCCACTTGCACAAGTGTCCATCAAATGTGGGATATACCAAGGTGATGCTCTGTCCCCACTGCTGTTCTGCATAGGTCTGAACCCCCTCAGCCAAATAATCAACAAGACTGGCTATGGATACCGACTCAGAAATGGGGCCAACATCAGCCACCTCCTCTACATGGATGACATCAAGCTATATGCTAAGAGCGAGCGTGACATTGACTCCCTGATCCACACCACCAGGATCTACAGTACTGACATTGGGATGTCATTCGGGCTCGAGAAATGCAGCCGGATGGTGACAAAGAGAGGCAAGGTAGTCCACACAGGAGGGGTCTCACTTCCAGAAGGAACAATAGCAGACATCGAGGACAGTTACAAGTACCTTGGAATTCCACAGGCAAATGGCAACCTGGAGCAGGCAACAAGGAAAGCTGCAACAGCTAAATACCTCCAACGAGTAAGGCAAGTCCTGAGAAGCCAGCTCAATGGCAAAAATAAGACCCGGGCAATAAACAGCTACGCACTGCCCATTATCAGATACCCTGCAGGAATAATAAGATGGCCAAAGGAAGAGATACAGACCACGGATGTTAAAACACGAAAGCTCCTCACCATGCATGGAGGGTCCCATCCCAAATCCAGCACCCTGAGACTGTATGCTAGCCGCAAGGAAGGAGGCCGAGGACTAGTGAGCGTAGAAGCCACTATCCAGGATGAAACATCCAAGATCCATGAATACATCAAGCTCAAGGCCCCAACTGACAGTGTGCTCAGTGAATGTCTCAGGCAATGGAGAGCAGAGGATACAGTGCTGGAGGACAGATCGTCATGGGAGGACAAACCCCTGCATGGGATGTACCAACGGACCATAACTGAAGTGGCTGATATCAAGAAGTCCTACCAATGGCTAGAAAGGGCTGGCCTACAGGACAGCACCGAAGCGCTCATCCTGGCAGCCCAGGAACAAGCCCTGAGCACCAGAGCAATAGAGGCTCAGATCTACCACACCAGACAAGACCCAAGGTGTAGGCTGTGCAAAGAAGCGCCTGAAACAATCCAGCACATAACTGCAGGGTGTAAGATGCTGGCAGGGAAAGCATACATGGAGTGCCACAATCAAGTGGCTGGAATAATATACAGGAACATGTGTGCAGAATATGAACTGGAAACCCCAAGGTCAAAATGGGAAACACCTCCGAAGGTGGTAGAGAATGAGAGGGCAAAGATCCTGTGGGACTTCCAGATCCAGACTGATAGGACGGTAATGGCGAACCAACGAGACATTGTAGTGGTGGATAAAGAACAGAGGAAAGCCGTTGTGGTGGATGTGGCAGTGCCAAGCGATGGGAACATCAGGAAGAAGGAACATGAGAAACTGGAGAAATACCAGGGACTCAGAGAAGAACTGGAGAAAGCATGGAAAGTGAAGGTGACAGTGGTGCCTGTGGTGATTGGAGCACTCGGGGCAGTAACCCCCAAGCTGGAGGAGTGGCTACAACAGATACCTGGAAAGACCTCAGACCTCTCAGTCCAGAAAAGCGCAGTGCTAGGAACAGCTAAGATACTGCGCAGGACCCTCAAGCTCCCAGGCCTCTGGTAGAGGACCCAAGCTTGGAGGAGAAACCACCCGCGGAGGGTGAGAGGGGCGTTTTTTTTATTTTTTTTTTTATATATATATACAGTCAGGACCATAAATATTTGGACAGAGACACATTCTTTCTAATTTAGTTTCTGTTCATTACCACAGTGAATTTTAAATAAAACAACTCGGATCTCATTGAGGTGCAGACTTTCAGCTTTTATTCCATGGGTTGAACAAAAAGATTGCATTAAAATGATAAAAACTAAAGCATTTTTAAACACAATCCCTTCATTTCATGGGCTCGTAAGTAATTGGGCAAATGAAATAACTGAAAACAAAATGGTCATTACTGATATTTGGTTGAAAACCCTTTGTTGGCAATGACAGCCTGAAGTATTGAACTCATGGACATCACCAGATGCTGGGTTTTCTCCTTCTGAATGCTCTGCCAGGCCTTTACTGCAGCAGATTTCAGTTGCTGTTTGTTTGTGGGCCTTTCTGTCTGAAGTTTAGTCTTCAAAAAGTGAAATGCTCAACTGGGTTAAGATCAGGTGACTGACTTGGCCATTCAAGAATATTTCACTTCTTTGCTTTAATAAACTCCTGAGTTGCTTTGGCTGTATGTTTTGGGTCGTTGTCCATCTGTATTATGAAACGCCGCCCAATCAGTTTGGCTGCATTCACCTGGATCTGCACAGACAGTCTGTCTCTGAACAGCTCAGAATTCATTGGGTTGCTTCTGTCCTGTGTCACGTCATCAATAAACACTAGTGTCCCAGTGCCACCAGCAGCCATGCACACCCAGACCATCACACTGCCTCCACAGTGTTTTACTGATGATGTAGTGTGCTTTGGATTATGAGCTTCTCCACGCCTTCTCCAGACTTTTCTCTTGCCATCATTCTGGTAGAGGTTGATTTTGGTTTCATCTGTCCAAAGAATGTTTTTCCAGAACTGTGCTGGCTTTTTTAGATGCTTTTTAGCAAAGTCCAATCTAGCCTTCCTACACTTGAGTTTTATGTGTGGCTTGCATCTTGCAGTGTACCCTCTGTATCTACTTTCATGCAGTCTTCTTTTTATGGTAGACTCGGATATTGATCCGCCTACCTCCTGGAGAGTGTTGTTCACTTGGATGGAAATGATTCTGTGATTATCCACCACTGTTGTCTTCCGTGGACGTCCAGGTCTTTTTGCGTTGCTGAGTTCACCAGTGCTTTCTTTCTTTCTCAGGATGTACCACACTGTTGATTTTGCCACTCCTAATACTGTAGCAATTTCTCCCATGGTGTTTTCCTGTTTTCTCAGCTTAATGAAGGCTCCTTTCACCTGCATGGAGAGCTCCTTTGACCGCATGTTGTCTGTTCACAGCAAAATCTTCAAAATAAAAGCACAAGTCCTCTAATCAACTCCAGGCCTTTTATCTGCTTCACTCATAATGACAGAACAAGGGAATTGCCCACACCTGCCAATGCAATAGCATGGAAGTCAATTGTCCAATTACTTAGGAGCCCATGAAATGAAGGGATTGTGTTTAAAAAATGCTTTAGTTTTTCACATTTTTATGCAATCGTTTTGTTCAACCCATGGAATAAAAGCTGAAAGTCTTTAATTGCATAGCATAAAAAGTAAACACCACTGAATTAAAGCATCTTACTAACCAGAGGAAAAGAAACCAACCAGGATTCCCTCAAGCGAAGACTGCTGGGTGCATATCCCCTGGATCAGGACCCGCTTTGGCTCGATAATCCTCAGCTGCCGCATGTTTTGCAGTGAATACCACCTGCACCTCAGCACACGGGGCCGTGGACTGAAGTGGTCACTGCACCCTCTTTTCCTTATGCGGGAGGGGCCGGGTAAATGGCGTATACTTAGATAGCACTTTTCTACCTTCTTTTGAAGGCCCAAAGCGCATTACAGTCACAGTCCCATTCACCCATGCACACAAACATTCACACTCTGATGGCGGCGCAACTGCCGAACACTGGCGCCAACCTTCCACCAGAGGCAAGGTGGGGTTCAGTGTCTTGCCCAAGGACACTTTGACACATGGGCGTGCAAGGCGGGAATCGTACCTGCAATCTTACGATCATGGGTCGACTGCCCTACCGCTGCACCACGGCCGCCCCTGGGTACCCTCTCCCACCCCCCCTGGCTTGACTGTTGACTGGGACAAATTATTTTTAAAATTGGACCAAAATTAAGCATTTTATGGTCATTTACTGCACCCACAAAGTTTGTGCCTCAGATCAAGTCGTCTTACTTCCAGTTGGGAAAAAGGGCTACAAAAACAACTCATATGTCATAAGAAAAATATTTTTTTAGTGTACCTACGGTGATGTACAGTATATGGATATAGTTTACTCTGAAAGTCTTGAAAGCATGATTATAGGCTGTTTAACAGAGCAAATTGTAAAGAATGAAAAGCGCAAAGTCACCGAACCTTGGTTAACAACCCACTCCAATGAAAATTTAGTTTTTTGGTTCGAACCATAAATTCACTTCTTTAGAAAACGGTGTGCCTTTTCAATATAAAAGTCAACGTTTAAAAGAAAATAACATGAGTTTTCAATTTCCTTTTTTTTTTTCAATTTCAAAGTAAAATGTGAAATGAGATATTTTGAACAGTCAACTTTTTTATTGTATTTTAATTTTTCTAGTTATTCTATTTTTTTAAATAAAGGTTACCTTTGTAGGGCTTTTCTCCACAGGTTTTTTTATTTTGGCTAAAGATAAAACAATAGTAATTGAAAGACCACTGGGAACACTTTAAAAATAGATCAGAAGATGGTCAGAGTGGGACTTGAAGCTAAACATTAAACTAAAACTGCAGTTGGTTCCACTCATCAGTAAATGGAAGGAAAAATAATTTTTACCATAAAAACATATTAAAACATGTTCTTTGTGAGAAAGATAGAGGAGCAGCTCAGGTGATTGAGACCGTCAGTGCAGGAATCTGATCAGACTGTGAGTGAGGAACAGTTTATGCACAATTCCTTAGACAGGGCTATTAAAGGGTAGCTCTAGTCCATTAACCCCTCATTTAAAGACGAATGCATATTTAGGGGTTCAGCGGTGCAGAAATAATAGCTGTTGGTCTACACAGATGTGGAGACACATGAAATGGTCACACGGATTACACTTTATGATAGATTTAATTAGAAAAGGAGGGAGAAATAAGGGTATTTGAAGTGTGTGAAAATCCTAAGGTTAGATGGTGAAGGACATTTTTTGTTTAGATCAGTTTAGTTTGTTCAACTTCTGTGTTGGGCATTAGTATAACTGCCAAAATGTAGAATCAGTGTAATATTTTTGGATTTTAGCCAATGTTTTAGAAACATGCTAGCTGTTTTTTCTATTCAAAACCTTCTTGATTAGATAATTTTTCTTGCAAAACAGAAAATAAGACATATTTTTTTTAAACAAGGATCTTTGTACCTTGTTAATATTCAGTTTTGGAACATGGCTAAATATAGCCAACTATTGTTGGGATGACATAAATTATAGTTGCTCTATGTTGCCATTTTAGAAAATAAACAAAATTTTCACTGTGATTGTGCTTGCTCACCACCTCTTATTCCTCTGATGTGCCATCATAACATGGGCAAATTATGCTGTCAGGACTGGAGCCTGCATCAAAGTGATGCTTCTTTATTAGAAAGGACAAGCACTCAACATCAAGTTTATGCAAGCTAAGCAAGCCCATCGAACGCTCATCTGGTACAGTAATTAAATTATTCCCATCAATTTTTTGGTAAAAGCTTTCAGGTCATCTGTTCAGCTACTCCAGTTTCCTCTCTATATGGCGCATGATTTCTTGTGTTCTTTATGTTAATGTCATTATATCTTCAGGTGTGCTTTTAGCAGTTCAAAGAATATTTAACACATTTTTTAAATGCATTATCCTTCTTCTCCAGAGAAACTTACAGTTGCACCACGTGAGGAAAAGCATCCCATCTGTAACTCAGAACCCCGAGGAGACAAGTAAACTATAAGATCTCCTGTGAGGGTCCCATTAAGGTCCATCATAGGACACTATGGTTGTGTCCAAATTCCCACCCTAACCCCTAACTACTAAAAAACTATATAGTGTGGCACTCTGTAGTGCTGTGAATTTTAAAATCAATTCAGCCACCATGCTCACTACTTTTTTTTTTTAACGGCGGATATGACGTCATCGATTTCACAAAGTTAAAATCTAATTAAAATGAGCGTTTTGCAACGTTTATTTATGAGTCCACTGTCTTCTAAAGATAAAAATGTTAATGGTATATCAAAAAAATACACAAATACATTTTTTAGGTAATTAATGTTCCAACGTAATGCATTGTGGTCTATATTCGCCGATCTAGTGAGCATCGATGCACACTGGTTTTTTAACAGAGACTTCTGGGAAATTTCCAGGGCACTCAATTTTGGAATTGTAGATTCGGACAGGACTACAAAATGGCAAACGCACTATATAGTGCCCTAAATAGGGGCTAGGTTGGGAATTCGGACATCCCCTAAAAAGTCTACTGGAAAAGATGGTAAAGATAGCTGGACTGAGATGTTTGCTGTGTCTGTGGCAGTGGAAAGTTTAAGAGTTAATCGTTAGTTTTCTTAAAGTCTCGCTTCAGTGATATTTTGATCTATTGGGAAAGTGTTCCCAGGGGTCGTTTGTTTATGATTAAGTATTTTTCTAGCCAAAATAAAAAAAAAGTTTTATAGGACATAGTTTCTGCAGTAATTCCTCAGAAATTCGCCTCTGAGTTGTGGGCAGGGCTGTTGGCGCGGAAGTAAGTCTTCAGTGATATCCCATCATCCCTTTGTTTTCTCTCTCCCGCTAGCCTACAGCCCCTTACAACCCCAAAATAACATTAGCGGTGCAACTAAAATGGCGAGCAATATTGGAGCTATCCAGACATGCAGTTTTGAGCCACGTGCCAGCTCAGATGATGAAAGAAAAGATATACATGGATGTATTTGTCTGCAAGTGGACACATCAGAATGTAGTGGAGCAGGGAGACTTTGGGTCTCTTGTTTCACTTGCTGTGTTACAGAAGAGAGCTTTTTTCAAACTATATGTTTTCATTTGCTCTTGACTCATCCCAATTTGAATAAAAAGAAAAAAGAAATCCAGCTTTTAATCTTTAATTATGTTATATATGTCCTTCATTGTAAGAAAAATGCTACAAGAATATGTTAAAAATACCAAGAACCCAATTTTGAATGGGTCTTTGGTCAAAACAAAAGGTTGTGTTCTTTATTCTCCTTTAATTTGTTGTAGCATTTTTTTTCTGATGATGGAGGACATGTATAAAGAAAATTAACCTTAAGCATAACAGAATCAGCTGAGTGAAAGCAGAATCCTGCTGAAGAACAGCAGTCTTTCCAGATTGCTCATTGCTCATCCTAATTGTTTTTCGTATTTTTTTTCTGTGGTGCAAGTTATGCACTGACCAATCAGATGCCTGTATAAAAGTAGGTAGTCCCACGTTAAACTTTTGAAATGTTTGACTGACAGACTCTCTGGAGCTCTCTCGCAAGTAGAAGTGGGTGTGGCCTTCCAACAAGCTCACTCCTTATTGGCGAGAGTGGCTGCCGTAGAAATGCGGACTCAGACTGATTTGGACCAGTTACTCACGTCATCTTGCTCCAAGATGACAACGTCCATATCGCGGGAAAATGGCAACTTGATTGATTTCATTTAGTTGGAAGTGGAAGTAAGTCATTTTTTATTCATGACATCACACTCACCCACTCCAGTTCTCATACATGGTCAATGGTTAGGGTGGCTGCACCCTACCCCATCCCAAGCATATGCTGGAAAAAATGCAGAGAACTTTAAATTAAAGTTTTGCCGCACTCGCTAACTTTGCTCCTACACATTTGAAATTGCAATAACTGCACACCAACACTGCAACAACTTGCTATTCCTGATCAAACCACGTAAGATAAGCATTTACATAACAAGAGTTGTTCTAAATTACTCAAAATGTAAAGAAAACTTAAAATAATAAAGATGAACACTAATACTTCCTTCAAAAACTTTCAAAGTAAGTCACTTCTTTTGATCTAAATGTCTGTAATATAATGTTGATGTCTACTTTGCACTTTTTATGAAGGCAAATTATTATTATCATTACTAAGCAATGGGCTGCCTGGTGGCAGTGGGTGTGTTACAGAAGAAACCGCCCAATCTGGCCTTCACCTCACAGTGAGGTGCGGTCTGCGCAGAGTTCATTAATCTTATGTGGAAACTGCGAGGAAAAAAAGAAAACACGAGAATCAAGGGCAGACACGCCCCTCCGCGAGTTCACCCTGCCCGCTCACACATTTTGCCATAAAGGCACCATGACATTCCTAGGACATAATTATTTTACAAAACCACAGAGCCTCAGGACAGGGATGAAAGAGGCGCATGCGCCGCACGCAGCTTGCCGACCCCCAGTCCAGGGTGTACACGATTTCGCCCCACAGGAGCCGGGACTGGCTGTGGAAACCACAAAAGGAAGCGGGTTAAGAAAATGAAAAGAAGGCTGGTCTGCTGAAGAAATATTCAATACTGTACTCATTTTACTATTAGTCTGACTATCTTTTATTTTAAAAAATCTTTTATTTTGAAAAAAGACCGGATCCAGGTGCTAAATTAGTCCAGTTGAGAAAAAAACAACAAAACAACAACAGTTGTGTATTCCTGTTTCTCACGATCCCGTTGTTTTACACACACATACAAACAGACACCACCACCACCAACCCGGCGATTTTTGCTGGGTCTGGCGGTTTCTGCCGGTTTTCAGATTACTTTTGGGCTGGAAAACTGTGACACTATCTGGCTGGGACCCAAATGTTTGCGTGTTCTCCTCGTTCTTGCATGAGGTTTCTCCAGGCACTCCAGCTTCCTCTCACAGTCCAAAATTATACTTTAGGGGTTATTTGGGATCTCTAAATTGTCCCTAGTTGTGTATGTGAGTGACTGGCTCTGCAACAGACTGCCAACCTTCTCTTTCACCAGCAGGAGCTGGATTGGCTCCAGCAACCCTGTGACCCCAAAAGGGATGGATGGTTGTGTTAAACCTGAAGCTTTATGCTGATGACATGTTCTCCTTTATGTCTCCATCATATGTGTTCATTTTCACCACCAGGATCAGTATTTGATACTCCCTGAAGCCTTGGTCATGCTTCAGGTGGCCCATACACAGGCAGTTTTGATAAGCACTCTGTCACAATCATTATATTTGCGCAGTGGGGTTGAACTCAATTATCAGAACATCCATAGAGGGATTTGAATGCAGAGGTGGGCCTTTGTTTTTGCTCTATCACTCAGTTTCAGATACTAAACTGGTTGGTGGTGTCGCCATGCACAATGAGCAGTACTAGATGTTATCTGTTGATGGCTTAGAGGATGATTACAGACTCTAACCAGAGTCACAGTCAGTGTTGGCACACGAAGGCAGTAGATTGAGAGGAAGGGACCATGGAATGACAATCATTCTGCAGTCCCTATTGCTTTTGCTGAAACACGTGGAGCTACCAACTGAAAAACGGTCTGTCCAGAGCCCAGTATTATTCTGCATCAGCTTTTAGAAATTTGGGAGAAAGTCCAATAGTTTAAGGTGCGTCTAAAATTTGATTAACTTGCCATGCATTAATAGTGCTAAGTTGTTTTAAAGACCCAATCCAATTATATTTTGATCTATTGTAAAAGTGTTCCTGATGGTCTTTTAATTATTAATGTGCTGTTTTTTACTAAAATCAAAAACCTGTGTTGTTTTCAAGGACATTGTTTCTACAGAGCGGCAGGAGTTCATCAGAAATGAACCTCTTCTCGTGGGGACTAAAGGACTGGAATAAGTTTCAAACAAACAAAAACTGTGCTACGTTTAAGGTTATTTATTTGTGGTTAAACCACAGCGGTTTGATGAAACAAAACCAAATGTTGGCTCGAAGTTGTAGATGGGACTGTTGGTGTGGGGTGAGCCTGCCCCCATTTCCTATGATCTCTTTGCCTACACACTCTCCCTCAGTAGTGGTTTTAGCTACAGGGGTATGGGCTGTTGCTGGGGGTGCAATTCAAAGGGGGCCTTGGCTCAGTGCTTGGAGAAAGAAAAATCATCCCATTATCTCTTATATCACTGTGTTTGGAATGGCCTGAAAGCAGCAAGTTTTACACCAGAAGAGTGTGTAGAGAAAAGGGGGAGGTGTGGAGGGAATCAGTGAATTTCAATCAGTTCTCTCCCAAATTGAGTTGATGAATGGGGGAGGAAGGTGTGTGTGTGTTGGGGGGGGGGGGGGTATACTTTATGAATTATTTTAAAAATCAGACTATGAATTTCTATAACTTACATTTAAATAAATGTATATAAAATTCTGCATTTTTTGTGTGAAATGGCCAAATAAAAATAAGTAACCCAGAAGATGAGGTCATCAAGGTGAAAATTGGTTTAGTTGACGACCTTGGTGGGGAGGTTTATTTGTCAAGCACCAAAACGCCAGAGAGATGGACAAAAAAAGCCATCTGGTGCCCCATTTAGAAAAAAACAAAAAAAAAAGAGGAGAAGCGAGATAAAGCAAAGGGTTTGTCCTCATAGCTAGGAATGCATGTTTTCTAGTTCTGCAAACCACAACGATGTCAACAACCACCTTTTTTTATTTGTGGTCGATGACTAAAACTGAATTAGACCTAAATGTTGCGACTGACATCATTGTTTATAATTTACGCATTTATTTTCTTCTGAAACTTTTGCTAAATCTTCACTTACTACAGTAGTGGTAACCCTGAGCACATTATGACTCGGGTGTCTGCTGTAACACTAAGGTTTCATTTTATAAATAGTTCATAAATGTTGAATGAGCTGTTATGGTTATACAGCATGCTGTTGCTGCTCCCAGAAGACACTAATAGGGGAAACAACTTTCGATTACTTTAATAATCTTTAATACATGTTTTTTTATTTTTTTATTTATTAAACTGGGGATTTTAAGATAGAGTGGGTTAATTTTGAGCCTTTATGTATGACGTGTATTTTTTTTTATTCATTTCAATCATGTTGGGTTCTATAGTTTATTCGATTCAATTCAATTCAATTTAATTCAATTCACTTTTATTCTATTCAATTTTATTTATATAGCCCAAAATCACAAAAACAGTCGTCTCAATGGGCTTCAATCAGTTAGTCAGTGGAATCTTCATAAATCTACAGGTAGTTTTAAAGATGAATATTTACCATTTACCACGACTCTATGGTGACAAAACCTTATTTAATCAGTCAGTACTAGAAATGTTCCAATCGTAGGATTGAAAACAGCAACTATGAGCTGATTTTTCTTCTCTGAAGTAGAGACAGATATATTATATAGTGTCTTTTGTATCACATTGACATGAACGAACAAACTTCAGTTGCGACTCTAATGGGGTGGGGGTGGGGGGCTGCGGATAGTCTCGCCCGGGTAGTAAATGGGTGTAGAATTGCCACTGTTCTCCTGCCAGCTTACAGCTCCTTACACCCCCAACCTAACATTACCAGAAAAAAAAATGGTAAACAACATTGAAGCTATCTAGTTTTGAGCCAGATGCCAGATCAAAAGAGAAAGAAAATAAAACTTTATTTATCCCACAACGGGACAACCTGCTCTGCCGCCTGAGCCACTTACACCCTAAAACCAGTAAAACAAAGACAAGGTCAAAGGATCCATGGCTTTTGGTCAGATCTGTTTGTTTTAAAGGATGCCATTTGACACAAATTCAAAACACTTATCTGATTTTCAATCATTAATTTTAATACATTTGAATTTATTATTACTTTAAAGCTGTCCATTTTGTGTTATTTTAACAACCATCATGATTTTGCTTTTCATAAAAGAGTGACAACATCAATTTTGTCCACATCTGGATACTGTACATAAAAAACAACCACTCAATCCCCCTCTCCCCACACACACACACACACCCACATAAACCAGTAATCTGCTTTTTTAATTTATATCTCGCGTCGGCCACTCTACTGGTGTGTCCTGCTTTCCAGCTTAGGAGCAACAAAGAGGTTTATCCAAGAGTGTGTGTGTATGCAGTGGACGAGTGTGCTTATGTGCACAGACGCACGCTGTAAAAATGATGACCAAGCAAACCTTTTCTCAAGTAAATGAATAATTATTAAGTCTGAATATCCATATTAAACCACGAACAATCACCTTACATCAATCATGTCATCAGACTTGGCTCATTGCTGTTTGGACATTTTGTGTAAAATTACAGATTGATCCCAAATGGAAACTCCTGCAAATTTTCTGCAAGTATCTACAGAGTTTTTATGTCATACAAAACTTTATTATTACACCATTAGCCCAACTGAGACCATGAATATTGCTGCAATATACAATCATTGCACTTCAGCAAATCATTAAAATGGAACTCTGTGGAAGCAAGAACCCCAGTTCAGAGGCAATGCTGGGATAAAAACAAACAAACACCATAAAAATTGAGGTGAACCAAGTCTGCAGCCTCCAGGAAGCAGTGGGCCATGTCTTGGCACTGATATTTGACAGATGACATGAAGAGCAGGAGCTTTTTGTGATAACATGACAACTTAACAGAGAAACTTAAAAAAAAGGTGAACTAAATGTTATAAATGTAATTAAGTTTTTCTTTTCTTGTTCCTGTCATTGATGTTATTAAAGTACCATTTATTTGCCACTAGGTGTCTCGTGCAGTCCTCACATAAACACACAGTCACATGCAGTGTGCACATGGTGTGTTTAATATGACCAGCCTAGTCATTTGCCACATGTGTTGCCTTCTCCTCTGGGAGGACAGGAAAGCATCTGCCTCCCTCTGTCTATCTAACACATTTCCGGGAAAAAAGCCAAACGTGCAGCTCAGTCTGATGGTCGAAAACAAATGCAAACAGTTTTGCAAATGCGTTTCCGCACCCTGACTGTTGCTGCAAGGGTATAAGGCTATCTTATCTCTGCATGTTTTAGGTGATGCAGTAAAAACATAGATAGATGAAGGATTCGTGTGACATCTGAGAAGACCTATAAGCAAAGAAGTAAACAAACACATAAACAATCTATTAGTTAAACTGTGATGACTGAAGATTTACACTGCTGGCTTCATTAGGTGCTTGGAGGGAAGCTTTACAAAAAAACAACAAAGCTTAGCATTTTATTCCCTGGATAGCTTTCTGCTTTATATTTCATGTTTTCATCATGCAGGGCAGTTCTCTTGTGTCACGTTATTTTCCTGTTTATATTCCATAATTTATTTTTTGATAATGTGGCTGAAAATATGAATACAAATAGGCTAGTTTTTTTTTTTCCAGTACATCTTTAATTACTGGATTTATGGGTTAGTTTTATTTAAATCCTGAGATGACTGGAACTTCACAGTTTATTCTGTCCTAACCTAAAGCTTGCACTGTAAATCAGAAAATTCAGGATTAGCTGTTTTCTTCAAGTTAACTCAAATGTGAGATAAAACTTGACCCCTTCATGCCTGAATTTCCAATTACCATATTTTCCTTACTATAAGGCACCCTTAAAAGCCCCCCCCCTTTTTTTAGAAAACAGTTTATAATCTGGAGATCCTTTAATATAGATTCCTTCTGTTTGTGCTCATGTCAAAGCCATTTATATGATGGTACACGGCACTCTGTCAAAATGTTTGATTGGGTGTTATTGTGAATATGCTAATGTAGCTAACGTGTAGCAATGTTGGACTATTTTTTTTTTCAACTTGATACTAACAAGGTTGGAAGTTAGCATTGTCACAATAATGCTTTTTTTTTAGCTGTATTAGTCTGTTTTATGTGTTGTAAACAAGGTTGGGAGTTACAGGTATTTTAAGCTAACACGTCTAACCTGGCGAACGTGTAGTGTGATACAAAGAAGTTCTAGAGTCTCTGTGAACGCAGTCAGTAAAGTCTAACTGACAGACAGACTTATCTCTGACACTTTTGTTTTGCTTGATGCGCCTTGCAGTTCAATGCGTCTTGAACAAGTTCAAATACAGACCATTCATTGACAGTGAGCCTTATAATCCAATGCCCCCTATAGCTACAGTGGAAAATACGATATATAAAAAACTATTCTTCAGTGTTTTTTTCTTTTTAGGTGATATTAAATTAAGTGGTAAAAATGGTCTGTTGCAAATTGACAATATAAGGTGTGAAAATGGTTAAAACCACCATACATATTACTGGATTGGCTGTCATGTAACATAGGACGTGACACCCATGCGCCATTATCATGCATTGGGTCTGGCTGAGTGAAGTAATGACAAGGTCTAAACAGGCATACGAAATCACAAAAGGGGGACATAATGTTTTCCAAAACTTGTGGCATCAAATAAACCGATCAAGAGGAATCACCTTTCACAGGTTAATAATCACATTTTAATAGAGAGAAATCAGGCTGGGAAGCATGAAGTCGGTCCTAGCATGCTAGTTTGGGTCATTGATGTATATTTAGTCATGTTTGATGTTTTAATTTAATATTTGTTCCCTCAAAATTTAACAAACTTGCTTTTTTCAAGACATGTTGGGGTTGTAGTGCAGAAATAAAGGACTTTACTTTACAAAAGGCGTAGTAGCTGAAGACTGTGTATTAGACACGTTACAGCCAGGCTAATATATTTTAACAACCAAGCAATACTACTTTGCTGGTAATTTACGCACCTTATAAAACTTAAAAAGCAGCAGTTAGTGGACTAGTTAGTGGCAAATTGTTAATATATTTGTTTTGTTTCATTAAGACTAAAGAGAGCAACATTTACCAATGTTTTGTTGTTTATGATAATACACATAAAAATGTATTTTATAACAACATCCTGCTCTCTCGAATGTACTAGAGATTCATCGTAGAGCAAACTCACTGTAAAACTCTGTGTAATGTAATATTTTTCATGAAATTATTAACTGGATTGTTCTTGGCAAGTGAGGACTCATTGGACCAAAAATGAAAGAAGAAAAAAAACATTTCCATGCAGTGTTAATTGTATGTTTGTAGGTTGGATTGTAAGGAAATCTTCAAAAGAAGTATCTTGAGAGACATGTGGAGGATTTCCTCTGGCAAGTGTTCCATCTCAAAATTATGCAGAGGCCTTCACTCCAGCAAACCTCAAAGATCTTGGCAGAATTCAGCGGCCATCAGATTCAGTAACAGCTATCCTTTTGTCAATAGGACATCATCTACAATGTGGATCATATTGCATGTTGCAAAAACAGCGGCAACGGTACACAAGGCTAATTGTTTTCAAGGGGCCCATGAAATTGTCTATTAAAATGTAATTTTTTGAATGTTATTGAGAAATACTTGACATGTATGTAATGCAAAAATAATAAAAGATGATGAAAGTTGTGTTTTTTTATTATTTATTTTAATAAGGTAAATTTTTTCATGGTAAAAAGGTGTTTAAGGTGTTTTTAACACTAAAAGGGCCTGCTTACTTAACTTACGTTTAATAGCCAATCATGCTGTTGAACTTCAACAATCCCCCGCCTTTCTGGGCTTGGGTGACAAACATTTACAACAGGGATGGGCAATTATTTTACCTCGCGGGCCACATTGGGTTCAAAAATTTCATAGAAGGACCGGACCCCGGTGCGTGGAGTGAGAATGAAATAACATGGATGAAAACATCTGGATTGAAAATTATATTCTAAAACAGAATATTCTAGAGTTTTTAGTTTAAAGTTTTGTTCCCATTTTAGATCTCTTTTTTTTATTGTGAAGCCCTTTGGTACCATCAAGGAGTTATAAAGTGCTATATAAATAAAGTTTCATTCATTCATGATCCTTTTAATAAAATAAATAACATTATTTATGAAATAAAACAATGACCAAATACAGTAACACTCAAATAACAACAAAAAATCAGGAAAAATATGCCGATACATTAAAAAACACAAAAAAAACAATAAATAATCGATCCTCTCCCGTCATAATAATAAAGACTTTGAGGGCTGCAGCACATCAGTTTGCGCAGCTGCGCTGTGTTCTGCGCGTCTGTTTCTCATCCAGTAATAATGAAAAAAGCACATTTCTATGTCTTCTGCTCCAGCTAAAGATATCTATGGTACTTTTTCACCACTACAGAGTTCCTCGTTTATTGCAGGAGTTACGTTCTAAAAATAACCCGTGATCGAAGAAATCCACAGTCTGATTACTGATGTTAATATCAATAAAACTCCTCACTGCCTAAATAGACTTTTCTCAGACAGACATGAACATTTTCACACTTTTCTCTCTTGTTTAAATTCTCAAATTCTCAAAGAAATTAGGCCCAGGATCTTGGAATGAAAACAGAGTTCTGATCAATCAGAGATTTCTGATCTAAAGAGCTCAGCGTTTCTGTACAGGAGACACGGCACTGACTGAGGAGATTGATTGACAGGGTCTCCGGCCAATCAGGACACAGAACAGTGTGTACTGTTTAAAAAAAGCATCATAATAACTCTAAAAGAACAAGCTAAACCGGGAAAGATGAACTGTGACATATAAAGAAAAAGACTGTTCTGTTTGACAGAGATTTTAGAGGGTTTCAGGTTGAAGCACAGACTGCAGAAGGAGGGAACAAAATGTCACGTCTTGATCATGTGGCCAGATTAAAAACAAAACAAAACATGGGTCTCTGATATTGTTCAGTGGGCCGGACCAAACATGGAGGCGGGCCCGCGGACCGCAGTTTGCCCCCCCGATTTACAAGCTCAGTTACATAGATTCTGTCTTATTTAAGTAAAATAAAAAAATGAAAGATTTTGACAGCAATGTGTTACCTGTAACACTAGAAGGTGCAGTTCTTACCCTATTCACAGATTAATCTTTAAAGATAGTAAATATTTGAACATACCATGGGAACGATAATTTTTCAAGTTTAAATTTGAGCAATATGTTGTGAAAATCAGTTAGGAAATGAGGGAGCCAGCCTGATTTTTGTGCTTAATGCCTGTCTGTCCTACACTTGAACAGCAGGGTTCTGTTGATGGGAATCAATGCATAGCAATGGCCCCCGTGCGTGCACGTCACTGTGTATGGCAGCAAATAAGCACAGGCCAATCCAGTAATATATATCGATGGTTAAAAGTTTAGCAAGTGTTATGGGATCTCGTTCTCTTTGTAGAGGTGATATTGAATTCTCATTAAGTAGTTTCATTTTTCAGAATGTTAGCCTGAAAACTTGATTAACACTCCTCTGAGGAAATAGGCTCTGGATCTAGCCTTTATGAAACAGGCCATCCGATTTCCCACTGAATTTAACTGACTTTGTCTTTGGTTGTAAAATCTCCTGGTTTGAAAACAGCTTTGTGTGTATTTATGTGTAACTGTGGAGTAAAAGCTCCAGAATGCGTCCTATCTGTTAATTCCTTCATTAAGCCCTTATCACCAGTTTTAATGCCAATTAAGAAGAGCTTTAATTTGATGGCAGTGCGAGCGAACGGCTGTGCACTTCTCACTCCATGCTGACAAGAGGAAGAAGAGGAAGAGCAGACCATATTCAGACAGGACCACCCACTTTTTATCAAACCACTGAAGGCTCCACAGGCCTGTTAGTGAAGCCTCTTTGCCACTCACTCTATTAAATATAATATAATATAATGTGCTCTATATGGCAACACTAAGAGATTCACTAACAGCAGAATTATTGAGGGCTAATTTAAAGCTGGCGCGGCACAGTGGGGCTTAAAGAATTGTTCGCTTAATTTTGACTTAAAGAGAGAATAAGAATGTGTCTGATTAGTATTTTCTCAAACGCTTCATCAGTTTTAAGGAGACAGACTGAAACCCGACTGGGAAATGGCTTGAAGGTCATGAATGAAGGTGAAGAATTTGCTGGACTCACTTTACTGACAAGGAAATGCAGAGGTCATTGCTCTCTTTGAATGAGACATCCCTTCTCTGGGCTGCATTTAGCTCAAAAATGAAAACTAACAGATAGGATGCATTGACACAGACATGCGACTTGTGTGTGTGCAGAGATCAGGTGTGTGACCACCACATGGCCTCGTACAAAGAGTTTAGCAAACAAACTCAATGTCATGACAAACGCTTGCATAAATAGCACTGACAGATATGCAATATGCAGACTAAGCAGATGGCTCATGGGCAATAAAAGGAGAGGCGGGCTGAATGATGAGCTGCAGGTCTTGTGATGAAGCAGCTGGTAGAAAACTGGGATAATGTGTGTCAACACGCAAAGGTGAAGTGGACATAAGAGACAGAGTCATCCTGGTTTGTCGGTTGAGGATGTAGAGATCTTACATTGAGGGGGTGACATGCTCACAAAAATCTGATAACTGGGAGTAGTCAAACAATTGAAAATTGACTTAAGAAATGTGACTATCAGAAAATTCTTATCTATATGTTTCAGTTCATTGTTTGATTTATTTGAATATCAAAAGTGCTGTATAGCACCTTTGAAAATAGACAGAATGTGAGGATATTTTGAATCATTGAAGACAGACAGTTAACTTCCTGTTTGTGATGCTTGCAAACAGCACCGAGGGTCAGTGAGATCAAAGTTGGTTTGTTTAGCACTACATGTTTTTTTTCTAAGCTCTAAAATAGGATATGAGATATGAGAAATTGAGCTTGTATGAGTCAAATTGTACTTACAAATGCAGACAGGTCAGTTATGGACAAAAGCACAAATGTGTGCATCCCTAAACAGCTAAATTAATTAACTATTAATAATTGTTTAACCCATGGAGAACCCAATAGCAACTTTCTTCTGGGCTTTTAAAGTTGAATTAATTTTTTTTTTCCTACATTTTGTAGCAGCAATTAACAAAATTAAAACCAAACTAAGAAAATAGAATTATGACTTAAATTTCAAAAAGTAAAAAATAAAAGGCTGCAAGCCAAACTTGTCTTTGTGGATTCCTCAGGGTTAAAGGAAATCATGACAAAACAAAAAAATGTTTACATCCTAAAACAAAATAGATGTTTTTCCAAGAAATCTGAAAAAAATATGTGACTTTAAGTCTTGCTGTTGTAAAATGCTAAGATATTTACTTTAAGTCCCCCATAAAGACCCAATAATATCTATTTTATAAAAAATTGTTTGAGTTAAAAATAAAAATAAAAAAGGAAAACGTATGCATTTAGTCACAGACTCTTAACTTTACATTAAAACAATTAACAAAGGGCTCATCAAGCTGTTTTTAGCTGCTTTGCATTGGCTTCCTGCAACATTTCATATGGCACTCCTCCTTCTACACAAAGCATGAGCTTGTAGGTTTTTTAACCAGCATTGAGGCTTCCAGCATCAGCTGAATCACATCTGCTGACAGCAGCCGCGTCATTTATGCCATTACATTGAACAGTTAAGTGTCAGAGAAACACATTTGAAATATTTTTAAACAATAGCCTAAAACGTAGTTCTTTACTCTGGATTTTGTTCACCTTCTTATGATTTAGTGTTTTTTTAAGGTAGTGCAGCTCTTAAGTAAGGGTTAATGCCCGACGAAGTGTGCATTATCACTTTTTAACGCACGGCGTGGAAGTCTGAGCGGTTGCTTACGTGAAGTGCGTAAAAAAGTGATAATGCACACTCGTCGGCCATTAACCCGCTTATATCATGGTCACTTACAAAAGCAATACATATTAACAAGTTTTTAGTCCTTAATTCTTGTTTTTTTCCGATTTGGATCGCTTTTCTCACAAAAAGCGGACTATTTGTTACGTAACTAATAGTCCACGTCGCGCCGCACCACACCACCGCTGCAGTCAAGATTGGGCGATTTAAAGCGATATAAATATGCTGATCTATCCGATGGGTTGAATAAGGCATCAGTTCAGAGAGAAAGTTCACAACTTACCGCTTGTTTTGGTCCAAATGATGAAGCAAAAGGTTGTTTTAAAGAAGTGATACAAAACATTTAAGCTAGGTGACCAGAACTTCTTTTTTCACCGCGCAGTTATCCTGTGGTATATCACTTTTTAATGCACACCCAGCAGCCAATCAGAATCGAGTATTCACCCGGACCATGGTATAATCCTGAATTAATGCACCATCCTAATAGTATTTGCAGTCATTTCTTTTGTCTATAATCTTATAATTTGTTTGACCAATTTTCTTTTGTAATAAATACACATTTTGCTCTGAGGGACCGTTGTGAGTCCCTCTTTGTGGAGTCACATAGAGGCCTTTCTGCCAAAGCTGTGCACGGAATAAATTTGATTTAGATTCAGAAAAAAAATGAGTCATACATGAATTTATGGTTATATTATCAAATGTTCATGCTGTAGGTGGTGATTCATAAAACTCTGGTTTTATTTTATGAAAAAAGAATGAGGTGTTTGTGTATAATTGGCCAACATGTGGTGACACACTAAACACACTTCTGTTGAAAACAAAAATCCTAAACTAAATCTACAGCTAACTTTTCTGTGTGACTCTGCCTGATGTGTTTTTCCTCCTCTGTTTGCTCTCTGTATCCATTTCAATCCCAGCTTTGATGCATGCACGAGGAAGGATTTCCTGAAGACCAAAGAGGCCATTACCCAGGGGCCATTAGGCCTCTAGCAGAGCATGTGAATGACTGCTGAGTCTTGCTCTGTTTTCACTCACCGTCCCTTTCAGCAGCACCACCACCCGCTTGCACACAATGTGTCTCTTAAACAAGATTGCACAAGTTGCACCACAACATGTAGTGTCACGGCTACGTTCCTGCTTGTGTCTGTGAAGAGGTCACTTCATTAATTGATGCTGTTGTTCTTTCATGCATCTAAGGGCAGTAAGTCTTGATCATCAGGATGAAACGCTCTGACATCTGAGCAAGAAAGTCCCAGAGTGCCTTGCTGCCTAACAGCTCTGGACATTTCTGTTTAAAGGAGGTGTTGAGAGCAATGTAAATGTTTTGATGTAATTTTTAGGCAACATGTTTAAATCATTTGACTAAGCAGGCATTCAAGCCAGCATAGATGTGGAATCAATGATGGATATACAGTGTTTTGGAGTTGGGCCATTTTTTATCAGGTGATAATCAAAGATATGAGTGTTAGACTGTGAGGTAACTGACAGGAAAACTGACAGTGACATGCACATTTTTTTGATGTTGCTATGTTCTCAAAGACCACGGGGACAAACCAACTCCTCTGTGCTCCATGTATGACTCTTTTGAAACCCTTTAAGAAAGATTGCAAGTACAATGCCTGGGATGTATGGTGCTGTTTTTAGAAAGGACTTAAAGTCTGTTGTAAAAGTGTTCCCAGTGGTCTTTTAATAATGATCATGCTGTTTTTAGCCAAAATACAACAACTGTGTCATTTTCTAGCACATAGTTTCTACAGAGCGGCAGGAGTCCATCAGAAACTCACCTCTGAGTATGGGCGGGACCATTGGCGTGGAGCAACCTCGGCCCCCCTTCCCGTCACCCATAACTGAGAGCTCTCTGTTTACATGCTCTCCCTCTAGCTTACAGCCCCTGCCACCCTCAGGCTAACATTACCAGCATAACAAAAATGGCGAGCTATCCAGCCCCGCAGGTTTGAGCCAGATGCCAGCTGGCAGGAGAAAAATACAGACGAACATGGGGTCATGGTGCACAAGTAGAGGGGATGACCTATGACCAGAGGATGGCAGGTCTGGTTCCCGCGTTTCCCGCCCACGTGTCAAATTGAATCGGTTAGTTCAAAAGGGGCCCAAGTCCAAGAGGTTTGTTTTTCCAGGAAATTATTTTAATTGCATAGCTTAAAAGGAGGCTACACCAAATGATTAATACTTTACCTAGATTTAGCACCAGTTCATAGCTTACAAATGCTATAATATGAAGCACCTCACTTTTATCATTTCAGAGGACTAGCAAACTAAATTCTCTGGACTTGGGCCCTCCTTGAATTAAACAGGGGCGCTGCCATATTGGAAAACTAGTGCTGCCATCTATGGGATAAAGCTAAACCCATGCAAAAAAGGCCCAAGTCCAGGAATTTTACACTTAATGCATTTTAAATGTCAAGCATAGTCAATACATTACAACGGACTTGGGACTTTTTTGCACATAATCAGAAAGCTTCTCCCTTGAAGACCATAGAACATATAATATCTCTATTTTGAAAAATTGTGGACTTGGGCCCCTTTTGAACTAACCGATTCAATTGTCCTTGGGCAAGACATTGAACCCCACATTGCTCCCGGTGGTTCTAGGTTGGTGCTAGCGTAGGTCTGGAACTGCCATCAGTGTGTGCATGTCTGTGTGCATGGGACTGTGACTGTAAAGCACTTTGAGTCTTCCAACATGTTAGTATAGCGCTAAATATGCATATGCTATATACTGTTTATTCATCTACATGTAGATGCATCGGTATGGAGCAGAGCAGGAAGTTTGTGGCCCGCCCAGTGGATTTTCTATGTTACAACTAAGCTTTTGTTTAAATTGCATTTTTTTCATCTTCTCCTGATTCACAATGATTTGAATGAAGAAATACTCATAAATGCACTTTTAGGCTTAATTTTCTTAACACATCTTCCATCATCACCAAAATTTCACAAGAACATGTCAAAAACACCAAAACCATTCATTTTATTGAAGTGGGCCATTGAAGTTTATAGTACGTACTGTGTTGTCTGTCACAGTTTTTGTACTATGGTTTCTGAAATAAAGTAAAAAGTAAAAAAACTTTTTTATTTCGGTCCAACACATCAGATAACCAGCACTCAGCAGAAAAAGAGGTGGTCTGAGCGAAGATAAATGGATGAAGTAGAAGAGGAGGAATTAGCTAATGTTTGTTTGTGTCTGGAAGTGTGGGGTGCACTTCCCTGAGGCCAGCACACTAGGAAACAAGGAGTGATTAATTCTACTCCAACCTCCCTCACCTCTGTTGAGAGGCATGTTCCCGAGAAAGGAAGTTAAATACAAAACAGTGAGTTGCTGCCTCCTTCTGCTCTGCCCCTCGGATCAATAAAGGTCTGGCAGGTCAAGCTAGAACTTAGAAGACTCCGGGAGACCTTGTGTGGCACAGTCCCGCCTCTTGTCTGCCCTTCTGAACATTTGAAGGACTCATTGAACCCTCTGGTCGTCACTAAGCAGACTGATGGAGAACCTGCAATGAAGAGTAAAATCCTCTCTTAGGATTGCAGCATTTTTCTCTGTGAGTTACAAGGCATGACAATCACAGCTCTCATGTGCCACATTTCTTCTCAGAGCAAAACAAGCAGTAACTGTGTGACAGTCGAGTGTGGTAAAGTCATCATGCATCGCTGTTTGGACTCTTCCCCAACTCCTCTCTTGGTCTTAACAAATGTTTCCCACCCGGAGGCTCCGTCTTCATCCAGGAAAGATCTCTACCCCCTGATGTTCTGTTTGCACGGCTCAGAAGAACCTCCACGGCTTTCCCCCCGGGAGAAAACTGCAGCAGTTCACTCGTTCCGATGGTGATTATTCGCCCCTTTTGTGGCCCTTTTAGGCTCTGGGTGGAACAGAAGTTTGTCCAACGTCGTTTAGAATGAGGAAAAATTGAAGGATGAGGGAAAACAAAAGGATGTCTGCGAGTCAGCACAAATATCAAATATGATTCGATCCGGAATGGAGCTGCATCACCCCGCTGGCATCTGCTTGTTGTTATAATTGATGTCATGATGGGAAGTATACGGTGGCCCTGAAGTGCAAAGCATTCAACAAATCACTCGATACAAAAACATTTTTAAGATCACAGCAACAATTTAAAAAGCGTATTACATTTTAGAAAACAAAACAAAATTTCAGAAACCAAAACATAAAAAAGAAAAAAAAGAAAAAAAGATTTCAGAAAACAAAATTAATTTCCAGGAAAAAAAAGAAATTTTACAAAATGAAAACATTTCAGAAAAAAAATTAATTTCCAGAAAACAAAATGAAATAAAAAAAATGAAAACATTTCAGAAAAACAAAATGAAATATTAAAAAATGAAAAACATTTCAGAACACAGAATGAATTTCCAGAAAACAAAACGAAATCTTCAAAAATGAAAAACATTTCCAAACCGGAAGAAGCAGGTACTATGGGACAACGCTGATTGGATGATGATGTTTGTCAATCATTTGAACTGAAAAGTATTTTAAATGAAGCGACGACGGGTTTTATCGTCCAAACAACAATGTACCATGATAATTCCCGTATTTCCCATTTACATATTAAATCAAAAATGCAGCAAACTGTTAATGAAGGTTTAAATTATTTTTTGAATATTTCGTCTGAAGCAGAACGGTCACCCGGAAGTAGTTTGTGTGGATGACGTCCGTTCTGCAGGTAAACAAAGAACGGGACGGTAAAACGTTAACATAAACGTTAATCTTTGAATATTTAGCGGATGTGATGACAGAACGCACGCAGAAATATCAACACCAACCAGGTTTACAAATGTTTCAAAATGTCGTGAGAGGATTCTGTCTGAAGCAGCAGCTGCGAAGAAACGGGTGTTAAGACGGCGCACATCAGGAAATGCAGTCCCGCCATCCACTGATAAGGTATGGAGGCACATTTGTTTGATCTAATAAATGTAGCGTTAAACGTGATTTCTAGGTGGGTGTTTACAGACAGATCCAAGATCCTTCAGTCATACGTTAATGACAGGTTACCTCATCAGCTGGAGAGGGGGGGGTCACGTGGGCAGGATTCTCAGACAGGTGTACCAGCCGCATAATCAGCTAAGCTGTCAGGTAAACTGCAGCAGTTTGTGTCTCAGAATAACATTTATGAATGCTTCTTATTCACACTATTAAGATCTGTGACTTTAGAGTGTGTCAGTGCACAGAAACATGACAGTAAATGACTGGATGTGCACATCATCAGACACGTCCAGGTGTGTAACTAAAGGTGAAAAGTCTGTAGTGTAAAATAAATCTTTAAAAAAAACGTTTTAGTCTTTCAGGCAGAGGAGGAATACCAAATTGTTTTAGAATGTATTTTTTATAAGACTGAAATAATGTATTTTATTCTGAGTTTGGTGTTTTGACCCCTCCCTAATGAATTTCTGGTTTAACCCATTTTCTCCTCATTTTGATGAACTCAACTTTTTCCTGAATGAAAGATGAACGGCAGCTGATGTTTTTCTGTCAGGGATTTTTAATTTATTAATTTATCTCTGTCAGGGATTTCAATGGAGCTGGAGTCCAGTGCAGAGGAAGCTGCAAGCATGTACGAGCAGGAACTGGGGTCCCTTACCTGTGCATCTTCCTCTGGATGTGATGCTGAGCAGCAATGTGGACAAAACTTCCCTGACATGACTCTTTTTGATATAGTTGTTAAGCACCAACAGACTTTCCCAGATGCATTTTTTCCTCTAATAAATGTGACTGACAGGTACGCTGAGTAAATGCTGATTGTAAGCGCAACATTTGATTGACTGCATGAAGAAGCCCTTAAAGGAAAATCCACAACTGTTTCTTTGTTTCTGTTACTGAATAACGTATTCATGTTAAGTTTTCAATAAATATACTGCATTGCTATGAAACAAATTTGTTTATTTTCATATCCATTATTACAATCCTCACATCAGCATTCAGTTTTTTCATTGACAAAAAAACATTTCTAAACAACAGCTTTGAAAATCAAACATCAACTTTGTTAATAAAGCTTTAAAACCTAAAATGGTAAACATGGAAAAACTCCTAAATGAAGCAAGCCTAATATGAACATTTTAAACTGGAGTTTTGCTTAAAGGAACATTAAGTTGTTTGGAGTTGTACAAGTGTTTGATGCGATTCCTCAGATGTGATTTCCAGATCATCAGCCCGACGCTAAAGCCAGGAATTGTGCTTCGTCTTTCACTCCCCACTGCATCATTTACAACTAATCAGGCTTATGCAGCAGGTTAAAGACGTTTTTTTAAAGGACCTGCAATTTAAAAAAAAAAATTAGATATTAAGGTTAAATAATATTTATTGATTACATTTCACATAAATCATGGTGACTTGCCTGTACACTGCACAATGATATGAATGACTTTAGTCTTTTTGTATTCCCATGTAGAGCTGCCATCTGTTCTTCTGCAGCACAAACCTTTCTGGAACTTCGCTTTGAGTAACTTCACCTGCAGAAATATCACATGTTAATTCAATTAAGTATTTTATAAACTTTTAAAGTTCATTTTTAAGTTTCAGTATATGTGTATATGTATATGCATGGGTCAAAAATATACAATGCACTTAAATATTATTTCCCATAAGAACTTGTTTACTGATTTCAGTCTTAAAGTCGATTTTTAGCAACACTGATGCCATATAATTACTGTAATTACTGTATAAATCACAGAATCAGGCTGGCTCGGAGCTTTTTCTCTCATGTTGTCACCGAAAACGGGAACGGCTATCATGTGAAGACGGTTCGTCTCCATCGGGTTCCTTTTGCGCATGCGCAAGATAAAAATAAATTATCTTTTCAAAGCAGCACTTTAACATCCTAAAATTAACATCCTTAGAGACATGTGACTGACAAAAGAAAAGATCACAGAATTGATTCTTACCTAAAGATGATTGACAGCGTGAACCTCGCAGCCGTAGACATTAGCGCACAGCGTTCAAAGTAAAAGTGCTCACAAACTACTTCCGGGTGACCGTGTGTCAGGCGAAATGTTAAAAAAATAATTTTAAAGTTCATTAACAGTTTGCTGCATTTTTTATTTGATATATAAATGGGAAATACGTGGATTATTATAGTACATTGTTGTTTGGACGATAAAATCCGTCATCGCTTCATTTAAAATACTTTTCAGTTCAAATGATTGACAAAAATCATCATCCAATCAGCGTTGTCCCATAGTACCTGCCTCTTCCGGTTTGGAAATGTTTTTCATTTTTGAAGATTTCGTTTTGTTTTCTGGAAAAAAATTTTTCTGAAATGTTTTTCATTTTTTAATATTTCATTTTTTTTCTGAAATGTTTTTCATTTTTTAATATTTCATTTTTTTTCTGGAATTTTTTTTTTCTGAAATGTTTTTCATTTTTTAATATTTCATTTTTTTTCTGGATTTTTTTTTTTCTGAAATGTTTTTCATTTTTTAATATTTAATTTTTTTTCTGGATTTTTTTTTTTCTGAAATGTTTTCATTTTTTAATATTTTTTTTTTTCCTGGAAATTAATTTTGTTTTCTGAAATGGTTTTTTTTTTTGTCATTTTTGTTTTTCAAGTTTTGGTTTCTGAAATTTTGTTTTGTTTTCTAAAATGTAATGCTGCTTTTTAAATTTTTTTTTTTTTTTTAATTGTTGTTGTGATCTTAAAAATGTTTTTGTATCGAGTGATTTGTTGAATGCTTTGCACTTCAGGGCCACCGTAGAAGTAAGATATGATAAATGAATGTGTGAGAGTCATCATCAATTACAGCTACTTGTCTCTGCACAGGAAGTTATGATACATCACAGTGGGACTGTCTCCTGCTCCTCTCCATACATTTGTTTAGACGGGTGGGTCAAAGCAGGTCAATATGTCTTTGAGCAGATTTATTTTTCCATTTCCTAAGGAGTATGGGCGGACATTTGTTCCGACTGAATGACCTGTGACATCCATATGCAGAGTTCCATCATTGCTGCTATCAGGTGTTTTTTTTTCATTTTCTTTCCTGCTGAATTATTTTCCCTGCAGTGTCTTTTCGACCAAAACAGCATCTTCTCCTTCTGTCAGGGAGGGCAGAAATGCTTTGCCGCAACCCTGCTGACTGCTGTGTGGCTTTCTGCGGGCGGAGCACCTGTGTGCCCTGATAAGTGACCGAGCCAAGGACAACGCAGCCACCAAGCGGGCTGTCTCACCGTAAACGGAGAGATGCAAGACTGTCCACAAAACATCCAAGTTCCACTCTGTGTTCTATGAGCTGGGCTTTGACTGGGAAACAGAAATTTACTTCACGGTTTATCCACATTTTTCTTTAACTCAGGTTTTGTTGCATAATACCAAATCATGCAAATTTTGTATACAGTTTTGTAAGTTTGAAGATTAGTGTGTTTTAGGAGATATATTATGAGTTTTTCATCCATATTTTGCATCCATATCATAAATTGTTGTAGTTTGAGCATCTGATAGAAGCTCCATGGTGGCTATGCCTTCTCTGTTTGCTGATTATCTGATCTGTGTATTCAAATTGTTTTCTTTTGCTCAGATTTTGGTGTTTAATTTTCATTTATTTGTATATTTTTTCTTTTTCTAGTTTTATTTATTTTTTTGTTAGGGGTGTAACGATGATTGATTCCATTCATGTCATTATTGATATGATTCCATCCAAATCACAATTTGTGATTGCAATAAAATAGTTGATGTTGATTCATTTTGAATGATCCAATTCACTGACACAAATCAATTCAGGACATCTTTAGCCAAAAATCCAAGCAGTGTGACTGAGAGAGAAATACCTGGTACTAAACCGTGTATGTAAGGTTTTTTAGATTCCTTGTATTTCTTACAAGATAATCAAATGTAAATTAAATATGTGTACAAACAAAGACGGACTTGGCCGTTTTTAAGTTATAGTAATAAAAACCTACCGTGTCTCAATCCAACTGGTATTTTCAAATATTGATTATAATTAATGTATTATATTTTGAAATATTTTGATAACGGTATAGATCAAATCAATTACTAACTTGCTTCAGATGGAACATTCTGGTTGGGTTAAAGGAATGTTCATCGATTACGTCGATTAATTATTTCCTATTTATGTAAATCCTTGGGCCTGTATTAGTGTTATCATTAAAGTCCTAAAGCATGAATTTTAACCTTCAACAGAAAAAGCAGAGTCAGAGGTCATCAGAGCGGAAGAACCAGGTGTGGATGCACAAGAGAAGATCACCTGCTCACGCACGCGCGCGCTCACACAAAGACACTGGACTCAATTATACAGCCCCACCTTTTGTCGTCCTAGTGCGTCAATAAACAAACAAACCAAAAAATAAAGAAGTTTTATAACCATATTGGGGGGGGGGGGGGGTCCCCTCATCCGCCCAAATAAAAACTGAAAAATGTTTTTTTTTTGTCTCTTTTAGTTAGCCAAATTTCTCTGGATCATAAAAAGTGAAACGTTGCCATTCTGGAGAGATGCCACAGACAGGCAAAGCAACGGCTCGCTTTGCCGTTCCGACCCGTACTTTGGGAGGAAGACAGCACGTGGACGCGAGGAGGAGGAAGGGGAGGTGGCCAGATGCGCGCCCCCGTCTATGGCACAAGAATAGAACTGGTGCCAACAGCTGACTCAAGTCTCCGTTTCAGGGAGTTCGAGGGGAAAGACTACCAAAATAAAACCATGATAATGTAGGCTATGACGTTTGTGACAGACGACCACAATTTAGGTTGTTAAAGATTTAAAAAAATTGTCACTTTACATTTACACCATGTGTGAAATTGAGTTCCTAAACCAAACGTGGTGAAAAATGAGGCTTCTTACTTTTGGTTTTATTTTGAAAGTCTTAACGGAAACAGTCGCGCCGCCGCGAGCTTCACTCCGCCTGACTGTTACATTGGAGACAGTGGCGGAGTAAAGGAGCGACTGAGAACGGTGGCGGGGAGGGAGGTAGGACTGCGTGTGCGCGAACAGGCATCCAGGCGGGCGCATCATCAGCAAACAGCAGCTGAGCATCTTCCTCATCCTCATCCCCCGCGTCCGTGGCTGTGCGTCTCTGATTGAGATCTCCGTGCGTCCTGACGGCTCCTCCAGCCGTCACCTCCAGCCGCTCACTTTCTCTGGAGCTCGGTTGTTCTTAGCTCCGTCAGGGGAGAGACTGTCCTTTCGGCCCTTCTCTTATTTATCGCAGTTTCTTGAATATTTCATGGAAAATGGCGATCTGCGCGCAGTCGTTTGGTGTTTTCTGCCTCCTCACTATCCAAACTGTACTTATCATCTGTGTGTCCACGCCGACAGCCGGGACCCACCTCTTCCCTCAGCACTACACGTAAGTAGCCCGCACAGTTTTTTCTTTGGGGGGAGGGGGGGGGGATGCGGAGCGCGGAACTAGGACAGGTGGCCCCACGCGAGCCTGCGCGCCAAGCTCCGCTTACCTTGGAGGAGATGATGTTCCCTGATGTTCGCACGAACACGCAGCATCAGATGATCAGTGGTAAACGGAGCTGCTGCTGCTGCTGTTATGGCGGAGCCATCCAGCACACAAGTGTCGTCCAGAAAGCAGGAACTGACTGTAGGAGCGCACGCCACCCAAGCGGAGCGCTTCTTTATGTCAACATCATGGAGCTGATAAAAACAAACGAGGACCGCAGAGGATGCGCTGATTCTTCTCCGTGTACAACATCCCGTTTAGACCGCACATCACGACGCACCGCGCAAAGCAAACGCGCAATTTGAACATCTGTCATTTAAAAGAAAAATATAAAAATCTAATTTCATTTCTGAACCTGAGTTGAAAATGATTTCACTGGTGCATTTTGAGCTAAATCTCAGTAATTTTTCCAGCCTCTTTTAGTTTGATTTATTTACATTTTATGCACGAAAATGTGATCCAAGTCAAACCTAATAATTACTTTAAAGTAGGCGCAAAGTCTGGCGCAGCTACCTGTGAGTCACTGAACTTAAAGTTGAAGAAGAAAACTCCTTGCTTCGGTTGAGATGAAGTCTCCCGGCTTTTTTCAAGTATCAGCAGTCATAGCGCGCCAGCAGCTGCGTGGCGTGGCGCGGCGCGGCGCGGCGCGACGCGGCGAGGCGCTTAACCCGGGTTGTAATGATCAAACCTTCCTGATGAGGCGTGAACACCGTCTAGCAGCGGCGCTCATGACTCAGACAAACTCAGGAGTTAAGCAAATGAATCCTCCCGACGCACACAAGAGAGGATCTGCTGGCAAGTCTTTGTGTTCATCTATTGGCCAAGGTGACTTTCAACAGAATGATCTGTTGTTTTTTATGTGACCCAGGACTGACACAAAAATCACAATTAACTGGATCATTGGTTTGAATATTTTAAGCTCCATAAGGGACGGTGATGCCGCTAATTTATCGCTCTCCTTGGTTAAATTAGGAATCACGGTGAATGTTTTTATTCCAACCACGTTAAAATCCAAAGTCTTTTTTCCCCCTCTTCTTTAATAATCCCCTGTTTCAAATACAAGCCAAGCTACTTTCATCTCTTCCACTTAATGGCCTAAATCAGAAACAATGTCAACTGCTCCTCAGTTCTGTCATGTCCTGTTTTATCCACTCACCTCTTGGGATTTTTAAACTAGGTTTTGGGTCACACACACACATTACTGTGGAATGAGCCAGAACAGAAACGAACAAGGTAAAAGATTTATCAGTGAAATAATATTGAAAATTGGAGTTAATGTTAATTTTAAACTGGAGGAATAACACAAAGAAAAAATGTTGCTACAAAAAGTTATAAAAATGTACAACTTCAGCATCTCCCCAACACACACAAACACAAATAATAATTAAAAAAAAATAGTGCACCTTCTGCCCCAATAGACATGTGAGCATGGCCCTTCAAGTGATGAGCTCCATTGCAGTGGAAATGACATAGTGACAGTAGGTGGCTGACATGCAGTCCTCCCTTTCAAACTCATTGCATCACATTTGCTGCTTTTCCCCAACGTTTGTCAAACATAAAGCAGCTGAATTACCCAAAACCATCAGAGGAAAATGGTAGACTTTTAAAAATCCATTAGATCACACAGACAGCCTAGAGGGGGTGTTAGTTAGCTGGCACTGTTGCACTGGTTCGAATCCCAGCTGAGGCCTGTCTGCGTGGACTTCCCTGTGCAGATACTGATTATTACAGAGTTTTGTTTTTTACATCTCTTTATGAGTGACCGGTGACTTGTTAGTCTGCATCAAACAGGATGACGCAGGTCTGGGGAAAGGCTTCTACAAAAAGCTAAAGAGCGTCAGCAACTTGTTTGTTCAAAAAGAGATCAGAGCTTTTGGATTACTGAGGAACTTGCAGCGTTCATTAAGCATCAGGCCCCAGCAGTGCATATAATTTACCTAACAACCGTATACAGATAGGTCAGTGGCTGTACTTAATGGGGAGTTCTGCATGTTTGGGACATGACAATAATATATTCTTTGATGTGGACGCTCAAAATGAATCCCGACTCACTATAAGACACTTATATTGTGCCTTTCTTAATCTTTTGAGAGTAAACTATATCCATATGTGTGATCATATTTTGCCTTTGGCACACTAAGAATGCATTTTTTATGAAATATGGGTTATTTTCACAGCCCTTCTCTTACCCCGAAGTAAGTCGACTCGATCTCTGAGGCGTCGCCTTTTGCTCCTTGTGGGTGCCGCCCATTTCATGATGTCATCCTAGAGTCGGGCTCGGCAGCGTGTCTGCATTTCGCCCACGAAAACAAACAACATCCAAAATTTTGCAAAGAGGGATGTTCATATTATGTGTATAAAATAAAAAGCGTTTTAGCCGATCGCCGCTAGTGGAGAAAGTGTGTGTGTGCGCGTTAGCCTGGGGGCGGGGCTGGCAGCGAAGACTGGAAGGGGCTGTTCCTCACTGGTCTACGTCACCATGTGAGGACCGGCTTGTTTTCGTGGGTTTGGAGGGGCTGGTGCTCAGAGCGCTGGTTTTTCGAGGAACACTTAGAAATGCATAAATGGAGCAAAATACCACTTCGGGGTTGTGTATAGTTAGGAATTAACATTATATTACACTTAAAAGCTCAAAAGGCTGATATGTCATGATATAGGCCCTTTAAATAATTCACAAGCAAGTGTGTTTTCTAAAACTTGTTAGTGCAACATTTAAATGCATTTAAATAGTTACATTTTACAGATTCTACATAATTAATTTCATTTTTTTGTCGTTAACTTAATAATTAAAGCATGACTTGTTATGGTTTACTTTTCTTGCTTTTGTGTTTGTTCTCTTTTTGTTCTGTCATGTTTTGAGTTTCAGTTTCCTGTTTTATTTTGAAAGGTTTCCTGTTTTGTTGTAGTACTGAGTTTTACTTTTTGTCCCCATCTGCCCTCATTGTTGTCACCTGTGTCTCGTTCGTCTGTATGTACTTAAGTCCTGCCCTTCCCTTCCTCCTTTGCTGGTCCGTAGTCTGATGTCAGTCTTATGTCTCCCCAGTTTCTAGTGTAGTTCTAGTTTCTAGTTTGTAGTTTGTGTTTAGTGGTTTTTAGTTTTTTAAGACTTTGTTTACCTGGAACTCCTGCGCTTGGGTACTCCCTTACCCCACTCCGTGACATAAATATGTTTAGTAGATTAGAAAACGTGAAAATAACATAGCAAAAATACAGGTTTTTGACTGAAATGCCCTCTATGATCATCTTTTGTATAAGTGTTCTCAGTAGCGTTTTAAACATGAGTTTGCCATTTTTAGGGAAAATTAAAAAAAACAACAAATCATTTTCTAGGACATTGTTTCTAAAGGGTGCCAGGAGTTAATTAGAAACTAGCAACACCAACCCCCTTATCCTCGCCATTAGTGAGAGCTTTCTGTTTACATGCACTTACGCTAGCTTACAGGCCTCCAACCTTACATTAGCTGTCCAACACAAATGGTGAGTATATTTGGAGCTCTTCAGCCGTACAGTTTTGATCCAGATTCCAGCTCAGACAAGGAAAACAAAGACGCACACGGATCTACTTGTCTGCAAGTGGACACATCAGAACAGACTGGAGTGGAAAGCCTAAGGCCCACTCAGCGCATTTTCTACAACACAGATACAATCCTTTTTTTAAAACGGCCTTTTTTCATCTGCTCCTGATTCATCACAATAAATGGAATACACAAATAATCAAAAAAAGCAATTTCAAACTTAATTTTCATCAGAAAAATGCTCCAAGAACAAGTTAAAAACAGTCTTCATCGGAGGGAGTCTTTAAATAGGAGTCCAAGTGCTGTTTCATGTGATACTGAGGTGACCTTTACATTGTCAGTGGTCTCGTCATAGTGGAGCCCCTCTGTGCTCCTTTGAGGAGGACCCCTCCCTCCTGTAATCTTGTCCTCATGAACGCTGGCTCACAGCTCACTCATCTGGTCTGAGGCTTTCCTCCCTACGATTTCTGCTGTAGTTTGGTGATTATGGCGACTTTCGTTGCTGTTTGCCAGATTTGTGCGATTTAATAACTTCCCTCTTGTTCCTCAGAACAATCTGACATTTGAAGGTGACATTTGTTTCCGTTATCATATTAAAAGACAATCAATTGGGTTGTTTTCTAATGCTGATGGGAGTGATTGCTTATCGGCAGGCTGCTGAAAAGAAAAGGTTAGTGGCTGCCAAGCAAAAGGCGGGACGCAAGAAGTGATTCATCTGATTTCTGAGAGATGAGCTTCAGAAAAACAGAAACCTTTTTCCGACATCAGGGGTGTGAGTTAAACCAGGTTGGCAGATATGCTTCTGTTTCATCTTAACATTTATCTAGAAAAAAAATCTCAGTCCATTAAGTCATTTGTTGCTTGCTGGTAGATATCCAGTGATGAGCCTCAGCCGTTTGATCTCTTAATTCCAGACTTGGCTCTGTCTAACAGAGATCAGCTCCAGCTTAGGGTGCACTTCTGTCAGACCTGAGCAGTTTTGTTGCTGCTGATCTCAGTCGGGCCAAGATGGGCACATGAACTGTTAGCACTACCAAGGCTAAATATTCACGATGTGATGGGTGACGGAGGGGCCAAGGAGTAATTCAGACAATGGGCAACAGAAAAGATGGCAGCAAGTATACTGCCTTTTAAAAAACAACAACAAAAAAGCAAAAAAAACACAGGTTGTAGCAGAGAAATGAGGCAAAAACATCCTGAGGTGACGATGTTCCTTTCTAAATGTTCTGCTTCCAGA
Source organism: Oryzias latipes (assembly GCF_053564925.1). Classification (NCBI taxonomy): domain Eukaryota; kingdom Metazoa; phylum Chordata; class Actinopteri; order Beloniformes; family Adrianichthyidae; genus Oryzias; species Oryzias latipes. Next base: position 9,656,973 of record NC_136241.1, on the reverse strand, counting down.
ATGATTCACTGGGCTCAACGCATCGAGAAAGAACTGGAGAAGGTACTCCAGCACGTAACTGGAACTGAGCAGATGAAATCGGTAAGTTGACGTCATTCTTGCATGCGTCGCCCTGTGTTTCCTTGCATTATTTATCAGGTTTCACTGGGTGAGGTTGTACATCAGAGTGAGCATGTGACCCCATGAATGCGCTGGACAAATGCCGTCTGTTTCAAGGCTTTTCTTTCAAAGTAATTGCTTCACATGAGATCATTTTTAATCTCCAATACACATAGATGGTCAAGACAAAACAAGTGCATCCTATCATCCTTGATGACCTAAGATCTCTGGAGTTCTGGACATTTCCTGAGTTTCTCATTGAATTGAATTGATATTAGTTGCAGCACCAACGGCACATGCGTTTAGCAGAACATTTGGGCTGGCTCCTCGTTCTGATATCAGTATCTGTGCAGCATGTGGATGTCTTGTGGCAGAGCAGATGGCTGAGAACGGTGTTATTGACACTGTTTCATCATACTTCCGCCATGTGCATATTTACCATGCTTCCAGGGTTTGTAATGCACCCACAGATAAATGCTTCATTATTGCTGTTTGGGTGAGTCGATCCATCCAGCCGGTGCTGCGCCTGGGGCTTTAATTCTAGCTTTAACAGTGGGATGTTAGATAGCTGGTGCTATGCTGGTGACAGTGATGCATCCCAGAGAAAAGAGGGATAAGCTGCCAGGTCACAAGGCCGTGCTGGTGTTAAAGGTAATGGCCATTAGGCGACAAAAGGCAGACATTCATTTTTAGCACTTATCCAGTATAAACAAAATAGGTCAAAATGTCGCAATCTTAGAAAATATTACCATAACCCTCTATTTTAATTGCACTTTGCAGCTATTGATTTAAAAATAAAAAGTAGTTGATCCTTAAAAGTGTGAGTTTTCTACCTTTTTGGGGTCAATTTCTGAATTCTACACTTAAACTGAACTAAATCTAAGTACTTCCTCTCATTCTGGGTGATAATTTACTCATTTCCTCTATAACTCTGATATATGTATCGTTGTAAATGCTGATAATTACTGATTAGCTTAATTATTATTACCAGCACAATGCTTGTGACTGGACAGCATTCAAATTTACAATCCTAGTCCACACAAAACAGAATCACAGTACCACACAATTACACACAAAAACAAATGTAACCACACATGGAAAACTGGAAAATGTTTAGTGTTTCTATAAAAGAAATGGAATGATTAAGTTTATTTAAAATTAATGTAACGCCTATGTTGGTAGAACATAAATAATCTCCACTTGATTTGATAAGAACAGCATTATAGCAGAAGAGCTGGGAATACAATTTATACGTTTGACTCTTCCCTTTCAAGCAAGACATCAAACTCTATTTGACTTTATTTATTAATCCTTATATTTAATGGATCTAATGTGAGGTGTGTTTACTGTATGAATCACTGCAAAAAATGCCTATTAATGATAATTAGTAATGACAGTGTCAAGAAGACGGCATCATCTTCTTTTTCTTTTTTTGTACTACTTAATATTAAATGTGGGTTTGATAGATCTGTGTTTTGTATTTTTTTTATAGTATTTTAATGCTTGAAACAAACCAATGAATCAATCAATCTACATATAAGGGCTGTACAGTGGAGTATTGGTTAGCACCCACACCTCACAGCAAGAAGGCCCTGGTTCAAGTCCTGACTGGGACATTTCTGTCTGGAGTTTGCCTTGTGCATTTTACTGGACACTCCAGTTTCAAAACACATGTTTCATGGGTTGATTGATGACTCTAAATAGTGTGACTGTGTGTGGTTGTGTGGACTGGCGATCTGCCCTGGGTGTACCCCACCGATGCTGGGATAGGCTCCAGCAACCCCATAGCCTCAAAAGGTATCGAGCCAGTTTAGAAAATGGATGGATGGATGTTAATATAAAATTTATATTATTGTCGATGTTGAAAATGTTTTATAAAATATCTTTTCATCTATTCGCTGTATTTATGGTCATTTAAGGCTGAGAATTCCTGCTCAGATAAAATGCTTTACTTAGTAACTTCTCAGTTGGGTCTCTGTTCACTCAACAAGTGTTTGTAGAGCTTTCTTTAGGCCAAACCCAATGAAACTAGTCTCCCAGGAATGTTGGGTTCATCACAGCGATGTCTTGCGTCGGCCGCCCATATGGCTGCGTGTGCATGTGTGTGCGCTGGCCTGGCTGTGTGTGGACGGGCTGGGAAAGAACATTTATCATTGCCCCAAACAGGAGTCGTCACAGGGTGTGCTAAATGGCCCAGCATGCCTAGAAAAGCCATTTTCTAAATGGATGCCTCTCTCTATACGTGTCTGATGGAACTCTTCCCAGGGCTATGCAGGCTGGTAACAAGATTCCCTCCCTCTGCACCCCTTTCCTCTTCATGCACAGTTTATTCGCACAGACCAAAAAATTAAACTCTGTGCAAATTATTTTGGAGTTTGTCTTACGCGGGAAGAGATGAGTGAAGCAAAGTGTGGCTTGTTCGGTGTCTCTTGTTGTTTTTGGTTTTGACAGCGGATGTAATGTGTGAAAAAAACTTGATTTAAAAAGCTAGAACTAAGGAAGTTGTGAAATTCCTGAAGCCATGTTGGCATTTATTGTGCCCAAGTTTGGTCAAGATGTTAGCATCGCCTGTGGGAGTGACAGGGAGAAAGTGGGTGAGTGATGGATCAGAGGAGATGGAGGTAGAGTGTGCAGGAGGGATAGGAGAGTGGGCAGCTTGTTGAGCAGAGGTTGTGGGTATCTCAGAGGAAGACAGGGAATGAAGGATGGCTTGACAACAAAGGCGGATGTGCCAGCACTTTCGTATGGAAATTTAGAGCTAAGCAACGCAAGATATAGGAAATTATCAGGTAGTGGAAGCTACCAGAATGGTAAATTTTAATGAAAACAGACCAGGGCTGCCCATAGTTCTTATCCTGTTTGTTGTGTTTGACATCTGTCAGCTTAGCGGTTGATATACTTGCATTGAAATGCACTAAAGTTTGAAATAGTCTTGCGCAACATCAGACGCAAACAGAGCTCCAACAACATGAACAGTCTAACAACAAATGAATACTATGAAAACATTCGGAAATCTGTTGTTTTTATTTTGATTAAAATAAGGAGATAAGGTGATCTAAAGAAAACACAAAAGGATGAATAATTAACAGTTGATTCAATTTAATAAAATAAAAAAATAAAAATATTCTTAAATCAAAGTTGAATGCGTATTTTGTCTGCCTACCTGCGCTGTACATTCATTATAAAAAAATGAAATTATTTTTTACTGTTACTGTTTTAGAAAATATGTTGATCATAAAATGACATGTGTAGCAATGAAAGACCTAAATATCAGCTAAAATTTAAAATACCCTGTAACATGAATATTTTTGAGGTATTATTTATTGGTTTACCGTGACACATTTAGCACATTTCAAAGGAAAAATTGCATTTTGAGACCAAAAACCTTACAGGAGTTCGATAGCAGCGGGAAAACAGACTTGATAGAATATGTGCCCTTTTTATGCTTATAAAATGTACAAAACAATTGTGTGATAAATGTGTTTTTGTTTAACGTCTGTTATGGGGACATTTTGCATGGCTTTGCCCCACTGGACACTCCTGGTCCTAGAAAGTTAAGTACATGTGGGTCTAGTTAGTCCTGGGATGGGTCCAATCAGTTTCATCCCATTATGGGTGGAACGGGTTGGACTCTAAAGTGTTGTAAGCTATGGCAACCACACGGGGGCACTTTCTTGTACTTCTACATGCCTACTCCCAACATGATATGTGTAAACTGAAGCCAAATCACCTGTGTGGATTTTGGGATGGTCGACCCTTGAAAGGAGAAAAAAATAAAGTTTCAGTTAGCCAAAATGTGTTAATTGTTTTTTGTATAACTTTTGCAAATGTCTTTAGAAAAGATTTGAAGTGACTTCAGGCTCTTTGCATGCCAAAAGCTAAAAACATGCACCAAAAAGTCTCAAAAAATGACAAAAACAAACTAGTGGTCACAGTTGTCATAGTATTGTTCAGATTTTGTCGATTTTATTGATGTATACTTTGGGGAACTATGTATTTTAAACTGTTTTAAACGTAATCTAAGTTGTGTTAATTTTATGTTATTTTATTTTATGCAATTTTACGTTACTGTAATGTACTAATGTACATTTTTACTTTATTTTATTTTATCTCTTGGTGGCTGGCCATGATCAGAACGGCACAGAGGATAGAAATTAGCGTAGGCTACAATCCTGCATATTTACAGTGTCTCACTATTTTTAAATTTTTAAAGGACTCCACACTGTTTGTTGTATGCATTGTCGCTTAAATAAATAAATACAAACACTTTAGTAACTTTATTCTATCAATTGCTTCAAGAAACTCCCAATTCTTGACTCAGTGAGGTAGCATGACCTTTGTGTTAGACTCATCGCTGCATCATCAACACTCAGCCTTCCTTTGCAAACAGCAGTTGTGATTCCAATTTTTCCAATCGAAGCACATACTCCCCCCCCCCCCCCCCCCCCACTTCATACTGTATGTAGAAATAATGTTCTGTGTATATCCCCTAAGGGGTTTCAGACTGACTCTTCACTGTTTGGTAGAGTAGCCGAAGCTCAGTGCAAAAGTAGAGCCTGCAGAAATCAAAGCGGTAGCAGAATAGAGCTAAAGGAAGAAAGTCATGAAGACGGCTTGGCAAAGGACACCAAGAACAAAAAAAAAGGCAGGAAAACGGCCAAATGTCATCAACCAATACATTTCAAAATAGTGCAGAAAAACTAATAACTGGTTGGTGAGAATGGAGCCTCATTGGGAGTAGGCCTCCTCATTAGGAAGGATAAGCAGATGAGCGCAAAGTCAGCGGCTAAAACAACAGAAATTTAGTTTGTCAGTAAAAAAAATCTCTACTTTGCAGATTAGCATGGGTGCTTTACTTGTACACAACCCGGATGCATGTTAAAGCTTTACGAAGAAATGAAACATATTTTCTTGTGAATTCTGTGATTTCCAATAAAGATCTCACTCTCTGTGAGTTTGACCAGCACAGACAGAGTTTGTCTGAGTGTTTAGAACGAGAGCTGGGGAGGTGATGATGAGGTCATCGCGTCTAATTATTCTGCCAAGAAGGAGCCGAGGGACTCGAGCTATTTTGGCAACAGCGTAGCAAAACGGCCTGAATGGTATTCATTTTTTAAGTCTCTAACTAGCATCTGTCACAGCACGGATCTGCAAAAACTAACAGCTGTAAAAGCAAACTTGAATTGAGAAAAACGTACATATTTTTAAAATCTTTTTCATTCAAATTTTAAACATAGTCCCGATGACACATGGGCTAAATCTCACCTGCTGTTCAGACATGTTTAGTTACACTCATGCAGGCACACAATTTTTTTTAATCAGTCGGTTTATGCATTACCACCAGCAACGACTTGACCTGTACAGTTTTAGCACGTTCAGATTTCCACTGACAAATAGCCTGATGCTGCAATGCTGTGAGAAGACATTAAAAGCTTCCATAAAAATGCTAAAATGTTATGACATTTAAAAAAAAAAGTGACCTTTTCTTCAATGTTTCCTAAAAAGAAAGAAAATCTGCAGCAGTTGCAAAACTGAGTTCACTTTGTTTAAGAAAACTTTGTGAGTCTTTCGAGTGCAGCGGTTCCCTGTAGAGCATCAGAAAGCTAAAAGCATAAAAACATGTCATTTCCTGTGCCAAACTTTTTCCACTAGTTGACTTTTGTATTTGAGCATTCTATTAGGCTTACTAAAAGTCTCGCGTTTTCTTAAAGAGGCATGCACTCAGTGTCAGGACAATTTCCACAGCAGCAGAACAGCTTGCCTCTCCAACCAGCGCAACATATGTTTAAATTGCTCCTTCCTTCTGAAATTGAAATTTGTTTCAATAAGAAGTCAGCGTGAATTATTTAGGATCTGACATTTGACTGATCTCAAAGCCCTCTGCTGCGTCAGTCCGACACTTTGCAGCTCAGAGGGTGTGTCCGCTCTGCCTCCACGCATTTTCCTCTCGCCGTTCTGCCGCTCTCGATTATTGGAAACCTGAGAGCTGCATCTAAGATCAATACACCCACGTGCAAACGTGGAGGAGATTTGCAAGTGATGGATGAGGGCTTTGTTCATTTTCATAAGAGCTCAATTTGTTTTTATCAGGCCAGGTTTCTTCTTTGTCTCCTCTGAGTCTTTGTGCTGCTTTGTCAACACTGCATAAGCTGCTCTGCTGACCACACGCCAGCAGCAGGTTTATCTCAGTTCAACACAGACCTTCTTGTCTCCAGTGCTGCCACTGGAGCATGTGTGCGTGCTGGTGTGTGTTTTTTTTTTTTTTTACTTTCTTTTGTGCTGCCCCTGAAACCTCTTGTTCCGTTTGATCATTTATGTCTGTTTTACCTCTGCTTTTCTCACAACAAGCACCAACAAATGGATATCTCTGTAAAGTGCTGCGGTGGATTTCGCCAGTATCGCTGACTGCAGAAATGAACAATAATCTGTCAAACATTCCCAGCCCCCTGCTTGACATCATCTCCCCCTAGCTCTCATCCACACCCCCCTCATCTTTCCCTTAAAGTGCTGTCAGCCCCCCATCACCCCACCCTGCTCGCTCAGTAAATGATCACAACAGCTGATTTAGCTCTTATTTATGATCTTTTTTTTAATTTAAGATCTCTGTTTGACCATTGGTTGGTTTTCAAAAAGATGACATCGTCTACTATCAACCTTTAAAGCAGAGGGAGAGCATGCTCACACCTCCCATCCCCCTTGGCCCCCCCCTTTATCTAGTCTAATCTCAACTCGACCTGACACAAGAGCTACTGCTTATCTGGTAATGTCAAACATCACAGGCTACACAATCTTTTGGAATGGCCTACATTTAAGCTCCTATTTCTGTTCCTGCTGGCTTTTTTTTAAGTGATTGCGTTTGTCCTTTCACAGTTAAGTCTTTGTCAGTTAAAAATACTTTTTTATATGTATGCGTCCAAAAACATGCTTCATAGGTAAAGTGTGAGAGTGAATGTGTGTGTGATTGTGGCCCTGTGACAGACTGGCGAACTGTCCAGGGTGTCCCCTGCCTTCGCCCACAAGTGGCCGGGATAGGCTCCGGCTAGCCCGTGACCCCGAAAGGGACAAAACGGAAGAAGATGAATGAATGAATGAATGAATGTATGCATTCAAAGAACATCTTTTCTTAAACTTAAAGGACTAAATGAGTCATCTTTTGATCTATTGTAAAAGTGTTTCCAGTTCCAGTTTTTGATTATGATTATGCCGTTTTTAGGCAACATCAAAAACCTTTGTTATTTTCTCAGACATAGCTTCTGCAGAGCGGCAGTAGTTCAATAGAAATTCACCTCTGAGTTGTGGGCGGGACCGTTGGCACAGAGCAAGCCCCGCCTCCCTTTCCCCTCCTTATTGTGAAGAGCTCTCTGTTTACATCAGTGGTGTCCAAACTTTATCTAAAGAGGGCCAGATTTGGTGGCAAACACATCTAAATACATTTCACCAAAATGACTGTGAAGTCCACATTTGTATTTACTAATAAATGCTCTCTGTGAAATTCTAAATTCACACTGTTTGAACAGGAAGACTCAGCATCTCAGTATCTCATTCAGAACAAATCAATGTAGTTTTAATCACACACAACAAAAACTGCTACCTTAAAATCCCCCCCCCCCCCCCAATGAGTGAACAAATAACTTCTCTGTAGGAATGTGATTGTTATCCTGAGATAAAGATAATGTCTGGTTTAAAGACCGCGTTTTGATGCGCAAGATGTCACCGCAAGTCAAGAATACCTTAGGGCAGGGGTCGGCAACCTTTTTTACTCAAAGAGCCATTTGGGACCGCCCCTAATAAAAAAGAAAGCTCCCGGAGCCACAACCCGTTTTGACATCATTATATATATTATGCATGTATATATTATTCAAAGGTGCTCATTACGTCGATGGCGATCTACCGGTCGATCTTCAATGACATGAGTGTAGATCGCGGGCCAGAAAAGATTTTAAAAAAAAGTACTTCTTTAAAATCCACCAGCCAATCAAAATCCTCACTGAGAAGTACGGGACTTGATTGACATGGAGATTGGCCAATCGGACATTGTCTGAAGCATACGTCGCTGCAAATGTACATTATGTTCTTTAAAGGATGATACCGCGGCCGCGTTGGGAGGAACTACTAGTTCTGGTCTGATCGCTGCATGGAGCGATCTGTTTATCAATGCATGGTAGACACTGAGAATGTGGAGAGATCAGGTTTATTATTTTGAAGAGTTCTGCATGGCAATCATGTTTCCATGTTTGAGTTCATAAAATCATCCCAGGGAAAGTCTCTGCTTCAACTCCTGCAGTGAAAGCTGCGTCTGAATCTGACGCCCGTGTTTGCATCTCTCTGACAGAGTTTGAAGCCAAAGCCCCTCCTCCGCCTCTCCACCTGCTTTTCCTCTCTACCTGTTCACCTGTTCACATCCTCTGCAGCTGAGAGTTGGTTTCCCCCCGCGTTCCTCAGTGTAGCGCAGCTCAAGGATGAAAGAGCCGGACGCAGGTTATAGCGGGGAAAGAGCGGGTTAAGAAAATGAATGGAAGAAGGCGGCCTGCTGAAAAAATATTCAATATTGTACACATTTTATTTTTAGTCTGAACTATCTTTTATTTAGAAAAATATTTTATTTTATCAGTCCAGTACGAAAAAAAAACATCAACAAAAGCTAAAGCTGTGTTGGGTGGTTTTTGGCTGGGTCTGGCGGTTTTCAGATGACTTTTCGACTGGAAACCTTTGCCTCTATCTGGCAACGCTGGCGCGAACTCTAAGTCTGTCATCAGCGAGTTGGTCTCTGCCCCGCGGTACGTCAAGTTCCCGGTAGAAGATCGGAGTGTTTATTGAAGCCGCCCCGCGTTTCTCCTCCTACTATCAGCTCTGCAGGTCTCGCCCGATAAATACGAGCTCATTACGAAGCTGTTTTTTACGTGGCTCGTGCTTCGTGCGGAGCTAGCAGCGCCTTTGAAATGCCATGAAAAATGAAAAAACTAAAATAAAATTTAATTATTATAAAATACTCATTATTTTCCAAAGTCACAGGGAGCCACAACAGATGGATGAAAGAGCCACATGTGGCTCCGGAGCCATGGGTTGCCGACCCCTGCCTTAGGGTGTATTCTGACGGGATGCATCCTTTGTTCCAGATCGAGTCCCGATCTAACAAGTAAACAGATTAACTTTCTTTCTCTGTTTGATAATACAACAATCATTGCTTTATATTTGGCAAGGGCTCATCTGTTGCTACATTCCTACTCTGTTTACGCAAGCTATAGTGGCAATTTTGGTTCAATTTTTCTGCTCCGGGAACAGATTGTGCCTAACCTAACCTGATCACCTTGGTAGTTAGCCACAACTTCAGGGTCAAGCATTGACTGACTTTGGTTCTGACTCAAATCTGACCAAAACAAACAGACCTCTTTAATAGTCAGGTTTTCCATCCATGAATCTTCAATTTAGTGTGCGATGTTTTTCTTTGTATTCCTCAAATTTCCTCTATTTACAACCCACGATTAACCAAAACAAAACCCCAACAAACTCAAAAGTAATTGCAGACATTAGAGGCACATAAAAGCGAGTTTCTTCAATGTTAAGCAAGGCGAGAGTTTGTCGGCGTCATTACTCCCAACCCCCGACTTCCTTTGGCTGACAGGACAATAGCGGGGAACACATACACGCTGTATTTATTTTCTTGCCTTTTATTGGTTTTCTGACACCAGGGGAAGTTACAAGGATTTCTCAGCCTACCAGCTTGATGACCTGCCAATGGTTTACTGTGTTGTTGTTGTTGTTTTTGTCAAATGAAAAAATATAGATCTGCCGACAGCAGCCCATCATGCAGAAAAAATTGTATCTGTGTAAGTCATACAATAAAAGACAACAATTGTTTAAATAAATATTAATAATAAATAAAACCTAAATGTTGAAACTGTAGAGAATAAAATGGTCAACGACATGGTGTTTATTTTATTTTAAAAACTTCAACCCCTTTCTCTGTGTCTTCTGTCACACTTTCACATTTAAATCTTTTGTGATTAGAGTGATAAATAAATGATGGTGCAGGCCTTAAAGGCACAGTGCTGCTTGTTGCATGCTGAGCCTGTTTGTTTCTTGTCTGGTGGCATTATAAATTATCTCACATTACAGCTATATGCACTGAACAACCAGAATGGAGAGGTGAAAAGCCCGCTCCAGGGGAGGACCAACTGGCTTCAATGTCAGCACAAATTTAACAAAGTTGGTAGCGGCTTCTGAGTCTCCCCGACACCCACTGTTGTACATTTAGGGGTTGTGTTTGTGTAGCTAATTGCTCCCTAATAAACGGAGGAAAAGAACAAAAATCAAATGCATCCCCTCTGCAAGTTGTTTTAAGAGGGGAAAACAAAATAGCCTTTTGTATCAAAGTATGACTAAGGGAATGCTGAGACCTATAATAGAAACAGATCCTGCATTATGCAGATCTTCCCTTTGTCTTTCTCTCTTTGTTGTGTTCATTTGAGGTTAAATGCGGAGTGTGTGTTCATATGCTTGTGTCATTTGTGTTTGAAGTGCCTGACTGAAGAAGAAAAAAGCGAGAGCACTGGCCTGAGAGGGTTGCTGTGGGAATGTGGAGTGATATGATGCTCAAGAAAAAATTCCAGGTGCAAACTGCTTCATTCATTGCTCTGAAATTCCATGCTGTTTAAGGGAGTGTGACATTGAATGTCCACTGAGATCGAAATATTTTGGTCATTTTTTTTATTTTTATGGGCTGCGGCAAAGTTTGGGTGTGCAGAATGCTCAGAGGTTAATTTCCTGCACTTTTCTGATTGATCATGCTTCTAAATAACTTTCATTTGCTGGCAGAAGAAGTTAGCGTTTCTGAAATGTTACTGTATTATTTGGAATATGAATTACATTTTTTTCCAGATTCTTTCATTTGAAAGAACGTGTTTTTTGTTATTGATTTTATTTGATTCACTAGTTCATTTCAATCATTTCTTGTTGACAAAATTCCCACAAGATGAATCATACTCATATCAGAAATAACAAAAAAGCATTAATAAAAAACAGAACAAAGAAAAATTCAGCAAATATGAGAAGAAAATAAGTGTAATAATGCATAATCATAAGTAAAGATTTTTGTAGTGATGCATACACTTAAGTCACATTAGATTAATTAAATATAGTGAATATTAACCAAAGTCAAGTAGAATTTGATTTATTGCCTGAAAACGAGTGGGAGAAGTTAAGGATAATGGCCTTCGAAGTGCGCATCATCAGAAATGAACGCACGCCATGGGAGCCTGAACCATCCTCTGCTTCGTGTCGGACGGTTGCTTCCACAAAGTGCGTTCATTTTTGATAATACACACTTCGTGTCATGATCTGCTTGGCGGGAAAGACCCAGGCGCTGGAACTCTGAAAGAAACACAGGAGAGTTAGATGGCGAATAAATTTTGAATTTATTCTCCTGGACGAGGATCCAAGGGTGAGTATATTGGAGATTGTCCGATAGCGAGATGATACTGGCATGGCGACCATGAGTAATGGCTTGGAGTTGTAGCGTGGCTTGGGAATCTTGACTTGGCTGGAGTCATGGCGTTGCTGGAGGCTAGGATTATGATTGCAGACGAGAACCAGACTGCTCATGAGAAGGAAAGACCCAGGTGGACACTCGTGGTGATGAGTCCTGTAGACGAGGCAGAGAAGCGAGGTTAACATGGAACTTGAGCATGTGAGCATAGACTCAATACAGATGACCAGGCTAAGCACCTTAAAGGGCAACGAACTGGTGACGAATGCTGGAGCTGGTTCTCCTTAAGAAGACTGATAGGTGATGAGGTGAGTGTCCACAGCTGGGGCCTATCAGGAAAGCAGAACAGAGAGGGGAGGGTGAGTCCTGTAGACTGCTAGAGGCACCATGATACTTCGATGGCCATTGTCCTGCTTATACCATGGTCACTTACAAAAAAAATAAATTTTCCATCAGTTTTCAGTGCTTTATTATTGTTATTTTTTCGGTTTGGATCGCTTTTTTCACAAAAAGCGGAATATTTGTTTCGTGATGCGGCGTGTTGTTATTTTAACATGAGCCGGCTGAGTCTGCACCAAACTGGACTGCAGCAGCAAAGAGTGATATATATGCAGCATCAGTTCAGAGAGAAAGTTCACGTTTTACCGCTTGTTTTTGTCCAGATGATGAAGCTAAAGTTTGTTTTAAAGACACCAGCGCAGTGATACAGAACATTTAAGCTAGGTGACCGGAACTTCTTTTTTAGGCATGCGGTTATCACTGTGGATCACTTTTCACTTTTTAATCCACACCCAGCAGCCAATCAGAATGGAGTATTCACTCTCACCATGATAAAAAGAGAATTTAAATGATCCCACCCTTATTATTTCATTTCATATTTTTGCATAGTTGTCATAATCCGGTTCCAATCAGATCAAGTGCAGTTTCTTTTTTTGTCAAGTAAAAAAATAAGTTGGTTATTGATTATCCTCAGAAAAAATTCTTACATAATTTGGGTAAAGAATAACATGAATCACACCTCATATAATAGAAATGTATTAGTCATTGATTAGCATCAGAATACATCACATTAGTCCAGATCGCTACACATCGCATGTCAAGTAAACTGTCAGCTTATTGATTGTCATCAGAAAACCACTTTCACATCATTTCAGTAAACATTATTACACATCACTCGCTGATTAACAGGAATGTGTAGTACTCATTGGCTGTCATCAACAAAGCATTGATTTTTTTTTTTTTACAACATTCAAGTTCACCCATCCACAGATTTAAAAGTTGTTCAAATGCCCGTCCACTTATCTTCCTATTGTGAAACTAAAGTTTTTTTTTATTGTTTTCTTGAATTTATGGATATTTGAACATTGTCTGAGTGTAATGCTTAACCTGTTCCAAAGTGAGGTGCTGCCCAATGACACACACAAACTTTTCTTTGTGATTTTTATCAATTAGAACAAAATTCCAATTGTAACCCTTCTGTGCTTTCCTATGAAGAGTTTTTAGGAGATCTACCTATAGGATATTGTTTCTAGTTTTAAAAATAACGTTGAGACTTTAAAGCCTTTGGTTTTCTGTCTTTAAAAGCTTCTGCTCTCTTTAAAATCTTTCTTCTGCACTTCTTGGCTCCAAGCTGTACTTACTCTCATCTCTGCCTCTGGCTCTTTCCCCAAGGCTTTGTTGTTTGAAGGGATTTGTACTCCACCAATGCAATCACTTCCTGAGACTAACTCCTACAAACACTATATGTTCTGTCTTAACGTTTGGAATGCTCTCAGATTCTCCAACTAAAAAAATCCTTACATGTTTAAAAAAAAGAATATTAATGATTTAAAGCAGGAGTAGAAAAGATGTGAGATTATAGTTTTGGTCACAGTGGACAACCTTTACTTTTTTTTACATGTTTTGGTTTGATCTAAGGTTTGCTCAGAAGCGCAGTTGTTCGCCACAACCTTGATGTGCTTGAACGCCAACTCACATCTTTGTTTTGACAAAACAAATCTGTTCATTTGAAATTCAAGAGGAAACAGTTGCCTAAACATGCATAAACTGAACAAATACAAAGAAATCACATTCAACTTCACTGTCATGTGCCTTGGAGGCGCATGAACGTTGGGAGTTGGGTCATCTAGACCCACTAGACAGTGCGCTGAACCTTCTTTCTTTAATGATTTGTTATCTTCACTTACATGAAATCCTCTCCACCTATATCCACCTTTGTTATGGTAGGGAGAACACGTCAATGCATAGGGTGGGGTCATCTGGACCCCACAAGATAGCACAAGGGTATAAAAGCATCTCAGGTTAAACTATGTCCATACATAAAGAGATCATTACTTTTGTTCACAGTTTAACTGAAAGAAAACAAGAAATTCTTTCCTTCACAAGATTAAAAGTTTTCTTTTTTTGAATTCAAACTCATTAGAAGTGTTTTTTACTTGTGGTTTTTTAGTCCTCATTTTCAAAACATAGAGAATCCATTGAGTCATTTGGGGCTTACATTATGTGTCTATTGTAGAGGACCCAATCCAAAAATCATGTTGTTTTTTTTTTTTAACATGCTCTTTTGGTATATTTTTTTTGATGATGAAGGACATGTATAAAGAAAATTCTCAGTATTTCTTTATTTGATTTAATTTGATTTATTGATTTATGTCAAGCATTGTGGTCAAAGCAATAAATAATTTACGCATATTTATCAAACTAATAACAGAAATGTTGAAATGCATAGTTTAAAAAGACAGAAAATAAAACAAAACAAAAAAGTCACTTAAATCACATTTGCTTAATTAAATACAGTGATCATTAACTAAAGTAAAGAAGAGCTTGATTTACTGCTTGAAAAGGAGTGGCAAGAAGGAATACAGTATATTCCCACCCCTACTATGAAATTATGAAATTATTGTGGATCGAGAGCAGACCAAAAAATGCAGTTGGAAAAAGCTTGTAGTAGTGACGTAAGCACTACAGTGTGTGTGTGTGTGTGTGTGTGTGGGGGGGGGGTATAAGCCCCCTGCAGTCTGATGTTTCCACTTTCCTTGCCTGAGCTGGCATCTGGCTTGATTGGAAGGGAAAGGGTGGCCCTACTCTGTGCCAACAGCCCCGCCCACAACTCAAGGGCAAATTTCTAAAGAACTACCGCCGTTCTGCAGAAACTATACTAGAAAATTACTGTTTTTTTAATTTTATTTAAATTGTGGATAAAAACGACCTAATTTGTTATTTAAAAAAACACTGGGGACACTTTTAAAATAGATCAAAACATGATCCGAGGGGATCTTTAAACATGTACATCGTGTTACCCAACGGAAGGTTTATGCCTGAGGTTTCAGCTCACCTAATTTAATCATATTTATCTGTCTGATGCATATAGCGTGTTCCAGATAAAATTTCCTTTTGATTATTGCTGCTCTGTCGCTGCATCATCTGCTTTACATCAGCATTGTGAGTGGAAGCCAGCAGTCAGTCTTTGCCTACAGGCAGCTTAGCTTCCATTGTCATGTGGATGCTATGAGAGTGAATGTTTGAGGATGCTTTGGCGTTAAATCCCAAACAGAGCAATGGATTTACTGCTCATGGACACAAAAGTGGAACTTTTTGTTGGTGTACTGGTGCTGTACAGTTTGCGATATAAGTTGGCTACACTTTCCGTGTGGGTAGACTCATTTAGCCACTCAAGAGGTCTCTCGAGTGTCAGGTGCGATGATCAGAACATGTGTGTGTGTGTGTGTGTGTGTGTGTGTGTGTGTGTAAATGCATACTGGTGTGTGCTTGTGTGAACTCCGGACCAACAGCTCATTTCACACACAGGCAGACATCAAAGAGGAGTGAATTAACCCTGCGTGTCGAGGCCACTCTGCATGCCATCCGCAATTTCACATCTCTATCGCTCCAGCAGCACCAAACTTTCATTCCCATTCATATTGAAATGAACAGACGGAGTTCTGCTATGCAACGAATCACCATCCTTGGCTGAGGAAAGATAAAACTTCAAAAGGGGGAAGATACATTTGGAACTGATCGCAGTTTTTGAGGCTGTGTGTGGTTGCAGGGAAAACGAGGCATTTTGGCATCTTTGTTTTAGGTGGGGACAAAGTGCAGGTATTGCGATTTACCTTATCAAAGCAGGTAAATTGTGTTTCCCTTACAGCGCTCACGCAGAACCTGCCCTCCTTTCTCTCAGTGGATAAAATGTTCACGGTCACAGGTGTGGAAAAGAAACTGGCATAGGTACACACATCAAAGCAGAGGTGACTCATCTCTTTTTACTCACTTTGAAATTAATATCAGGAAGAAGTGCCCTCCTCACATTATTTAACATATTACCTTTGCCTTCAAACACGTCTTTATGATTTTTTCTTTCTCATCTATGAAGCCAATTTAATTTCATATTGTATTTATTGATTCGTCCAACTTTAGTTTCCGGCAGCAGAGCCATTCCGTAAAGCGTAGAAAGGGATAAAGTAGGTGAAGAGAAGAGGATAGAAATGGTGATGAAGAGTGTGTTGATGATCTTGATTTTGATGGTGATGAGTTGCTGATTAAAGGGCTCTCTGTGGCTGTGTTTGAGTGTGTGGATGTGTGTTGATGTGTATGTGTGTGTGGGTGTGGGTGTGTGTGTGTGTGTGTGTGTGTGTGTGTGGGTGGAAGGGGGGGGGGTCAGTGAGTTGCAGGTGAACCTGTCAGCTGTGCTGTGTGCTTTGAGCAGCCATCGGCTTGCCTCCATGACAACGGTTCTGTTAGCACATTTATATTTCATTGAACCGGCTTCGCCCCACTCCTCCCCCCTTATGGACTCTTTTTGTCTCTTCAAGGAGTTGTTCAGTAATCCACTAAGACATTACTTCTGCTGTGTTACAAGCACTCAGACATGGACGCACTGCTTAAAGCACTACTCCAGAAAGTCTTTTGTCATGGTTATTTGCTATACCCTCTGTGTATAACTGCTAAATTTAGCTGTGTATAAGTATACTGATTGGATTTACCCACATGCACTGTTATAGGCGTTATACGCCACTTATAGTAGGAGAGCACACTCGCATGGAGGACATAAAACTAATGAAACACAGAGAGAGCATCCATCCATCCATTTACTTAACCCATTCGATCCCTTTTAGGGGTCCCGGGGTTGCTGGAGCCTGTCCTGGCTACTGTTGGGTGGGGCTACACCATGTACAGGTCGCCAGTCTGCGGCAGGGCCCCACTATCACTCACACATGCACATCTAGCTCAGCTTTAGAGTAGGGATCAACTCGACACGTGATCGGAAATCGAGCCAGATCACATGGTCAATGACTCGCTCAAAAATCCAATCGTGTAGCCTGATCCATATCAGACATTTAATTTAGTCTCATTATGATCAGTGCTTTATATTTCAAGCTTACTTTTCCAGATAAATAATACAATAATAGAAAAATAGAGTTCTGCATATCATGAATGGATAACCACAATTTATTGCAACACCAGTTTGAGCAGGAGGCGCACACATATATTTTAAACTAAGCTAAGCTAAGCTAAGCTAAACTAAGGTAAGCTAGCAAGATATATACAGATTCGGAAAAAGATCAATAACTCTTTTAAAATGTTTTAATTTGTCTATTGAGTTGTCTTAATGCAAACAACAACCTACAAAGGCATTTTAACAGAAAAAAGATCTGTTTTTTATTTATTTTTAACTGTGCTTCTGACACACAGAGACGGTAACTGTAGCAGAAGGTAAAGGGGGTTTAACCCCTCAAGACCTGATCCACTTGTATTTCTCTTTGACAGGACACCAGAATGGTAAAACTTACTTTGAAGAGGTTGAAAATTTTTTATATGCTCTAAAAAAAACAAAAAACTAAACTAATAAATGTCTCTAGTGATATGAGCTAGTCGTGTGAATACATCATATTTATGCTACAACGTTTTTAAAAGAAAAACATTATTGACTTTCAGAATTTATTAATGGAGATATCAATCACATCTGATCAAAAATGTTCAACAGTTCTGAAGATACTAAAGCTTCAGTGACCAAGCTTTCTCCACGACTAATTATCACCAGTATTTACTAGGTGAAAGTTAACTATTTTTGTACTTGTTGATATAGTTTCATTATTCTTACTTGATTGTTAGAGCTGTACATCACTGAAGTGCTCTGTTTTAGTGTTAAATGATAAAAGAAGGTTGATAAAAGAAAAATAGGGAAAAACCTGAATCTGTTTATTCAATTTGTACATTTTTTAAATGTGTTAGAAAAGTATCTGCTTCGGACTCAGTATCTGCAGATACTCAAAATCAAATAACTTGCAATCGAATCGGGCCCAAAAAACCTGATTGGGACATCCTTACTTTAGAGTAATCTATAAAGCAGGCTTTTGGACTATGGTAGGAAGCTGAAGTGCCCGGAGAAAACCCACGCATGCTAGGTGAGAACATGCAAACTCCACACAGAAAGGTCCTAGTTAAAATTCGAACCGGGGGCCTTCTCACTGTGAGGCGTGAGCGCTAACCACTGCGCCCAGAGAGAACCAAATGAAACAATAAAAAACAAAACGGATAAAAGTGTGATGTGATTTGTAACAATTCACATTTAGAATTGCTTTTTGTTGATCATGTATGGAAAAATGTGTGGGTATGTTTTCCACATGTCCACCCACACACTGCTACACATTTGCCTCTGAAAGAAAGAGCCACGCTAAAGAGCACACAATGGCTGATATCAGATTATGTAACCCTGTTGGGCCGTGGGCGGCACTGCGAGCACAGGCGGAATTGGGAAATGGGAGTTTGAGGGGTTCGTTTTTGGGCTGCCCTTGACAAAGTCACTGGCAGTATTTCCAGAGGTTGGTTTACGGAGACTTTGATAGTGAATGGGCAGGTAAATCCTTCCTCTTCAAAATCAGTTTAGATGAGGTCCACACTTTTTCATACGATGTTAGAGATTAATCAATTGTCAGAGCCAACCTATCAAGTCTAACAGTCTTTTTTAAGTAATTTGTAATAGCATATGATGCAAGATTTTAAGGCATCACCAAAATGTGCAAAATGAAATGCAGATCGCTCGAAAGGGGCTGCGACTTATATGCAGCTTTTCTCTATTTCTGTAAAAGTCCCTTTTAGCCTCTTATCCAAGCCTCAGAACTGAATGCTTAGCTCTTCCTTAACCAACACATAATTCTGACATTGTTTTTAAAAACTAAATAAACGGTGGCGCTTTACTACCTTCTTAGAAAGGCCCAAAGCGTTTTACAGTCCCATTCACACGCACATTTACACAATGATGGCTCTGCTGCTGAAGACTATGGAAGCATATGTGTCTCACATTTCAAAGTAAAACTCCATACCGGAAATGTGTTTTTCTTTTTCCCAATAAAGCTGCGTTTGTTGACTCAAAAATAAAATGAAAAATCAATCGGCCAAACAGCTTTGTTTTTGCTTCCTCAACACCGCTCATTTTGTCACTTATTTAAAATGATTTAAAAAAAATGGTAATTGAAATTTCATTCTTAAAAAGTTCTCTAGTAAATGTGTACCAACATGCAATTACAAATATCGAATATGACAATTAAAATGGATTAATATAAATGCTTTTCCATTTTCACAATGTAACTGCATCAATTGTCTCAAAAAGAAAAATCACACCTCCAAAATGCTTTTTCATTTTCTACTTCAACATCGCTCATTCTGTGTCATATTTAAAGTGATAAAAGGGTTGCATTTTCGTTTTCACATCCACCCTGCAAAAACTGTCAGATCAATCCTTTCCAGTCAGAGGTTCCAGGATGGAGGCGTGGCGATGACATCAGTGCTCACTCTTCTTCTGCGTTGTTGACCTTACCGGCAAACGACATGGGCTTCTCAAACATCTGTGCACAATTCTTGTTGGGATTAGCTTCCCAGTTGGAGTTACGAACAGTTTGAGTGTGTTCCCATGACAGAGTTGAGAAGGTTTTAGAGAGATCTTGGCAAAACACTCTGCCCCTGATTCACTGGACGGCATTGCATATGGAAGGGATCAACCATCAACATCCCTTTCCATGCAATTGAAAGATATTTGTTGCATGGACTCAACGTCCAGGAAATAGCGGAGGTGTTTGGCGTAAGTCGCCATACCATACATCAGAGTATGAACAATAATGGATTGAGGTAAACTTTGTTTAACTACTTTTATTATTATCCCGATGTTTGCAGAAGTGGAGACATGCAGGAGTTGATGAAGGAGATCTGTGTGATGGTACTTTGTTATTATTACACTAATGCTAGCCTATGAAAGTACTTAATGGATGCATACCCTCCTCCGTCAACTTCTGTAAGTGACAGAATGAGCGGTGTTGAAGAAGAAGCTTCATTTTTTTTTGAGTCAACAGACACAGCCTTATTGTGAAAATTAAAAAAAAGCATTTTTGGTATTGACTTTTATTTTGAAATATGGGACACATATGCTTCCATAGGCGCCAACCTCATAACCACCAGGAGCAATGTGGGGTTCAGTTGCATTTCAGTTGTAGCTTTGCACTGAAACGTAAGTGTTTTGACCCTGTTAATTGTGGGAGCTTGTGGCTCCCAAATTGTCATCTAAAATGATCTGGGATGATTTCAAAAGGACCCGGCTGCAGACATCAACATCCAGAACTGGAAGTCTTCGACCGGAACCGGAATAACCCCCATATCTCTTGAATATCTGGCCACCGTGACAGATACGGTTTTTCCCATTTTAAGCTTCAATAAAGGTTTTTCTACAATAACAAACACTGAAGTGTTGTGGTTAGAGTAAGGGTTAGGGAAAATTCTATAATTTTTGCTTCCAGCCAATAGGTCGGGCGCCATCTTGTCTGCAGCCAGGTCCCTTTTGCAGATTTTGAGACTGTGTGCTTTTTTTTTATCATAAGTCCCACTTTGATCATCTTTTTATCTTTTATAAGTGTTCAGAGGAGAAAATTAAATTACAATTTTTACATTTTTTAGCCAAATTTAAAAAGCCAGTGTCGTTTTGTAGGACAGTTTCTGCAGAGGAGCAGGATTTCATTAGAAGTTAGCTTATGAGGTGTGGCCGGGACCATGCCCCCCTTCCTGTCACCCATAATTTAGCTATCTGTTTGCATGCTCTCGCCCTAGTTTACAGCCCCTCAAACCCCCAACCTAATATTATTGGTGCATCAAAACAGTCAAACAATTTTGGACAATCCAGCCGTACAGTTTTGAGCTCAGACGAGCTGGCATCTTATTTTTTGTTGTCTACCCAAATAATTCCTGTTTTCAAACTGTCTCTTAGTCACTTGCGTTTATGGCTCTTATGCCATCAGGAATTGCTGGACTCTTTTCTCTCTATTGAGTAAACTACTGCACCTAAATTTGTAGTTTTTAGCCAAAGTTGGATGTGTTACTTTTCTCTCTGGATGACAGTTGATGGCAAAGAGTAAGATCAGACGTTTCTGTACTAAAAACCTAAAACTCACAGTGGAGCTATTGAAAAACTGGACAAGTTTGTCGACTGATAGTTTTCTTTGTAAATTGAGTTAAAAGGGTTTGGACTTGATAAGATGTTAGACTTCTTCCAAAACCTTTTTTGAAATCTGCCTTTTTCTCATTCACCATTATATTTCTGTATATGTTTATTTTTTTGTATCTGTTTTTGTAAACAAAAATAAATTCAAAAAATAGTTAAAAAGAAAATGTGCTGTTTAATCAGAATTTACTTGGTTACCTGATAAATGAATAAGGCTTTGTTTGAAGAGTATGACTTATGTGTACCTGTGGTCAGCCTCAGGGAAACAAGCAGATTAATTTTCACATTAATAAAGACTAACATAATTATCATTTACCTTAAATTTAGGAACAAAAGGCTATCATGGAGCTTAGGTTCATCACATGGGGTTTAATTTACAGCCTCATGTCCTTTTTCATTCTTTCCTCTGTGGCCTAAAAATCGATCTTAGCAAAATATTGTGAAAGGGCTTTAATAACTGTGCTGTTTTAAAGGAGGGAGGAGTTGTTGAAGGAGCACTAAGTGGGAAAAAAAAACACAGCTTTGAGCTGCAGCAAAAATAATAAATCAGAAAGATGATTGGACACCATCATTGGATGCAATAATCCATAATGTTGATTGAAACCTTCAAGACCCACTCATATCTTTTTTTTAATCTATACTAAGAGCGTTCCAAGTCATCTTTTATTTGACAAACCTGTGTCATTTTCTAGGACATAGTTTCTGCAGAGCGGCCGGAGTTCATTAAAAATTCACTTTTGAGTTGTGGGCGAAAATGTTGGCACATATGGAAGCATTTGTGTTGCATAATTAAAAATAAAAGTCAATACCAGAAATGCTTTTCATTTCCAAAATGAAGCTGCATTTTTGACTCAAAATGAAAATGAAAAAGCAATCCACCAAAATGCTTTTTCCTTTTCTTCTTTAACACCGCTTATTCTGTCCATTACTTAAAATAATAATGAAAATGGTATTTGACATTTCATTTTCAAAAAGTTCTCTGGTGAATGTGTAGCAAAATTCATTTAGAAATGTGTAATCTGACATTTAATATGGATTAACACAAATGCTTTTTCATTTTCAAAAAGTAACTGCATCAAATGACTCAAAATAAAAAGAAAAATCAATCCTTCAAAATACTTTTTCATTTTCTACTTAAAAACCGCTTATTCTGTGTCATAATTAAAACGAGAATGCATAGAGGGGATTGCATTTTCATTTTCACATCCACCCTGCGAATGGTGTCGCATAATTCATTTCGACTTAGCATTTCCAGAGGGGAGGCGGGGCGATGATGTCAGTGCTATCTCCGTGTGTCCGGCTGCTAAGAGACACAGACATGCTAGGAGCAGTGCGGCCAGGCTTGTAACCTTGTTTTAGCGGCAGAGGAGAGGGCTTTGTGACGGTTGTGCACTCCTGATGATTGTACATAGCTTCTCAGCACTACGTAGCAGCATTTACGCCTTATGTTGTGCAGGGTTTGGGACCACAGCCGACTTCGGAAGCCCCGCGGTCCGCAGCCGGATGCACCCGCTAGGCCTTGGATGGACCCTGGGCCTACAGTTCGAAGCTTCTCCCTCGGACTAGCTTTGCCCAGAGACAATGCTAGTCCGGGGAAGCTTTGAAGGAGAAAAAGCTGCTACGTAGACCTGAGAAACTCTAAACCATCATATGAATTTGTGTTTCCAGTGGTGTCCAGACAAAATAAAGGCTGATGTAATTCCCACATATTTACATCCAAGATGCTAATTGCGGCATTGTCCGCACAGAGTTTTAAGTCCGTCCACGGCTAATGTTTTTAGCATGTGTTAGCCTAATGCTATCCCTTTTTCTGGGTCCTTGCAGTGAAGAAAAAAGCACTGTCCGCAAGGATTTAAACAATTATGAGCGAGCAGGTCCTTGAAAATATTTATAACAGTAATAAAAGCACATTTAGAAGATACATGTTGGTGCAAACGGCAAACGTTTAGCATGGTGAAATCTACTATAGCTGTTGATGGGGCTCCAACTGTCCTTTCATTTTGAGTCATTTGATGCAGTTACATTTTGAAAATGAAAAAAGCATATCTGTTAATCCATTTAAATTGTCAAATTACACATTTCTAAATGCATTTTGCTACACATTTACCAGAGAACTTTTTGAAAATGAAATGTCAAATACCATTTT
The DNA here is from genome assembly GCF_053564925.1 of Oryzias latipes. Taxonomy (NCBI): domain Eukaryota; kingdom Metazoa; phylum Chordata; class Actinopteri; order Beloniformes; family Adrianichthyidae; genus Oryzias; species Oryzias latipes. The sequence continues at coordinate 9,633,759 of NC_136241.1, read as the reverse complement.
CATTATCATTTTAATTAAGTGACAGAATAAGCGGTGTTGAAGAAGAAAAGGAAAAAGCACTTTGGTGGATTGCTTTTTTATTTTAATTTTGAGTCAAAAAATGCAGCTTCATTTTGAAAATGAAAAATCATTTCTGGTATTGACTTTGTTGTTAATTATGCTACACAAATGCTTCCATAGGCACAGAATAAGCCTTCACTGATTCCCCATCATTCCTTGTTTACACTCTCTCCCGCTAGCTTACAGTCCCTTACAACCACAAGCTTGTATTAGTGGTGCAACAAAAATGTAGCCTACAGAAAAGGAAGACGTACATGGAGGTCACTGTTTATAATTGGTTGCTCCTGCCCCTGATTCACTGCTATTTGAACAAAGAAATACTCAGAAACCTAATTTCAATCTTAATTATCTTTATATATGTTTGTCATTATGAGGAAGATGCTACAAGAACATGTTAAAAACATCTTTATGAAAAACACAATTTTCAGTAAAATATTCAAATGTAAACCTATTAATAAAGCGTTCAAGTGACTGAAAGATTTAGACTGCAAAGTTAAAACTAAAACTTAAGCTAATCTTAATAACACAACACTTAGTATGTTGACTGGGAATCATTAGGCTTTATGCTCTTAAGAAGTTCAAGCATCTGCTGTGCTGTTAGTATGTTGCTATCAACATATTAACACAATGCTAGCAGGATTTCTGTGCATTTGTAACCTAAAACAAATCCATAAAGTACATGTAAATTTGACAAAATCCTTTTATCAAAGTCAAATTTTATTATATTTTACTGTATTTAATACAACCTCCATTCAAAAACTACAAGCCTAAATCAAGGCTCTTCTCTGCTGCATCATTGAAACTGATACGATTACCGTAATTTCCGGACTACAAGCCGCTACTTTTTTCCTGCGCTTACAGTCCTGCGGCTTATTCAGTGACGCGGCTATATTATGGCGGCCGCCGTGTACGTATTTTTGGACACAGTGAATGGTTTGAATTCTCTAACACCAAACACAAGTCATTTGTTTTTCAACACACCTCTAAGCAGCCAAACAGCATGGACTTGACTTCAGGTCTTAGACACTTCAGTCATGGTTCAACAAAACGAAACACGCATGTCCAGCCGCATCCCAGAATCCTTTGGTGCCATTAGACCCAACGTGCACGTGATCGCCGCTACAATATGATGAAGCTTTCAAGTTAAAAGCAATCGTTAAAAGCAGCGTGAAAAAATCACCAACGGGTTTGGAAAAGCCGGTCAGCTGCGTGACGGAGAGAACAGCGCATGCTCAGGAGTGCATTTACCTCTGAGTCATAGTGACTCGGCTGGCTGCACGTAAATATGTGGCAATAATATCAGCCTTTATTTTGTCGGGACACGACTGTAAACACAAATTGACGTGGTCGTGTTAACGGTTTCTAAGGACTGAGCAGAGATTTGCATTGAAACGCTCACAGCCTCCGTGTGAGCTGGAGACTGCGTATCGTGTGAGCTGCGGGGCCGATGGCAGTCTGAAGGCTCCCACACGTAACAACGCATCCGCCCCTCATACACAAAACGTACAGTATTAAGTCCGATTGCTCTGCACAGACACGATTTGCTCCGTCCACCGGCGCAATGGGGACGAAGCGCCCCTCCCTGTAGCCGCGCTGGCCAGAGCTGTCGGAGTAGATAGGAAGGGGAGACAAGGAGCGCGCGGGAGCGCGGAGGCGTCGAGCCATTCTGCAGGCTGCAGCCAGGGCTTACTCGAGGCGTCCGCGGAGCAAGTGTTTGTTGTGGAAGGAAACTTCTGACCCACGCGCCGCGAGGAGGCGCGCGTATCGCGCTGAGGCGCGCGCTTTTCAGTCGTCGCTGCTTTATTTTACTAGCGTGTTTTTTAAACAGCCCTGTTACTCCCATAACGCTGCCGCGACACAAGCGGAAGGAGAGCTTTACCCGTTCACCCCTCCATGCACTGCTGCTCATTCTTAAACACGTACAACAGAATGGCGAGCCGGGCGTTGGCCCCGCCTTTAGCCCCTAAGACTCATGGGAAATGGGGGATGGGGATGTAAATTTCCTCATCATAACTGAGGGATGTAATGTTGATTATATGGTTACTGTTTGTAATTTTATGTGTGATACCTAGATTGTCAATAAGTTAAAAAAAATAATAAAAATAAAAACCATAACTGAGGAACTTGTGAACAGAATAGAGGTGCATACTGTTTGGCAGATACAGATAAACTCAAAGACATGAGCCTGAGGCAAAAATGACTCCACCCGTTGTGTGCTAATAAATCACACTTACACTCTGAGTCAGGAAGTGATCCGTCAGGATGACAATGTTGCCTAATTCATGCGGCTTGTACCCCGACGCGGCTTGTGTATGTCTGAAATTAGTTAAACACGTGAAAATGGGTGGGTGCGGCTAATAATCGGGAGCGCTTTGTAGTCCGGAATTTACGGTAGTTAAAAACCAAAATAGAAGATTTTAAACAATCTTTACTAATTAAAAAAAAGTTAGACGAATCAACAACCTTGTGTCAGTCTTCTTCTTCGTCCTCATTTCTCTGGTTGCATGTCTGGAGAAAAGGGAAAGAAGCACGAGGAGAAGAGTTGAGGGTGTGCAAACAGGGAAAAAAGATAAGGGACGGAAAACAAGCAGAGGAGCATGCAAAAACAATCACAATAAAACACTCCTTTAAAATGACCTTGAAAAAAGAAACCTTTTCCCATCCATCTTTGCATTTATTATGGCAGATTCATCCTGTTCAGGGTCGCTGTAGAGCTGGAGCCTGTCTCAGCTGTCATAGAGTGAGAGATGTAATACATCTTAGACAAGGCAGAATTGAACTCCAAATGTGTTTACGATTTGTAATTGCTGGCGTCTGAATCTGTTTCTGAGCAAAAGTAAAACTCAGTTTGAACCACCTGTATTTCCCATCAATTTGAGGCACATTGAAGGAAAGCAGCCACTCAGACATAAGATTCATTCCATTTATCTGTGCTTCATTGTTATAGTAGAGCATGCAGACCCACTGATTTAGGCTGTGTCCGAATTCCTTCACCACTCACTATACTGTATAGTGCGTTCGCCATTTCGGAGGGCTGTCCGAATCTACAATTCCTATATCGAGTTCCCTGGAAATTTCCCAGAAGTGCGTGGATGCTCACTAGATTGGCAAACATATACCACAATGCATTGCGTTTGAACAATTTTTGTGAAAAATGTGGATTTATATATTTTTAATAAACCATTAACATTTTCATCATCAGATTTTCCCTTTGTGAAATGAACGACATCATATTCGCTTTTTCAAAAAAAAAGAAAGAAGTGAACATGCTGTCCTAATTGCTTTTATAATGCAGACCACTAGCTAGTCCTGCACAATATAGTTTTTCAGTAGTTAGGGGTTTGGGTGGGAATTTGGACATTGCCTTAAAGACCAGTAATAAAACACTTAAAAACCATGGAGTGTAATAGCTGGTTCATTTTAAACTGTTGTAATTTGGATACAATTACCACATTCTGCTTCTCCTTCTCTGGTAGACTAATGGAACAGCTCGAACATAAAAGAGGAAAATATGCAAGTCAAGTATATGAGTTTATTCAGGAAGGAGGGGGCAGCATTTTTTTTGGCCTCTTTTACTTCTGACAGACATAAAAAAAGCCTCTTTGACAGACCCACTAAAGTGGAAATTGAATTGTTCAGCCTAAAGAGTGAGCATTTAATGAAACGATTTCCTTTGCACTACAGCTTTGCAAATTTGTGAGCCAAAGTGTAAACTTTTTTCCTCTAAAGAGGATCATTCTTTTCATCCCTCAGTCACGGCTGCTGCTTAGTCTTTCTGTCTTATATTCCAGACACAAACTCAAACTTTTAAGGTTATTTCTGAAAACACAAGACATATTAACAAACAGAGACACGTACGATTTTTCGCGAGGTGAGCAAAAGACAAACACTTAGTTACATCTGCCTAACTACTCTGAGGATCGTCCTCTTCTCTTTATTCAGTTTGAGATCCCCTAATTACATGGGAGGGGGTTTAGTCTATGGATTGCATGATCAATAGTTTTTGCTTAGAAGGTTGCGCTGATCCATTGTTGCCAACGTTTTGTTGAGGGCAAATTAATTTTTAGTATGCTGCAGTTCAATCCAAGCTTTTCGTTTAGCCAGAAAGTCAAAATGTGTTTATTTTATACATTTTTTTATTCAGAGAAAAGTAATAAATTAATGAGATGTCATTTTTGTGTTTTTAAAACATTTGATAAAACATTTTGCTTTTCTTTTTGGAGACATGAAAAGAGTGTCATGCTATAAAATAACCACACGCTCACTGCTCAGGGTCTCAGCGCCATTCTAAAGTGTTTTTGTTTGGTTTCTGGGAGTACAAAGCAGCTGTTGCCACTGAACATGTGTGTCTGTGTTGTGTGATAACACTGTAAGAAGGGCCTTGCATTGATCTTCGTTTTAATAGTGTGTTTGTAGAGCCTGCGTGTTCGAGGCATTGATCACTTCCTAGTCACCCGTTTTATGCAAATACTGATCGACAGCTCTTTCTTGAATGTTGTCCTCTTTGTGCAATGCAAGTTTAGGAAACCCAATCCTTCATGTGCCTCTCTAGAAGCTTCCACTCAGAACCGAGTCTTTCCTATAAGACTTCAGCCAATGACATATTCCCATTAAATTGATTCTTCTTTGTTACTGTGTCAGAAAAACAAATTAAAAATACGAGCATACAGCCTGCTTTCATGTCAGCTCTTCAAACTAGGTTTTGAAGTCCAAATAGTTCCTATTTGCCTGTGCCTCAAATTTGTTTGTTTAAGCTTTATTAAAATTAGTCTACAGGCACCCATTGAAGTAAATTTAAGCTAAAAGTATGCCCCAAAAAAACGAACCCAAAAATAACAACTTATTTGAAAATTGTACTTAGTTGACACCGCTGGAGTTGAGGAGTATGTTTCATAGTAAAACTGAACAGCTTTCACAAAGTATATACTGTAGACCTTCTGTAATCTTAATTCTGATTTAAATTTCTGTGTTTTAATTCTTTTTTCCACTGAAAAAATTTAAAACAAAACTAATTCACATCTTTTTGATTGACTTTGAACATCCTTCTACCAGCTGAGTCCAGATACATCAGTTGTTGATGTGTTTCTTAATGCCTTTGCATCTGGACGGAAGTCTGACCCCAACGTGTGCTGCAGGTTTTTGGGTTGTAGAGAGGAAAGGCTGCATGTAAGGAGGAATGTAGGAGTGTCTTGCAGCTTGCAGTTCCCTTGTGGCAGGTGCGGCCACCTTGAAAGATGTCATTAAAATGGAACGGACCAATGTTGTGTGTGGTAAGTGTATCGCGAAGTATTTGTAAGGATAATGTAAGTTACAGGCACTTATGGCATATCTGTGATGCCGACGTCCGGTGCCCTTTATGCAGCATTCCAGTCGTTACAGAGGTCCGAGTACTGCACCGCTGCATGCAAGGGGGGGGGGCAGCTGATATATAAGTGCCTGTAGGATACCCACACAAACTACACTCTGATTGTCTAATTTCCTAATTTGTCACAGCCAGGCTGCATTCTAGGGACGCCCAAGGAAGCACATCTTTCATTTGAACAGCACTAACGGCTCCCTGTGGTCAGAAGTACTGTGCAACACGCAAGGGTACTGGGGGTTGAAACGTCTGACGAATTGGTACAACTTACCTGCGTCTCACCTGCTTCCCCATTACTTACCCTTAAGATATCACTACAACCTGTTACCTGCAGCATACCAGTAGAAAAAATGCGCGTGACCATTTTCACCATACGGGCTCACCGAGTTGTCTACGATCATAAAATTTTGTGCGGGTCCTGTACAGATTTTCCCATTTTTCACCCGCAGATGGCCCATATTCCCCCGTAGGGGCAGTTGTGACTAAGGCTTAAAGTGTAGCATGTGTCATTGCAGGCCATCTGGCATCTTAGTAACATTGATTGTTGCAGCTGTTAAATTGCCACTGCAATTTCTTAAAGTTATTTGTGTGCGGCCCTGGAGCAGTGGGAGGGCGGTCGGCGGTCGATTCCCACTTTGCACACCCATGTGCCGAAGTGTCCTTGGGCAAGACACTGAACCCCACCTTGCCTCTGGTGGGAGGTTGGCGCCAGTGTTCGGCAGCGGAGCCGCCACCAGTGTGTGAATGTGTGTGTGACTGGGTGAATGGCTCTGTTACTATGGGCCTTGTAGGTAGAAAAGCGCTATTTACCATTTACGCCATATTTGCCAACGCACTCCAAGGGGTATTTAGGATAAATTCATCCTCAGAGGATTTATATTTTAAAACTTACATCAAACCACCTTGTAAATGAAGGTGAAAGACTGTGAAAACATATGAAACATATGTTCTTTTTTCTTTTACTAGTGTGTTTTTGCTATTAAATATAAAAAAAATGTACTTCTGTTTTCTACTATGGCTACTGGTTGCTGTTATATGTTTTACAAATTCAAGATCTAAGATTCCAAAGAGCATTGTGATATCTAAATAAACATGCACTTAAATGTTGGAAGGGCTTGTCATGCCACAAGGTTTTCATAGCTTTAGTTACAATAGATATAACGTGTTAAATCTAAAGAATTTCATTAGAAAAATAAAAGTAAACAGTGTGTCATGTTTTGGGTTTCTTTGTATTGGTTTTTGCTTTCCGTTTTGGTCTCTGTCATGTTTGAGTTCTGTTTCCTGTTTTATTTTGAAAGGTTTCCTGTTTTGTCATGTTCTTGAGTTTTACTTCCTTGGTCCCAATCTGCCCTGATCATGTTCACCTGTGTCTTGTCAGTCCTGTCTGTATATAAGTCTTGTCTCTGCCTTCCTCTTGTGCTGGTCCATTAACGTCATTAATGTCTCTCATGTAACGTCTTTAACGTCTCTATCGTCTCTATCGTCTCTTCCCTTCATGCCATGTTTTCCTGCTATGCCCACAGTAAGTTTAGTTTTAGTTTTGTGTTCCTGCTCTGCAGCGCTTTTTGTTATTTAGAATAAACCCCTTGCCTTGGAACCGTGTGCCTCCGTCTCTGCATTTTGGGTCCTTCATGCTCCCCAGCCCCTCCCAACCTGACACAGTGTTTGGTTTTAATGCCAACTCCAATGACAATACTTTTGACCTGATGTAATGGGATGAGTAATTTGTATTTTAAAAAGAAATTTCATGTTCACCACTTTTTTGTTAAATTTCAAAAGATGTGGGTTTTAAAATGAACGCTCTTAGCAAATATTTATCATAAGACTTGAATAAAAAGTGATAAAAGTTCCACTCCCAACCTGAAGCTCATACCTTAGACAGCAGGAAGATCAACCTTAACTCATTAGCAGTTTTCTGTCATCACAGCTTTATGTAAGCATTGAAATAATTAGCAAAAAAACTATTAATAGTGTTGCTAATATTGGCCACATTACTAATTTAATGTGGGACAGACAAACATGAACTGATTTAGCAGAGGCAGATGTTGCTCATCTTCAGTTAGCATCAAAGATACAAAACAATAAGAATTTTTTTACTTCTAAAAGGTGGTTTATTTGCTGGTATTTTATCTTAAAAAAAAGACTGAAATGCTGCAGACTGCTAAAGGTAATCCCACTCTGTGAAAGCTCCGTGGGCCATCACACTGAGGACTTCATATGCGGTTGCATTTGAAGCGATTGTCAGTCAAGCGTTTGTTTTGTCTCATGGCGGTTATGGATGCTTTCAGTAATGAATCTAACCGTGTGACACTTGGGTTGATCCTGGCTCTTGTATATGAGAGTTTAATGGATATCTAATTGCTTGCTTTATGACTAATCAAGTCAGCATGCAAATAGGAGTGAAACTGGGAGCTTTCATTCGCCACACAGCGTGCCGGTTCTGATTTAAAGGATCAGAACGACTAATGTGGAAAGCGGTGACAGAGCTTTGCAGAGAGATAGCGGCGCCAAAAGACAGCATTTGTACTGTTATGGGTTTTTATAACATCAGTTCAGATTAAACCTCTGACTTGGTGTGTTGAAAGAGAGTACTTGACATTTTTTTTGTGTAAATTTGAGGTTTAAATAAAAAAGACACACTAACTGGATGTCATTGGCCTGGACTGACTCAGTCAAAGTTGTATGTTCAATTAATACAATCAACAAGCCTTTGTGGATTTATCTTTAGAATGTGTTTACATAAATACATTAGATGGTATTGAACATGATGCCACCTTCTCAACATTAGACGTGCATTCAAGACCGTGCTAAACACTGGTTCTTGAACACATGTTTAGCCCATGGTGCTCACACTGTTGGGTTAAAATGTTAGACCAACACTCTCAGATAATAATTGAGGTAAAATAAAGACAAAGGACACCGGTATACCTTCTCGAGGAGAGACATTGTGCATTTTGTACCTGGAGCCTGAAAACGGTCATAAAAGCTTCCATAGCTACCCATGAACAAGAAACTTTTAAACGTGGAAGCTCAAAAACAGAGACAGACAAAGGACAAAAAAACACAACAAAATACTAAATTGGCTTTGGCAGATTGCAGATAATGAGAGATATTGAGGCTTTTTGGTTAAGCAGAACTTAAAGAAGTGACATTTTATTATTATATCAAATTACTCCTAAGAAGTAGAACAAAACAGTCAAAATGTAGCCTAATGTTCTAATGAAGTATAATTTGTTCTCTTAATGCAGATTCATAAAGTTAAAAAAGTTTTAAAGTTTAATTGTGTTTTGTGTCACAATCTTTTAGGTCTGCTGTGTTGTTCAAAAAACTCATTTGTCGAATGTGACGTTTCACCTACAGAGCCTTCAGAGCATAAAACAAAGAAAACATGTTAAAAAAGAATTGACATTTCTCACTTTGTTTTTCCTCGGTCTTATATTCTGTTTCTGGATGGCTCCGTCACGCCAAGCTGGCCAGCTTCAGAGTGCGTGTCAGTATTTAAGTGGAAGCAGGGGAGTCATTTTCTGGAGAGAGTGGGAAGTGGGAGAGTGTTGTGCTTCAGTGACACTAAAACCATGATGGGAATATGAACAGTTTGTTATCAGGAGTTCCACAGCAGTTAGATGGCAATGTGCGCGCACAAAAAAACAACTTTAGTTGCATCATTTTTCTCCTCTTTAGTGACCCTTTGGGCGTTCCATAGTGATCTGCGATAAATTTATGAAAACTCTTCACACAAGGATCGTGTGATCGTTTAAGTAACACTGCATTTCATTTGGGCCGAAATGGCTGTTACAGAGGTGCTCAGTGAAATGGTTTAGTTGTCTCTGTCTATGGTGCAAAATGGGTAGACATTAATCTGTCTCAGTTGGACAGAAGGAAATTAATGATCATTTATGCTGACGACATAATCAGGCTTCACGCTGTCCTTCGATACCAAATTGCTTCTTTTGTTCCACTAGATCTTTGTCGTTCTTTTTCCATCTCTCTCTGTCAGTCCCTGTGTCTTTCTCTCGCTCCTACCTTTTTTCTTTTTTTGGCTTTCTTTCTCCATTTTTTTTCTTTCTTTTTTTCTCCCAAGCCGTTCTCTGTTATCGGTCATTAAGTACTAGGTTTCCATGGAAACAACCAGTTTGGCAGGAATTGGCATGCTGTAAAAGTGGCCCTGTGATGTTCAATATGGAGACCTATCTGCTTTCCGCTGAGAGCTTGTCCAGTTTAGTGTGTCACTGAGAGCTTGATAAGCCTGCTAATTGTGCTGTAAAGCCCAGAGCTTCAGAGTTGAATGCACTGGGACAGAGGTGACTCCAGCTTGACTCTGGGGGGGGGGTGAATGTGGAAACTTGTCAAGGCTACACACGAAGCAGAAAGGAGCCGTCCCCGACCTTTTTTCCCCATTTCTGTCTTTAATGCTGTCACTTTTAAGAGCAATGACCCTGTTGGTGGGTCACATTGTGTGTGTGTGTGTGTGTGTGTGGGGGGGGGTAATTATACTGCTTTCAATGTGTTGACGAGACATGGAGCCTCTTTTTCTCTGTCCCAGGTCCAGGAGACACTGTTACTCATTGAGAGGGGAAAGCATGGAAAAGTTTTACCAATCACCAAGGGGGGGGGGGGGGGGGGAGCCTACAGGACAGTACAGCAGCTCTCACAAAGGAGGTCAAATTGACTCCCTGAGTCAGTGAAAATGCCCCTGCTTCTTATCAGTAGGCAACAGGGTAAAATATTCAGCCTAGAAGGGTTGAAATGTAATCTCTAGTATGAGTTTAAATTGCCTTTGGATTCCTCTCTCTATTCTCTGTTTTGCCTGTGGTAAGGCAGATTTAAGTTAGCCAAGAGAAAATAGCATAGCGCCTGTCACTCAGGTCACTCAGGACCTGCAAATTCCACATGTCCTCCATCCAACATGGTACCTTTTAAACAACGTTGAAATCAATTGTTGAACTTGTTTAATTGTTCCTGCGTAAAGTTAAAACACCAGAAAAGGCAATAAATGTTCCCACTCTGATGACAATGATGTTTTTAATCAGAATCAGAAATAGAATCCTTTGTTGTCAATGCACAGAAGACATTGACATACATCAATGTCCAGAGTAGATGATTAGCAGATGATGAGGAGGATGGCGGCGCGTACTCATGCAGCGACTTGAAACTCCTGGATTGTGGTTGTCCGATTGCCGCTTTTGTTGTTGTTTTTGCCGCTTTCGTGTTTTTGGCTGCATAGCACACGTGAACATCTACTACAGCCAACAAACGTTACTGAACGTTGGTTCTTCGATGCAATCGATTGTTACAGAAGAGTTCCTCGCCAACGCACGGCCTCTATGCAGCAAAAGGGACGAGCTGGAAGCGCTAATGGAGGATAATTGCTGCAGTGTGATTATAACGAAACTTGTCTCACTTGCTGATCCTCCACACGGCTCTCAGCTAACTAGCCTTACATTTTCTTGTGGCATTTTTCTGATGATGGAGGGCATATATTAAGAATGTTAAGCTGTAAATTGCATTTCTGAGTATTCCTTTATTCAAATTGTTGCAAACACGGAGCAGACAAAAAAAAATGCTGTTTGGATAAGAGCATGTTTGTGACGCAAAATCTATGCTGGGTGGGCCACAAGCTCCGTTTTCTGAGCAACGTGGAGGGAGGGGGGGGGGGCAACAACAATGTCACCCACAACTCAGAGGTTTTTGTTTTTATGACCTGCCGCTCTGCAGAAAATAACTTGGTAAATTTTATTTGTGCTAACAACTGCATCATCCTAATTTAAAGAGCACTAGGAAGGCTTTGAAAATAGCTTACAGATGAGTGTATTTCATTACATCCCCACTTGAGTTGCCTCTCAGCGCGTTGCTGGTCTTTTACATGATCAGGAGAAACAGGACGACATGTCAGCTTGCTTCAGGTCGACTTTTTGCTTCAAGCAGTTAACACAACATGGGTTGCTTAAGGCCTCTTCGTGACATAATGTGATGATGTACGTAAGTCTCATAAGGAGACAGACAGACGGCATGAAAGAGCATTTATGCCTTTCTTTTTTTGCTCCAGATCTAAGCTTAACAGCAGCATGAGCACTGAAGTGCAAACCAAAAGTAATTCAATTAAGCATTTCTTATTAAAGAATATAATGATCTACGAATCCTCTTGTTAAGGATGTAATCTATAAAGTGGCTGTGAGAGAATGAGCCAGTTCTTCTGGAAATGTGTTATCGTTTCCTGTTAAGAGGATGAGGCAGTTTTCAGAGCCATTTGTAACAATAAAGTGAAACAAGTCAAGTTTACAGTTGGACTGATAGAGAGCTGCCAGGCTTCATCAGTGGCATGGAAGTGGCACAGTAATTCGTCAAATGAGGAGGAAGTGAACAAGACGGCGCAGAGTCAAAAAGCCCCCCAGGGTCTGTTTCCTCAGCAGGAAGACCTCCATGGCCCACTCAGACACACACACACACACACACACACACACACACACACACACGCACACCCACACACACACACACACACACACACACACACACACACACACACACACACAAGCAGACACTATAAATGCAGCCATGCAATCACAGATTTATGCAAAATACCTACATATAATGTGCAGTTTCACACATTAAACCTTTCTGGGATCACTAGACACAATAATGCACACATACAGTATACACAGTATACACAAAAGCTGGCCTTTTCAAAGAAATGGCTTTGGGGCTATATCTGTCCAGCTGTACCTGTCTGCCTGTTGCTTTATACCATCTGCATCTGTGGCCTCACAGTAAAACATTGACATGATATGGTCATGACATAATGTGTAAAAACAGAATCAAGTCTTTAAACCACGATGGCAATCTGTTTAATTAAAAAGCTAGGACAAATGATTATTTATGAAGTATTATTGGGATTTACTACAATTTTAAGAATCTGAAACCCAACTGGATGTGGTTGAGTCTGAAGAACAAGGTAACTATGATTTTGTTTGTAGTTGAGATGCAAGACATGGGGTGGCGTTTGTAAAGTGACAGAGTCAAATATTAACAGCAACCTTTTTTGGTTATTTAGCCTGTTTTGGGAGAAAACAAATGCATATTTTCATCTTTTAATTTATGTATTTATAAATGTTAAATTTACTAACTACAGTTAGCAAGCTAATTATTTAATATAGAGTTTTATTGTAAATATACATTTAATGTACAAATTAAATGTTTAGTTTGTGAACTATGAAACTAAACATTTTGTTGGCAAATAAATATTTACATCTGACCTAAATATTTTTTTTCCAAGCTAACTATTTAAGTCAAAATTAAGCATTTGAGTTTTTAACTAAATATTTAGTTTGGAGCTAAAGGTTTAGTTTGGAGGTAAATGTTAAACGCTGGCAGATCTCAAAAGTACAGCGATTTGCTGAGAAGAAGTATACAGTATTACAAAAAAATAGCCGTTAAAACAGCTCGTCCAATGTTTTCAGCCAGAAGGATAGACATGTCCTGAATCGGTATAACACAAGTACACGCATGAATGACAAGAATCAATTGAGAAATAGCGTAAAATCCAGCTTTTATTTTGGTAGCCCATTCCCGCTTATTGGCAAGTTCATATGCATGTAAGCTTAACATTTAGCTTCAAACTAAATATTTTTTAAAAAGCTATACGTTTAATTTGGACTTAAATGTTTAGTTTGGAAATTACATATTTAGGTGAGATCTAAATATATAATTCGCAAACCCTACATTTAGTTTGTGAACTAAATATTTAACTATAAAAATACCTAACTTTAAATTAAATATTTAGCTTGCTAACAAAATATTTAGTTAGTAAATGTAACATTTATAAATACATGAATTAAAAGATGAAAATGTACATTTGAACAATTAAACCTGTTTTTTTTCCTCCTAAAACAGGCTAAATGACCAAAAATGTTGCCGTTATTATTTGACTCTGTCACATTACAAACCTATAGCAAGGACAGCTTGTGTGGATTTAAGATTGTAAGCTTATATACTTTTGTGGTGAAATATTCTAACAGCATAGAAATGAAAAATGAGCTTATGCAAAGTTGTGTCTCAGTGGGATGCTTTGTACTATGCAGCTTTGTCTTTGAGCACAAGACTCGTTTGTCTTTGTTTCCACCTGTTTGTATCTCAGGTTGACGATCCCTGTGATCGTATTAAGGTAGATATCCCATCCTATCCTCCTCCATTTTGTCTTCATGTTACTCCCTCTTCGTCTCCATATGCCCCCCGTGGGCATCAGTGTGAATCTTTAGCCCAGTCTTCGTTTCCTGTAAGTGGTCATAGTGGAGTCTGTACTGAGTTATTTGGATTATTCATTGGCATACTGTGATGCCTCAGAGTCTGAAGGTTTTTTTTTGTTTTGTTTTGTTACTCACATATCCACAGGATTCTGCTGCGTCATGTTAAGCCTTTACTCTTCATCAATCGCTCCTCTGTTGCTCTTCCCTGCTGCTATCAGATTAGCTGTTTTCCAAGCCTAGTTTGGACTGCATTTGACCGTGTTTAGTTTGACAGCACACTGAAATAAAATATCTGTAGCTTGCAGAGTACCAAAGATCTACTGTAAACGTGTTCCCTATGGTCTTTTAATTATAAAGATGCAGTTTTTAGCCAAAATAAAAAAAAAAAATGTTTTGTTTTCTAGGACATAGGTTCTGCAGAACGGTAGAAGGTCAATAGAAACTCGCCTTTGAGTTTTGGGCGAAACAATTGGTGCGGAGTAAGCCCAGCCCCATTTCCCATCATCTTTCTCTTCACACCCCCTCCCACTAGTTTACAGCTTCTCACAGCCCCAATCTAACAATGCAGGTGCAACAGTAGTGGAGCTGTTTAGCTGTAGTTTAGATCCAGATTCCAGCTCCGGAAAACATGGATCCATTTGTCTGCAAGCGGATGAATCAGAATGGAGCAAAGCAGGACACTTGTGGCCAGCCCATTGGACCACCTGCATCAAAACTACAGGCTTTTTCCAAATTCATTTTACACCAGCACCTGGTTCGCAACAACTAGAATAAAGAAATATTCAGAAATGCAATTTTTAGAGGATTTTTTCTTTAGACGTGTCTTTCATCATGAGAAAAATGCAACAAGAAAATGTTAAAAACACCAAAAACACAATTTTCATTGAAATGGGTCTTAAAGATGTCATACATCTTCTTTAGACAGTGCTCTGTGCATAGAGTGCTCTGGAAGCCTTGAAACAAAGCTCTGCAGTTCAGATTACAAGCGAAAAAATTTATTTTGTGAGATCCCAGCATGCATCTTCTTGATTAGGTATGATGCAAAGCCAAACTCTAAAGTCAGTAGGCGAATTGTCTGTCATCTTTGATAGATTAACTGTGCACATTTTTTCTCCTCAGACACCCTACTCTGTCTCTGTCATCCGTGTTCATTTGGTAGAAAATCTTTCAGAGAAACGGCTGTGACAGTATCAGTCAGTATGTCTGCTTTTTGTCTGAGTGAACTCCCTCGGAGGTCTTCAGTCCCGTTAAACTATTTGGGTTTGGGATGCGTTGTGTCTTATTGAGCTGCTCTGAGGGGGCTGTATGCTCCATGTGTGTTCTGTCTTATTGAACTTTTCCTGGGGCCTTCAGACGCTGGGTGTGCTCAGCACATCCCAGTGATATTCTACTATAATGTGCCATTTGTCTCCGTCAACTTCCTCAGAGGCAAACGCCTGCATTGTGTCTGACTTTACAGAGAGATAAGCAGGCACAAGCAAAGAGACAGGAATATCAACACTACAGAAAAACATTTGTATTACCAGTGACTGTAGCCAAGAAGTCACCAAATAAAATATGTTTAGAAAGTCACAAAGGCAGACAGAAATGTTTTTCATCTGTCGCGTTGGCTGTTTTGACATCCTTCGACTCTGCTGACAGGACTGAACATTCAAAACTCCAAAGCCCTGTTCAAACCCCCTCTGAAATTTAATGCACCATTAATAAGACCTGTTTTACCATTCCCCCCCCCTCAAGGTGAAGAATAAGGGCCTTGCCTTGAAAAGAAATAAAAGACTAAATGTTGTCAGTCTGCGTACCACTTGAAGCACATGTGTTGTCTCACTCTCTATATGCCTTTTTTTGCTGAGATGCCAGGACTTGGCAAACTGTTGACAGTAATACTTGGTAATGAAGGGACTGCAATTGTCTGTGACATGTATGAGCTCTACCAAGTGTTTCATTGTGGGTTTTTTTTTCCCCTTTCTTGCGCGTCCTATTCCAAGGGGCTCTGTGTTTGGGATTTTATGTGTGCTTGATTTCCCTGGCTGCCAGAAAAAGCATATTGGTGGCGATTGGCAGAGTTACTTCTGCCATGTCTTGTGTGAGTGTTAGCAGCAGAAGGCTTGTTTGGCCGTCTGTGGTGCTTTGCTGAACCACCTCTCCTTGTTTTTCCTCGGAGAGTGACAGACCTCCCCACAGATCTGCTGAAGCCTCACAGCTTAGAGCCAGACTCAAAACTCATTAACGCCTTTATTCTGCTTTACTTCCATCCCAGTCCAGGAGTCATTTTCCTTTTTAGAAGAATGCTGGGCAACACTTAACAGTACCATCCCCACTTTGCTCTGTTTACACTGTTTAAATATTCATAAATGTAAAATGCTGTCGATCTTGCTTCACATCTTTTAGCTTAAAGAAGAGAAATTCAACAGAGATTTCAACATGGCTAAACAAAAATTAAGATACTTCTGGGTTTTTCTTCCCATCAGAGCAGCTTTGCATGCGTTTACATAATGTAAGTATAAAGTATAACCCCTCCCACACATTTCAGACTATCAGTGTGTATTATATCTATATTTATCAATTTAAAAACAGACCCCATAGAAATGAGTAAAAAAAAGAAAGATTGTTTCAACAAGAATTTTTATTTTAAGAAGAAAATTCCACTCACTAAGACATGTTTCTTAAACCAAGACTATTTTTTATTGCATTTTTTTTCTTAATAAGAACAATTTTCTTGCAAAATATAAATGTTTTTCTTGAAACATTTCCATTATTGCTGTGATTTTTATCTATACCTGTTTGTAAGAAAGTGTTTTTGTTGTTGCTTTTTTCTTTAATATGGTCAAATTTCTTTCTTTTGGCTATTATGAGTCTTCTGACACACACAGGGTGCATATTTGTATAAACCCCTTTTGTATTTGAGGCTAAAAATGTGTTTATAATAATTATGTTTTTATGCATTTTTTGTTAGACCAGATGGAAAAAGGAGAGAAGGAGAGAGTGGAAAAGAGAGTACAAAGGAAAGGAAAGGGAAGAAAAAAAGGGGGGGGGGGGGGGGTGTTAAAGAAGCTGGATGATTAAAGAAGTAGGGGGGGGGCACAAAGCAACAAGTTGCTGGAGATCTATCATTATCACTGTCAGGTGTGGATGTTAGTTTAAAGGGCGGGGCCTGTCCACAGAGATACTCAAATGTTAGAAACATATTTAACTACAGCGTACACACACAACCTTATGCATACAGTCAAACACGTGTCAAGCTCATATCATTCCATCTTGCATACTATTTCTGCAATGGCAATGCCAGAGAGCAGGGGGCACAGGGGCATGGAGAGTGCAAGCTCCAGCCCAGCCAGAAGAATAGTCCTCCCCATATGGCAGGGGGCCCAGTCCAGGGCCCAGTCTGCTGGAGAGCCCCAGAAAAGCAGCCCACCATCACCACCCGGATTCCTGAGCATCCCTGGCTAGTGTGGTAAACATGTGCTGACTAGGCTCCCTCACTGTTGGAACTTTGGAGGCGCCTAGCGCTTGAGGGCAAGGACCACAACCTGCACCACAGGTCAACGGACACCCCCAGGCTCAGATGTGATGTGATCCCCGACTCATGGGCCTTGCTAGAGAACTCCCTCTCCCGGCGTGGAGAGAGGGCCGTCAGGCTCAGAAAGCCAGCACCCAAGAGACACAGTCACCGCCGCTGAGGGCTGAGTTCCCCCATCCACAGATGGGGTCGGAGTCAGAAGATCAGATGCACCACCTTCCTGGTTTAACTGGTTGCACACACAAATTCCCTTTACAGATCCAATACTCTACGTTCACTCAGATTTGTTACGGTGGTGGTGTGATTACAGTAAATTGTTTTTGCAGTAACTTAACCTAGTAGATCTTAGGTCTCCCAACCAAGGACTAAACTGATCCAACCCTGCTGGGCTTCTGAGATTAGACAAAGTCAAGTCTATCTAGGGTTATTCGGTCATCTAATATGGTCAAAGATTAAAAAACAAAAACTGAAAGAACATTTTTGGCATATTTTCATTTAGCTGGCATCCAATTACAAATGTTAGCCAAAATACAACAATATGTAGTTTAGATTACAGTCTGTCTCTTTTGGCTTTTCCCATCAGGGGTCGCCACAGCGAACAAGTCGCATGGTTAACCTGGCAATGTTTCACGCCGGATGCCCTTCCTGACGCAACCTTCTCAAAGCAACCGGGCTTGGGACCGGCACAGAAGCAGAGAAGAGAACAGGGAGCAGCCTGGAGTTGAACCCTGGTTTCACGGACGGAAGGCGCCGCAAACCAGCACGAGCTAAACCAGCTCCATGTAGTTTAGATTACAGTGTATCATTTAAATAGGATTGCATGGTGACAATTAATTTCTGCTCATGTAAAACTGTAATCAATTCAAGGACAACCGCAATATTAATTAAACCTAGAGTTTGTTTTAGTTGTACAACCTTTAATATGTGTTGAAATTTTATCTTATCATATTTTAAAATGCTTATAACCACCAGCACCAGCACCACAACCACCTCCACCTAAGGACTCAGCTCCACCAGCATTACAGCAACCACCTCCATCTAAGGACTCACCTGCACCAGCACCACAACAACTACCGCCAGCTAAGGACCCAGCTGCAGAACCACAACAACAACCACCAGATTTGGCCCCAGAAATTCCACCATCTGACCAGCTGTGGGCGCCCCCTGCTACATCTACTCCCAGTGAAGACTCACTTTCCTTTTCGTCCCCCCCACTTTCACCCATGGCCCTACCTAGCCATTTTGATAGCCTCATTAAGTCAGGAATTAAGATGGCTCCCCTAACACCTGTGAGCCTCACACCACACAGGAGCTCTCCTACCCCTCCAGCGCCCCCTCCTCATCCTTCACCCAAAGTCCCTCCAACACGGCCTTCATCCAAACCCCCTCCAACACGCCCCCTCCGTCGTTCACCCAAATCCCGTCCAGCTCCCACTCCTCCCGGTCCATCACCCAAACTACCCTCAACTCAACCTCTCCTGCGCGCCTCTAGACGTACTATTCCCCGGAGCTAGGATGAAACGGGCCCCCAGTGTCCTAGGAAAGGTTATGTCAAACTGGGGCCCTGTGATGAACAGCTTCCTTCTGGTTCTATACCTGTAGTTGCACCACGTAGAATGCAAAAAAGGGCAGTTAGACTGTCCAATCAAAGAAATCTAGTTCACATCCCTTGCAAGAAGGTTTTGACCAGTCCCAAGGACACTAATCTCAAACTTGCTGCACTCAATGTCAGATCTTTATGCAACAAATCATTTTTAATCAATAATCTTATCTCTTCTTTTAATCTTGATTTTATGTTTTTAACTGAAACATGGCTTGACAAAAACACAGGAAACATAGTTCTAGTCGAATCAACTCCTCCCAACTACAAACATGAATCGGAAATACGAGAAAATAAAAAGGGTGGAGGCGTTTCTGCACTGTTTAGAGATAATATTGCAACCCGCAGACTATCATTTGGTGTGTTTTCATCATTTGAGTATGTGTCCTTTAAGATTGAGTTAAAACAAACTCCTCCCTTACTCTGCATAGTTATGTACAAACCTCCTCAGCACAGCCAAAGTTTTATTGATGATTTCACTAAAATGCTCTCAGTTGTGTGCACAGACTTTGATGGTCTAGTCATTACAGGTGATTTTAATGTTCATGTTGATAATGTCAATGACAGAAATGCAAAAGAGCTCAATGCTGTCCTTGAAACCTTTAGTCTAATTCAGCATGTGAGTTGCCCCACCCACAGCAGAGGGCACACTCTGGACCTGCTCATCACAAGGGGGGTTACTATTTACAATGTCAGTGTGGTTGATGTCGCCCTCTCTGATCATTTCTGTGTATTCTTTGACCTGTCTGTTGCTCCCAAACCACCGCCTGGCCCTGCAGTTGTCCAAAGGAGACAAATAAATGAGAGCACTAGGGCACAGTTTGTAGAAATGATAAACCCTGAAAACGTCTCTGGTGCCAATGTTGATGAAATGCTGAATTCTGTTACTTCTAGCATCTTGAATGTTCTGGATGCCATTGCCCCTATGAAAGTTCAATTGAGAAAACATAGACAGAAAGCTCCCTGGAGGAATGATGATCTAGTCAGGGAACAGAAACAACAGTGCCGCAGAGCCGAGCGAAAGTGGCGCAAGTCAAAACTCCAGGTTCATTATGGAATATATAAGGCGGAGTTGTACGCTTATAACCAGATCTTATGCAGAACAAGGGAAAGGTACTTCTCTGAAATAATTGGAAGTTGCAGCAGCAACTCTCGTATCCTGTTCACAACAGTTAACAGATTAACTAACCCTCCAACCCAGCTACCAATAGAATTGGTTTGTACACCTAAATGTAATGAGTTTGCTGTATTTTTCAATGACAAGGTTCAGGGCATTAAAAAAGCCATCAACTCCACAACACATATAACTATCGAACGGCCACCTACTCACTCTAAGCTGACTCACTTTATACCTGTCACTGACCAAACTGTCCAAGAGACCATCACCCGTCTGAGCTCGTCTACATGCTGCCTTGATGTGTTACCCACTAGATTTCTAAAGTCTGTCTTGAACAGTGTGTTGCCATCAATTACTCAAATAGTTAACATGTCTCTTCAATCTGGAATATTTCCAGAGGCATTAAAAACTGCAGTCATTAAACCTCTCCTGAAGAAAAACGGTCTTGATCCCACTGTACTGAATAATTACAGACCTATCTCTAATCTGCCATTTTTAGGAAAAGTCCTTGAAAAAGTTGTCTACCAACAGCTCACTGACTTTCTCTTATTAAACAATTCGTTTGATGTTTTCCAGTCAGGTTTTAGACCCCATCATAGCACAGAAACTGCTCTTATCAAGGTAACCAACGACATCCGCCTGAACACTGATGATGGCAAAGTCTCTGTCTTAATCCTGCTAGACCTGAGCGCTGCCTTTGATACTGTTGATCATGGGATCCTTTTGCACAGACTCCAAGACTGGGTTGGCATCTCTGGATCTGCCCTAAGTTGGCTCAAGTCTTATCTAGAAGACAGGAAATATTTTGTTGAAATTGGGAGTTGTGTCTCAGACTACATGGCCTTGACTTGTGGTGTGCCCCAGGGATCGATCCTGGGACCCCTTCTGTTCAACCTCTACATGCTGCCACTAGGGCAGTTAATACGCAGTAATAACATATCTTATCACAACTATGCAGATGATACTCAGATCTATGTGTCACTGACAACAGGTGAATATGGGCCGGTGGATTCTCTCAACCACTGCCTCCAACAGATCAGCACGTGGATGCAGAACAACTTTCTCCAGCTAAACTCAGACAAGACCGAAGTTATTGTTTTTGGCCCACAGAAACAAAGAGAAATTGTCAGCAGCTACCTTCATTCTCTGTCTCTTAAACCCTCAAATCAAGTCAGAAATCTAGGGGTAATCATGGACTCTGACCTGAACTTTAACAGCCATATCAAGTCAGTAACATCAGCGGCATTTTACCACCTGAAAAACATTGCCAAAATCAAAAACATAATCTCAAAGCGAGACCTGGAGATACTTATCCATGCATTTGTCTCCAGTAGGTTAGACTACTGTAACGGCCTGCTCACCGGCCTGTCCAAACGAGCTGTAAAACAGCTTCAGTACATCCAGAATGCTGCTGCTCGAGTCCTGACCAAAACCAGGAAGTATGATCACATTAGTCCTGTGCTCAGGTCTTTGCACTGGCTCCCTGTACCTCAAAGAATAGACTTCAAAGCAGCTCTGCTTGTGTACAAGTCTCTCCATGGCCACGCACCAAAGTACATCTCTGACATTTTAGTGCCATATGAACCATCTCGTACTCTGAGGACCTCAGGGACCGGCCTCCTGTTGATTCCCAGAGTCAGAACTAAACAAGGGGAATCAGCGTTTCAATATTCTGCAGCTAAAATCTGGAACAGCCTCCCTGAAGGCGTAAGACAGGCCTCTTCTGTGTTCATGTTCAAATCTAGACTTAAAACATTTCTGTTTAGCCGTGTATATGACTGAAAGGTCCTATCTGCACCTTTCTTTCCTTCCTTTCTTTTTAAATCTTTTTTTTTTTTCCTTTTCTTTTAAAGTAAATTTTATGTTGATTATTTCTATGATTTATTGTGATTTTAATGCATTTTTCTGTTTTGTGAAGCACCTTGAATTACTTTGTGTACGAATTGTGCTATACAAATAAACTTGCCTTGCCTTGCCTTGCCTTGCCTTATATCTTTATTTTAGTTTTTTAGAGTTGTCTCTAAAAATGATTGAAAGCTGAGTTTGTTCTCTACCCTGTTACCTGTGTGAGTCAAGCTCTAAATCCCCCAAATATAATTTCAGGCAGGCTGATGTGCTTATTGCCCTTCAGCAGTGTTGGTCACTTATCTAAAGCTTCTATCTAAAAGGGATTTAGAGGTCCTCAGGCCTGACAGGACCAGCATTTATATTAGCTGTCCATTTATGCTGTTGTGCTCTCTCAGCCGTTCTCTCATAGGCCGGATGGAAAACAGTATGGATGCTTTCACCACATTTGCATTTTATAGAAACTTTAACTTTTCTATAACATCAGCAAAGACTGTTGTCTGAGTTTCATTTAATCCAGACACGGTATTTGCAGTGTTTTTTATTCATTTATACCTAAAATGATCATTTTTGCAAAGCATTCAGAGTACATTTAAGATGAATTCTTATTTTAAAGTTGCTTTTTCTTATTATTTAGTACATTTCAACAATTACACCGAACAAAAATATAAATTCTTTTTTGTTTTTAGTCTCATTTGTCATGAGATGTTATCAAGAGGCTCATTAGACAAAATGATTATTGCACAGGGGTGCCTTAGACTGACCCCAATAAAGCCTTGTTTCCACTGAACGGTACGGTCCAGTCCAGACCAGTCCAGTCTGGTATGTTGAGGGTTTCCTTTTTAAAATGGACCAATTAAGCCAGACCTAATCATACCATTTTTGGATTATATTTTTGTACAGTGTAAATGTGTCAGAAGCTAATTTCAATACTTTTAACTCGACGTTCCTGTTGAGACAACATACCGGTAATTGGTAGCAAAACATGTCCAGTAAGTACATTTAAGTAAATACTGCAAAAGGCAGTGTGCAGTAGTGAAGCGCTTTAATTAAAGTACAACCCCATTCTTCCTGTAAACCTGTAAGTAGTTAATCCACTTTCTTTTTATTATTGAAAAAGAAAGGAGATTTCTAAGGATTTTAAAATAAAACATGTTAATTGTGTCATAAGGCAGTTTGGACTGGAGAACGATCCAGGGTGCATCCAAACCTTTTTCCCTGACCCTGATCAGGTGTAAGCTGGTTCAGGAAACGGATGGATGGTTGTGGTTTTACAGACACCCTCCCCCCCTTTTTTTTTGTTGGGAGGAGGGGCGGGTAAACGGAGGTATACCAAACCCAGTCCCTGTGGCTGTCAGGAGTCCTCCTTGGAGGTAATTTCAGAGCACAGAACAGCACATTAAGAGAATGAATATTGATTTTTAAGTAAATTTGACATGGTTTTAAAATTGACTTGAAAAATACTTTGTTTAAAAGAGTCACGGTTTTTTAGTCCATCAGTAGGGTGGAGAAACTTTGCTCATGTTTTATGCTTTAATGAGGTTCCATTAATGGCTTTTTCGACTTTGAAAGAAAAGGCTCTCTGAATTAGTGTGTGTGTGTGAGTCTATCTCAGTATTTTTCAGTGGTCTGGGGTTAAATATGAGATGTATTGATTGAGTATTTCTATGAATGATTGTGCATGTAGACTAAATATATCTTCCTATGAACAGCTCAAGAACAAAATACAACAACCTAAACTCATTTAGAAAATCATCTTTGT
Source organism: Oryzias latipes (assembly GCF_053564925.1). NCBI lineage: Eukaryota > Metazoa > Chordata > Actinopteri > Beloniformes > Adrianichthyidae > Oryzias > Oryzias latipes. Next base: position 9,610,259 of record NC_136241.1, on the reverse strand, counting down.
TACTCATCTCAAGCTTTTTAGAGCTTGTTTGCACCGAAACAACATTTGCAGATTTTACTAGAATTTTTCACATTGGCAAATAGCTAAAAGTTCTCCTTGAAGTGAAGCAGGATCTCTAGTATCTGAGAAGGAAGCCATAATACCACACAACTCAATCTCATTGGAGTATCTTACTGGCACAGTGATATTCTTTCAGGCCAGGTTTGCACGCTCAGTGGGCCAGTAGAGGGAAACTGCCTATGGCTTCCAGCCCAGCTTTCAGCTTGACAGATACAGATCACATGAGCGCCAATGTTTTCCTCTCCAAACTACAAGATGTCAACTCATCAATCTCTCCAATGTGATATTTAGCAAAAATTCTTGCTTTGCCGATTAGAAAAAATAAAGCAAAAATGTGTGTTTGACTTAAAAAACTCATGTGGTGATAGTAATAAGAATAAAATAATGTAAAAATAAAAATGATGAAATAAATAACACTAACTCCTTGTGGTAGACCACCTGGCTAGAGACTGGAAGGTTGTGAGTTCCATCCACAGTTGAGTCATAAGACTCTAAAAAGAGTCACTGAACTCAGATCAGATTTAAGGGGTTGGATTGAGGGGGGGGGGGGGGGGGGGGCACTGAGCACGGCAGTATCTGCAGCTCACTGCTCCCCCAGGGGAGGGGGTAACTGCAGAGAACAATGTGTGACAACGAATAGGACTTTAAATTTAACTTAAAGAAATACTGATAAAAATGTACCTTTTCTTCCAATACAGTTTTAGCTTTAACATGCTAGGGAAAACTCTTAAAAGTGAGTTAAAATTGATTCAATCTCTAATTATTACAAACTCTAGTCAAACCTTTGCCTTTCTCGACACAACAACCATCTGACCGCCGACCACAGCGTGTTAGCAGCTTGCCCAGGCTAGTTAACACCACCGGCAAGCTTGAAAACATGTCAATCACTTTCGTGCTGCTTAACATGCACTCTTTCGCAAGAAAGGGCCTTCTTATCCAGGATCTCATCAGTGACCGCAAGCACATGACCTTTCCCTGATCAATGAATCCCTAATTGTCAAATGTCTGATGATATGATACATATCGGGCAACACACCTCAGGATACAATATGTATCACGATACATATCAAGTGTCACTTGTTCTCATCTGGAGCCCATTACAAAGCACCACAATCCGCACTTTTATATGGCACTGGCAGCAACGTGGCCCAGAGTTTCAGTTCTGTACCCAACCCATGTAAATACTAAGGAAATACTAAGTAGTATGTCTCATAACAAAACAACTGTGAGGCTGAATATTTAACACAAGCTGATTCTCATGAGATCTTGCCATTTTGGTGCGTTGTAGAGCGGCTCAAAGAGGCTCAGTGTGCGGTGCTGCCAACTAGCTGTCGGGGGTTTAAGGGGAAAACACGAGTCAGACACTGAAGGACGCTCATAAACAACTACCGGTAAATAAATATCGTCTTGATAGCATTTTAAATCAATGCAATTATCACCAAATGAAATATCCCGATCTATCGGTGAATCAATTATTCCCTACACCCTAACAAACAGTATTTTTCCTCTGCCATTGATTACTTTGTATATAGTAGTAATCTTTTCATTCTCACTCTTGATAGGCTTGTTACTTTCTGTAACTCTGGACTTTATCATATTTTTAGATCCAGTTGCTCCACTAAAACTTCATTCAGTCTCTTTTTCCACCTCCACACCCTGGTTTACACCAAACCTTCGGCTTTTGAAAGCTAAAAGTTGGCGACTCGAACGACTCTACAGAAAATCTGGTTTAGCTGTTCACATGGAGATGTACAAATCCAATATGCTTCTAAAATTACAAATGACCTTCTGTTGGCAGCTGATTACGGTTTCCTCACGATTCTTGTTCTCCTCAACCTCAGTGCAACCTTTAATACGATTTCCCATTCCACCCTCCTACAGAGACTCTCAGCTATTGGCATCACTCACACCACCCTGAGCTTGTTTAAATCTTACCTCTCCAGCCTTCCCCAGTCACCTCAGGTATGCCCCAAGGCTCCTTCCTCGGGCCGCTCCTCTTTATCATTTACCTCCTCCCACTTGGCAATATATTCAGGAAATTCAATGTACAATTCCACTGTTACGCCGACCGTACACAGCATTATTTATCGACTACACCCAACTTTACACCCCCCTCCCCACCGCCCTCAGAGCCGGTTTATCAGAAGTTTGATCTTGGTTCTCGTTTGATTCATTACAACTTAATATGAACAAAACTGAGGTTCTCCTGGTTGGCTCTAAATCTACCCTCTCCAATCACCTTAACCTCTCCATTGATAATTCTCTGGTGTCTTCCTTCCTTCTAAGTAAAAAGCCTGAGTATGATTTTTTTTTTTTTTTTTAACTTGTCCTGTCCAACAGCTAGGCAGACAGATGAGAGCTGAGGGCCTCTTGTGTTGGACATATTTTACTTTAACAAGAGGGGTTATTAATCTTCAGACAAACCAAAGGTATGTCTGAATAAACCCCTTTTGTAATTGAGGCCAAACTTTATTAATTTCAATCATGTTTGAAAATCTTTGGTGTTGGACCGGACGGAAAAGGAAACAGGGGAAGAAGAGAGAGGGACGTTAGAGAGAGGGGGGGGGGTAGGAGGGTGATAATAGGAGGGGAAGGGGGGTAAGACCATGAAGCAGCATAAAGCAACAAGTTTACTGGTTGTTAATCATTATGGTAAGGTTCAAATGTAGTACAAAAAGGGCGGGGCCTATCCACACACACACTCAAATGTTATAAACACACCTGCTAGCTGCAAAAATGTCCACCTGTCGACATGTACACAAAACAGATAGTGTTCACACGCATACTTATGCCTTAAAACCAACTAGTGTGAAATATTTCAGTCATTCAATCATGCAAACTGTTAGTGCAAAGGTGAGCTAACACCTGTGCTCAGGTGAGTGTTTATGTTCTTCTAAAATGGATGGTGGAACGTGACAAGAAGAAGGGAGAGTGCCCAGCCATCCCCACCCCAAGACCCCCACCGCACCAGCAGCGGCAGCCGAAATCCCCCCAACGCCACACGGGAACCGGCAGGGAACAACCGCCGCCCGGGCGACCAAGCCCGCCACCCAGGCCAGGGCCAGCAGGACCGCCGCAAGGCCCCCAGAGCCAGAGAGCAGGGAGGCATGGAGGGAAAGAGAGCGCCGCCCCAGCCCAACCAGGAGAGCAGCCCCCCCGCCGCGCCGGGAGCACCCAACGCAGGGCCCCACCGGAAAAGGACGCCCACAGCCCCAGACGAGCACCCCACCACCACCCAGGAGTTCCGGGCATCCCCCCGCCCTAACCCCAGGTACGAGCCAGGACCCCCCACGGGAGACCCGCTCCGCACTCCAGGCAGCCATCCGCCCGGCCCACGGTTGGTCCAGGGAGGAGAAAGGCAGGGGCCCGCCGCCTCCGCCCAGGAGGGGGAACCCCGGGGAAAAAAGAGGGCCCACAAGGGGTGTTATAAATATGGCTCGACCAGGCTCGGCCATGTTGGAAGTTTGGCGGGGCCCAGCGCTCAGGGGCAAGGACCAGGACCCACCCCCCAGGGACACGAACACCCCCGGCTCAGGTGTAATATGAACCCCCCCACCGTGCGGAGAGAGCACCGCCGGGCCCAGGGAGCCAGCACCCAAGGGACACGGCCGCCATCGCCAAGGGGCCCACACCCCCCACCAGGGAAGGGGTAGGGGACAGATGGACCCAGGTCCCACCTTCCTTGCAAAATGTGTGTGCGTGTATGTGTGTTTGAAAGGGTGTGTGTGTGCATGTGTGTGTGTTTATGTTGGAATGTATATATTGAAGGGGGAGGGGTGTGTGTACTAAGGGGGGTGCAGTTAAAATTGGCGAGTAGGGCACTAAGGGGACATCTCCTGATTACTCACAGTGATGTCCCCTCACCCTCCCCACCAAGGGGCCCTAAATGTCTAAGGTGCGGTTAAAATTGGCGGGTAGGGTGCCAGGAGGACATCTGCTGCTTGCTGGCAGTGATGTCCAAGCACCCCCCCTACCAAGGGCCCTACATTCAATGTACAATTCCACTGTTACGCCGACCGTACACAGTATTATTTATCGACTACACCCAACTTTACACCCCCCTCCCCACCGCCCTCAGAGCCGGTTTATCAGAAGTTTGATCTTGGTTCTCGTTTGATTCATTACAACTTAATATGAACAAAACTGAGGTTCTCCTGGTTGGCTCTAAATCTACCCTCTCCAATCACCTTAACCTCTCCATTGATAATTTTCTGGTGTCTTCCTTCCTTCTAAGTAAAAAGCCTGAGTATGATTTTTCACGTCTGCCTATCTTTTTACCCTGTCAGTAATATTTCCCGGTCATCGCTCTATCATCTATGGAACATCAACCGTCTTTGTGCCTCCCTCCCCACAGCACCTCTGTTTAGGTTCATGGCCTGGTCACATCTTGCTAAGAATTTCTCTCCAGCAAACATCTCCATAAACTCCAACTGGTTCAGAACTCCACCTGGAGTTTTACCAAAACTCCCGTGTTCCAACACATTACACCTGCTCTCCAGCAGCTTTACTGGTTCCTCATCCATCTGAGAATTAGTTACAAAATTCCTCTCCTAACTAGCAAAACCATCCATAACCTTGCCCCTCCCTATCTGTCCCACCCTCTGAGATTCTCATTCTCACTTCACCTATTCGTTCCCTTGGCCCGCCTCAGCCCCATGGCTGGCAGAACCTTCCTTTAGTTGTTCTGCCCCCAAATTTTTGAACTCACTCCCACCTTATATTAGGAACACAGACACTTTTATTCTATTCAAGTCCAAACTGAAAACTCATCTGTTAAAATGTCACATGGTTTTTAGTTCTGTTTTTATAATTTCAACAATTTTAATTTTCCGAATTGTAAAGTGTCCTTGGGACTCAGGAAAGGCGATTATAAATTCAATGTAATATTATTTTTATTATTATTATTAAAAAGCTGAATATTTCATTTGTACTTAAATATTTATTTAACAAAAAATATTATTATTATTAATATTTATTTAACAAATAAACTAGATTAGTTTGTAAACTTAATAAATACTTTAAAAAAATATTTAACTTTAAACTAAATATTTAGCTTGCTAACTAAATATTTAGTTTAGTAAATGTAACATTTAAAAATGAATGAATTGAAATGTGAAAAAATGTGTTTGTAAAATGTGTTTTTTCTCCTAAAACAGGCTAAAAACTAAACATATTGCTGTTAATATTTGACTGTATAACTTTACAAGTGGGACCTCGTATGATTTAGCAAAAAAACTGGCATTTAGGTCACCACAAGGTGACTGTAGTCAGATTGATCCTGATTTGAGATCTGTCTAAAAATAATGAAACAATTCAACAAGATTAACGCAAATGTGTTTTCAGTCCTCTGCATGAACAAATAATTCCATTGTGACACAGATCAGTCAGTTATGAAGATGCATTATGCAAAGAAAAAAAACTTTTGTTGAACTTCTCAAAACTTTACCACCAGATGTAAAGATCGACCAAATATACATAAACTTACAAACATGGTTTTATTGTTGCTTCACATTTAAGTTGGTATATTTGCCCTTAGATAACCTCCTTTAGCCCCTGAGTGACTTTAACTTGAATACAGACAATGGAGTTCCTCATAGGAGAAACTAATTTATGAATGGATTGATTGATTGCTGAAATCGTTAGAGGCGACGAGGCAAACTACAGCCGACTGTAAACTGCATTTCTCATTAGAGAAGGAAAGGATTCTGTTATGTTGTCACAAAAGCTATCTTTTGCTTGGTCCGCTTTTTGAGGCTGCACAAATTGGTTTAATGCTGTAGCGGTGGTGTTGCGGTGTCTTTGTGCAGGAGGATAAGTGGTGGTCCCTCCGGTTTCAAACCTGCTGCAGACAACAAATCGTAGACAGCTCTGGCTGCTGACTCAGCCTTTACAACGTTTGCAGAGCAGCGGATTAATCCCCCAAGTGCCTTTCTCTGTCAGCGGTCCAAGTATCGGCAACCCTATGGATACTTTGGATTTATCTCTTTTTGAACATCCTATGTCTCTTGAGGTGTTATCAACCCCTTTAACATACTTTTTTATGCAGTTTCTTATCCCTGCTTTTCTCCAACAGTACCACTTATTTGGGTTAAAGCCTGAGTAAATGTCACTTTGTACTAAATCTGTCTATGTTTCCTGTTCACTTTGAATGCTATTTTTTTCTTAAATGCTTTGTTATGCAACACCTGTACATTTTGAATGTGAAATGAAAAAATCCTACAAATCATAATCCAAAAGGAGTAACTTCTGATGAAATAACAGATGCTCACCTGATAGTAAGCTCTGGTTTGAGCCTTCATTTATTTAATTCATTCCTTAAGGCTAGACTTCTAAGTGCTGTGCCATAAGGGCTGTGTTGAAGCCCTGAACAAAGCTGAGGCTTCTGGGTAGGTTGAGCGTCTGCACACTGCCTGCTCTACAGTAAATGTTTACCAGCGTATGTGCTCCTTAAACAGATTGCTCCTGATCTTTTTAATTAAACTAATGGCTGCAGTTATCTGACCTTTGATTTTCTGTGTAATCCGTCTGCAGATTTATAATGAGAAGAAGAGCCAGTTCGAAATCAAGAGAAACAACCCCAAGGACTTGGTGGAGAGAGTAGCACGGGACATCTCCAAGCTGCTGAACAGCAAGAGAAAAGCGCTCGAGGTAAGAAAATGATACCTTTGACATACACAGCACAGTGTTAAAAGACATTTCAGACTGAATACAAGTTTACAGGATAGCTGCAGCTGTGATCAATCCAATGACAGCATCAGAAAATGATCCTGAATACATTTGGAACTACAAAGGTTTGTTCACAAGCAATGAACAGAAAAAAATTGAACTAAAAAATAAAATAAAACCCAGGTATACAGTAAAATGTCATTCAAATTTTTGCCTCTACATGTGACTTTTATGCATTTTGAACAAATTTTATAACATTATTTGTAAATATTTTGCCTTTTGTTCAGATTGTAAACATTGTTTTTATATTGAGATCCTAATTTTTCTGAATGTTTTAAAATGGTAAGCATTTTTAATAGAATAGAGAAGTAAACATGTAAAAATGTTGTATTTTCAGCGTCGAATATTTTATGTTTTTAAAGTTGTTGCTTGGTTTGATTTTGGGTTGGTGAGATATATTTAAAATTCTTTTTTTGGTTCAAGATGCAAAAAATTATTTATTACATTTATTACCAGTCAAAAGGCAAAGATGGTGAACTTTGACCCCAGACATAATTGGTCGTTGTTGAATGTCTGCTGGTAATCCTTTTATCCGCATGTTGTGCAAACTGCAAACCATGTTTTGTTGACAAAAACACCGAACAGGAACTGGTGCTAAGTTTGATTGACAGATTGTTTGGCCCTCCCATTACAGTTTTATTGGTTAGATTGTTGGATCAAACCAGCGTGGACCTAGTTTGATTGGATGTTGTGCTGACATCATACACGGATGTAAAAAAAAAACACAGAGACAGAGGGACTTCGTCAAGGTTTATGTCAATATTCTTTTTAATATTTGGATGTTGGGGAAAATAGCAAGTCTTTCCGAGTCAGAGGTCTAAAGAACGAGTCAAGTCAGGGATTATTGATGTTAAAGTCCAAGTTAAGTTATGAGTTACTAGTGTTGAAGGGAGCAGGCTGGGAGCAGGCTGGGAGCGGACTGGGAGCAGACTGGGAGCAGGCTGGGAGTAAACTGGGAGCAGGCTGGGAGCAGGCTGGGAGTAAACTGGGAGCAGACTGGGAGCAGGCTGGGAGTAAACTGGGAGCAGACTGGGAGCAGGCTGGGAGCAGACTGGGAGCAGACTGGGAGCAGGCTGGGAGTAAACTGGGAGCAGGCTGGGAGCAGGCTGGGAGTAAACTGGGAGCAGGCTGGGAGCAGGCTGGGAGTAAACTGGGAGCAGACTGGGAGCAGACTGGGAGCAGGCTGGGCACAAGGGAGATACTGCCTCACCTGCTGCTTTCTCTTGTATTTGAACAAGAAATTTGTAAATTCACTATTTTTACTCTTTTACCCAAGAAACATTGAAAACCCACACAGAAAAAGGTAATCCTAGACATGTCTAAAAATGTATATTCTATTTTTATTTTTAATAAAAAACAATATTCATTTTATTTATTTATGTATTTTTTTAAGCAACATTTTGCAGGTGAGGCTGTACCTCATCTGACTGCATGTCCCTGCTCATATACATTGAATACATGGAAGACCGATTATGCTGACAGATCATGTTTATTCATTGTGAAGAGCTCTACAAAAGCTCAGTGGAGAAATCACATCTCCATGTCTGGTTTCATAAGATCATTTAGAGACTCTCCTAGTACAGTGAGCTTCACCATCAACTGCAGGAGTTGTGTCTGGATGACAATTTTTTTAGCTGTACATCCGTCTCTCTGTGACTAAAAAATAAACAACCATTTTATTACTGTCTTAATGCAAAAAAAAAGATCAAATCATAAAGTTAGGGGTTGAACCCCATGTTTATTTTGGACTCCATCGCGTCATCGACACATGACATGCCAAATCTCAGTCCCTGATTGGATGACGGAACCCGTCGTCTTTGCCAAACTTGTAATTTTTTAACTCTCAACACACCACATCGTGACTCCCAAAATGTTCTGCTGCCAGGCTGACGCCCCATGTCCGAGGCCTAAATCACGCAGCAGGATCATGTCTTTATATTGACCCTAAAATCCCACTTCAATCATATTTTGATCTATTATAAAATCATTCCCAGTGCTTATTTAATTATGATTATTCCGTTTTAGCTAAAATAAAAAAAATTAAAAATTGTCGTTAATTAAAACGTAGTTTGTGCAGAGATGTAGTACCGGTGGTTTATGAGAAATACATCTCTGAAGTGTGGGCGGGACTGTTGGCACAAAAGTAAGCCACCTCTTATTTCCCCATACTCACCTCACCCTTTATGCACACGCTTTCCCACTAGCTTACAGCCTCTCACAACTCCGAGCTAACATTAAAGTGGGGGAGGGGATGGTGGACAATATTAAAACTATCCAGTTGTACTCTTTTAAGGCAGATTCCAGCTCAGACGAGGAAAACAAAGACGTACACTGATTTATTTGCCTGCTAGAGGATGTATAGAGTAGAGCATGTAGACTAAATCTCATTTAGACAATAGTCTTGGCAAGGATGCATATATATATATATATATATATATATATATATATATATATATATATATATATATATATATATATACAGTACAGACCTAAATGAAGTGCAGCAAGCAAAATAAACCACAGAAGCTATTTTTTAACTTTAAGGTAAATCCACTGAAACAACCTCATAATCTCTAATAATTTAACTGCTTTAGAAGAATTTTAAAAAAGTACCTTTAGATGGGTCAAGTTTTATTCTGGAACAGTGTCACTCCAGTTGGTTATTACTTGTGATCAAACTGTTCATCCGAAGCAAAAGCACATGTAAATTGTCCTGAAGAGGCCCCAGAAATCCTATGAAAAATTACTATTGGGGCAAATTTAGTTCGTTTTCTCTTCAGTGGCTGCGAGGAAATTGGTCATAACAGTTTGCTGTTTCTTATATCCGCCCACATACTTCCACAAACAGCTGTGTACTCATCCACACAAACAAACATTCCTAGCTTTCCATGCAGAGGTATATTTTACCCAGAGACTTCAGCATGAAGTGCATTTGTCAAAACCTTTTTTGGTTTCCCTCCGCGCTTTCAGTTTTTATTTGTGTTATTTTCATTTGGATGTGTGACAGTATTTGTGACGCACTCAAATCTTTTATCCCAATGTGTATAGATACATACAATCAAACCATAATACATTACTTTTGCTCATGGTGATTATTTGTACTTTTTTTCTTGAATTTTCAGTTTTCAGCCCAACCTTTTTTGAGTTTAGTGTGATGCCCGTGCTGACAGCACATTTTAAATAATTAAAATATATCAGAACAGACTTTTTTTATCAGGATCTGATCAATGTCACCACATTGTGCTTCTAAACTTAAAGGCAAGTCGGAACTACCAAAAATTGCAGTTCCTTAAAACACCCCTAGAGGCTGGGTTCAAAGGGAGCAATTTCCCATTGTTCCCGAATTGGAAGGTCTAACTATACACCAAAAAAACAAGCCTATTTACTATGGAAGCAATTGTGTAGCATAGTTAAAAATAAAAGTCAATACCAGAAATGCTTTTTTATTTTCAAAATGAAGTTGCATTTGTTGACTCAAAATTAAAAAGAAAAAACAATCTGCCAAACCTGCCTCCTCTCTGGAAATGCTGAGTGGAATTGAATTATGCGACACTATTCGCAGGGTGGATGTGAAAACACCAATGCAATCCCCTCTGTGTCCCAGATACAGAACAAGCGGTTTTAAAGTAGAAAATGAAAAAGCCTTTTGAAGGACTGCTTTTTAATTTTATTTTTGAGTCATTTGATGCATTTACATTTTGAAAATGAAAAAGCATTTCTGTTCATCCATTTTAATGATCAAATTATTTCAAATGGAATTTTGCTAGACATTTACTACAGAACTCTTTGGAAAAAAATATCAAATACCATTTTCTTTAAGTGACGATAAACGGTGTCGAAGAAGAAAAATCAAATGCGGTTTGGCGGATTCTTTTTAATTTTGAGTCAACAAATGCAGCTTCATTTTGAAAATGAAAAAGCATTTCTGGTATTGACTTTTTTATTTTTAATAATGCTACACAAATGCTTCCATAATTTACAACTCGTTTTTCATTTACTATTTTAGTATTTCTTTATAACTACTTTAGGTTGAAAAAATTCTTCAAAATGAAGCTATTCTGATTTTGTCAGAGCTTAATCTTGAAAAAGGGTTTTTATTGAGATGTGGGTGACCCATGGGTGGAGCCAACAAAACTCTCACTTTACTTTGTCAAAGTCCATCGTACCCTTGTTTACACACTTTTCTGCTATCTTACAGCCCCTAACAACCCCAAGCTAAGATTACCAGTGCAACAAAAATGGCGAGCAATTTTGGAGCTATCCAGCCGTACAGGTTTGAGCATGATACCAGATCAAAATGAAGACGTTCATGGATCTATTTAAATAGATACATCTGAATAGAGAAGAATAGGGAGCTTGTGGCCCTGGTTCACCGCAATTCAAATAAAAAAAGCCTCTGAAACTCAATTTAAAGCCTAATTTTCTTTATATATGTCCTCTATTATGACAAAAGAAATGCTACAAAAACATGTTAAAAACACAATTTTCATTGGAGTCTGTCTTAAACGACAAAGTAACCCTTCATTTTGCTTTCTTTTACTTTTGCTTGTAGTCATTCTAAGCAAATCAGTGTAAGTTTTACAGCAGCAGAAGCTGCATAAAGAAGCTTGAGTATATACTGTATCTTTTAAGACCATGAGGTCTTGTGGGATGATATTGGGCACATTCACACTATGGAAGTGAACTCTGAAAGGCATGGTTAAAGCAGCCTAAAGCTTAGAAAGTATTACTGTACCTTTCCGGTGGCTATGTGTGGATCGGATTGGGAGCGACTGAATCTTTGCTTTTATTTCCTTTAACTATTTTTTCCCCTGTTGGCTCTTCTCAGCATACATAGACACTCCAGCAGTGCCTCCACATACCACGCTGTCACCTCACATCCTGTCTGGAAGATTCAGACTCAGGAGGGAGGAAATGAGGTGAAAAAAGAGAAGGTCTGGAATGAGAATGTTTCCCTGAGGCATGGAAAAATCAAGAAAATGATGTTCAGAAATTCATAGATTTAAAAATGAGCAGCAAGCGGGAGGGAAAGAGAGGTGAAAAAGGGTCAAAAGGAAAAAAAAAAGGTTGGAAGAAAAGACATTAAAAAGAGGTAAGAACTCGGAAAAATTGCAGAGAAGGATCAAACGTTAAAAATTGTCGTGTCTTTCAAACCTAAAAAAGATTTGTTGTGAGTCAAGATTTTATTTCATTTACTATTTCTTTTGTTAAAGTCTAAATATTCTTGTGGGTATTCTTGTTGACTGAATATTCATAGAGTGCAAAAAAATGAAAGCTGCGTCTTAATGCAGCCTGTAGATAAGAGGTCTCAAACTCAGCTCAGCTTGGTATTGTTGGTGTTTCATATTCCAGACTGTTCCAACTACCTACGGTTGTTTAACCCCAAAACGTTCCTGCCATACATTACAAATGGAAAAAAGGTAAGAGGAAATGAGAGAAAAAACATTATTTGCAACCTATTTAAATATTGCTTTGGGTAATTTGTTGATATTCTTGTTTATTTTACTGATGAGGAAATACACACTGACTACAAATGCTAGTTTTGAAAATATATTGGCGAGAGTATTTCTCTGCCTTACATCGTTTCATTCATTGTTTCATTGTTCACTTCAAACAACATTTTAGAACTGAATCTGATTGTTCTACCTGTTCTTTTTTCTTACCTGCACATTTTGTACACCTTCAATTAAAATTCACAAAAAGGAGTCGAATGTACTTATGTATTTCAGTATTCAGGTTTTTCTTTACTTTAGTCGCCTACTTCAACCGTTATCTGTGTTAGAAGTCGGCAGCAGAGCAAAATCACAACGGATGCATTCGTCACGTGCACCTGTAGGGGTCAACCCTTGTACGGCTGCTGCAGGTTTGAAGGTTGTCTGGGCCCGTAGAGGGTCATGGAGAGGAGGGGCTGTATCTTAAGGGGAGCGCGGGTGTGTCTTGATTTTTTTGATTTGATTTATTTATTTAAGTGTCATGCACTAATGTGCCCAGCCCACACGGGCTTATATGACACTGAAAGACAAAATATATAATACATAAAGATACATGCCCATCACAAAAATCCAATAACCCCCCTAATCAGAGTCTAAAAGAATACAAAGTGTCCATTCTTATTGTCCATGCCTTTGACACAAAATTTACCAAACAAAAGATTTCATTTTCAAAAAGCCAACATAAAGTTTTATCTTTTTTGGAAGTTTTGGAAGTTCCCTTGAGGCTTTTGCAGTCACCTTTAAGGACGTCAGGAAAATGGAACGTACCATTGTCGTGAAGTGTATCATGTAGTGTTTGTAAGGATAATATATAACTTACACAAACTTATGATGTATGGGTGGTTGTACGGTGCCCTTTAAAAAGCACTCCAGTGGTCATAAGTGCGCTCCTTACTGACCGCATGGAATGTGCAGAGGGCACGTAGGATGCCACCACAAACTATACTCTGTCTAATTTCATTATTTCCAACAGCAAGGCTGCGCATAAGTGATGCGCAGCGGGCATGTTGTGCACCTTTCACTTGAACAGCACTATCGGTCTCCTTGCACAGTGCGACATGCCTGCGTTTTAATCAACGTCACCCTTACTTACCTTTGCGTCTTACATGTCTGTAGGAAAAAAGGTGCATGAACATTTTTGCCCTGCGGGCTCACCAAGGGGTCTACTTCGAAAGTTTGGGTTGTCACTTGCGTGCCGTGCAGGTTTACCCAATTTCTTTGCCAGCAGACAGCCCGTATCCACCCAGAAGGGCAGCTGTGACTAAGGCATTAACTGGCTGTCAAATAATTGCAGCGTTCTATATTTATATTGTGTACATTTGTTTGTTTTGTTGGACTTATTTGAATTAAATTAGGACGTACTTTTGCTGCTGAGAATTTTGCATACCAGTGCATAATGTATAATCATCAAAATCCTTAAAATGACCAGATAAAGATGCATAAGGACTAGGGCTGCCCGATATGAGGAAAACTAGTGAAAAAAATTAGTGATAGATGTTGTGGTGACGATATAACTTGCGATATATGAACAAATTGCAAAACAACCAAAAACATCATTTCCATTTCACTGCAGTTTAATTAAAAAAAAAAAAAAGAGGCAACATACCTTAAAACATACTCCAAATTAAACTAGTCTACCAGGGAGGTGAGCATCTAACACAAAAGGGCTTCATCTGATTGGTCAAATGCATAAATGGATTTATTTGATTTGCTAAATACTTCGAGCTGCCGTAAGATTTTATTAGCATATCTAAAGCAACCACTTATTGCGATTTTCACCGTCTTTTGCGATATTCATATTGCACAGTTTGATATATTGCAATAACGATAAGTTTGCCATTTATTGTGCAGGCCTAATCAGGATCCTTAACTACAGCCTAGAAAAGCAGAGCTGCCAAAAATACTTATAAAATGGTAACATTTATGTATAAAATTAGATGAAAAATGAAATTACAGTTGAAGAACAATTAAATTGATACATTTCAAATTACTATTTTGTTTTTCCTGAGTGTAAAAGGATCGTTCATAGCATGCTCCCATTGTCTCCAAAACCTTTGCTAAACTGTTTTGGTATATTGGTATTAGTTGATCATTTATGGCAGTATGACCTTCAGCCTAACACCTGAATCACACCGCAGAGGTGTGAGTGTGACACACCCAGAATAGCCAGAGAGAGTCATGTCTAAACTGTCCAACAGGTGTAAAAGTGTACAGTGGATCTCCCACATTGATCTTAGCCCTCAACGCCTCTTTGCTCAAGTCTGCGATGCACTCTGTGACTGCTGCAGAGAGCTAATATCACAGGGGCCTTCAGAACTAGCGAAAAAGCCAAAACATCCTGTAAGCTGTCAGAGCTTGGTGGGGAAGAGCTGCCTGTCAAAGGACTCCTGGGATTTTATTTTAGCTTTGAAAGGAGAAGTCCTGAGCCACAGTCGGGGATCAGACTGTTCCCATCAGTAATGCAGCCTCAGTCTTTGTCAAAGCTTTTTATTCTGTGTTTCACTGAGAAGGTCGATGAGATCAACAAGGAATCAAAGTTAGATCTGTGTATTTACACAGATCTCATGGCTGAAGGATGAAATCTTTTCTTTTGTGAACTTCGAGAATAATTTTTTTAAATCAGGCTTTTATCGTGTCTGTCAAACTGAGAAGCAAATAGATTTCATGTCCAGACACGATCTAGAGAAGCTAAAGCAGGCCTTCGTCTCCAGCTGTCTTCGGTTGCTTGTCCAAAACGACTTTTAAAAAGCTGCAGCTCGTTGTTGAAGTCAGATTTTAGTTCCCTAATTAGCAAAACTCTGAGATTTGCAAGAAGCGATCAGTCAGTAGAACAGAGTCAGAACTCAACCCTAAATCTGGCTGGAGCCACATTGGATGGAACCATTAAGAGGGGCTGAATAAAAGGAATCTTAGTCAAAGCTAAACCCTTTTAACAACATAAATTGTTTTACATTTTGTCTTCCCACACATGCTTTCCAGGACAAAAACTCCAAACAAGAATGCCAAAGCATTCTTGGCTGTATTACTGTAAGAGCAAATAATACTAACAGAAACATGCAAACTGCAGTAAAGGTTTAATGATGCTGCATGACCTGGGCATTTGCAAGCTCTCAGATTCTTGGCTGCGTAATGTGAGTGTAAATGTCAGGTACAGATGCATGTCGTCTTAATCAAATCAAGCAGGACTTACGGAATTCTGGATTCATCTTTCAGGTTGCTAATCCTATTAAAAAGCCTTAGATCATTGTTGCTGCTACATGTTTTTACAGGTTCAATCTTTTTATAAAGTTTAAAAAAAGCCTTTGGCAGAGACAAGTTACATCCATTAGACATGTGAGCTTGACATGTTTAAAAGGATTCTTTGTTGACCTAGTTTTACCGATTCTCTTTTTTCTTTACTTTTTTATACAAACGGGGGTCTAATGAAAGACCCTGTTAAAAGACCCACTTCGATCATCTTCTGATCTATTGTAAAAGTGACACTAAAGTAGTGGCGGAAAGCGGCCGTGATTCAGACCCAGCTTTTGCAGCAGGAGTGAAGGTTGCTATACCGGAAGACTGAAAATCTCATGACATGGAGATGTGATTACGGATGCTGTTGTAGAGCTTTTTAAAACAAATAGATCCAATCTCTATACATCCTCTGTCTTCCATACATTGTTATGAGACAGACATTTGAATGTATTTGCTGTATATCAAAGTATTTTTCACATCCTCCACCATGTTTCTAAAGGATTTTATGTGTGAGTTGGCTTGTATTTATTCACATAAATAGTTTAATGGAAACAGTTTAATTGCGAAAATGTGTTTTTTCGACATGTCAAGAATTTCGATAAAGTTTTGTGCATATGTAGGACGTACAGGGGCGGACAGGGCAAGTCAGTGTTTCCTTTTTGATGGATATTCTTTGATCGGAAGAGGATGGTGGGTGATGGCAAGCTACACTTTCTGAAAAAGACAGAGATATTTTCTGACTCTTCAGCCATGCTGATGGGTTTGTGAGGGATAGCAGACAAGCTTGGACCGGACACTATGCATGGACAGCAAAAGTGTGCTTGACAGTTTTAATCAGTCAAACTGCTCGGGCCTTTGTCTCATCCTAACCATAGAAACCAAGATGACACAGGCAGGTCAGAGTCGAGGAGGGTTTGGCTACTCCAAGTCATCTGTCATCACATTACATTCATTAATAATTCACTAAGACACTGACTCACACGTGGCATGCACTCCCAACATGTGTGCGGGAAGAAACTCCACCGTGTCACCGAGTGCACGGTGGAGTTTGGATCATCCCACTATGACAAAGTCTCTGCACAATATCAGAAACTGATTCACTCTTACGTTGTGTTGATGATAGGAAAGGGAATGTATAGAAAAATCCTACTACGTCATCTAGGATTGCATGATGCAAAATCCACATGACTATACAAGGATAGGTTCCTTTTGTGTGTGTTTTTTTTTTAGTTTGGTTGTATTTCACAAAGTCAAAGTGCATTGCATTCAAATGGATTCGGATCAACTTCACATTGTAATAGTTTTCTCGGTTGACCTGTGTTCACCTCACCAGCACATCTGTAAACTTGTGATGTGAACATCCTTTGTCCTGTTCCATGGCCCGTTTCTCTGCTTCAGAAGATCGATGACTCTGGGCAGTAAGTCATAGTGTTAAAGAACAGTGGAACCAAACATCTGCCAAAGAATTGTTGCTTTTTTAAAGTAACAGTCTCATGGAAGCTTATTGAATTGTGGCTCTGTTGAACAAGAGCAATATCTAATATTCATATTATAACATTTTTATTTTTATTTTTTTGTCTGTTAGATATTGCAAAAAGTGTGTTGCTCATCAAAAACTCCTTGTTTGACTAAGCACTACATGTTTAAAAAGCCCCCTCCCCTCAGTAGAGATCATCACAGATAGTGGTGTAACAATTAATCGATTAATCAATTAAATGATTTCTATTCCTAGGCCTGAACCAGATTGATCTGTCCTAGGCAGGATATGATATATATGAATTGACCAATACCATTAAAGAAAATTTTCAAAATGAGATCACTTGATAATCGAATCGAAATGGGAAAATACCATTTGGGTTGAACCTGGTTGGTTTATTTTACTAAAATACAAGTACATCCCAATAAATGACCCACATATGATGTCAACATTGTGATGTCCATCATTCCAGTCCCATGTGTGGAAACACTTTGAATTTACCAAAGTCATGCAATCATGCAGTGTGCTAGAATGTTCTAATAATGTTCCCTCTGGATTATTTGGATGTGGAAAAACAAAAGTGGGCTGAACTTTAGGACACTAAAATGTGAATGGATTTGACATTCATTTTTGTTTACCTGGTTGTTTGTTTGTTCACATATTTAATTTACACTTGGTTATCTTTAAGAAATCCAAGGAATCTGGAAAACTTCACCTGCACTGTTCAGTACCTGCAGGTATTTCTCTCTGAGTCCCACTGGTTGTATCTTTGGCTAAAGATCTCCTGGATCCATTCTAGGTGAGTGAATCAGATTAAATCTGATCATTCAGTTTGAACTAAAACCGAAAATGAATCAAATGGGCAACCACAAATATTGAATCGAATCGCTGTTAAGATGAATCAGTATACGCCTAATCACAGAGCATTTGAATGCTCTCTATCTAGCATCGTCTTTACTCCAGGCTCTGTCCAGGTCAAAACCGAGTGATACGTGGAGATAAATTTTGGACAAATAAATCCACAATGTGAACTAATTTATTAATCCCGGTTGCAAACTCTTCATTAGAAGTGGAAAAAAATAAAGAGGATTCAACGCAGCAGTAATCTAAAACCAATCCTAATTGCATGGACCTTAAAGCAATAGATGTATTCAGCAAGAAAAATCAGCACATAGCATACTTTTTTTTTTAAAAATAATTTAATGTATTGGCATTTTTTGAAAAATAGTTCTCACATTAATTATCTTTTTCGTCTTTTTAAGCCAAAATAAGTTAAGTCACTGTGAGGAAGGGATTACATAACTCCTTTTTGGCAACAAAAAGCAATGAACAAACAGCCTCGTTGTGTTGTTTCTCTTTAAATTTATTTCTTTGTGGCAAACTCTACTGTGTTTAACAAAATAATTAATACAATTGTGGAAACCACTATCATTAATATAAAATCCTTCCTAAAGTCTTTTACTAAACCCATTCAAAAACTTGGTCATTTTCTGGTGTAAATAGCTCAGCCCCACCCCTGCCCTCATCATAGCATTTAAACTCGATCCTTATACTTACTATTAACCTCGTCAAGGCACACATGACACTCAGTAATAGCAAGCACCCCTTAGTATGACTTGGGTTCATTTAGGGAGCTTAATGAATTACACAAGCTTCATAATGACTGTGTTTGAGCAGTGCTGTGGGGAGGTCAGATGGTTTGAATAACTAATGAACCCACTCACCAGTCAGAAGTTTAGCGTGCATGAAACCATTTGTATGCGCAGAGGAGGAAGCCACGCAGCTTCATAGCACAGCCCTTTCACCACCAGTCACTAAAATAAGACAGATTAAATAGGCAACTCTAACAAAGTAATTTGATTTTGCAAATCCTTTAGGCCTTTTTTGAGAGGCGGTTATAAGTACCAGGTCCCATCGGGGAAGAACAACGGAAGTAGGCCGAGCTCTACTTCGGTAAAAATAGAGATGACAACTTTACAACTGGCCTCAAGGATTCAATTCATGCTGAAAAAATGCATTGACATGAGGCTACAGGGTTCTGTTCGTCAGGGTGACAAGCCCTTTAAAGTCCAGTTGCCCTAAAGAATATAGTCCACATGACTGGGATGACTGAGAATCTTCATAGACCTCAACATGAGGCGCTTATGTCAGCAATGGTGATTAGATTTAAAAATATTTACAGCTGAAATAATGTCAGATCTTGAAAAAGTGATTTAAAAAAACTCTCTTTGAGATTTGACAACTATCCTGCAAAGTTAATGACTATAAGCAATTGTGTTCATTAACGTTTCTCCTATATTGTATTTTATTTTTGATTATCAGTAATCTTTTTTTATCTTTTTATGTAAATCTCTAAACCAAACTTGGATATATACTCCCGTCCCATTTTATTTTCTAAGTGTTCCCAGTGGTCCTTTAATTAGGATTATGCGGTTTTAGCCAAAATCCCAAAAACCTGTTTTGCTTTTTTAAGACATAGTTTCTGGAGAGCAGCTGGAGAAATTCACCTCTGAGCTGTGGGAAGGACTGTTGGCACAGAGTAAGCCTGCCCCCATTTCCCATCATCCTTTTGTATTCACTCTCCCACTACCGTACAGCCCCTTACAACCTCAACCTAACATTAGCGGTGCAACAAAAATGGCGTTCAATGTTGGAGCTATCCAGCCATTCAGTTTTAAGTAAAGATGGGATTGATGGCTCTTTTTAGGGAACCAGGTCTTTTTAATCAGTTTATTTCAAAGAGCCGTGACAAAATGTAACTAATAAACCCGTTATTGACACACATTAGGAAAAACATCATGCTACTCTGAAGCTCCACGCAAAAGCTTCTGGTTTAACACATTTTTAACAGAACAGAAAAACTCAAACTACCACCCCAGAGGGACGACCGCGCACAGCCAGAGCTTGTTTGAGCATTTGTTTGAATGTGTAAAACCCATTGGAGGGAGGAAGAGAATGAAATGAGCCTTTCAAAAGATTTGGTTCCTTCTCAAACGTCACATCTCTAGTTTTAAGCCAGATGCTAGCTCAGATGTGGAAAACAAAAGCCGGATATGGATCTGAGGAACGGGGAGCTTGTGGTGCCGGTGTAGGTCCTACTGCACATCTGCAAGCTCTTTTAAATGGCATTTTTACATCTGCTCCTGATTCACAACAATTTGAATAAAGAAATACTCAGAAATGCCATTTTAAGTAGTATTTTCTTTATATCCATCATCAGAAAGATGCAGAAGAACATGTTAAAAAAACATCATTTTCATTGGAGTGGGTCTTTAAAAGGTTTGCACACATTTCTGTGCACATTCACACAGCCTAGATCAATCATTCCCTGCCCTAATCTCATCCCCATTCTCCTGGCCCCTGTCATTCAGATCTATGAACTTCTATTTGCAACCATCTGTTACAACCTGCAGCTAAGCTGTTACACTTCACACATCCGTGCATTTAAACATACAGATGGGAACATTTGCCTTCTTATATATGTGGCATCTTCTCAGCCTCGAAAGCGCTGTCTCTGTAAAGCTGAAGCAAACACCTGTGATCTGATGTGTGCTGCTGCCCTCTGCAGAATGCTTTCAAGGGTTTTACGCAAAGCAAGCACACAAGACGGCATGTACACACACACAAATACAGCTTTGTTATAAAAGACATTGTGCTGACCTGCATTCATTTTGTTTATTCAGAACATTTAGGGAAATCAGCCTAACTGGTGGTCGTGGTTCTGGTCTTCAGGCAGCTTTCTCCTCAATAATCATAAATTTCTAAGACTTCAATTACAAAGCATAAATGGAAAACTGTCAGATGTAAATACTGATATTTCAGAAATCCGAATATGTATATAAAATCAAATTTTACAACCTTTATAGTATAGCTGGAGGTTGCTTTTGTCAAAAACAAAAAAGAAAACCAGAATAAATGTACATTTCAGTGAAAGGATAAGTATTTTCTCCACAAAAATCTATTTTTTGTGTTAAAAAATATTTTTCATTTGACAAAATAAAGAGACTGAGACTTTGAGGTACTAAAACTAGGATCAAACTAAGTACAAGGGTTTAGGCTCGCAAACAAAACTACACACTTCTCAGACATGTTTCTCTTGTTTAAACTCTTAAAGTTCAAACCTTTAATTCAGTAGAAGTAATTAAAAGTAATTCAGTAGAATGAAAATGAAGATCTGCTGGCGATCAAAGATCTGGTAAGCTAAAAGCATTCTGTACAGGAGACATAGCACAGAGGAGATTGATTGACAAGGTCTATAACCAATCAGATAGCAGAACACAGTTTGCTATTATTCACCCTTTGGCACATGTTCTTTTTATACATCCTGTAAGCCAAGGGGTCACCACAACAAATCAGCTTTCACTTATTAACACATAGAGTGCAGAGAGTTTTACACCAGATGCTCTTCCTGACACAACTCTGTGTTTTCAAGGCTCAGGGAGACCCAGATAGGCAGCCAAAGGACCTAGGTTTCCTGCATGCCTACACCCGGCCAACTGAGCCATCCAGCCGCTAGAACACAGTTTGCTGTGTTAAAAAACAAACAAACAAAAAAACATGACAGTGCACTGAAAAAAAAAACTGCATGGGGGACTTCTTTTTTTAATGAGCACACAAAAAAAAAATCCAGAAATGACGCTTTTTCCTTTTCCTTTTTAATATCTTGTGCACAAAAGACAATGTGTCCCAACAGGTGCTGTGCCAATTTCTGATGGAATGAGAGAAAGTGCGCATACAAACTCAACTTTTCACACTGATCAGATTAGACCATTGAAAGACACCCACACACATAAACACAGACATGCATTTCTCCAGAATCAAATCTTTAAGAGAACAAATGTTTCCACTTCAGCTGCTGTGTTTCATCTTTTTTTTCCCCCAGCTCTTTTCCATTGATAAAGGTCAACATATTACACTAACTGTTCTTTGGCAGCATATTACATTATACCAAATGTCAGAACCTGATCTGCTTCTTACAAATATGTAGCCTGTGCTGGGCTGCGGAGGGCCACTCCCTTCAAAGTGTGGGTTGGTTGATGACTTTGTTTTTTCTTGTAAAGATACATTTACACCAGCTGCAGCAACTCGCATTCAAGCGGCCACTTACAATGAAATGTCTAAGTAAATGCCCATAAACCCACATTATGGGCTTCAGCGTTCATGACCTTCGCATTCACACGTCGCTACACAAGTATTTTAAGTCAGTTCTCGGGCTCTGCTGACAAACCAGCCCTTCACTGAGCGCACGCTGAAAGTTCAACCAGGTGAAGTTTTGACTGCTTGATTGCCAAACAACTGAACTTTGACCAATCATCGACTCGGACCTGGTAGTGACGCATAAATGCGTCCCTTTCATTTCATCAAAGTGCCAACCATTTGAAAATTGATCATCCGGGGGAACCTAATGGTTACAGTTTGGCCGAAATTAAATGAAAAGACACTTTTTTTCATATATCAGCATAGAGCTGGGGAAAGAAACACAGAAGAAGAAGCTTCTCCCTGCCACTCTCTGCTTGTGCGGTGCTAGTCCGATGTGAAAAACAAGCTGAATGCTCGTTCATTAAACCCCGAATAGCACATTCCTGAACATGAAGCACATGCCCAGTGTGCATGTAGCTTACGTTAATTTAGGATGGGCTGACTTCACAAGAGTTGCCAGATTAAAGTCAGATGATCAGGTTATGACAGTCAGATGGTCGATATGATGTCTGGAAAGTGCATGAAAATTCGAATTGTCACACACATAGGAGGAGAGAAGGTCCTAGAAAGCTCCAGTCTGACATGGAACCGGGGGGGCTATTTTCTTTGACTGACTTTGACTGATTCTGTGACGCTGAGGAGATCCTCTGCTGTATCCTTAAACAAACTGACCGTTTGAGCAGAAATCCAACACTGACTATTCTTGTCCATGGTTTTTCAACACCTATTGCCTTAGTCACAACTGCCCTCATGGGTTGATAGAAGCTGTCTATGGACAAAAATTGGCAAACCTGTCCGGGACTTGCAGGTGGCCGGCATGAAAAATCAAGGTCTTAAACCACTCGGTGAGCATGTAGAGCAAAAATATTCATGCAAATTTTTTTCTAAAGGCATTCATTTTTACAACATGTCTAAGTGTAAAGGTGAAGTAAGTAAAAAGCAAGCGTGTCGTACAAAATTTTCATTTTTTCAATCCCCCCACCAAATCCTGCGGACTGTGTAAAGCGCCATTAAGGTGTATTTTTGTTATAAATCTTTTCTCCTTGTGTGCAGCCTGAGATGTTAGAAACGAAAACATGGAGCGTAGTTTGTGTGGGCACAAGCGTGTCACATGCACACCTTGGTAGTGCAGCATTCGTGCACGGTCAGTTAGGAGCCAGTACACACTCCTTACAAATGACTGGAGTGTGGCATCTGGGGGACTGTACAACAGCGCCATGTCAACTTAGAATAGCCCTTTGAATACTTAATCATACACTTACCACACCTACAACAATGGTACTTTCCATTTTCACAATGTCACATAAGGAGTCTGTACTACCGTGAGGAAAACTGCAAGACACACCTGCGCAAACTTTAAGATGTCGCTGTTCCTCTCTACAACCCTGTATGGCCCGGATAACCCAAAAACCTGCAGCACCGGTACGTGTCAACCCTATTGACTGTCTTTGAAAACTGTCACGTCACCCAGAGAAAATGACTTATCTACTCCAACAAAATGAAGCCAATTCAGTCACCATTTTTTAATGATATGAACATTGCCATGCTGGAACCAGATTATGTCAGTTATTGGTCCAAGTTGGTTCTCATATGGTGTGCTACCGAATGCTAGGGCATGTACTCACAGTTGGAAGAGGCTTATTATTTTCAAATAAATAGCCCTTCCGTGAAATGAAAGGGACACCCATCCATACATAACAACAAAATCCGAGTCCCTGATTGGTCAGATTTCCACCTGGTTTGGCTTCTAATGCGTGTTTAATTAATGTGCATTTTGTATGTAGATCCTGAAAGTGGTCTTAAAAATGTCCGCATGCATGAACACAAGAGTTTTACACAGAAGCCTAAAACCCGCGTAAACGTGTGTTTTCCTTGGAAGTGGTTGCTTGAATGCACGTTGCAGAGGGCGATGTGAATGTAGGTTAACTCAATATTTCTATGGTAAATAATCTCACCAATGAGGAGTGGGCTTGTTAGAAGCCCACAGCCCTACCACCACCTGAAGCAGGCTCAGAAACTGGCAACTAAGCGTTTCAAACGGTAAACTTGAGGCCACATATTTTTATTAAAGCATCTGATTGGCTGTTTATTTCTTGAACAATTTGCACTAAAATTTCCTAGAGTAATAGCTGTTTATTTCCCTATAGAATTCTACGGGATTTTAGCTGCTTGGATCCAGCGGGTTCTTACTGTTTTGGGTCACAAGAGGGGAGGGGTCACAGTCCAATCCTCTCATACAGTCAATGATCAACCCCAATATAAGTACACGTGACTAGGGTTTTAATCATTTTTTTCAAACCGCATTGCACACACAGGTATTGCAGTTCTAAACAGACAGTTTTCTGTCTCCTTGTGTGTGTGTTGGGGGGGGGGGGTAGGTGGGTTTTGGGGGTAGGGGCTGGAGGTGAATTACCATCTACTTATCTAACTTTTTTATAAATGAAAAAAAACTGCTCTCCATGTTTAAGCAACTTGTTCACGTAGTGGCAGCATCTGCTTTACTCCTTCATTTCCCCGTCAGCAAAAGACAAATGAATAGAAATGACTGCTTTGTGCTTTTATGCAGCTGTCTCTCCAAGCTGCATAAAACATATATTTCTAGTCTTCCATTTGCCATTTTCTATCTGCAGAGGGGAGAGAAAAGGGCACAGACACTTCAACTGAGAACTGCTGTGCTAAAAATGCCTTTTTTTTCTTTATTTTGCTTGGTGCTTTAGTCTACGGTGCTTTCTTTCCTACAGGCTACAATTGAAAAAAGATCATCTTACTGAAAGGAGCTTTTGAAAAATGGCTCAGCTCTGAAATATAAAAACATATTTTTCACTATTGTGTGTATAAAAAAGACTTTTGTAACAATTTCTGTGTGGAGATCAATAATTGCTTTCACAGACTTAAAAGTGCAGCACGGTCTTCCGCTTCTTTTCGTGGTACGTGTGAAATATGAAACACTTTAACATGTGATGTAATGGTTTGTTTTTCTAAATATGTCCCAGTCGGTTTCATCTCCAGATCGCTCAATCTACCATTCCATTAAATCTCTCTCCACTTGTGGCGCATTCTCATCAGCCTGCTGATTATCTCTGAGTTTTCTTATCAACATCATCAGCTGAGAGGCCACACAGCAAAATAGTTCCTACAAGAAAATGTCAAAGTTCAAAGACAGTAAATTATTTTTTTGCAGAAATATTGTTTTCCTTGTTCATTTTAGATACTATGATAAAAAAACAACCCTTTATTATTATTAGTCAGTGGTTGCTTAAAAATGTGTAGTTATTGAAATGATGTGTAGAGATGGTGGACGGTTTTTTGGTTCAGTGCTTTTTGGTGCAGGCCATACCTTTTTTTTTTTTTTATCTTGTCATGAGTGGGTGGCTGACCTATCACTGAAAGTGTTAGCCTCATATCCATAGTCTGCTGCTCACTCTGAAAAGCTGTGCTTTAATTCTAGTGTGATAGATTGTCAGGTTCTGCTTGAGTGAGTCCCTTCTTTTATTCCATGTGGAATGGACAGCGCAAATAATGGGCTTGTGCTCTGACAAGGAGCTCTTAGTTCCTGACAGACCACTGATCAAGCGAAAAAGGGCTATTTTCACAGTATGACGCTTTTACAAAGCCAGATACAAGCAAACATGCGTTTAAGAATAAGAATCAGAAAGAAAAACATCTGATAGAAAAACATGTTTACGGTAAACTCAAAGTCTCCCTTATAAAACTGTATTTTTTCTCTAAAAGTATTTTAAAGTCCCACTCTGATCATATTTTAATCTTACTAGGGTTTCTATTTTAAAAGCATTCCCAGTGGTCTTTTAATTAAAATTATGCCGTTTTAGGCTAAATCAAAAAACCTATGTCGTTTTCTATAGTTCTATAGTTTCGGCAGAGCGGCAGGAGCTCATCAGAATTTCATCTCTAAGTTGTGGGAGGGACCGTTGGTACAGAGAAATCCCACCCCCCCTTCCCGTCATGTCTGAAAGCTCTCTGTTTTCATGCTCTCCTGCTAGCCTACAACCCCTCACACCCTCAACCCAACATTAGCTGTGCAACAACAGTGGTGAGGAATATTGGAACTATCCAGCCGTGCAGTTTTGAGTCAGGTGCCATATCAGACGGGGAAAACAAAGACATGTATCAGAATGAAGGAGAGCAGGAAGCTTGTTTCTACGTCACAAATTCTTTGTATCCTCCATCATCATAAACATGCTGCAAGTACATATTAAAACCACCAAAAACACTATTTTGCTCATGGTGGGTGTTCATAGGGAATCACACTTTCACTACTGGAGAAATTTGAAAATGTACATTTTGAGTAAATTCAATTGGTTTTTCATAGGTTGGTAATTAAGGTATTATTGTATTGCATTAGCATTATGTCTTTTGTCCATACTGAAGACTTGTCAGGTTTGCCCTCACTTTTTATTATAGATATACGCGCACGGAAAACAGCTAAAGCAGGCCATTAAAGGCCACATAAAAGATTCAGTGAAGTGATGTGAGGAAATGATTGTAAACTCATCTTTACTATAACGCAGGACATGGAGATGGTTTGCAACAAGAATATTGCAAACTTGTTGAGGCGTCACAACCATAAAGGGAAGAAAACCTTGTAATACAATTATAGCAAAATGTTGGACCTGATAGGAAAAAAGGTAGATAGGAAAGATCTCATCTGGACAGCCTTGAGCTTCATTGTGTTAAAATGATCCAAGGGTTACTTTAGCTCTTACAGAGTATGTCAGTGTGGCAGGGAAAGTGCCCTTTTTTTTTTATAATACCTGTGCTTCAGCTGTGGAAGAAGAAGTGGTCTCCAGACAGTCTGCAGGTGTTCCAGTCCTGTTTTATGGTTCTGCAGGGTTTAATGTAGGTTTAGCTCTTTGACAAGTAGAAAAATCCATGGGATATTTTTGCAACACATTGTACTTGCAGGAGGAATTTGCCTGTTTTTCTCTGTCTTGGCTTGTTGGTGACCATTTCAAAATTCTCATCTCGGTTGATGTATGCAATCCCAGCAGCTTGTCCCCACTGAGTAAGGACACTCGTGCAAAGCGGCCAAAGGATTCAGAGGTCAGCTTGCTTTTATTTTCTCTTCTATCAGAACAAGCAGTTAATCTTTGGTTGGCTCGGGCTTATCTGGTCTCCTGCCACCTTAGCCCTGCCCAGCGAGAGCGGTATCACACGCTTTAGCCTTCTCTGCTGCCCTGGCCTCCACATGCCTTCTGCTCAATTCTCCTTGGTTAAATAAATGGAGGGGGCTCAAGACTGCATTATTTTCTGTGTTCCATTTCTTTCCAAGTTTGCCTTTGTCTAGACTGTGCTGGTGCTTCTCTTGTTTGCTGTTGTGTTTCTCAAAGTCTATCTCGGCTTGTTGCTTCGTCTCATATTGGTGGTAGCTTTGAAATGCGATCCTGGTAACAGAGATTGGCGATCGCAAACATTTACAGTTGTGGCTGCCCAGAGTTTCCCCACTGATTTACAGATGCTGTTTATGTACCTGTGGGTACAGAGATGTGTGGAAGTGTTAAAGCCATTTCCCCACATCTCAACATCTTTGTCTTTTTCTGGTTGAAGTGTTTAACCCTTGTACTATCCTAGGCACTTTAACATTGGGAGTTGTGTCATCTAGACCCCACTAGACAGTGCTCTGAACTGTTTTCTTCAATGATTTGTGATCTTCACTGGTGTCCATGGATTACATGAAATCTTTCCACCTTTATCCACCTTTGTCATGGTAGGGAGAACACGTCAATGGTCAATGGCCTCATAGAATAGCACAAGGGTTACTTAAAAATTTTTAGAGATTATTCTGCGTTTTCTGTTTTAATGGTTGATAAGGAAACAAAATAGTTGTGCCACAGTCAAACCTGTACAAAACACTCATTATTTAATGGAATAAATGATTGACTACCATGGTTTTCGGAGCATAAATCACACTAGAGTATAAGTGGCACGAGCCAAAAAATGCATAGTAAAAGAGAAAAACTAAATATGAGGATAAATTGGACTTTTGGTAGGAAAGTGCAATGCTTCTGAAAAAAAAAAACTGTAGAGCCAACGTAATGTTGTGTTCACATCAAACACAATTTGTGCGTCAAATTCACTTCCACTGCCTCTTTTTGACGCACATACAATTTTATGATCAATGCTTGTGTAAAAATGTGTCCATAATATAGATGCTCCCATTGCCTTTAGGAGAAGCTACGTCAAGTTTTTAGCTTCATGGAAGCATTGACTGTAGCCTGTATCTTATTTACAATACATGGAAGATACGAATGACAATGAGCAATCGGGTCTATTTATTATGAAGAAAAGCATCGATAATCACGTCTCTCACAAATACTGACACACACCTTCACTGCCCTATAGGTGTTAGTTGGAAACAACCACTAAAGGGCAACTGGTAGTTAGTGGGAAAATAACAACTATATGAGCCCATTTATGTTTAAAAAAAAATAGGTCACTCCTGAATAAAAGTTTTTTTGCTAAACTAAGCAAAAAAGATACAACCTAAAGTATACTTTAAAAAAAAATGGTGAACAAAACGCAACTTTTTACATGAACCCAGATTTCCTATTAATCAATTTTTATTTTACAGAAAGACTTTTTATTATTTTTATTTCTAGTCCTCAAATGTGAACTTTACAGTCATTTTGGTGAAATGTATTTAGATGTGTTTGCATACTATGAAGAAAGGAAAATACCACCGCGATTAAAATGTTCATCCAATTTTTCATTTGCATTTAATGGTATTAAAATAGTTCAAGAATGCAGGCAGAATGGTTGGCCCTCATACAGTTTCACCAAATCTGGCCCTCTTTGCTAAAGGTTTGAACACCCCTGGTCTACAGGTTAACTGAAACGAAGCTTAGATTCAAAAGCACTGCCTCAATATCTTTGTCAGGGCAGATTGTTCAAAAGGACAATATGAGTGTTTTTTAAATATTACTACTTCTATTAATCTCTGTTTGCTTTTTCTTGGCAAAAAGAAAACACTCTGTTTATTGTATTCTTTCTTATAGTGTGTTTTATTTCACTGCTGATGCAAAAAGGGCAGTTTCTTACAGGTAAAGGTGTTTTCATGACAGCATGGGGTGTTTGAGTGAACCTGGTGTAGGTGACTTGCACATCTGTGAAGATGCCATTAATGCGGAATTATGTAGATTGTTTTTTGGGGGAAACATATGCTGCCCTCCAGATGACAGCAAAACCAAACGACTTGCTACAAGTAACATGGCGGCCGACTGTGCAGGTGTTAAACGATGGGGGTATATTACTATCAGGAATGCTTTCTCACAAATTGAAAACTTTTTTTTACTGGCTTATGCTCCAGTTTGAGCTCATGATCTTTGCATGCCTCTCTTTGATTTACACTCGTTGCCATGGTTTTAACCTCTTTGAAAGATTTTATTCACAAATAATTTCAAAAAGCACTTAAAACAGATTTTTTACATCTATTTTAGTCTAATGTTGAGCACACAGAGCAGAAATGACTCAATTAAAGAAGCTTTAGTAAACTATAAGCAATAAAAAAAAAGAACACGTTTTTGTCTTTTTAATGTTGGATAATCATTTAAATGTGTCTTTTTGCAGAAATTTTAGCTTTCTGGGACTTTTTTTTACGCAGCCATGATATGGGTATATAAAATGTAGGCCAAGCATAGTTGTGGGCTGTGTGAAGGGCACTTGTGGTTCAGGTTATAGAGTCTGTTTGGTTGTTTGGTCCCCGGCCTTCCCAGTCTGTTTGCTTTACCAGAACATGTGAAACCCACATGTTCTGCGTGCAGTGCATGAAAAAATGAGCTTAAACACACATCATTGCCTTTAGTTCTTCAGCATCTGCTTTAACTCTGAGGACCTTTCAAGCTTTGCTAGACTTTTCCTGTTTGTGATTCTGAAGCATATCAAAGTCCCCATGTTTTGTTCTCCAATTTGAAGCCAGCCCAGAACTACTAAAAGTTACAGTTCCTCAAATTGCCACTGCTTCAGAATATTGCTTCATTTTCTATTCATTTCATCAGTGAGTTAGAGGGTAATTGTCTTTATTTCACTTATTTTGTTTTTTTAAACCTCAAATTTGTTTATAACTAGGGGTGTAATTTTATTTGGCTGGATCCATAAATGGCCTCAACAAAACTGCCACTGGACTTAGTCCCACCCATTTTTTTTGTTTTTGTGTGTTTTTTTTTTCAATGTTGTTATAAGAAGGAGCCAATAGGGCGGCGCATAAATTTATTGTTAAAAGTTTCAACTATTTTGACCAAACTTGGTCTTGGACTTACCGTTGGTAAATGCACTTTTTAACTTAAAATCTCTTCTTCCATTTCAGTTGGGAAGAAATACAAATTTGTTTGAAATGGGTTTCAAACAAGTCCAGGACTTTAACCACAACAGTAACATTTCATACTTGCATATTTAACAAGGATCATATGGTTTTTGTTGTTGTTGTTGTTGTTCATAACCAAAAGTCAAAACCCTTTTACTCACATGATGGAACTGATATTGTCTCCAACATAAAGCCTTGAAGAAAAAAAATACTTCAAACCTTCTTGCAAATTCTGTTCATAATTTCTCACCAATAATCTCAATCCATCATTCTTTTAGATGCAACGCCACATTTTCAGATATCAATATGTGTGTTTGTATTGTATTATCTGGTAAGAAGCTCTCTCTTTATGTTCATCTTCTTCAGTGCAGTGCGACTGCAGATAACACTTGTAATCTATCTGACCTTATCAAGTGTCATTTGACAAATCTTTAATAATATATAAAACCTGTCCTGCTCCTCTTTTAGAAAAACTGTGTGGAATCCAAAGCACTTTAAGTTTTTCTACATAAGTTGTTCCTTCCTTTTATATCTTGGAAATCTTGCAGCGAAATTCAAACCCATGGTGATTACCAACACTGACAGACAGCTCTGACAAAAGCTTTGGAAAGCAACAGCTTTCTAATGTTAGCAGCAGCTCATCCGCATCTCTGTGTTTCTTAGCAACGTAAAACCGCATCAGCAAAGGAGCCTAATGAGACAAGTGGCATGTCAAATTTGAAAGACAGACACACTTGAAAAGTGTGAAAAAGATTTTTTAACATCTATTCCTGTTATCCCTTATCCATGTTATTTCTGTTAACCTCTTCAAAAGTGAGCAGTGTAGTAAAAGAGTCTGACAGATAACAATCATTTTTAAATTGTAACATTTTCTAGTTATTATTATGGTTTTCTAGAATACTGGGATTCCAAGCGAATCCCAGTGTCCATGTTCTGCTTAGTAACCCGCTGACGGTTTTTAGTTGCAGCCATAAACTCAGTTTAACTTGACTGTTCTTCACAGCTGACGACACCTCCTCCTCCTCCTCTTTTCTTCCTCCTCCTCCTCTTTTCATCCTCCTCCATGGTTTCTGCCTGGCTGTCTTGAGCTTTGACAGCCAGTCATAACTTCGTTAGCCTCTTCTAGCCTGTCTCAAGATAATGACCTGACACTTTTTATGACTGGCAGTTATTTTCATTTAAGACCAATGAAGTAGAGCATTGGAAGCAGCTAATGTCCACTTTCCTGCTTCCTTCACTGGCAGGTGGCTAATAAGACAAAGACAGGAGCTGTTGAGTTATTTATTACTAATTTAGCTTGTCTTCTGTTTGAAAAAGCAGCAGTAGCTACTGTGCTTTAAGCTTTGAGTCCCAAAGGACAGGATGTAGTCTCACTGGGCGAGGGACAGAGGAAGGATGTACAAACTGGAGAGTTGGAAAAAAGGAGACACGGGAGAGAACTGATAATAAGTATCTCATGCCTTAAAAAGTTTTTTTTTCTCTCATTTTGCACTTCTCTGCTCTCTCTGTCTTTTGCTCCTGTAATCTGAGCAAAGTCAGATAAAAACTTTGCTCTTGTTCTAGATATATACTAATCCCTGGCATTTATTACAAACCTGCCGGCTAGGGTTTAGCTTATCACTACAGGCCTGCACCATTTACCATATCCCATTACAGCAGAATGTATCATTGTGAGTAACCTAAGCGTTCATGCTAAAGCTTTGATTTTGTCTCAGTTTGCAAGTTTGAGAATTTTGAAATATTCTTGTACATTTTGCTCCTAACCATCTAAGAGATGTGTTCTAATTAAGGGTAATGTAAATACATTCAAAAATGATCTACACTTAGGCCGTACTGTATTTCCAGAGGACTGGAAATGAGGTTAGTTTGCTAAAACAGAATTAATGACATAATCAGATACATTTATTTAAATTAGACCTCACACAGTGTGACCAGATGTTCAAAGAGGGGGATGTCCACCTGTACCTGTACCTCAGAGGTCTAGATATACATTCAAAGTCCCACTTCGATAATCTTTTCATCAATTGTAAAAGCGTTCCTAGTAGTCTTTTAATTGGGAATATGCCTTTTTAAAACCTGTGTCATTTTCTGGGACATAGTTTCTGCAAACTGACAGGAATTCTTCAGAAATTCACTTCTGAGTTGTTGGCGCGGAGCAACCCCCCCCCCCCCCCCCCCCTTTACTGTCATCCATAACTGTGCTATCTGTTTACACTCTTTCCCACTAGCTTACAGCCCCTCACACCCCCAAACTAACGTTACCTATCCAATGAATTTGGCTAGCACTTTTGGAGCCATCCCGCCGTACAGTTCAGAGCGGACGAGAAAATGAAGACGCACACGGATCATGGATCTAATCGTCTTAAAGTGGATGCATCAGAATAGAGTGGAGAAACCCTGTGATCCTGAAAGGGATGCAACGGGTTAGGAAAATGGATAGATGGAGTTTCAGGGTCTGTATTTATATATTTTATTTTTATTCTGTCCAAGCTTTTGTCTCACCTTTTCAATCTCTTCCTAACTCCATCATCCTTACCTTTATGACAGAAAAAGGACTTGAGATTGATGTCGAGCATGTGCACACTGAGACGAGCAGCTGGCTTAAATCAGAGTGATTGATCAGGCGCAGGGCATTTACTCTGCCAGACTGCTGGGCCTTTGTGGACAGAGATTATTTCTAAATTATTACAGAGGCAGATGGTTGTCAGTAGATGCTCTCTGTCAAGGTTAAACTGCATCAGTGCTGCCTACCTGTTGCCGTCTCTCTCCCTCTATTCTTTTGATTTCAATTCATCGACCTCACCTATTTTTAGCCTCCATTTTTCTGTCTTCTACTTTAAGACCTGCTGTTATTTTTTTCCAGGTGTGCAGAATATGAACAGAAATCTCTGAATCAAGTCTTAGAAATTAACTTCATGCTCACTTGATCGGTCACCCCATGTGCTCTTAGCAACAATATATAACATATAATAATAATGATGCATTAACAATAATAATAATGCATTGGATTGATCTGTGCTTTTCCAGAGGCTCTAAGCGTCTACAACGCGTCCATTATTCATTCATTCCTCATTCATACTTGGTGGTTGTAGCTACTGGTGTAGCCATAGCTGCCCTGGGGCAGAATGACAGAGGCGTGGCTGCCAGTACGCGCCTTTGGCCCTTCTGACCTTCCCCGGGACAGTCATAGACATTCAAACACCAGTGGAGCCACACTGGAGGCATGAGAGGTGAAGTGTCTTGCCCAGGGACACAACAACAGTTGACTGGGGGGAGCAGGGAAAGAACCGCCAACCCTTCGATCATTGGCTGACCTGAGCCACTGCTGCTCCCGTGAAACATAATATATTCTCAGCCCTCTGTGTGGGAACGCTTTGCAAAAATGTGTATCCAAAATTATTCATTGACCTTTAACAACCACTGGCGCTGTCTTGAGGATCTTTGGTGCATGGTGAAAATATCTTGGTGTAAGTTACAATTGAGATTGTGAGGAGCGGGAGCTGTTTAATGTAAAGCTACCTAACACAAGTGTAAAAATCTCTAACTTTCTTCAAATGTGCTCAATTTAGCTTACCATGTTCCATGTATGTCTGCTCCCATGTGTATGTTTTGAAGCTTGATTTGATTCTGAACTGGAACAAAAGCAACAAACTTGAAAAAACTAGGAGTGACTAAACAGAATAAGAGAGGTAACAATATGGTTTCTATTGTGAAAGAGCCACAAATAGTAAAAAGTAAAAATGCATTCCAGTTACACATTTAGTGGAAAGCCATTTTTGTTGTTGTTTTTTACTTTAATAGCTATAACTAAATATATAATGTAATAATAATTATAAATAATAACAAAAAATACAATGCAGTATTTTTCTAAATATATATACACGTTTTTTTGCATAGTGTGGCCGGGAGTGCGACTTATACTCAGATGCTAGTTATTTATGATTTAAAAAGAAAACTGATTGCGCTAAAATACTAGATGAAGCTAAAATCGGTTATGGTAGTGAAGCGTGCATTTATTCAGTCTATTATTGTAATACAATACTGTAAAATTTGCCTTTCAAGATTTAATGTCAGTTCTTGTTCTGTTAAATTAATTTCGATTAAAAGTGACTTATACTCCAGTGCGGCATTTATATTAATTTTTTTCTTACGATTTCTTACGAAATATGATCCTTTCTCTTAGCCAACTTTAGACTGTCATTTTTCTACAAATGTTCATGCCAGAGTTCAAAATGTTTTTTAAAAATTTCAAAATTGTTTCTCAGTAAGTTCCAAAAGCATTTTTTTATTTGGTTATCTAACTAGAATGGTACCATGTGATTATGAGTCAGGAAGTAGTAAGTCACTCTATGTGGCTTCTATTTGAGATGACAAGATTATTTCTTTGTTACACGTAGTCCTACTACTTTTGTACACGATGGCTCAACAGTGTCAATCTGTGGGACTTGCTGAGAGGCAGATTTTGCTCCCTTTTCAAGGTCTTGTTTTTTGTACAAAATAAATAAATAAATAAATAAATAAAAAGCCAATTCCTCTTCTAAAGACAAGGCACACGTCGAAATTCCACAATAAAAGGACAAGAAGCTGCAACAGAAAGGGCCAATAACTGGGTCCCCAATTCACTAAAAAGGTGGACACAGCAGTTTTTCCATCTGCCTGGATGGGAGAAAGCAGGACAGAAGTGTTGTGTGTAAAATACCCACCTGAAACCTGATAACATTTGTAAAAGGACTGCTGATGCTTTGTATTTGTGAAAAAAAAAGCAAAATTTAGCACTTATAAGTACTAAAGGCTACAATGTTAAAATATTTGGGTGTTTTTTTATTTTGTTCCTTTTTGTATCTATATTTAGATGTTGTAATTATATTGTGGGTTTTAAGATGCATAGGACAACATTTTATTAATGAGACTATGGAATTTGAAACAAACATTTTATTTAATAAGTTGATAATAAAATGTAGCTATATGTTTAATAGGCACTTTCTTCCTATGCAACTTACAAGGTCCTAATAATGAAAGCAATGTGGCAAAATATGTCCTGCCCAAATAAGCATCCAAGGAACTAGTCCCCATACCTGGGGTTTGGCTTGCAGGCACGCCCAAAGCGTGTTATGTCATTCATTCTACTGAGTAAAGTAAAATACCAAAGGTAGACCAGATTACTTGGAACATTACGCAAAACAGTCAGATATTTCAATACCCAGAATGCCTAGAGGGGCAATAGGTGATTGGTCAGAAGGTTAATGAGAGCTTTGTATATTTTCAGCAAACTGCTGTTTGTCTTCCTGTGCACCTCTTTTATTTGCAGCTTTTGCAGAAAGTGCAACACAACAAATAAGTCAATCTGTCAGAAGAACACATTAACACATAAAATATAAAACATTACATTCCCTTTTTCAGTTCATTATGTTAAGGCAAAGCACCCATCAGTGCTGTTTCTGACTACGGAGCCCATGCTGCTCCAACAATCCGTCAAGTGGTTTGGTTTGCAGTTTACCAAAGTCGCAATAAAACATTTTGACAGATTTTAAGTATCGTGTACCTCAGAAAAGGACTTTGACGGCAGTAAGCACAAACAAATTTCAAACTTAAGGTAAACTTTTTATTTTTAAGAAAATAAATGATTTTTAAAGTCCCACTGCAATCGTATTTTGATCGATTCAGTAGCTGTCTTCTAATTATTATTATTCCATTTTTAGCCCAAATCAAAAAACTTGTTGCTTACTAGGACATAGTTTCTGAAGAGTGGCAAGAGTTCATCAGAAATTCACTTCCAGGTGTTACTGTTGGCATGACGTAAGCCCGCCCTCTTCCCATCATCCTTCTGTTATGCTCCCCCACTATCTTACAGCCCCTGACAATCCCAACCTCACATTACTTGTGCAACAAGCACAGCTACAATGTTGAAGCTATCCAGCCATACAGTTTAGATCCAGATTCCAGCTCTGACAAGGAAAACAAAGATGTACATCTATTCGTCTTCAAGCGGATTCATCCTAATGGAGTGTAGCGGGGAGCTTTTGGCCCGCTGTTGTAACTTGTATGTCTAACTTACAGGCTTTTTCCAACAGCATTTTTCTCCTGATTCACAACTTTTTGAATGAAGAAACACTCAGAACTGCAATGTTAAGCTTAATTTTCCATCATCAGAACAAATTCGACAAGCGCATGTTAAAAACAATAAGTACAATTTTCATCAGGTGTGGGTCTTAATGGATTTTAAGAGCATCCTATGGCAAATAAAATATGGTAAGTTGAAGTTATCTTAAGATGGTAGATTCAGAACAGATACTTCCTAAGAAATGCATTATTTTTTTTATTTTCATATGACTGCTTTACCATACCTCTTGCACTTGAATGTTGAGCACCTTAAGTTCATTGGATTTAGGTTAAAGCTTTCCGCTGTTTGATTGGAGGGTTAGTGCGGGTGAAATGGAACTTGGATGGAAGGAGAGAAGGATTTGGAAAAGGGGAAGTGGGGAGGATTAATTGTTCCACCCAGGAGAGCGAGATAACATCAGATGTTTAAAAGCTGCCACAACTAATCCTGTCATTTATTTTGGGTTAGAATTATGAGTATAGAGAAATTATGTCTTGTGAAGAAATGGAAACTGAGCTGATGTGTATATACTTGCGCTGAACATATATTTGTGATTGCTAAATGAGCTCTAGACTTCATCTTGAGGGAGAAAATGAATATGTATGATGATAACTACAAAATGCTGAACCATGCTGGTGCTTCTCTTTAGGTCTTGGGGTGAAAATAGACACACTGTCACTGCATGTACTGTAGACTTGAATTTTAAATCTTTTTGACTAGACTGACTGAACAACTTCCCCTGATCATTTTGTTTTACATATGTGAAACAGGCAGACGGCTGCTTCCAAATGCAGCAGGTTTATTAGCTCAGCAAAAAGTCCACAAAGCTAAATCAGGGCCAGGCAGGCAGGAGTCGATAACAGGCATGAGATCATCCGAGGAGAGACAGGGTAGTCAGGATCAAGGGGAGAGTCGGGGCAGGAGACAGGCAAAAAGAGTCAGAAACAGGGTCAGGAGACAGAAGATCAGGTCCAAATGTAACACATAATGTGATAACAATATAATGAAAGCAGAGTGTCACAAACAAAAATTCACACTGAGTGAGGCTCAGTACAGTCTTTAGGTACGGTATGCTGTTATTGATGAGTGAATGAGAGTCGCATGTGATTAGAACTTTGAAGATGGTTCCCGCTAGTGACCAGAGGGGAAGACAGATCTCTGATTTCTGACAGCATACATGGGGAAAAAGTAACTCTTAGTCTTATTGTACTTTTCTAGATAAATAGCCTTGCCCTGCCATCCCCACCTGTCCTGCACTTCCATTCCTCCCCTCTTCATCCAACTCTTCCTTCTATTCACTTTCTAATGAAATCACCTAAACGCCTGAATATTTTGTATAAAAACTTGAAAGGAAAATATTTTTCTTCAAAATGATCTTAAAAACAGTCGCACTGGTCAGATAAGTTATGAATTTATTATTTAGTTTTTGGAATCTTTAAAGTGTCATATTAACTAAGAAATAGGGCAAAACACATTTAATTTAGTGAGTTTGGTGCAGTCCTGTGTCATTCTTGTGTCTGCTGCTCGCTACAAGCCTAGAAGAATGTTCTGTTCTGGAATTGGTGCTAAAACAAACAGGTATTTCTGGGCTGAGATGTCTGAGGTCTTTCCCGGGATCTGTGTACCCAGCAATGAAGCGTTTCTTCTTGTTCGCTGATCGGATGTTCACACAGGTTTTGACATCTTGGAAGAACAGTTTTTAGAAATTAACAAATGGATAATTCAAGCCATACAATTTGACATCAACATTTTATTGTACAACGTTAGGATGTTTTGCACTTTCATACATTCCACAGTGGTGAAAATAACAATCAATGCTTAAGGAATGCATCTGTTTGCAATAATTAAATGTTGGTTGACTTACCACCTTATTGTTGCTCTTCTGCCAAACTAGAAGGCTCATGCTCTCTGACACACACCTGTCTTTCTTGTCATCTTTGTTCCCACATCTCAGTCCCGCAGCACTCCCCTTCCTTTCCTGTCATATCTGTCATGGAGGTTCCATCGCTGATGTTGCTCCAGGCTTCAAATTTAATTTGGTTTCAATCTGCTGTAATTGCTTTGAGAGTCTGCATGTTTTTCCTCTTTTTATGCCCACCGGAATACTTGATAGGGTTCATGTGCGAGTGTGTCTACATGTGTACGTGGAAAAATGATTGTGGCTGAAGGTGCAGTCAGGAAGAATTCTCAATAACTGACTAGCCAGGCGGCAGCAGTGATACAGTTTGCAGCCGTCGTCGCGCTGATATTTTCTGAATGTTTTTGTTAGACGCCATTTTTCTTTTTTATATGAGAGAGCTCAGTAAATAATATTCTGAAAATTTCCACCAATAAGATATCATTTGGTACATTTTATATCGTTACCCATCTTGTTCCTATGGCCAAACAAAAACTGCTTTGAGAAATAATCTGTAATAAATAGATTTCCTAGAAAAAAACGGTATTTGTCATAAAGGAAGGAAAAGAGCAGTTTGTCCTTGTGGAAAGGTGATGAGGAGAGCTGGAAGAGTGCAACTGCTGGACAGAAGTAACGTTGCTGTGACTCCAAGCAGAAAACAAAATTAAGAGAGAAGACGTGACAGGAAATCAACTGGTTTTGCGCTCTTGTGAATCACTTCTTTTCTTTTGTAGTGATCAAGCTTTGAGTCATTGTGTGTTTTTTGCAATGAAAGAAGGCGGAAGAAACAAACAGCACATTATGTTTGATTCAATATAAAAAAAAACCCTGTATTGCTGCATTTTGCGACTGCCTATTTCATTAACGCCAACAAGCGGTGCATGTCCCTCTCTTCTGTTTATCTTTACTTTTTCCTTTGGATCTACATTTTTGCATTACAAAGAATCTTAGTGGATGTTTTGCATTGTAATCACACTCATGCAGCCTCTGTTGTCCATGGTTCCCCTGTGTCAAAACAATAGGCAAACCAAAGGCTAGTCTCAGACATTTAATTGAAGTCTAACAGATTTCCATTCCTTTCCTCTTAAAATTGAAACATTTTTCTCATATAGAGACCCTGCTGAGGCCCAATTTACTCTTTAAAGGCACAATTTTGTGTGGCAACATGTGTGACAGGAGCACATTTTGGAGGACTGTGTCATCAGTGTTCAGTAGCTTCTTTTTCTGATCAGATATTGGGTGCTAAATTTGCAAATAAATGTTTTATAAAACAGCAGTTTGTTAATAGTAATGTTAAAGGCGATACATATGTTGAAACACCCTCAAATCAACCAAAAGATTTTTTTGTGCTTCTTGGATTAAAGTTAACATTCTAGAACTACAACTATTAAGAGTCATTATCGTTGCTGATCAATGTTTGAGGGCTGTACACCTACTCACCTCACTCACAAGATCCATGGCTGAGGGTTACTTCCGGCCTAAATATTTCCTTATAGTTTCACAATACTCCACGAGGGATTAGCTGATATTTTACCATTGGATAACTCGTTTCTCCTTCCCTAATTAGTTTTCTAATGAATATCAAAACATAAGATGCACTCTTGACATTAGCACTTACAAACTAAGTAGAGTATTGATTTTATAATGGAACCAACAGAAATGAGAAGTGTTTGTTTTCATTTAAAATATTTAAAAATATGTGGTTTTAAAATATTTGATGAGATTTCTTTTCAAAATGTCCTTGTTTCCTAATTTATGTAGAAATTATGTGTTATCTTGTATTGTTGTGTAACTGCTTGCT
Organism: Oryzias latipes; assembly: GCF_053564925.1. Classification (NCBI taxonomy): domain Eukaryota; kingdom Metazoa; phylum Chordata; class Actinopteri; order Beloniformes; family Adrianichthyidae; genus Oryzias; species Oryzias latipes. The sequence continues at coordinate 9,569,956 of NC_136241.1, read as the reverse complement.
TGTTTTTGTCAGCCAGCTTAGATCAAGGAGCCATTTCTTTGTTTCTTGAGGCCTTTTTCCTATCTATTTTAATAAGGGACAAGACGAAACATACGATCGCACATTTTATTCACAGATGCTCTTTATAAAAGCACACATGTGTGTCATTTTTCTTTTTATTGACAACGCTGTCTGTTTATGCATGAAAAAGTCCAGACAGCATGAATTTTGAGTCATACTATGTGCTGCCGCCATGGCGTGGATAACTATGTTGGTAAATGGCACTTTCAGTCTTACTTCTTCCCTTCTTTCTAAACTTTGTTTTGTTAGCAACAACAGTGTTGTGCATGTTTGCTCTTCTCTATCAAATGCCTTAAGGCCACAGTCACTACTGGTGCTGCGGGCTTTTGGGTTGGTTATAGAGATGAGCCGCTGCAACTTAGGGGGAGTGCAGATTTGTCTTGAAGTTAGTTCCCTTACGAAAGACTCGTATGGCCATCTCAAAGGACGTCGTGGAAATAGAATGTACCATTGTTGTGTGTGTGGTAAGTGTATTATGAAGTATTTGTATTGATAATGTAATTTGCACACACCTATGACGTACAAGTGATGCTGTCACACGGTGCCCTTTACGCAGCAGTCATTAGTGAGGTTGGTTCTTACTGACTGGGCGCAAATGCTGCACGCACAAGTTGTGCAAGTGATATGGAATTGCCCGCACAATGCCCATGGGATGCCCACACAAACTACATTCTGATTGCCTAGTTTCCCAATTTCTAACTATCAGGCTGTAATGAAAGGACGAAAAGGAGCTTGCACTTATCACATGAACAGCTCTAACACATTTTCTCCACTCTTCAGGCTCACTGGCATGTCCAAATATAAAAAATGTTGTGCGCCCTGTACAGATTTGCCCATTGTTTGCCCGCAAACACCCCATATCCACCCATCGAACATGTGTTCCTGAACCCAATGTGAACTTAGCATGAGGCAATAGCTGACCTAGGCGTTGTGGTGTCCCGTGTGCTGCTCTGTCCACTGTTGGACAGTGCATAAAATCTACCTGCAAAGCTGCAGGTTTGAGAAAACTGTCTAACTTCTCAGACTATTTAACTGTACTGCTCTCTCCTTTATGTTCATTTAGATATGTGCACAGCTGCTCAACAGAGTTGATACGTACTTTCATTGGTTTTAAATTGTTAGGTAATGTCATAAATTTGAATGTACATTGGAATTCTCCTCAACCCCATGAGATGACAGCCATTTATCTATAATACTCTTTTTTTAATCAATAAAGCATATTTTATTTTAAATTGAGTGTCTGAGTGGGGATAAAGTATCCACATTGGCGTAGATTCAGTATAGTGTAACACTCCTTCTGAATCAGTCGTATTTTTATCATCTCCATATAATAAAACCTAAAAGGGGAGCAAATGCTTTTGATGAAGGTACATTATTTTCAGAGAAGATTTGCCGTTTCTTTCAGCGAGTTCTGCTGCTGCAGAGCTCCACTACATTGTTCCACAGTAAAGACAGCTGACTTTTTGTCATAATGACAATAAAAAGACAGCTGTCACTTTGTGCGTAATCTTCAGTAGAAGTGTGATGTTTCTTTGAGTCTGTGTGGAGCGTGGAAACCTGCAGTTAGATTTTGAAAAGCTGGTGAGTGTAGGTGATAGCTGGCATCCTCCAGATCCAGTGTCTTTGGAAATAGGGAGGGGGAGTTTCATGAGTGGGAAAATGCAAAAGAATTTTATATTTCAGTTGTAGAGGGGAAGATTATGGGATGGAGACAAAGGCAGGGATTATCTTAGAGCATGCTACAATGGCACTACATGCACAGCGCTTGCAAACAGCAATACCATGGGGTGATTGGGAGCTCAGAACAAAGACATGGTCTACCAACCATCCATGCAGATCCTCTGTTAGTGTTAGCTAATAATGACTACAATACCCAGCTGCCAACAGTCAACCAACTAGGGATCTGGAATTAAGGGTCATTATATTGCTTGGTTTTTACTTTTGTACCAGTTACTGACTCTGAAGCTGTTATTGGATTTGTCTTCTTCCAATGGGTCTTTCATGCAGCATTGTGCTTTGATCTTAAAATGGCCACTTCAATGTGAAGCTTGCACACATTAATAATGCAAGCAATAAAGAAAATATTCATTGCTTTTCAAGTCTCTTCTCATTCCATCATTCCTGACGGACGAGCTCTGCAGTCTGTGAAGTCAATTAAACTGTTTGCAAGTTGCCTCCTTGGAACTCGATTGCTTGAATTAATATGGCGTCAGAGGAGGGAGAAAGTTTAAGGGCAATAAACTGAGACAGTTTGTGAGAAATGGGGTACAGCACATGAAAGATACAAAGATACAAAAGGCAAGAAAAGAGGAAAGATAAAAGAACGGTGGCGGCGGCGAGGTTTTGAATGAAAGTGAAAGCTAGTTTGTATGTGATGTTTTTAAAATTCTGGAGTGGAAGGTCCCTCCATCTGTTATTGTGGGGACGGTTCTGACTCAGTGATTTCTATGATTGGCCTTAATCCCGACCGAGTGGAGAAGACAGAATGAAGAGCTTAAAGCAGACTGCTCCCACTCTGACAGGCTCCACTGCCTGCTGCCTCTTCTGCTGCTGCTGCAGCTCACTGGTATGCTCAGACTGCTGCCCCCTAATGGACTACGTCCTGCATGACACTGCATGTCCATGCACCATTACAGCCCTTTGAGGAGCTTTGAAGGTCTTGGCAGCGTGGTGACACTTGATGGTACACAAAACCCCAGAAAATTACGTTTATGTCAGAATTTAACATATCTTTGGATTGAAAATTACAATTTTTCCAGATGTCCTTTCTTACTTGATAGAAAAATAACTTTTTTTAAGTCATGAAAGAAAGGGACACTGTCTTGTATGAATTTGGAGCTTATATTATGTGTAAACCATTACATGGTTACATTTTTTTTACTATTCTTTCAAAAATTGTGGTGTGTTGGTTGTGTCTCAAATCACTGCAAATTTTCTAAAAGTCTTTTCTTTGCTGGATTAGTCTCTCTGAGAAAGTGACCCCGGCACAGTCATTTTACATTCTTTTGTTCCCCAAGGTGACTCAAGCATTCCCAGAAATCGAGTGAAGGAGGTACATTTGGAGCGCGTTGAGTACCTTATTCAAAGCTGCAATCACGTGGAGACTCTGGGTCGTGTTCACTCGAGTGCCCTCTCACTCAAACACCCGCACTGTAGCGCCATGTTGGAGGGTCCCTGTAGATCACACAGACGACCGTGCGGTGTTTCGAGTGCCCTTTAAGTTAATGCTCAGTGAAAGTGCCTAACAGACTGCGGCAATCACACAGGCAGGCCAGTTGTGGCACTCACCACAACAGGATGCCACCCATTTTTGGCATGCTGTCATTCCCTTAGAAATGCTGAGACTTTGATTGATCAAAGCTTTCCTCTATGAGCTGTCAGGAGTACTTCTAGGAGTGTAACGATTCATTTTAGCAACGGTTTGATTCATTTCATGATATGTGGTTACTGAACTGATGCATAGTCAATATTGGTTCATTTTAAACGATCTGATTCACTGACCTAAAATGGATCCAGGACATCTTTAGCCAAAAATGTAACCAGTGTGACTCAGAGATAGATAGCTGGTATTAAAAGGTGCAGGTGAAGTTTCATCTCACTTCATTTATTTATTTGTTCCTTTCATGAAAATTGTTGATTGTCAAATATGTTTACATGTTTGTTGTACATTATTGAACATTTTCACAGAGCAGAGTTGAAGAATGCTATTCTCATAATTGTCTGCTTCCTTTTAAACATTGCATACTTTTAGCATTTCTCACACCTTGACCTGTGCTCAAATTTCAATATATATTATTATTACTGTGCTGCTGGATATAAGTTTTACAGATTCCTTGTATTTCTTGCAAGATAATCAAGCATAAATTAAATATGGGTACAACTAAACAAGAATTAATGGCAAATCCAATCAAATTTTAGTTTCACAAAGATCAATTCTATACAGTTTTATTTCTACAGCCCAATAGTGCAACACAGTTGTCTCAACAGGCTTCAATAATTGTACAAAACTTAAAATCAGTTATAAAATACAAGGACTGATTGCTAAACTAAAATAAACAGACTAAGCTAAACTGGGCATCCCTGCCTTTAAAACCCTCAACTGCTGTTTTTCCACATCAAATTGATACAAATGGAACATTGCGAGAACATTATACCCTGTGAGGACCCCAAGCTGCATGGCGCCCTATAGGCGAAAAGGGACCGCCACTATCACCGCCACCATTCTGAACAGAAACAACATAACTAACTGGATAATGTTGCAATTATTTAAACACAGAAACTATAATACAATTCTCAAAACATAAGCAGTTACCATCTATGATTAGTATTTGAAATAACAATAAACAAAAACAAAACAGTCAGTGATATTTTAGTTTTGTAGTGGAATTTTGAAATCAATCCACCTAAGAGAATCGCATGTCTATGTTTTTAGTATTTCTTTGTTTTTTCAAATATTCAAAACTCTTTTCCAAATCATAATCTTCCTCTTGTATGTTTTATTAAAGCTGTTCTGTGAACATGTTCACAAAGTGTGCATTATTTAATTACTCTGATAAAAACACATCAGAAAAGGTAATGGCAATGCATTGATTAAAAAGGTAATTTGTTATTGATTTAAGTTGCAGTCTTTAGTGACTGAAAACCTTCTTATGCTGTCAGCTCCATAGCAGCAGCTTGAGGCTGTTGTGGCTGCTAAAGAGTTCTCAATGCATCTGGACAAATAAAGGAAATGTAGAGTTTGTAGATGCAGCATTATCATTTTAGTTGATTCAATAAATAAACAGTTTTGGTAAGGCAATGTACAGAAAAATGCACATATGATGGATTGTCATGCTTAAGTTCAGAATCTTCCTGTGACATCCTTGGTGAAAATAGTCAAATCCACATGGCCTGAGACAAAAACAAATAAGCAAAAAAGACACTGAAGAATACTTTGTTTGCTTTGTTTAATTGTAAATAATGTAACATAATGTAAATGCTCGTAATATGAGGCACTGTACTAAAGTTAAACAAACTTCATATGAGATATGTTTATATAATACGTGGAGGGCACAATACAGTCTGTAGTTAAATGTGAAGCCCATGCAGTGAACATGCAATCAATTAATTGGAAATAAGACAGACAAATCTCCACTTTAAGCCTGTTTTTCTATGGGGTTCCATTTGTGCCAAAAATATGAAAATATGTTTTTGTGTCCACTGTCTATGTTTTGGGTCCATTGTCTATGTCTAAAAGTTCATTGAACATTGGTTCATGTTTATGTACTACTAAGCAATATCTTCTGCATGCCCATGCTTCTTTGATTATTACTTTATATTTGCTTTGTGATTTGATTTGATTTGATTTATGCTTAAAACTTTGCATTTGTCTTTATTATTGTCGTTTCCCCATGTCGTCTCACTACGGGGTCAGAAAAGTCCTTAGCAGCAGTTGCTAGTGTCGTTTGCTGCGTCGTTTCCCCGTGTCGTCAGGAAAGTCCTTAGCAACCGTTGGAAGTGTCGTTAGCTTCGTAGTTTCTCCATGTCGTGTCCTTAGATCTTGTCGTATTTCAAATTTTGCCAAAGATGTCAGAAAACTCCTTTATGGCCGGTAAATTGTTTCCTGTACTACCACGGAACAAAACACGTAAAGAAAAAAAAAAAAAACCTTTGTTAATGTTCCTGCAAACGCGCATTGCCATGGGTGGGGGGGGGGTGCATGCGTACAACAGTTTCATGTTCTCAAAGCAACTTGCCTATAGTTTATGGTATTTAGAGTATGGCTTAAATTAAATCTGGTGATGAAACTATTATTTAAAAGTCTTTTGAAAAAATAGCTGATCTTTATCAAACAAATCTGATGGAGCAGAGGCGCCCAAAAGAGCATTTTACTGGTCCCGAGATCGCCACCTAATGGTCAAATAAATACATAACAGATCAAAAAGAAAAGATAAAAATCCAGTCAAAGTTTTTGGCCCGTCTGCTCTTCGTTTATATATATATATATAAAATATATATATATATATATATATATATATATATATATATATATATATATATATATATATATATATATATATATATATATATATATATATATATATATATATATATATATATATATATACAGGGCTCCAGACTGCGACCATTTGGTCGCATTTTGCGACCAAAATTTGAGAGTGTGCGACTGAATTTTACATCCAGTCGCACATGTGCTACCAGTAAATCTGCCTCCCCCACCCTCCGTATTTTTATTACATTAAACGTGGAAGGGGCACGTCAATGATCGATGAAATGAACAATGAAATCATCAATGAGACGCGAGTGCACACGCAGACACACACACACTCGCGCGAATACTCATGAGACTGGAGCACACGCGAGCGCACACTCGTGTGTCATTGAGTGATGCCTGAGGCGGCCAATGCGTGTGAAAAGAATAGGGAAAGTCACTGCAAGTGGCTAAAATATGTGGAGGGGGCGGGGCCTAGAGATAATCGAGTGCGCGTAAACATCTGTGGGAAGGAAACGGAGACAAATATCATCACAACCTGATATGTGCGTCTGAGCTATGGGTAAGCGAACTATTGATTCGTTCTTCCGACCTGCGGCTGGTGTACCAGTGCCAGAGTCTACAGCAGGGGTCTCAAACTCGCAAACCACGGTTCTCATGCGCGGCTGTTACGGCAGCACACCGCTCCCGCGGGAGATGGTCAGCTGAGGAGAATAAATGTCCCACACCTACATGCGTGACAGCTAACGGGGCTCTAACATTAAACAAGTGTGAGCGACAACACGATTTAGTCTTAGACACATTTAAAACACGTGTGGAAAATGCAACGATAGACGTGTTTAAGATGAACCAGTGCCCTGGGGGTGGGGGGGGGGTGCATGAAGGCGAAGCTGCAGCGAGACTGAAGGAAAACGGGAATTAGGAGTTGTCCTTAACATTCAATTTAGTCTTAATATGCCTCTCCCCCTAAGTATGATCTGTGATATTACATCTTTTATAATTATTTTAATGTTTTGTAATGTATGTAGCCTTTTTTAATCAGTTGGTATTTTAAATTATTTTAATTGATCAGTGAACTACAAAAAACCCATCAGGACGCATGTCCCATAATGCATTGTTTTGTAGTCTGTACGGCAGCTTTCAGTCAGTTCAGTACTAAATTTCCAGCTGCGTTCGCTCAGGTTGGGTCTTGCTTCCGCCCCTTTCTCGTGATATTTTTGTTTTGATTGACAGGTGATGTTAGAGCAAAAACAAAAATAAATGTCTCACACCAGGTGATCAGTGCAGCGTTGCGTCCATCTGCGTGATCTCAAATTATTGTGCGTCTTGGCTGCACTTATTTGGTGTCGCCAACATGTATTTCCATCTCCTAATGTTTACATACATTTAAGTATTGTTTGAAACCGTGAAATGACCAAAAGATTACTACGGTAATCACTTCGTTACTAAAAACTTTTTCTTTATTCTAAATGTATGGTATTTTGTTTACTATTTGTACTGTCATGACAGCGATGCTTTTGTCAGTTTACCTTGTTGTTGCATCTTCAAAAGTGCAGAATAAAATATGACACTGAATTTGAAACAGCACATTGTAATTTCTGCATCCATTATTAAAGTATTTATTCGTAATGCAGTGGAAATTAGTAGATCTGGTTAGCATGTTGATTTACGGTATGCGCCCCTAAATCTTCTGGTTGTGCCCCTAAAATTTTCAGTTGGGGCCACCGTGCTCCTAGTGAAAAAAAGTTAGTCTGAAGCCCTGATATATATATATAATGATTGTGCAGATGTTCGTAATTACCTACGTAATTATCTATGTCACCTGCCCTGATTTTACCACCCTGTATGGTCACGTGTCTTGCAAAATTCAAAGTGTTTACACACAATTAACTTTAAAAACGGCTTGATCATTTTTTGCTGCCATCATGTGTTTTATCGCTGTGATGCACTTGGTCGTTTTTACGTACTAGTAAAATAAACCTACCATACCTCAATCAAAGTGGTATTTTCCAATATCGTTTATAATTGATTTATTTCATTTTTACATGATTTTATAATGGTATTTCTCTCAGAAAGATCGATCTGCTTGGATCAGAGGAAGAAGTCCTTTCATCAACTAAGTGGATTAATTGTTACGCTCCTTAATACTTTCGATCCTAATGTTGTTCAGGATTTTCCAGCAGCACAGTAATAATAGACGGTGTGTACATTGATGGACCCTTTCACTTGTGGCAGCACGTTACAAACAGCTGTACACATGATGTCAACCAGGCCTGTGCCCCTCCCTATGGAAAGGTTGGAAATGCTGCAACATTAGAGCCTCGTGGTTATGCTGTTGACTTTCGGTGCATTTGTGCCTGAATCCTGTAGTGTTATTTTCTCTGTTGTGTGGGCCTGTACTGAGCTTATCTGTGCTGATCTCAGTACGCTCATCCAGTGCTCTAAGCGGCTTGGGCTTCAGCCACCAGCATAGATGATATATCCCTACCCCCCTACCCCCCTCTCCACACCCTCCCACATCTCACTGATTCATTGGCTGTTTGTTGTGCCGATCCATCTGGACCAGAACAGGCGACGCAAACACATGGAAGACGCATGACTGTTTTGGAAGCAGTGGGGCCGCATTAGGCTGCTATGGATAAGATAGCGCTGTGGAGTTTACCAACTAGAAAAGTAGGAAGGGGACCAGGAGAGAAACAGCTGGAGAAACCTAGATGAAAAAAAGAAGAAATGTTGGCCTCTCAGTGGGAGAGAAATGGATTTCCAAAAGGGACACGGCCGAGATTTTTACTGATAGATCAAATCCATAAAAAAACGATGGGCTAAAAGGATGAAAGGATTTCTAAATTATACATAACGAGTGGCTAGTGCTCAAAAACAGCTGACTCTTTTAAGAAAATGAGTAATAGGTGCATTTGTTATCATGTACAAAATGTGTTAGGGTCATAATAGAGATTGTAATTTGGTTGTTTACTTGCATGTTGTTTTATGCACATTCTAGATTTAAGCTTGTTTCTATATAAACATTTTTAAAAATATATTCATGTTTTTTTTGTGTTTTGTTAAAATACCCAAGAGCTTTGTAGACAATTAATTAAGTTAAAGTTCAACTCTCAGTTTAGGAGTACATTATAGTTGTGTAGTGATCTATTTGAGGACGTCAAATGGAAAATAAAAATAAATACAAACCAATAACAATTCATATTGACGCACTGTGGCATTACATTATTAGTTAAATGCATCTCGTAAAGTATATAAATCTAAACTTCTGAGACTTTGTTGTTTGGATTTAAAAAAATATATATATTTTACGAAACATTTAGACCAGGATTTTCTGCTGATCACATTTCAGATCAGACGATAAGCAAATATTTGTTTATACATGTTAATTTTTGTTTAAGGGGCTTATTAAATTATATACAATTTGTTTTGAGAAAGTACAATTGTGTTTTAAACAGGAGTGGTTGGTCTAGATGTAAAAAAATAAAATCTATTACCATATTTTCTGCACAATAGAGTTTACCGGATCACAAATTAGCCACATTAGAAGTGTTAGCCATATCAAAGTAATAGACTGATAATGGTTAACCAAATGTTACTGTGAATACACTAAACTCTTTATGTTAGTAAAAAAAAACACAATCCGACATTGCTACATGGAAGCCGGGTTAGCTATTCACAATAACACTCAACCTTGTTTGCAGCAGAATGAATTCATAAACAAGGCCCTGTAGATTCTAAGGCACGCTGTTTGTTTTTGAAAGAAAATAAAGTATTTTATTGTGAAAAAAATACAGTACTGAAAATCTAATTAATCTCATCTTAGAAAATGTAATACTGCTAACACTGTAATTGTAATACTCGAAAAAAAACATTTTAAATCAGTTTTTCATGAAGAATTCATGATTTTATAAACAAAAAGATTTTTTTCATTCCCAATCAACATTTTTAGAATGAATATCTAACATCATGATGAATAATAAATTGAACAGAATTGTGAACTTGTGACTAAAACTTGAAACTTCAGTACAGTGAGACTGAGCCATAATTAATGTTTTGGTAATCATTAATCTAGCTATAGGCTAGGCTAAAACTTCATTAATCCCATAGTTTGGAAATTCTGCATTTACAGCAGCAAACAGTAGGCTATGTGAAAGATTCAGAGGATCAATTATAATTTAAAGAAATCAATACTGAGAACACTCGGAAAGATACATTTGTATTATTGGTACTTATAATGGACCATTTGAAATAAGGCATTTTTTTTACTCTAGTAGTGCTTGATTTATTAGAATTGCAGACCTTGTTAAACAAACAGTATCAAAATAAATGTGTATTTTAAGGGGATTGCTGGTGCATTTTCAGAAAGCTACTAAGATCTTGCATGATGGAGTCAAATATTCGTGTTACCAAGGAATACATTGTACCTCATCTTTGTTATTCTGCACTTTTTGATTTGAATCACAGTTGAGACATAGAGTGTGGATGACTGAAAATACTTTACGCTTTTTCTCATTATGTGGCATACATTAGGTTCTCTAGTATAATCTATACAAAGTTTATGACATTTATGTATTTATGTGAAACCTACACACAACTGACATGCTGTGCCAAGCATGTGTAAAGAAATTAGGTTGTATTGTTGTCTCATCTTTGTGGCTGTCAGTGGGAGGTACAGCTCATATAAAGTGGGTGGGGCTTTTATTAGAAATAGGACAGCTACCATTTTAATAATGTTTTATGAGTTGAGTGTTTTTTGTAGATAAGAAGTCCCTAATGGTACGGGCCGTTGAGAATAAAATCTGTGACGAAGGACATCTTAATACGGTTGGTTATTTTAGATCAATGGGACTTTGCGTCTGATTACATTATTATAAGACCAAAAAGAAGATCGCCCCCTAGAGGCCCCAAGAAACCGACTCAGTAAGCCAGATGCAGAAGAGAAGGAAGTACAGACTTTAAGCTCTACAAGCATAAGCCTAAAGTATGTCATGGTACATTATGGATTGCACATTAAAAGACAGCATGAATTTGTGATTAATGACAGGTTGAGATGGAAAAAAAACAAATAGATAAATGCCAGTTGTAAAGTTGTACAGTCAAATATTGCATATAATATTTCTTAAACAGCAAAAGTTTCCTTAAATATTACGCCTTTTAAATAAGTTACAAAGCTTAAATGTTTAGTTTAGTAAAAAAATAAATAAATAGGTGAGATCTAAATATTTAATTTGAAAACTAAATTTTTAAATTTAGTTTACGAATTAAATATTTAGTTTGTAAACTAAACATGGAATTATGAAAAAAAAACATTTACCTTTATATTGAATGTTTAGCTTGCTAACTAAATATTTAGCTAATAATTGTAACATTTCTAAATACATAAATTAATACACTAGTTAATCAACACAGACAAAATTAATCTGCGCAAACGTAAAAATAATTTGCAAAGCACAAGCACAGAGATTAAACTGGATTTATCAAAAGCAGACACTGTAGTGACAACGTCCGCAGACTTGTTAACATAATAGACTTTGCAACTATTAAAAACCAGGAAACGACCATATTTTCATTGGATGCTGGAAAAGCATTTGACAGAGTAAACTGGAAGTTTCTCATCGCTGTCCTCCATCAATTTGGGTTTGGGGAATCATTCATTAAAATATTATATCACAATTGAAAAGCATACAAGACGATCTAACTCACTGGGTCAACCTGCTTCTGTCCCTCATGGGCAAGGTAGCCACGGGAAAAATGAAAATTTGGCCTGGTGCTTTTTCACTCTCTGTGCCCCTGAGCTGTTTGCTCAGCTGTTGGACAGGACAAGTTTAAATTAATTAATTAATTAATTAATTAAAAGGTGAAAATATGGATTTGAAAAATTAAACCTGGTTCATTTTTCTCATAAAACAAGCTAAATACTGTGTAACTTTGCAAACGGCACCCCATATAAATGCCTTTATCACTTGGATCACAATTTTCTTGTTTATTTTATGCTAACTGCCATCCAACCAGAAGAATCTCATCTTATTTCTAAAGGTATTCATGTACACTATTAGTATTCATGCTGGTTTTACTTACTTTAACTAATTCTACGACCAATTCAGTCCAAAACTTATAACTATTACTTTTCCAAAGTCCCTTATTATGTTCAGTCATTACTGGCTAATAAGTCAGTTTTTTACAGACGCTATCTATGTACGCTATCCTGTAACACACATTCAAATTCATGTTCACTAAATATAAACTTTTGTGAATATTTGGATACATTTTTGTTTCAGGCTTTTGAGGCAATCTAGACTATAAATTAGGGGTGTCAAATTATCACGTTAATCATGATTAATTACTTTTATACCATGGTCTGGGTGAATACCCAATTCTGATTGGCTTCTGGGTGTGGATTAAAAAGTGATATACCACAGTGATTTACCACGCCTAAAAAAGACTGCAGCCTAAAAGTTGACTGCAGCGGTGGTGCGTACCACGTAACAAATAGTCAGCTTTTTGTGAGAAAAGCCATCCAAATCGGCAAAAAAAACCAAGAATTGAGGACTACAAACTGGTTGCTATTTATTTCTTTTGTAAGTGACCATGGTATAAGCGGGTTAATGGCCTTCGATGGATGCATTATCACTTTTTAACGCACTTCGCAGAAGCAACCGTCAGACGCAAGCTTCCACGGCGTGCGTTAAAAAGTGATAATGCACACTTGGTCGGCCATTAACTCTTACATAGACAGGTTAGCGCGTTACTTTTTGTAATCACGTTAATCTCATTTTTCAGCAATAACTATTGTTGTGTTCTCAAATATAAAACACGAGGGTTCAACTGTTTACCGACAAGAACGTTTTATTTGAAACCAGCTGAAAAATAGTCTCAAACTTTGAGATTGAAAACAATACCATTTGTTGGTGTAAAAGTAAAGGTTGGAAGTTTGTTATATTAGGAAAACTTTATAAAGGTAGTCTTTTAGTTGTAATCTGATATTTTACAGCGACACAATTTCACAAATCTAAATGAAAATATCCCAAAATAAGGCTTTGTAGCCCTTGTACTATCCTAGGCACTTTAACATTGGGAGTTGGGTCATCTAGACCCACTAGACAGTGCTCTGAACCTTTTTTCTTCAATGATTTGTGATCTTCACTGGTGTCCATGGATCACATGTAATCTTTCCACCTTTATCCACCTTTCTCATGGTAGGGAGAACACGTCAATGTAAGGGTGGGGTCATCTAAGATAGCACAAGGGTTAAGAAATGCTTATTTTATGAAAGCAGTTTTCTGCTTACTTACTTTCTTTATTTTTGATTGGCTAAAGAAATGACTGGCGTACCAAAAGCAAGACTCCAAGCCCCCATTTTTTTTAACTTGTGGTCTAAGTGGATAACTACATGTGGTAGAAGATGAATACATTTTTAGCAGATATAGTCTAATTGTTTTGTCCTCTCCATCAGTAGTTGTTGTCTTGCTTTTTCTATTCATGTCTTCGGAGCACAAGTGTTTCAGCGGATCAGTTACGCATCCTCAATAAACACGACTGTGTTAAAACTTAAATGTATAGATATTTAGGCTATAGCTTTAACTGTAATTCCTTATGGTTCATATCACAATCATGCCATGTCACACTTGGCCACCCAAAGCAGGGCAAGCCAACAGCAATCACAACAATCAAACAAACCATACTTATGAGTCATATGTTCTTTGTGGCCTTAGTGATCTAAAGGACCCTTTTTATACTTCAGAAAGCTGTCAAGAACAGTTTAAGCAAACATCTTTGGGTGATTGATGATATCCATGTTCATTACAAGAACACACAAATTCATTAGTTGCAAATCCACACAAATGAACTGACTACACTAATGTCTCTCCCTTTTTGCTCTTTCACAGAAGCTGGCCAGGGAAGCTGAGCAGCTTCAGAAGGAGCATGTCTGGCAAGATGGTGTGACGGTAAAGTAGGAAATCCTCTTCCCAATGTATTCCTCAAAGATTGCTTTCTCCCTCCTTACCCTGAAGATTTTCAACTTGTCCCCAATTTAGCAAGCTAATTTATATGCCTTCAATGATAATCTGATCAGCATCACAGAGACTATCTGGAAATTAGCGGAAAATCAGGAATATTATCTTAAGTTCTAAAGCAAGTCAAACAAGTGACCTTTAGGGTGGTGTATCTATTATTCTCAGCCTTATCAAATATATTAGATGTGTTTTATTACATCAGCTTTAACACCTTAACCTTTACATTCTATTGTGGTTGACCTTTAATACATTAGATATCTGATTTAGTAATCTAAAAAAAAGGGGAAGTGATTTTTCTCTGGGGTCTGAGTGTGTGAGTCTGTGTGCTGCACTGACTTTAAAGTTATAACATACAAATGCCCCGGAAGCATGCAGGTAAATACAAAAACACACTGTTCTTCCTTGGAAATTGGTAATAGGTTTCTTCACATTATTTTAAAGAAAATGATTGGGTTGTTTTTTTCACACCAACTGTTGAAGAATAAAATAAAAGCTTGATTGTTTTCATAAACGCAAAAAACTAAATCAAACCCTCGTAAGTTATGAACAGACCAAAAAAGCAGTCTTGGAGAAATGCATTTTATTTATTGACAGTAAATGAGAACTGAAGTGAACAACCCCTCCCCATTTGGGTTCCAAATAAGAAGTACCCGCTGGTCCCAGAAAGCTGAAACCCCATAGACTTCTATTGAGAAATAAACGGCTATTACTCAGTCATTCTAAGTGTACCTGCTACCTTTTATTAACATGTTCTCTCTAAGCCTCAATGTTTCCTAGATATTTTTGCTGTATCACAAGTTATAAACTGACCCTGGATCAGGAGTTCTCTGTCAGTGAGACTAAAGGCCCATACACACCGGGACGAATATTCGCCAGGCGTTATTCGCCAGCGTTTTTCGCCACGTTTTTTGTGTTCACACCCAGGCGATTTTCGCTGACGATGAGCCGAGCGAACATGCAATTTCATTCCCTGACATTAGATGGCGCTTAATGTAAACAGAAATACTCCTGTACACAAGGTGGCGCTGCACAACTTTACGCTTCTTTTTTCACTCAGAAGAACAGAGCAAGTATTTACGCACTTGTCAGAATAATACAAAGAAAACATGAATATTTCAAGCACCAGTAGCTCCAACTGGTGCTTGGTTCGGGGATGTTTTAGAATGTCCGTCATTATTTCTTCGCGGCAGTGTAGACGCTACTCGGCGTCTATCTTCTTCGCTGGTTTGTGTGCTCAGCAAGGCAGTTTTGTGTTTGAGCGCCCCCAAGTTGTGTTTTACTGTAACTTCAGAAGCTCCAGACACGTGTGCAAAAGCGCCATTCTCATTGGTCGAATAGATAAAAACGAACCCGAGGCATTTTTTTTTTTTTGACGCTTTGACGCGTGGCGTTTTTTGGCGTCGGTGTGCACACTCTCATTGGTGCCCTTTGTTTAGTCACGAGGCGTTAAACGTCGGCGAAAATCGCCGGCGAAATTCGTCCCGGAGTGAACGGGCCTTAAGACCCCCCTTAACTATAACAGAGCGGCAAAGAAGGTTTTTCCTTCCTGTGGCAAAAAAATTGTATAACCCTTCTATCTTATCTTAGAAAGCAATGTGACAGTTCTATATATTTCATGTTACACACTGTTAATTTGAATACTGCAAATTTACAATACACTATATTGTTAATAACTTTCTCTCCTTATTTTATATCTGACCATGTAGAGTTTTGGTGATAAGAGCTCTGCAGTAAATCAAATTTCCCCCTAGGATAAATAAAGTTCCTCCAGAAACACTTTAAATCTTTTCTCCAGAAATTTGCTGTGACCATTTTTTTTCTGTGACTGATTGTTGATTTAAAAATATTGACACCATTCAAACAACAACAAAAAATCTACTGTAATAAAACAGGACTGTTTAATACGTAACTGGACAAATTGCGCGTTATGTCACCGATAGAAACTGACTTGCTTCTGGTTCTAACCAGATGAAGTGAATTGTTCCGTAACATGTCCGTTGCCAAGGTGGAAACAGATGACTTGACAATTGTCCCATCTACATTTCTATGGCAGCCACTCCCTCCAACACTTTGAACATTCAACATACTTTTTAAAGCACCTGAATGGTCAGATTTTTAAAAATCTGTGTTGAGAGTGGAGTCAGCCTCTGATTGTCCTGTTGTGTAATCCTTTAAAAATGAAAGTCAATGTATATACTCACCAACTTGCTGTAAATCTCCTGGAAAATGAAATCCTTCACCCTTTCTTTTCTGGGTAACGCGTATGTTGCTTTTTTTTTTCTGGAACTTAACGCTTACATTGCCTGTCTGACTTTAATGCCAAGAAAACAGCCCCAAAACGAAGCAATTAGACACAGAGATGCACAGACAAACAGGCCAGAGCAGGGGTCTGCAACCTGAGGCTCCGGAGCCACATGCAGCTTTTGTATCCCTTCACTCTAGCTCCTCCTAAAGAAAAATAAAATAATTATTTGAAACAATAAAGGGTTTCTTAGTTAGCATTGATTCAATTTAGTTAATTAAATTTAGGAATTTATTACTAAGGCGCTGCTCTAACAGCACAATAAACAGTTCAGATTTTCTTCCACTGTGGCTGGCATTACAACAGTTTAAGAGAGGAATGTATTATTTTATTGCTAATCTAGAATGCACAGTTTTAAAATAATGAACAAAATTTTGGTAAAAAGTTTGATCTTCTAAGCTCTGTTAGGTTTCAAGCACATTATCTTGTGCTTCACAATAATGTGAAGTTGCTGTCCAGAAGAGCTGCTAAAGTATATATTTGCAAAAAACTTCTTATAGTTTACATTTTGATCTCAAATCAATTACATTATGCTCATGTTTAAGTTAACAGCAGCAGTTAGTTGGAAAAAGGAGGATGCTTACCAAAGTAATCTTATCTAACTTCCTTTCTACTTTTAGACAACGTCAATGTCAAGACTCCAAATGTTTTGAAAATATTTTAAAAGTCAGACCCTATTGTGCAAGCTATTTGGATGCAACTCTGCATTCTTTCTCCTCCAAACACAATGAGTATGATTTATTTTTTTGGTTTCATTTGACCATAGGACATTCTCCATATCCTTTTGGATCATCCAAATTCTTTCTAGCAAACTTTAGACGGGCCTGCACATGTGTTGGCTTTAGCAGGGAGACACGTCTGGCACTGCAGTATTTGAGTCTCTGGCAGCGTAGCGTGTTACTGATGGTAGCCTTAGTTATTTTGGTACCAGGTTACAGCAGGTCATTCACTAGGTCCCCCTGTGTGGTTCTCGGATTTTTGCTCACCATTCTTGTGATCATTTTGACCCCACGGGTGAGATCTTGCAGGGTGCCCCAGTTGGTGGGAGATTATCAGTGGTCTGGTATGTCTTCCATTTCCTAATAATTTTCCCACAGTTGATTTCTTTACACCAAGCTTCTTACCTAATGCAGATTCAGTTTTCCCATCCTGGTGCAGGTCAACTATTTTGTTTTTAGTATCCTTAGACAGCTCTTTGGTCTTGGCCATAGAGGAATTTCGAGTGTGACTGAGGTTGTGGACAGGTGTCTTTTATATAGATAACCAGTTCAAACAGGTTACATTAATACAGGTAATGAGTGGAGGACAGAGGATCATCTTACAGAATAAGTTACAGGCCAGAAAGAGAGATTTCTTCTAACATGACTGCACCAGTGCACAAATCAAGGTCCATAAAGACATTGACGGCAGAGTCTGGTGTGGATGAACTTGACTGGCCTGCACAGAGTCCTGACCTGAACCCCATAGAACACCTTTGGGAGGAATTACAGCGGAGACTGAGAGCCAGGCCTTCTAAAGCAAAATCAGTGTGTGACCCTACCAATGCACTTATGGAAAAATGGTCCAAAATTCCTATAAACACACTCCTCAACCTTGTGGACAGTCTTCCCAGAAGAGTTGAAGCTGTAATACCTGCAAAAGGTGGACCAACATCATATTAAACTGGTGACCCAATACTTTTGGTAATATAGTGTATATATACAAGTGTGTAATTAACTGAATCAAAGCAGTGTTGTATTGTCTTAATGGTGAAATAAGACTCTGTGGCTCCCACAGGACTTTGGTCAGTTAGAAAATGGCCCAAATGGCTCTTCAAGAGTTGAAGGTTGCAGACCCCTGAGCCAGAGCATAAAGCGCTTTGCAATACTCACTTAGATTTTGCTCAGAACAAAATAGATAAATTCAGGGGGATTGTTCACTATCAGGAGTTATTTTCATATCACAGGACAAGTCACCCTTCCCGGCCTTGGTGTCCCAGACTGAAATCTGTTTGGCTGTTACAACTGTCTGTTAGATTCCAGCCTGTTTTGGGGGATTGTGCAGGCCTCAGGCAGATTCCGTATAACTTAAGAAATCAAACTAGCTAAAATATGATTAGATACAAACTCTACCACAACAACACTGTTAGGAGTGGATGCCATTAGACATGAAGTACACAAACACATATTTACAATTTTTTATATGTTTTACAAATACAATACAATTTACATATTTATGAAAAAAATCTCTTATTTTTAATTTTTACAATGAGTTTCAGCCAATAGAAAAGGCTTTGTAAACTGCCTCCCCTATTGGTCAGATCATAAAGCATGAGAGAGATTTTTACCATTAGGCTTTCATAAACCAATTGGTTCAAAGTCATTTATTTGTGCAGACCAAATGGATCCCATTTAGAGAGGAACATACTGTTTAACAGTAAAACGGCTTTTTTAACAAGGATTCTCAACACATCAGTCAATTCAGAAGCAAACAATGCAAAGAGAGCAAACTATATGGTTCTGCTATGGCTTACTGAAATCAGGATTTTAATATAAAAAAAAAAAAAAAGAAATCAGGATTTTAAAAATATTTGTTTTATTTTTCATTAGCAAATCATATTTCTGTTTTTGTCAATTATATCTGTATGCACAGTTCCCAACCCTTATTTATGTGTTGTCAATGTTTTCCACCTAAATAAGTTGTAGTGGTTGTTAGGACACAGTTAGTTGTATGTACACAGGATTTTTCTTAAAGTTTGCTTTTTAAGGTGGTTTTACCAGCTGCCAATCATAAACTGACTTTAAACATCATGTTTTCCTACATATACCATGTGATATAAATCTTTTATAATTACATATATAATTTACAAATACAATACAAGTTACATATTTATGAAAAAAATCTCTTATTTTTAATTTTTAGGTTTAATTTTTAGGTTTTTCCACAAATGAAATTGCAGCAGTCCTTCTTCTTGGAGTGGTTAAGGAAAAAGATATTTAGCTGATCTAAAGCAAATATTATGAAACCTATTTTGATTTGTGGTTGGATACACACTGAGCCCGTAATCATACTGTGTGGACTGGACTGGATGTCTTCGTCTTAACCTGCTGGTCTGAGAGGAGAAACTGCAGTACGACTGTCCTTTCATCTTAGGCCTGATGGGATTGATGTCTGCCTCTTCCTGCCCTGTTCTGAAGCACCTCATTGGGATGAGTAGCCATGCAGGACGTGGAGCCTGAATAACAGTCACTGCACACGGGACACATGCTTTATAAGTGGCTGCTTTCAATGTTGCATCAATACCCCATCGAGTGGAAAAGTCAGGACTCTTTAATCCGCCTTGACTCTCCTAACCCTCCTCACTGTGTCCTTCTTTTTTCTCCCTCCTTTTCTTATTTCTTTCTTTTCAAACTCTGTCCAGCCTCAAGCTTTACTGCCATCCTCATCCTCTATACCTCCACTGCATTTATGCAACCCTTCTTTATCTGAATGTGTGTTTAATCAGGCATTAAAACAGTTGGAATATACCACATTGTTGCAAATGCAGCAAATGAATCCCAATAGTGCTTCTCTATTAATAATGTATTGGTCTGATTTCATTTGCCTTTATAATTAGGCCAGGTAATGAATCTCAGCAGGGGAAACTGTGAAACCATAAAAAAAACGCACAAAGAGTTTGTGGTAGGTGAAAAGGGGGGGGGGGGGGGTCGATACGGCACATTTTTACAGGAAGGATTTTTTTTCCTCTTTGTATATTTTGCATGTTCCTAATTTCTTTTTGGCTGAACACTCTGCTGACTGACACTCTAATTAGATTAGAGCTTGGTGCTCTTCGGGCATATTAGGAGAAATGTGTTGCATCTTAAACTGGCGGGTGGAGCAGGCTGTCAAATGGGGAGAAGAAGGTGCCTATGCATGAGAGACGAAACAGTTTGAGAGAATTTATGCATGTTTGAGCCTTCCCCTTTATGGAATCTTGATTGCTGGCAAGAAAATTATTTTTTGCTCCATGTCTTTATTAATGACGGGTTCTATACCTGGCCCAGTCCATCTGCTCTTCTCCCCAAACCAGTGACATCATAGAAAGTCAATGACATGCCTGTTCCTCATAGCGGCTGCCACCACAGCTGTTACCTGAGCGTAGGGCGGAATATATTTTTGCTGCATATATACTGCATATATTTTTCTTTCTCCTATGCACACATTTAAACATTTTCCTGACCTAGAGGAGTTGCCGTCTGACCATCAGGACTGCTGGACATTATTAATGCCAAAGTGTTTACTGTTTCTAATATTATGAAGATTGTCAGGGATTTAAGATCAATCAGAATGACATAAATATCAGAACCGGATTGAAGCTGATTCTCAAGGTGAGAGTAAATTAAACCTTTTGCCTGACAAAATATTTATATATAATATTTACACACCTTCCCATTCATTTAAATAAGAAGGTGTGTCCAAACCTTTGGTCTCTACTGTGTGTATATATATATATATATATATATATATATATATATATATATATATATATATACATATACATATACATATTACATATATCACATATATCACCGCACTCCACGGGCGCCTGGCAGTACGAATGAACCAGCTGCTAAGAGATGGGACTCACCCGGAATGGCTAGCGGAAGGGCGAACAATCTGGATCCAGAAAGATCCCTCAAAGGGTGCAGTCCCATCCAACTACCGGCCAATAACCTGTCTCTCCACAACATGGAAGCTCATGTCCGGCATCATTGCAACCAAGATAAATAGGCACATGTCTCAATACATGAGCAACACGCAGAAGGGCATTGGTAGAGACTCCAGAAACCAACTCCTGGTTGACAGAACAGTCGCTCAACACTGCAGGTCATGACACACCTACCTATGCACAGCCTGGATTGATTACAAGAAAGCCTATGACTCAATGCCACACACGTGGATCACTGAATGCTTGGAGCTGTACAACATCAACAGGACTCTAAGAGCTTTCACAGGAAATTCGATAAAGCTGTGGAAAACCACCCTTTAAGCCAATGGGAAGCCACTTGCACAAGTGTCCATCAAATGTGGGATATACCAAGGTGATGCTCTGTCCCCACAGCTGTTCTGCATAGGTCTGAACCAAGGTTATTATAGTTAACGAAAACGAACGAAAAAACTAAAACTAGAACTGAAAAAACATTTTCGTTAACTGAAATAAAAATAAAAACGAGAGTTTTTAAAAAAACGAAAACTAACTAAAACTGTTTGTTGTGTGTATAAAACTAACTGAAACTAAATAATATTAACCCCAAAAAATACTTCGTTTTCGTCTTTGTTAATACATAAGTCTTTTGGATTGAAATAAAGTCTATTTACTTCACCCTGCTAGTTTTACTGTGTATCTGAACTAGAGGGCTGCATTGGGATTGGGTCCCGCCAGGTCCCGCGGGACCCAACCCAAATGCGGTTTGAATTGTGCTGCGGGCGGGAGCGGGCGGCAGAAAAAAACCCCGCAGGATCAGTGTTGCCATGAATATCTCATGAATATATATTAGCGGACTACGTTAGGCTGAGCGGCTGTTGGATTCTTATGTACTGAAGCTCCGTGAAGGCACCAGGTAGAGACACACAATGGCCACTGTCATCTAACCTGTTGTTGGGGGTGCGCCCCGCCCCGCCTCTTACTAAGAGCGCGCTTCAGGCCGTCTGTCTGCGCGCGCACACAAGCACACTTTTAACCGAACGGGATTTGTAAAAATATATTTAATAATTAAGTTGCAAATTACACAAAAGAGGAATGCATGAAAAGATGAGGCTGGGGGAGGGACATGAATCTCTTTAATAATATCAATACAAATACGTGTTTTTTTCCTGCGGGACGGGAGACGATACAAAATCAATGCATCTCTATTACTGTGCGGGACTAAATTTTATGAGTTTTGCGGGTGCGGGCGGGAGTGGACATACATATTGCGGGTGTGGGCGGGAGTGTAACGCATACGTTGCGGGAGCGGGCGGGATTGGTCAGAAATTCAGCGGGCGGGAGCGGGATGAAGAAAATAGTCCCGAGCAGGGCTCTACCCTACGGCATCACATTGTCTGTGACGTCACATGATGTCTGTCAGACACTGCCGGCTAGACATTTACATGAGCGTGATGGCTGCATTAAAAGTTGGGAGAAAGCGGGAGAGTCCTATTTGGAACTTTTTTGAATTTAACAGCGTCGAAAACTAAAGTAAGTGCCTTGTAGTTGAAGCAGGAGATAAAGTTTGTGGAACGCTCCTCAAAGGGAAAAACCCTACGAATCTAAAAGTACATTTAAAAAGCGCACACAACAACGCAAATCAACAGTACCTAGACAAGCTAGCCTGTCGCCCGCCCTCCCGCAAAAAAGAAGCGAGAGCAGATAACGTAATGCTGTTATCAGCTGTTGTATTTTAATTTAAGGATGGTTGTCCTTGTGTCCTCTGAATAATAAGTGTTTCAAAATGTATCTTTGATTGCGTTTTTATCATACAATACTTATTCTGGTGATTTTGAATCATGCACCTGACAAATATCCTAATTTACAAAAAAAAAGAAGAAAAAACTAAAACTAACACTAAAACTAATAAAAACTAAACTAAAACGAAGCAATTTCAAAAAATAAAAACTAATAAAAACTAGTAAAGCAGCCTCTAAAAACTAATTAAAACTAAATAAATTTAAAAACAAAAATTCAAAACGAAATAAAAACTAAAACTAACAAAAAATCCGAAACTATTATAACCTTGGTCTGAACCCCCTCAGCCAAATAATCAACAAGACTGGCTATGGATACCGACTCAGAAATGGGGCCAACATCAGCCACCTCCTCTACATGGATGACATCAAGCTATATGCTAAGAGCAAGCGTGACATTGATTCCCTGATCCACACCACCAGGATCTACAGTATTGACATTGGGATGTCATTCAGGCTCGAGAAATGTAGCTGGATAGTGACAAAGAGAGGGAAGGTAGTCTACACAGGAGGGGTCTCACTCCCAGAAGGAACAATGGCAGACATTGAGGACAGTTACAAGTAACTTGATATTCCACAGACAAATGGCAACCTGGAGCCGGCAACAAGGAAAGTTGCAACAGCTAAATACCTCCAACGGGTAAGGCAAGTCCTGAGAAGCCAGCTCAATGGCAGGAACAAGACCTGGGCAATAAACAGCTACGCACTGCCAGTTATCAGATGCCCTGCAGGAATAATAAGAGGAAGAGATACAGACCACAGATGTTAAGATACGAAATCTCCTCACCATGCATGGAGGGTTCCATCCCAAATCCAGCGTCCTGTACTACTGTATGCTAACTGCAAGGAAGGAGGCCGAGGACTAGTGAGCGTGGAAGCCACTATCCAGGATGGAACATCCAAGATCCATGAATACATCAAGCTCAAGGCCCCAACTGACAGTGTAGTCAGTGAATGTCTCAGGCAATGGAGAGCAGAGGATACAGTGCTGGAGGACAGATCCTCATGGGAGGACAAACCCCTGCATGGGATGTACCACCAGACCATAACTGAAGTGGCTAATATCAAGAAGTCCTACCAATGGCTAGAAAGGGCTGGCCTACATGACAGCACTGAAGCGCTCATCCTGGCAGCTCAGGAACAAGTCCTGAGCACCAGAGCGCTAGAGGCTCAGATCTACCACACCAGACAAGACCCAAGGTGTAGGCTGTGTAAAGAGGCACCTGACACAATCCAGCACATAACTGCAGGATGTAAGATGCTGGCAGGTAAAAGCATACATGGAACACCACAATCAAGTGGCTGGAATAATATACAGGAACATGTGTGTAGAATATGGATTGGAAACCCCAAGGTCAAAATGGGAAAGACCTCCAAAGGTGGTAGAAAATGAGAGGGCAAAGATCCTGTGGAACTTCCAGATCTAGACTGATAGGATAGCAATGGCAAACCAACCAGACAGTGTAGTGGTGGATAAAGAACAGAGGAGAGCCGTTGTGGTGGATGCGGCAGTGCCAAGCAATGGGAACATCAGGAAGAAGGAACATGAGAAACTGGAGAAATACCAGGGACTCAGAGAAGATCTGGAGAAAGCATGGAAAGTGAAGGTGACAGTGGTGCCTGTGGTGATTGGAGCACTCGGGGCAGTAACCCCCCCAGCTGGAGGAGTGGCTAGAAACAGATCCCTGGAAAGACCTCAGACCTCTCAGTCCAGAAAAGCGCAGTGCTAGGAACAGCTAAGATACTGCAAGACCCTCACCCTCCCAGGCCTCTGGTAGAGGACCCGAGCTTGGGTGAGAAACCACCCGTGGAGGGTGAGAGGGGCAATTTTATTTAATACATACATACAGTAGAGACCAAAACTTTGTTCATGGCTCTCTCGGCCAAAAAGGTTCCCGACCCCTGTGAAAATGGTATAGATTGATTCGATTAACAAATTGCCTCAGACAGATTGATCTGATTGGATCATAGAAATATTAATCAATTCATCGTTGGGTCAATTGATCTTTACATACCTAGTTTATAAATAGATTTATTCTTTAAAAACAAATGTAGCAATAAGAAACTTTTGAAAACAAAAATGACTCAAATCATAAGTATTAGTATGTCTATGAAGACTCTCTTTCATCCAGGTTGATTCCATCATAGTAGTAGGTTTAGGGGCTTTCCATCCATCTACGGCAGTGTTCTGAAACCCAAACAAACCGAACCAGTTCCACCTGGGTCATTGACAGCTGAAAGAAAGACCAGCTTGGGGAGGGAGTCACTGGCTCCCCAACCCCCAGCTGAGGACAAAGGACTCTTAACAACCCGAAACCATGTAGGCTAAGTTGACAATACCATCCAGTTTCAGGTCTGACTCCTCCCCCATGAGCGCATATATACCAGCTCTTTTACCAGCTAATTCAGAATTGACAAAGCCTCTTGGATAAGAAGTGAAACGTCTTCTAACTTTAAAAACTAAGTCCAGATGACAGCCCCTAAACCTACTACATAAGTATTAGTGTGGTTAAAAAACAACAACATTTTTTTAACTTTCTATATAATGTATTACACATGCCTGGATAGCAACATATCTGGATGTAAATGTGTCTGATTACTTTTTTCTTTTTAAAAACAGAAAATTATTTCCCATCTTGCTATAGTCTGTAATGAAAATAATTATAGATGGGTTTTCTCTGGTCCTATCTTCTCTCACTCTATATACCATTACTCACATTAATGTCCGCCACTTACTCCCCATCACAGTATACTGATGATGACCACTATCACGTATAGCTAAAGAAGAGTTGACATGAAGTGTGATCACAGGAATGGAGGCACAAGATTCGATGACAGACGGGACGAGATTCTGAGATTGGAGGAAGACGCGTCTTTATTCAGATTGTGACTTGGCAGCTGCTGTATGTTGGAAATGCATTAGTGCTAATAGCCGTGCCATTAGAAGAGAAAGAGGAGCACTCTGTTAATGCATTACCATGATGAAACAAAAAAAAAAACAAGGGGGGAGGCAGAGAGCCGTAGTAAGAGAGAGAGAAAGAGGTATAAGAGAGAAAGCCAGTCAGTGAGGGAAGAAGGTATAAAGCATGGCGAAAACGGAAAACAGAGATGCAGCCATCTTCCAGGCCATTTACTGCAATCATCACTCTAATCAATCAGGCCTTTCATCATGGGGCAACACAGTCTCTCCTTTCCTTTCTCTTCTTCTTTGCTCTTTCCTCTGCTCCTCTCAGCCACCTACTCTTAAACATAGCACAGTAGTGATCATGTGACTCTGCATTTGAACCTTATAAAGTACCTTTTTCTTAAAAGGCAGACTGATGAAATTGTGTTTTTGGTGTTTTTAACAGGGTTATTTTTCTCATGATGGAGGACATATATAGAGAAAATTAAGCCTAAATTTGTATTGTATTTAGTTAAAAAATGCCTTTGGAAAAAACTTGCAGGTGTGACTTAGGACCTACATCGGCAGGCCACAACCTCCCTGTTCCACTCCACTCTGACTCATCCACTTGTAAACGACTAGATGTGTGTCTTTGTTTTCCTCATCCGAGATGGCATCTGGGTTGAAAACTGTTTGGCGGGATAGCGCCGATATTGCTCGTCATTTTTTTTACACTGCTAATGCTAAATTGGGGGCGTGCGGGTTGTAAGCTAGTGGGAGAGCACGTAAACAGATGGGCGAAGGGAAGTGGGGACAGGGTTGGTCTGGGCAAACGGTCCCAACCAAAACTTAGACGTTTATTTCTAATGAACTACTGCTGCTCTGCAGAAACTATCTCCAAATGTTTTTAATCTTGGCTAAAAACGGCACAACCATAATTAAACTGAGAACACTTAAACTTGAGAACACAATAAGTCAAAAGCTGATCAGTTTGACTTTTCACCAAAAATAAAAAACATAAAATCATCAACAACTCATGTAAACACTACGGATATTCACGATCATTCTAAAGATGAAATATTTATGTTTTATGTACATTAGTGCAAGATTAACAGAAGTTACATTTGTATTGTTCTTCACCACTACCTTTCCTGAAGTCATAATGATCTCCTCAAAGGTTATCGTGACCTTAAACGACAGTAGCAATAGTTGTAGGGCTTTGTTCACTTGACCGAGTTCAGCCTCTTTTTTATTACCCCCATTACCCATAATTGGCCTTTTGAAGTGAATGAGTGAGAATCAATGTGGCAACCCTCTCTGTAGTCTTGAAACTTACCAGCTCCATTAGCTGCAGAATACATTAATCTTGGACAGATTCAGACTTGGTTAAAACTGGCTTTAGCTCCTGCTGTCAGAAACTGTTTTGCAGGCGAGCTGCATTTCTCAATAAACCAGACAGTGGAGCAAGTGGCTGTGGGTTTAGACAAATATTGTCATGTTTTTGTACCATTACAGAGGAGCGACCCATTGAGGGTTTCCATCAGTTGTGTTTTCTTGATCAACAGTACACTGGCTATCAATTTTCCAGTATCAAAAACCAATTCAGTTTGATGTTTGGAGACAACCTGTTTGTATTGCTACTTCTTTTTACTCACTGAAAATCATGCCTTGTTGGTTTCAACTAGATCTATCTTTCTTTTAAGTAAAAATAGTGGCAGCGCTTTGAAAACTGAATTGTTCACAGCACTTCCGTGTTAGCCTTTAGTCTAGGGAAATGTCCATTTTAAGTGGTTATTTCAACCACTGATAAGCGTGGCCACTTTATGCAATCACAAATGAAAACTCACATTTATGTTTGCCCCCCCCCCTGCTTTCCCCACTTTGTCATGGCTGCATTTAAACAAGCCTTTAATTAAAGTTGCTTTTAGCCTTAGCTTTGAACCCCTTTAAGCTGTGGAACTGCTTATTTTCAGATGGCAGGACATCTGAAAAATTAGTGACTGTCTCTTTGCAAGAGGGTGTAGTCTCCAAGGTTTTTGTGAAGAGGGCCAGATTTGGTGAAATGGAAGTGTGTAAAGGCCAACCATTTTGCCTGCATTCTTTAAAACTTATAATAACATTTATTGAAATGAACTATTTAATGAACAGTTTATTGCAGTGGGATACTTTTTATTTTTTCTCATTAAACAGAAAAACATCTACAGCTACATTTTTACATTTCTGTGGACCAAAAATAAAGAAAATTGAAAAAAATACAATCTTCTCAAATGTTTTTTTTCTATTTTATGAGACAAAAATAACATGGTTAACATGGGGCTGCACGGTGGAGCAGTGGTTAGCGCTCTTGCCTCACAGCAAGATGGCCTCCGGTTCAAGACATGAAAACCTACATCAACAGGGGACCTTTCTGTGTGGAGTTTGCATGATCTCCTCGTGCATTCGTGGGTTCTCTCCGGGGTCTCCGGCTTCCTCCCACCATCCAAAAACATGCTTCATAGGTTAATTGGCAACTCTAAATTGTCCCTAGGTGTGAGTGTGAGAGTGAATGGGTGTGTGTTTGTGGACATTCTACCCTGCGGACACCCCCAGGGTGTCCCCTGCCTTCGCCCACAAGTGGCCGGGATAGGCTCCGGCAGCCCCGTGACCCCGAAAGGGAAAAGCCAAAATGAATGAAATGAAAATGAATGAAAAAATAACATGAACAAGGACTCTGGTATTAACAAATTGTGTATAACTTTCTCATTGTACATCTTTTTTGGTAGAAAATGTATATGGAACATGTACTGTACTGTACTATACTAAGTTAAAATTACTAATAAAACTCAATCAATCAACAAATACATGAACAAATTAATTTTCATTCTTGAATTCAAACTGTGGTTAGTAAAATCAATGGGCACTGTTCATTGGATATCAGAACAAGCGTTACCTGAGATAAAAGAAAATTAAGGCACTCATTTATGTGGTCTGCAGTTGAATCACATCAGATCTATGTGAGAGTAGGCTACCATCAGAATGTATCACACATGGTAACTTTCATCCGCTCCCATGTTAAATGGAGGGTGGGAGGGTCAGGTTTCCTGCCCCAAATGTTTCCCTGCCTGAATCCATAGAGTCCGGTCAACGCCACGCCCCCAAGAGCCTTGTACCCCACTATCATTGATCGGTTCAGCTCCGCACACGGCACTAAAACTGCCATTAATACAAAACTTGTGGGCCCCACTAACATTAAACTTTCATATTAAGGTGGGGGCCGCAAAATATTGGCCCCCCGAGAGACCCCTTTGATCACAGGAACAAATCTGTTCTCCTCGTTTGGCCCTTAAGATTCTGAAGGTTGAGTACCCACAGGTTGTTGCCACAAGTGTATAATTGCTTATAATGTAATTTTGCCAATCAGAATCAAAAAAATTGTAGTTCTTAGAAAGTGCTGAGGCCTTTATATTGTTGTTTTATGACAGGAGCTGTGAACTGTGGAAATTCCAAAATGGGCTGCGTTTGACCCACCCGCCGGACTTTGGACATGCTTGATTGGGAAATGACTTTGCATTAAAACAATCATCCATATTATTGATTTGGAAAAATGTGTGTAGATTTAGTTATTTGTTAACGTTTAAATCTGAATGCTGCTTCTCTAATATTTTTCCACCTGTCCTATAGTGCTCCACTCTTTGCTGACTGTTTTTCTGTTTACAGCCTTGATTTAACAGCTTAACCATTTCTGCTTTTTGACTATTTATTGCTGTAATGGAAGTGTTCTCTTCCTGCTCTTATTTTCTCCTCACATTTCTCTCAATTGTTAGTTCTCCTCTGTGACGTTTATTTCTTTCTCTACCCCCAGAGCATCACAATGAGCGTGAAGCAGCTGGAGCCTTGTTGAAGAAAAGTCCAGCTGTTAAAGTCCTAACAAAAGAAAAATGGACAAACTATGGAGAAAACTGAAGCTGTTTTAGGCATTAAAGAAGCATCTAATAACAAAAGCTGGAATAAGAAATAAAAAGTTCAGGTGTGGCAGTAAGGCCTCTTTTAGGAGGACTTTGTAACCAACTATGATGCAGCTGTCTGGGTAGGAGGCAGGCTTTAGAAAGCTGCCCCCCATGTCTAAATCCCACCGATCGATCCCCCGCCCTCATGGGAGATGAGAATCAATAGTCAGAGAAATCCAGTGAGCCATGTTTTAAGTCCTTGATTTTCCCATTTCGCCACATGAGCAACACCCATGAAATGCTATTTTAGAGGATAAACTTGTCGTCACCCCCCCCCCCTGCTCCCTTTTATTTAGAAGGAATAAAAAAAAGTATGTTAAATGTTCAGGATTCACCTCAGATTTCCTTCTATGTTTTGATTTACTATTGATTAAAATTGGTCAAGCTAATTTGAGACATATTTTTCCAATTCCCAATTTTCATTAAAGCCGAGAAAAATGCCAAAAAAGGGCGAGTAAAGAGAGGAGAATGAACTTCTGTATAGCTTTGACTAAAACAAAAAAGTTATTCCCATAAAGTCCTTAAATTCACCTTGAATACTTGCTGTGAGATACTTTTTCGCTTGTTAAATTTATCGATGTGAAGGTGTTCCTTTTTTTTTTTAAGAGAATGATTTTTCTTTGCATGATTGCAGAGGAAATATGTGTTGGTTTAAGGGCAGGAGGAAAACAACTATTTAAACATTTACTTTTTTGTTTTTGTTTTTCCTGCACGTATCATATACTTGGACCCTTTATTAAATACAGCAGGGAGATTGAATACAATCTTTTTGCTATTTATCTCATGATTTACCACAATTTGAAAGCCATTGCCTCAGAATATGTGTGTCTTGTCAGTCTGAGGTTCCCTTCCAGACGGATTATAGATTCTGTTGTTGTTGTTGTTGTTGTTGGATGCGCTGGTTCTAGGCTGCTCAGGTTTCCTATTTTGAGGCTGGTTGATGCTCAGGAAAAATGGCCGCTCAGGTTTCATATTCGCAGGGTGTGCTCTTCCCCTGCCATCCTGTGTCTGTCTGCAGAATGCTTAAAGCGGGCTTCCCTCTGTCATTTGAATTTTCAAATCATTGTGAAGGACAACAAGGCATCTGATAGAAATGATTACAGGGTCACAAAATAACAGCTTTCCTTTGCCCAGCACTGATTGTTGATTGAGCACTTTCAGTCAGCCTGTGGAGAGAGGGCGATGGCTTTTCAGGACTCTATGTACCAGCGCTACAAAATGACTCAAAAAATTAAAATGTATTTTTGGTTTTGACCTACAAACCAAAGGGGAATCTGGATGCTTTCTGTTCACAGAAGTGATGCTGTCTTCCAAGTTGCTATGTGATGGTAGATTGGGGATTCTACACAGCAACACATTGTTTGCTTGGTCACTGCAGCTGCAGATGTCACAAAATGTCAACCATAGATAATAACTGCATATTTGCTATCATTTTCCCAGAAAACCAATGGTGGCATTAATATTCCCGTTGCCTGCTTATCTTGTGAGTCTTTATTTTGCGCTACATCATGTTTTTTGCCTGCTTCTCCCATGAAGATCAGATGGGGTGGCTTTTTTGGGGAATGTTGATGTGCTTGTGTCATGTTGATAGTTTTTTTTATAAGGCATTAAGTCTGTGCAGGGTGAAGATGCTATCAGCATTAAAACCTGCTCCTCAATGGAGCCCCGTCAGCCAACAATGGAGAACAGCATTAACCAGAGTGCTGTGGGAAAACGCCTTGTTTCCTTATCTCATGATTGGAATATTCACACGCTGATTTAACTGCTTTTACCAAGGGGCGAGTCTGAGAGAAATAAGCAGCAAAAACTGGAAAATGTGCAAAACAGAGGTTAGAAGAGGAGGGCATAAACAGAACATCCAGGATGGGAGATTTAAAGTAAAGAAAATTGTACGTTTACCAGTAGATTTGACTAGATTTACTGATATCATAAAGATTCTTTGCACTATGTAAAACTTTATTCAAAAAGTCAAATTTTTAAGGGTACAGGTAAGGGCAGTAACAAGAATTTGACTACTTGGATACTCACAATCTGATTCCAAAATACGAGTACAAAATTTGTGACTTCCGTGATTGCTGAATTGCAATCTTTAAATCTAATAGAGTGTAAACTTCAGACAGTGCAATTATCGCTCTAAAATATATAATAATGTTGGATTTTAAGTAATCAAACTAAACACATGAAATGCGTTTGTGTCACCAGAAGTAAATAACACTCTGAAGTTAATTGTCGGTGATGCTTCTCATTTCGAAGGTACAGCTACCGAGTGTTTTTCACAAAGAGAGTATATTTAAAAAAAGAGACAAAAGTTCAATTTACCAAAAAAACCTTTTGGTTAAATGACTTGTTGTTTTTTGTTTTTGTTTTAATTATATTTAAAAGATATCAGATTTGAATAAAAAATAGCATAAAAATATGAATTGAAGAATACTATGAAAATCTTGATTAATGTCCTCAGTTTCTAAAACATCTGTTGGAAACTGTTGTCAGTTTAGATGAAAGGACTGTGAGGATTTTCTGGTTGTTCCATTTCTATTTAGGTGCTGCTGTGTCTTCATTTACTAGCTTCCTACCATCGATCTATTGGAACTGCAGTCTGCTAAACTTTAAGGATGCACATTTTTGGAATCTGTTCTAAAGGGAAGCAAACCAACAGCCACATTTATGTTTTGTTTACTGCTTAAGTTGACAGACAAAACTTTGGAGAGTGACATTGTTTAAAGTGATAACTACCTTTTTTTTCCTTACAGATCTTTGTGTTTTTATCTGTTATGTTTTGTTGATTCTGATCTCCTGTTCTAGATGAATTTATAAATGATGGTGTTTAAACACATATTATTTTACGTAGCTCTCATTCATCCAGTAAAAACACATGCACATAGCAACAATTTAGACATATTTACATTAAAAAGTAAGAATCGTGGTTCGATCTGTGAATCGTTCATCTTGATTCGTGAGTCGGATCGCCACATAGTTAATGATCCACAACCCTACTACAGATTTTTTCTCTCTTTCCTTCACTTGGTCTGGTGCCAATCTACCAGAGAGGCTTTGAAGTGAGAGTACAGTGTGGAAGGGGCATGGATTTCTCACTGAAAAGGGGCAAGACTGATTAGAGGTGCATGAAGAATGTCATCCTCTTTGCTGATTTTGCACTGTCTGCTGGAGCTTTACTCTGGAAGCACATTTGTTTATTGGCATATGAAGGAACATCTGCATGAAGCTATTCTTGGACGCCATGGTCTCCGCGGCTCGCTAATCGCTTAAAAGCCTGGGGACGCGACGAATGCCAGTGAGACAAAAAAAGAGAGGGACGAAGCTACACCCAAGGCCTTCATCACACACTCCTAGTTTTTCTTCTCTTCAAGCCAACAGTTTAATTATCACCCATTGGCTTCTTTGTTGGCCAAAATTATAGTTATTTCTTAAGTCTAAATGTTTAGAACAACAACAACATGTTATACAGACATGTAGAGTAGATTCTGTTCTATAATTGTGGCTTTGCCCTGTTTTTTGATTTGTCTGTGTTAAACAGTATTTTCAGATTTTAGGTTGTAGCCACACATCCATGTCTTTATTAAAACTTAAGCATTGCTGTGAGTATATTTGACGTTTAAATTGCTCTTGATTAACACAACAAATCATTTTCTTTTTAATATGTGCTCTGGTCAAAACTGGGATTTTTTAGAGCAAATGTACAGAGTGACCTTGTACGCTTCCCATATTTATCACTGCTCTTATCACATAATCAATACAAGAAGACAGCAGTTGCACGCCGACCCTGATGACAGTGTAATAAACAAGTGCAACACTGAAAATCAGCTTTGTGTTACTGATTATTAAGAACTCTTGCAGATTTAATAGAAAATCAATAACTTTTTGATTTTAATTACAGCAACTCAAGTGTGCAGTCTTTATTTTTTAGATCCATGTCAGCTACAGTGGCGCTAACGTGAACTGAGCAAAAAGGTTTGAGGCGTCAAATGAACCCCAACAAACTATTTGTTGCTAAAATGGCTTCTGAAAATCTGTCGGGGTCCAGGTCACGTCTGACTCACTTTTCAGGACGGTTTGGTCTGCTCGCAGAATCTAAACAGTTGCTTTCAGAAGCATTTTTTCTGTTTTCTCGTAGTTTCAGATCAGTTCTTTTCAATTATTTTTTGCAACCCCCCCCCCCCCCCCAGAAAAAAGAAAATGTTTTGCACCCCCCCTAATGCCCCCCATCCACCCTCCCACGCACACACTCGCGCGGTGAATAAAAATTGTGTAAATATACCTAAAATAACTCAATCAATAAATAATATTAAATGTAAATTGATCTGAAACATTAACAGAGCAGCACCAATATATTTAACGTTTTTAGTTTGAAGAAAGAGGTCAAAAACTTTGAGCTGATTTTTTTTTTTCTAAATGATGGATTGTTTATTTATGATTTTAAAAAATGCAGCTGTTTTCCTGCATTACCTGCTGTCTTTATGTCAAATACTGACTCCAACTAAACGACAGGCAGACAAAGAATAAATTGATGGAAAATAAAGACACGTCTTCAAAATGTCTACAATTGTTAATAAAGAATGACAATATTAGCATCAGGTGTTGCGCAACAGTGGCAGCTCTCCGCGTGCGCTGTTCCACCTCTCAGCCTGAGCCCACTACCCCTCCCCTCTCCTTCTAACACACGCAGACAGTGACAGGAGACAGGAGCAGCTACAGGGACGGCAGTTCATAGTTTCAGGCTGTTACAAACTCTGTGATAGAACAGATAATACGAAACCAATAGTGGGGCAAATTTTTTTTCCAAGCACTGAGCCACTGTCACCGCCGGCCCCCGTTAAATTTGCGCCTCGGGCAATTGCCCGTATTACCTGTTCCTAAAACCGCTACTACTGCGCAGGCGTGCCCCACTGTTTGAGAAGAAGCACTGGTTTAAGACCAAAGTATTTCTGTCCTGCTGTTATTTTATACTGCTTATTGCTTTATTTGATTACTCTTTTTATTTTAATTAGCATACATGTTATTGTGTAGGTGTAACACAATAACATGTAGGTGTGAGTGCAGGAGTGAATGGGTGTGTGAGTGAGGACATTCTACCCTGCAACAAACTGGCGACTTGTTCAGGGTGTCCCCCCTGCCTTCGCCCACAAGTGGCCGGGATAGGCTCCGGCAGCCCCGTGACCCCGAAAGGGATAAAGCGGCATAGAAAATGAATGAATGAATACATGTTATTGTAATTTGTTTTTGGGGACCTTCACTTTAACTTAAAGGGGATGCAGAAGGTGCAAAGCTGCATCCTGCTCAGCTCACATTGTCCTAGCTTACGATCAAATGTATGTACATAATCTCACAGGCCTAGAACTTGCTATAGGGTAAATGGGTGCACTTAATAAAAATGTCAGCACAAAAATACTACAAAAGACAATAATTCTGTTTGAACTTCGGCTGTTGCAACTATCACCTTCAAGCAAACATATTTCTTTAAATTTACAATGCAAACCAGAAAAAATACATGTTCATAACTGCTTATAAATATCAAACATTTATGAAAGACACATGCCAATAAAACTGTTTTGATTGCTTTGCTGTCCTATGATGCCATATACTTATGTTCTAGATTCACTTTAGGAACAGTCAGATATCAGACTCACAGTTTAAAAGCCATGCAAAAGATTTGCATTTCAACTATTTTGTAAATGTATGTTTTAATGTCAGAGAAAAGCTTAACATTGCTAAGCATAACACTTCCTATTTGACATTCCTAATTGTTGTGCAAAAGCTTGAGTAAAGCTAGATATTGTTTCAGTTCATCCTTCTCCAGAGAGTTTATTCTGCTTAAGAGAATGTAAAAAGATGCAAGTTTTGGTCACTATTCCTTAGTAAAACTTTCTTACCTAAAGACAAGCTCACGAATGCATGCTGTCCGATGGATTTTCACAATAGATCGATGGATTTGAGACTTCCACCATCTACAAACCTAAGAAATGATAAAAAGGGTGTAAATAAAACTGGGGAAGAGCTTTTACATCAGAATGTTTGATTTGTTTACCGTGCAAAATTTTTAGCAAAGTAATGTGAAGATACTGAGCTTAGAACATTTGTTGCTGTGGTTTGCTCTTCAAATTAAGAGGGCTTGTTTCCATAACACGCATCAGTTCTTATCTCTACCCACCTTATTTCCTTTCAAGGTTATAGGTGAGTGGGCAGTAAAGAAATGTCCTTGAAGGGGTTGTAAACTTTTTTTTTTTCAGTTCAAAGCTTTTAAAAGTTTAATATTTTTGTCAGGAAAGTCAAAAAGATTGCATCTTGTAGTTTTATGCCGTTGTTAATTTTTGTTCTTAATTTGTTTAATTTTACACTTTCTTTTGTCTTTCTGTTACTGTGAAGTCCTTTTGTACCCTAAAGGACTTGTAACTTCTAAATAAATAAAGCTTTCTTAGTTATTTGTTCATTAGTTGTTCATTTATTATGGCTGCTAATTATAAAAAAAGTAAAATTTTGGATCTGAAGATTAGAATATCACATCAGATCATTTAAAGTAGATTGCTTTAGCACAAAGGTTAGGCTTTGGAAGTTCATTTCTAGGTACTCAGTATTTGGTTGGGTGTCCATTTGTATGAATTACTGCATCAAATGCTCCTTTTGCAGTACCATAGGCGCCAAATAAGGACCCAAGTCCTGCTGGAAAATAAAGCCTGCATCCCTTTACACCTCATCAGCAAAGGTCATCATAAAGTACTCTAGAATTTCTGGTCAATGGCTGCATTGACTTTTGTTTTCAGAAAACACAGTGGACCATCACCAGCAGACATGGTACCTCAAACCTCACTGACTGGGATAACTTACAGTGGACTTCAAGTAACCTGGATTCTGTGTCTTTCCAGGCTCTGGAGCTTTGATTTTCAAATAATAATAATAATAGTTAAAATTCATTTCTTTAGATGTGAATATTTTGTGTTTTACCAAGTACAAACACAACAAAGTAAGAAGATGAAAAAAGAGCACTTATTAAAACAGCAAGAAACAGTTGTTAAACAGTGGCAGATGTTAAAGTAATTGAATGTTTAACAAAAAAAAGTTCATTCAAACAGCTAAAATTTAGGCTGGTTTTAATAAGTGATATGGAAGAATTGACCTTTTACCAACAATAAGAGTTTTTGTTTTGTCATTAATAAGTTCAGGAAAATGTTAAAGTATTTCAAATAAAATTCAAATGTTACTTTTATCTGAAAGTAGTCTTTGGATCATTGGGTAACTGTTGAGATGTTTTTCTTCTTTGAGCAGGAAAGATGCTATTGACATCTGTATCCCATGTAAATGTCTGCGTGTACTGCCTCATCACAGTCTGACTTCAGCCTCAGTTCACTCCCTGCGACGCTCCCCCAAACTCTTAAAACCACCTGTTCCTTCCATTCAATGTAATGCTTAAATGTTTAGGGATAGCTCTCTGTGACCAGCTTGTTTTGCAGCAACCCTTTGTGCCTTGCCCAACTGTTGAAAGGGTGCTGATGACCATCTACTGGACATTTATCAAGTCATTAGTCTTCCCCATGATTTTTCAACCATCTGACCCAGACTTTGAGTTCATTAGCTGTTTAAGGCATGACGCCATTAGCTCCAATTTTATTTTACAATACTGAAAATACTGACATTTTCTGAGACAATGACTTTTAGGTATTACCTGCAGGTCATCAAAAGGAGAAGAAATAATGGCGTTAAATATTTTTTATATTTTTGAAGCAGACGTTTAATTTTTGAATGATGACTGGTTATTGACAAAGCTGTATAACTCTGCTGAGACCTCTTTATCCACAACAGACACAGAGAGTATACACGGACACCATGAATGGTTAACTGAAGTGTATATCGGCAATGGAAGGTGATATACTCACTATACACGCAAAATAACTTTGTGACAATAGTCAGATAAATTCACAGAATACATTGTGAAATATAAAGATCTGTAGTTTCAAAGTATGTACTTACTTCATCATAAACACACTCTGCAATTCTTTCACTGCTCACAAAGTGCACTAGTGTGTTCTCCGTTTTCTAGCCCTGTCCGAATCTACAATTCCAAAATCCAGTGCCGTAGACTTTTCCCACAATTTTCCTTAAAATAACAGTGTGTATCAATGCTCACTAGATTGGCAAATATGGACCACAATGCATTGTGTTTAAGCTATTTTGCATGTGGAAAAGTAAAAAAAGTTAATTAATTGTTTATAACCCATCCACGTTTTCAATGGAGTCTTAAATAGTTTGAGTAAAGTGTTAATAATTGTAAGTTTTTACTTCAGGAAGTTTATGACATCACATTTCCCGCTTAAACAGTAGTCAGCCTGGTCTCAGAATTGCTTTCAAAATCCAGGACACTAGATAGTTCTGCACAATGTATTCATGTTAATAATGTTAATAACAATAATATCTTCCAAAAACTTTTACAACAATGAAAATGTTTATAATAATGAAAAAGTTTACTTTAAAGGCCCGTTCACACCGGGCCAAATTTCGCCGGCGATTTTCGCCGACGTTTAACGCCTCGTGACTAAACAAAGGGCACCAATGTGAGTGTGCACACCGACGCGAAAAAATGCCCCGCGTCAAAGCGTCAAAAAAAAAAACGCCTCGGGTTCGTTTTTTTTTTTCTACGCCTCGTGTCGAAATCTATTCGACCAATGAGAATGGCGCTTTTGCACACGTGTCTGGAGCTTCTGAAGTTACAGTAAAACACAACTTGGGGGCGCTCAAACACAAAACTGCCTTGCTGAGCACACATACCAGCGAAGAAGATAGACACCAAGTAGCGTCTACACTGCCGCGAAGAAATAATGACGGACATTCTAAAATAACCCCGAACCAAGACCAAGGTTGGAGCTACTGGTGCTTGAAATATTCATGTTTTCTTTGTATGATTCTGACAAGCGCGTAAAAACTTACTCTCTTCTTCTGAGGGAAAGCCAGTTTAAGAAGCGTAAAGTTGCGCAGCGCCACCTTGTGTACAGGAGTATTTCTGTTTACATTAAGCGCCATCTAATGTCAGGGAATGAAATTGCATGTTCGCTCGGCTCATCGTCAGCGAAAATCGCCTGGGTGTGAACACAAAAAACGTGTCGAAAAACGCTGGCGAATAACGCCTGGCGAATATTCGTCCCGGTGTGTACGGGCCTTAATGTTTAAAAAAAACGAAAGAAAAAGATATGTTAAGGCTCAGGGCCGCGCGATCCAGCTAAAAACTAGAAGTGGACTGCAAATGTTTTCCTCTTCACTTTCGTTTAATGGCAGTTTACTGCCCAAGGTGAGAGGATACAGCGCCACCTATAGACACTTTCTTAACTCCGTTAACACAGACACGTTATTAACGGCAGAAGCGGCTACAGCAGCCTGTGACATCTCCTCAGAGTAAAACACACTCACTTCTCCTCTTTTCCTGTTGCCAACATATAAAAAATAAAATCAATCAAACAGAGAGAAGGACTTTACAAGGACAATACTTAGAAGTAAACAGATTTACTTGTAATTTTTTTTGGACAAATTTATCTCTCCAGAGTACCAGACCGTGATAGTTTATAGCTAATTTCAAGATTTAGTTTTGTATTAAAAGGACAGAACATCATAACTACTTTAAGAAATCTAACCAAAACAAACTACTTGTTCCATCAGCAGATTTTTTTCATGTATAACAAGAGAAAAACATCTTATATTCTATATTTTAAAACTTGTTTTGAGAAGGATGTTTTTTTTCAGCATAATAGTTTTATATATAAAACAAGTTTCCCACTTGAAAAGTATTGGGGGGGAAAAATGTATATATTTTTTTACAACAATCCAATTTTTGGAGATGTATATTTTGACAGTTATTGTCTACAGGATGTTTGGAAGCAAAGAAGAGAAAGAGACTTGAATGGAAATTAGAGTGGAAGAAAAAGAGAAAAATAGTTTGTAGTTTTCCTGAAAGGCTTTGAGAAAACAAACTAACAGGCTTTCTGAAGCCAAACTGCAAAGTTGAGGGGGGTGGGAGGGGGGGTTCCCGCTCTTTCATATAAACTGGCTGGGTTTTCACACACTGTTGTGTGTTGCTGTGGCCCTTTTGGGCGGATGCGCATTGGTTAATGAAAAGCAGTAAATGGAATCCTTTATTGTGTTTGATATAATGTCAGCTTCCATTAGGGAAATTGGTGCAAGGAATGATTGCAGACGATCGAGGCCAGAGGAGACATTCGCAGCGTTTGTGTGTGTGACTGTGTGTGTGCATGGGCGGCAGGGAGGTTGTTTTTTTGTGTGTATGGAGTTTGTGTGTGTGTGTGTGTGTGTTACCACATTCTTGTATGCACATCCCAGGGCACAGCAGAGGCAGATTGTGTTCTGTAATTATAAAATCATTAGCAGGTGTCCACAGGAGATATGAATATGACTATAATCTGTCCCCACCCATGATTGAGCACTTGTCACACACTCAAATGTCAACCTGTCTCAGCCTGCACATTAAGAGACCTCAGAAGTTCAAATTCAGAAGATTTGGTTCCGGCATGCACCCGTACGTACTTTATGTCAGCCTTTTTACATGTTCTGCTTAGTTTTCAGCTTCTTTCATTAACTTTACATGTTAAATGGGAAATTTTGAGCAAAGGTCTTTCTCCTTCGATTTTGTTTTTAATTAAAGTTCCACTCCAATCATCTTTTGATCTATTGTAAAAGCTTTCTCAGTGGTCTTTTTAATTAGGATTATGCCATTTTTAAGACCAATTAAAAAAAAGTGTTGTTTTTTAGGACATAGTCTCTGCAGAGCAGCAGTAGTTCATCAGAAATTCTCCTCCCCTTCCCCTCCCTATTGCTGAGAGCTGGAGCAGGAGGCCTGTGACCATAGTATTTTCTATTCTCTTTTTCAAACATTTTTTTTTTGTCTCCATTCACAGTGATTTGGATAAAGAAATGCTCAGAAATGCAAATTTTAAGCTTTAAAGCTAAGCTTTTCTCAATATATGTCTTCATTCATCAGAAAAATCCCAGAGAAACATGCTAAAAACACCAGCAACATAATTTTCATTGGAGTGGGTCTTAAAGAAAAAAACATTTTGAACCCTGGTGACGTGTGTCACTCACTGACAGAATGTGCAGCTCATGAACAAAATGAGAAGAAACTCCTTTGCGTGGGTTTTTCACAATTGGATACCAACAGACAAGTATCCTGCCTCGTCAGACATGAAAACAGGCCGACATTTTTGCAACAGCGAAGAGACAAAGTCACGTTGTAATCAAGCACAGACAGCTGGTTTCTATGGCAACACAGGGCATCTAACCTCGGCGTTGCTGCCTTTGCTGAAATTCCAAATTCGCAAGAGGGAGCTGGTACTAGCAGGAGAGAGATATGAGAAGAGATAAAGAGAAGACATGGCAGTGATGAGGAGGAGTAATGGAACTAAAGAAGAGGAAGTTGGTGGTGATAAAGGTGCGTAAAGGAAGAGAGTATGAGATGAGCTGGAACAAATTGGTGTGGAGGAGGGGCTGGAAGTCGCTGTGTGACCTCAGTGTTTGTGTCCTCCTCAAAGTGTGTTGTTCCATGCAACGTGAGGGATTTCATTTACTGATAAAACTTTGTGGCTGTGGAAAATACCAAACTCTTACATTATTATTGCTTTTTGAACATTGCATAAG
This sequence comes from Oryzias latipes, assembly GCF_053564925.1. Taxonomy (NCBI): domain Eukaryota; kingdom Metazoa; phylum Chordata; class Actinopteri; order Beloniformes; family Adrianichthyidae; genus Oryzias; species Oryzias latipes. The sequence continues at coordinate 9,528,600 of NC_136241.1, read as the reverse complement.
CTGTTTAAGTTTTTATGTGGAATACATTTCCACGTCATAGCAGAGTCTGCTAAGTAAAGGTTGCGTGTTCTCAGTTTTCAGTGTAAACGAGCCCACAGCAAGGAGTTCAGAGCAAGATTATTGTAACTTAATGTTATGTTAAATGAGTGTTTCAGCCAGAACATGGAAGCCATAGAGACCTGTGACCAGCTGCACCAGATGGCTGTGGTGTCCTTGCAACTGCTTGCAGGGTCAAATGCAGTTAAATCTTCTGCACCTCTGCGAGGCAATGAGTCTTAGAGCCGGATTCATGCAATCATACGACCTTTCTGACAGCTAGAATTTTGCGTTGTTAAGTTATTTGTTTCCCTTCATTAAAAAAAACACCAAAAACACGTTTTTAACCCTTAATGTGAAAGTTTCACCCAGGTGAGGATTAAAGTTATTTTTTGTAGTGAGTTAAAATCAGATCACATTTGAACGCAGTCTAGTGACAAGTATAAGATAACTAGATGCACAATCTGCTATTTATCTTTTTTAAGAACATTACAATATTCATTTTACTTTGTAAAAAGAAGGATAACAACCATCTCCCAACCCAACCCAAATTTAATTATTGCTATTGAATGAAGCTTTTACTTCTATTCACACCTTCTGTTGCCACACTTAATGTAAACCAGTGAGTACAAAATGTTGCATTTCCCCAAGATCCTCTGGAGATGAATTTCTTAACAAAGCAATTTCCCATCAACGTCTATGTTAAAAGATTAGATTTTAAACCAAAACTCAACACATGCACAGTCTGGTGTTGAAAACCTTTTTTCATGTACGTTGCTTTTTTTTGTATTAAATCTTATTTAACTCTTGGGAGGGGCTGAACATTTTTTAATTCTTTACCACTGGAGATGTCGTCGGCAACACCTAAATATTTCACCCCTCTGACCTATGGGAACTCTTTTAGACAATCAGCTGATTCTGACGCAAAGAAAAGCTACTTTTCATATCAACGTTGAACCAATAACATATTGGCAGAATTTTTCTCTGCAGCAAAAGCAGCGGATCAGTAAGTATAAAGTGTTGCATATCGTTAGCTGACGTTAATAATTTACTTGTGAAAAGTCACGAATTTGTTTTTTCAGCTCTGTTTGTGCAAATGTAGCACAGCAGTAAACAGGCATCTCGACATATCTAGCCTATATATCTCATTGGGTGAACCCATATAGAAACTTAACAAAGCTCCACCTTTACTTTATCTCATCTAATCAGCTACTTTTTGCACGTTGTGCTTATGGGTTGCGAAAACTCTTTTGTTTTTTTGCTCTTCTAAATCCTGTATAGATATATAGAAATGGTTGGGAGCTTTGATTTATCTTTTTTTATGGCGGCAACCTGTTATTTCCAACAAAAGAGGGCAAACAACTACTTAAATACATGTATAAATGCAGATTTGTATGATGCCCTCAGAAAAAAGATGCCATCTGACACCAAAATGCAGAAGGTACAAATTTTTTATTGTTCATGAAGATTTCTGTCTTCTGAGATGGCATGGGTATTGCAAGATTATAATGCTGGGATTTATTGAGCTCAAAATGTCAAAAGAATGGTTCAGGGAGCATGAGACACCATTTTCACACATGGATTGGCCACAGAGTCCAGACCTTCACCTCACAGAGAGTCTGCAGATTGTGCTGGACTTTTCTTCCTTTTCTTGAAATGCATGTAATAAATAAAAACTATGGTTTGGAAAAAGCAACACCTTAGCCAATATGAGCTTTAATCAAAACCAAAGGTGACCTGACAAAAACATAACGGTTCTTCTGCTTTATTTGTGAGGCTGTGCTCTGTATATTGGCTCCAATTATTCAAAATGCAGAAAATGATACTATTTTCTCAGAATGTATTTCTCTTTCATTTGGATGGATTGAAATATGAGATACTGTCCTTTGAGTGCAAAGAACATATGTAAAAGCTTTTCGTGTTTAATAGTTTCAATGCAGCAGCAGTGAGGGTAAAATGCTCAGGAACCAGGGACAACACCAAGCAGGACTGGGCATCAGATCAATCCTGCTGGCAGACACAACAACCATCTCTCACTCATTCTGTTTCTGCTGTCTGTCTGCAGAGGCTTGGGTTATTTTTAGCTTTGACAGTCCTTTCCTGGCTACACCCCCATCCACACATCTCCTGTTCTCCCAGCTCATCCCTTCATATCAGCCCGACCTGAGCCTTCATCCCTAACCTTCAACTTAACCCGATACAGTCCCTGTCCAACCCACTCTGATTCTTCCACTCCTCTGCTTTCGTTTACATCTTCACCCCCTGATCTTGTGATATGTCAGAGGGCAGTCAGCTCCGCCTCCGTCTTATTCCCACAGTTACTGTCCGTGCTCCTGTTTGAGCTCGGATCTTGCTGCTTTTTATTAAATTAATTGGGCCTGAGTTGATGACTGACTGGCTGATTAGGACTAGAGGATATCAAAGACCTTGGAAGGGCCTTTATACTGAAAAGAAAGATGGAGGCAGACAGAGAAATTAAATGTATTGAGCAGGCCACAGCCACAGCTCTTTCACTGCTGGTGAGGCAGTCACCGTGGTGCCCTTGAGAGCGCCTCCGCAGCCGGTCTTCTCACGATAATGAGACAGGCCACCCCGACGCTGCTCCCGCCCTCACGCCTGCCTCCATGGGAGATAAGGACTCTAGCTGAGAAAAGGAGGCTAACATCCTGTGTATGTGGGCAGATGAAGTGTTAAAGCCTGATGTTAAGAGGCTCCATCTGGGGCTTCAGGTAGTGGATGAAAACATGAGTGATTAATAGGAAAGGAAAAAAGTTTGATGTGGCACACATTTTTCCAATCTTTTTGTAGCCACCCTCTTAGTTTCTTGAGCTGCACACAAGCTGAGGTTAAAACAAGTCCAAACTGTTTGTTTGTTTGTTTGTTTTTATTACAAACTATTGGTCTCATAATGCCATCATTTCCCACAGGCTGACTCAACAAGAAAAGATTCAAATGTGTGCTTGACGATAAACATTTGAATTTGTCCCACACATGCAGCATCTTCTCCAAAGAAGAGCATTCCTCAAATGCATCCTTTGTTCCAGTAGCTTCTTGTCTTGCCATTACTGTCACTCCACATCACACTACGTCTCTGTGTTCTGTGATGCTGATTATATTCTCATGCTGTACAGTGTGAATGAATATAACCATGACTCTAACTTCATCACAGGTCGGGGCTGATATAACCTCTGCTCGATCTTCTCTCATCACCTTTCTTCTTACTTCTTTCTGCACAGGAGAATGACATTTCATACTACGATTCCAAAGCGGATTCAGACTATGTGAGTACAGTACGGACTGCCCCCCCCTCCCCCCCTTAACCCCCGTCCTCTCCCGTCTGCCTGCCGTAACCCGCCAAATCCTATTTGATCCACTTCCGACATTTCCTGCAAGCGCCCCCACAGCCCTTCCCTTGGCCCTCTCGGTGTTGATGCCCTCTCTCCCTCCGGTCATAGGATCCTGCGCTGTCTGTGTGCATTAGTGAGGTGACGCTGCTGTACGGTGAGTTGGTGTGACAGAGCACGGGCAGGCCGACATGCATGTGACAGTAAATGTAGATGTCCTCCCCTAATGTAATTTCCAGACTTTCCTCCCTCCCCCTGGATTGCTTACGAGATGCTTAATTGCGCTGGTTGGAACCTTTGTGCACACCAGGATGACATACACAACAAAACACAACTCATTTCACATTTTCATACAGTTGGAAAGCATCTATTTCATGAATGGTATTCACACTGGAGAATACAAATGATGTTCAACAATAGGCCTGCAGCCTGAATAATGCATTTTGCCTGAAAAAGCTTTATAAATCACCAGTCTCACCATGCCACCATTCTGGCTCCAACCGGCAGTTTCTGCTCAGGATGTGCCTGCTGATTGATTGAGCTTCGAGGAGCGCAAGAATCCCCTTTAGATCGCAAGAGCACAAAAAGATGGGAAAGAGAAGCGGAGGAGCAATAAATCACAGTGTGATTTTCTCTTTGTGCACGCCACTCTCGTGATTAATGACACAGCGCTTTAGGGGCTGTCAGCACATCTAATTGGAGAACATCGGTCATCATTAACATGGCACACTGAGGCCGAGCCAGTGACACACCCATAAAACCCAAATAACCGACCCCATAACCTTCCCAAACCAGTGGCAAAGGTGAGGTGACATTATTTCCTCTCTTCAACCTTTAATTAACTGATGTTTTATCCCCAACCAACATACAGGAGCTCCCTCTTTCCCTCAATCCAGTACCATAGCCATGTTGAGACCAGTCGACAGTGATTGGTCCGAGTCACGAATCTACGGCAACTTCTGTCACCATTGCAATAGATACGATGACTCAGAGCGACTCAGACTGGTTTCCACATGGCGGTGCCCGTATCAGGAAACAATTTTGCCTCATTTCACCAGAGCTGGGGTGACGTCACACCTTGATTTGTCCATAGTTTCTACAGTCAGTGGTATAAACTGTACACCTGGATAGCTTCAATATTTCTCACCATTTTTGTTGCACCGCTAATGTTAGCTTGGGGTTGTGAGGGGAAGAAAGCTAGCAGGAGAACGTTAAAACAGAGGGTTGATGGGGAAATAAAGACAGGCTTACACTTAGAGGCGAATTTCTAATGAACTCCTGTCACTCTGCAGAAACTACGTCCTAGAAAACGACACAGGTTTTCTGATTTTGGTTAAAATGGTATAATCATAATTAAAAGACCAAATCAAACTGAAAAATATCTAAACATTTTAGTTAAGTTTCACTTCAAAATGAATTAACCTCCTGTAGCGGCTACATGTCTGTGCCATTAAACATGTTCTGCTGTGAGCCAACGGGGGATTTTTGCTATTGATGACCCTACACAGTCTTTATGTTGGAAGAGGATTTATTGAGCGTGATATTATTTGCATTTGTGGGGGCAACGTTATAAAAAGCTATGAAAGGAATTGCTTAAGCAATGTCGAAGTGTCAGAGATGTCAAAGTTGTCAGCAACAGTTGCAAATCTGCAAGTAGCATCAAAGCAACAAAGCTTCTCATCATAGCATCAAAATATCCAAGTTTTAGAGTTAACGGTCAACAAAAGGTGCATATCCCCAGCTCATCACTCCGACTGGTGTTCATTCATCCCAGTGAACAGGAGAACTTCATTCATAAATCACTGCTGTCTAATAAAAAAAAAAACAGCTTCAATTATGTTAAAGGTTTGGCTTTTTTGATTCATTGTTTTGCACCATCTTAAAATAGCTTGATCTCATTCCCGGTGTTCAGGTTAGCTGGACTGCTGCAGAGGAAAAGGGCAGAAGTCTCTTGCCTCTTCAGTCGGTAATTAAACCCTGGAAAGGAGGAGAAACTAACAAATAGGGTAATGACTTCAGCAAAACAGGAGGTGGATGGGTGGGGGAAATTAACCAATCAGTCCTTCCTGCGTGGATTTATTCAGTAACTAATTAGACCCTAGCTTGGTTAATTATTACTTGGCTCTTCTGTAGTAAGGAAAGAAAAAAAAAAGCTTTCATATCCGATACATGCAGAATTAGCATCACACCAAGTGGTAATAGCAACTCAGCCTCACCGTTTGCACTGTAATCAAGTTTACTGTTAGGAAGAAAATCTCAAACCATTGCAGATGTCAGAAATGTTACTGTCAGCAAAACAAAACTTTAATGCAGAATTGTTTTTACTCTTAATATACTCAGATTATTATATCAAATCGATATAGATTTTTTCCCAAAATGATTTGGAATTGATAAGGGTTTCATTTCCTATTACTCTAATCCACTGATCCTACCGCACTGATCCTGAGTGATGCTTTTAAATCATTGAACTGACATCATGTCCAGTGATCCTGTAAAGCTTTGGTCTACATATCAGTCAGGCAAAATCCTAATCCCATACCCTTTGTTTAAACACAGATTAACTAGTGTTACTTAAAAAAACAAAAGAAAAATCACTTTTTCCCCTTTCTTTTTAAAAGCTTCTCTAGGATTGTTGTGCCTCTTTCTTTAAACCAACTCACTGCATGAGAAAAACTCAACTGTAACAAAAAAAGGATGTTTTGTGTTTTTTTTTAAATTGCTGATATGCGTTTGGTTTGGACAAATGTAAATAATTAAATAATTTGTTTGATTACTCACATTACGTAAATATTTAACTGTAATAGGAATTGTTCTTGTTTTTGGATATCATACAAATTGTTGCCTTTTGCCATAATAAACCAACAGTTGGAGTGATTTCTTCTGTGAAGCAGGCTCAGTGCAAAGGTGATCCAGCTCATCCCTACAATAGCTCGTAATCACGTTTTAATAGCCATTTAAAGTGAGCTCATCAATCATTTTCGGCCATGGACAAGAGCTTCTGATTTAATTCTTCTGAAGATAAACAGTTTTCAGCCACGTCAGATCCCATTACCTTATACTTCTTTGTTAAAATAGAAGGAGGACATTTAGTTCAAATAATGGTTTCTAAAGGGCTTGTAAGGAATCTAATCACAAAAGGATTGTCATCAAAGATGGGAGTTTTTGTCTTATAAAATAAACACATATGTGAATTATGTCTGAAATAAAAAGAAGGAAAGCATTGTGACTTTTTTTTCTGAAACCTTTAGCAATTTTTGATCAATGATTTTCAAAACACATGACTGGATTGAAAATCAAGACTAACCAATAGAATCAGTTTCCCTAAGGTTATTAGAAGCGTTGTTTTTTTCATAATAAAATACAATTTTTCTGGCATAGACAGGCTGAAGCAAACCAACAAACCTGAAAATCAGTTTTTTATTTTTACTTAGGTGTTAAAGCTATAACAGTGGTTTCTATATGGGGTTTAAATCATTAATAATAAATAATAATCATAAATAATATTTTCTTTCTGTTTTTCTTTTCCAATTAAGACTTTATTCCTTACTGCTTTCTTCAGGAATAGCACTTGATACTCATGAGTTTAGACAAACACACACAGAAAAAACTTTGTTGAGCATCAAAGAGTCCAACAATCTGCTGTGGCTGTTTCTTTCCCCTGACATCTATCAATGCTTACTGGATGGTATTCGTGTGTTTGTATGCATGTGTGTCTCAGCAGATGGAGGATGGCGAAGAGGAAATCCCGACCGAGATCTCGTCCTCTTTAGAGCTGGAGTTTGTGCCTGATCCCAATTTCAAAAATAAGGTCAACTATTCATCCAGCGCCGTCCAGATCCCCACGGACATTTATAAAGGCTGTAAGTTCCTGCACACTTAAGTTGATATCATGATGATGATTGAAAGTCAAGCTCTGTGAGCCTAACCAAAGAGATAAAACCTTTTGTAGACAGTCCATTGTTTCTGTTATTCTTAATTTTGCATTATGGGGAGAAAAAAAATGGTTCTAAATTTGGAAATTGGGTTTACGTGAAGTTATTGTCTGATAAAGACCAAAAAATATCTAAGGATATACTGTAGATAAAGGAAAAATTAAATAGTTAAAGCCTGCACAATTTCAACTATCTCAACACTCATGGACAGTATTTTTCTCTTAAAGGCTCACATCAAATGCAAACTGTTGTATGTAAAACTTAAAATTAAAGCATCTCTCCTATTTTGCCATTTTTACACGCATGAAATAAAAAAATTGCTTTATTTTTATTAAGCTATCTTTCTACCTGCACAGAATTGAATTTCTTACAGAAAAATGACATTTCATTAGAAAATTAGAAAGACCTGTTGAAAATCAGGAATTACTGTTCACATCAATTAAATGTTTATGCAGGTATGGGAGAGAGGAATCATCTGAATGTGCTCTTAACCTTTAATTTAAAACACAAAAATAACCAATAAGCTCTATTGTGTATAGATTTGAATGATAAACTGTGACATTCTGATAAATCCTGCTGTACACTGAGTTTTTACGTGTTTGGGATTCAGTGCACCTGTTGGTGACACCAGTACTTACAGGCCTGACGGTGAGTTGCAGCCATGACAGGTGTCCTGGCAACCGAGCCCAATGATGGAAACCGTTACCCACATCACTATGATTAGGATCCCAGCATTCATCAGAACCGGCTCTCAGCCTCCAGAGCTGACAAAGTTTATTTCTTTGGCGGGTGACATGACAGCACAATTAATGACGACACAAACCAATCCGCGCCCTCAACTCTACCTGGGGGAAGTTTAAAAAAAAAAGAAGTCAGTGACAACAGAAAAGGCGTTTTGGGATTGGGTTTGTTGTCAAAAAGACACCATTCATCAAACAAAAATACTGCTATACATACCATATTTTCTGGAGGATAAGTCGCATTTTTTTGAAAATAGTTTGGTCAAGGGTGTGACTTAGATTCAGCTACTGCCAATATATATGTAAGGGTTAATGGCCGACGAAGTGTGCGTTTATTACTTTTAAACACACGCCGTGGAAGCCTGAACCGTCCGACGCGAAGCTTCCGCGAAGTGCGTTTAAAAAGTAATAAACGCACACTTCGAAGGCCATTAACCCGCTTATACCATGGTCACTTACAAAAGCAATACATATTAACCAGGTTTTAGTCCTTAATTCTTGTTTTTTTCTGATTTGGATCGCTTTTCTCACAAAAAGCAGACTATATGTTACGTGATGCAGCGCAGTCAAGATTCGGCGATATATATATGCTGATCGTCCCGATGGGTTGAATAAAGCATCAGTTCAGAGAGAAAGTTCTCCTCTTACTGCTTGTTTTTGTCCAAATGATGAAGCAAAAGGTTGTTTTAAAGAAGCCGGCGCAGTGATACGAAACATTTAAGCTAGGTGACCGGAACTTCTTTTTTCACCGTGCGGTTATCAGGTTTTTATCCACACCCAGCAGCCAATCAGAATCGAGTATTCAACCGGACCATGGTATAAATTTTTTTTTAATGAATAGGCTTATCTGTTCACTATTTTTTCACTAACAACCGCTAGAGGGCACCGTAGATGTTTGGATCAGTATTTGCTACTGACAGCAAAGCAGAAGAACCAGCGCTGGCCTTAAACTATGCCGGGCAATGAGTTATATCACTAGAGGAGACACGCCTGCTTTAGAAGCCTGGCCCACGGTGGCGGAGCGCGACGCCATCTTGGTGAGGTAGACGACTTCCACATGACAATGATTTCTATAGCCTTTGGTGGCATCTAAGTAGCTTTTATATCATTTATATATATTCATATTTCTATATACTTATACATATAAATAAATATATAAAATATGTATATAATTATATTTATATATACATCATTTGTTGCTGTTAAATAAGAGAAACAGTCAGCCTTATAAGCTCAAACTTTAATGAAAAATGCATTGTTGCAGGACTTCTTATATATAAACAAAAATTACAAAGAATTTTTGAAAATAATTTTTAAACATTTTAAAAGTTTTAGACCTCTTTGACATGTAATTTAAATTATTTAGAAAAGCCCAACAATACGTCAATAATAATAATGAATTATAACAATATATAAATAAGTCAATAATAATGATGAATCAATAATAATAACAATAAATAAATAATTAGTCAATAATAATAATAAATAACAATATATAAATAAGTCAATAACAATAATAATAATGATGAATTAATAATAAGTCAATAATAATATTAAATGATAACAATAAATCAGTGCAGCATAGCTTAGTCAGTTTGTTAGTTCATTTTAGTATTTTCCTATTGAACTCTTTGTATTCATGATCCTTTTGAGTTCATGTTTTACTTCGAAGCCCATCGAGACGACTGTTGTGATTTTGGGCTATACAAATAAAATTGAATTGAATTGAATTGAATCAATGATAGGTCAATAATAATAAATGATAATAATAAGTCAACAATAAGTCCAAAAGTCAACAACAGATTTTCCCCTTTAAAAAGAAACAAAAAGCAAAGAAAAACAATTGATTTACCCACTGATTCATGTGAGTGATCAGTTTGTGTAACACAGATGTTAGGGTGTCGGGTTTCAAGTGAACAGTCTGGCCTCTCATCAAAATCTGTTTCCCCAAAATCTTTTGAACAAATCCAGACTGTATTACTAGTTGGTACCACAGTGATCCATCTGGTTTAGCTCTTTTTATTGCTAAGATCCACTTTTTCCTTAAGTCTGAATCCATTGGAAACCTGCAAGAAAAGTTCAGTTGCTGAGTCAGAAATGTATAAATCCATATTACTATATTAGCCTAGTCCTGGTATGCTGTTGACATCAAATTGTACATACATGCATGTCAACATGTGTTCTATTAATAAAGCCCCTTCAGCAGTAAAAGAAAAAATTATAGTTCTTACCTGTGAAATGTTCTGCCTTCCTCCTTTGTGGACTCTGATTTTGGCAGTTGAAACTTGCACAATGAACTGGCATTTTGCAAAAGATGAGTTCAGATGCATGAACTGCAGCAGTAACTTGACCTCACCAAGATGGCGGTGTTCTCCTCCCATGAGGAATCACGTGATGTCTCCTCTAGCGATATAACTCATAGACGCCGGGCAAGAACACGCCGAACACGTTTTTTTTTTAACACGCTTTGTAACACGCTGCCGGCCTATTTGTTTTTTTAACACGTGGTGTTCACAGAAGAGCCTTGGTGCAAAATGTCAAAATGGTGCAATTCTCGTGAATCTTGCTCCTGGATTTTTCTTTCACTTCGCTTGTAAAGCGCAGCGCGTCTGTCTCTTGTTGTTTTGACCCGCCCTTGAAGTTTTTGGCCAATGACTGAAGAGATCTTTACTCACTGGGTTTTGTTTACAAGCTTTGGTTCAAAACAGAATGGTCCCCTTGATGCCAGTCTCAATATTGACTAACGTAAGGTTCGGGACTCGATCTGGAATAAATTAAGTGGATTCAATCCAGATGAAAGGGTTTTTCCCTTTTTTATGCCTATTTTAGCATCTGCAAATTATACTCCAGAGCAACTTATAGTCCAAAAAACTCTATTTATCAATTTATGGCTTGAATCATATTTTCTCTGTGCTTTGCTGCACTTCAAGAATCGTTTATTCCAACATGACTGGCGTGTGTCTGTCAGTCTTTCCAAGTTTAACACCTGCTGGTGTTTTGTTTCAGCTGCATCATTTTAGTAGACCTTGTCTGTGTTTTGCTGTCTGTGGTCAAACGACAGCACTCATGTCTTGCTCTATGCTATCTGCAGGCACAACACCCTCTTTCGCCTGGAGCTGCCAAATGTACAAAGGAGAACACATGTACCATATGGCTCTGTCTGTTATCCACCTCTAACCTTTTTGGACAGTCTCTGACAGACTTGGAAAAAGGAAAATCTGAGGCTGACGGACAGCTATTTTTACTCTGGCATTTTTTATTTTTTTTTGTCTCAGTGGTATTGTCTTGCTAGTCGTTTTCTTTGTTGAGCAAGCAGAGTCTGGAACCTGTCTCCAGTGCCCTCCAGTTGTGTCTCCAGACAAATCCTGTCAGAATTAGATACTCTTGGTTCAGGAGGAGATGTCAAAGGCTAAAGCTAACTCACAATGGAGCAATCAGCCCTGCACATTGTTCCTGTAACCATTTTGTGGCAGCTCTTGTTCCCTTGTCTGAGGATATGAGTCAGAGAATAAAGGGCTCTTGATTGAGCCTGGTGAAGTCTCAAGGAGTAGAGTGGTTCGGTGCATGGAATAAGTTTTTTTTCCGCTGCTCGGCTGAAAAATTTCCTGCAGATCTTTTTTAGTTAGCTCCCATTGCGTGGTCTGCTGTGCAGAGATTACCAACTGTGGATTTGTGTGCCAGTGCTTTTGTTTACTCTGAGCTTTATGTTAGTTGTTAAGAAAAAAGTGTGTGGATAACATGTTGCAGCCAGGAAGAATTTATTTATTTAATTTTTTTTCAAGTAAACATGCACAAATAAATGCAAGGCATGAGGAAGTTTATGCACTTTAATACGTTAGACTTTGCAAAAAGGCACACACAAATGTAATTAGATGTTGAGGAACCCAATTGAATTAGCTTTTAATTAAAGACCAATTCATCCATTCAAAAAAGAGTTTTTGGATTTATCTGTTTTTTGCCATTTTATTTAGTTAGATTTTCCACAAAAAAAACTATGCCTTCAGGAGACTTTGGATGATGGGAAATCTGTTTTAATCAGCAATATTTCACTAAAAGTAACTTTTTATTTTGTTATTTTGTTAGGCACTAACAACCTTAAATGTTTTGATTCTCATGCTCTTATTTTCGATTTCCGAGTCTCAGGTTGTGGCGCTTTAAAGACCCACTTACATGAAAATAGTGTTTTTTCTGTTGTTAACAAGTTCTTGTGGCATTTTTCACATGATGGAGGAAAAATATAAACAAAATTAAGCTTAAAATTGCATTTTTGAGTATTTCTTGATCATATTGTGAAGAGCAGTTGGAAAAAGAGTGTGATTGTCATGGAGAAAATACGCTGGGCAGACTGCAAGTTCCCTGCTCCGTTGGGGCTAACCTGAGAGCTCTCAGCAACAGGGAGCAGAATGGGGACTTGTACTTGTACTACCGGTCCCGTCCACAACTCTGTGGTGAATGTCTAATGAACTACTGCTGAAACTATGTCCTCAACAATAACGACATAATCAGAATTAAAAGACAACGGGGAACTCTTTTACAATAGATCAAAAGATAATGGGAGTGGGACTTTAACCGATGATAGTGATGATATATTTTTCTACGCTCATCTAATTTTTTTATCAGCTGCAGCTCACATTTAGGTTTTTTTTTCACATTTTGGTAATATTTTGTCTTAGACATAGAATCCACAGATATCTAGAAATTGCACAACATGCTGTACATCAATGTCTACAAGTTTCTTAAAAACACATTTCTTGTGTTTTTAAATAAAAATTAGCTGCAAAGTTCGTCATGATTTGGAACTTCACATATCCTGTTGAATGAGATATTTCTGAACATCTGAAAGAGCTGCAGGAGTAAATAGACAGAAAATCATGCGAAATTCCAATTCTGTCTGTGTCTTTTAAAATTAATCTGCTGGCTCCGATACAGTACTTTCATGTTTTAAAACTTCCACAGCAAATCCCTGGAGGTTTGTGTAAAAATCCACGATGTGGATAACTTTTAAACTCGCAATTTAAGAAAAAATAAAATAAAAACCCAATAATTATTCAAACTTTACCCTTTGCACTGCTGCTTTTACAGTACTACGTGCTGAAAACTGAGAGGATTATAATTGACCCCTTTGTAAAAAGGCTCTAATTATGTGTGAATAATTGTGGGAGCATATTAGTGTTTGTATGAGATTACGGCATCACTGTTGCCAGCTGAGAAAAAAGGAAGCCAATGCGGAATGTGGGAAGACCTTTCAATTAATTTGAAGTTATAATTCCTTCACATGGCGCTTTCCTTTTCTACAGACCCCCAGCGTCATGTTGTCATTTGGCTTTTGTGGTTCAGCACAATCAGGAACTTTATGATTGAATGACTGCAACTTGGAAACTCTGCAGATAAAAGAGCAGGGCTTAAAATGTTCAAATTGTGCGAGTAGCCTGCCCACCCAATCCCTCAGAGACAGACTCGTACGCCACAGGCATCGTTTCTACAGTTCCTACACCGGCAGCTCAGCAACTGTTCCTTCAAGATTTATTAATATTTTTCTTTTTCACCTATTCTTTTTTTACTTTTTCTGTCTTTGTTCAATGCAGCCACAGACCTCCCAGACTTTTTTCCTTTGGTCAAAGATGTTCCAGCAGCTCAATTTATTTCTTTGCTGCAGAGTAGCAGGGAAAAAAGCTGTTAGCATTGCATTTTACCTGATATGGCAGTTGTTTGCAAACACTTTTTTTTTACACATAAGCAGGATATTCATGATATGAACTTTTTCTTTCTTTAGACATTTTTAGCTTGTGAGCATTTATCTACTCAAAGTCTAAGTATGGTCAACCCAGTGCTGCTGGGAAAGAAGGTGCATCATGGTGCCATCAGTCACTTCAGACTCCAAGGTTTGGATTTCAGGGGATCAGCTGCTGTTTTTGCAGCAGCTTTCTGCAAATGTAACACTGTTTGTTCCAATGCACGACATATATGTTTGCTTTCCCAATGCACATCAATGGTTATCTAATATTATTGAAAACATATATAAAGTTGCTCGACATAAAGATCCATTCAGGTGAAAACTGGATTCTTGGTGTTAATCACATGTTCTTGTAGCCAAATCGGGGTCATAAATATTTGAAACCCAAATAAGAAAACTTGAAAACTTCAAGCGGAAATATTGGTGTTAAGCTAAAAAAAAAAAGTGTCGGAAACTTTCTCCAATTATAATATAGACTTTATTGTTTTCAGTGTAAAATTTGTATTTTTCAGTTTCAAATCTTTTGACTTCTTTTTTTTCCGGTTTCGAATCTGACAGTTTCAGGTTTGAAACGTTTGGCCCCCTTCTGGCACGTGGGGGACGGGCTTAGATGAAGGACCAATCAGAATAATGAGGGTTGAATCTTCTGGCTTGGTCCATTCACCGACAGTGGAAACTTGGATAATTACTGCCAGAATTTTAAAACACTAACCATTCAAGTGGTCGTTGTGAACAAAGTGGCCACAATAGACGTATATTCATCCTTTACAAGTAATTCAAATTTAATTTTCAATAGTAACTGCTCAAATCTTTCAATAAGCCGCTTTAAATGTCAAACGTTTGAAGGTAATATTTCGTATTGGCTTTTGAATGCGGCATTTTGTGCAAACAGCACGCTGCTCTGCCAAAAAAACTAAATTAAATAATTATTTATAGAAACCTCTGCCTTCTTCATGAATGTTCAGGCAATTTAATGGGCCTATACCATACAAAATCGGTATTTTTTTTTAGTTTTTTTAAGTGCATTATAATGTTCATTCCTTAAAAAAAGAAAATCCCAAAGCTGTATTTTGATCCATTCACGCATTTCTGAGCATTCTTCTAAAAACCTGGACTCTTAGCACCAGCCCCTCCTAATCCACGAAAACAAGCGAGTTCTCACATAATAACTATGGGTGTTAGAAAACACAGTTTCAGCAATTTATCGCGATACTTCATTTGGCGATACTTGTATCGATTCAAAATGCTGACAGGACAATATTCATTTAATTATGAGCGTCCTTCACCGTCTGACTCTTGTCTTCCGCTTCAACCTCCAACCACTAGTTGGCAGCACAGCCCACCGAACCTCTTTGAGCAGCTCTACACCACACCAACGAGACTACAAGCTGTCAGTGAAGCAGCTTATTTTGCTGTTATGAGACATGAGCTACTTAGTTTTTACTTAGGATGGGTACCAAACCGAAACTCTGTGCCACATTGCTGCCAGTAACATATGAAGGCGCGGATTGTGGTGCTTTTTAGACGTGCTAACAACGACATTTAGCTTTGTTTGAACATAAAATCCATGCGGGAAATGCCACAATCTGCATCTTGGCTGCACGTAATTATGTGGGAATAACATCAGCCTTTTTTTTGTCTGGACACGACTGGAAACACAAAACCACGTGATTGTTTGTACGGTTTCTAACGGACGGTGTATAATAATACACACCCCCTAATGGTGACGTAGATAAATGAGAACAGTCCCTTTCAGGAAGAGTCTGTCATTTTATATGCACAACATGCACATCCATTATCGCAAGAGTTTGGATGTCATTTGTATTAAAACACAGCAGATATGTTCTTAAAAATTACGTCAAAAACTGTACAAACACTTTGGAGGCAAGTTTTCAAAATTAAAAGAAGATTGATGCTATGTTTTGCTCTGTTTATGTAGATGGGAGTGTTGGCATTCAGTATTTGTTTTTAAATTTCTGTTTGTGCATTTTATTCAAATCTATTTGGTTGAAGGTTTACTAAATTTTTGTCCTTTGCTGTCTGTTTTCACTGAAGAGACAGTAGAAACGATTTTACCCCAAACTTAAAGAAAGAAAACCAAGGACGACACTTCAAGGGTGGAAACGAATTAGACCTTTTTCATTAAGTTAATTTAAGACATTTTTGGTGTAAATGGTTTGGATATAAATATATCAGGCTGCAGTTTAAAAAAAAAAAAAATCTAGTTCCCAGTAACATTTCTTTGTGGTAAATATTGCACATGCTTCTCTGTTGTGTCATTAATTTACCTTTAGGGAGTCAGGACAACTAACCATCTTCAAATGCAGTCATGAAGTATTAGTTTTTCCTTGAAAACACATTTTTATTCTCATTTTTAAACACATTCAACCTCTTGCACGCAGGGAGAGATTGGAAAGACATGTTCAAGGAGACGTCAACATCTAGTTGTGAGGCGTTAAGCAGGCTTTTAAATGATCAGAACTTCAGGCTCTTCACCAGTCAAATGCCTATTCTTATAATGAATGCTAAAACATCCCACCTTCCAGCCACAAGTAGTGCTAAATTTCCTTGAATTTTTAGAAGTGCTATTGCTAGAGGTGAAAAAAATCTACTTAGCAGTAGCAATTGTATGCTCTAAATGTTTAAAACCTTGCATTTAAGAGTCGGAATTTAAAAGAAGCCTTTAAAAACTAAAATCTGCTCTATGGTTTGAAATTAAAATAACTTCATCAATTAAAGTAGCCTATTCAAACTTTGTTACTCAATGCATACAACACTTAATAGCTCCCCAAATACAAAAAATAAAAGATATTTAGCAGTACCTGTTGTGAAAGAATCTTATTTATTCCTATATTTTCCATATTTTTGTCATTTCTCTTTACCAAAATCTGCACGTCTTTGCATGTATTCTTTTATTTTGGATTGTACTTCCTGCTTACCTTTCCTTCTTTGGTGGAGGAACTCTGCTGTTGCCATCATTAAATCACAGCTCAACATTGTGAAAGAACTAAGTAAAAAAAAAAGAAAATGAATAAAATAAAATAAAAGAATTGCTCCATTTCTTTAATTGCTGAATTTGTAGACTTCTTCTTCTCCAATTCATCTTCTATAGAATGTGCCCACTCAAGGGGCACTATCGTTTACGCGCACACTAATTAGAACAGCCAGCGCTGCAAACCTCACTTCACTCACCACCAAGTCCACAAATTGCATTTTCAGGTGTTTACTTACCGCTGTTCCTTTAATTAAAACAATATTTTAAAAGACATGGTGAGATGTTCTTTCCTGTACAATGATTCATTATTTCCTCCTTAAAATAGGTACTTCTTTTTTTTCAGCGATCACCATTTGGTAGAATTTAGCTCTTTACCAACTAATAGTGTTTCGCTTCAAACATATTTGACAGGATAGATATTTTAATTAGCCTTTATAAAAACCCAAAACAATGCTGATGAATTGTTTTTTTTTCTAAACTCAGCTGTTAAACTTTTTGCTCTGCACATTTTTTTAACATGTCTGGCTCTGTGAAAGGCTGCCAGGTCCATAGTTTCCTCTATGATCAAAGGTTTACGGGTCAGACTCTTTAACACTCAACCCGGCTCAAAATCAGCCCTGACGAGAATAAAAGAGACACAGAGGAAACAGGGCAGTGGAGGGAGAGATGGAGAAGGAACTGTGATGACAACAAAGGGAGGAAGGTGATACATGCAAAGGAACCTGAGTCAATGCATTTTCAGCTGTAAAAGCTGCACACTTGTATTCAATTTCAAGTGTCACGTCTTGAGAATATGAAGCAGTTCAGCCCAAATTTTGCAAGATTTGTGGTGCTGTTAGTATGGCACGGCCAAACTAAAGTGGGCTTCTGTGGGCTTAGAGACAAGAGTGACGCTTTTAATGAAAAGCAGCATTCAAATTCGACAGTGTTCAGTTCCTTTTTCATGCTTGCATGCAAAGATAGCTCTCCAATTTGCCCAGTGGGGCTGCACCAAATGCTTGTCGTTTAATTTAAACATATAATCTAAACAAATATGTCTTAGAAATATAAATTTGAATAAATTAGGTGTAAGATTTATGTCAGCTTCCCTCAGAGTCTGTTCTTGGTCAATGTCACCTTTATGTTTGAGCGCTACTGAACCAACTCAGCTGCTATAAAAGCTTTATAGTAATGGCAGCATGGCCAGCTACGCCTCTTCAAAGGAATGCAGCTAAAAGGTTTAGCTCCATTACCATTATGGATTACTTATGTGGGACCACTTGTGTGTCGCCGCGGCATTATGGGATGCCATTTCTCTTCTGTGAGTGCAATGAAGGCAAGTACTAAGTTTTTATTAGAACGGGACGTACGACACAAATCAGTTTGGATTCATCGCAGTGAAGAATGTGCTTGGGGTTGAAAGGTGGGGGTCACAAGGTAAAGGTTTGTTGGGTGGAGTTGAAGAATGATCTCGAGCTGAGATGCTCCATAAATCCTGCTCATGAGTGTTTACCTACATGGTGTGAAGCCCTGCCTCGTAAAGAGGCAAAGCCAGGGGTGCTGGAAATGTCAGGGGAGGGGGCACGCTGATGAATTACCTTTTAAAGATATCAGAGGGAGACACGCGTTTCAGGTGAAAGATGAGCCCGGCACAATACGCTTAGGCCCTGTCTGACTGTGTGAGCATATTTACCCCCCAGGGGAAATTTGTCTTTTTATCAACTGTCCAGAGAAGTCACAGTACATCCTCACTGAATAAATCAAAGAGAATTAGTTTGCTGTGTTCTCTTATCTCTGACGTGCCAGTTTTTCTGCAGAGATCTCCAGCAGCAGATAGGTGCTCCTGAGAGTCGATGCTTGTGTCTGTGTTAGTGGAATTGGCCTGACGGAGGTTAGACGGCTCAGCTACAACTTTCTTAGTTGTAGCCACTAACAAAAAAAAGCATGTGGTCTCTTCTTACCTTGTAAATAAAGATGGATGATACCCAACAGAACAAGCACATTTTTTTCTGTTTTAGTCATACTGTACATGTGAAGCCTGTCTTCCTCAGAGAGAGTGAGGGGTTTACACTTTGATGTCACTCAAAGATGGTGTAAGTTGGAAGAAGTGTCTTCGCCCTTGGCCTGTCAGGGACAACTAACATTGCAGAACCTGTGCCTCCCCAGATAAGAGCAGCCAGGACTTCTCAGCACAGCCACCTACTGGGAAAGCTGATGCTCAGAGGATAAAACTTTATTTTCACACATTAATCAGTTCTGATCTCGGACCAGTAAGTGCTTTTTGGCCCAGATGGAACTAAAAAAAAATAAAGTGCAGATCCAAACCAGCAACAGTAAATGGTGGGAAGCGAAGCGGGAAAATCTACAAAGGAAACTGTCTGTTTCTTTTTTTGTTTTTTTTTTGTTTAAACTCTTGACAGATTTTTGTTAAGGTGGATGAAGCTTTTTTTCCCCCACAACAGTATTTAAATAGTTCAAAATCTTAATCAAAGCCACCACTATAACCGTGGTTCTTCACTGGTTCAACACAAAAAGTCCCACTCCAATCATCTTTTGATCCATTCTCAAGGTGTTCCCAGTAATCTTTTCATTATTAGTATACTGTTTTTTAGCCAAAATCAAATGTGTCATTTTGTAGAACATAGGTTCGGCAGAGCGGCAGTAGTTCATCAGAAATTTGCCTCTGTTTTGTGGGCATGACATGTAGCAACCCCCGGCCCCCCTTCCCCTCACCATTGCTAAAAGCTCTCTGTTTACATGCTCTCGGGCTTACAGCCCCTTACATCCCCAAGTAAACATAAGCAGTACAACAGCTGGAGCTATCCAGCCATACAGTTTAGAGCCAGATTCCTGCTCAGACAAGGAAAACAACACGTAAATGAATCTATTAGTCTGCAAGAGGATGCATCAGAATGAAGTGGAGCACAGAGCTGTTTATACTCTATGTAACAAATACGATCCTTTTCAAACTGCATTTTTTGTCAGTTCCTGATTCACAACAATTTGAATACACAGAAAACCAATTTTAAGCTAAATCTTCTTTGTGTATGTCCTACATCATCAGAAAAATGCTACAAGAACATTTTAAAAACACCAAAAAAACTATTTTCTTTGGAGTGGGCCCTAAAGCACAATCATCTAAGCTGTCATTGTCTGACCTCTTTTTATATTTTAGGGTGTTTTTTTACTTTGTTCTCTCTTCTGCCACTTTCATTTCTCTGAAAGCAGCCACTCACTTGTGCTAATTTCAGGGTTTTTTTTTCCATCAATCACCTTCTTCCCAGTCTGGCTTTTACGTTGACTCTCACTGGCGGGGCTTCTTCTATCCCCTCATCCTCCCTTTGAGTTAAGATGTCTGTGAATTCTGAGAAGCACATGCCGAGAAGCTCCCTTTGGTGATGGTAACATTTTAGCTCTCAGATACTTCTGTTCTCCAGACATCACTCAGTGCTGCTGTTAGGACCGAGTCTTCTGAATTTTTTTTGTGCATTTATTTGTTTTGCAAGATAACAGAGCCCAGCAACACTTGCCGTCTTGTTTGCATCTGCAGCTTTGAAAAGGTTTCAACACTGAGTGTTCACATTAAAAAAAACAACAGATGTCAGGGATTTTTGGATTTATCTGTTAAACCAGGATTCTCTTTTTGGAAAACCTCACCTTACAGAGGGAGAAACGTTAAACGAGGGAAGGTTAGCTTCACGTTTCTTGTCTGTGAACATGCAGCCTATCAGAGTGAGCAGTAATTAAAAAGCAAGGGAAAAGTGGATAATGATCGTTTATTTGTGTGAAATTCAAACGCGGAGTTGAGAAAAGCCAGACCTGTCTTTTCAGAAGCTTATCAAGCTTTGGTGGGCTGAGTAATTAAATCAGAGGAGTGAGTGAAGTTCTCTGCAGCTCAGTGCCTCATCTTGTTTCCTCTTTAATCAGGTGGCTATTAAACCTCTGATTGCACTCCCCATCTTCTGACTTCAGCTTAGCTATTAAATACAGACTGAAAGCATTTTTTGTTTGTGTTTCTAAATGTGTGTGTGTGTGTGGGTGTGTGTATGTGTGTGAGGGGGATCACAATGAGACAATACTTTAAAAAGATCATTCACAGTACTGGTTGAAGAAGAATAAAGAGCATCAACAACTCCAAATCTAAAGAAGCAGAAATAAAGAGGCATGTATTGCTATGGTATTGCTATTCCTACACCTGCAGTGTATATCCAGACTGAATGATGAATGTGTTTATTTTTTATAGCTTTCAATGGCCCATTTTTCCTCTATTAGTTCACATGCTAATGTGTGCTGTCAGATCAGTGCTTTTGTTTTCTCTTTTACCTTTTTCTATAGTGTGTCACTTTGCTTTCCAAAAGTCAGCTGCGTTCACTCCCTCTGCATGCTGCGGGTGACATGCACAATGACCCGCATTCAAGGTGATCTTTCTCTCCGCAGAGATCACACAGATTAGACTAACACCGTGATCGGGCGGCTACTGCTGGCAGGGCTGTCTCCATGCATTTGTCCTCGTGTACTTAACCTACCTCTGCTGCCACAGCAAAGGTTGTTCATCAAACAATATTTGGGTTAGTTTACAGTTAAAATGCTTTCTCATGCATTTGTGAGAATTTTTTAATTGTTACTTAGATATATAAGCAGGTTCATATGGATAGTGAATGGAAGGGAGGAGGATCCAGAAGATAGGGTTAGATAGAGGTGGATGATTTGCTGTGGCGATCCTAAGAAAAGCAGCTTAAGACAAGGAGATTATTTTTCTGAGTATTAGTCATGTTTTTCGCATAGTTTGGCAGGGAGTCAGACTAAAGCTATACATGTTATGTGCATTCAAGAACACTCTAAACGTGATTTCTTCAACATGCATTTAGCCCAGTATATGAAAGACTTGGTGTCATATCATTTCGCCCGGGCACAAACCGCAGTTAATTTCTCCTCCATGATCAATGTTTAACAGTTTTTGTAAAGTAAAAGGGATGCCATCCAAATGTCACTGGATGGATGAAGAATTCAATAGATTTAGTGATTCAAAGTGAAATAAAGATTTTAGTTGACTTGTAAGCATGTTCTTTATGCTATGGTTACCTGAATAATTGTTCATATGTTGTGCTAATATACTAGATTCCTTCTATGTTTCATGAAACTAAAAAAGCATCGATGTGTTATGGTAGTCAAGCGTGTAGATATTCAGCTTACTATTGTTATCTATTCTGTTCTTATGATTTGTCTTCCAAGATGAAATTTCCGTTCCTGTCTCTGTATTTTGATCAAGAAATTTCTCCCAAAAGTGCAAATTATATATGAATTTTTTCTTCTTTATTGTGATTTTTTAATTGGCTTCTACAACTTAGACTCCGGAGCAACTTATACTTCTAAAAGTTCTGTATGTACAGTTTGAAACTCAAACTGCTATTTTTTTTTCATTTGTAGGTGCAATTTAAAGGACGATTTTCCGTCAAATACAAGAATGCGTTTTTCACAACCATTCTACATACGTTTTGTACTATTGAACATCATCTCCACTGTTTTATTTCCTGAAGCGCCCGTCATCCTTAATGAGCTGAACTGGACACAGGCCTTGGAGAGAGTCTTCATTGAAAACCGAAGGGAGGACAGCTCTCTACGCTGGCAGGTGTTTGGCAGTGCCACAGGAGTGACCAGATATTACCCAGGTGAGCTGTAGGCCATCGAATCAACTGCCCAATCGGACACTCAGACGGCGATAAAGTTTAAATTACCCCTAAGGGTCCTCTCTGCTGCAGGACATTGGCAATTTCTTGTCAGATGTCTGTGTTAGGGACCGGATTGACAAAATGAGATTAGGATTACTTTGATCTAATCTGATCGGAAACACCCCACTGTGCATCTCATCGCCTCTAACCTATTTGTATTTGCTCTTTCCAGCCACTCCGTGGAGGGCACCCAACAAGATTGACCTGTACGATGTACGCAGGAGACCATGGTAAGTGCTGCCAGAACAGAGATCCAAAAAGTCGGTACCCGCCCCTGTTAAAAAATGATCACATCGGGCCCCGCCCATCACCAGTTTTAAGGTTAATGTTTTAAGCAATGATCTATTGTGTTTTTACAGTACAATTAAGCATGAGACATGAAGGGACAGGATTGTGAGGGGATCTAACAGTCTGACAACCTATATGTAACCATGATATCACAGTCTGTTTGCAGATTCAGATTAAGAATTTAAAAATTATATTTTATAACATATTTGACCCCTTAAGGCTCTGAGGAAAATAATTATTGCAAAAAGTTTGAATTTATGGTTACCTGTGTCAGTGGTCGCACATACTGGAAAATACATACCAAAAGGAACATTAGGGGGAAAAGTAGGTTAAATAAATACATAGAAACAGGGTCACAATCACACAACCATGCACACTCACACTCACACCTATTGTCAATTTAGAGTGACCAATTAACCTATGAAGCATGTTTTTGGATGGTGGGAGGAAGCCGGAGACCCCGGAGAAAACTCACACATACACAGAGAGAACATGCAAACTCCACACAGAAAGGTCCCCCATTGGTGTTCTGTTTCAGGTCCCCCAGCCGGGACTTGAACCGGGGACCTTATTGCTGTGAGGCAAGATGGCTAACCACTGCTCCACCGTGCAGCCCATTTTTGTCCAGATGTGTCTTTTTGATGCTTGGTAGACCTCTTTTACAGACGTTGTAAGAGCAGAGAAGTGACTACAAACAAAGCAATATGGTCAGAGTAAGTGAGGAAAATAAACATGTCGTTGCAGCCATGTTGTTTCAGCAGAACTGCTTTAAAATGTGTCAAAATGTGAACTGTTCACTGTCCAAACCCATGCTGTGAGCACCTTCAGATTTTAATTAATGTGTTATAATAGAGTCAACAGAGCATGACCAACCAATCCTTTCACCTTCTATTGTTAAATTTAAATGATTTAAGGTTATTTCACCATCATAAACCTTTACATTTTTTGCTAAGTTAATAAGTTTTAGCTAATTATAATGTGTACACTTTAAAATATTAAATGGTCTGACTTTATTGTGCTGCATTTATTACTTTTTGCACTAATTATCCTAATCATTTTAGCATTTAGAAATTTCCCTGCAAAAGATTTAAATAACTATTGCATTGTACCTGAATGAGGAACATACCAGGAGTTTTTACGTACTTAAAAAGACTGCGATTAAAAGGAAAAAGCTTTAAATCTTGTGATTTTTCTGGCCCAATTTTAGCTATTAGCTCCCATCAGCATAGAAGCTAAAAACCCTCATTAGCTATACAGCCTCTTTTATTCAAAGATTAGTTGTCCTTAACATTTTTACATAGGTAAAATGATTAAATAGATTTGTTTGAAAACATGGAGAAATGTAGTGTTAAAGTTTCAACATTTTTTTTTTATCCGACGTCCCCCTTCCTGCTCATCCCAACATTTTTCAATCTACCTGCAACTGTCACACTCGCAGCACTCCTGGCTGTTGCCTGGTTACAGGTTAGAGTGAAGGGGACATAATCATGACAGCAATGTTGATTAGACCTGACCTCATTTTCCATCTGGGTCTTCGTCCAGCTCAAATTGAGTGGCTGTTTGAGGTCAGGCCAAGCTGGCAGATGAAGTCAACAAGCTCCCGTGAAACAAACAGGAGCGCTCCGAAGTGTTTCAATAGAAGACAAGATCTACAAAATAAACCTGGACATCTTCCATTCTGGCTCAGACTGAATGGGTGAGGATCCTTGGTCTAATGTCAAACATACAATCATTTATAAGTAGTTTAATGGACCATTCAAAATTCAATTTATCACTCCATATAGGCAGGGAAATTATACAGCTCTCATCCTAATTTACTAAAGGACAGCAATTCAGAAAAGTAATTGTTAAAACATTGGACATGTTTGCTCTATGTTGACACAGTCACAAAATTTGGTTTGAAACGATGTTACGCAACACAAAGCTAAAAATAAGGTTTGGTTTATTCTGTTGTTTTAAGCTTCATATTTAAACCAGGGGTCTGCAACCTGAGGCTTTTTTATCCTTCCATTGTGGCTCTTTGGCTTTAAAGAAACAATTTGAAAAAATAATAGATTTGTAGTTTTGGTTTGTTTTTTAGTTAATTAAAGGTTAGCCATTTATGTCTAGAATTTTAACATGCCAGATAGGCAAAATGAGGACAAAACGTTAAATCTATAGTGATGTATTATTATAATAAGCTAAAGGCACATATTCTTATCGTAATCTGCACAACAGTGTCTAGTTGATGTTCAAAGACAAAGTTCTTAAAGCATGGAATTGCATTTACATGTATTTTTTTTTTATTCGATTTGACATCAATGTTGTACTTAATAGTAAATGGAGAAAAATCATAAAGGTGCTCCAAAGTAACAGCAATAGAAATGTCATGATTGCCTATCTTTTATTTTAAATTGAATGAAATGTGCTGGTGCAGGAAGATCTTATTTGACATAGGATGTGTTTTATTTTCAAGCAAATTTCCTGCTGCGCAAGAAATTATATTTGCAAAGAATAAGAAAAAATAATCATTTCAAATGTAATTATTGTAAATATTTAAAGGCTACATTTTATAAATAAATGGCTCTATGGCCATAAAAACATAATGAAGTGTATTTTTCTAAAAGATTTAGTGGCTTTTGCTGAGTTTTTGTTAGTAAAAAACTGGATCAACTGGCTCTTTTAGCATTAAAAGCTGACCCCTGGTTTAGAACAACAGACAGGGAGGAGTCACTTTTTAAACCCTTCTGATATGTTCTGGGTCAAATTGACCTATTTTGAAATTTAAAAATATATGTTTTTTTTTATGTAAAAGTATTTTTCCACTTTGAAATTTGTCCTGATTGGCTTATTAAGTATAATCAACATCAGTGCTGTGTCTCAGAAATGACTATAACAGGAGGTTTAAGTGCAGATTTCTATCCATTTTGAGTGTTTTCTGGAAGAGTTCAGATGTAACCAAAAAGCCCCAACACTCCTCAACCATGAGACTAACAAGCGAACATGTAACAGCACAGTTCAGTCGCCAGCGGGCAAAAGCCTCCTCAGTGGTTCCCTGTAACTAATTTTCTGTAGCACAAGTTAGAACACTGATCCTGCCTCTGATCCGTCACTTCATGCACAATTTATACCAGTTTTTAAACAGACTTAGACACGTGCCGAGAGCTACAATAGATGAGAGCAGGGAGGAGGACTGCTGAGCGGCAGGCGCATTATGTGGTTGAGGTTGGAGCGAAAGAGAAAGACGTAACTTTTTGAGCAAAATCGAGTCCCCTCTTTGGTCATCCATGTTTGTTGCTGTCAGCCTGTCAAGCTCTCCCCCCATGCTGGAGTTTGAGATGTCTCTGTTGCCTGTTGCTTAGTAACATGCGCAAAAGCAACGAGCGGCAAGGCTTAGGACAGGGGTCGGGAACCTTTTTGGCCAAGAGAGCCATAAATGCCACATATTTTGAAATGTAATTTCGAAAGAGCCATACAATAATGTAGTGTCCCTTCCCCACACTGAGGCACGGAGACTTAACCTCTTTTAAAGTTCTTTATTCCGATTACTGCAGACCGCAACAAACGCCGTTCAATTAATTCAGCAACTCCTGAATCTCTCCCGCCGAGACGAGAGCGCTTCTCCCAACTTTATATTCCCCTGCTCCCGCTGCAGCCCTCCCATTTCCCTTATTCGGCCCATAGCTGAACCCCATTGGTCCAAACTACCTAACAACAGGCTGAGCGACAGAACTGAGAGCCAATCAGATCTCTGCTTGACGCGTTCAATGAACTCCAGAACTTTTAACGCGGCCCAACAGCCATCCAACTCAGTCCGCGACAATTTGTTTAAAACTAAATATACAAATGAATGTGTGCATTTGATTTAATTTCAACATTTTTAAAGTACAATAAGTCTGTGGATTATTTTTAATAACATTGTTATTCTGTTGCTAATAAATGATGAGTATTTCTCGTGGTAGTTTTGCTGATGGTCTGGTCTGGTTGATTGATACGTGGTGAGTTTCTGCTTCGTGCAGGCGTTGAGACTTTAAACGTCATCGTAGGTCTGAATGTTCTGTAGATGTGAGAAAGACTGATCACATGCAGACGGGGAGCCAAACATATACTCACACGCCGCAGTGAGTGACAGGCAGTGGGTTTTACGTTTTTATAATCCCTGCGCGATTCACCTGCTGTCCCCACAACCCCTCACCCCCACCCTCTGCTTTCTCCCTCACACATCCCGTCCCCGCATCTGCGCGCTCTGTCTCAGAGACGGGAGCGCGCAGTTTTAGGCACGTCAATTCAAAGGTTTCCAGCTGGTACAAACTCTGTGAAATAATAGATAATAGTAACTGATAGCGCTGGCGTAGATTTCTCTCTCTAAGCACTGCTACTACTGCGCGCCTCTGGCATCGCATCCCGCCCGAGAAGGACTGGTCTAATGAAAAAAAAAAACTATAATTAAAGATTTGTCTGCGAGCCACATGTGACCATCAAAAGAGCCATATATGGCTCGCGAGCCATAGGTTCCCGACCCCTGGCTTAGGAAGTCATGACATGTTAGGTCAGACTGATGTGATTATAGTCTAACATTGTCTCATCTTCTCTGGAGGGGTCAGCGATTCAAACATGCTACAAAAAAGTCTGTTAGGTGAAGCTATCACATGTTCTGAGACATCGCCAGGTGTCAACATCCTTCACTGAGGTATGAAGAAACTCTTTTGCACTGAGCGCCAACAAAGATGGAGCACAATTTCTCAAAAAGCAGAACTGTACGTCTTTATTCTTTTATCTTTTAACTCCTACGTATGGTGGCCCTAAAGTGTAAACACACCAACAAATCATTTAACACAAACACATTTTAAAGATCCCAACAAGTGGAAAGGATGGAAACATTGGGACACCACCGATTGAATGATTCATTTGAGTTTTGAAGTTTGAGTTTGTATACGTTTTATAATTAGCACAGAGCATATCTAGTATCGCTTTATGGCAAATAACTTTCAGGTAAAATGATGTACAAACATCATCATCAAACCAACCTTTTCCTGTTTCTTCTTTTATTTAATTTATTAATATTTCATCATGATTTCTGGAAGTTACCCTTTTTTTTTTCAAAACAATTCATTTTTAATTTGTTTCATTCTTTTGTAATCCTGTTTTGGTTTTATTTGTTTTCCTTTTATAATTTTTGTTATGATCTTTAAAATGTTGTGTGATTTGTTGGTGTGACTTGTACTTCACCTTCCACCTTACCTACTTTGTTTTAAGTCTACTTCTATAGATCAATTGGCTTAAAATTGTTCTCCTGTCTAAAAATTTAGATT
The DNA here is from genome assembly GCF_053564925.1 of Oryzias latipes. Taxonomy (NCBI): domain Eukaryota; kingdom Metazoa; phylum Chordata; class Actinopteri; order Beloniformes; family Adrianichthyidae; genus Oryzias; species Oryzias latipes. The sequence continues at coordinate 9,500,532 of NC_136241.1, read as the reverse complement.
TTGGATATTTAGAATCTTATCTCAGCTATTTAAACTCATAAAAAAGCTGCTTTTATTCCAGTTAAATTATCTAAAATAATCAGAAATGTACACAAAATCAATTTCTGGTCCAGGCGCCTTATATTCTCCAACCTAACATTAGTCATTAACATTCATTTAATAAACTTTCCTTCTTTTTAATCAGAAAAAGTAATGTTACGCTTAGGATGAGCAGCATAACAACAGGAGACAGGCATGAAATCTTTTTAGACAGCTGTCAAGTTCACAGCAGCGAGCCATCGGTATCACATATTGATTCACTCAAAACGTCAATCTAGTCTTGGTTAAAACAAAATTCTTGGTCTTTGAAGTTTAGCCTTCTTAACACATAAACATTCCAATAATGGGAACCTCGAGTGCCGCGTTCCATTCACTGCTACTGCAAAAATACAGTTTGTGCTGAATGTAACACAGTCCAAAACTGAGCAATCTGATGTAGTTTTACTTTTAACTAGTATGCATGAAAAACCTTTCAAAAGACTATTTGAATTGAAGAGTTGCTAGGACAAAAAATATGAAAATAGCAACAACACTACCAATAATCAACACACAAAGTGAAATAATAAGCAGCCCTCGTTTTCTGCTGCAGGCTCTCTGGGAGCCATCCTCCTATATTTTTCCGATCTTAATTCAATCTTTACTCGTCTGCCGCATCCGCAGGAGCACTAAAAGAGCAGTAGTCCATAAAATAATAAGCCCATCAGCACAACACAAATCCACACACACACAAGCACTCCTTCTGTGTCTGTGATATGTACATTTATATACCCTCCTTACATCTTTGGCTCATAATGCATGCATTCCCCAGTCCTCGCTGTTACAAACATTCCTTCAGAGCTGATGGTACTTTCCACATCTTTACTACTGTGTATAAGCGCTGGACTGTTACTCTAGTAAACAAAATTCATATCGTAGTGTAGTGGAACGTAAATAAACTTATCTTATACTCATAAAGGCTGAGAACAAACAGGACCAACATGTTTCTGTGACAGTGAAAGGACTCCATGCCATTCCGTGCATTTATTGTATTTTTTTTTTAAATCTTAGGTGTAGATAAATCCTCCAATTCAAATCTAACACACAACACTTAAGTGAATGGGTCAGGGTGCATAAACACAATCACTGGAGAGTTAACCCCCTCCCTGAGAGCTAATGCAATAATTTTGCAACGCTGTGCCACGGTAGCGCTATTCCATGAATTCAAATGAGACCCTTATAAAGGCTCCTGCAATAGGAGCAAAAATACAATACCTCCACCAAAGAAAGCGTTGCCATGTTCATTGCTATAAAATGCTTTTCTTTCAAATGGGATTTTAAGAGGTTGGGTGCGTTGAAAGGGTGGCGGGTGGCTGAGAACGCTGCTGCTTTAATCTGCTCTCAGTTGGAGGGAAACCATATTTCACCCCAGTGTACATAGCACCCATAGGCTGAGCGAATCAGAGTTGCTTTATCTTCATGGGAAGGTACTGCTCATTTGTGAACAGGTTTGTTTCATGACATAAATGCTTAGGCTGATGCAAGTCCCCTTCTTTACATCTATTTGTGTGTCATTATGGTGCATTTCAACAGAGCACGATGTTCTGCATCTGCAATCACCACATCCCGGGTTTGTTTTTGTTGTTTTTTAAAGCATTTATATTCTGCAAACGGTCATAAGTCCAGTGATATTTGTCACTAAGTCATATTTTTTTAGTTAAATGTAGTAATATGCATCCTTATACAATCACTCTTTACATTGTGTGGCAAAAACTTTTTTTTCTAGAGCTCCAAATCTGACTCAAACTTTCTCAACCCAGCTGAACCATTTTAAATAAGTTTAGATTTCTCTTTTGTTTTTAAATGGAAATGTGAAACCAACACACATGGTGCCTCAAAGGGATGGCTGTCTTAAAGAAGACAAACATTAAATCAGGTTATTTAGTAAAAAAAAAAAAAATTCAAAGAAACACATTTTTTTTAATAGTGGATTTCACCAGTCATTTAACCCAGCCATTGCTTCGAATGGGAATCCCTGCTCAACAAAGTGAGAACTTAGTAATGACATATCTCATCAATTTTACTTTAATTTTTCACTTGAGAAAATGCTTTTGACCATTTCTTTTTTTTTTAACTTGTCCTGTCCAACAGCTAGGCAGGCAGATGAGAGCCGAGGGCCTCTTGTGTTGGACATATTTTACTTTACTTTGACCATTTCAAAACTGGAAGAGTTATTATGATCGGACTTATGGTTCTAAAACGGTGTCCAGCTGATTAGGATGGTCTGGGTTTTTTTTCATTAGCCTGTGTTGTTCTAATGACTTTGCTGCAGAGGTTTCCTGTTGGATCACAGAACAGCAGCTTCTCCCTCTTACAGACGTAGTTACAGCTTCCTATGTGTTTCATTTAATACACATGTATTTCAGACCCATTTAGAAGAAAGTTGTGTTTTGGGTGTTTTTAGCATTTTCTGATAATGGAGGAAAAATAGAAAGAAAATGAAGCTTAAAATTGAAATATCCGAGTATTTCTTTATTGAAATCGTTGTGAATCAGGAGCAGACGAAAAAAGGCCATTTGAAAAAGAGCTTATTTGTGAGGTAAAAAATACACTGGGAGGATCACAAGCTCCCTGCTCCGCTCCATTCTGATGCGTCCACTGGCAGACAAATAGATCCATGAACGTCTAAGTTTTCCTCATCTGAGCTGGAATCTGGATCAAAACTGTACGTCTGTATTGCTCACCATTTTTGTTGCACTGCTAATGTTGGTTGGGGTTGTGAGGAGCTGTGAGCTAGTGGAAGAGCGGGTGAACAGAGAGCTCAGTCATGGGTGACGTGAAGGGGAGCGGGGTTGCTCCACACCAAGTGTCACGCGCACAACTGAGAAGTTAATTTCTTTTTTTTTTTTTTTTACTTTTCCTGTCCAACAGCTGAGCAAACAGATAAGAGGTGAAGGCCTCTTGTGTTGGACAGATTCTACTGTTACAACAGGGCTGTGCTTCTCAATTAAATAACATTCTCTGATTTTGAAGATGTCTAGAGCCACCAAGAAGCTTTTAAATAATAATAATTGAAAACATCTTTTTATCTTAGCTTATTAAAGCTATCAAAACAGCTTCCAAAAGATAACTAACCTATTTAAATAACAATTAAAAGCTATCAAAAGCTTTTTAAAAATGAGATGGTTAACCCTTGTGCTATCTTAGATGACCCCACCCTTACATTGACATGTTCTCCCTACGATGACAAAGGTGGATAAAGGTGGAAAGATTTCATGTAATCCATGGACACCAGTGAAGATCACAAATCATTGAAGAACAAAGGTTCATAGCACTGTCTAGTGGGTCTACATGACCCACCTCCCAATGTTAAAGTGCCAAGGATAGCACAAGGGTTATGAGATTAAACTTTAACATTTTGGTCTCATAAACTTGGTATTTTTGACCTTTAGATAGAAATACCTTTAAAATGCTTAACATCTTGATTGCTTTCAGCAATCAGACACAAGTTCTTTAAAGGAATTGTAAATCTATCTTTGTCTTACGCCCCACCTTTAAGAACTTATCCTTTCGTGCCCCCCCCCCCCATGACTTTCTACTGCAACTATCATTAATATCATAAGTCAGGTTGCTCAAGTTAAAAGTAAAATGTCCTGTCATGACTCAGAGTTTTTGATTTTCGCTAAAAACAGCATAATCATGATTAGAAGACTGCTGGGAAAAATCACAATAGAGCAACAGATTTAATGTTTCTTTTTGCAGCTGATTGGATTCATAAATACAACCACTTTGGATTTCATTTTCTTTTACTTTCTAAATGAACATTTTAAACATTACTTGTCAAGCCTATCTAAATGTTGCTTTTTTTCTCTGATATTTTTCTCTGTTTATTGCTTTTGAGATTTTATATTTAAATACATTTTGTTCTGCATCATTTAGTTTTATTTTAGCTCATTTTCCCTGTTTTTATCCATTTGCTGCAAAAATTTTGGGTCACAGTGAGTTTTTGTTAAGAATTGCTGGCATTACTTCAGACTCTTTTTTAATACTTTGAGTTCTGTCTGGAGGATTTGAGTTTTTACTTTAGCCCTCATTCGATTCTTACATAAAGAGGATCCATTGAATGGAGTCTAGACGGATCTGATAAACATAGGTGTTAAACTGTAGGTGTTTTTCTAAAGGTTCAGCTCAGACACAAGCTGAATATTTTCAACCAAAGGGATCTTCTGTCTTTTTTTGACCCACAGCTTCACATTAACTTCCTCGTCTTCTAACTCAGTAATAGATCTTGATGTTGGTGCTGATGCATCATCTTCAGCTACATCAGAAAGTGCTGGTCTTTGCTTCGCCTCCTCTGTCATCCTGTCTGTATCTAATAAACAGGTTAACAGGCAGCTGCAGAGTCTGAAGAGAAACGAGGCTGCAAGTCCAGACTGTGCTGACCACAGAGTCCCGAAGGCTTCTTCAGATCAGCTTTGTGGGATTCTGCTGTGTTTCTTTAATCCAATCCTGGAGACTGCAGACATGCATACATGTTCCAGTTCTTCAGAAACCTCATCCATTTGACCTTAACAACAACCAAACTGTTGCACTGTCATCACACATCATCAATATCTTGGAGAGAATCATAACGGTCAAGTTTACTGAGCAAAACAGATGGTCCCAGGACCAACTGCTGTTTACTTCTAGCCGTTTATCAGGCAGTCTGAGCAGCAGCGATACATTCAGTAACTTTGAGGTTGCAGCAACATTTTTGTCTTTTCAATTTCTTTTCATGTTTGGGCAAATGTTACCTTTGCCTAATTTAACATTTAGCAAATTGCCTTCAGCATCTTCAGCAGCCAGATTCAACCGCAGTATTTACGCTTCCATTATCACGGGTAATGCACTATTTCTAGTTTTAGTACTCCTAAAGAATATGAAATAAATGAATGAAACACAAATCTTAAACAAGTGATATCAGTATTTTAAGATTTATATTCCATTCATTTATTTAATAGTCTTTAGTTGGGAGTACTTTGCACCAGAATCTTCTTTTATTTCATTATTTAAACTGTATAAATTCCTTAAACATTATAATTTGTGACTGATCATTCAACTTTTTTTTTTCTCACATAAATGAACATGAAGACAGGATCAGTTCAAGCAAATAACATTTTCTTTAGATTTAAAGGGTTTTATCAAAAAATAAGAGTGAAAAGTTTGGATGAGGTGGAAATACATGATTGTATGCTCTCTGGTTAGTTCGGTGATAAAGTTAAACACAGCAGTGACGTCTGCAATGTGAGTTTTAGTAAACACTTAAATGGACACTGGGCTGTGGGCAGTCGTGTCTGCTGGCGGATGAGTCCGTCATGGGTGGACAGGAAGGGGAACGGAGATCTGTTCAGCATCAGCCAGACCCGTCTGCCTGTCACCTGGCCTTGGCATTCGGCAGTCTGGGTAATGACAAGGAAAGAATGGCATCGGTGGGCAGAAGCTGAGAGGTAATTACTGACTAGAATCCAAGCAGAAACGACACATCTGGATCCATGATTCAAAATGGGGAGAATTATGCTCCGATACTGGCCTCGATTCATGACTTATAATATCTGTCAGAACGGCGTTATCAGTCCAAAGGCGGAAAATCCTTTACCCATTTCCTCTGATCCTGATGTTTTCTGCTTGGAGTCAGAGGGAAGATTCTGCTGCACTTCCTTCAGGCAGTGAGAAAAAGAGAAGGCTGCAGATACGCCCAGACAATCTGTGTGGAACATCAGCCATGGCACCACTATAGCTCCAACTCTATTCGTGCTCATATGTTACTCGTCCTTATTCCATCACTGCTCAAACATTCTTCTTAAACCCCATTACTGCTGATCAATGCTGCCTCAATTGCAGTGCAGGGAAAAATTGTCTGCTTGAAAGTAATATTTTCTCAGCATATTTTATGCCCAAAAGCTTGCTCTCTGTTGCAGGGTTCATTATTGCTTTGGCTGAAAATAACCTGTAACAACTGAGTAATAGAAGCCCGTATTGCCTTATAATTAACACTTAACCCCTGAAAAATAACTTGAAGTTTCATTAAAGACCATTCTCCTCAACCAGAATTAGTGGGACCATAGAAGTTAATGAAATCGCACACTTGGTGTGCGAGTATCAGTCGGCAGCAAATGACCCTCTTCAATCTCTAGACGAGGTGACTGTCCGCCCGCCTGAGGGAGCCGAGATGAGGGCCACACGCTGACCGTGCTCCAGCCTTGCACTGCCGATCACTTTCAGAAGCTGCACGTGCTCAGAAGAGAGCGGGCCCCCACATGTGGAGTCTATGAGCTCCCCTCCTCTCCCTCGCTGCCTTAAATTAAGATTTCTGTAATTAAATTGATAAAAGTCATGCAGGCCTATACGCCTCATGGTTCCAGACCTGATTTCCTTTGCTACCGAGTTTTGGAGGACTGTGGAAGTTCTACCTTTGATGTGGCATTCTTTATTATGGAAAATAATTGGATTCTCCCTCCCTCCTCCTTTTCTTTTTTGCACTCATCCGCACACATGCATTTTTGCCTATGTTAACTCTGGGCATGCTCAGTTAATCGACCTCGTGTGAGGCATCTCCTGTTTCAATTGAGGTTTTATCTCAGTGTTCAGGATAGTGGGGTCCAGTTCGAGCAGCAACCAGAGAAATGTCCCTTCAACACACTTTAGAGGTCATTTTGCAGTCCGAAGTGGCGCCTGCCAGCAAGTTGGGGCATTGAGATGGAAGAGCAGTGGTGAAACCTGCGAGGGCTTTTGTTTTCCCCTCCATATCGGCCCGGGCAGGCGAAAGAAGAGAGCCTTTCTGGCCCTCGGGCAGCTGGCTTTCCTCCGCACTCATCAGAAAGTCTGAAATTCAGTGAAGAGACCCCACACAATTATTGTGTCTCCGTCTCAGATGGCTGCTAACCGCATGCCAGCCTGCTCTCCAGAACGTCAACGCATCCGAGAACCCCTCCTCACCCATCTCAGAGAGCCCCAGAAAAGCCTTCATCTGCTTCATCAATCACCACTAACATTGTATCAGTGGCCAATGTGAATTTAATTGTCACTGGAAGAAGTTGAAAGGATTTTTTTTTCCCTGTTTGTCGTCTTCTATCAACTCTGAGCAGATGTGTGAACTTCTTCCAGGACAGCAGTTATCTGGCCAGCCCCCTTCACAAATGGCTGAGCCTCCCCCCACCCCAACAACAGTTCTGCTTTACCAGTTCATTTTCAATGTTCACAGGCTGCTTGCTTCACCTTCTGCCCAACAAACGGAGTCACTAAAGTGTTAGAGAATCTGTGGACAGCTGCTTTCAGACAATCAAAATTCAAAAGTTTGGCTTTACAACCTAAATCACCACAATAAAGGAGCATTAATTTATTATCATTTAATTAACAGACAGTCTTAAGCCTGTCAATTGTTGTACAGCGACATCAAATGTCTTGAAATAATTATCATACCGAGGCAGTGGAGGTGGAGAGAAAGGTAGTTTGCTGCATTAAAACAACAGTTTGACAGTTCTGATTGCCACAAAGCCTGTTTTGTCTGCCTGTGCCTCCATTATCTCAACCCACTTTAGGGTGTCTGGAGGACCAAAAAAAAAATGCTTATTGACAACATAATGAATGAAAAGACGACTGTGCTGTAATAGTCTGGTACCATTAGGTGACTTAATTAAAATGTGACTTTAATTAAAGTTAACCTGAAATAAAGGACCAACCAAGATAGATTTTTACCACAGTCGAATTGGATCAAACAGAAACTGAAACACATTTAATATCCTCACATAGAAAAAACTCTAAATGTGAGTTTTCTTTTTAGATAAAACACAGCAAATAATGCCTTTGTCTAATATTTGTAGTGATGCTGTGATGATGAAGTATGAAAGATGTTTTTCCTGCTTCTTAGAACCATTACTAAGGCTGTCTGGTGACTTCTGGTGTATTTAGAAGCGTTTCGTTCAGTCAAGACAGTTGTATTCAATACATTTCTATATACTTTGACCAGCAACAAGTAATTACTTTGGCTTATGCAATAATTATTCAGAGTAAGCCATTATTTAGCAAGAAGGAACTATCGATATTGAAGTCAGCCGACAGTAGCCACCTATGAAGCAATTGAGCACTTATTAACTCCTCTAAGCACATAAGCCTTTTAAATCTTCTGCAACTTAAGTGGGTTCAGCCGTGCTCGCTTCAGATTCTTGTGACCCAGCTCATTTTGACTTCAGTATTTTCTTTTTCAGCGATTATAGAAACAAATTCAAAGTTGATTGTCTCTTGTGTGCAGGTACATCCAAGGTGCATCATCCCCAAAAGACATGGTCATCATTGTAGATGTGTAAGTATTTCAGGCTGTCATCTCCCCCACCAGTTGGCAGGATTACAGGTCTCCTTGAAGAACTCTAGTGCCACCTGTTGGTCAGGGGAAAGGCTAAACTTGTAAGGCGATTATTGCTGTCCAAGCCTCTCACATCCTGCAGTTAGAGACACATTCTATTAAATCACACAAGGGCTAGGTTGAGACTATGAATGAGATTGGAGGGCTGGTTTTTGGTTGTCAAGTCAAAGATTTAAAGTTAAAGAAGTCATTTACAAAGGATTAACGGGGAAAAAGTACTGTTTTTAGCTTACTTTTAATATTTCCTTTACTGTTCTGAAATCTAAAGAGAATCTAGAAAAGGATCTTGTAAAATATCCAACTTGTATAAAATCATATAAAGCATGTAACTACTTTAGGCCAAATAACATCAGATATTATTTACATAGTAGTAGTAATTTTTTCCTTTTAGTAGGATAAAATTCCCATAATCTAAGAGGAACAGGAAACTTAAATTAGCCATGGCACAAAGAAACCATTTTTGTGTGTCTGTGTGAGCAACAAAAATTTGGAATAGTCTGAGGTTTGAACAAAAACAATGCAAAACCATTCATTTGTATGTTAAAATACGGCTACAAGCATGACATGGGCACAATACAAGAATATATGATAAGTACTATCATGTAATAAGACAATTTTGAGGACACTGAAACTATATATATATATATATATATAACATTATTATTACTATTTTTTGTTGTTGTTAATAATATTATATATGTTTGAATTATATTGACTGTATTCTACTTTTTAACATTTTACGGAAATAAAAAAAAAAAAGTCAGATTCTTCTTTTTCAGATCTTCATCCTCTCTTGTCTGCAGGAGTGGGAGTGTCAGTGGACTCACCCTGAAGTTAATGAAAACCTCGGTCATGGAGATGCTCGATACCCTATCAGATGATGATTATGTGAATGTGGCCAGGGTAAGTGGAAGCTTGTGCAATTAACGATACGAATCACTCCTGAAAGTGACATAAAGGCAAATGTTTGCTTGTCGGTGTGGAAGTCAAGCGGGGAGTTAGCAAGAGATAAAGTGGGCTCCCTCTGCTCCCACTTGTTTGCTTGCTGTGGAAACAGTTCACCTCCCTCATTACTGTGTGTTTGTTCTTCCTGCACCACTGTTGTTTGTGCAAGATTGTGTCCATCTGCGTCTTTCACTCTCTGCTGGTTATCGAACCTCCTATTGAGACCAATGTGAGAAACAATATTAATGTTATTCTGCAGGACAGCACACAGTCGCTCACTTGTGCACACACAAACATGTGCATGGCACGGAGGCTCTGTTTGTAGACTATCTTCGGTAATCCTTCATAATCCATTGCTTTTAGCGACTCTATGCCCCCAAATCCCAGCTATAAGAGCAGGAAATCAGCATGGTAATCTGGGTTGGGAATGGGTCTGTTTCTCACCGCTGTGGAGAAACTGAAAACCTGCTGTGAATTATTTACCAGCACAAAAGCATCAGCACTAAAAAAGAAAACAGTCATCTTCTGTGTTTAGCAGTGTTTTCCTTGACAAAACTTTTATTGCAAAAAATAATTTATTTTCACTTTTATTGCAGAACATATTCACTTAATGTCTCTTTATCGCGCTCCACAGCCATTGTATTCCTTAACATTTTAAAAGGTAAAAACAGAGATAATACTGAGTCGGAGCACATTTGTGGGCTGAGATTTCTTTTGTGGATTTCAATATGAGACAACTGCAGCTGTCATGGGAAATGTCAGCTTCCCTCACACAGAACATTTTGCATCAATCTGTCCTGAAATGTCACTAGACTCTGAAGCTGACCTTCAAGGAGAAACATTTGATACATGCCATTTCATACATTACAGTTAACGTTGTAAACATGTACAGAAAGTCCCCGAAAGAAAGATGAGCCCACCGTACACACCGGCACACACGGACAAGCACATACACAGTTTAGCCTAATTTGGTGGATGAGATGAGACAGATTATATTACCTTGGCAGGATTTGCACTCAGTCTGTTGGACTGGCATTTCAGGTGCACCTGTTCTTTGTGTGGAATGTTGTAATTACTGGTGTTTATTGCCAACCAGAGAGTAGCAGGGCAGCATGCATCTGCACAAGCCCACGTATTCAACTCAGTGCAGGAACTACAGCTGGATACAGAAGAATATGTTTTGGGTGTTTTCTGCCAGAATGTGGAAATGTGTTTTCACTTGTGTGGGTTCTCACATGTTTCTCTCCCTTCTAGTTCAATGAAAAGGCAGATGCCGTTGTGCCGTGCTTTAAGACTTTGGTCCAAGCCAACGTTCGGAACAAGAAGATCTTCAAGGAAGCCGTCATGCATATGCAGGCCAAAGGAACCACCGATTACAAGTCTGGCTTCACCTTCGCCTTTGAGCAGCTTCTTAACGTAAGACGCCTCAAAGCTGTCCGGAGTTTGTCTCATTTCCAGATAGCAGTCATTCCTGATGATGGGTGTGATTAGAACTTTTATTGGCAAAGCGTGGATGCTAGCTTTTGCAGCAGCCAACAGAGCCGTGTGGTCTCGTCAGTGGAGAGCATCCGCACAGGTGCTGCATCGGCTCTCTATGCTGCTGCATATTTTAGGAGGTTGCCATTTTAATGGGGCCTGATGGGATGATTGATGAGCGGAGCGGCGGGGAAATCAGCCACAAACACTTTATATTCCTCTGGTGGGCTCAGAGCCATGCAGCCAAGTATCCTCCCTCTTTGTCTGCAGAGTGGGGAATAAAAAGATCCCCTCTTAAAGCCTGTCTGTAGTGCACACACTGAGATGTAAAAGCTCCGTAAAAAAGGCATTTTTTGCAATGTTTTTTATTGGCATTTTGTCTAATTGGCGTACAGCTGAGCTGGTATTTGTTGTGTTACGGAAAGAAATGGAAGCAACCAAATTCAGGGCGAGTAATATTCTGAACTTGGAGTTTAATCCAAAATGTGTGCAAACACGGTGAAGACAAATAATATATCCAAAAATGTATCATGACATTCTGAAAATGAAAGATAAAATGGGATTAGATGGATTTGTTAAATATAGGGGAGAGGATAAAAGAAAAGCAGTATTTTTGGAATATTTTGTGGGAAAACAAGAGTCAAGACGACTGCTGCTTTAACAAATATTTACCAGTCTTTTCTAATAATGGATCATATAATAGCTTGTTTCAATTATTTCCTGGCATCGTCACCTTTCATTCTTGCATTTTCATTAATTCCTGTCCCCACCCTCTTTGTTTTTGTTGCCGTCCCCCTTCTTGCTTCACACAGGAGACAGGTGCCCCCAGGGCCAACTGCAATAAGATGATAATGATGTTTACAGATGGTGGGGAAGATCGTGCACAGGATATCTTTGAGAAGTACAACTGGCCCAACAAAACAGTAAGTGTGCCCCTATAAGTCTGCTATTTTTCCAGCCCGATAGATCTTGCATGCGGGATTCTCTCCCCCATTCTTTTCCGCCGCTTTGTCTCATTAAAGCACAGCCAGTTGTGTTAGTCAGACTGTCAGACATGCCAGACGCTCCAATCTGTGCACAATGAGTCCCTCCAAGCTCTTTTTGCTGCCACTTTTGTTCTTTTTTTTCTATTTAATTCATCTCTTTAGCTTTTCTTCAGCTCCACTTTTTCAGTCTGTAGTTCTCTGCTGGTCTGTACAGCTTTGGTTTCATCACCTAAAAATCGATGTGTTTGTGTTTTTTGCTCATGTCTTGTTGTCACCTGGACTCTTCCTATGCTCCACTTCACAACTCCTCCAATATCAATTCAGATTTTCATCACAAGCCGGCTCCGTCATGACAGCTGCTGTCATGACAGAATAATCTGCGATTTAACAGCTCCATCTCTGTGGTCTTGTAGATGGGGACAGTTGTTTGAATTGGCTGGCAAGAGTACCCGGGACTGTGAACGGTGGTTGTTTTTTTGAGGTTCACCAAGAAAGACAGTAATGGCCGTGTGTGTTCTGCTGCCAGGAGTTTTTCTTTCATTTTCCCTTATGGTATTCGTCTCTGCCTTGTCTTCCTATAGGTTCGAGTTTTCACCTTTTCTGTTGGTCAACACAATTATGATGTTACACCTTTGCAGTGGATAGCATGCGCTAATAAAGGTAAGAAAAAAACTCCAGATTCAATGTCAAATGTTTAAAAAAGAAAGTTGTTAATGGAATCCTACATTTCAAACGGAATTCTAGTCAACAGTATTTCTTGTAGATTTAAGGAAGAATCTATATTTAGGAAGCTAATGCTTTGCTTTTGATGATGTTTGCCTTGACACAACCTTGGCCATGATCAGAAAGCAAATTCAATTAAATTTAACAGAATTAAGTAAAAAATATAACTTAAGATAAAACTGACGGCAGGAAATGAAAAAGTTAACTAGCTTGATTCAGTTCTGTTAACTGCAGGCAGATGTTGAGTCAAACGGTCCTGAAATGAGAGGGGTGGGGCAGAGGTCCACGTTAGAGTGCAAACATCCAACATTACAAACACTTCTCTGGGTTACAAGTTAGAAAGAAAAAAGAAGGGAAAAAAAGAATGAGTGACGGTAAAGACATAAGTGGAATGGCAGTGAGAAGCTTTGGAGTTTTGGTTGAGAATATAGAACTGGAGCTGACTGAAGTATGCGGAAAGGGGAGACAGATGAGGGGCTACAACACACGCTGGCTTTAAAATGACATTTTTGAGAGTCTGCAAACAAGCCCCTAAGAGCAGATTCTTTCACATCAAATGTGGCCTCTCCTGCATGGAGATGGGATGCGTTGTGATGAGATCAGATCATGTACGGATGGAGACAGGGAGAGAGACATTTATTTCGGTTATGTTAAACACACAGACTTAAAACATCAACTTTAACATTGACACTGAACAATGTCAACATAAACACTGAACAAAATTAACTGAAAAGGTGTCCGGTGAGTCCAAGGCTTATTTCCCCGACCCTGATTACAAACATCACATCTACCTACAAATTGATAGAACGTTAAAAAAAAGAAAAAGATGAAGAAAACACAAAAGCACTTCTCAAAATTACTTCACCAACACAAGAGTCTCTCAGTCCAGGAGGTATTTTAAACATATAATTTTTTTTAAACTGTATATGAAATTCTTCAGATCGTCAGATAATAAATTCCACATGTTGACCCCCAGAACAAAGATACTGTTCTTTATCGCATTAGTTCTGACCACTTTGTTTTTAAACATATTTTTACCCCGAAAATCATAATTATTCACTTTAATTTCAAACAAACTCTACCAGAGAACAAACAGGAATGAAGGAAATTATTTCCAAGCCAAATAAAAAATCAAATATCATCACAGAGTACAATAATTTACTATGTGATTTACTGATTTACTTTGATTTACTCAACTTTAAATCAAGACCCAAACCCCTACTTAGAGCTATTGCCCTTTTATTACTTTTAGTGGAAATAGTTTAAACTAAGAATGCTCCTTTCACAAAAACACTAACTCCTTGATTATCATAGTGTACATATCAGACTGACTGAGGTAGAGGGAGCACTGTGCTGCCTTTGTGGGTCACAAGTGAGTCATTCTGTGACCTTGGCTGCAACATAAGCACTCATACGACCTCCTGATTCACTGTGTCATTACACGTAACGTCACATGTTCAGGAACTGCCCCACCAAGCAAACCCGAGCCACCGCGAGACGAATATTCCAATCTTAAAGAAACTGCTAGTGACAAAGAGCAAAAATAAAAGATCATCTCAGAAGCTGACCCGAATAAAAAATAACTTTTTATATTTAAACAGGAGAAAATATCATTAGCAGACAGCATAAAAACAAGTATTCTGTGCTAAAGATCAATCAAATGAAATACAGTAGTGATAACTGAAGGAAAGGAGCACCGCTGCTAAATTAAATAATTAGTTGAATTAATAATTCAATTAAATTGAAATCAAATTAAATTGTTTCTTTTAAATGACATAAAGCAGGAATAATCTATACAACTGAGTCTTTTTCTTCAGATTTCTCTACCTCAAAATTATTTATTTAATCTTAAGTAGACACAAAAAATTATTTTTATACCCAAAACATTCAAGTTAAAAAGGTTTTTACTGTTCTAAAGTTATCATCCAGGGTTGTTTGTTTCTATTATTGCACTGTTGTTGTCTACATTATGGCTTGATTGGTCTCAAATAATTGAAATCCTTGTCCTTGTCTTCCGATGAAACAGAAGCCTTCACTGTATGCACCCATCTGAATCCAAGCCCATGTGAAGCAGAAATGTCAAACAGAAGACTGCATTAAAACACTATCATCAGTCTGCCACTGACATACTCTGACTGTAATGGATAAATGTATAAATTACTGTCACATTCTGTGAGCTGCAGAAATCTGTTCATCAGTCTGAAGCAGCCGCAGCATTAAAATAACCCAGCAGACAGGCCGGCTAACCGTCTGACAGTCCAGATGATTCATCTCGTTTCCCTGCTTGCCTCTTTGTTTGCATGGATCCAATCTTGATCTTGCTCATACAAGCCCAGCCTCACTCTGAGTTGTTGCTTGGAAACTTGGATATTTTTTGTTTGTTTTCCAGTTTAGAGAAAACTTTTTCCTTGGTGGCTTTTTGTTGTCTACTTCCAGTAGAGTCGAATGCTTCAGACGCACATCCACAGAGGTTATTATTTAGCAGTAGGAGGTTGGTTGCAGCAGGAGAACAGAGCCATCTCCCTGACAGGCAGAGGGACGTTCCAGATTATGCCTTTGAGCCAACATGCTCTCCACTGTTCATGGGTCTTAACTCCAGCCTGAAGTCTACACCAGCGTCGAACAATGGTGTTGACACATCAGCCTCAATGGAGCCGTCTTCCTCATGTCTTCACTACGTTTTACTCTATGGCATCTTTATCTTAGTCCAACAGAGACTGCTGCTCCGTGACACTTTCAGGCTTCAACCTTTCACCCACTGCAAGCCCCTCCCCCCCCCCCCCCCCCCCCCCCCCCCCATGTACAGTTGTACACACAAGCAGATGGTAGCTGTTGGAGCTCCACCCACCTATTCAACATGATCTGTGCGATGAAAATACACAATTTGTTCAATGAAATCTCTCCTTTTTTTTAAACAGGTATAACTGTGTTAAAAAAAAACAGACAAAACGTTGAAGACAAAAAGCGACGCGATTCACCCAAATTGTGATCCGAAAGCGTAAACAAATGTTTTGAGGTTTATGTTAAGGACATTTGTGATTTTTTTAAATCCTAAAATATATTGCATGTTGAAACAGGTAAATCCTGTGGAAGCCTTATACTAAGGCTTTAACCCTTGTACTATCTTAGATGACCCCACCCTTACACTGATGTGTTCTTCCTACCATGACAAAGGTGGATAAAGGTGGAAAGATTCATATAATCCATGGACACCAGTGAAGATCACAAATCATTGAAGAAAAAAGGTTCAGAGCACTGTCTAGTGGGTCTAGATGACCCAACTCCCAACGTTAAAGTGCCTAGGATAGCACAAGGGTTACAGACAAAAGCATAGATTTAGGTCATCTGCATAGGGAGAGTTACCGCAGGTAAAGTGTTACCAAATCAGCATGTTGAGAAAAAAAGAATATCTAAAACTTTATTGTAAACATTTAAATTTTGCATTCGTTAAATTATTTTATTAAAGTCTCACTCCGATCATCTTTTGATCTGTTGTAAAAGTGTTCAGTAGTCTTTTAATTAAGGTTATACTGTTCTTAGCCAAAATCCAAAAACCTGTGTCGTTTTCTAGAACATAGTTTCAGAAAAAGCGGCAGGAATTCATTAAAAATTCACCTCTGACTTGTGGGGAAACTGTTGGCGTGGAGCAACCCCACCCCCTCTACCCCTCCATGTCGCTGACAGCTCGGAGCAGGGAGCCCAGTGTAGTTTCTTCAAAACAAAAATCATGTTTTTCAAACTTCATTTTTTCATCTGCTCCTTATTCACAACAATTTGATTTAAGAAATACTCAGAAAGGCAGTTTTGCACTTAATTTTTTGTTTATACATGTCCTTCAACATAAAAAAATGCCAGAATAACACCCATAAAAGTTTCATCAGAGGTCTGTTCCAAACCTTCGTTGCATTGCTCTTCTAAATGTTTTTCTACAGTTGAGTATGTACTTCTCAGATGAGTAATGTCTGCTTTGCTGTTGTTCGCTTGTCTGCTCCTGTTCTCCTCTGTATTAACGGCTGTCATCCTCATCACGTCGCTCCCTTGTCCTCTGTTTTTCCCTTGGTGTCCACCTGAACCACACAGTTGGTTTTGCCTTTCTTTTTTTCATATTTAATCCAAGCTGTGCATTGATTTCATTTTTTATTTTAAACTCCTTTTTTAGAGCAGTTGTTATTTAGCCTCTGTGTTTCAGATTGCCAGACTTTCTCCCATGAGCTCCAATAACACTGCATCTGTAAATCTATTTAGGATATTTCTAACAATTCATGTAATCGCATTTTTAGTTTTGCTGAGTTTTTTTAACTCTTTGTATTGTCTGCATTTAAATGCATTTCTATTCTGTTGCATCTTACCTTTCTGCATCTACCTCTTGGTTACCCTTTTAGAGTCTATTTTAACGCAGGCTTTAAGCATGTGACACAAGTGACTGAAAACAACCAAAATCTTTTGCCACACTATTAAAATACCCTAATGGGTTTTATAAGTCTATTTATAGTTTAATATGAGTTCACAGCCTTTTACAGGCTGGTGATTCATGCCAGAGATCTAGATATAACGGTCTGTGAGATCACTTCATTTTTTTCATCCCTGTACCATAATTGTATTTATTTTGATGGTCAATAAGAGTTCAGTGTATATATGGGTATTTAAAATCTGCATGGCCTCTGTTGTTAATGAACCAGAGGAGGAGCATTTTAAGATTAGCCGCTGTGGAAAGTGTGCATAATGTATCAAAATAAGCACAGCTTTTTAGCATTCTGTGGATGCTGCCTCTATTTCACGGCTCTTTGTATAAACACTTGTGGCTTTAATAACTTGTGGAGCAGTCTGGTTATTGACCCAGTCGGTCATTCTCCTCCAGTCCTAATCAGCAGCGGCAGTGCCTGAGGCTCTACATTCTCAATGAGCCTCCACATTTACATCCAGCGGCACAACCACAAGTGCCGAAGGGCCACCAGTTCTGCTGCTCCACCATGTGGCCCATCGGCTAAAGCCGTACACCGCCGGGCTAAAACTGATCACGTTACAGGCGGTCAAAAGAAAACCGACAAAACTCCAGTCTGCAAATCTTTTAGAATGGTTACACATCCAGGTATGATGAAAACAGAACTTCTGCTGAAAGTCTTTTTGATTTTCAGGTTACTACTTTGAAATCCCGTCAATCGGCGCCATCAGAATCAACACACAGGTACGTTGTGTGTTGACATTAGGGGTTTGACAAATAAAATATTGTACATTTGTGTTAAAGCTTTCTATCACCTCTCAAACAGGTAAGTTTTCTCTCTGAATTAATGATATTCATGTCTGCACAATGAGTTTTTTTTGGGGGGGGTGGTGTTTGAAATACTCACAAGTGTGCACTTGTTAGAGAATGATTATTCCCTATAAACCTCCATATTTTTCTGTGTTAATATTGATCGAAAGGAATAGAATTATGAGTTTGCTCGCACAATTCATGAACATGAAGTAGCACATGTTTAAGGTGTGTAAATGCATTAAATACCAGCTGAATCCCTGACATGGTCAATCATGAGATCCCTCAGCTCTGGAAGCCTGGGCAGTTTTAAATACTACTAAAATTGTCCATACATTTAGCATTTCCATGTACTCCACAGCTAATAAGATGAAGGTTTACGGTTCCCCCAAATAAAGGCAATAAAGAAAACTGTTCATTCAGACTTGCATAACAATTTACAATGCAGTTTGTAACCGAAGCAATGCTCTTTTTCCCCTCATTCTAGAGCTTAGAGCTCTGATAAGAAAAAGGGTACAGTAATTACAGCCCTGTAAGGCAGGGTTTGGGTAGATGTTGACTTGTTGTGTAATCATGGATGAATGTCCCATTAGACCACCATTATTTGTAGCAATTATGTTTGTTTTCAGTCAAATTTCCTATCGAACCAATCCTGCCTAGTTTGAAGGAGCAGGAAAACAAAAAAAGCAGGAAAAGTTTGAAATATTTTTTGAGTACGACTATTTTATACATAGTAAAATATTAAAAGTCAGTCCTTTAGCTTTAACCAGTGTGTGTCCTTAGGCAAAACCTTTGGTGCTGCTGCCTAACTTTGTAGCCAAAAGGGCAGCCAAGGCTCAAGGCTTGCTGTGCCAGCCCCCAGCCTGAATAAAATACAGTATTGTGTCAGGAAGGGCGTTCGGGGTACACATTTCTGCTAAACCCCCTGAGTATGGGGTGCCATAAAGTGACATATTTAAATATATACGGCAATATTTTGGGTTATTTGGCCTGTTTTAGAAGGAAAAAAACAGGTTTCATTGATGTATAAATTGATGTATTTACAAATGTTACATTTACTAATCAAATATTTAGATGGCAAGCTAAATATTTAATTTAAAGTTCATTTTTTGTATAATTATATAATTAGTTTACAAAGTAAATGTTTAGTTTTTATTCTAAATATTTAATTTTATAAAAAAGAACCCAGACATGGAGGAGTGAATACTGACGACGATCAAACTTGACTATCTAGAGGAAGTAAAAGTCGTACATGGTAGAGCTTTTTAAAATAAATAAATCCGATCTGTAAACATCCATTTTGTCTTCCATGCATTGTTATGAGAAAAACAGACAGAAATTCAAATGTATCAGCTGTAAATCAAAGTATTGCCCACATCCGTGTTTTTAAATGACTTGTCACGTGAGTTGGTTTGTGTTTAATTCACATGAATGATTTGATGGAAACAGTTTAATTTCACATTTTGCAAAGTGAAACTTGGCAAATCTAACGTAGATAAGAAGAGTCGCTTAATTTTCCAAAAGATTGGGGCTAGCCAGAAATGTACTAACTGACAAGTAACTACTTCTGGTTATGCAAAAAAAAAGTTCACTTTTAGGATTTTCTTTATTTTAAATACTTCTTCGTTCGAATGAATTCATATTTTGAGGAAACGATTTATTTATTCCGTGGGAACTAATTACTGTTTTGTGGGAACAAATTACTATTGTGTGGGGACGAATTATTATTTCATGAGAACAAAAAAATACTTCATGGTAACTAAATCCTAATTAAAAGATGAAAATATCCATTTGAAAAACAAAACCTGCTTTTTTTTCAACTTAAACAGGCTAAATAACAAAAATTATTGCTGTTAATATTTGACTACATCACTTTACGACCCCCCATACCTCAGCAATTCAGAGAAAGCTGATTCACTGTGGCAACCACTGAAGGGAGATGCCAAAAAGTGAACAATAATTCTAATGTCTGTCCTTTGGCTGTTTCTATTTGTTTTTGGTGTTCCACTTTTTAAGAAGATTCCGTCTTTACTGAATCCTAATTCATTTTATATTTTTTTGTGTTCAAAATTTTAGTTGAAGGCAACAAAAAATAACCCTTGTGCTATCTTAGATGACCCCACCCTTACACTGATGTGTTCTCCCTACCATGACAAAGGTGGATAAAGGTGGAAAGATTTCATTTAATCCATGGACACCAGTGAAGATCACAAATCATTGAAGAAAAAAGGTTCAGAGCACTGTCTAGTGGGTCTAGATGACCCAACTCCCAATGTTAAAGTGCCCAGGATAGCACAAGGGTTAAACATGGTAACAATAGCTTGAGTTAGAATTAGTATTTTGTGAAAATGGAAAGTGGACAGCACAGCTGGACCCACAAACTGGTCTCCATGTCCTACACACACTCGGGCCCCTTGTTCCCCACCGCTGCCACATTCACTTGAGGCACAGCAAGCCATCGGAGGCCCCTGGGATAACCTCATTCCAGCTTTAGAAATTGTTTTGGGGGGAGCTGCAAGCTCGCTCGTCTTTTTTTCTTTCCTCCCCTTGCCTGCAAACCCTCCATCAGCTGTTCCATTAACTCTGGCATATTTATATTCTGAAAACTGCCACTTACTTTAATAGGTTCTTCTGAACGTGGGCTCAGACGACGCGCATGTTATTTAAACACATTCTAGCCTTCAGTCTCACTTGGATAAGATGGCACCACCGAAGAAACAGATGGACTACAGATGGCGAGAATGTTAGAAATACTGTCCACTGTACTGAACCCTGTTCATGTGTAATTTGAGAAGTCCTAATGAAAATACTTTGTGGGCTCTGTTTGTTGGTTTTAATGATTTACTGATAAAGATGTAATAATTTTTGGAATGTTTTCATCAAATCAAATCAAATCAACCTTTATTTATATAGCACTTTTACAACAACACATGTCACTCAAAGTGCTGTGCATAAAATACAATAAAATTTAAAAACAAGATGACAAGACAAACAGTGCCGACACCCCCCCCCCCCCCCCCCCAACACACACAGACACACATACGCACACCATGGTAAAAAAAGTGATAAAATGATGGAATGCAGAGACCAGGAGGGACCAGAATAAGGAGTCCACTCTCACCAGTCATGTCTGCGTTGATCTTCAGACAGGCAGAGGCATTTAATGAAGGAGATACTCATGCTCTTGTAGTCTATATAGCATTTTTCTTATGTATCACATGCTGCTGTTTGCTGACTTGTTATGCCTACTAAATTGTTTCAGCCATGCGGAAAATTTCCCCCATACTTGGTGAAAAGGTCTGGCTGTCACTGTTCTGATGGAATATCTCCCTGTGGCGCATTAAACTGGACTTTTACTGAGCTAATAATAGAATCTGTTGCGCCTGTCAGCACAGTTCAGACGATAGAAAAGGAACGGTCCGGTGCATAAAAGGGGGGGGGACTGTGTTTTTATGCAGGTTATGCCCTTTACATATGAAGAATGGGGGACACATCTGAGACAAGCTCTCATTTCATTTCTGAATGAGTGGAAATGCTGTTAGAAAATCTTCACACCCTGTCACCTTTTGCTGATTGTAATTTTTTATATTTAAATTTTCGTTTTCAAGCTTAAAGTCCCCGTCTGATCATCTTTTGACCTATTGTAAAAGTGTTCCCAGTGGTTTTTTAATAATAATTATGCCATTTTTAGCAAAAAATTGAAAAACTGTCATTTTTTAAGAACATAACTGCAGAGCGGCATGAGTTCATTAGAAATTCACCTCTGGGTTGTGGGCGGGTCCATCTCTGCTCCCCGTTGTTGAGAGCTTGTGACCTACCCAGCATATTTTCTATGTCACAAAAAAGCTCTTTTTCCATTGGCATTTATGTCTGCTCCTGATTCACGACGACTTGAATGAAAAGGTACTGAGAAACATAATTATAATCTTAATTTTCTTTATATATGTCCTCCATCATGAGAAAAATGCCACAAGAACATGTTTTTTGGAGTGGGTCTCTAAACACATTTAAAGCTATTTTACATTATAGTAACCAAGAATCTTGATGCTTACACTTTTGTTTTTGCTAACAATACAAATCACTTCATATTTTATATTAGCAATTACTCCCAATCCATTTAGTTGCGCCAGCGCTTGTTTTTCTAAAACAGTATCTCTGCTGGTTGGTGGAAATATCAAATCATATGAGCTCTAAATATTGCAAGTGGACTTAACCCCTCACCTTCAATCATTATCGCTGTAGACATCCTCACTGACAGCCCAGCCTGTGGGAGAGGGTGTGTTTGCACAATGTGCCACTGACACCTCTAATGTGTTTTTAATAGCTCTTTTGTAATGATGGAAAACAGCCTTGAGTGGCTCGGGACCAGAGGCTTTATGGCTCGGCAGTGCCATGATGCCGCCGCTGCGGCCGGCCTGCTGGTTTATGCGCTGGCAGAAACGAGGGTGGACAGGGTCTTGTAGTTTTATGACAGAAGAATGTGAGCAGGCGTTTTAAGTGATCCTCCTTAAATGCCAATACATGACAAGCACTATAAATTTCTGTTGTGTTGTGTGCTTATGTGTGATTTAACACTCTTGTAGGAGTACCTGGATGTCCTGGGCCGCCCAATGGTGCTTGCTGGGCCTAAAGCCAAGCAAGTGCAGTGGACCAATGTCTACCAGGACGCACTGGTGAGTCAGAATCTAAGGTAGTATTTATTTATTTTATTTACTTTTAGTATTTATTTTAACTTTAAAGCCATGTAATATGTATAGTGCACATATTTATTTGCGTATAATATATTTTTTCATAAAGACAAAACTTGTTACAGTATGATTATAATATTGTTTGTTTTTCAAGGTCAGAAGATGAAAATGTAGTTTATCTTTAAAACTACATTGTCTGATGAAAGAAGAGTATTTTATTGTGAACAATTCTGCTGGTAATTAAATGGATTTTTTTTTACATTTATTTTAGGGTCTGGGTCTTGTCATCACGGGGACCATGCCAGTCTTCAACCTCACGGCGGATAGTGTGAGCTCCCAGGTAAAAAGAAAAATGAGCTCAATGCAACCTGTGACGTGCATGCCAATTATTTATTATACAATCATGCTTTTAAAGTCATTAGTGGAGAATTATATTTCCGCTCAACTATAGATTAGAATATTATAGCCCCTGTCCCCCCCCCCCCCCCCCCCCTGTTTTCCATCATCAACCCTTGTCAGATGATGACAATATATGATATGGTGATATGGTTAGAGGTTCCCTGAGGCAACGGCTCCCCCCTGAGGTGACAACAAACATCACAAGTTATCCATATCATTGACTTTAGCTCTCAGTGTCTCTGAGCTTTTAAGTCCACAGAGACTGAAAACCAGCTGTGTTTTGAATGTGGTCAAAGTGACAGGTCAGAGAAGATGCACAGGTGCTCTCTGCTTGTCCCAGCACAGCTTCCAGCCTGTTATTCATCAGGTACTAAGACTTTTTTTTTTCTTTTTTCTTCTTCACATAGAATCAGCTCATCCTTGGGGTTATGGGAGTGGATGTTGCTATCAATGAAATCAAAAAGAAGACGCCAACATACAGAGTAAGTTATTTTAATCTCCTGTTTATCCTCTTCAGCAGAATTGTTGAATTATTTCTTTATTCTTTACTCTAAAGCTCGGAGCAAATGGCTACACCTTTGCCATCGACCCAAACGGTTATGTGCTGCTGCATCCCAACCTTCAACCAAAGGTAGGACCATTTTTTAGCCACATCATTATTTTTGCTCATTTCAACCTTTTGGTCATGAAACTAAATTTAGATGTCATTTGTTCTGTCTGTCTGTCCTTTCCTTTCTCTTCAGATCATTAACTTCAGGGAGCCCGTCACTCTGGACTTTCTCGATGCGGAACTTGAGGACACCAATAAGGAGGAGGTACAGCTTCTGAGATTTTTTCTCTTTTCATCT
This sequence comes from Oryzias latipes, assembly GCF_053564925.1. Classification (NCBI taxonomy): domain Eukaryota; kingdom Metazoa; phylum Chordata; class Actinopteri; order Beloniformes; family Adrianichthyidae; genus Oryzias; species Oryzias latipes. Next base: position 9,476,803 of record NC_136241.1, on the reverse strand, counting down.
CTAGTCGAATTCATTTCTGTGGATCAGTACGCCCCTCTCACACCAAAGCCTTGCTTGCGCATTGACTTTCAGATCCGGAGACAGATGATCGACGGCAAATCGGGCCAAAGAAAAATCCGGACACTTGTTAAGTCGGTTGATGAGGTAAATGATCAACATTTTTTTTTTTTCATTTTCCTCCAAGTATGCATGTTGCGGTGGCGCTTACTGGTCTGTTTGTGGTCACCAACAGAGGTACATTGATGAAGTGGTAAGGACTTACACATGGACGCCTGTGGAGGGTACAAATTACAGGTACAGACAAAGACACAGTCAGAGCAAACGATGCCACAGCCTGAGCGTGTGAGTGAAGTCCATCTCATTCTGGTCACAGCATCTGAAGTTCAGCTTTCATTTTTAAACCAGCAGTTAGTCCTCAGACAGGAGTAACCAAACAAACAATTAAAAGACATAATTGATTAAAAAAACACACATATTTTAATAGCTCTTTTGTAATGATGAAAAACAGCCTTGAGTGGCTCGGGACCAGAGGCTTTATGGCTCGGCAGTGCCATGATGCCGGCCGCAGCGGCGGCATCATGGCAAATATATATATATATATATATATATATATATATATATATATATATATATATATATATATATATATATATATATATATATATATATATATATATATATATATATATTTTTTTTTTTTTTTTTTTTTTGGCGCATAAGTCAGAACCTTGAGTGAAATGTGTTTGAGAATTGAAATAAATTCTAAAATTGCAAAAAAAAAAACACACGTTTTTCTACTTATTTGACTTTCATTTCAAAAAGTTCATCAGATACGGTTTACATTAACAGCGGGGCAAAAAAGTATAAACTATTCAAGTTTTCCCACTTTAAAAGATGAAAGAGGCCTGTAATTGTCATCATAGGTTTACCTCAACTATGACAGACAAAATGAGAACACAAATCCAGAGACAATGACAGCAGTCAAACGTTTTCTGTAAGCCTTCACAAGGTTTTCCCAAGAAATGCTGTTCTTTGGATGCAACTCAGCATTCTTTCTCCTCCAAACACAACGAGTAGAGTTCTTACCAAGAAGTTCTATTTTGGTTTCTTCTGACCATAGTACATTCCCCCAATCCTCTTTTGGATCATCCAAATGCTCTCTAGCTAACTTTAGACAGGCCTGCACATGTACTGGCTTTAGTAGCGTCAGCCAATCAAGGACCCAGCTGTGGGCACATGAGGTTTTCAGTGACTCAATCAGCGGGTTTGAAAAAAAATTCCAAAATGGCCGCTCGATGCAAGGAATTTCGTCCTCAACTTCCATCCATTTTCTTAACCTACTGGGGCCACTGGGTTGCCGGAGAATGTCTGCTGGGCGGAGGCGGGACATACCCTGGACAGGTCGCCAGCCTGTCACAGAGCTAACCAGCCGCCCAATGGACAGAATAGCAAACGAGTGAGCGCCACCGCCCAGATGATCACATTAAATTAATGTGATAAATTTGTGTAATTTGACTCTAAACAGTACTCTTAAAGTCCCATTCCAATCATCTTTTGATATACTGCAAAATATTTCCAGGGCTCTTTGCATCAAGATTTTGTTGTTTTTAGCCAAAATTAAGAAACATGTCCTGACCAACCTGTTTTTTCTTGGACAGGTTTCTGCAGAGCGACAGTAGTTAATTAGGAATTCACCTCTGAGTTGTGGACGGGACTGTAGGCATGGAGCAACCCCGCCTCCCTTTCCCGTCACCCATAACTGAGAGCGACCTGTTTATGCACTATCCCATTAGCTCACAGCCCCTCAAACTAGCATTAGAGGTGCAACTAAAATGGCAAGCAACATTGGAGCCATTCAGTTGTTCAGTTTTGAGCCAGATGCCAGCTCTGACCAGGAAAACGAAGACGTAGGTGGGGTACTAAAGCAGACGACTAGTATACAAGTGGATGCATCAGAATGGGGTGGAGCTGGGAGCTGGTGGCCTGCCCAGGGTATTTTCTATGCAACAAATAGGCTCATTTCCAGACTGCATGTTTTTGCCTGCTACTGAATCACAACCATTTGAATATAGAAATACTCAGAAATGCAATTTTAAGCTTATTTCTTTTATATACAGTATGTCCCCCATCATGAGAAAAATGTCACAAAAACATGTTAAACTCTGCACGGAAGCTTACGTTTTGTATTTGTCTGTAAAATCAGACTTCTAAAAATTTGCTCTGAGACTCTTGAAATGTGTTTGAATGAACAGTATCTTCTCTTTTAATTGCTGTTTGTTCAGTTTCTCTCAGATTTTCTTTTCTTGATACCTCAGTCTAGGGTTGGTGCTGCCCACATATAGTGAGAACCACATCAAAGCCAACATAAGTGACCAGATCCTTCAGGTGCAATGTAAGTACTCTCAGGAAATCCCAGCTTCTGTCCCCTCTCTGTCTTCTCTCTTCTTCCTCTCTTCTCTCCTGTCTCTCTTTCTAACATAACTTACACTCCAATTCAGTCCGTCGGGGCAGTTTTTCCGACATCATCATAGGGAGAGCCCAAGCGGAGTCGCCTGCCCCGCCCCGCCCCGCCCCTCCTTTGCTGTCCTCTCCCTGTGCTCTCTGATAGAGAGGATCACACAGAGCCCGGGTTCCCCGTCTCCTCCCCTTCCTCCATCCCCTCCTGTCTCCATACTGTGCTGTAAAACGGTGATGTTTTTTCTTCACACTGGCTGAAGAAAAAAAAACTGAACTAACAGAAAGGTGAAAGCTCTGGTTTTACTGTGCTACTCAGGTGAAAATAATGGTGACTCCTGTGCTATTATTTTTCTTTTTGCCAAATGCTCTCGCCTCTTCTCCACCAAGAAATGATTCTGAAGCGTTTGTGTCCCGGATGTTCTGGAACTGTGAAAACACGCATGCTTTTCACTCGTTATGATGATTTCTATGATTTGGGGATGTTTCTTTTCTTTTGTTCTGTGGCGTTTTCTCTTCTCAGTTTCGCTGTGGGACATGTTTCTTAGCTTTGGAATCATTTATAGAGAAACTCCCACATGGCCTGGAACACTGGCTGCTCAAATGTGGAAGTTTTTGTGGGTCTGAATGGGAGCCTGTATCTCATTCTTTCTTTGTCCTGACCCTGCAACTCCTGTTTTTTGTTTTTTTTTCAAATGTTTTCTTAATGGAATTTAATTTAATTCATCCTTTTTTTTTCCAACAGTTACTGGTTTTGTCTTTGCTCTTTTCTTTTCCTGCATTTTTCTGTTTTTTTATTCCTTAAGGAGATGTTGGCTTTTCATTTCTTTTTCTCTCTCGTCTTGTTTGACTTTAATTGGTTTACTTCTTTCAAGAACACAATATTTTTATTCAAACAGTAATTGAATAAAATATTGTCTGTTACTCCCCTTCCCACCCGATCCCATGTTTCTTTTCTTGCTCCCTCCTTCTCTGATGGATCCACACAGTCTCTGACATCAAGGGCAAGTATACTCCATATTGGTCCACGTTCCCTTTCTACTCCCCCCCACCACCACCACCACCACCTACCGCTTCCTCCTTCTCCTTCCTTCCTCTCATCCCAATTTTCCTCCTGCTTCCCCCTTACCAGTCCCAGCCTGCTCGCCTCTGTTCTTGCCCATTTTTGCCTTCAGGGTCTTTTTTCTCTTCTGATTTTCTCTTCCTCTTCCTCATTTAATCCGTTCTGCTCTTCTTTCTCCTCACCCTCTTGCTGCAGCTATGGTCTCACTTTTCTCACAAAGACTCCGCCAGACCACACCCTTCTTCCCAAATATCTACTGTACCAGAACGAAAGCGAAAACTTATTTGAACTGCATCCACATATATTCATGTTTCCTGTTAAAGCTGTCATTTCTTATGTCTTTCTTTTGCTTTAAAAAGCTGAAAATGAGCTATCTGCTTTCTCTTTTTCCTCTCTTCTCTTCACCTTTCTTTATCTTTCACCTTGTCATTATTTTGAAAAATGTCTCATTTTAGTTTGTACACTAGGGCTCAATATTTAGCAATATTTCCTAAAGCCAAAATCCCTTTTTTCAAGTGTCATCCTTACAGGAGCTCCATGAACCGTAATGAGCAAAAGGATTTATAATTTGTTGTTAGGAAATTAGTCTTTTTCTGACGTTAATCCTGCATTTGTGCAGCCTAAGTCACACCTTTACACTAGCATTTACATGCTGCTTATTTTCATTTTAAGTCAAAATGGATTTCTTGTCATCATTTGAAGTAGCAGCTGCGTAGAGACGACAAACACGTCTAACAGCTGGGGTTTGTTAGCTGGCCTATTATCTCGTCTGTAGCTGGAGGCGGCAGCAGCGTGCAGATTAACCCCCACGGGGACGAGCCGTGTCCTGCTCACCCAGGTTCTCCCATGCTGCCAGGTGTCACCGCGGCGCTTGGCACAGCACCTGACTCCTCTCGTCCCTCTGTACTCCCTGTCTCCATCAGCTTGTTTCCACTCCCTCCTCACCCTCAGACCGCCAGGGGCACAGCTCGGCAGTTCGATAAAGCCGACCTGGATGTGCATGGCATTGTGGGCGGAAAACTACCTGGGCACTATATTTTGGTGTAAATTATTGATTTGTTCTCCAGATGAATTTTAGGACTTGATGTAATGAAAAGATCTGAGTTAAACCTGTGCAGGGAAGGTTGATGCTTTTCCATAGAAGAACCAGTTGCCCTTTGACATGCCCTTCACAATGCTCTGCATTTCCTCTGATTATGTGTCTCTTCCATCCCTGTCAGTCTGAGGGGTGACCACTTCCATCAGGACCGTCTTCCACATCCCTCGCAATAGTTTGCCATGTTGATGCCTGCCTGATCTAACAAGCACTCACTGTGGGCCTCATGTCTGAGAACTTGCTTCCAGGCAAATTACTCCCTTTAAGTCAGTTCTCAGACGTCTAAAACATTTCCAATTGAAATTTGAAACAATCAAGTGTTTAATAAAATGACAAATGAAAGATGTGAGTGCTTTGCAAAAATTCAAGTGGTCATACTTTAAGAGTCAGGTTTTGTTTTGGGCACCATATTGGCTAACGCTAGTGTTCCCTTGGTACCTCAGTGTTGCTATGGTAAAGTCCCCTCTGAGTCCCTGCACCTCCGAAGAACAGCTGCTCTTTAGCCTCACCTCCCCGCTGCTCTGCCCACGGCTCTCCCTGGATAATCTCCCTTTTCTGTTGCAGATTTTGAATCACTGCTGCCAAACACTTTTGAATCTGAAGGACATGTATTCATTGCTCCCAGGTAGCCCTGTGTGTCAGTATTTGCTGTTGTGATGAGCTTCTGTTTTTGCCTCAACACTGTTTATTCCACTTTACGAGTTTTACCATCACAACTTTCTGTTTATTACGTCAGTCATCTGATTTAGTACTTTTACTTCACTTGATGTTTAAAAAATGTTCAAAATTTAAATTTAGATTGGAATTAAACCGTCACATTGACTTGAACTAAATAAAAAAAAGTATGTTGTATCAAATGGTATTATCAATAAATAGGATGTTTGCATGCTGCTTTTGTGGTGCTGCATGTTTGAGTTGCATTTGAATAGTTTTGATTTCACACAGCAACATTCTTTACTGGTACCAAAAAAACCAATATCCTGAACTAAATTTAGTTTTACAGGGAACTCTTTGTTTGATTTCCTCCTCCTTATTGGAATAAGATCAGATACTTTGACATGCCTGCGCTTAGATGTATATCCATTTATTGACTGACACTAACTATGGAAATGTTAACGAAAGCCTTCTGCACACGTGTCAAGTTTTTTTTTTTGACGCTCAGATTTCTCTTTGCATGTTTCTTAGGGAGTACTGCAACGAACTTGAACTGTCCAACAACAACACAGAGTTCCTGCTGAACTTCATTAGTCTCATGGAGAAGGTGACACCAGACTCCAAACAATGTGAGTCTGCTTTCACTGACATTCCAAATCAATGCAGGGAGAGCGCCTCTTTTAGCAAATCACACAACAATGAACAGCATTGTCTGTTTAATTCACTTTAAATGTAATTGTTTAAAATAATACATTTGTGTGCTACATTTTATTATAAAGCTGCCATGCAAGTTAGTCATATTTTAAATGAAGGATGCATTACGGCAGGGGTCGGGAACCTTTTTGGCCAAGAGAGCCATAAACGCCACATATTTTTAAATGTAATTTCGAAAGAGCCATACAATAATGTAGTGTCCTTTTCCCACACGGAGACTTAACCTCTTTTAAGGTTCTTTATTCTGGTTAATGCAGGCTGTAACAAATGCCGTAAATTAATTCAGCAGCTCCTGAATCTCTCCCGCCGAGACGAGAGCGCTTCTCCCAACTTTATATTCCCCCCTCCCGCTCCAGCCCTCCCATTTCCCTTATTCGGCCCATAGCTGAACCCCATTGGTCCAAATTAACTAACAACAGGCTGAGCGACAGAACTAAGAGCCAATCAGATCTCTGCTTGATGCGTTCAAGGAACTCCAGAACTTTTAACGCGGCCCAACAGCCAAGTTAAACTCAGTCCGCTACAATATGTTTAAAACTAAATATTCAAATGAATGTGTGCATTTGATATAATTTCAACACTTTTAAAGTACAATAAGTCTGTGGATTATTTTTAATAACATTGTTATGCTGTTGCTAATAAATGATGAGTATTTCTCGTGGTAGTTTTGTTGATGGTCTAGTCTGGTTGATACGTGGTGAGTTTCTGCTTCGTTCAGGCGTTGAGACTTTAAACGTGATCGTAGGTCTGAATGTTCTGTAAATGTGAGACAGACTGCTCACATGCAGACGCGGAGCCAAACACACACACTCACACGCTGCAGTGAGTGACGGGCAGCAGGTTTTATGTTTTTACAATCCCTGCGCGGTTCACCTTACTGACCGAGCCCACAACTCCACCCTCACCCTCTGCTTTCTCCCTCTCAGTCACATCCCGTCCCCGCTACTGCGCGCTCTTTCTCAGAGACGGGGGCGCGCAGTTTTAGGCACGGCAATTCACAGGTTTCCGGCTGGTACAAACTCTGTGAAATAATAGATAATAGTAAAGTGATAATGCTGGCGCAGATCCTTCTCTCCAAGCACCGCTACTACTGTGCGCCTCTGCCATCGCATCGCGCCCGAGAAGGACTGGTCTAATGAAAAAGAAAAAATTAAAAATGTGTCTGCCAGCCACATGTGACCATCAAAAGAGCCATATATGGCTCGCGAGCCATAGGTTCCCGACCCCTGCATTATGGTGTCAAATACTGCAAAATCTATAAATAATGAAAATACTGCAAACAGACATTTAAACAGAAGGGATATTCCTAAAAAGGAAAAAGGTTTGTCCCTCCCTGTTAAACAAAAAGTGACTTTCCTCATTAGGGATGGGTACCGTGCCCCGGTATTGAACGCGCCCCGGGGCCACATTCTTCAAGACCGCAGTATCGTTAAGATCTGACCTGAACGGTTCTGCTATCGGTACTGGAGAAGTTACTTTTTCTTTTTTTGTGTCTCACAAGCGTTTTCTGCCATATTTCACTCACAAAGTCAGTCAATTTTCCGTTAATTAATGATGATATTAATTTCGGTATTCTCGTTGAAGCTGAGAGCTCTGTCTGTGTATTTGTGTACACGGGGGCGGGGCTGTTGTTCAGACAGCACGTGCCGCGCGCGCACACACACAAGACGAGGCAGCGCACACACAGTCTCGTAGGGGACACGTGAGCGCCCTAGACTAAGAACACCAGTTTCTGCGTAAGATTAATGAAGTTTGCATCAAGGAGCCCCTACCATCCTGTCACCTTCCTGCTACGATGACCGTATGTTGCGCTGTTTGTGTAGAACACGCTGGGGCGGCGTGTTCTACCGCTTACGATTCCAGACCCATGACACACTATCAGCTGCTTCCTAATACTTAATAATAATTAATGACTAATGATAGTCGTCATCCGTAAAATTAATATAATTTATTGGGTTTACTGGATTTAAACAAAAATAAATAAATAGAAAGGAGTCTGCATCAAAGTGAATTTGTTTTCATCATCTCACTCAATCCTAAATCTGGTGTTTGACAGACAGAAAAGTCTATTCAAGGTTGTGGAAAATGGACAAAAGATCAAAGGAAACATCACGCTCTTAAAGAATAAAAATAATTAGATTAATAATTAAATGAATATCCTGTCTGGAACATTCTCATGTATAAAGTAAAATTTTTTGTTAAAAAAAACAGTTTTGTTGCATAATGAGGAAATAAAATACTTCATGTTCTTCATTTGTTATTTCTTTATTTATTATTCGTCCCCAAAAAGTATCGATAAGAGTACCGTTAAATACCGGATCGATAAGCAGTATCGATAAGAGTAGTAGTACCGTTAAAACCTTAACGATACCCATCCCTATTCCTCGTAGTTGAGCTACTTTTACACCAACAAAAGGTATTTTATTCAATCTTGAACAATTAAGAAATAAAAATGCAAGAACAAAACATCTGGTCCAAAGTGCTCAAATTTAACACATAAAAACAGTTGGAACATTTGTCTGAGCAATCCCAAGATGTGTAACTGAGACCAATATGAGAGGGTTTTTCAGCTGAGTTTAGATAACATTCATGCACGTAAACAGTAAACAGCTGGACCTGTGTTTTTTTTAGATTTGAAAACACAACAATGGTTATAGATTAAAAATTAGATTATCTCAATTAAAAATAAAGCGATATTTTATTAACACAATAATTTAACACCCCTAAAACCAAAAGACAAAGCTTTTTAGCATCAATTCTAAAAAAAATCAGCTAAAAACACTAGATAGGTTTTAGGAAGCTAACACTGTTGGCTTTTGTTGACGCTGTAAAGCCCAAACCATTAATGCATTGACAGGAAATCCAATTTTTTTGGAATTAGGATGTTTTTTAAACCCTTTCATGAAGTATTTTTAAAAAGATTTTAACCACGTTGGGTGATTTATAAGGTTTTTGCTCACAACAATGTCAGTTTGAGTTGCAAAAACATTGACATGAGCACCTTATGTACTCACTGTCTCACATTTGAATCCACACATTTTTTAACATGATTTTACATTAAGGATTAATGATCAACACAATACACCAAGTAGTCATTTTTTTAAAAGAACACCAATAGATGTGTTAATCTATCCATACAGGTTTGAAAATTAGCAAAAAAATTTCCTGCCAAAGTCCGTTTTGAGATTTATGGAAACAGCCTTTTTGAAATTAGCGGGAGAGCTCTTCTACTGCCCCTAGAGGAAAGATAATGAACTACAGGACAGGAAACACATACAGTACTAAGTCACTGTGGCAGGGGTGGGCAATTATTTTACCTCGCGGTCCACATTGGGTTCTAAAATTGGATAGAAGGCCCGGACCATGAGCAGATTCGTGGAGTGAGAATGACATAACATGGAATGTAGATGAAAACATTTGGATTATATTCCATACAGAATATTCTAGAGTTTTTAGTTTAAAAATTTTGTTCCCATTTTAGATCTCTTTTTTTATTGTGAAGCCCTTTTGGTACCTTCAAGGAGTTGTAAAGTGCTATATAAATAAAGTTTCATTCATTCATGATCCTTTTAATAAAATAAATAACATTATTTATGAAATAAAACAATGACCAAGTAACACTCTATGATTTTCAAAGACAAAAATTCAGGAAAAACCTAGACCTAAAGAGTTCCGGGTTTCTGTACAGGAGACACACGGAGGAGATTGATTGACAAGGTCTCCAGCCAATCAGGACACAGAACAGGGAGCACTGTTTAAAAAAAGCAATTGCTCTAAAAGAATGAGCTAAACTGGGAAAGATGAACTGCGACATAAAGGGAAGACTGTCTTCTGTTCTGTTTGACAGAGATTTTTAGAGGGTTTCAGATCGGAGCACTGACTGCAGAAGGGGGGAATAAAATGTCACGTCTTGATTGTGTGGCCAGATAAAAAAAAAACATGGGTCTCAGGTATTGTTCAGTGGGCCAGACCAAACATGGAGGCGGGTCGGATGCAGCCCGCGGGCCGTAGTTTGCCCACGCCTGCACTATAGGCTTTAATTACAGGAAAGTTTGGACCATGCTAATGAGATAAGAGTCTCGGAAATGTCAAATATGATACCAAAGGTTATGTAGGGTTAAAAATGTCAGCAGAAATTTGTTTGTTTGTTTTTCTTTTGCTTTTAGGCGATAATTTGCTTTTGCATAATCTGATTCTGGACACTGGCATCATCAGACAGCTGGTTGAGAAGGTGTGGAGAAACAAAGATTTAAACACGTGAGTAAAACTCTACTAGAGACACCAGAGGAGTTTGCAGATTCTGACTGGATTCAAAGTTTAAAGCTGCTTCTGGACCTTTAGGTATGGCTTCTTGGCTGTGTTTGCTGCAACAGATGGAGGCATAACAAGAGTCTTCCCCAACAAGTAAGAGCTCCCTTCAGCACAGCCTCTTATTTTTTTAAGCATTATGGAGTTTCATATGTTTGTGTGGTAGGCTCTGCAGAAATCTCATACATCAGACGTTTACATTTCCAGTATCTCTGCTCCTCATATTTTAGAGCGGCAGAAACCTGGGAGGAAGACCCTGAACCGTTTAATGCCACCTATTACCGCCGCAGCCTCGACAACAGCGGCTACATCTTCAGAGCACCTTATCGAACCTGTGAATGATGTTCATGTTCTTACACTGCATATCTCCCACGGGGGGGCTTTGTTTCTGACTTGTTCCTGCTTTCACCTTGTAGCCAGAGATGAGCTGCTGAACCCAGAAAACGACACCATTGGCATTCTGGTCAGCACAGCCCTGAACTTAGCTGTAGGAGGGAAGACTATCAAACCTGCAGGTGAGCTGACCTCTGCAACTGACAAACTTGACAGATAAAAGAAAATTGGTCATTTTCATGTGTATTTCCTGATTCAATATTTTTTGCAGTGGTTGGAGTAAAACTGGACCTTGAAGCCTGGACAGAAAAATTCAAGATTCTTGCCAGCAACCAAACAGACAGCCGCCAAGGCTCAAACACGGTACAAAACACAAAGGATGGGGGACATTAAGTGTTCAAAGAGCCCATGAAATGTTCACCAAAATAAAAATACATTCAAGAATACACATGCTGTTTCTTGAATATGTTTGAGTTTAACCTTCTTGTAAGAATGCGCATTGGAACAGGCACAGGTATGGGGTAAGACAACTGGCAATAAAAGACAAATGCAGACATACAAAACTTTGCACAAATGAATACTTTGTGCACAACTTACAATAAAAAAAATCCATACATTTAGTTTTATGTTTGACATGTCTGTTTTGAATATGATTTGTCTTTGTTTTGAATACGACTCTTGCTTGTCTTGAATACGAGATTTCCCTGTCAAAAATACATCAAGAGGTTACAGACATGTACATCGAGTCCTGAAACAGAAATTCCAACTGTGTGAGTGTACGCATTAAGGCTAATTTAATAAACCAAAACAGAATTAAACTTTTTAGAATGTTATTGATCCCCTTGAAGGGAAATTATCTTGATACCATAGCTCTGCTGAATAAAAAAAAAAGATTTTACAATGGGGCAAATAAGCCATCTATTGTACAAGTTTTCCCCCTTAAAAAGTTGAGAGGGGTCTGTAATTTTTATCATAGGTATACCTCAAATCCAGAAAATCACGTTGGCGGATTCTTTAGAGAATTTATTTGTAAATTATGGTGGAAAATATAAAATATATAAAGTATTTGGTCAATAACAAAAGTTCAACTCAATGCTTTTTTATATACCCTTTTTTGGCAATGAAAGCAGTCAAACGTTTTCTGTAAGTCTTCACAGGGTTTTCACAAACTGTTGCTGGTATTTTGGCCCATACTTCCATCAGATCTCCTCTAGAGCAGTGATGTTTTGGGGCTGGCGCTGGGCAACACAGACTTTAAACTCCCTCCAATGATTTTCGATGGGGTAGAGATCTGGAGACTGACGAGTTCACTCTTGGACCTTGAAATGCAAAGCCACTCCTTCATTTCCCGGCTGTATGTTTGGGATTGTTGTCATGCTGAAAGACCCAGTCATGTTTCTTCTTCAAAGCTCTTGCTGATGGAAGGATGTTTACAGTCAAAATCTGACGATAAATGCCCCCATTCATTCTGTCCTTTAAATGGATAAGTCGTCCTGGTCCCTTTGCTGGAAAACGGCCCCAAACCAAAATATTTCCACCCCCATGCTTTACAGGAGGTTGTGGTGTTCTTTGAATGCAACTCAGCATTCTTTCTCCTCCAAACACGACGGGTAGAGTTCTTACCAAAAAGGTCTATTGTGGTTTCATCTGACCACAGGACATTCTCTCAATCCTCTTCTGGATCATCCAAATGCTCTCCAGCAAACTTTAGACGGGCCTGCACATGTACTGGCTTTAGCAGAGGGACACAACTGGCACTACAGGATTTGAGTCCCTGGCAGTGTAGTGTGGTCCCCTGTGTGGTTCTGAAAATTTTGCTCACCGTTCTTGTGATCATTTTGACCCCACGGGGTGAGATCTTCCTAATAATTCCTCCCACAGTTGATTTCTTAAGACCAACCTGCTTACCTATCGCAGATTCAATCTTCCCAGCCTGGTGCAGGTCAACAATTTGGTTTCTGGTGTTCTTAGACAGCTCTTAGGTCTTGTCCATGGTGGAGTTTGAGATTGTGACTGTTTTAAGTTTATTTATCAAATGTTTACGTTTCTGCCACCACACCCAGTGTCCTGCATTTTGGCTGCTACACTTCCAGTTCCTGAAAGCTGTTTCCAATGTGACTCCTGTTCTGTGTTGGAATTCGCAGCTAAATTCTCTTTTGCATCTTATTTTCTAAACATAGACATTTTTTGGGACTGGGAAGATTTTAATACAGAAGTTTGGAAACTGAATGATACAGATCTTAAAGAAAGCAATTCTAATCTGAAAATATTACATTGAACAGTTTAATTTAGTGTCAGAGCTTTGAACTCACCATAAATGCACAACCTGCTCTGTGTTGAATGAATCTGCTGCTCAGACATCTGCCAAAAGTTAAAAGTGACTTTTTGACTAGTATACAGCATTTTCTTGAAATATGAACCATATTTAAGCTCACTGAATCAGTGGACGGCAACTAGTTAGACCAGAACTCACAGGTTCAAGCTACGTCTCTTCAGTTTTCCGTGAGGCTGGAGCCGCCAAAGACAGCTAAGAACCCCCGGATTACAAGGAAATGGGTTCGATAGAAAACTGGGGGGTTTTGTAGCCACATTTTTTTTGTATCTCTAACAGAAATGTAGTAATGTTGAAAAAAGCACAAAAAAAACAGAGGGCACTAGGGCACTTTTTATTACGAGGAAAAGAAGGCAGGTGCTTAACCCTTTTGCTATCTTAGATGACCCCACCCTTACATTGACGTGTTCTCCCTACCATGACAAAGGTGGATAAAGGTGGAAAGATTTCATGTAATCCATGGACACCAGTGAAGATCACAAATCATTGAAGAAAAAAGGTTCAGCGCACTGTCTAGTGGGTCTAGATGACCCAACTCCCAATGTTACAGTGCCTAGGATAGCACAAGGGTTAAGCACTCTAAGGTCCTATGTGTGTACGTGGCTGTTTAGGCAACCTTTATAGATGACTGCATTTTGTCTTTATGTAGAATTAGGACTATAGTTCTGATTTACCAACTCTGGCCTTTTTTTGTAACAGTGCGGACCAAACAAAGGCTGTGAGATGGATTGTGAGGCCAACAGTGAGGTGAGTTTTTAGATTTAAATGATCTTCCTGTATTCTGCTGAGGCGTCCGTCTCTACATACCGCCAAGCCCCGCCATCCAACCTCCAGGTAACATTTCCCACCTGTGTCTGTGTGCAGGATCTCCTGTGTTATTTGGTGGACGACGGTGCATTTCTAATCATGTCCAATCAGAAGGACTACGTGAACAGGGTTTCTTAAAAATGATTTCCTCCTTTTCCCTGATCTTTTTTTTTTCCCTCTAAATTTCTCTTTCTCTTTCTCAGCATCCTGACTGGTGCCCCTTATCTCCACAGGTGGGCATGTTCTTTGGTGACGTCGATTCCTATTTGATGTACGCTCTGTACAACAACTCCTTCTACAACCGCAAGCAATCATATGATTACCAGTCTGTGTGTGAGCGTTTAACCAACAGTGAAGCTGGAGCTGCGCCCAGAGGAGTCTTTGTGGTAAGATTACCTGCAAAAAGACATTAACGGAAAAATGTTTGAGAAAAGACTTTTTTTTTCCTCAACAATTTTTTCTAAAATGACCGAATGACACATTTCTCAACAAGCTGAAAGCAGTTACTGAAATAATTTGCTGAACTGTAGCATTCTGAGATAAAAGTAGATTTTCAGTTTAAGCTGAGGCTGAGGCCCCCACATGATGGCGCAAGGGTTATAGTGGATTTCAAATATACAAATTTAGGAATACATGTGTAAAAAAATTGAAAAAGGTACTTCTGTTTTTGTTGCATCAATATGCAATGTAAAAAAGACACAAGAACAACTTCAGTGAAGCCTAAATGTATACTAATAGTTACATGGTTTATACCAGAAGGAGATTATTCCCATTAGACTTAAGAAACCTTTTTTGTGTGTGTTTGTAGCCGACGGTTGCAGACTTTTTGAACCTGGCGTGGTGGACATCAGCAGCTGCATGGTAAAATATGTAATCCATTGTGTAATGATGTGGTATGTTGATGCGTTGCTTTGGTGCCCTTACGGCCTGGTACCTACACAGGTTTTTAGTCATCAATAAAAAAAAAATTATTGTGAAAAATGGAGGCTAAACTCACAGGAGTATCTGCAGTGTATCCCAATTACTAAAGGCTGAAGGCACAGGTACATACAGAACAGCACCTTACTCCATTCCAGCTCCATATAAGAGGAGACATAACCCCACTCACACACTTTCACACCAATTTGGAGCATTTGCTGCCTATGAGAACTGGACCAAGTGAGTGTGATGTCATCCATAGAAAATGACTTAAGTTGCCAGGTGTCGTCAGTAAACAGTGATTAGCCGAGTTTCGATGGCAACCACTCTCGCCAATCAGGAGTGAGCTTGTTGGAAGCCCACATCCGTGCTTGAAAGAGAGGTCAGGAGAATCTGTCAATCAAATGTTTGAACGTTTGAGGTGAGATCACATACTTTTACAGAGGCATCTGATTGGTCAGTTATTTTACAACTTGAATAACTTGAACTACAAAAAACAACGTGGAGGAAAAAAACAGGATTAACAAAAAAGGTAGCAGAGCAAGAATGGTTGTAGGAGTCAAAATGAAGTTTCTTCCCACATTTCTTTTGTTTACTTTGTATGTTTGCACATTTCACTTTTTTCATTTTGTGAATTAGTGACACCTGAGTGAAGAATTAGGAAAGCAGCTGCCCTTTTCTGACCATGTTCTCAACTCATAAAAAGTCAACTTATGGGTTTCTCCCTCTTACTGATTTTTCTAAAAATAAATAATTAAAAAAAAACGCAAAACAACAGAATGGACTGCGGCATATTTTTATAAGACAGAAGTACGTTGGACTATAAACTGAACCCATCGACTTCTCTGGAAGCTTCTATAGAAAGTTCCCTTGACAATGGCTATTCTGACAAGTATAATGACTAATAATAGCTGTTGTTTTAATCAAAAGACGAATTCTAAAGGATTTTGGCTTCTTGGAGCCAGCGGGTACTTCCTGTTTGGAACACCAAGGGGGAAGAGTCACTTAGTACAGTTCTCATATGCAGTCATTGATTAAGAGTCAGCATTTAATTTATGAAGCCTGACTCTGGGCAAGGAATTTGTGCAAACCCCACAAAGACAGAACCCAGGTCAGAATTTTAACCGAAAACCTCTTGCTGCATGGCAGCCATGCTGATTAGCCTGGTTCAAATATTTAGTGGGTTAGATGGGACTTGTCTCCTCTTCTTCAGTCATGTTGGCACATTCTTGCACATGTGTTTTAAAGGTTAATGTACAGATGAATAAGAGATCATTAGAAAAAAATGAAGATTAAAAAAAAATGTACCGTACGATTAACAGAAAATGTAACCAGACTCACGAAAGCAAATCAATCATGAAGCAAAATGCCAAACATTTTAAGAGAAGAAAATGATCAGAAATGGAAAAAGAGCTGTAAAAAGAAAAGGATTTCGTGATGAGTTTACCTCAACTGCACTCTACAACACTTTGATTACTTTTTAGACAAAACAAGACATGTTTTGCTCAGTTTTTCATCCTTTTTTTATAGACCAGGTGGTAGCAGTAAACTCAACTCTTTAACATCCGATTCACGTTTGGAAACTAATAAAAAAGTAATTGTTTTAACAGAGACTCTGCCTGTACTGATGCAGCTCTGTTTCCCGCAGGTCTTTGTTCCAGCAGGTTCTATACGGGTTGGCCCACAACAGCTGGTTTATCACGGGTGGGAAAAACATCTCCGCACCCTGTTTTGCACTTTAGCATGTGGCATAAACTGAATCTGGATTTGAGTGCTGCTGTGTTTCTGTGATCCAGACAAGGTCAACGCAGAGGGCCTGGACTCCAAAGAAAGGAGCTGTGTCACTATCCAAACTCAGTTCTACATGACTAATCTCAGCAGTTCCTACAACATTCTGCAAGACTGCGGCAACTGCTCCAGGTCTGAACAGGGTCTTTACAAACGGTTCTATGATTTTAAGAAACAACGTCTATGTTTGAACTATTGCCTCTGATCTGTTTGTAGACATTTGTGTGTTCCAAATGTGCAAAGTGAACTTCTTTGTCACTGCCTGCAGGCTAATTCATGCCAGGAGGATAAACAACACAAACCTGCTGTTTGTGGTGGCAGAAAAGATGCCGTGCTACACGTGTGAGATAGAGAGGCTTTCCCAAGAGGAGGAAGAGTGTATCCTTTTATAAAGTTGTGCATCTGCTGGCATCCAAAAAGCGCTTTGTATGCTTCCCTCGGCCCCCAACTGTGGGCACATTTCACACACACACACACACACACACACAAGAAAACCAAGATCCCAATTTTTACTCTTCAGAAGATTTTCTTTAAGTGAGTTCCTTTTCAGTCAAGGAGGAAAATCCCTGTGAATCCATAAATGTGGCGCGCTATCGAAAACGACCCTCCATGTGCTTCGACAATAACTTAGCTGTGAGTCTATATTCAGATTTTACGACATGTTCATGCTCCAGGGAAATTATTTCAGTTTTTTATGACTTTTAAAAATAAATTTCTCCCCTGCTTGTTGATTTGTAATAATTATTTCTACAATAGCTGGTGTATTACTATCTTTTCATGTTAATCTGTAAGACCTCCATTTGGTTCCTTGATAATAACCATTCTGTTTTTGTCACATGTGTGTGATTGGCATTGAGGCTACTGCAATAGTGTAATAATACGTTTTGATGGTGCCCATAAAACCTTAGGTTAACACATTTGAATAAGATTGCTTCAAAATCTAGTAAAAGTAGAAGTCATTACCATGGAATAGTAATGTGTTGATAATTATACAAGATTTCTAAGACATCTTTTAGTGTTTGTAGATGTCTTGAAAATGTGTTGTAGATGTCTGTATGTCTATATACATACAAGGTTTGTTTCTTAAAAAACCTTCTGAAATTAATTGATTAAAAGCAATTAATTAACACTTAAAAAGTATCTGTAAGAAATCTACTAACGCTTTTTAATGAATTGAAAATGTTTCATACCGGCTTTAAAAATGCTAAAACATGTCTTTATAAGCACCATATTAACCTCTGTAGGACATCTACAAATGCTACTTAATATCTTAATAAATGTCTAATAAAGGCTTATGAACTCCTTACTAATGTTATTTAATGTCTTATAACTAGCTTTTAAAGTAGTAATTTATAAAGTATTGCCAAATTTTATATTTATTATTTGATAATTAATCAACATTTGGACTGAAAACCTATTCAAAATTTTAAATAAAAGTTAAAACCCATATGATGGTAACTATGAAAAACCCCTAAATAATAACAAAGAGAGACGGGATTATTAATAAAATGCTACTTCCCACTCTTTTTTAAGTTATTTAAACTTTCTTTGATTATTCCAACTCTATTAGATACCTATTATATTTAATATATGTGTCAAGTTAGTGTACCGTTTCTCTGATTAGTAGCTTTTGTAATATCAAGATGTTCTTTTATTGTTTTTTAATCAATTTATGAACAAATATCTTTAAGAAATTTGATCTATTTTTTGTCTTTTTTCTATTTATAAATAGAAAAAATTAAAAACAATATTATTTTGTGCCAATAAAAAATATTTGGGTCTGTAATGTAAAGAAGTGTTTTATGTAGATAACTAATATGCTAAAGAAAAAAAAGAGCTAATTTCACTTATTCAAAAATGAGTAATTCCATTTTCTTCTGTCTTGTAGGAAAACACATCAGACTGTGGGCGTGGTCACTCTTTCCGCCCGCCCCTCTGCGCTTTACTGCTCCTTCAACTGCTCCTGCTTTATCCAGCTATCAGCCCGTACCTGCACTTTATACTGAATTAACTCCATCCTCCCTTTTGCCTACATGAGCTGTAGTCCCAACCCCTCAAGCCCCCCACCTGTCTCCTCTCACCCACCTCCTCGTATCTTCATAGGCAATGAGGGGACTTCACATCCGAGCAAGTTGGAAGCCCTGAGTGCCACGCTACCCAGTCCGTGTTGCTAAGTGACAACTGCCAGATGTTTGTGTCCTCAGCCAGTTAGCCTTCATCTGCAGGAAGAGTGGGTGGGGCCACGGCGCCCGCAGCATCCGAAGAAACGTAGAAACCAGTAATCAAGCCCAACATTTGAGGAGGAGGAGGGAGGAGTCAGGCTGATGCTGTGATCCCAGACTTTTCACTGGAGACCTGAGGTTGCCCGTTTGCCTCCAGCTGCAAGATTTCTCCTCCCTCTCCTCTCCTCCACCTCAACACCTCACCACTCTGCCGATTGCCTCACACTAGATGGAGGACCATATACAGTCACTTCTAGCCACCATTCAAGAAAATTGCAAAAAGAAAAAAACTGTCAAGTATATAAAATGTCAAGTATTACCTGCTAAAGTGATGAGTATTGCTAACAAGCTGTATTAGGGTTTTAATTTGCAAAGGTGTTTAAGACAATTTATTGCCAAAATGAGATATACTTTCATGTGGTCTTATTCTTTTTAGCCAAAATATGAAGAGAAATGGATTTAGATGTGGAGTAAACCATAAGCGGAATCAGCAGCTGAATCCTGACTCATTTTGTGCAGCTCCTAATTACAGTCTAATGCTTATAAAAAGAAGGAGAAAAAACATCCACTGGGAACTATTGTAATTAACTTATGGTAATCACATTTCTTGAAGTGTTTTCCTGATATTTGCTATTCAGCGCTAGTGCTTTCTGGCTCTCAGGCCAGCTGTAAACTATGACTCAGTGTTCGGTTGCTGCAGAAGCATTGTTGATGTTGTGTACTATTCTCCTTTTACGATCAACCATTCTAACCTCGAGACAGTACTCAAAAAGAAAAAAGAAAAAGAGAATAATTTTCACTCTACCCGGAGACGAGCGAACCTCTGCCAATCCTTTGCTGCGCTTTACTCATGTCAAAAAGTCTCACGACTTCAGGGGGAGGGCTACTCATTTATTTTCCATGTTTTGTGTGTTTGTTTGTTTTTTCCTGTCAAACTTTAGACCAATGATGTTTAAACTCCTGTCTAATCGAGTGCTGAAGAGGCCACCAAGTATCAACGTTTGTCACTTCCTTTTGTGTGTCAAGACTCCCATGTTCAGGAGCCGTTCAGTTTCATAGTGCCTTCCAGCACTTTCTTTTGGATCACACTGGTTGTATACGAGTGGAGTCAACGTCTAGTACCTTCATGACGCTGTTTGGGGCTCTGGATGCTACTTGGCTCTTGGCTGTAAAACTAGCTGTAACGAAAGCTAAAGCATTGACTGGCGCAGCTTGATGCATTTGCACTCTTGGCTGTTGTTGCTGCTCCCCTCCAGAGCCTCCCACTATGGAGTTACTATACGGTTTCTTCACAAAGCCATGATAGAGCTATAATCCCCATCACTATACAGCCACTTCAATGGGCATAAAGGGTTTTATTTTGTTTTTTTTTTGGGTGGGTGAGGGGGGGGGGGCGCTGTGGGTGGGCACCTGACTGCTATAGTTCTGCCTGACTCGTATGTGTTATTGTGTGAATGTATGTAAGTTAGTTTCAGAACCCTCCAAGTGAGCGTGTGGGGCGTAGCTGTGCCAGTGCAGCCGGTGCAGCCACTGCTCCCGTTTCTGTGGTTAAAATAGTCAAAAATCCAGTGTTGTCGTGAAGAAAAGAGGGAAAGAAAAAAGATCCACTTGTTACTATCAGTCTGCTTAGATGTTAATATTAGAGGAGGAGATGCGAAAGAATGTGTAGTCGAGTGTTTTTAGTTTAATGCAACAGAGTCAACAGAGCCTCTCTGATTGCCTTAGTGTTAAACAGCGCAGATGCAAACACACTTTAATGCTCCCGCCACGGTCTTTAGCTTGAGCTGAAAGGAAAATGCAAAAATAGCAACTCCTGTATAACCTGTTAAATTAGCAGCTTGAAATCAGATTTGGATTTGCAAAATGTGCTTACCCCAAACCAAACCTCCCTGACCAGCCGAGGTTTGACAATTTGAACCACAACAAAACACTTCTTTGTTCAATTTGGCCCATAAACCTGAGAAAACCTCCATTTGAGACTGTTTAAGTCATTAGGTTTGGCCCTAACCGCATCTGCTGATGCCTGAAGCTGTTTTACTTTACTGGCATTTGTTTGTCTCTTTCCTGTGCCATGAAGTCCGTCTGTATTTCCACCGTCTGTAAATGAACGCTAATCATCTCTGTGGAAATGTACCCCCTGCAACTTCCTCGCTTTTTGCTGGATCTGTACGGTCTCACACGTGAACGTTAAAAATGCCTAGACCTACACTCTGCATATCTGCACTGAGATAATATGCACACACCTGTAAACAACCATGTAATGACACTTATTTATGCCCAGCTGGAAGAAAACCCAACACTGCAGAAGTGAGGCAGGGGCGTTGATCCCCCGGGTGTTTTTTTTTTTTCTTTTTCTTTTCTTTTCCCTATTGGATGTCAAGAGGCAAGCTCAGGGAGTGGGTCTCCACAGAGCAGTGGCGAACCAGAGGGCGATTCAAGAGTCCCGCAGCAATGTGTGCACATCCGGAGTGGATGCACGTGCCTGCTTTTTCTCTGGTTTGAGAAATTCACTTTTGCCAAAATAAATGCATTATTGAATGAAAACCATTTTTAAAAATGTAAAAAAAAAAAAAAAAAAAAATCCACATTCAGAAAATTGGATCCAGCTTGGGGATGAGAGGTACGGGTTCGCTTTAAGACCTCTCTTTAGGATAAGCAAAGGGGGGGTTTTGAGAAGCACCCTCCTGACCCTCGCTGCATCTGTGTTGGTCCGTCTCTGTGGGAAAGACACGTGTGTGTGTGTGGTTCTGTAGTCTGTAGTCTGGTGCTATGTGACCATGTTTGACAAGTGTTTAAAAAATGTTTAAAAAACAGCAACATCTAGGGGGGAAAAAAGTACCAGTTGATCATAAAAGTGAAGTTTAAAATACATAAGTAGGAATAACAGCACTGTTGATAAGATTGAGATCTGACGTCAACATGTTTTTTTTCTTTTTTTTGGTTTCTTCTAGTGTGAGTGTTGGCATGAATGTCTCTGTGCGTAAGAAAGATTTAGCTCCTTCTTTTTTTGGGCACCAGTTCGTGTTGCTCCATTTTTGTGTGTGTGTGGATGAAGCTGAAGAAGAAGAAGAAAAAAAAGAAGAGGGCAATCTTTGTAAAATATTGTGTCTGTGACTCCTTGTATAATATTTTCAAATTGTTTATTACAGAGAATCAGTTATTAAATAATGTTCATATTTTTCACTTCAATTTCATTGTGTGGTGTTTTGTTTTTTTCCACTGGTTGCTGGTTTTAGAGCCACAAGAGAAAACAACCAAATATATATATATATATATATATATATTAATTATTTTATTTTGTTCTTCAAATGTGAAAATACACTTTATGCTTACAAACAACAATTGACATACAAAATAACAGCATATTTCAGCATAAGGCTCTGCTCGGACACATGGTTCTCCTGAGTCCTGCAGCCGCTAACCCAGAGCGGCGGGACGGATCGCAGTCCGAATTCTCCCACACGTAACAAAACAACAAAACACACATGTAACAAAGCATCCTCCTCCCCTCAAACACAAAGTTATTAATCCAGCTGCTCTGCTCAGAGACACGGTTCGCTCGGTCCACCGGCACCCAAGCCAGGACCGCGCAGGGTCCAGACGTCAAGGGGCACGAAGCGCTCCTCCCCGACACCCCCCTCGTGAGGGGTGTAAGAGAGGGGAGAGGCGGAGAGCCAGTGGGGCGAGGGCAGCAGCGCTTCTCACCGGGCCTCCGCAGAGGAGCGGGTCGGTCCTGTTTAAGCTCCAAAGCTTTCTCTGGAGCAAAAACCGTCTATGCATGACGTTAAACCAGAGCAGTAGTGACACACGATCGGAATGAACTGTTTACATGCAACACGATCGGATCAACAATCGGCATAACCCACCTATCTCGATCAGAAAAAAATTTTGATCCGTACGAGTCTGATCGGAGCAGACTATTCCGAACGGCGTGTTTACATGACGCATTTTCTTCCGATCAGGCATTCTTTCCGATTGCTTTTGCCCATGTAAACGCAGCTATTTACTGGAAAAAAAATAAACGTGATTCTATCATCTTTTATACATTAATGGAGATATGTAAAAAGCTTTAGAGCCTGTTAAGATAATCTGTCAGTGCTTTGTGCCAAGTGTCTGGGTCGTCCAGGTAACAAGGATGACCTGCTCCCTTCATCACCACCACATTGTGGTCGGCCAGATTCATCAGATTACGGCGCGAGACCTCCCCAAGCTGAGTGTCCTGATCCCCATAAACAATCAGCGTTGGAACCTGGACACATGAAGGAAAGAAATGTGATTTCTATTGTCATATCACAAATATATAGACTGGAATTTCAAGTATGCTTCAGATGTCACAGATTTTCTAAATGAGGCCTCCTGCTGGTGCAAAGTGACAATAAAACATAACACAATCAACACAGTAACAATGCAGAAAACCCCATTAAAAAACTACAATAGCACCTTTTGAGGAAATCACTTTAAATTATTTTCGCATGATTAATGTTTCACCATCTGCCCAAATTTTTTCAAAAGTTACTCGTTTAATGCTGTAATTATCAGTCTTTTGTGAAAAAAATCTGTCCGGCTCCCTTTTCCCCAACTGTCTGTCGTCTTTGTGTTTGCTGTGAGGTGGGACACCTCTGTGACAGATCTTTCCACTAGAATTATTGGGGTCATGATCTTTTTTTCCTGTGAAACATTTTACAAAATAACCTTTTGTTTTAAAATATATTGATGACAGTAATTTTTTAGCCTTTTGAAGGGATTCCAGCAGCTTTTCCCTTTTTTAAAATGCCGTTTCACAAAAAGGACCCTACGCTTTGCATGTGCAAGTCATTTCTTCTGAAAGAACAACTATAATTTCACTTTTTTCAGAAGCAGAGCAGCACAAGGACTTGAGTGAACTCCTACAATATAAGAGATCTATTCTGCAGCCACTTGATTTTTTTGAGTCGAGCAGTGTTCTGTCATTCTGCATGTAATTTTTATCATAGGCATACCTCAACCATGAGAGACAAAATTAGAAAAAAACAGTGCTGTGGGGCAGTGGAAGGCCGGTCGACCTCTGATCGGAAGATTGCAGATTCGATTCTCGCCTTGCTCGCCCATGTGTCCTTGGGCAAGACACTGGGTCCCACCTTGCCTCTGGTGGGAGGTTGGCGCCAGTGTTCGGCAGCAGAGCCGCCACCAGTGTGTGAATGGGACTGTGACTGTAAAGCGCTTTGGGCCTTCGAGGAAGGTAGAAAAGTGCTATAGATTGTCTGATTTTTAAATAATTTATTTGTAAATTATGGTGGACACCTGCATGGTGTAACAGATTGAGGGAATCTGCCCGCCGGGCAGTCCAGCCAGACACCCAGACCGGGGCTAGCAGGACCACCTCAAAGCCCCCCAACGTGTCTTTTATATAGATAACCAGTCCAACCATGTGCCATTACTACAGGTAACAAGTGGAGGACAAAGAGGATCATCTTACAGGAGAAGTTACAGGTCTGTGAGAGCCAGAAATTTTGCTTGTTTGTAGGAGACCAAATGAATTCTTTAAAAATCAGACAATGTGACTTTCTGGATTTTTTTCTCATTTTGTCTCTTGAGGTATACCTATGTTAAAAATGACAGCTCTCTCTTAACTTTTTAGTGAGAGAGTTTGCACAATTGGTGGCTAACTAAATACTTTTTTGCCCCATTGTGTACTGTATATCTGATCTTGTCATGACAGTCTGAACGACACAGATCCGATCTTTTCAAATGTGACCCAGGCCACTTGGGTATGTGGTCCTGAATCCGTTACGTATCCAATCTTTTGAAATGCGACCTCCGTCTGAACGGCCAGGCCACATGTATCTGACCTGTACGTCATTAATACGCTACAAACGTCATAATTCTGCGTTGAAGTAGGCGGGAACGAGAACATTAACAACAAACATGGTGGACGATGCTGCAGAGACCAGTCAGTGGAAGGGAAGTGAGGTCACCGATTTGATTATTATTTGGGGTGACAGCTCTATTCAGGCCAAACTCGAGGGCTCTTATAGCAACCGGGCGGTTTTAGTAAGAATTTCCAGCGAAATGGCCGAGTGTGGTGTTGAACCTTTCCCTTGATGAATTTTTTTCCTTTCCAACCATGGTCAGAAGCGCGGGGGAGACCCTCTCCAGGGCCGAAGGCGGATCCTCCTTCAGGGTTCACTTCCCCGTTCGAACCCACAGATTCTCCAGAGCGTGTTCATAAAGAGTCAATAGCAGTTTATCTGGGGGAAGCCTTCCTTTATTATCGTTCTCCTTCCTCCGTGACACACAACATGAATGCGCGCCCCCACTGCCCCTCTCACTCCCTCCTGCGCTGCACGCACGTTCTCCTCTCTCTTACCCACACACGCGCGGCCCCAGCACATACACATCCCCATTCCACAACAGTGTGTACAGACGATCCTGGCTCCAATGCCATTTTAAAATGAGAAGATTGTTATTGTGCTGGCTCCTTTGTGAAAATACATTTAAAAATGCAAAAGGAGCTCCGCTGTTGACAACACTGTTGTTGACATCCATTGTTAACGTTAGCCACTTCCGCAAACAACAAGTGACGTCGTTCACCGTTGAGTACTCTTTTGCAGATGCAGGTCACTTCTGGGTCATTTCACGGTCACACAGGAGATTACAAAAGTTAGCATTTAATTAGAAATGTGAACGGCCTTGCAAAAAAAAAAAAAAAAAAAAAAAAAATCGAATATTTTCAAAAAAAAAATCAGAATTGAGCATTAAACCCTGCAGTGTGAATGTAGCCTTATAGTTCGGTGTGCCTTAAATTTGACTTAAGTTTGAAAATAGTCCATTGAATGTAGGTGAGCCACATTATTCAGTGCACCTTATGGTGTGAAAAATACAGTAATAACCAAAAATAATCAACAGTACAGTATTTGGCACAACCAGAACATGTTTGCACTGGTAGTTGGAGGTTTTATGCATAAAGCTAAAGTCAACAATAATATTAAGGTATTTTGTTTTTTGGAGATTGCTTCTTTGTAATGCTTAATGGCAATCTATTCTAAACCATTCAAATTTTTGGGTTTGCTTTTTTTGGTGCTGAATTCATAAGAAACATGCATTATTGCAATCAGTTGAGGGCAGAGTATTTAGCTTGTGTGATATATGCGAGGTGTTCAATCACGCGATATCTGGACTAAGGAAGTGATGGGTTTGTGTAGCAATAACGTGAAGCTAATAAATATTGTGTGCATTTGGTCTAGCCCCATTAAAGCCTGTTCAAACTAAGTCGGTCGTCCTGACTCATCGATATTACATAGCGTCAGAAGAAAAGAGATCTGAAAGAAGAGGAAATGCTGCAGTTTCAACCACCACCGAAATCTGAGTTTGCCAGGAAACTTAGCGGAAAACTGGAGAAACTGGAGTCAGCGATTTGAGTTCTTCTGTACAGCCGGCAGCAATGCAGAAAAGTCGGAGAAGGTGCAATGTGCAACTTTTCTTCATGTCCCAGGAGACGAAATGGTAAAAGTATATACAGTACTTTTGAATTTGGGGGACGATGAGAAAGACAAAATCGCAGTGCTGAAAAAGAAGTTTGAAACAGTGCTGAACCAAGAAAAACGCAACTTACATACGGCACATCCTTCACAAGAGCACAGAAGCAGGCAGAAACCATTGAAGGATATGTCAGTTTTAAGAAAAAAAGCCAAGGACTGAATTTTTTTACAGATTTACACGATTCCCGGGTAAGTGACAGAATTGTGCGCAGCATTACGAATGACCACGTGAGAGGCAGATTACTCACAGAAGCAGATCTGACTCTAGAAAAGGCCATTAAATTTGTCGTGTCAGTGCAATAATGACGAACCAAGTAAAAGAAAACAAAGGAACATTTAAACCAGTGAAAACAGAGATCAAAGAAATAAACTAACAGATGTGGATTTAAGCATGCAGTTAAAATATGTCCAGCATTTGGACAAACATGCAACCTTTGAAAGAAAAATAATTATTTTTGCTAAGATGTGTAGATCTCAAGTCCAAAGAAAACAGCAGGGAAAGAAAGTGCACACAATAGAGCTGAAAAAAAGTGAAAATGACATATTTCTGGAATTAGTAAGAAAAAAAAGTCATTGCTATGATGGATTCTGGAGATACAGAGACTGAGATTTGGACAGAAACTTCAAGATAAACAACAAGGAGGTGACATGTATGCTTGACACAGGAGCAGATCGTAATGTAATGCCTGTGGAAACTCACTAAACTTGAAGTGGTAACTAGTCCCCTGTTTTGTTCACAAGGTGGCAGCATTAGGTAAGAAACTATTGATCTGTTTGTACAAAGTGGAAAAAAAGCACAAGATTGAGTTTGAAATCACTCAGGAAGATGTAAGTGTTATATTCTCGAGATGTTACATGTTTGAAACTAGACTTAGTTCATCTGTTGGAAGAGAGAAAGATATTCTCAAACACTAGGATTTTTTTGATGTTCTTGGTTGTTTGCCAGGCTAGCATCACATCCAAATAGACCACGCAGTCTCTCCAGTCATACATGCACACAGAAGGATTCCTGTAGCCCTGAGTTGTACACGAACTGTAGAGAATGGAAAAATGGGAGTTATTACAAGGCACACAGAAACAACAGAGTGGGTCAACAATATGGTCACTGTTGTTACACCCAAAAGACTTGAACCGAGCGATAAAATGAAAATATTATCCATCGCTCACTGTGGAAGAGGTTTTGTCTCGTATGCCAAACGCCAAATACTTCTCTGTGCTTGACGCTAATCATGGATTTTGGCAAATCAAGTTGGATGAAGAAAGCACAAGGCTCTGCGCATTTTACACACCCATGGAATGTTACAGGTTTCTACGGCTAACGTTCGGCATTATATTTGCAAACTATGGTGGAAAGTATTTGGTCACCTAGGAACAAGGAAGATTTCTGTCTCTCACAAACCTGTAACTTCTAAGAGGATCCTCTATCCTCCACTTGTTATCTGTATTAATGACACCTGTTTGAACTGGTTATCTGCATAAAAGATGCCTCTCCACAACCTCAAAAGGTCACACTCCAAACTCCCCAATGGCAAAGACCAAAGAGCTATCTAAGGACACCAAAAACAAAATTATTGGCCTGCACCAGGCTGGTCAATAATTAGTTCATTCACAAGGGGACCTAGTAAATGAACTCCAGAAAGCTGGGACCAAAGTAACAAAGGCTACCATCAGTAACACACTACGCCGCCAGGGACTCAAATCCTGCAGTGCCAGACGTGTCCCCCCTGCTAAAGCCAGTACATGTGCCGGCCCGTCTGAAGTTTGTTAGAGAGCATTTGGATGATCCAGAAGAGGACTGGGAGAATGTCCTATGATCAGATGAAACCAAAATGTTTTTCATGCGCACATGGGTTCTTAGTAGGTATGGCTAACCGCAGACTAATTGATGGGACCACCCATGCTTTTTCCTCCACTGTAGATAAGCACGAATGAAGCATTTCATCCCCACTTTTTTTTGCTCAGGTACGACGATGCAGCAAAACTGGCGATCGCTAAAGAGGAGTTTGTGCCCATAGAGAGACTGGGTAACGTCAGGCACTCTAACAGCCCCTGGGCTGCGCCCCTCCACATGGTGCCCAAGGCAGATGGTTCATGGCGCCCATGCAGGGATTTTCGCCGTCTGAACAACGCCACAACACATGAACGTTATTCTATTTCTCACATTTAGGATTTCTCAGTTTGTTTGTGGGGTACCTCAATTTTTTCTAAAGTGGACCTGGTGCGCAGTTACCATCAGGCACCAGTGCAGGCCAAAGACGTGCCTAAGACTGCAGTGATCACTCCTTTTGGACTTTTCGAGTTTCTGCGCATGCCTTTTATTCTTAAAGGGGCAGCCCAGACTTTTCAAAGGTTGATGGAATCGGTGCTACGCTATCTTGAGTAAATGTTCGTCTATCTAGACGACATTCAGGTGGCCAGCCCCTCCCCTGAAGAGCATCTTGTGCAACGTTTGGAAACCCATGGTTTGATCTTCAACCCGGCCAAATGCCAGTTCAATTTACCATCCATTGATTTTTTGGGTCATCGAATTTCGGTGCACGATGCGGTTCTGCTGCCCAACAAAGTCCAGGCCATGGCAAATTTCTCCTGTCCTGGACTTTGGTCAAGTCTCTGCAGGACTTTTGGGGATGGTGAACTTTTACAACAGGTTCATTCTCCGGGCTGCCCACCTGTTACAGCCGCAGACCCTGTGGATTGGATATCAGACCGCCTCGCTGCGTTTGACAGAGCTAAGGTTGCTCTCCTCATGCACCCAGGCCCAGAGGCTGAAATCACACTGATTCAGACATACCGGTTGGTACTGTTGTGGAGCAGCAAGTGGCGGACACTTGGCAGACTCTAACATTTCTTAGCCACAAGTTGCAGAGTCTGTAACACAAGTACAGTATTTTTGACCACGAGTTGCCTTCTCTCTATTTGGCAACTCAACATTTCTGTTTTCTGCTTGAAGGACGTTCTCTCACTGGCTATGTGGATCATAAACCACTTACGTTTGCCATGGCCAAGGTGAGTGAATCTTGGTCTCCGTGTCAACAGCGCCACCTGGCAGCCATCTACCAGTTTACGACTGATATACGTCATGTAGCCGTAAAGTCCAATATCGCTGCTGACTGCCTCTCGCATGTGTTCGTCCCCCCTGAGCATTTTGGCACAGATTTTTCTGCTTTGGCTGGTTAGTTTCCGTTTTGTGTGGCCTGGGTTGCGTAAAGAGGTTAAGGGATGGGCCGCGTCTTGCGCTTCAAGTCAGTGTGCCAAAGTTCACCGGCAGACAAAACTTTCCAGATCCCTGCCAAGCGTTTTGACCATGTGCACGTAGATGTGGTTGGTCCATTGCCTCCCTCAAAGGGTTTCACACACTTGTTAACCATTGTGGAACGGATCACTAGGTGGCTCAAAGTAGTTTCTCTGTCGTCCACTACGCCAATTGACGTGGTCATCAGACATGGTCAACGTTTCTTTATGGGCAATATAAAATGCCAAAGACATTCTATATATGCCAAACATGTCCAAACACATTGAAGACAGAGTGTCTAAGTGTACATTATGTAACCATTTTCAGGCTCTACGTACAAAAAAAGAGACCATTAAACGTGTTGAATGTAGGGCTGCACGATATGAGGAAAACTTGCGATATGCGATATTAGAGCTTAATATTGCGATAACGATATAATTTGTTGTATATAAACAGGTAGCAAAATAACCAAAAACATCATTCTGATTTCATTGCAACGATTTAAAAATTATACTCCAAATGACCCTCATCGACATAGGTGGCAAACATCTAACATAATAGGCCTCCACCTGATTGGTCAACAACGTGAAGGCGTCCATCCGATTGGTTAGATGCATAAAGGGATTTATTTGATTCGTTAAATGCCTCAAGCTGCCATAAGATTTTTTTTACATATTTAAGGTTTACGATTTATTGCGATTTTTGCCGTCCTTTGCGATATGGATATTGCAGAGCTGGATATTGCGATAACGCTAAATTTGCTGTATATTGTGCAGGCATAGTTGAAGCCAAGTTGAACTTTGACCAATCAGGGACTTGGTAATGACTTATGAATGACGTCCTTTTTCATTCACGGAAGTGCCAACCATTTAAAAATCAATCGTAGAGGAGAAACTTATAATTGCAGTCTGAGCTCAGACAAAATTATATTTTGATTTTTTGATTTGAAATGTTTTATTTCAAGCAATTAAGTAGAAATAATACACAACAGCAATATAAACATCAGTTATACATTCATACAGTAACTAATCAAACTTAGGATAATTAGACATATTAATAAATGTTGCTTGAAAGGGAGTGGAAGGAAGCGAACTTATATAATCCCACCCCGTTATACTATAACCATTTTATTACATGATTTATCAATATCCAGTTCCTAGCTTTTATCAGACAGGGGCATGGTCAGCTCTCTTTTTTGGAGAAAATCAACTTTTTAAGTAATTTGAAGATAGTTGTTTTCGCAGAGAGGCACACCACGCGTCCTGCTGTGTAACCCGGAACCGGAAGTCTTTCATATATTGGAATAGAGCTGTGCAAGAAAAAGCCTAAAGCAAGATTCACGAGACTTGCATCGCTTTGACATTTCACACCAGGCCTCTTACAGCTGTGAGTATATGCATTAGTATCGAGTAGCAACAGTCCCTGCAGTATGAACACCATATACTAAACGCACGTCCAAAAACCACCGCTCAGCGCGTTCTTGAACGCCCCACACGTGCCCAGTGTGTATGTAGCTTTAGGTACAGTGCTGCTTTAAAAACCCAGAAAATGTGTGCATGTTTCCATTTTAGATGCACACATTTTCCAGCTACACCACTGATGGTAACATTACAAAAACCCTGAAAACTTTGATGGAATAAACAGAAGAAGAGGAAAAAGAACAAATAAAAAAGTTGAGAAACTGTGAAAGAAGAGAAGCACACACATACCTTCACACTTTGGTACTGCTCTACCGTGAATTTCTCAGTGCAAATGGGAGCGATGGGGATATAAGCTCGAACCAGAGCCTGGTATTCCAGAAGAAAAGGGAGGGAATACATCCCACTGAGGGATGGACTGATCACCACCACTGGGACCAGGTTCAGCTTGTCACACACCTCCTTAAGAAAACCTGCAGGAGCCAGCTCTCCCACTGCTGCAGGGGCTTTGGCTGACTTTGATCGACCCAGTTCTATGGACAGAGGAACAGGAAACATAAACATCAGAGCTGGAGATCTAAGTAATCTGTTAGGATTCACTTTATTCACTGATTCTGGGATGAAAATGTTGTTTTGGCCTTTTGTGTCCTCAAGCTTGCAGGGATTCTATTAACTCATGGAGGCTTATTGGACACCCAACAGTTTCTTTTGTAACAAAGAAAGTAAACACTGCAGGGATAAATATTACAGCAAAAAACAACTAATATTTTCCTTAATGACAGCCTTAAAAAAGCAAGATTTGACTTTTTCAGATTTGATTCAGGTAGAATACTACTACTACTACACTGAGCAAAAATATAAACGCAACACTTTTGTTATTGCTCCCATTTTTTATGGGATGAACTCAAAGATGTGAAACATTTTCCACATACACAAAATAACCAGTTCTCTGAAATATTGTTCACAAATCTGTCTAAATCTGTGATAGTGAGCACTTCTCCTTTGCCAAGACAATCCATCCCACCTCACAGGTGTGCCATATCAAGATGCTGTTGAGACAGCATGATTATTGCACAGGTGTGCCTTAGACTGGCCACAAGAAAAGGCCACTCTGAAATCTTCACTTTTGTTTTATTGAGGGGGTCAGGGGACTCAGACAACCAGTTAGTATCTGGTGTGACCACCATTTGCCTCATTAAGTGCGACACATCTCCTTTGCATAGAGTTGATCAGGTTGTCTATTGTGGTCGTGGGGTTATGGTGTGGGCAGGCATCTGTTATGGGCGAAGAACACATGTGCATTTTATTGCATTGCATTTTGAATGCACAGAGATCCCGTGATGAGATCCTGGGGCCCATTGTTGTGCCGTACATCCCACAACAACATCACCTCATGTTGCAGCATGATAATGCACGGCCCCATGTTTCAAGGATCTGTACACAATTCTTGGAAGCTGAAAACATCCCAGTTCTTGAATGGCCAGCATACTCACTGGACATGTCACCCATTGAGCATGTTTGGGATGCTCTGGATCGGCGTATACGACAGCGTGTTCCAGTTCCTGCCAATATCCAGCAACTTCGCACAGCCATTGAAGAAGAGTGGACCAACATTACACAGGCAGACTAGATACACCAGATACTGACTGGTTTTCTGGGTCCCCCTGACCCCCTCAATAAAACAAAACTGAGGATTTCAGAGTGGCTTTTTCTTGTGGCCAGTCTAAGGCACACCTGTGCAATAATCATGCTGTCTAATCAGCATCTTGATATGGCACACCTGTGAGGTGGGATGGATTGTCTTGGCAAAGGAGAAGTGCTCACTATCACAGATTTAGACAGATTTGTGAACAATATTTCAGAGAACTGGTTATTTTGTGTATGTGGAAAATGTTTCACATCTTTGAGTTCATCCCATAAAAAATGGGAGCAATAACAAAAGTGTTGCGTTTATATTTTTGGTCAGTGTACTTAAACCCTTTGGAACTGTCAGTTAAACCTAAACTAAAGCGGATCCATGTACGTTTTTGAATGTAATCTTTGCCTTGTCTCCTCACTTCCTAAAAAGAAACATTTTTTGTGATTCCATAGCAAATCCCCGGAAGTTCTACAACTGAGAAATTTTAAAAGAACACTGAGGGAATTTTTTTAGAAGTGTAGTCCAATTAAAATAACATTGGCCTTGATTCAAAAGGACCCACCTGGCAGGTCGATAGCCACGGCGCAGCAGCCTGCTTTGGCCAAAGTCTCCAGGGTGCCGATGCTGAGCCAGTTTTCCGAGGAGAACCGGATGCCGTGAAGAAGCAGAACGAACATCCTGGCGTCTCCGGAGGAAGGTTGGCTTTTCCTGTAGAACAGAGGTGCGCTGCAGGACTCCAGCAGCAGGCTGCCCTCCGTCATTTTAACCGCTGCCATCCTGAAGAAGCAAAAACAGGACAAATGAGTCAGTACAACAAGACCCCCTTCACTTCTGAGCTGCACATTATTTATGAACCACGTCATGTTGTTACAGCCACCTGAGAGTTTGGCCTTTTCTAAGTTATATATGGGGGAGGGGTGTAATTACACTTTTTCTTCTTTTCGAGACTGCAATATCAAAATAAAATATATAATATAATATTAATAAAAATAAATATTATTTTGACAAGTTCATGTATAGTAAAATTGTTCTGTGTGTTTTATTTTTTTTTATTTTTTAAGTTTGGACACTGTTTTATAGGTGGAATTTCCCAGTATTTTCTTTTTGTCTACGGAGCCACGTGCAGCTGTTGTCCCTCCATTTGGCTTTTAAGAATAAATGCTAAGGCTTTAAATAAATGATACGTTTGTATAAATAGATAGATTTTGAAAGAAACGTGTATGTGCTGCTGTCCTAAGTAGAAAAAAAATAAATTGGTTTATTTAGACATGTAGAAGACTGCTAAATTGCAATTAATATAAATAACTAAAAGACAAATTGTGTAAATAATGACTTAATGACCACAAAAACCTAATAAATTGTACTTTTCTCAAGTGTAAAGTGGGACTTTGTGACTCTCACTGGGTTTTGATCGGAAAGAAACTGGAGCCAAAGGCTGTTTTAGTGTTTAAGGTTGTGGATTCCTGTTTTATGGACACAACTATTCCCAATTATTGCAATGGGATTAATAAAAAGAGAAATTTAAGAAATGGTATCACAAATATTTCTCGATCAGAAAAAGAAATGGATAATTGAGAAAAAATTTCACCCAAAGACAATTTAAGCTGCAAAGATGTTCAACTTGAGGAAATGACTGTTAAAAACTAATAAATAAAAGGTAATAATAATAATAATAAAACCCTTTCAAAATAAAATACACAAACTTATAGTAACATTTTAACGAAATATCTGTTAAAAGAAACTAATAAAGCAAACTAGTTAGACAAAAACGACTCCAAAAATTCATTACTTTCCTCAAACAAGTTTAGCTATAATAATATAAATAATTGACGACATAAATCTATGCTTTTTAAAATGTAAAAAACTGCTGATTCATATTCCTCGGATGACAACAAAGCCCGTGTTACATATAAACAGTTTTTATTTGTTTTGCGTGTTTTTGTCTCATTTTGTCCTTTAAACCTTCGCTCGATACTTTTGTAGAGTCGCTATAACCGGTTCGGAACAGTCTGGTGGTCAAAGTCCACATTAGATCATTGCTGGTGGATCCCAAACTCAGCTCCCCTCAGTCCGCTTCTTCCTCCATGTTTGTTTGTTTGTGTTTGTTACCTCACTGCTGCAGGAGCGCCGTCGGAACACAAACGTCGGTGGTTTCGGCGGCTGAGCTCTCAGACTCCTGCGCTGTTTGGTTTCAATTTAACTCCCGGAAAACACAAGTACAGAAAAATAAAAGTAAATTATTCTACTGCCCTCTAGCGTCTGCCAGAGGAAGCGCAGTTCTTATCATTTGGCCGCGTGAGCCCGCGTGCCGCCTCTCATCAATTATTGATGGCTTTATTGATTGTGTTTTAGGAGATTCTAGCCTCTGTTTGGATAAGGACTTGCTGTTCGCGTGTAGGTGGTCGTGCATTGCTTTGGATTTTCCACATTTGGATTTTTTTAGGAAAGTGTTTGAGGATATTTTGTTTTGTTTGATTCTTCACTACACCAGCCATACAGCACAGAAGTAGGACTACAGAACTTCAAGAACAAATCAATCTCATCATCATCAAGTATCAATAAGTTGTTCACAACGACAAGAATGACACTGTTTTTGGGATGTATTCTCCTGACTGCTGGAGTGGTTACTGGTAGGATCCTGAATTTATTTGTTTCTATTTCAATTCATATTGTTTTTATTGATGTTTAAAATAGTTCAACAGTTTTGATTTTTTTTTTAACTCTGGTAAAAAAGTTGGACTGGTTTTCTTTCTTCACCACAGAATCGTGTCTTATTTCCTTATAATACTCCTAAAATGAATAATGATAAAATAATAATACAATTAAATTTCCAGGCCTGCTTTAGTTAATGCACGTGCTTTTGTTTGAAGTTCTCTCCTCTTTCCAGCAGCATTTTGGTCCAAAGGTCTTATGTACAGTCATAGCCCAAAGTTTTGAGAAATGACACAAATATTATTTTCACAAAGTTTTCTGCTAAACTGTTTTTAGATCTTTATTTCAGTGCTTTTTGGGATTTCTGAAATATATTTACAAGCACTTCATACTTTTTCAAAGGCTTTTATCAACAAATATACGGCATTTATGCACAGAGTCAGTATTTGCAGTGTTGGAACTTCTTTTTCAGGATCTCTGCAATTTGACTGGGCATTCTCTTAATCAACTTCTGAGCCAAATCCTGACTGATAGTAACCCATTCTTTCATAATCACTTCTTGGAGTGGGTTTTGGTTTGTCTGCCCGCCTCTTGAGGATTGACCACAAGTTCTCAATGGGATTAAAATCTGGGGAGTTTCCGGGCCATGGACCCAAAATGTCAAGGTTTTGGACCCCGGGCCACTTAGTTCTCACTTTTGCCTTATGGCACGGTTCTCCATCGTGCTGGAAAATGCACTGTTCGTCACCAAACTGTTGTTGGAAAAAGTTGCTGTTTTGGTGCCATTCTATATTCATGGCTGTGTTTTTGTGCAAAATTGTGAGTGAGCCCACTCCTTTGGATGAGAAACAACCCCACACATGAACAGTCTTGGGATACTTTACTGTTGGCACGACACAGGGCTGATGGTAGCACTCACCTTTTCTTCTCCGGACAAGCCTTTTTCCAGATGCCCCAAATAATCAGAAAGAAACTTCATTGGAGAATCCCCAGTCGTCAGCAGTCCATTTGCCAGACTTTTTGCAGAAAATGAACCCGTCCCTGATGTCTTTTTTTTTTTGGAAAGAAGTGGCTTCTTTGCTGCCCTTCTTGACACCAGGCTATCGTCTCGCTCTGCGTGCAGATGCATTCACGCCCACCTGCTAACATTCCTGAGCAAGCTCTGCACTGGTGGCACTCTGATCCCACAGGAGACGATCCTGGACTTTCTTGGATGGCCTGAAGCATACTTAACTGAACCTCTTTCCTTGAAGTTCTTGATGATCCTATAAATTGTTATTTTAGGCGCAATCATCGTCGCCACAATGTTCTTCCCTGTGAAGCCATTTTTATGAAACGCAATGATGGCTGCAGGCGTTTCTTTATAGATTACTGTGGTTAACGATGGAAGATCAAGGATTTCAAGCATCACCCTCCTTTTTTTTTTTTTTTTAAACTTGTCCTGTCCAACAGCTGGGCATACAGATGAGAGCTGAGGGCCTCTTGTGTTTGACATATTTTACTTTAACAACAGGGGTTATTAATCTTCAGACAAACCGAAGGTATGTCTGAATAAACCCCTTTTGTAATCGAGGCCAAACTTTATTCATTTTAATTGTTTTTGAAATTCTTTTGTGTTGGAACGGACGCAAAAGGAAAGAAGGGAAGAAGGGAGAGGGATGTTAGAGAGAGAGGGATAGGAGGGTGATCATAGGAGGGGAGGGGGGTAAAACCATGAAGCAGCATAAAGCAACAAGATGTTTATCATTACGGTAAAGTTCAGATAGAATACAAATCTCAAAGGGGCGGGGCCTGTCCACACACACACTCAAATGTTATAAACACACCCGTTAACTGCAAAAATGTCCACATGTCAACATGTACACAATACAAATAGTGTTCACACACGCATACTTATGCCTACTAGCCAACTATTGTGAGATATTTCATTCAATCACGCAAACTGTTTGTGCAAAGGTGAGCTAACACCTGTGCTCAGTTGAGTGTTAATGTTCTTCTAAAATGGATGATGGAATGTGAAAAAAAAGGAGGGGGAGTGACCAGCCACCCCCACACCAAGACCCTCGCCGCAGCAGCCGCGGCAGCCAGAAGCCCCCAACGCCACGTGGCAGCAGGCAGAGAACAACCGCCCCCCGGGTGACCACGTCCGCCACCCAGGCCTGGGCCAGCAGGACCGCCACGAGGCCCCCAGAGCCAGAGAGCAGGGAGGCATGGGGGAAAAGAGAGTGCCGCCCCAGCCCAACCAGGAGAGCACATCCCCCGCAGCGCCAGGAGGGCCCAACGCCGGGCCCCACCCGAGCATCACCCTCCTTTTAACACGTCAAGTCTGCCATTCTAACCCAATCAGCCTGACATGATCTGCAGCATTGTGCTCATCAACATTCTCACCTGAGTTTACAAGACGATTACTGAAATGATCTCAGCAGGTCCTGTAATGACAGCAATGAAATGCAGTGGAAAGTTTTTTGGGATTACATTATTCATCTGATCACTCTTCATAACATTCTGGAGTATATAAAAATTATTATAAAAACTTAAGCAGCAACTTTTCCAATTTCCAATATAAATGTCATTCTCTAAACTTTTGGCCACGACTGTACTGATCTGTAGTTACTCCAGATCTGATGCCCGGCAGTCCAGAGGAGATCAGGGCTAAACTGGCAGTAATCTGCTGGCAGTAATCTGCTCCTCAAAGTCTGCATGTTTGCATTTTGTTTGTGGTTGTGTTGCAGCTTACCGAAGTCCTCTCAACGACTTCCAGCGATCTGAAGGCAGAGAACTCGTCCCGACCTCCTGGAACTCCAATTTAGTGCAGATGTTACCAAATCTGAACCTGGAGGAGTGTGCGAGCCGCTGCTCACAATCACTGGACTGCAGGTACAGCATCAGTCACGCCACAGAATGGAGACACATAACTTTAATATCATTCAACCACATTATTTCCAGTCTGAAAGATAAAAACAACTTCATCCACCGGTCACATTGCACTTGCTCTTCAGGAGCCCCCCCCACCCCTGATTTAGAAAATTCCTCCCCCCTGATGTTCACACACCATTTTTTTCTTTCTTTCAAACAAATCTCATCTTTTTTTACTTTCCTACTCTATTTGATTTATATTCTAGCTGTTTTAGAGATCGTAGTGTGGCGTTCTGTTTGTCCTAATAAAGGTTTGAACATAAACATCAGCAACAAATTCATTTTTTTGAATGCTTTAGACTTGGCGGTACTTTGCAAAGCCATTGTAGTGTGTTTATGTGACAAATCCCCAAAAACTGGAACACAAGGCACCACTACCACATGTTCGTGTCTCTTCTGTTGCATGTGGACTTGCAAGGACATCACCCCCCCCCCCCCCCCACACACACACACACACACACACAACAGTCAACACACTCCTGTACACGCCAAGCAGGGAGCTTGCGGCTTACCCAACAGATACGCTCTATTTCAAGCTGCGTTTTTTTCTTCTGTTCCTGATTTACAACAATTTGAACAAAGAAATACTCGATTAATGCAATTTAAATGAAGCTAAATTTCCGTGTTAAATGTCCTCCAACATCAGAAAATGTCACAAAACATTTCAAAAACACAGTTTTTTTAGATATCAGTTTAGAGCTGGCTTTGATTTAGGAGGGAGAGATGGTGGACAAAATCCAGTGTGTTGGTTTGGACATAACTTTAGTTAAAATTCGCTTTTGATAATCTCGTATCTGAAGGTTTTGACAAAAAAAAAAATCTATCCACCTTCTAAAAATGTATGTAGTTTGAGTTTGATTGATGCACTCATGTGCCCCGCCCGAATATGAGACTAGAAGACAGAAAATGCCCATCACATCAGTAAAACAAAAATATACAATAATGCACCCAAACAGAGTCTAACAGAATATAAGGTGTCCATTCTCATTGTCCATGCATTTGCCAAAAAAGTTGCCAAACAGAAAATTTTGTTTTCAAAAAGCCAACGTAAAATGTTATCTTCAGATAACCTAAAACAAATCAGGACATTTGTTTTCTATTACCTCATACAAACAATGTCTGTTTGTTTTTTTCATACAAAGGACAATAAAACAGAAAATTCATCCTCCACCACAGAGTTTCCTCCTCTGCAACGCCTTTAACGTGCCCGACTTCCACCTGTAGGGGGAGCACTCCTGCTCTGAGTTGAGCACATAAGGATCTTTTATGGAATAAACGGTTTTAAGGTTCACTCACTCAGTTTCTAAATACCCCCGCTTAGTTGTCTTTACGCCCTTTCAATTTTTGGCATTTATGTAATTCGATAGTCTTTGTCCTCTATTTAAATTGTACCTAACATATGGCTCAGTAGAGAAATTGTCCTTAATTTTCAAATAAGGTAATAAGTAAGCAAATAAGTCATTTTGATTTTTAAAGCAGTTTCAGTTCAGTTCAGTTATAAGTATCATAAGTTTAGTTTTACCAAAATAAAATTGAAAATTACTTTGATGTACACAAGGCTCTCTAAGGTGAACTATTTGGGTTTATCAACGTTGATAGTGAGTTTCCATTTGTTGCACCAGTCATTCATTGTATTTAACATTCCTTGTAAATGTATTTCCTCATCAGCTATCAAAACAATATCATCTGCATGAAGCAAAATGCTCCAGTTCAAATAATTAATATCAATACCTACGTTAGTTTTCTTAATTTCTTGAGCTAAATCATTGACATAGATAGCAAGGTGAAAGAACATCACCTTGTTTGAATGCACATGGTGTTGGAAACCAGCCTGTTTTTAGGTCGTTCACCTATACACATGCTAATGGAGCCTTGTACAGAGCTTTAATTGTTTTATAACACTTACCATTTATACCATACATACATAATTTTAATTCTAGAAGATCTCCGTTTATCAACTTAAAGGCTTTTTTTAAACCAACAAAACAAATAAATGTATTTTTACTTTCTTGCAGTCTAGCTCTGACCACCAAGGACAAAACATAAATATGGTCAATACACGCTTTATTTTCCTTGAAAAGGAAAGGACTCTGTTTATTTCTAGGTATTCAGATAACCAATAATGTGGAATGCTAGAGAACACTTTATTCATGGTACTCAGAAGACTAATGCCTCTATTATTCAGAGGGACTCTTGGGTCTGCTTGAGGTGATTTTTGAATCAGCTTGATAATTGATTTATAGCAATTTGATAGTATAAAGCCATTTTTGAAACAAAAATCTAGTAAGACAATGATAAATATTTAACCATTTATTTTGATGTATTTGCAGGTTGCAGATCATTTAAAAACTTCAAACATCAAAAAATGTGCTGTCAGATAAATAAAGGACTAAATAAATAACCAAGCTTCTCTAAAAGGCAGTAATTATTTGTCTCCGTTCATGCACTCCCACTATAGGTGGATGCTAATCCTTGAGCAAACATATCAACCTTTTCTAGCTTGTAAAACTGCTTTTTACTTCATTGTAGAGCTTTCAACTATGAGACTCGTCCCACTGTCTCTTGTAAACATTTGCCCTGGGTGGCTGATAGGAGAAATGCTGAAGTCAAGAGGAATGTCAACTGTGACCTTTACGAGAAAAAGGGTAAGACTCCCACAAGCTGCCATTGTGCAGATCAGTAGTTCTGTGGTTTGACTGGTTGCTTCTTTTAACCCTTTATTTTGATTGCAGTTTATGTCCGACAGTGCATTGTGGGTAAAGGAGAAGACTACAGAGGGAAGGTCTTCACCACAAAAAGTGGACTCAATTGTCAGCAGTGGTGGTCAAAGTTTCCTCATGATCACTGGTAAGATACTTATCCTTTTTTTTTAATGTGTAGTTGATCTCTGTCATCTTTGCCAGGCTTGGAATATAATACTCATCTTGAAAAGTGATCATTACATCTTCAAAACAACAATGCTGACAAGACATGCTTTTAAAAAAAAAGTGTAATTGACATTTTTTTAGGCAAAAATTTAAGTTGAAAACATCAACAAAAGATGCACCAAAATGGGGGAAGAAACATGAGTGATTATAAATTAAAGGGATGAGTCAGAACACAATTCCTGCAGGGCTGACAAGCCTTCATGGAGTTAGGGATCACAGAACAACAATATTTTACTGTGAAAATCAATCAAAGGAAATACTTCCACAAACCATTACCCTGCAAAAAGGGAAAAGAGGCAGCCTAAAAGTAGGGAAAAAACCATAATAAAACATTAGAAAGAAATAAAATGGTCTTAACATTTCATTTTTACTTTGAAGGAATAAAATATCAAAACCAAAGAGTACCACAAAAGCATACAAAAAGGGAAAAATAAGCTAAATTTTTTGATAGAATTAGTAAAAAATTTGATGTTCTACTGGACCTCTGGACTGGCAGACAGGGGTGGTGGTTCCCCTTTTTAAGAAGGGCGACCGCTGGGTGTGAACTAACTACCGGGGAATTTCACTCCTCAGCCTCCCCGGGAAAGTACTGCACAGGAGAGTTTGTCTGATAGTCGAACCTCAGATCCAGGAACAACAGTGCCATTTTAGTCCTGGTCGTGGAACAGTGGACAGGCTCTGCACTCTCTTTAGGGTGCTGGAGGGATTGTTGTTGAGGTCGCTCATCCAGTCCATAAGTGTTCAGTGGATTTGGAGAAGGCGTTCGACCGCGTCCCCCGTGGTATCCTGTGGCGCAGTGACGTGCAGTCAGGAGAGGCAGGTGAGGCTGTGCCTCACCTGTCATTATGGGAATAAAAGAGAAAAATAAATTCAATTATTATATTTAAGTTCAGTAATTTGTGCTTTGCAGTCATTTTCCATTTAAATGTACCATTTTAGGGTGTTTTTTCTTTTCAAAATCGCTGAATTTCCGCATTTGCCGTTCAGATACTAAGAAGTGACGTGCGATGAGGCACCAGCCCGCTGAGCCTCACCTTGGATTGCGCAATACCTATGCAGTCAGACGGTACTGCTGTCTCTCTGTATGTCGGTTCAATCACTTGTAATATATGAGCTGAGTTTACATAATTTAACAGATGTATATGATGTACAGTGTTTGTTTTTATAAATAACTGTATGTGAGGGACGTTTTTCTTGTGCTGAGCGCTAAACGCCGGCAAAAAAGCCGCTTGGTGAGGCTAGAAGTTCCCGTGCCTCATGTTAGGGGGCGCCGGTGAGCCCTGAAATTATGACGCTAAAAATAATAGAATAAGTGATAGCAAGCGGCAAGTCATTTTCTTCAGAAGGAGCGGCGTATGGACTTTATTTACAAGTAAAGGTAAGACGATAATAACGTTTGTGCTTTTTTCTATGCTGCAGTTTGTATATGAAAAAAAAACATGTTGAAATGATATTTTAAACAAAACACGTTAACTGTTGTCAATCAAATGGTGAATAAGTTACTCAGTATGTTTCATATGTTTGTAAATCTGACTGATGACGTCAGTGCCTCATCAGCCATTAACCTCACTGCACGTCACTGCTGTGGAGGGTGCTCTGGGAGTATGGAATCCGGAGAGCCTTTTGAGGGCTTTTGAGAGCAAGAGCCGTTTCCGGTGCATGTTGGACTCCGACAGGGCTGCCCTTTATCACCAGTTCTGTTCCTAGTTTTTATGGACAGAATTTCTAGGCGCAGCCAGGG
This sequence comes from Oryzias latipes, assembly GCF_053564925.1. Lineage (NCBI taxonomy): Eukaryota > Metazoa > Chordata > Actinopteri > Beloniformes > Adrianichthyidae > Oryzias > Oryzias latipes. The sequence goes on along the minus strand of NC_136241.1, from coordinate 9,434,072 downwards.
GCCGGTGGGGGTCTGGTTTGGGGACCACAGGATTTCGTCTCTGCTTTTTGCAGATGATGTTGTCCTGTTGGCTTCATCGAGCCGGGACCTCAAGCGTGGATTGGGGTGGTTTGCGGCTGAGTGTGAAGCGGCTGGGATGAGGGTCAGCACTAGGGATGGCCCGTTTGACACGACGCTTCGGCGCGTGTTTCACCTTCATGAAACAAAGTGGTTCGGCACAATGTTTCGGGGCATATGTCAATTAGCGCAGATCACGTGGTTGATGACGTTTGAGCACAATTCCTGCAGGGCTGACCAAATGCATCGTTTGGTCGAACCACGGTTCAGATGTCACTTGTGTTTTGAACAGTTGGGCGCGCTATTCTCTGTAAATATGAAAGTTTCCCGACCGGCTTTATTGTTACCCCAAGACTGGAATCAGCGTCAGTTCATTGCACTTTACCATGGCTCCTTGTAAAAAACGTACTGTGGCTCAGGATCGTTTCAACTCGATTTCTATGAATAAAACAATACGCTATGAACGTTGTGTATAAAAAAATACTTCAATAAATCTATAATGTCAAGACAAAGTAATATTAGTAGATAGCTCAGGGGAACAGCCAGTGGGCATTGCAGACAGTGGTCATGAGTTCAAGACCAGAGTTCTACAATTTTGATTGTAAAACACAGAAAACGTCACATGTGGTGTTGTTTTACGTTGTTTTTTTCTAATCATCATTAACAACATTGTTTTGTTTTACATTTTTTCATCATCATTTCCACATTGAAGTGTTACAAGGAGCTTAGTTGAAGCATTAGATATACGTCCAGTCCACCAACAGATGCCGCTGTTCTGGGCGGTTTCAAAGCCCTGAATGGGTGGTTCATTTTTCCGGCACAATTACATGAACCCCAAGGGAAGCTTCATGGGGTTTCTATCCCCATCCTTAGACAGCACCATGGTTCTCGAATGGAGGAAGGTAGTTTGCCATCTCTCGGTGGGTGGAGTGTCCCTGCCCCAGGTGGAGAAGTTTAAATATCTTGGGGTTTTGTTCACGAGTGAAGGAAGACAAGAGCGTGAGATTGACAGGCGGATCGGAGCGGTGTCCATAGTTATGCGGTCGCTGTATCGGTCCGTTGTGGGGAAGAGAGAAGTGAGCCAGAAAGCAAAGCTCTCAATTTAACGGTTGATCTTTGTTCCAACACTCACCTATGGTCATGAGCTCTGGGTCATGACCGAAAGAACAAGTTCCTGAATACAAGCGGCTAAAATGAGCTTCCTCCGTAGGGGGGCTGGGCGCTCCCTTAGAGATAGGGGGAGAAGCTCGGTCACCTCGGAGTAGAACCTTTTCTCCTCCACATTGAAAGGAGCCAGTTAAGGTGGCTCGGGCATCTATGCTGGATGCCTCCTGGACGCCTCCCTGGGGAGGTGTTCCGGGCATGTCCCACAGGGCGGAGGCCCTGGGGAAGACTCAGGACACGCTGGAGAGACTATATCTCTTGGTTGACCTGGGAACACCTCGGGGTCCCCCAGAGGGGCTGGAGGAAGTGGTCGGGAGAGTGTAGTCCTTGCTTAGACTGCTGCCCCCGCGACCCGGTCCTGGATAAGCGGAGGAAGATAGATGGAGGAATGTTCTACAGCCCAACAATAATCATTTGTGGCTAGTTTAAAGAAAATGGTTTGTGTTTCTTGAGTTTGTATGTACCTAAATGTTTTTCATTTTGACTACTGTAATAAGTGAAAATTACTCATTTTAGAACAAAATGTGAACAAAATGAGAATACCATCTTAATACCATTATAAAAAATCTTTTCAAGTGTAATTTCAGTGTTATTTATTATCTATCTGCAGTTTTTAATAGGTACTGTAACAAGGTGATTTCCTCTATTTGGGATCAATAGTTCTATTCTATTTTAATGGCATAAATGGTAAATTGCGTATACTTATATAGCGCCTTTCTTCCTACAAGGACAAAGCGCTTTACAGTCACAGACCCATTCAGCCAGTCACACACACATTCACTCACACATTCACACACTGGTGGTGATCCATTCTACTCTATAATCTAAAACTAGCACTTGTTCTTAGAATACACATCTAAATCAATTTTTCCAAAATAATGACAACAAATGCCATAAATGAAGTTAATTTATAGCAAAAAGTGTGGATCAAAAAGATTTTGACTCGTTTAAATAATTATTTCCTTATTTCAAGATCCTAGCTCTTAATGAGCTAGAAAAATCTCATCTGTGCTGATTTTGGAGAAAAACTTGGAAAGTTGTAGAGCAAAAATAAATTATATCAAATTTGTCTTAATGTCTTAAATTACTCAAAGCAAGGTTTGACATCTTTCAAAATGTCAAATAGTTTACAGTGTTTTAAACAAAATAACATTTTTTGAATTCTGTGTTAATAAAGAAAAATAAAGCAGCCAATAAAAGTAATAATTAGTTTGATTGTAAGGTGATTTTGTAACAGCTGCAGTTTGTTGGATAGTGAGACCCCGTGGAGCAATGTGCCACAGTCATATCACCTTTGTTTGTCTCAGGTGGACTCCCACAGCCTCCAATGGTCTGGAGCTCAACTACTGCAGGAATCCAGATGGGGATAATATCGGTCCATGGTGCTACACCACCGACCCGGAGCGGCGCTACGAGTCCTGCAACATCCCTCAGTGCAAAGATGGTAGAAAGGGGGGGGGGAATAAATACTGATACTTTTCTGTTATTGTTAGGTCAGGAGGACTTTTTATTAATCAAATAAGACAAACACATTTCGGATTAGTTGTATATGATTTCTTTTTTAAGTTAAAAAAACCAATGTAGATTTTTTTTTGTATAAATAAAAAAAACAGAAGAGAATCAAATTTTTTATTTTGTTGCAAACCGAGCTTACATGTGTATTTGTGCAGACACACGCATGCAGGCAAAAGCCCACTGTTACAAAGCCAAGAACGCCAACAAGAGAGCCTCAAAAGGGACCAGCCCTCTGTGTTTGATATGTTTAGTTGTTTCACTCACAGAAAACAGGACTCATTTTCTAATTCCATTAACAGAGGTGTGCATCACTTGTAACGGGGAGGATTACCGGGGCCAGGTGGACCACACTGCGACTGGCAAAGAGTGTCAGAGATGGGACCAGCAGCATCCTCATCAACACATCTACCAACCTGAAAAGTACACTTCCATTCCTTTCATTCTTTTAACCTGCTGTATCCCTTTCGGGGTCATGGAGCATCCGGAGCCTGTCCCGGCCACTGTTGGGTAAAGAAAGGGTGTAGCCCGGACAGATAACCAGTCTGCCCATTCAGTGTTTTTCGTGATTCCAGACACAGTCAGCACTCTATTCTTCCATCCACTGTTTCAGCGTATAGTTTAATGCTGTTGTTTTTTGCAGGTATCCTGATAAGAGTTTAGACGATAATTACTGTCGTAACCCCGATGCCTCTCCAGTCCCTTGGTGTTACACTACAGACCCTTTGGTAGAGAGGGAGAACTGCAACATCAGCAAATGCCGTAAGAACAGAAAAAATCCCTTTGAGGAAATTATCCTACAATGTTTCTTTGCAATAAAGGGACATTTTATTTTTCCTCTTCTTGTTCCTTAAGAACTGAAAAATTACTGGATTTGCTTGTTTACTTTAGTTTTTATATTTTTAGGGACAAAGAGTTTTATTTTATGACATTTATTTCTAAAATGCACATTAATAACAAGCTTTCTGTAGCTGTTCTGGTATGTTTTAATTCACAGTAACGTTGTTTTGAATTTCTTTCAAAATAAAACTAATTAGATTTTTCAATAAACAGTTTAGTGCAATAAAACTATCAAAATGCATGAAAAAAAAATCTTTTCTGCGTAAAGAAAAGAAGTAGAGACAGGCTAAATGACTACATATTTACGGAGCCCGTAAATTTGAATATAAGAAAATATATATGTATATAAAATATAAGAAAATCTCAGATTTGGTAGCAGGGTAGTAGCCTGTTTCATAGAGATTTTAGAAATGACTTTGCTCCATGGTTTCCAGTTTTTAATAATGTTAATTTGAATATTTTCATTTCATTTTGTTCTTATTGTGAAGCTCACTGCAATTTCAGTTGTTTTTTTTTTGTTTTTTCTACTGCAGATTCCTTTTTTTTAGTGTGTTTTTCTGGAGACGGCAAACTGCGTATTAGTTTTCTTAAGTTATAATTGTTAGTGCAGTTAGTGCAGATTGTATTTATTAAGTTGCCATATATGTTGTAAATTCATAAAACTAACATAGTGACATCAATGTTCTTTTAAAGCTTTGCATTTGTTTCTCTTTTAAGACATTTTAATGTAACATATTTTTTTTTGCATTCATTATTAACTTTATACAAAAAACACATCAAAAAAATCTTCTGGAGCAAAGTGTTGGATAAAGCCAGCAAGGAAATAAACACGAGGAGGAAACGCATAAAAACAAGTTAAAATATGAATAGAAAATACTGATGCTCTAACATTGCCAGAGCATAAAAGATCCTGAAAGAAAAAACATGGAAATATGTTGTTTAGTCAACAAAAAAATGGTCTGCTGAACAACCCTTTTTTTCTTTTTGTTTTACTCATAGAAGGTACATGAAACTGTGTATATCTCTCTTAACCCATGTGCTATCTTAGATGACCCCACCCTTACATTGACGTGTTCTCCCTACCATGACAAAGGTGGATAAAGGTGGAAAGATTTCATGTAATCCATGGACACCAGTGAAGATCACAAATCATTGAAGAAAAAAGGTTCAGAGCACTGTCTAGTGGGTCTAGATGACCCAACTCCCAATGTTAAAGTGCCTAGGATAGCACAAGGGTTACACAGTCAATGGTTCTATTTTAAGTGCAGCAGAATCAGTCGCCCTCTGCTGTTCATTTCTGAGAAAACTGGCTTGAAGGAATTTAGCATTTCAGGAAATTACCATTCATGTAAGCGTAAGGTGACCTAAGACATAGAATTTTTGTTTAGTCAGGATCAACCAATGAGGTACTAACTGGAGTTACGACTCAAAGCCTTCTTTTTCAAGCTGCATAGATTTCAATCATAACATAATCAGTCATTCAGTTCAAAAGCATCTAAATAAATAATTTATTTATATTTTTAATTTAACACTAAATCAATTCTTTAAGCCTTAAGCCCCTTAGGGTCTCGTTCAGTTTTCTAAAGTGTTAAATGTGTTTGTTTTTTTGCCCTTGCTCCTTATATTTTAGCTGAGGTTCCAGTGGAGAAGCGTCAGCGGTCTAGTTTCACCACAAACTGCTTCCGCGGTCGAGGGGAGGATTACAGAGGAAAGGTCAATGAGACGCTGTCAGGCATCCCCTGCCAGAGGTGGAATGCCCAGTTTCCCCACGAACATCCTTTCCACCCAAACATTTATGAGTGCAAGTAAGAGCTTCCCTGCTCTCTAAACTTGAAAATGATCGTATGTGAATGTTTATTAATGACGACTTTTGCTGCAGTGGAGATACTTTGTAAGCTTTTGTACGCTCAGTCAGTGGTATGGACGCTGAGGAACGAATCTAAATTGTTCATGTCTAAATAAATATCTTGGACTTTGAACAAAAAGACAAAATGATGTGAGAGATGTCTGAACATTCATGTTCCCCAGAGGTTTGGAGGAGAATTACTGCCGTAACCCGGATGGATCGGAGGCTCCGTGGTGCTTCACGTCTGCGCCTGAGATGAGGACTGCTCTGTGCCTACAGATCAAACGGTGTGAAGACGACATAGAAGCTGAGGGTATGCTAGTCAGGTGTTACTTTGTCCGAATTTTCTTTTTTTATGCCGCCTAAACCGCTAACAGACAACAACAGGGATGTTTTTTTTAATACACAACAATATTAACGTCCCACTCTGATCATCTTTTGATCTGTTGTAAAAGCGTTTGGTTTTATTGCAGAGTTGCAGGAGTTCATTAGAAATTCTCCTCTGAGTTATAGGCGGGACCGTTAACGTGGAAGTAAGCCTCCGACTATTTCCTAATGATCCATTTGTTTGCACGCTGTCCCACTAGCTCATGGCCCCTTTCAACCCCAAACTAACATTTACAATATGAGCTTAGCAGTTCAGTTTAGATCCAGATGCCAGCTCAGACGAGGAAAACAAAGACGCACATGGATCTGTTTGTCTGCAAGTGGATAAATCAGAATGGAGCGGAGCAGGGAGACCTTAGCCCATCGCAGGTTCTACGTCTCAATTGAGAGCTTCTTCCACCAGCATTTCTTCATCTGCTCCTGATTCAGAAACTTTTAATCGTAAATTATTTTATATGTGTCATCCATCATGAGAAAAATGCTAAAAATAAGATGTTAAAAACAGTGTTTTCGTGGAGTGGGTCTTTAGAGGATTGTAGTGTTAATATTTTTAAATTATCTTTATTAAATTAAATAGAACGTGTGCACTGAATGACAAATCGTATTTTTGTCAATCAATAAAGCTTAGAAAAATGGAATTAATCTTTGAGTCTTTTAAAAAATTGTGTACCTTTCTAGTTTGATTCTAGTCTCTATATATGTTATATGTCAGTGTTTTTCAACCAGTGTGCCGCGGCACACTAGTGTGCCGTGGGAGATGATCAAGTGCGCCGTGAGAAATTGCTCTCATTAACTGATCTAAAAACATTTCCCATCTCCAGGATTTCAGCTCTCTGTTCATCCAAACAGGCCCTGATAAAACACTGAGGAGTTAAGAATATAAAAGATCATAAAATACTTTTTCTTTGCGTTTATTTTATTTTATTAAAGACATTTTGATAAGAATGACGGTACAGTACCGCGATTCAGCTGCAGCTTCGGCTGTATTTTAGAAAAGTCCCGCCCCTTTAACTGTCTCCACCAATCATTCTTGGGGGGCTTAATCACATGTCATCAGTCTGACCAATCAGAAGTGGTTAAAGTCTTCACTTCCTTGTCCCGATTTAGCACGTAAAGTCGCTCAGTTCTAACAAAAATAGCAGCTAAAGCTCGTCTTTAGCGGTGTAGCTTTCCACAGAATCCGGCATCAGACCGTGGAACAAGTGAACAAAACAATGAGGCTCAGAGACGCGATCTCTTTGCAAGTTTTGAATTTATTTTAAAAATAGGGATGGAAGGAGGGAAGGAGGGAGCCTTAACATGTGTAGCTTTTATAAATAATGCAATAAGTATTTTAGAAAAGTCTTCCATGGCTTTCAGGTTTGATTTTTTAAGTCTAAAACTCAACTTTTCAAATCCTATTTGTTTCCATTTTAGTGCTGCTGATCTGCTTACTGTTCATAGTTAACAGTCGGCACTGATAAAAGTATTTATCTTTCTAGACTGCTATCAAGAAAATGGTAAAAACTACAGAGGTATTGTCCGCAAAACTCGCAAAGGGGTCACCTGCCAGAGATGGAACGTAAACACACCTCACAGAACCAAGTATGACCTTTAAACTGTCATATCACTTTACACAAGTACTCTAATTAATAACAACAGAGAAGCACAATTTAAGGCAGACATTCTTGCATTCATACGAGCTTTGTCGCTTTAAACAAATCTGTGTGTTCTTGCAGGATAAACCCCCTGACACATCCGGAAGCCAATCTGACAGAGAACTATTGTCGCAACCCAGATGGGGACCAACATGGACCCTGGTGCTACACAACGGACCCCAAAACCGAGTTTGACTACTGTGCCATCAAGCAGTGCGGTATGAACCTTGTTTTATTCACTCAATCCACTGTAGCAAAACGTGGGGTAGCAACGGCGCTTTTATTTGTGTCTTTTTTAATTTAAAAGTTTTTGTTTCTTTCTAATAGCTGGAGAAAAAGTGTCCCTGACAGAACAAATAGGTAAGTAGGTCGTTTAAAATGAAGGGTAACGTCTCCCCTGGGCTGTTGTGATGATGTCTTTCTTTGGATCCAGAAAAAGTGGAGTTCAGTGAATGCGGACAGAGGGATGACCGCCCCCAAAGGTTTTTGCGTATCGTGAATGGGATACCTGGGAACTCCCCTTGGACCGTGAGCCTCAGAGACAGGTATTTCTTACAGCAGGGGAGGTTTGGTACTGGACATTCAGAGGTCACCATGCTGGACTGAGGAGAACCTTTGACCTTTGTGTTGCAGGAAAGGAAACCATTTCTGTGGAGGATCTCTGGTGTACTCTAGATGGGTGATCAGCACCAAGCAATGTTTCTCATCCTGGTAATTCAACTAAAGGCTGTCATGCAATATCAATAATCTGATTTTAGACCAAAATGAAAAATAAAGGAAAAATTTAGAATTTTTAAAAGTTTAAAACCTTTTCTAAGGGACTCCTAGTGGTAAGTAGACTATTTTATTTCATAAATATACATTTAAAAAAAAATCCAAGTTTGTGTAACAACTGCAACCATGGTGGAGTCTGTTTTAACCCTGTGACCTTGTTTTTGTGCAACCTTTTTAAAAGCTATCATTTTTTGTGACAACATATTTTACAAAGAGGAATTATGTACAGCAAAATGTTTTAACACAATATAGTTTTACATGGGAGTACTACTAGAGTAGCCTACAGTGAGGCAAATAAGTATTTGAACACCTGTCTATTATCTAGAATTCTGACCCTCAAAGACCTGTTAATCCGCCATTAAATAGTCCACCTCCACTCCACTTATCCTAAATTAGAAGCACCTGTTTGAGGTGGTTAGCTGCATAAAGAAACCTCATACAACCAGTAAGACTCCAACTACTAACAGGGCCAAGACAAAAGAGTTGTCTAAAGACAAAAGTTTGTAGACCTCCATAAGGCTGGATAGGGCTACGGGGCAATTGCCAAGCAGCTTGATGAAAAAAGATCCACTGTTGGAGCAATTATTAAAAAATGGAGGAAGCTAAAAATGACTGTCAATCTCCCTCAGACTGGGGCTCCACGCAATATTTTACCTGGTGGAGTTTGAATGATCCAAAGAGAAGTGAGGATTATTGATTGAAATCATGCATGGCATGGACGGTTCCCCATGAGATGTTTTTTTAAACATCAGTAGTGTTTTAATTATGTTTGACGTTTGTAACCAAAATCCCACAACGTAATTGTCTTAAAAAGCCATATTTCTGTTTTCAAAATCTCCTCTACGCGGGTGTGGCCATTGGTGCTAAGCTGAGTAGCCCTGCCCTTGACCCCCCCCCTTTCTCATGATGATAGCTGTGTCTTGCATTAGTAGAGCTTGACACAAGGGGGGCACAAACGACACCGACAGTCTCTATTCTCAAAAGTTAGATACGGTGAAAAGTGACATACTTTGGTTCCAAATCGACACTTTTTTAACAATATGCGGAATGACACGACAAATGTGTGCACCAGACCCTGCTGTTTAGTACAATTACACAAAAAAGAACTTTGATAAGTCCATGAAAATGCTTTGAATTGCATTATAATTGAGGCGACATAGCAGCAGCAAGTAGCACTGACCGTGGCTAAGAATTGATATGATGCTAACAAATACAGATTGTTGAATTCACTTTCACAGCAAATAAAATGAAACGCCAGAAAGAAAGTGACTCTTCGCATGTAACTTTCCGAATACGTGTGGCCGTTGCTTAACTTTATTCTTGGCCGCACGGACCCAGAGGAAGGGTTAAGGTTAGGATTACAGGTCATGGTTAAGCTGCATTGACACTGAACACCATTCGCGCAGCAGAGGCGGCCGGTTTCCATTTTAAGTCAATGATACAGACGCAATCTAAGGTCCTGCGGCGCAATTTAAGTGGCGCGGCGGGCCAGAATTAAAACATCTGAACATCTGAATATGGTGGATTGATCTGGTAGTGAACCTGGGTGAAGGCGGGTACACCTTGGACAGTCTGACCAAGGGCCCATAGAAGTGGACCGATCGCCATCACTATGCCGGCTCCCGGGAAGGAGGCGAGCTGCAGGATGGAGAGCCAGCCTGCTCGGGCCTCCTGAACTTTATGACATTTTTCTTATTTTCGTTGAGGCAATAGTAAAAACAGTCCCCGATTTTAGTCTTGTTTTTAGTTTTATCCTCTGTGGTAAATGTGAGACAGCAAGCCTTCAAACGCAGTCAGAGAGAGAACACAAATGCGGAGAAGACATTTCACGCACTTAAGTGCATGACAGCTAATTGGACTTTAACTTTAAGTTTATTTTAAATACGTGCGGCCAACAACAAAAACCATCCTTGGACGAACTTAAACTACGTGGGGGCAACACAACAATGTGCCATCTTCTCTTCTCCTGCACCGGATCAGCGTTGCCAGATAGAGTCATGGTTTTCCAGCCGAAAGGTCATCTAAAAACCGCCAGGTCCAACAAAAAAACGTCCAAAAAGGTTAATCAGGGACTAATTAGCTGTAATTAGCAGTAATTAATCATCCTTTATTTATTACTTCACATTTTGATTGAAAGTCCAACTTTTTAATGATATTGCACAGCTTTGCTGCTAATCAGAACAAAACATAAAATAGTGGACTCCCATTGAACTTCCTTAGCGACCACAGGGGATCAAAGGTCAGCTCATGTAACCCCCTCCTTTTTTTCTTAAACATTAAGAACAATCAGAAAAAAGAAGGAAAGGGGAAAAACTAACTTTTCTGTATATTATTATTATGAGCAAAAGGGGAAATTTTTCTTGCGTTATTAATTTTCATTAATTTAAGTCAAAATAAAATATGAGCCAATGTTCTTGTAAAATGTACTAAAAAGTAGTTGGATATTAAAAAAAAAAAACACTCAAAACTAAATCAAATATCTCCTGAGATTACTACAGAAACTGCTTGGTGTTTTCCTAATTTCCTAGCACCAACAGTAAAAATCCTCCCAAAAACATTATACATTTATAAATAAATGATCTATTGCAGGGATCACCAACCTTTTTGAGGACGAGTGCTCTCTTATGGGGTCTGAGTTATATGAACGGCTACACAGAACCTGTTTACTGGGGGGGGGGGACTCTTATAGTGATAGTAAATTATAATCATAAAACTATGAATTGATTGCTCAATAGTAATTATTTTCCACAACTGTAATCAATGATTTACACAACAGTAACGACAAGAAAAACATGTATAAACATGAACCTTGGATTTATTTCTGTTTATCTGCTCAAACATTTAAAGGTCAGGAGGGACACTAGTTGTATTCATGGTAGAAAATCACTTCTAACATTTTTTTTAAGCCAAAGAAATCATAAATCTTCTTGTCAGACTCAACCTAATAGAAGAGAGAGAGCTCAAACTCTGTGAATTTCAGAAATCTGACTGATCTAGAGAAGATCTGTGTGGAGGAGTGGACCAGAATCCCTCCTGCAGTGTGTGCAAACCTGGTGAAAAAATACATGAAATGCTTGACCTGTGTCAGAGGCTACTGCACCGAACATTAACACGGGTTTTCTCAGGTGTTCAAATACTTATATGTAGCAGAAGCATACAAATAAATTATTTTAAAAAATCATACATTCCAGATATTTTTTTAGATTATGTCTCTCACAGTGGACATGGGCCTAAGATGAAAATGTCACCCCCCTCCATGATTTCTAAGTTTACAGGGTGTTCAAATAGTTATTTGCCTCAGATGTAGTGCAGATAAGTGCAATATAAAGGAGGAGTGGTCAAATGTTAAAAGTATCAGTAGAATAGTGTCACAATACAAAACACACACATAGGCCTACCTGTTAAAGACTCACTTTGATAAGAAGTGTTTTTAACATGTTCTTGTGGCATTTTTCTGAGTTTTTTTTTATTATTATTCAAATAGTTGTGAATGAGGAGCAAATGAAAAGAATGCTGTTTGTAAAAGTGTTTCTGTGGGAACCAAGGTCTCCCTGCTCCGCGTCATTCTGATGCATCCACTTGTAGACAAACAGATCCATGTACGTCTTCGTTTTGCTCGTCTGAGCTGGTTCAGAACTGTGCAGCTGGATAACTCCAACATTGCTCACCATTTTTGCTGCACACTCAGGGGCAGACTTACCATTAGGGAAAGGTAGGCGATCGCCCGGGGCAACCCAACACTCTCCTGAACCCTTAATAAAAGAGTCTAAAAGGAATTTTATATATAATTTAACTCTGTCTCTGAAAAAACACCCCAAACTATACATTATTGAATGTATGGATAATGCTAAATTAAATTATTGTTGTTGTTATTTTGAAGGATTTTAGTCTTAGCTGCTGCTGGGTGGAGCTCCTGCATGATTTTTTTTTGGTTTGCTCATCTTGCTGTGCTTTGTGGTGTTGTGTTTCGCACTCTGTGGGTTTGGTATTTGCTGGTTTCCTTTTGTTTTGTCTTTCTACAGTTGCTGCTTTAAAGGTTTTTGGTGTGCATGTGTGGATGTGGATGTGGTGGTATTTTGGTGCATCACCTTTCATCATCCTCACTGCCATCAGGAGATGTTTGCATCTAATGAAGAATATTTGTCCTGTTCTATAAATGCAATTTATATGTATGATTCTAATCAATTTAACCATGCATATACTCAAAATGTCTTTTTTATGAGTAATACTTTGTGCATAACTTTGCAAAAAAGGGAAACTGTATTTTAGGGGGTACTCCATACGGGTTTGGTATTTTTAAGACTGTTTTAAGGCATTCTTCTCTCTTAGTTTCTGTAGATTTGGTTTCGTCCATCTATCCTATTTCTTAACCTGTTATATCCCTTATGGTAACAGGGTTGGATAAATGTTTGCTGACTGTTCTGTAGTGATATCAGTGAGATTGGAAAATCCTGATTTTAATGAGGTATTTTCTATGGTTAAATACACCTGTGGGAACATTTAAAAGTATTCTATTTAATTCTAATATTTCAGATGCGTATTACAAAATAATTAGCATTAAATCTGAGATTGGCTCTCCTGCTTTATAATATAAAGCCTCTAGCCTATGATGATGTGATTGAGGACTTTGCAGCAGTAAGCCCAGCATCTTTGTACATGTAAAAAGATATTTATTGGATGGCGCTTTCTCTCTTACGTTTTTCAAATTAAAAGCTGATTCAAAGCTGATTATCAAAAAACATGTTAAGATTATTTTAAATGGAACAAATGTTCTGTTTTTTTACATATTTGGTGGGGGTGCACTGCAGTTGAGCTTCACCTAGGGCTCCTCCTTATATTTGACCAGCACTGTGAGCAGCTATACATTTTACATTCTTGCTTTGTCCAATATGTATCTAGCATGTTTATAAAAAGATGCTGAGATGAGATATGGAACACAGTCTATAGTTGATCAATCATTTTGGATTTTTAAATGGGGGATGTATGAGCTCAGAGGCAATTTACTTAATATGCTTGCAAAATGTTAATAAACAAATACAGTTATTAAAGGCCTACAAGGTCTGTGTGAATAATATTACTCTGCTGTTGAAAGGACTTGAAACATTTCATGACTTGAAGGTGACTTGAAGCTGGTTGGCTCTTGACTTGGTACTCGACTTGGACTTCCCTGCTGTTGACTCTGAACTTGAGACTTACTTGTGATTTTCAAAACAATCACTTGGTCCCACCTCTGTTTTGTGAATTAGCAAAATACAGTGTGAAGAGATGAAGATAAGATATTCCCAAAAGATAATGGAGCCACTTCTCTATAATGCTCTTACAGGGTTCTTGCCAGATTGGACCCCAAGAGAAGACCAGCTCAATTTGAATCGTAAAAAGTTTATTAGTGAGTCAGGTGGAGTTCTTCCAGGAGCAGCAGGCCTCGCAGCTTCACAAAAGACACAGTAGGGACTGAATCCAAACACAAGACTTTGTTCATGAGGGCATAAGATGAGCCTATACTATGCTGGTGGCACAAGAGTTCTTGCTTATGCAAGCAGGGACAGCTCAGGAGGAGCAGGGGTCACGCTGAGGGAACTCTCTGCCTGAGCGAGGGCAGTCAGGATCAGTCCAAACCCTGATCCTGTGGGGGTGATACCAGTCTCCATCCAACAAGAATCCAAATTGTGGTCCAAATATCCAAGATGAGAAAGCAGAAACAGGTCAGGGCTTGAACATGCAGGCTTGGTGACAGACCGAAGCAGAAACCAGAGCTTAACTTCAACAGATAAGAAACGAAGAGGATCTGACTGAGACTGAAGCAGTTCAGGCTGTATAGAGAGAGCATCTACAAGGTATGGCTGATGATGATGATGATGATGATGATGATGATGGTGATGATGGTGGTTACCTGAACCAGGAAGAGCTGAGAAAGAGTGGGAGAGCCAAAGGGCAAGACAGTTGGACCTGCTTTGTGTTTACATTATGGCTTCTTTTGTCTCTTTTTCCAGTTTGTTTCATTGGGTTTTTTGATGCCTTTTTGTGATTTATTGAACTTTTTGTAAAAGCCTGAATTTTAAAAAAAGAAAAATTTTGACGTTTTGTACATTTTTATTGAGCCAACAAATCGTGCATTTGTTCTAACTGACTGTAAAGTGATCTTATCACAACGTGTTGTAAACATCAAAGTGATAAGGGCCTCCTTTTGGCATCAGATGTGGTTTTTGAAATCTGCCTATAAAATCTCAGCCTGAGCCAAGTCATTTAAAAAAAGCTTGAGATCTGCACAAGACTATCATTTAAAGACTCAAATCTCTCCTTTTTTCTTTCTTTTTCTTTTTTTTTGCGCACACAGCTATGTTGACTTGCCCGGATACTCCGCCATGCTGGGAACGCTTTTCCGTGATCCGCAGGAAGGCGAGCCTTCTGTCCAAGTCATTCCTCTCACCAAGATCGTCTGCGGACCCTCCGAGTCTCAGCTCGTCATGCTCCAACTGGAATTGTGCGTGCGCTTCAGGTGCCACCTGCATGCTGGAAAGTCCTGTGACAGTAATGTCTGTCCTCTTTCTGCAGCCCTGCTCAGTTTAATGAGCGTGTGTCTCAGATCTGCCTGCCTCCCGAGCGATACATAGTCCCAGAGGGAACGGAGTGTGAGATCGCAGGATGGGGGGAGACAAAAGGCAAGTGTGACCCTCAGACATTTCACAGTGAATGTGCTGTGTTTCACAAAGAAAATGAATGTGAATTCATGTACTTGGAGAGAATCAGAAAGCTAGTGAAGGCTATTAAATACCTGCCATGATTTATATTCTTCTCTCCGAGCACATTAGCTAGTAAAAACATCTTCCTTTTGTTTTTCCAGGAACCGGGGACGAGACTGTCCTCAACGTAGCCAAAGTACCAGTCATCAGTAACAGGATATGCAACCAGTACTTCAGAGGTCGGGTTCGTGAAAACGAGATGTGCACGAACTCGTTCCAGGGTGGAGTGGGTGCATGTGAGGTAGGTGGAGAAAAGGAGCTCCCTTTCTACTGGTTTTGTTTGCTGCATTTCTACATTTCTTCTGCCCTGTTTATACGATAGCCATTGGTAATCACATCCATTGTATGGCGTCGCCACTGCAATCATGCGGTTCATGCTAAGGTCGGACGGTTTCACTTGCAATTGTCACGAAAACTGGGACAAATTTCTGAGCGGCGTTTATACTTATTAAGCCTGATGATGCCATTGTCTCCAACGTTTCAATGGTTTGTTATTTTATTTATAGTGATATATAGGGATCTGTGAGATTCTTCTTATATATATACACATACAAAGCTTGTTTTATTCATATGCAAAGTTTTTCTGAAGATTAAATAAGTTTGTGGTGAATGAATGGTGAGACAAGGTAGGTGGTACATGAGGTTTTTTTTTTTTGTATTTTAAGAGCATGAACATATCAAATAACTATACTTTAAAAAAGTTCAATTTGAAAGGATTTTCCACCAGCTCCATATCTTAATCAAAAAAGCTGACATTATAATTGCATTAGAAATATGCTGTGGATTTTTTTTGGGACGAATGAACGAATGAAATAATGCCTAACCCCTCTTGTATTTGCGGTTCACCTTTCAGCTTACGGCAAATCTGCTTTCACTGTGTTGCACAGGTGGTTTGGCGTTTTTTTTTGTTTTGTTTTTAACGCCACATACCCTTCCTGACACAACCCTGTATTTTACAGGTCACTGTAAAGTATAAAGCAGGCATTATTCCGCATTATACGGTCGTGTGAAAAAAGAAAAGTACAACCTCTTGAGTAACATTCACAATTCAGAGTGTGATGAAACCTCACTCACTCCATACACAAACCTCAAATGAGGGAAAAGCAAACCTCAGATGAACACCGCACCTGACACACGCCATTACTCGTCCAGCAATGACATCAAGGACACCAACAAATCTGCTGCAGGACAGCTTGGGGAAAAAAAAGTGGTGTTGCAATGGTCGGGTCAAAGTCCAGACCCCAACCCATTAAAGTGCTTTGGCGGCAACTTATCAAAGCTGTGCATAAACCACGATGAACAAGGGCAACATTATGGAAGAGAAGGGGGGGATGTGAGAGATTTATCAAGTTTGCAGAGAGTGATTGATATGACACATGTGTTAAAACATACAACGCCTCAGCATTTGACTTAAAAAAAAAAAGACTGAAGATACTTTTTGATGTCAAGAGTTCTTGTTCATCTGAGGCAGGAGTCTGCAACCGTTTAACACTTAAAACGCTGCTCAGATCGATTTCTCCCTAACAACGTTCCTGTAGAAGCCACAAAGTCTCACTTCACCCTGTAGAAAAATAAGACACTCATTTGCATTCATGATTTTGTTATTATGTTAAATAAAAAGGAACTATTGTTTTTTTTTTGGAATAAATATAACATAAACTTAACCTCTTAAGACCTGAGCTAAAATCTGAGTTAACCCTTCAAACACGTAGCCAAGGGGCTCCAATTAACCAGAATTAATGAATACAATATAACCCAGAATGTGACGTCCACGCATGAGAACGCCAGGCTTTAAGAGGTTAAAGAGAAAACAAAGTGGTTTCTTTTTCTAAATGTGAAATAGTTTATAACTTTTGGTTGAGTTTCAAAGGACCTCTCGTACCACATAAGCTAGGTTCACACCGCCTTTTGCAGTGCACATTTAAGCAGCCACTTCCAATCAAAAGCCTGTGTAGACGCACGTAAATGGGGGTTTGGGGCTTCTGCGTTCAAAACTGCCGTGTTCACCCGTCGCTATGCGAGTTTCTATGGCCGCTTTGAGGCTCTACACAGAAAATGCACAGCCATTGAACATGCGTTGAAAGTTAAACCAGAACTTTGACCAATCAGGGACTCCGATTTGGTAGCGACGTATGAATTGTGTCCCGTTTGATTCACGGAACTACCGACCGAGTGAAAATTTGATTATGGGGGGGGAAATTAATAATTGCTGTTTGTTCCCAGCTGGAATTCTATGGAACCAAGTCTTTCATGTATTGGAATGGAGTTGTGAATGAAAAAGCATGGAGCGAGATTCACAAGATTTGCACCACTCTGACATTTCACTCCAAGTGTCTTCCAACTGTAGGAGGAAGATATGAGCTAGTAAACAGTCAAAAAAAAAGGAGAAGAAGAAGCCCCTCCCCGCTCGTCCTTTGTGAAACCATGGGCTAAAAGCATGTTCAAGAACCTGCATTTAACATGTTCTTGAATGTGCGTCAAATGCCTGATTTGTCTGTAGTGATGGGAGCGTCTCAGTGCAGAAAAGGTTCTACTTAGTAGTGCAGGGGTCGGGAACCTTTTTGGCCAAGAGAGCCATAAATGCCACATATTTTGAAATGTAATTTCGAAAGAGCCATACAATAATGTAGTGTCCCTTCCCCACACTGAGGCACGGAGACTTAACATCTTTTAAAGTTCTTTATTCTGGTTACTGCAGACCGCAACAAACGCCGTTCAATTAATTCAGCAACTCCTGAATCTCTCCCGCCGACACGAGAGCGCTTCTCCCAACTTTATTCCCCTGCTCCCGCTGCAGCCCTCCCATTTCCCTTATTCGGCCCATAGCTGAACCCCATTGGTCCAAACTACCTAACAACAGGCTGAGCGACAGAACTGAGAGCCAATCAGATCTCTGCTTGACGCGTTCAATGAACTCCAGAACTTTTAACGCTGCCCAACAGCCACCCAACTCAGTCCGCGACAATTTGTTTAAAACTAAATATACAAATGAATGTGTGCATTTGATTTAATTTCAACATTTTTAAAGTACAATAAGTCTGTGGATTCTTTTTAATAACATTGTTATTCTGTTGCTAATAAATGATGAGTATTTCTCGTGGTAGTTTTGCTGATGGTCTGGTTGATACGTGGTGAGTTTCTGCTTCGTTCAGGCGTTGAAACTTTAAACGTGATCGTAGGTCTGAATGTTCTGTAGATGTGACAAAGACTGATCACATGCAGACGGGGAGCCAAACACACACTCACACGCTGCAGTGAGTGACGGGAAGCGGGTTTTACGTTTTTACAATCCCTGCGCGATTCACCTGCTGCCTGTCCCCACAACACCTCAGCCCCACCCTCTGCTTTCTCCCTCACACATCCCGTCCCCGCATCTGCGCGCTCTTTCTCAGAGACGGGAGCGCGCAGTTTTAGGCACGGCAATTCACAGGTTTCCAGCTGGTACAAACTCTGTGAAATAATAGATAATAGTAACTGATAGCGCTGGCGCAGATTTCTCTCTCTAAGCACTGCTACTACTGCGCGCCTCTGGCATCGCATCGCGCCCGAGAAGGACTGGTCTAATGAAAAAAAAAAGTATAATTAAAGATTGTCTGCGAGCCACATGTGACCATCAAAAGAGCCATATATGGCTCGCGAGCCATAGGTTCCCGACCCCTGTAGTAGTGTAATGTAAAAATAATAATAATAATAATAATAATTTGACAGTATATTCTACTGTTTGTCCGCTGAAATTTGTAAGTTTAACCAGCCAAAATTAAATCATAGCTAAAGTGACCCTTACTGCATCTTTAGACCATAAGAATCACTTAAAATCCTTGATTTTTATTTATAAAATTATCTGGTACACTATTAGTATGAAATTCTGGATGTGCTTACTGACCTCCAATTGATTTTTTTGTGGTTCATGGTGGTCAAAAGTCTGTCAAAACGTTGTAGTACGATTTTGGCGAACTATGAAGCGGAAGCGCTAAATAGATGGTTGGAGCTTTATGGGTAATGTAGTCAGGAGCCTCGTGAAGTGACATGCACACCGCTTAAACTGTTTGTGAATGAGTGGAACAAAGTTTGATTTATCGAACTATTCAGTTTCGCTTAATGAGCCGTTCAGTGCAAAAACGATGTTGCTTTTTAAAATGAAAATGTTTTATTGTTCTTTAACCTGAGAGCCAGAATGGAGGGCTAAAAGAGACACACGTGGCTCCAGAGACCCAGGTTGCAGACCCCTGCAGACCCCTAATTCATGTGATTTACTAACTAGCAGCGGTCTGTAGAGTACCATATGCTTTTTGTCCGCAATGTCTTGAAAACCTTAGAATTTCAGGGGGGTGTACTTTCTTTGTCTGCGACTTGGAGTGAACTGGGCAAGATGTGACTGCAAGATGTTTCCAACCTCGGCAGTGACAGTCAGTCATAACAGAGACAAATAATGACCGCAGATGGTTGTTGCTGTGTGTCTGCAGAAGGACTATGGCGGCCCTCTGGCGTGCAGGAACAGTGACTGCTGGGTACTTGAGGGCGTGATCATCCCCATGAGACGCTGCGGACACCCGGGACAGCCCAACATTTTTATCCGTGTGTCTGTGTACGTGGACTGGATCAAGAAGGTCATGGAGATGGCTTAGCGACGGATCCCGGCGTTGACCAAGCTCATGGAGAAATACCTGCGAGGCGTCAACGAACTTTCTTCCCCGAAGTCTCTTAAACAGTCAAACAAGTGAAATGTGTAAAATTATAATTTTGTCATTGAGTTACAGTGCTTTAATAATATATGTGTCCCAGTGTAATCAAATGTTTTGTTTTTACTTTAGAAGTAGCTTAAACTTTAATACGATTTGTTGCGACAATGTTTATGCTAATTATTTTACGCATCTCCTTATAGTACGTGTCCGAAATGTACAGAACTTTTCGATATTTTAAGTCCTTCAGTATTACAGCTTCTGTTGTAATTTATTTTCATTCATAAAAATACCAACTTCTGCTTCTAACTGTAGCTCTGTTGATCTTATAAATACTACCAACTTTTTTGCGAATTTTCTGACAGTTTTGGCATCAAAAGCATTCATTGTGGCCCACCAGTGACAAAAGGGGGGAGCGTGGCTTCGCAACTCAAAGTTCTGAACATCCCTCTGCCAAAAACTGTTCTACCCTGCTCTTGCTGGCATTGAGTAGAGCTCAAAAATACTTTCTTTGCCCCCAGCCTCTACACGAAATCCCTCCTCTGCCTGTCTTTTGATGCCTGCCCCCACCACCGAAGACATGCCTTTGTGCCTTATGCAGAACTGTATGCGCTGCACATTCTTTCTAGTTCTATAGGAGGATTTTTGTAACCAGGTCCTGATGAGCCCACGGAATTCAGCTTAAATAAACCTCAAGATCAGAGTCCAACCAAATCTCAGACTGCAGAAGGCCACTGAACTCTCTCATACCTACACACACACACACACACACACACACACATGCACACATGGAAGCCCTCCCCAGTCTCTGCACCATATCTCCCAGTCTGTCTGTCTTGTTGAATTTCACACTAATACTTCACTTTGCTTTAATGCAAAAGAAAGTCTCTTTTATTACTTTGACCTGCATTTGTTAGTTAATCAGTTTTCACGCTTGTTTCAAAAATAGAAACCAATGAACTCAGAATGACCATGAAAAATAGTCATTTTATTCGTGTCTCCATCATATAGTATTGATTTTATTAGATGACTAATCAGATTTATATATGACTGCAAGTTCCCAGCAACTGTTGCTAAAACTTCTGGTAAACCTGACTCAGATTTTGGATAAAGATTGTCACATCAAAATGAAAGGGCTTGCTTTGTTGACCTGCTTTGTGTGCTAATCTAGCCCTGAATAAGACTTGAGATGATGCACTAGCAGTGAAAGGTACTTTACCAAAACACGTTTTGGTTCAAATGGAAGGCTTAACTCTTCAGAAGTATAAAACTCTCGTCTGCACTTTTGAAACTTAAAGCTTTATATTCTGGTCTAGTGTCAGTTTACACCTGACATGACTCCATGAGCAGTACAGTATTAGCTGCTGCTGGAATGTGTGTTTAGACAAGTTCAAAAAGTTTCATCTGAGGTTTTCGGCTTGTGAGTGAACAAAAAACAAGAAAAGCCTCATGATTTCAGCTGTTTTATTTTGATAGGAACAGGAAATGAGTCTCCTTCACTATTAAAACAATTGGTTATTTATTCAACCCAATTCCTGGGTTATTAATAGTGGTGTAACGATTAATTGGCCTAATTGATAAATCCATTTATAATCATCAAACCAGATCAATCTATCTGAGACAAGTTGTTAATTGAAGCCACCATATCCTTATAACAACATGAAATAAAACAATAGTGGAAAATACTATTTGGATTGCCGGAATGTAGGTTTATTTTAACATAAAATAATATTCCATTTGTGTTATTTTGATGTGGACAAACAACAGTGGTCTGAGCTTCATGAAGCTAAAATGTGAAAGGATTTGTCACTAATTCTTGTATACTTGTTTGTTTGTACACATTTAATTTACACTTGATTACCATATTACCATACCATAACACAAATTATGGTATTAATCACATGTTACATGTCTAGTTCTTTGTGTTGAAATATATATTTTGGGTTACTTTTTTAAGTAAGACTACTTTTTAAGTTATAGTGGTTTCATTTTAATCCAATTGATGTTTTTTTTCTAATAGGGCCCCATTTTGACCTCAGAGTTTGGTTAAAAAAACAAACTTGGAGTGTTCAGAATAAATGCAGCTTCAAAAGTATCAATAATTCAAATCAGTTGAAATGTATACATTCATAAGAGTTTGAAACCAATTCATATCAGATCTAGATGGTTCTGTCCAGATTATGTAGATTAGGAGGAAAACAATATGTTTTGTATAATCTGAGTGACCATCAGATTAAAAGAGCATATTTAGTGCAACCCCATGAACACAGAGGACAAAAGTCCCTCAGTGTGGAGTGACTGGAGGACTTTTGAGGTGTCCATGAGCCTTGCACCAAACAGTCATTTTACGCATCAGGCCTTCTTTTGCTTTGCTTTTTGTGTATTCTCGTGTTTTGCGTGTCTGATCATTCGTGCTGAAAGGCCAGTTCTTGCTCAGCAAAGAGAGCTCATCAGATAAAGCATTCCTGTATGACTGCGCGGACACTGCTTCCACAAAAGCATGTAGGTGGGGGAGACAAACGGCGGGGGAAAGTGGGTGAAACCTGGGTTTGAGGCTTTGCAGACTGTCTGCTCTTGCTATGATTTCTGCTCAAGTAAACTTTTCCTCCCTTCTTTTGGGGAGGGGGAGCTTCCCTAGCACTGCCAGACCCCCACTTTGTGAGCCCCGGAACCAGACCCTCCAGCAGCCTCCATGCCCGTCTTTCTCCCTCTCAAGTGGGTGGTCCGGTGCGCCTCGCGGGGCGGGGTCCTCCGTTTCAACCCTCCTACCCTCGTTCTTTCTTGAAACATGCTTTAATAGAGAAAGTATGCGATGCATACTGTTCTACAACCCCCCACTATACTGCATCTGGGGTATTCGTGACTGGACGTCTGGGGGGATCGCGCACATTTCCGATTAGGAGGGAGAGAGACATAGAGTGAGAGTGGAAGACAGAGAGAGAGAGTGGGGGGAGAGATAGAGATTGCGCGTCGGCTCCTGCCCGTGGATCGGTCGATACGGTGAGCTTTTCGGGTCTGTGCAGAGGCAGGGACTGCGTGGTGTGCGCGTGCCTCAAACCGGCAAACACAAACCGACTCAAGGTAAGTTGGAGCGTCTGTCCCCCTCCCCCAGAGCCTGCACAGCACAGCACAGCACAGCTTAGTCTCTGCACCTGTATTTTCCACGCGCGGTCGGGTGAAGTTTAGCTCGTCTGTGCGCGCGGGACCTGTTGTTGTTGTTTTCGCCCGTGAAACCGCGGCACACTTTTAGCGGATCGATTGCGCAAGGGATGGAAACATGGAGGGGGTGGGGGGGATGGAGGGGTTAGCGAGCCCCGACTTTTTCGAAGCTCCGCGCGCGCGCCTCGACTTTTTCACGCCGCTCAAGAATGTGTATTTATGGTGGTGTCTACCGCCCATATGCCAAAAAGTACACGGAGTCCCGCGCGTGAGTGAGTGCCAAACACAGCCTGCGAGTGCGCGTCTGCGGGAGCAGCGCTGCGCCTCCGGGGGCAGTTTGGACGCCGCCAAACCAAAGTGGAGGATCCCGTTCGGCTTTAAATCCTGCAGGCGAGGATGGATTTCTCAAATTACTCGGACTTCCTGTTTCGGTGCCGCCGTTTTGATGGACTGTGCTGGCAATTAGTGTTTGGCACATTCCTGCTGGAGCTCACTGTTGGACACGAGCACCTCTGCTCTGTTCCTGCATATACTTTTATTTATTCCAACATAGAAAAAAACTCATCAATACAGAGATTTAGGCTATATGAATCAGCAACACTCAATGTACTGATATAGAAATCAGTGCACTACTTGTTGCAATTCGAGTCTGAAAATCTGCTGCTTTACATTTAAAGGGAATTTGCTTAAAGTAAAAGTCACTTCTTCGTCTGGAAAGAAGTGAAAATATAAGCTGTTAAGTGAAAATGCCAACATATTATTCAACAAAACCAGCTTTCAGATGTGTCAGTGGATTCTCATTGTTTTTCCTGTAGCATAGGTAATGTCCAAAGTCCAGCCCATTGGCCAAATGCATTCAGATTTCCACCTGCCTCCCTGCTTCCATCAGAAAATCATTCATATGTGGCCCCAGCACCTTCTGAAAACTGTGTGTATGATTTCTTTGAGATTTGTTCAATTCCATAATTAGCTGCTGTGCACCATCCATTTGTGAAATACACAACAGTTGTGTCTGTTTTTTGTACTTTATATAAACCACTTTTTTCTTGTTCGCATGGTTTAAATTGGAAGTTTACAGAAAACTGTAATATTTCATGGGAACACAGATTTAATGTTGACAGGGTTTTTTTTCAGACTTTTTATGTCTTTAAATACAAAATTCACAGTTATTTTATGGGGAAAATGCATTTAGATGAATTTCTGTTCTATGTAAAGAAACAAAAAGTACTCCATTCCAATTGAATTTTCATAAAAAATACTTCATTTGCATTAAATTTTACTATCAGGGTTCAAATGAGACACTTTTTTACCTCATCAAATCTGTCCCCTCTTCGGACACCCCTGCTGTGGAATGATTATCCACCCCTGACGTTATGGGGAACTCTGCTTTTCCCTGGGTGGGAACACAGCGGCGCCGTACACTTTTCAGATTTTGGACGGCAGATTGAGTTGTGAATATCTTGAGCTACATTTAGTCGCTGCACACCACTCTCATGTTTCTCTGCGTTTGCTTGATGGTGTCAAAGCTCACGCTGAAGCAGTTCCCACGCTTGCTCTTAAAAAAGGTTCTCCTGTGAACCTAATGACACATTCTACAACTTATCCTGGTGCTCAGTCACAGAAAATCTGGTTTTGAAATGTCTTAATGAACCCGATTAGCTTAAATGTGCTGTAAATCAGGCTTTTAAAAGGATATCTTCTTGCACTTTTTCTCTGTCATCTCATCTCCAGCTCCTAGGATTTGTTTTTTCCCCTCCTGAAGCCCTCGAGGCCGCAGCTCCAGGCTTTGATGCCCACACTCTTAAAAGCTGTTGGACAGACAAAGGCATGAGTGACACTGGGACCAAAGAGCATTCTCCTGAGCCGAGCACTGCCCAGTCCACCGAAGAGCCCAAGCGCAGGGGCAGGGGTCGACCGCGGAAGCAGCAGCAGGTGCGCGGCCTCCCAAGAGCGGCTCGTTTCATTAAAGCGCTAGAAATCCAGAGATTGAAAAGTTGGTTCAGCGTCGTTGGCTGGGAATTGACCGTTTCACCTGTGTGTTCTGTTTCCATGTGTAATCTCATTTTACAGGAACCTGTGGGACCACCAACTCCAAAGCGACCGCGAGGGCGACCCAAAGGCAGCAAAGATAAAGGCCCCAGAACTGCACTGAAGGTTCAAACTGACCTCTTCTCTGTCACCTTCAGGGAAAAAAGAACAAGAAAACTTTAGTAAAAGTATTTCTTTTTAATCCTCAGACATTGGATTAAACCAAGAATCTTTGCAGGAATCAGACATCTGCACGTTTTTGGTGTGTTTTCAGTTGAAAATGTTACCAAACAAGGAAAACTTCGTTTCTTGTTGCAACACCCAAATACACGTTTCCTGCTTCAAGCAGGACTTCAGAGCTCAAACTGATACGCAAGGACCTGCATTGTCTGTCAAACTAAACAATTTATGTCTAAATTATTCCAATTGGTAGATTTCTCAGACTAGGTCAAATAAATACTTTGTTCTTGAAAAAACCTGAATGTTATTTAATTTTGCTGCAGAAATTCTTGCACATTTACTGTGTTGAGATCCAAACTAAGTGCTAATTTTGTCCATAAAAAATACATTTCTGAGTCTGCAACAGTTAACCAAAAAAAATCCCTAAAGTTAAGTTATTACTTTCTTGTTTTTGCTGTTAAACATGACTTAGAAACTACAGAGTTTCCTCATAAATACAGTTGATCAGTGAAGTTTGGTTTCTTTAGTTTTAAGAATGACTCAGACAGATAGTTGTTTTTATACTCAGCTTGAACCCATGACTAAATAAATGAGAAAGACTTACTTCAAAGCTCTGATTAATCCTCTGTTTAAAGGTTTAAAGTAGTTTGAAGCTTTTTGAATCAGAACATCAAGACGGCTTTGCCTTAATGGATGTTTATGGGTTACTTTTTTAATCACTGATGAGGCATCTTACCTCAGTACACTTGTCTGATATATCCTCCTGACTACCAGAGAAAAAAAATGTGTCCAGTCAAATTATGGAAATCAATCAATCAAAAACTACAAGCCCCGCCCCCTTCACATTTCGGATCGTCACAAAACCCCAAATCTCCTCTGAAGATAGCAAAAAGAATTTATTCAGTAGTATGCAAGGGTTGGGAGATGTTCAGGTTTAGGAATGTCCTCTACAGAGGACACATTTGCATTGCTGGTAGTCAGGAGGATCTCAAGTTATTTCACATATTCCAAAAGTGCAAAAATCCTGGAGGTTAGACGTGTAAATGTGAGAAAATGGGTTAGGATGCAGAAATAAACGTTAAAAAGTTGGACGATGCTGTGGTTTGCCATCATTTGACTCTTATCTACATCCAGAGAGAGATGCCGCTGTTTCGTTGTTATGCCTTTGCAGCATTTCTTAAAATCTTTGCAGCTATAATTTGGTTGACATTGTTTTAAATGAGACTACAAAAAGGGATCGTTTTTACCTCCCAAAAAAAAAAAAACACACACCTGCACTGCTAAACCAGCATGGGCGTTTAAAAGGAACACAAAAAAAAAAGTCAGTGAGTTAGTTTAAGCAGCTGAGGCGTCCACAGTTGCATAAATTATTTCTGTAGCAAAAAAAAGAAATAGTTATGCTCACTGGGTTAAGCTGCCTGGGTTGGTTAGGGGTTCAAATCCCAGGCTGGGCACTCATTGTGTCTTTAAAATAGACACATTGTCCACAGCCGTGACAGTAATCTGTGAATCCCTTTGGGTGAACGTGTCATCTAAATGCTGTGTAATCCAATTTAATGGTGGTGTAGAGCATGTCTTTTTTTTTTGTTCTTTGGAAGAACGGAATAATATAGAACGCCTCATGTTTTCCCAGTAACTTTAGCTACTTAGTTGACCCAAAAACCCAGAACATTTCACAATCGAGTAATGCTGCTTCTACAGACCTGAACTTGTTGCTGACTAGACTTGAATCTTTTCATCTTTGGTGCTGAGTGCCTCTATTTACTTCCAGATGGATTTAGAATACTGATCCCAGCACCTTCACTTCCCTCGGGGTCATGCCATCTGAGAGGTCACGAGTGGAAAAGCCAGTTTAACCTAAAAATAATGAACGATTTAGTAAAATGTGGTTAAATGCTTGACAAAGTTTTCCCAACGTAATCCCATGTTGTTGCACTTAAATCAGCCTGTAGTGAAGGCAGCCTTCTGTCTTCTTTACTCCCTTTAATACTCTCTTTATAAAATTGGTTTGGATTAATTTTTGCAGTCACCTATGGCAGCTGCGGTAATATATATAGTTACTTTGAAAACTCTAAACATTTTTCACAGCTAATTTGTTTCTTCTCAGAAAGTTGAGCCTGTTGGGGAACGGCGACCACGAGGACGGCCAAGAAAATGGGTATGGGGCACTCACTGACACTCGTGGATTTATTGGAAATGTATGCACAAAGCCTCGAATGTGTGTATGTGTTTGCATACTGAAGCTGTGCAGCCGTCAGGGCCTCATTCCCCTCTTACGTTTGACTGATTCTGTTGCTTCTGTGTCGCAGCCTCGGAAAGTCGCTGCCGAAGTGTCTGAAAAGGAGCAGGTGAGGAAAATGAGATCTTAAAAAGGCTCAGGGTGGGCCAGTTGTGCTTTTTTGTGTGGTATTTTCAACTACATGTATTGACTTGCGCTGGTAAAAGGGATTTAAATAAGGCCTTTGTTAAGATCTGACTTAGGAGGGCAGTTTTATAAATTTATGCCAGCTACCTCACTGAAGTTGTTGCACTGAATTCCCTAAACGGTTCCAGAATCTATCCATAAATAAAACTTAACTTTAACTTTTGATCCAATGTGGAATTGAGGAAACCTCTTGGATAGGGAGCAAAGTGTCTTCAATTTAAAAATCTAAGACCAGATGAACTTTAAGAACCTTTTCTGCAATCTTCACTTAACTTTTAGCCCGAATGTTTTTAAAATCTTACAGATTTTGTAGATTGTAGTGTTTCATTTGGATGTTAGAGTGTAATTCAATTGGTGGTATGCTAGAGTTCAATTTTTTCTTTTCTATGAACCTAAATAAGCATCCAGGCTTTGCCAGTAATAACAAAATTATATATATATGTCTAACATTTAAGCATAGAGTAGAACGGAAAATATCAAAGAAAGCGATTCACTTTATTTTGAAAATCCAGACTCCTAAATAAGTGATGAAATCTTTTGTAAAAACTCTTAAATGATACTCTGACCTTCAATTTTGTAAATAAAGTTTTTTTCTTTAAGCAACAAAACTAAACAGAATATTTCAAAGATTACTTTGAAAACTTTTCTTCTTTTTTAGGGCATTTAGATCATTGAAGCATAAAAAAACAGGTCTTTGAGGGACCAAAATGAGTTTATTTTGGAGGGTTTTGATTTGGGGAGTCAAGGACACAGCGTGATTGGTTGTCAACAAAATATAGTATGTTTGCCAACTTCATAATTTAGAATTAATCCAAGAAATGTTCCATGATTATTAAATTGAGATTTGAATTAATCCTTTAGAATGACACATTTCATCCTAAAAACAAAGCCATTTGCCAGTATTTGGGGTTATTTGCTCAGTGTCTTTTTCATATGGATCGTTCTGCACTGTCCCGCACATTTAAAGAGCCATTTCTGTGCTTTGCTGCTTGTCCTTTGATTCTCAGTGGAGCACAATGACAGAGGCACAAGAAAACACTGTAACCACCACTTGAATCACCTATTTACAAGTAAACACAAAAAATGCAGAAGAGCTATTGTTACTTTGCCAGATTTTAGTGGAAAACCGTTGCTGCACATGCAAGTTGTGGTTAATATAAACTGACTGGAAATTCTCACATGCACGGTTGAATTCCCCCCACACACACACACACACACACACTCTCATCGTATCCAGTGTTACAGAGCACACACCTTGTATTTCTCAGAAATGTTGGGCTGTTGTTGCCATCTTGTTCATTCAACAGATGCAAGTGTTGCTCAACAGTTCTCACCAAAGCAGGCAGCTACTCATGATGCCTCTAGTCTGCCTTATCACATCCTCTCCTCATAGCAGCCTGTCAAAGAGGTTAAGATGCTTAAAGAACTGAAACCGTTGAGACAGACTCCCTTTCTTAGACACACGCACATGCAGGGGAAGAATGAGTCAGTCTAAAGAGGGGAAACCTGATCTAACTGGTCTCTTCCCCTGTCTTCTTGGTTTCCTGATGTAACCGTCATCTTCCTCACATTTCTAGGTCTGATAGCTGGAACCTGCCTGCTCGCACGCAATCGCTCAATAAACTTTTAACAGTCATTCCTGTATTCTCGGGTAGTTTTCGCGCATTGATTCATTACAGCTAGCATGGTGAGTCACCAAACACAGACTGATCGTAACTGACACTGGGTTTTGGTCCACTGCCATTCCAGGGGCCTTCAGAGGAGGTCAAGGAAGATCCCTCAACATCTCAGGTGCCTGCGCAGGAGGGAGGGGAGTAGATGGGATACCTCTCTACCTACCTCAAGGTTTGGCCTCAGGCAGACGGGGGAGCAGTGCTTCCTGTTTCCGATGGGGATTCAGGAACACACACACACACATTTTCACCCAAAAACCATTGCTCTGTTGGTTCCTCCTGATTTAAACAGCAACCTCGACTTATTTAAACCTTTGTCTCCACTGTGACAAGCGAATTCTGCTTTAACGCTGGTATCATCTTTTGGTATGGCACATTATAAAGGCGTAGTTTGACATTCTGAGATGGCGTTTGAATGTTTAGAGGAAGAGATGTGCCTTTTTGTAAAGACAGGCAGGTGACAAATTAAAGAAAATGAAACACAAAGTGTCTTAACGAACATCAAATTGCACAAAAGCTTTTGTGGAGTTGTGTGTCGTTTATAGAGCCCTTTTCGAAAACTGCTACAGAAACCCCTCAAATTGCTTTACAAAAATAGATAAAATAGTCATCATAATAAAAAGAACAACACTCATTCACATTCTACAAAATAAAGCAGGGAAAAACGGTCAAAAAAATCACATTAAACCACAAGGAAATACCTAAAAGGTAAACTAAAAGATGAGTTTCAAGTTTTTTCTTAAAAACCTCCAGAGTTTTTACAACCAGATATCAGCTGATTTGCTGTGCTAATGATGGTGGGGAAGACTACAGCCTTTGTTCAATTTCCCATTTGGTTTTAAACTAGGCTGAACTTTTTGAGAACTTTTTAAGGCCACTTATATGATGAGCCTTCCTTAAGGGAACCCCTCCCAATCAATGCACATCACTAAAAATGACTCGGGTTTGATACGTCTTAACCTCCCTTCCTCAAACATTGTCCAAATTCTTTCCAGCTTCTTGTGGTAGATGGTTGTGATAGGTTATTTATTTAATTTGTCACCTGTCCTGGCATAGCAATAATAAATGTTTTGATTGAGGATTTAAAATCTGTTTTAACCCTAAATCTAACAAATTGTCCAAAAGTGATCTTATCTTTTTCGGGGGGATTTTCTTTAAACATGACATCTAAACAGGTGATTCTTCTTAAAGTTGAGTTCATGTCTGTGATGGGATTTCTTAAACCCCTCAGTGTGTGTTGTTGTGCAGTGAGAGAATAGAGTTGCAGGCTAGTATGACATGGGTTAAGAAACCAAACTGAATCCTTTTTAACATATTTTCTATTGCAAATGTTGAAGATTTTACATTTCTACCAATGTAACAACATAGCGTGCTGTATTCATTCATTTGAAGGTCTATGTAAAAGGGTTTGTTCCACAAATGAAATGTCCAGTTTTCTACATGTCAAGTACCTCATGCTGAGACGTTAGCTCCGGTGTCAGTTTACGTTCAATTCTTCTTTCCAGCCAACAGCCGGAACAACAAAAATGTGCCTAAAAATCGAAACGGATATTTCATTCGAACAATAAACCCTTACATCTTATACATTATTTTTTTTTCATTTTACCACTCTCAGGATTCCACTTTTGTCAGTGCTTTTCACCATTTTGAAACCTCAGGTACAAAAATATTCAGGAACATGATGTCTACTCAGTAATAATTGTGGTGCTGTGTTTGTTGTGCATTTCTGATCTGTGTTTGATATTACCAGTATGCCTTGACACAAAGACCTCATTGAAACCTCAGTTAGCCTCAACTTCTAAAGATCTCATTCTACCTCAGTTACACGAGAAATCTCCTAAAAAGTAACCCTTCACTCCCCCCCCCCCTCCCAGGCACTATACTGCAAATCCAAACACAAATGTTTAACAGCTGATGTGCAGAAAGACAATGCAGACATGTCAACACGCAGGAAAATGTTACACTCCAGTTGAGGAGTGCAAATAAACCATCAATGTCACAAAAACTGTGATTTTAAAAAAAAAAGAAAAACATTGAAGTATAATAAAATGCAGCCAGTGGTTTACAACTTGATAAAATACTTGGTATTAGTTTAGTAAAATACTTCTTTTCTTTTCTTGTTTTGTTAGGTTTTTTTTTTTTTTGGTTTGTTTTTTTTATGTTTTTTAGGAGCAATGTATGCAGTTGTCATTTATATTATATCATGTTTGTTTCTGATTCTTACACTGAAAATTGCAACACATCATGGCAGCGAACAGCCCAAAAAATACTGAAATACATGGGAGTTGTGTCTCAGTTTGGCCACAGCTTGTACTCAAACAACTTAACCTACAAAAACAAAACACCTCTTTTTTTTTTTTAGTGTTGTGGAAAGCCCTTGTAAAACAAGATGCATAATATTACTGACTTATTCAACCTGTTAAAGCTTTGGCATTCAGTCTTACACACTGAACAACCTTCTGGTTAATGATTCTCACGGCTCCATTCAAACACACTTAAGAATGTGACACAAAAAAAGAGCTGCAAGGGCTGACATTCTATTTGTGTAGGATGCAACTGGCAGTTTTTTGACTTAGTCCATGCCAGGAATGAACGTGTCTTGTGTAACTTTTAGTTCTCTTACCAAAGTTAAATTTTGTCTCATTCAAAATATTCCCTTCTAACATGTTTCTGAGTTTGAGAAATGAATAAGTGAGAAATTCCAAAACTTATGACTAATTCATCCATTAACCTCATTATAAATCTCACTCTACTATATTCTTTTTCTTGTAAAATCACTACACTCCTGTTTTTCACTGAGTTAACATCAGGGAAATGCAAAATTAAAAGAACATAAAACTGAAATGGAACAAAAAAAATTTTTGCTAACATCATGCTAATACGAATTAGTTCTTTATTTTATTTCAAAATATTATTTACTTGTGTTTTTCATAGATAAAAAAAGTTAAAAGAAATATCAGATAAGAAAAACAAAATAATAAAAACCGACTAATAGTAAAAAGATATTTAATCCACACAGAGAAAACAGCTACATTAGCTTTGCTTCACACGTTAGCCTTAATGCTAACATGCAGTTGATCCCTGACGTTACAAGGTCCGCAAAACCTCAGTATAGTAATGGACACCTATCAGTATGCATATTTGACAGACTTTTCTTTGCAGTTCAGTGTTTACATTCACCAGTAAGATGTTTTATTCCCAAATTTAATGTATTTTTGCTTCATTGGTTCAATGGGTTGAATTCAAGTAAGGGATTTTTTTGTCATAACATACTACCACACTGAAATAAAGAAAACATGTACATTCACTTAAGTTACATTTAAATTACAAAGCTCATGATAAGAATTTATGAAAATCATTGCTGGGTTCTAGAAATGGTTGAGAAAATTAAGCTCACAAGGCTTTTATGTAGAATGGGAGTGGAGTTATCGTGTTTTGTGGAATGTAACACAGCTACAATTACATATCGGATCATAATAGGAAGTTTTCTGACAAATAAGTAATTTAAAATGTTATCATTATTCTTTCTCTGACTTTACTCAGACTTTCAATCTAAAAGATAAACCAACTTAATAACTAACAAAATGCAGTAGAATATTGATATCATGAGGCATAAGGCATTATCATGTACTCTGGGTCAACTGATCACAGGTTATACAGTTAATAAAATTCTTCAGTACACATTTAGGACATTCTGATGTGCATCACATTCATAGATAGTGTTACAAAAATGTGAAGTACAAAAATGAAGTTTCTTAAATTGGTGTAATGTCCTTTAAAGAAACATGTTAGTTCATTTTATTAAAATGAAATTGAACTACAACAAGCTCAGTGCTGAAGCTTTACAGCAAGGAATGTATTATTTCTATAGACAACTCACATAAGTGTAATGGCCAGTAAAGTTTTATTTTTTACATTTATTCCAGATACACGTCTGTTTAATGACATATCATGCTTTAACTTAAACAGGTTGTGTTTTTACTCACAGATTGGGAAGCAATCACAAAACTTGAGATGTAGGTAGAGGCATGTAAAAAATAGTAAACATGATCTGATGCAAAACACCTGAAATCATCGGTATTTCTAGCTTCTATAACATTATCCTTAAAAAATAAGTCTTAAACCAACCTCTAGTTTAGTTTTTTTTTTTTACACTTTGTTGATGAGGATTTGCGCACTTACACCCTGAAATGACTAATCCTTAAATGCCAACCTCTTTAGATTTTTAGATCTCTTTTAGCAAACAATTACTCAAAATGTGTCAAATATAAGATGCTCCTTACTTGAAAACCAACTTTTTTTTCTTGATCTGCAAAATCTTTTCAACATCCACATATACTCTGTTGTTTTCCGTGTATTTCAGCATTGCTGAATAAACTCCTGCCAAATAACTGGTTCTTTCAATGTTGGATTGAGTTTTTGCGCCATGGACTACCTCTGAAGAAAACGAACCACAGATCATTGTACCTTGAAAAACCTGTCAAACTAATACTATTGTAGTCCTCACATCTCATCTCACTACATTCATGACCATAAGTGAATGGGACTCAGTTTGAAGGGTTGTTTCCTAATTTACCTCTAGCTGAGCTATGGTGGGTTATTTTTACACAAGTTGTGTTTTGGATATTTACTCTCTATATGTGGATAATGTTGTTCTGTGATCTTACTGATAGTTTCATACAGTACTTGATCCATTTTCAACTCTTGAAAAAGTTGAAGTGTAACTTGAGAAATAATCTTTTATGCCTTACTGTTAACTCCCTTTTATAGTTATGTTATTGATATGTCTTCATCCAGTTTATTAATACAGCTCACAAACACCTGTGATGTGTATTTTTGTTATGATTCTTCATCTTGTGATTTGTGCTACCCTGCTTCTTTATGCTTACCAATAAAATATCACACTTATCAATGTGTTTTTGTCTGGTTTTGGGAAACATCAAAATAGAATAATTGGGTTCTGACTGTTTTAATTAATGTTGATTTAATAGATATTATAATTCCCAGCTTAAAAAAAAAGAAAAACAGATAACCACTGATTTCAGAATCCTAACTCAAGAAATATTCAAGTTTGTCAGATATTTAAGACCACAGTCACTGCACAGATTTACACATTTCTGGTGTGAAACATGAAAATAAATGAAGGAAGAATCGTACAGACAAACTGACAAATGATTTTAGCTGTGACACAAGATGGTTTTAGAAAAAAAAAGTGCTCCAGTACAGTTTTTATGCAACCGTTTACAGTGCAAGAATGTGACTTCCTTTTTATGCTCCTGTGATGCATCTGCTTCCTGGTCTTTGTCACCTGTAAACTCTGCCATTTCATGTGCCGGGACCAAAAAAAAACCCTCAATATGTGAATTAACAACAGTCCGGTTTTCCTTTTGCGTTCTGGAGACAGTCTGTTTCTGCATAAGGCCAACAGCCCTTGGAAGCAGAGCTAAGCTGATGGAAGAGTGCTGCTAAGCGTTGAGAGCTTTGGCTACGTCTGTGAAGACCAGGCGACTCGGTCGCTGTGTTGTCCCTTGAGAGGTTGTAAGAGTCTGCAGAGGAGATGAGGGATCAAAATATAGACAAAGATTATATGGTGACACCAGTAAACAACAAATCAAATACCAATGCAAGATCATTTTTAATACTTTTAAAGCCTTTAAAAAATAAATTCTTTTAGTAGTTTATGATATTTTTTCTTGACAAATATTAAAGGAGGGAAAGCAGAGGAAAGAAAAGTAAATACTCAAGCTTTCTGAAACTGACCATTAGTTGTACCATTTAGTCCTTTACATTAGACATAAAAGAAACTATGAAATGTTTACTCTTTTTAAATGAGTGTCAAGTGAGCTCAGAGGCAGCAGGTCGATCCAATGTCATCTCTCCTCTAAGTTCTGAGCAGGAATTGAGAGGAGTAGTGATGAAAAGGAGTGAACAATTAAACAGAAATGGATATGCTCTAATGCCATCCACATATGGACACAATGACAGTTATCCCTTGTGCTATCCTATGACCCCACCCTTACTTTGACGTGTTCTCCCTACCATGACAAAGGTGGATAAAGGTGGAAAGATTTCCTGTAATCCATGGACACCAGTGAGGTTCACAAATCATTGAAGAAAAAAGGTTCAGAGCATTGTCTAGTGGGTCTAGATGACCCAACTCCCAACGTTAAAGTGCCTAGGATAGCACAAGGGTCACATCAGTTTCATCGGTCCTGATTGTTGCAGCTTTGGATGCTTTAGAATTTAAAGATGATAGAATGAAAGAAGTAAGGAAAGACAAAAACTTGAGGAGAAATGGTTCCACAGACACACGGGTGATACATTACCATATTTGCCTTACAGCACTGTCAAAACTTTGAGAAAAATAAAAAGAAAACGCACCACAATTATCACTGTGACAAACAGAAATAAAGTAACAGAATTATAGTATAGGAAAAACTGCACCGGACATTAAAAAAAACATGTTGTAAGACTAACTAGAACACGCCTAACCCTACATGACCATTGGTATCACATTTGAAACGTGTATTTCTCAGACCCCTATCATTAGCATGATCCCAACTTTCCTTAAAGACCCATTGTGTAGAACGTGGTCCATGTTTTCTGCCCTGTAGTGGATTATCATTCCACTAGGGGAAGTATAAGAGCTTTCACTAATCATTTCAAGATGGCTGCTTCCATGCAACTTTTGGCGGGAAAAACTATGCTAATTTTCACAACTTAATGTAAGAATAACTCATTTATTGTTTTTCTTTTTGTTTTAAATGACTATTTGCTGTATTGAAAGAATAAAAACATGTGTTGATAATTAATTCTTTATAATACAGTTACACCATGTAAAAAAAAAAAAACAAAGTGGATCAGATTTGACACAGTGGCTATTTAAGAGGCTTTTTTCCTGAACACTCATATCAACATTTTTGTATTTTAAACTAACATTGTTGTGAGCAAAAACTTACAGCGTGTCATAAATTATACTGTCTATATCTCATACAAATATTTATATCGCAACTTTTTTGAGGAATTTATCAAAGTGTTTTTAAAAAAATCTTAATTCAAATAAACTGAAATTTCTGTAAAATTCTTTGATGTGGTTGGCTTTACAGGTAGAAATTATTCCACCTTCAATAAAGATTGCTGTAAAAATGCGAGTAAAATTAGACTTTTAGACCCAAATTCTATATTCATTCTGTTAAAAAATGTACTAGAATGGGAACTAGTTGCTATATTGCGTATTTTTTTATTTTTTTTTTAGTTTTACATTACAAAACAAACCAGTGTCTGATAAAAAATAAATTAAATACGCAGTATAATCTTATAGACACAATGAACCTCTTTGAATCATTACGAAATAGTTGCTATATTATTTGTGTGCTTCAGATATTTTTATTTTCCAAATGGTGTGAAACATTAATGAGAATCCTGGAGTAAAACACTGTGACTGACATCATGGCATACCTTGGCATTGGGACCTGTGAGGCTTCCTTCCCGGCCGTGATCCAGTAATTCCTGTTCCAGCAGGTCATCCTGTTCTTCAGCAGGGTCAAAGTTGTACATCGGCATAAGCTGGTGTCTTAATTTTTCCAACCTTCATTAAAAGAGAAATCAAAGTTGCATTGCCAAATGAATAGAAATGTTTATGTGACTTGTTGAGAAAAGCGCTCTTTAAAATAAGTTCAGTAATTTGTCTGCTTTAGGTTTGTTAGAAATCGAGGAACAATAAATTTTGAAAGTTTACCGCTTTCGTTTCCGAACATACAGCATCTAGAAAACAAAAGGAAAGAGAAAATCTTGTAGCGGTAAACTTGCCAGATACATAACAATTCAAAATAAATAGTTTTCAAAATTCTAAAATATTTTAGGCAAAGTACGTCAAATCCTTACTATTGCCACTGCTAAGCCAATCACTGTGATGATGCCGAAAGGTACAAGCAGCATACCGACGCCCGAGCCTTCAATCACCACCTCTGGAAGCGCTGTGGTGTTCAGGCTGGTCTCATTGGTTGTTATAGTAACAGTCATCAATGTTCTGGAAGTGATGTTGTCCCTGGCTCCGGAGCTTGTTGGGAGCTCCAGAGCCAGGGTGGTGTTTGTGGCAGTCGTAGAAAGAAAGCTCCCGGTTGTGAGAGTAGCATTTGCTGCCATGGTTAGCTGGAACCGTTGGGCTTTCAGTCTCAGTGTAAAGGGATTATGGGATGCTCAGTTTTTAGTTTGGCTCCTGGTCACGACAGGCATCCTTCCACTGGTTTGATGGTGGTTTTGCCATAAGATCTGCAGAGTAAACAAAACAAAGGAAAAACTGTAACTGAAGTGAGAAATGTATTATACTGAGGCTGTGTACGTCTTACAAAAATGCTGAATCTTCATTTTATTTTTATTCTGGTATAATTTTCTCTAATTGCAGAAAAAAAGTCTATTTTGAATCAGGGTAAGGTCGATAGTGGCAACAGGGTTGTGGTGGTTGATTTGAGCAGGATGTGGGTAGCAAACGCACAAGAGGGATCTGTGTACGCACATTCGAAATATACAGAGGAATACTAACCACCCAAACGGCAACGCACGCTGGTAGGAAGTAAGTTGGCAGCGCTTTCAAACGTCAAAAGCAGCTTTTACCCACCCACACACAAACCATACCACACACTTGTAATTCCACAAAGATCCCCTACATCCAAAAGTGCATGCCTTCACATGCGCCATTCGTTTCCTGTGAAAACAGACTAATTTTTTTTCCTCTGGATTTTTACCTTTAAACAGAAGCATATTTTCTATTTGCGTTATATGGTGCCACAGGAAGGCACAGACATGTGATCCATTGCTCCCTCTTCATCCTGTATACTTGTGCCCTTAATGAGGAACATGTGCAACTGAGGCCAACCAATGAAAACAAAGACGGGATTCAGTCATTGCTGATGTTAAGTGAACAGCCCCTGCTCTCTAAAGGAGGGCTTACAACATTCAACACTAGTCTTTGCAAAGCTGGATGGATAGTCATTTATATGTGTGTGTGTGTGTGTGTGTGTTAGCCACTAAGCCTGCCAACATGAACAGGTCTAACCTCTGTGTCTATTGAGGCCACAGAGGATGCATACATACCTTAACATGCATGATGCATGTTCAGAGCCGCGGCAGGCTGGGGTTAGTTAAAGACGGAAAGATTTCATGTAGGAGGCAACATTTGCTCCTGTGTCCGCCCCTCCTCCTCCTCCTCCTCTTCTGGTCTGTACCAAACAGGTATTGCACAGGCTGTTTACACTGACCCAGCAAACAGTTTTCTGAGAAATGAGTCCACACGCCAAAGGAACCCCATCTGGGCAGGCCCCAAGAGATTTCCCTCCAGTTTTCCCGCTGCCTCCTCGGATCCAGACCCGCTGACTTGTCCTTTCTTGGATTTCACACAGCAGAGGCTGCTCTTGGGATGCTGCAAACAGAGAGCACTGCAGGAAACTCCCTCCCCCCTCACCCTGCAATTGGTCTGATAGCTTCAAGATGATTAATATGGTTGGCTCCCTGAGCTGCCTGTTTGGCTTTGTAGGGATGAGAATGGAATTAAATGGCTCTGCACACCAGATGCTGTCAGACCCAAGTGAATGACTGCATCCGGGTTGCAGGCCTGAGGAAATTAACCCTGTGTTGTCCTCTCCCAGACCAAAATTTCCCAACAGAGTCAAATTCATGAATTATTAAACATTTATTCTTTCATTCTGTCTTTGCTAGGTTCTTTTCTATTTGCAGATTTGAGGTTAATCCACTCAAAACACTTTTCTTTTAAAGTTGTAATTTTCTTTTTTAGTAAAAGTGAAATATTTGTGTTTATTTGTTCTTTATTCAATTTACTAGTTTAAATTAATATCTGATAGGTTAGAAACACCAACTTTCAAGTCATAATACATGCAGTTCAAGAGTGACACTAAGATGAACCTGAACACCATTGCCATCCAACACTGACCTCTTTTATATCAGTTTAATTACATTTATCTTTATGATATTTAAAAAAAACACTTGAGTTAAAATAATAAAAAATAGACTTTTGTAATCTTTAGATGAAGAAAGAATGATCTTAAGTTGTGAATTGGCCTTTAATAATAGCAATGACATTAAATATTTGACGTTTTATTGTACAGAAAAAGCATCATGTGGAGGGTAGTTTTAACATTAAAAGCAGACTACTGAAAGACTCTAAGAAAACATCCTAAATCCTGAAATGCTATTTGCAAAGATTAGCTCTCAAATCTATAATTTGAGCTGAAAAAATTAAACATTTAATTTGATTTTGAGAGACCTCACAGATAATGCAACGCTCTTAAATTGGGTTTGCATTTGTACAGACAGCTAAAATATAAAAGTCAACATCAGTAAATGTGAGTTCTGGATGAGCAATCCCATGTTACAAGAAGAGGTGTTGCGAAACATTTCCACGCTAAAATCTTCACAAATGTCACTCATAAGACTTAGTGCCCGAATATTCTTTTTTTTTTGAACCATCAATATTTTGAGTCTTTCTTTTCTTCAAACTGTTTTTTTTTATATAGCAAAACCTGTTACATGCTTACATGTTTTCTTTCTTCAGCTTTTCAATAGAGGCGTGAAGCAAGCAGGGATGCATAAAGGAAATAGGAAACAGGAAAGGAAATGGCACTTATATCCTCCAACACTGCAGATGAAATAGCAAAAACTGCAATACGGTGTCAGTTATATGTACAGGGACTTAGTCACTTTTTAAAATCACATTTATGAAAAATTATAGGCCTTTTTTATCCATTCATGCTAACGTTCCAGCCCACAACATTGTTTCAGGTTATTTACATTCACTTTTATTGTTTTATCGATGTTGAAAAAGTAAAAATAATGATAAATGAGTGCTGCGGGCCATAAATATCTGAGAGAGAGAAAAAATGCATTTTTCAAAAACATGTTTGTTTGTTTTTTAAAAACTGAAAACATATTCCAGTCTTTTCAACTAGTTTTTCAACAGTTGGGCTCATCACAATTAAGAAACAAATGTATATTTTCAGTCTGGTTACATAATAATTATTTGAATTGGTTACAAGGCAACTTTTTTCCATGAAGTGTTTTTCATGAGGTGTTGTGAAATAACTAAAGGCAGTGTGTACATTTCGAAACATCGACATCTAGTGGTAAATGGCAATAACTGCAGTACGTATCATTTATCCAAATTTTTTTCTTTTTTTTTTAAGACAACATTTTTTGACAGATTTAAATGGTTCGGTACTGGTATACTAATGACTATAGGCTTAATGTGCTCATTCTTTATAAAATTGGTTTCAAAATACAATTCCAGATTGTTTTTGTTTAGTCTTACAAACCCTTCAGATTCTTGATCTTGTCAAACACTCATGAGTATAAAAAAGACTAATTTGCTCACCTGCAACAATATGGACGTTTTTCTGTTCAGAAACATTATTGGCCAGGTTTAACCTCAAGCAGTGGCCCTTACATAGAAAGGGTTAGTAAATATACATTAATGGACAACCGAAAGACTTCAAAGACAATCAAAGCTGCTTTTTATAGACAAAAACCAGTAGTCTTCCTCAAAACATGGATTTATTGAGACAGTTGTTCCCACAATCACACCTTGAAAGTCAAACAGGGCTAAAGTTAGCGTCCGGCTATTAGCATCCATTTTGAAGTTAAATAGAACATTTTCATCACAAAGTCTAAGTTTTCACCAGCCGCAAACATTTTACAGAGATTGAAGATTCGTTGAAATAAAGTGGCTGATTTGTGTAAAATGTTTATGATTTGTGTAAACTTGTAAAAGGGACATACGGGAATTTTACTACAGAAAGGCTGAATTAGGCAGCCATCTTTTAAGACATTTTAGCACAGTAATGTTTCTTGGTGTTAAAAAGAAATGCACAATGAATCAGTTCTTAAAAACACCACTAGGTGCTACTTGGACACATCGTCAGTGCTGAACCAGAGATCATGGGGTGTTTTAGGTCTTTCGTCAAGCACCCTTACTTGCGCCACCCAGCTGTGGAAGATCAGCCTCCAACTTCTGTTCAAGTGGCCCACTACTCCACGGACCCCCCGCCCCCCTTCTGGGTCCTAAGCCATCTTGAGGATTTCTCCATAGCCTCGTTGATGGTTTTTATCCCAAGGAGTTTGAGGCTGCATGGTAGTAACTGGCCAGCAAAACCCGGCTCCTCACCCCGACTGGTTCGCAGCGGGCTTTCCAGCCTTTGCTCCAGCATTCAGACTCAAGAAGCTTGGCAAATTTGGCCCGCTGCGTTAATTTGCCTCCTCCATTCTGTCTTCCCAGGGGACAGTAAGTTCAACCAGGACCAATTGTTTTGATGACTGATGTTAACACCATGTCTAGGCAGAGTGAAGTGGCTGATATGTGTTCTGAGAACTTGAGTTATCTTCCCAGGTCGACTTTTCCAATCTTCTGCAGTCTTGAGAAGCCCTCCTGTTGTGCCTTCTCCCCAGCTCTGACGAAGATGAATGACTGCTTGGGGGTGTGCTGGTAGTTGCTGTTGGTAATTGTTGTGCCTCCCAGGGCCCTGAGTGACCCCAGCGGTACCATCCTTCCCCCAAGGCCTTCGGAAAGCAACTGTAGATATGGTCCAGGGTGCCTGTACTTCTGGCACAGCTAGCACGTTATGGCGTCTGATATACCCTAGCTCTACAGATCGGTTAGACTTGTAAAAACGTCATACATGGATTGGATGACGAACTTGATGTGCTGGGATTCACATCTCCAGAGCTCAGACCAGGGGCCTCATTTATAAACGTTGCGTACGCACAAAAGAAGGCGTACGCCACTCTCTACGCAATAGTTGAGATTTATAAAAAGCAAACTTGACGGGAAAATGTGCGGTCCTCCACGCAAGCTCTGACCCAGGCGTACGCACAAAAACGGGTGAAATGAGAAACGGCGACACCGTCGGTAGATGGAAGAAACACGTGAAAGTGACAGTGTGTGCCAAATCGTGCTGGCATGTGCTGTACTACACAATGTGGCATAGCTTAAAAACGTGCCTCTACCCCCTGGCGCTGATTGCTGTGTTGGCCCCGACCCTGAACCCCATCCCCACGCATTTGAGCCATTTGCTGCTGCTGTGCGCCAGCGTTTGGAAGTGATGCGTCGCTTATAAAGAAAAAGAGGTGTGGAAAATATTATTTATTTAAGAATTCCCTCATCGTGCAGTTTATTTCAGTCAGGGCGATCTTGATTTCGCCCAACTCCTTGGCACCTCTCTAGCCGCGTTTACATGGGCAAAAGTAATCGGAATGAACGCCTGATCGGAAAGAAAATGCGTCATGTAAACGCGCCGTTCGGAATACTCTGCCCCGATCAGACTCATTCGGATCAGAATTTCTTTCCGATCGAGATAGGTGGGTTATACCGATCGTTTATCCGATCGTGGAGCATGTAAACGGTCATTCCGATCGTGTGTCACTGCTGCTCTGGTTTACGTCATGCATAGAAGGTGTTTCGCTGTGAGAAAGCTTTGGAGCGCATACGGGACCGACCAGCTGCTCTGCGGACGCCCCGTGAAAAGCGCCGCTCCGCTCTCGCCCCGCTGGCTCTCCCCTCTCTTACACCCCTCACGGGGGAGATTCGGAGGAGGAGCGCTTCGTGCCCCCTGACGCTCACTCGGCACCCGAGTGAGCAGAGCAGCTGGATTAATAATTTTGTGTCGGGGGGGGGCTTTTTTACGTGTGCGTTTTGTTGTTTTCTTATGTGTGGGAGAATTCAGACTGCGAGCCGTCCCGCCGCTCTGGGTTAGCGGCTGCAGGACTCAGGAGGAACCGTGTTCGAACAGAGCTCGGGCCGCTAGCTCACAGAGTGGCTTTGGGGCGGTCTGTGTGAACTTTCAGAGCA
Source organism: Oryzias latipes (assembly GCF_053564925.1). Lineage (NCBI taxonomy): Eukaryota > Metazoa > Chordata > Actinopteri > Beloniformes > Adrianichthyidae > Oryzias > Oryzias latipes. The sequence continues at coordinate 9,391,119 of NC_136241.1, read as the reverse complement.
GAAATAAATGTCGCTCAGTCCTTAGAAAGCTGCAGATTGCTGCGTTTCTCGCACGGTCCTGGATTTTGTGTCCATCCATCAGGCTAATGATGTTAGCCCGTGTTAGTCTGTCCTAAGCTTTCGTCCAGCTTAATTCTTCCACAAAAAAGCACTGACCACACAGATTAAATATAACGATGAGCGAACAGGCAATTCATAATATTCATGACATTAATAAAACCACGTTTGGAAGATCGTCTCGTATGTTACCGAGCTGCTGCATAAATGTCTGTGGAAGCGGTTTGTTTACAACGGGACCTATATCCGCATCCGGGTGATTTTTACACTACTGCGCATGCCCAAATGATTCATTCCGAACGAGAGTATGAGCCATGGGAACGTTTGTTCTAATCGGAAAAAGGTTTTCTGTGCCCATGTGCACGGGTGAATTTTAACCCGACCATTGATCCGATCAATATATTCTGCCCATGTAACCGCGGCTTGAACTACTGACTTCCCTCTGCATTTCAAGGACTGCATCGGTGAGGACACGTCCACTGCTGGAGGGTTGAGAGCCGCGTGCCGTGGAGACGCTGGGTCCAGACGGCTGCTCAGCTGCAGCATCGTAACCACTGGCCCCGCTGGAACACCCAGCAACTAAAATAAAATTGTTCTATATTAATAATCTGTAATTGTGTAGCCTGCATACATGTGACTTGACTGCATTCATTTGAATTATTTCTCTTACCTGTGTCAGCCTGACCCTGGCGCGTCGGCCTCCCCTCCGTCTCAGTCAGGTGACTGAGGCGGAGGAGGACGCCGATAAGGGGGACTTAATAGGGATTCCCCAATAATAGCGGCCAGTTTCTCATCAAGAGGGGTCAGCTCCGCCCCCCCACGTGGCGGACACACTCTGCCGATGCAGCGCTAGACGTTTTTTTGCCTCGACTTTGATGTCCGATCATTTCTTTCATTTCTTTTTTATTTCGGCCACTGTCCGAGGTTGTGAGGCTACAGCATTTTCGGCGTCTGCCACCGTTTGCCGCTCACGTGCCTTTTTGGCATTAGTAATGCCCACACTGGGCCCTCCAAACAACGTTTTCTCCTCTTTTCCACCTCGCCAACGATAACTTCTACTTCACATTGAGTGAAGTTACGTTTTTTTGATTTCCTCTCTGTGTTTGCCATGATTTAGCAAGCCATGAATATTAATTTGTGGGCGTTTCACGGACTATTTATGGGCAACTATGGGCGTGTCATGTAGCCGCTAAAGCTGCGCTGCATTTAGAATCGGTTGTGATTTATAAAGGGAAAGATGCGTAGGATGTGCGTGCGCACGGTTTAATAAATCCGAATATTTCTGTGCGTATGCACGTCCTATGTTTAATCCGTACGCCACTTCTGACGCAAATCCTACGCAAAGTTTTATAAATGAGGCCCCAGGTGATTACACTGGCACCTTGTTGGTACATCGCCACTGTCTTGATTCAGCGCTCTTCCTCCACCTCTGCTCTGATCTCATCCTGTACTATTTGCCTTCTCTATCTTCCTCTCACCTTAACATGGGTTTAACCCTTGTGCTATTTTAGATGACACATTGACGTGTTCTCCCTACCATGATAAAGGTGGAAAGATTTCATGGAATCCATGGACACCAGTGAAGATCACAAATCATTGAAGAAAAAAGGTTCAGCGCACTGTCTAGTGGGTCTAGATGACCCAACTCCCAATGTTAAAGCTTCTAGGATAGCACAAGGGTTAAAAGGCTACCTAGTCCTGCCTGCCCACTGCAATGTTACCAACCAAGATGTTGTGCTGCTCTGCTGGCTTTGTTGACGGCTTCCTGTGCCTTTCACTTCCTTCCAGTTTTCAGCAGGATTCCTGCTGTAGCGATTTTGTGTCGGTGGGTCCTGGTACATCATCAGGATTAATGTAAAGGCAAAACATGATCAATCATTTTGCTCTGACAGATAATTGGCCTGGACTGAGTTCTCTTTGTTATGCTGCATTCAAACAGGACTCGATTCGCTCATCAGGGGGGTCATGGTGATCGAGTTTCAATGGTAAGTCAATGTACAGACGGAATCTGAGGTCTTGGGGCGCGATTTGTACCTCGGGCGTGGCAAAGTAGACGCAGCGCAGCGACCAATCAGGGATTCTGCTTTGGGCGCGTGACATTTTGAGTGACTCAATGAGCGGGTTGAAAATAAAATCCAATTTGGCCGCTCAATACAAGGATTTTCATCCTGAACTTTCATCCATTTTCTTGACGCGCTGGGGCAGCAAGGTTGCCAAAGACTGCCCCCGGTTGGGTGGAGGCAGGATACACCCCGGACAGGTCACAGAGCCCATGGAGCTGGAGCGATCGAGCCCGCTACATTAGCCAGCCGCCAGGTGGACAGCATAGCGGGCTCCGCTGCCCAGGGTTCGGTAAAACTAGTGGTTGCTGTTGCCTAGACCGCTGGTCCCTGGGCAGGGAAGGTCACTGTGCTGGCCCGTCAGCGGTTGGCTGCCTGGCAGAAGGAGAGCCGCTCCGGGTGCTGTTGAAGCGATTGTAATCACTCCAGCTCTCTGAGTTTATGATGTTTTGCTTATTTTCATCAATAAAATAATGAAATAGATCCTCCAGTTTAATTTTTACTTTTCCCCTCTTGGGTTAATGCTCCAACGGGGCCACAGATGGACGGAAACAGCGTTTGAAACTTCCGTAACCCAGGTGCAGGTCTCACTGCAGAAGTGAAGTGCACTTCTGACTGAAGGATCTGGAGAACGTCTTGGTGACGTCCTTGCCGGAGCCTCTGTGGAGCTCTCCAAAACACGTAAACCTAAGCTACTCGCTCAACATCAGCCATGTTTTCCATGTTGTGGCAACAAATGAAGTCCAGAAAAACGTTGGCGGTTTGCTCCACGACCGGGGCGTCAAGGGCGTCGAGCAGTAAATTTGATGCATGTCAAAAAAGAAAGCTCGTCTGGTGAGAAAGCAGCATTATAGTGGCATTCTATGGAGAGAAAAAAAACCCCTGTAATGTTGCTTTTATTGAATTTTTATAAATCAGAAACAACTTCTACAAATCAACAACTTTATTTTATTAAATCTTCATCATCTGTAAAAAATTGATGTTTTCAGACTTTTTCAAAAGCTAAAATTCTTGTAGTAGAATTTTAGTGAACCAGTTGTGTGCTGACTGTCTAGCATCTTTACTAGTAAAATGCAACTAGTTCACTAGTTCAATGCATATGTTTACTAGTGCAGTGTTTTTCAACCGTTGTTCCTCCATGTGTGTGTTTTGATTGTTAATAAACTAGTAGGAAAAACAACTACCTGGAAAAATTTTCAATTAATTTAGTTGAAAATTATTATTGAAAACTATCAAAACTTTTTTTACAACATATAGGAAAAACAGCTGCAACATCCTGCTTTTTTCTGCCTCGATTGTTACAAAAAAATGCATGTGAGATATTTTTTTTTACATTTTTGGATGCTGGTATGCGGCAGGATTTTTGTCAAGGAAAAAGTGTACCTTGGCTCAAAAAAGGTTGAAAAACACTATATCAAATATTACTTTACTAATAAAGATGTAATGCTGAAAATTGGGCAACTACTGCACAATTTTGCTGACATGTAATGCTTTCTTTGGCTTCACAAGTTCGCATGTAAAGCTGTAAATGTAAAAAAATTTTAGGGTCAACTAGTATTTATTCTGGCTCATTCGTGTTCACTTGTGGAGGTTATAACCCTTGTGCTATCTTAGATGACCCCACCCTTACATTGATGTGTTTTCCCTACCATGACAAAGGTGGATAAAGGTGGAAAGATTTCATGTAATCCATGGACACCAGTGAAGATCACAAATCATTGAAGAAAAAGGGTTCAGAGCACTGTCTAGTGCAGAGGTGGGCACTGAGGGCCGCAGTCCTGCATGTTTTCCAGCATACCCTGCTCTGGCATGTTCTGATTGGCTGGACACACCTGAACCAGGTAATCAGCCATGAGTAGGGCAAGATTATTGGCTGGACACACCTGAACCAGGTAATCAGCCATGAGTAGGGCAAGAGTATCTGGAAATCATGCAGACACACCGGCCCTCGAGGCCTGGAATTGCCCACCCCTGGTCTAGTGGGTCTACATGACCCAACTCCCAATGTTAAAGTGCCTAGGATAGCACAAGGGTTAAAACTCAGCTAGCTAGAAGATAGTTGCCGAAAACAAACTGAACTAATTCCCCAGTGTGCTTTCTTTTTTATTGAACAATTGCAGAATTCAAAAATACAGCATTTATGCAAATATAAAGTACAATACAGTTCCGAATACAGAATAAACTTGTTATAACTTTTCCCCAGTGCGCAACTAGTAAGCTAGTGACGCAGCATGCAAATGAAGTGCGCGGAAGTAGATTCTTGATTGGTCTGTTCCAAAGCCTGAGCTTGAGGGTCTTAAAGGGCCAGTGTTCATTTTGTTGTTGTTGTTTTTTAGACAGAGGAACAGTCTGTTTTAACACTTTGCCGAGATTTTACTGATGATTGTAAGCAGAGGTGAAAGTAGCCTAAGCCGGTACGCTACTGAGTCCCGGTAAAAGATTGGCGACGAAGTGCTGTACCGGCAGGAAGGTGGTTGTCAGCGCTTGCGCAATGCAAACGCTTTGAACACTGGTTTTTGATGGGGTGTGTTTGATCCGTTTGTTCGGGACGTCCCGTTCATTCACAGCCAAGTAGGAAGTTGCAACAAGACATGAAAACAAATTAATACCTCACATAAATTACTGTATACTGCTACTGTGATTATTCAGCTTAGATTTAACTACAATTTTAGTTAAAGATACAAACAAATCCTAGAAAAGAAGTGAAATGATGTAGCAAAGAAACAAATTATACTATAATATAGTCATATAGTATGCACAGAAAAATGATCATGTTTTCAAGATGAATATTGCATGATAAGAAGAAGATGTATAAGACAAGTTAGCAAAGTAGATGAAGAAAAAGAGAGGACTAAATTCCGTTTAGATCTGTTCAGATTTATGAATTTTTCAAGTTCTTCTGAGAGCAATAGTCAATCAAAATGACTCTTTTACACTAAAATTCTATCAATAAATATTTGTCATTTATAGTCTATATATACTATCAACTGCATGGACTTGCTTTTACTGCTTTTATAAATACACGAAATAAACTGAAATTGAGACAAAGATTGTATTTGTTCTTATTATAATTGAAATTTAATCTCGAGAGAGTAAAGCAGCCTAGATGAAAGACATGAGCCAAATGACAGAAAAGAATAAAGTGTTTGATGATATCTGTAACTTACAAATAGATATGAAAGTTGTAATTCCTAAAATGGTCACAAGATGGACCATAGCAGAGGAAGTCCAGAAAACAGCTCCATTCATTACGGAGCCCGGGATCTGACATGGGTAAAATAAATAAATAAAGCGTTTCCACAAAATAATATTTCGTTCTCACGGAATAAGTAATGCGTGGAAATGGAATAATATTCTGATATACATTTATCCTGTTGTCTTTGAATGCACCACAGTTTCAGGGACACGTTAATTGGTCGAGATTCATTATGGGATATGTGTAATGCATGATGGGATACTTAGCCTTCGGATGTTAAGTGACTGCTAACGAGTATGTGAATAAAAAACAAGTCCTGACTATTATTATTCCTATTCGACCCTAAACTACAATATCCCATACCGCAGATGGCTGTCCGGCCACCCAGCTGCCCGAATGCCGGCATGACAAGCAAAATATTTTTATTTTTCACCTCTTGAACGAATGTGGGTCACAGAGACACGGTAGTAGCCGAGGAAATCAGCTTTTGCGGCAGGACGGAGACTGTACCGGGATGTGAATGAACGCAGACATGGAGACATGATTACCGATGCTTTTGTAGAGCTTTTTAAAATAAATAATCTACGGTGGCCGACAGGGCTCACACTACATACAAATGGAAAAACGCAACGGCATTACCCGAAGCAAGACGAAATTACCCGAAGCACAACGGCATTAAGAGACAGCGCAACGGCATTACCCGAAGCTAGACGAAATTACCCGAAGCACAACGGCATTAAGAGACAGCGGAACGGCATTACCCGAAGCAAGACGAAATTACCCGAAGCACAACGGCATTAAGAGACAGCGGAACGGCATTACCCGAAGCAAGACGAAATTACCCGAAGCACAACGGCATTAAGAGACAGCGCAACGGCATTACCCGAAGCGCGACGACATAACCGCAGCATTAGCATTAAGCTCAGCACAACGGAAGTGAGGACTTTTTTTCCGGGGGAAAAATAAAAGCCTGGCAGATTCAAACTATACGGTACGACAGAATTTTAGGGCCACCAAAAAAAGTAAAATTATGAAATTTTAAACCGTAAATTTATGAGAAAAAAATTGTATTTTTACGAGATTAAAGTTAAAGTTAAAGTTAAATTTACGGTTTAAAATTTCATAATTTTACTTTTTTGGGTGGCCCTAAAATTCTGTCGTACCGAATAGTTTGAATCTGCCAGGCTTTTATTTTTCCCCCGGAAAAAAAGTCCTCACTTCCGTTGTGCTGAGCTTAATGCTAATGCTGCGATTATGTCGTCGCGCTTCGGGTAATGCCGTTGCGCTGTCTCTTAATGCCGTTGTGCTTCGGATAATTTCGTCTTGCTTCGGGTAATGCCGTTGCGCTGTCTCTTAATGCCGTTGTGCTTCGGGTAATTTCGTCTTGCTTCGGGTAATGCCGTTGCGTTTTTCCATTTGTATGTAGTGTGAGCCCTGTCGGCCACCGTAATAATCAGATCTATACACATTCTCCATGTCATCCATGCAGTGTAATGAGACACACACAGACAGAAATGTGAAAGTATCTGCTGTAAAGTATCGCTAACATCCGTGTTTATGAATGACTAATGACCTGAATAATTATTTCGTTCCCACGAATTAATTATTTCGAGGGAATGTAATGTTATTTCGAGGGAACGGATTATTATTTTGTGGGAACGGAATATTTATTATTTTACCCATGTCAATTCCCGGGCTCAGTACTTCATTACAAATGGAGAGGAGATTCTGTTTTCACGTGGTCTGTCTCTCTCTCAGTAACTTGTCTCAAGAAGTTACGGACAAATTTTCACCAAATTTCTAGAAAATCTTTTAAATGGGTCAAGGAACAATTGATTAGATTTTGGGAGTGATTCAAGATCACTTCGCAGATCAAGGAATTTTTTTAAAGGAAATCCTGCTCCTATTTTCCTCTCTGACCACAAGGACATCATGTTCAGGTTATTTTTATGATGATGCAATGTTCAAATGTTTCGCTTTATCCTGAAAGAATAAAAAAAAAAAAACATAGCTGTAATCTTCAACAGTGAAAGCACTGTAGTTCAGAGATTGAGTTGTCTCACTTCCGGGTAGGAAAATGATCAAGCGAAAATAACTCACATTTCATAGAAAATGTGTTCTATAAAGTAATAAATCATTACATATATAGATATATTTTATTCTGAAAGGTTTAAGATATAGCATGACATAGGCCCTTTAACTTCATAATTTTAGTTTAATATAACATTTTAATCTAACCAAACTATTCATGTGAGAAGGCTGAAGCATTGAGTCAGATGGAATGCTGACCTGCTTTTTAACACTTGTTCACCTTTTGGCATATCCCTTCAAGTTTTATCTCAGCTTTCACAGATTCACACAGGTGGTTTGGCAGAGGTTTTTATGTTTGATACCCTTCCTGACACAGACCTGTATTTTATTCAGGCTGGAGACCATCAAAGGGACACCCAGACTTTGGGCTCTTGTGGTTACATAGTTCGGCAGTAGCGCAAAGGGACTTGCCCAAGGACTTATAAGAGTGCTTCCACTAAGCCCCTGTAGTTTTTGGTTATTTTGGTCCAAGAATCCCAAAAATGTCCTGAAATTAAGCACACCTTTGTTTGAATGCTTCAATTGTATTAATATAAAAACTTAAGCCTTATTTGTAGAAAGCTTAAAAAATACAATAAAAATTGCATTTATTCTTAAAATGACAGAAATAAAAATCACAATGAGAAAAGAATGCTTTGCAAAAAGAAAAAATCGCCCTCACAGCCAACACAGGTAGGGTCTTTGACCTTGGTGGGATCCCAGAAAGGGCGTCAGCATGTCCATTTTAAGTGCCCTTTTCGAAACCAGCAACTCCAGCTTAAAGGAGCTATAGTTCTGGTTATTGCATTCTGGTTATTGCATTCTGCAGAATGGTTATTGCCATTCTGCTGGCATAGATAATAACTCTCTCCATGCCATCTTGCACATGTGCTAGAATAGCCCCCTGGCCCTCAAAGCTAGCATCAGTTTAGAGCCTGAATGGCTGTGAGAAGTCTGCATAGGCTAGCACAGGCGCATTGATCACAGTTTCTTCGAGAGAATCAAAACCTTGCTGGCATTCGTCTGACCAGCCAACTGGAGTTGCTTTCTTTTCATGTGGAATGTCAAGGTATGTAGAGGTGCAGCTACCTTTGAGAACCTATGGATGAAACGGCAATAGTAACCAGCGAACCCCAAGAATAATCTCACTTGTTTCACTGTCTGGGGGCACTGGCAAGTCCTTCACAGCAGCAGGTTTTGAAGGGTCTGTTGCTACTCCCCTCGTACAGATGATATGGCACAGATAGGTCACCTGGCGTTGAAATAGGCTGCATTTCTTTGGTTGTGGTTTCAAGACACACTGATGCAACCTCTGAAATACCTCTTGCAGGTGTCTCAACTGGGTGTTGAAATCTGGGGAGAAAACTACAACATCATCTAAGAAGATCAGAATAGAGTCATCAACCAGGCTCCCCGAACTATGCTGCATCAGTCTCTAAAATGTTGCAGAGCAATGCAAAGCCCAAAGGGCATACACTCAAACTCATAGAGACCAAAACGAGGGATGAATGCAGTATTTTCCTTATTCTGGGGGTCCATCTCCACCTGCAAGTAACCACTGGCCAAAAAACAAAGGGTATAAATTTGGGTATAAAAGCAGCATCCATAAACCACGGCGTGACAAACTGAGCAGTTAGGACTGAGCTGGCCCCCTGTGTTGCATCCATTTCTGAGTAATTGTGATCTTGTCAACCACGCCAAAAATAGAATGATAGGCAGTCCACCAGGTCCCTCTAGTTTTTTGTGATAAAATCACAAAAAGGTCAGGAAATTAAGCACACTTTTGTTTCAATACTTCAATTGTTTTAATATATAAAACTATGACTTATTAATTAAAGAGCTTAAAAAAAACACAATAAAAATTCTTAATGAAAAAGGAATGCTTTGCATTCCTTAAATTTTTTTTAAAAACTTTCGCAGCTCAAAAAAAAAGGACTTTTGAAATAAAGAAAAAAATACAAGCAACAATGTTCATTAGGGGGGAGGTTGGGAGGGATCCGGGCTCCCCCAGGTCAGTGAACTCCTCCTACTTGTCGCGGCTTGCACTGGCAGCTGTACTTCCTGGTCCTCCCCTCCAGGCGGACTCTAGAAAAACAAACCAACAATGTCGAGCTACGACAGCATCTGCCCTTATGTTCACACGGTGATGCTTTTACGTCCCTTTACCCGACCAAGCGCTGAAATGAGTCTCCTCCGTAGCGTGCTTCGTCCAAGGGCTGGATAGGCTAGATGCTTCGCTATCCTTCTCTGTGCGCTTTCAGCTCACCAGTCCTGTCTCGGCGTGGACCAAGTTCGGTCTGTTGCCCAAACCTCGTCTCCAAGTCTGCTCCCCTTTCTGTTTCCCACCCAAGTCCAAAACTTGGTCTTTTATGCTGACCAGGTGTGACTGAGCACAGCTGAGTGTCATCGTGTCACTCATCATTTTGGGAAGATGGCACTGATGATCATGGCATGCCGTCTGTCTGTCGCTCAACTTTTTATTGCTTTATTGTTTTTACAATGGCCAGTGCAAAATACTGTTGCCCTCCTCCCTTATGACTGAGACACTTTGTTGGATCTAAACCTTTTGGTCCACCTCTCTGGTTGTTCGGTTGGATACTGAGCCATTGAACCCGGAATGCTTGGAAGTGCCGGCGATTCCTTGTTGGACAGCTGTTTTTTTGAAAGTCTTTGCAGTTTTAATTATTAATTCTTATTAACACTAGTCTTACATCTACTCAGGTTCCACTCAATTTTAAACAGGTGGTAGTGAGACCACTGCTGAAAAGACAAGGGCTTGATACTGCTTTGTTTTCAAACTATGAGTCAATATCCAACCTCCCGTTTTGTGCTAAAGTCCTTGAGAAGATTAGCTGCGGTTACATGTGCAAAATATCTTTGATCGGATCAAAGATCGGATTAGAATTGAAATGTGTACATGGTCCCAGAAAAACTTAATCCGTTTATAAAAAATGTTTACATACGCCACACTTTCTGTCGGAATAAATCATTTTTGACATGGACAGAACGATCCAAAATACCGGAGACGGCCATAGAAGAAGAAATAGTGAGTTCCGTTGGAAACAAACAAAGCTGCGGCATTAAGTGAGTTGGTCTTCTAAACATGCTTTTATCATTGTTATGATTATTATTAAGGGGCCTGTTCGCTCATAATTTTTTAAATCCGTGTGGCCAGCGCTTTGTGCTTGGCCGGACGGTGCCAGAAGAAGGGTTAGGACTAGGCTAATATGTGCCAACAACAACATTTACCTTTGGATGAACTTAAAAAATCCAGGCGATACCACAATGTGCATCTTGGCTGTACGTCGATATGTGGAAATAACATCAGCCGTCATCTTGTCTGGAAATGATTGGTAATTCAAATTCACATGATTGTTTACACAGTTTCTCAGAACTGTGCGGAGCAGCAGGACGGACTGAAGCCTCCTCTGGAGCACCACACCGTAACAAAGTCCCCTCCCCTGACTGCCAAAACGATGCTACGAGTCAGGCTGCTCCGCTCAGAGACATACCTCGCTCGCGTGAAGCAGTTGGCTGGTGTAGGTACCAAAACTGTTCAGCCTGCAATAAGTGTTTGGGGGCTTGCGTCTAATGATGATGTCACACTATTTGTTTGGGTGTATGTTGGTCCGATGACGTGTAAGATAGTGATCGGTCTGGACAAATTACGGTACAAAGAAAAAATTAATTACGGTACGATTGTTTACACGCTAATATGATTCTTCATGAGAAACATGGATGACCTGTAATCAACCTTTATTTTGTCTGGACACGACGGATACCACAAATTCACATGACTGTTTACACGGTTTCTCAGGACTGTGCAGAGCAGCATTTCTGCACTCAAAAGCTGCCTCTGCCAACTCACACACCGCCCCAAAGCAGCTCCTCAGCTCTGAAATACAAATGTCTTGGGAGACACGGTTCAAACAATAATTTCAGACAAACAATATTTGTCATACACACTTTATAAGGGATAAGAAGTTTAGGTTACAAAATGAAACATAAAATGAAAATATTAAGTGCTCGAGGAGATCTCGACGCTACGTAGTTTGTCCAAGTGAGGTTACCGTAGTGTGACGTCATCATTAGTATCAGGCCCTCGAACACTAATTGCAGGCCAAACAGTTTTGGTACCTACACCGGTCCTGTTTGCACTCTGAAGCGTTCTCTGGAGCACCACACCATCTAAGCATGACAAAAAAGCCAGTGCAGTAGTGACCCACATTCAGAACAAACTGTTAACATGCACCACGTTTGGATCAACAAAACGGCATAATACTACCCCTATCACGATCCGAAGGAAATTTGGATCCGAATGTTTACTTATTCTGATCAGGCATTTATTCTGATTACTTTTGTCCATGTAACCGCAGCTAGTGTCTATAAACAGTTGATCACTTTCCTAAATGCACATGAGATCCTAGAACATTTACAGTCAAGGTTCAGGTCTGGACATAGCACAGAGACCCCACTTTTATTTTTTTTTAAATTATGTTCTGACAACTGATCCAGGTGAACTGATTGTTCTTTTATTATTGGATCTAACTGTAGCTTTAGACACAGTTATTCATGAGATCCTGATTGGCTGGCTAGAACAATGGACGGGGCTATCCGGGGAAGCCCTACAGTGGATTTGGTCTTACCTTATAGATAGGTCTTTCTGTGTTAAATGGGCCCTCACTCATCCAAGTGTTACCCTCTGAAGTGGGGGGTCCCTCAGGGGTCGTTTCTTGGTCCATTGCAATTTTTTATTTACTTGCTGACGCTGGGAATTCTGTTTCGGAAGCATAAGGCAAACTTTCACCTTTATGCCAATGACTGCCAAATTTATGTCCCTAAATGTAAGAGATCCGACCTCACGATTATCAGAGTGATTGACTGCCATGCTAAAGTTACGTCGTGGGTGTCGGCTAACTTTCTTGGCCTAAATGAAAGTCAAACTGAGGTAATTGTGTTAACCCCTGGTGGTAGAAAAGATCATGGTCTTGATCTCCTCTCTCTTGCCCCTTTTGAACAGTCTGCGGTCACGAACCATTATTACCAATCACTACATCCATAATTTTTCCAAATTGTATTGTTATAAAATGTTTCCTCAAAGAGATCCAGAGGATCCCAAGAAGATATTTTAAGGCAGTTAAAGCCCCTCTCGCCTTTTTCTCTTGTTTGAACTCCCATGAAAGTTTAAACTTGAAACTGGAAAAATATATCTAGTATTACAGAAGGAAACCCCAATTCATCTTTACCTGACGTTTCGGAACAGCTGGTGACGTAATAGAACACCAAATGAAACAGTCACACGACCGCACTGGTTTGATCAGAGCATAGAACAATGTTTTGAAACAAAAGCTCCACTGGAGATTCAAAATGTTCCAGAAAACAGCCATCACTACTGGTCTGTCTGACCACTGTTGACCTCATGCAGTGAAACATGTCTTCTTCACAAAGAATTGATCAGGTTGTGGAGTGGCTCATGGTGGCGGTGGGGTTCTGGTAAGCATAGGTGTATGTTATGGATGAAGAACAGAGGTTTCTTTTATTGATGTCATTTTGAGTGCACAGAAATACTGGGATGAGATCCTGAGGCCTATTGTTGTGCCATACATCCAAGAACATCACCTCATGTTGTAGCATAATGCACAGCCCCATGTTGCAAGGATCTGTTCACAATTCTTGAAGGATGAAAACATCCCAGTTCTTTCGTGGCCAGCATACTCACCAGACATGTCACCCATTGAGCATGATTGGGATGCTCTGGATGGGTGTATACAACAGCGTGTTCCAGTTCCTGCCAATATCCATCAACTTTGCACAGCCATTGAAGAGTGGACCAACATTCCACAGGCCACAATAGACAACCCGATCAACTCTATGCGAAGAAGATGTGTCGCAATTCATGAGGTAAATGGTGGTCACACCAGATACTAACCAGACCCCCCCCCCCCATCAAAGAAGGCACGTTTCAGAGTTGCCTTTTATTGTGGACAGTTTAAGGCACACCTGTGCAATAATCATTCTGTCAGGTTGGAGGGATTTTTTCAGCAAAGGAAAAGTGCTCGCTATCACAGATGAAGACGGATTTGTGAACAATATTTGAAAAGATAATTATTATTTTGTAGAAACATTTTCAGATCTTTGAGGTTATCTCATGATAAATAAGAGCAAAATCAAGAGCTAAAAACAAAAGGGTTGCTTTTATATTTTTGTTCAGTGTATAATTTCAGCAACTGATCATGTGCCAAAGCACACTCTGTCAGAAGGACAGATTTTTCATTTAACTGTTGATTTCGTTTAATTCCTCTGTTCTCAAATGTTTATTTACCTCTTCTTCACACATGAAAAGGAAGACAAAATGATCCCGATTTATTCTGTTTGTGTGCTTGTCCATATAAAACAGACTTAGGCTTGGGGGTTTCTTCTTGGGGCTGCAGCTTTTGACAATTAAACAATAGTTTAATTCTAAAAATATTTTGGTTTGAACCATTTTAGGTGAGCATCATTCTAAATGATGAAGTAAAATATGTCAGAAAGGATGACAGACTATAATGTTAGTTTTTTTCGTTTGTACATTAACAGAGGGAAATAAATGAAGGGTGGCCTGACATGGAATGATGGAGTGATTTCCTCCCATCATTACCACACCGCTAATGTGCCTCTACTGGAGAGTATACAAAGCCTGGATGAAGGTCTTTAAAGGCACTCAGAGGGTTGATTTGCTAATTACCCACATGGACACTGATCACACCAGTGAGAGCATTTCTGCTCTAAGCAGTCTGCTCAAAGTTTAAGATAAAATATCACCATCCTTCAAAGCAGTTTGTGGAATTTTGAGATAACACGACTATGTTTATAATTTATTGTAATTTTGTGTGAACAAAAAACACATGAGTATCTATTAGGAGGAGTCTATGCTTCACTAAATAATTGATGTGTTATCAAAACATCTGACTTCCTCATTTTTTCTGACATTTCAGCGTAAACATTAGGCAAGTTATTCTCAGAAGAATCTTCTAGTATAAAACGATTATGTAGAGTTTCGCAAAAACCCAGCAAGAAAATGAATATTCCTGCATTTGCATAAAAGTGGGTGAAAAATGATTTAAACTTTTTGATTTTTCTCTTTCAGTTGCATATTATGGTCCATTTGTGTCACAGAAACCCCACTGACATTTTATCATATTTCCTAAGGAGTGTTTAGTAAAAGAAAAAAGACAAATTACATTTATGTATTGTAAACCTTGTCATCACAATTTGAGACATAATTTCTAATTGCCTACATTATTTCTTATTGAATGAAATTAATGTTGAGTTGGCAAATTAGTGTCATTAATTTCTATATATACATAAAATGAGACAGGGTGGGGGAGTGAGGTATGGAGCACAGTTTTTTAGATAGGAGGAAGGAGGCAAGGAAAAACAGGCATAGTACAAAAAAAAATAAACTCTGATAAAACAACTGTTATTTCAAACTTATTATATTAAAAGCAAATTGAAATGTAAAAGGATTCACAAATTAGCCTCCATTATTTTTTTGAGTCTTTGAGGAAAATAAAATGCAGGAAATTAAAAGAAAAACGTTTTTATACGAGAAATCGAGAAAGGCATTCCACATAAGTTATTTGCATTTGAAATTGCAATTATTTTTACATCAATAACATTACCATTTTACATTTTTATTGGTTTATGCCTTAATTCATGGGATATTAAACTTGAGAGGATTTATTGGTCTATTGAAAACCTTGGAAAATGAATATTTAAATATTTATTTGACTGTGCAGCTTTCCAGACGGCACCCCTTAGAATTTCACCAAAACCCTTGTTTAAAAAAATTAAAATGTTGTTAAAAATAAATTAAAAAAAAAATTATTTGTGGGTAAATAATACGTAAATTCCAGTTTAAAACACCTGCATTTTTTCATACTCCAGAAATTGCCAATTGCATGAAGAAATAAAAGAATAATCAATACAATATTCCTTATATAGTTTTTTTTTCTAATTTCTTGAAATCCTTGACACATTCTCTAACCAAAATCATTTATTTAGCTGAGAAAAAGATCATTATTTTTACAGGTTATAAAAGAAAACTCAAAACAGACATAAGAACGTCATTTATATAAGAAAACTGCAAACATTGATGACATTTGTTTATATTGCCTTTAAAATAAGATGGGTAATTGCCAGTTAGAGACTACTACGTTGCAAAACATAAAAATCATACAATTCTGAAACTACCCCTTAACTGTGTAGGTAAATGACAGTTTCACATTTTATTAGTTTTAGATGATCTTGTTTTATTGGTTGTAAACAGACACATAATGTAACCAGGGACGGATGGATCGAAGAAGAGCAGCTTCGTCTCCAGTTTCTTAAAATACCACAATCGAAGGTTCCCTTCCAACCGCTGCTGCAGCGTGGGGTTTCCCAGCGCCGACTGCAGGGTCACCGCGCCCATCTCGTCGTTCGATGGCCGCACCAGCGTCCTAGTACGGAGAGCAAACGTGTTAATCTTTGCAAAGTGGACAGAGTAGCCCGCCTGATTAATGAAGGAAACTAGTTTGTTCGTTTGTTTGTTTTAGTCGGTCGTTTTGGACCGTCGGCGCAGTCCTCGGCTCACGGTTGGTGGGTGTGATCCCCCCCCCCCCTCTCACCCTCCCCTTCTCGCCTGGTTGTCAAGCTCCCCAGCCGTAGCCTGCGTTCGGGAAGGGCTGCTCCACGGAAAACTACGCTAGCTGGGTCGGCTAGTTAGTAAGCTAGCGTTGTGGTGTTCGTTGATGCGTGAATCGAAGGAATACAGCGATTTGTTTTTCAGTCAATGCCAAAACCCAAACACAGACGTAAAGTGAATCAGGTAAGCTTTTCCTATGTACTTTTCCTCTTCGCGCACTTTCATTTTCAAACCTTTGCGACGTTATTGTAGGTTTTCTGTTAGAGTTTGGACTGTCTGGGGGTGGGGTAGCGATTTCTAGCTCTGTGGCCATTAGTTAGCAACGATTAGCTAACGTTATGCTGGCTATTTAGTCATAAGTCGATACGAGTTTCAAAGGCTCAGTTATGCTTTTACATCTGCCATTTCTCCTCAGAAAGCAAACGGGTATATATTCTATTAACTGTTGCGCTACTTTGAACTAAATCAATCGAGATAAGTTGACTTTTGTTACTATCAGCCTGAAATTTCCGTGGAAGAAACGTCAATGTTGGCCAGCGAGAGACCGCTTCAGTCATGGCCTAGTAGTAAAGTTGCTTCTCTGCCTTAAAACATGGCGCTCTAAAGTAACTGTAGGCAGCCGAAAGACGCCTCAAATCGCCTTCAATTAACAGTATTAGACATATACCTGCAATTCGGTGGACTGGACCGAAAAGCATTCGGCGGACAAATTGATCAAAAAACACGGGACAGTTGACGACAGTTGGGAGATAT
The DNA here is from genome assembly GCF_053564925.1 of Oryzias latipes. Lineage (NCBI taxonomy): Eukaryota > Metazoa > Chordata > Actinopteri > Beloniformes > Adrianichthyidae > Oryzias > Oryzias latipes. The sequence goes on along the minus strand of NC_136241.1, from coordinate 9,374,318 downwards.
AGATATATCTATAGATATATAGATAGCTATAGATATTAGTTAGTTGTGTTGATATCCAGTTTCAGGCTAGCCTGGTGCTCACCTGATTCAACAATGCTGGTTGGTAACTCAGGTATTTGTTGAATCTACATTCATACATACGGGGAAGTCTTCATTTTTACTTTAAAATTCCGTCACTTATTGCACGTGTTGCTATCTGGATTGGGGAAAAGAGGCCACTGTCGCCCGACCTTGCAGTTTTTACAGGCTCCAAGTAACTACACAAAATAGACAAAGTAAACTTAAGGTTGTTTGTAATCACATTAGGTGCAGACTGGAACGTTTAACAAGATTGTTAGTATTTAAGTGGATTTCTTCAGCTCAAATGCTCGTTCAGTTAAACGTTCCTCCACTGTTCATTTACAAGCTCAAACTACACAACAGTCCTTATAATTGCGGAAGAGCACCGGAGTCTTCCCTGAAATGTTTGTGGTAAACGCTCTTTCGAATAGATCATAATGACATGCGGCCTGTGTGCAACGGTTTCAAGTTTTATTTCAAGTAGTCTTCAGCAATTATGCTGTAGTCTGTATGCAAACTAGTGAAATCGAGAACCAAACTGGACAGTATTGTAGGGCTTCCTGCTGCCTTCGGGCCTACACCTAAAAGCCTGCTAGCGAAGCTAACTAGCAAAGAGGAGTCTGCAAGATGGCGCTCAGCTGCAGCGTCTTGGATATCCACCCGTACTAGTACACATTTAGTTAGAATAACCTCGATATGAAACATTCTTCTAGTTAGGATTAGGAAAACATGTCAGGACCGTCTGACATGTGTCTTTTCCAATGAATAATCGAACCATAAAGGGAAAGGAAAGCCAAACTAAAAGTAGCTGTTCTCTTGCTGTTCAAATAAGATTCAAATTGTGTTATTTGATTGCAACTGTGTTGTAGGCAAATCATCACAGAGCTACTTTGCATGAAGTCGACTATCCAAACCCTACTCTTTAACAGTTGGGCTTTGTACTAAAGGTGAATTTAATTTACAGCTCTATATCTGTTGATTAAAAACAAAAATGTAAGTCATTTTTTTCTAGAAATTTTAAGTTTCATTTTAGTTTTCCACCATTATGGAAATATTTGAACATCGCTTTGGACTTTAGTTTTAAGTACTGGTCTGGTTGATGGTTTATTAAACACTCTGGCAAAAAATCCAGGCACTTTCTCAAAGCAAGTGCCTGGATTAGTTTTTATATGTGTGAAATAAATACGTTTAGAGTCATCCTTTTGATTCAGAAAACATATTTCTAATGCCAGGACTGGCTTTCAAACTACTTATCTTAGTGGACATGGATAGGATTAGAGACTCATTGAATGAGGATTTAAGCTTTTAGGATTATGGGGTTGCTTAGTGATATTGCTGGTTATGGCCTTCTCTGTGATCCAGCTTAAAACCTGGGAAACGTTGCATTATCATAGTTTAACAATACAGATTTGATCAGACTGCTTTTCCGTGGGCAGGAATTTTCTTTTTTAGATGGGCTACATTTATTTCTAGACTATTTTAATAAAGTAAGACGCATTCGAAAGACACCAAATCCCTAAGGGATTTAAAATTAGCAAGTGAGCTGCAACTCCAGGCTGTTTGCCACTGCTCATTGTTTATCATGCAGTCAGCTGACCCTGATCAGGCGCTTGGGATAAGAGAAGTGATGGGGAAGAACAACTCTTAACTGAAAGCATCCACTGAAGTATTGTTTTTTTTTCTTCCTATTCCTCATTGCAAAAAATGTTCAACTCCCTCAACCCGACAAATTGCTTTTTTTTTAATTAGTTTGGTTTAAAAAGAAACAACGTAAACATTGTAAAATATTAAGGAGAATTCTGTAGAGAAATCTGGTTGATCAACAGTTGAGTTATTGCATAAAAGTCGTACATTTTCACATAATAAAACACATAGTTGTGTCTTTATGCTGTGTGTAGCTGGTTGTTTTGTTGCCTATGTTCTCTATGGGGTTGCCCCGCTGGTGAGATGGAGGAACACCGACATGTTTACTATGCAAGTGTCATCTGCATCTACTTCTTTAAAACAAAGGAAAGCCTGGCTTTCAAAGTGCAGATCAGTTGGCTCATGTTTGTTGCTGCCTGTATTTTGCATTCCGTATATCTTCCAATGGTAGCCCCGCCGTTTATTCTAAAAATATGGCAGCCGGCCCGGCGTTTATTAGCGGCAGGCGTCTATTGGAACCAGCGTTTATTCCATCACAGAGAGAATGGTGATGGCTAATAGGTTCATTTTTGCAGTGAAATATTTTAATTCCCTTAAATGACATTTTCTGAAACAAGAATAGTCCGACATTTTAAACAGTATAAACATATATATATATATATATATATATATATATATATATATATATATATATATATATATATATATATATATATATATATATATATATATATATATATATATATATATATATATATATATATATATATATATATATTTTACCACTTTATTTTAATTTTTGTTAGTCTCCACATCCCAGCTTTCATGCTGGCTTTGGACCTACAAAAATTGGACTTGGTGCATATCTGATTTACAGTTCCCTTATAATTCTAGGTTTGTTCTGAAGGCTAAGTTACTTTTTTTTTTTTTTTTTTTTAAGTCAAGGTGGAATATCATTTTGTTATGTAAAGTTGGGGAATGTTTAGATTGCGTTTTTACCCTGAGGCTGTTTGTACCAGAAGACATTGTCATAGTCATTTTAGATTAAATGGAAAATTAAGATTTTGGGGGAAAAGCTCACCTATTGTAGAAATAAAGTGTAATAGGTTACTTCCTAGTGAACCCTGGTCCAGTACATGACAGTGTGAAACCAGACAGACTATTCAGTGGACCTAAATTGAAGTAAACTAAAAGCATCAGGTAACAACTGTTGTGTGTTTTAAGTTGTAAAAAGAACTGCCCCTTACTATAAATTCAGAGAATTGCTGATCACAAGAGTTGGTGGAAGTGAAGTGCTATGGGACTGTATTAAATTAAATACTTTTCAAGTACTGATTAAATTACCTTAGCACCATCTGTTATCCAAAGAATCATTTTCATTCAGGGCATCATTTTGAAACCTAGGAGAATCATTTTGTCAATGTTATTGGGCTTGTAAACACAATATGCTTCATTCATGTGATCAACTGCATCAGGCCTCACTTATTCCAAAGTATACTACTTCAACTTTATTAAAACTAACTTGTTAACTACTTTTCGTTTTTCTGTCTGTTGGTTTGTACATTGGGTTGACAGAGCCTGATAAAAAGAACCAACACTAATAAATGAAACTTTTTTTGTTTAATGTATTAAAAAAGTTTCTTAAAACTGCTGTTGGAAAATTATTATTTGATAACTGAAGTCAAATTCCAGATATCTGTATCAAAGAATTTGGAGTAATTCTGTCGCATCTCCATGATATTACAATACTTATCTGATCCACCCCTGTGAGTGCATTGTGATTCTTTACCAAACCCAGTGGTTTGAAATGTTATGGTACTTGGCACTGATACTCAGGACTACCATGACTTGGATGTCTTTTGCTTAATGTAAACCACTTAATATTTTAGAGCCTTGAAGTTAGGTAAAATTCTGTCATCTCTCTTCTATTCAAAGGTCTTTTACTTGATTCATATTAGTAGATAAATAGTCTTGAAACAATTAGACGCAGGTGTCAAAGAAGAATATTTTTTCTCAAATTCAAAAAAAGAATCCATAACGTCTCCCTGAAAGGAGACTCCCTTTTAATGTAGAAGTGCAGAAGTCCCCACGTTTATTTGTCCAAGGATTGTTCGGTTTCAATCTTGAAGGAAACATACTCCTGTACAAACAAAACTTAGAGGGAATATTTTGTTTTACTAATATAAAATTCCATGCTGATTTAAAAGAGAAACATTGTGGAGTATCTTCATTTTTTAATGTTTTGGTCAAATAAATGTAAACAATCTTCTTAATATTAGCATCTTAAAATGCAACAGGCCTGCATTTAATAAGGCACGTGATGATGTTTGCCTTGATTTTTCTTTTTAACATAACTCTACTGTGTCTTACAAATGTAATAAACCACAAGTTTCTGTCATAGAACCTATTTAGTAATGTATAGAATTTAAATTTAAAGTCCGGTCCGATTATATTAAATTGTGACTTTAGTATTTAAAAAAAAATCAGATAACATTTGAGAAAATGTGAAGAAATGTCTTTGGCATCTATTATTCCATTCAGTTAAACTATTTCCTTTTTCTAGTATTGTTTTTAATTGTTTGCTTTGTCTGATCATATTTCTTCTGTCCCTGTCCATGACATATATAGTATATGTATTGTGGAACTGTACATGTTTACCTTTTTGGAGAGAAAAAAATGGTTTTAAGTTTAACATTTTTGTGCATTTAAAATAAGTTTGAGTTGATCAAAAACCAGAATGTCTACCTTAACCCTTGTGCTATCTTGTGGGGTCATGCCTTGGTCATGCATTGGAGGCACGTTAACGTTGGGAGTGGGGTCATCTGGACCCCACAAGATAGCACAAGGGTTAAATGAAACCTGAAGAGTCAACAAATCGTTTTTTTTTATATCCAGGCAAATGTATTAATGCTCCCACTTTAAAACTGTTTAACTGTTTTCTTGACTGTAAACAGAAGTTAAAGTTCAGAATAAACACGAGTGAATGTGTGTGTCTTGTTCTGTGGTTTTCATTTTCTCTATAGATCAAAAGTACCCTGGTTGTTGGAGTAAGGTTATAAATAAGGCGGATTACAATGAGTGAACTGGAACAGTTGCGCCAAGAGGCAGAGCAACTCAAAAATCAGATCAGAGTAAGTGACACTATTTGTTTTCCCATACAGCACTTGGCTTTTGTGTGTGGGGGTGGGTGGGTGTGTGAAATAATGTTACCAGCATCTTTGAATATCTGGTTAGAGACAAGTTTCCTGTTTTTGGATGTTTTGTGTGAGATATTTTGTCCTTTTAACTGTTGCTACAGGGACAGTTTGGCTGTTAAAAGTGTTTAACGCACAGCGATGCTGTGTAAACACCTACAACATGACTCAGTACCATGAATGAGATATGAGGACTTTTAGATCAGGGATAGGCAAAACGGTGACTGTGGAAAAGGCCACTAAAAAACAATTTTTGGTCATGAAACTGTGATGTGTTAATATTATGCATTAAAAGCTGACTCTTACTTATTTCCAGGATGCTAGGAAAGCTTGTGCAGATGCCACGCTATCGCAGGTACGTTTGTTTTTTTTTAACTTTGTGATATTTAGCTTTGAAGGCATTTGATCATTGAAAGTAACCCACTACATGTATGATACTGTCTTTCAGATCACAGCTAATATTGACCCTGTCGGGCGAATTCAGATGCGTACACGACGAACACTGCGGGGTCATTTGGCTAAAATCTATGCCATGCACTGGGGTTCAGACTCGAGGTATGCCATTACATAGTTTTTTTTAAGACAATATTTTGCTGACAGTAATATTAGCCTTAATTTTACCCTTAATCTAAAATAATGTTTTTATGGATTCCATTTAATATGCTACATTTTGGACTGTGAGGTTTTTGTCTCACTAGCTAAAAGTGCAATAAACTACAGATCAAAAACTAATTGACTTTTGACCTTTATCTGTTATAGTCATAAAGCCATTGATTTTTCTTTTTAGACTCCTGGTCAGCGCCTCTCAAGATGGGAAGCTCATTATTTGGGACAGTTATACCACAAACAAGGCAAGTCCTGCTTTTTTTTTAACTCATCAAATGAAAAATCATCCTGACAATAAAGATTTGATAACATCGGGACAAATCAACAATTAACTAAGAGCCACAGGGGCTTGAAAATGTCAATATAGAGAAGATAAAGAATTGTGTGTGTCCGAACTAAAAGACCAACACGACCTTGAGATTAAAATACTTAATGGATAATACTTGATGTGATTAAAAGTTTGAATTTGTTGTGGAGAAACTCACCTGTAGGAACATCTGTGGTGGGTTCTTCTCTTCACATTAGATGCCTGCTGATGCTGGAATCTTTCTTTTTATTTTATGTTTTATTTTTTTGCTTATATAAGCTTGAATTGCTAAGTATGGAGATTCACTCTTCCCCATTATGATTGGGCTTTACTTCTTCAGAAATCTTCCCACATAATTACCATGTTTTACGCATTATTGATCTTTTCTAATAGTATTTGATTTCAAATATTTGCTTTCAAACAGTCGAACCACAGACTGAGTAATGCAGTTTGGATGGGATGGTAAACGGTTTTATACTTCCTAAAAGACATCCTGCTTTTTAATATGGGGTTTGGCTTGATAGTTCTCATGGACTCTTAGAAGTTTACTGTAAAATAACTCTATTGGTAGCTTTGCTCACCATTATGTTAAATGTGACACAATCTGTTTTACAGCAGCATGTATGTAATTACCTCTGTGTGCAGTTGAACCTGCTGCCCTTCTGGCTGTAATTTTTGATGCGTCCCAGTAGAATTTAGTCCCATGCCTCATTTCAAGATAAAGGATTAGCTGTGAATAAAGACCAAGGGTTGTATGATTAACTTATGGGTTATACAATCTTTATGGGCTTTTGTAGAATGTTTTTGCTTGATAAGATGAGGTTAGTGTCCTTAAGTTTTTTCCCCTTTTCTAACTGGAATCCGATCATGTTAACTGTGTGCTTGTTTCTGCTCTTTACAGGTTCATGCCATTCCTCTTCGATCCTCCTGGGTCATGACTTGTGCATATGCCCCATCAGGAAATTATGTTGCCTGTGGTGGCTTAGACAACATCTGTTCCATTTACAACCTGAAAACACGTGAGGGCAATGTACGCGTGAGCCGTGAACTGGCCGGACATACAGGTATTTCATCCATTCTTTTTTTATTTATTTTTTAACTGATATCCCTTTTAGAATTGATTTGACAGACTTTTCCACAGATGCAGTTGCATTTAAGTATTGATTTTTGTATTGAATTGAAGTCTGCTGGATTCATCTGTGCAGCTTATGTGCTAGCACTGTAGTGATGACTACTAAAGCTGTGTAATGTTCTTAAATATCAGGATACCTTTCCTGCTGTCGTTTCCTTGATGACAACCAGATTGTTACAAGCTCTGGAGATACCACTTGGTAAACACCTCTGACAAATGTTCAAATCAGCATTTTTGAGCAACATCAAGAATTTGAAGAAATGAAACTGAGCTCTGTTGTTTGATTTGCAGTGCACTTTGGGACATTGAAACAGGGCAGCAGACAACTACATTTGCGGGACACACAGGGGATGTCATGAGTCTTTCTCTGGCTCCGGACTCCCGATTATTCGTCTCTGGTGCTTGCGACGCCTCTGCTAAACTCTGGGACATCCGGGAGGGCATGTGCAGACAGACGTTCACTGGTCACGAGTCTGACATCAATGCCATCTGTGTAAGTTATTCACCTGACTGGTCTTTCGAGACAGTGTGTGAAAACATGATGCTAGAGTTAAGATTGGTCACATTGCTTGTATTCCTGAGAGCATGTCTAGAACACAAAGAAAACCAAACTCACACTGCTGATGTCAAACTTCTCAGTTGGTGTCTTATACAGGCTGTAAACTAAAACAGTCATGTGTTATGTTGGCTTAAACCACTTATTGTGAAACGTTAAATTTTTTACAATTCTTTTTTTTTTTAATGCCAGCAAGATGAGATCTAAAAATGTCAACCATTCTGGTTTTACCAGTTGCTAATTTTTCATTGTTACTTTCTTTTAGTACTTCCCTAATGGCAATGCCTTTGCCACGGGCTCTGATGATGCTACCTGCAGACTGTTTGATCTGCGTGCTGATCAGGAATTAATGATCTACTCCCACGACAACATCATATGTGGCATCACCTCAGTTGCATTCTCAAAGAGCGGACGTCTGCTCCTGGCTGGATACGACGACTTCAACTGTAATGTGTGGGACACACTAAAAGCAGACCGTGCAGGTTAGTGGCCAGCACACTGATTCCAGTTATAAATCCAATAATCATCCTAAACTATATAAAATGTGTGGGTCTTGTTTAGGTGTGTTGGCTGGACATGACAACCGTGTTAGCTGCCTGGGAGTTACTGATGACGGTATGGCAGTTGCAACAGGATCCTGGGACAGTTTTCTGAAGATCTGGAATTGAAGCCTGAAGGTTTTATTTTAGTTTAGTTTTTTTTGTTTAGTTTCTTTTTCTTTTTTCTTTTTTTTTGTGTGTAAATTTTTAATTTTTGTTTGTGTTTGGTAAGCCCCTAGAATCCAAACTATAGAGGGTAAGCACACAGCGACACAGTCTGCCAGTGCCGTATTGGCTGGAAGCGTTCCGGAGAGTTGAATGGGACTGATGGAAGATGGGTAATTCCTGCTAAACTGCAGGATGTTCTCATAAAAAGCTAGTGTTTCACTGGATACCTGGGGGAGTATGGAGTCTTGACTAACGCTTCGCTCTTTAACAACAATTAAATTTTTTACCTCTTAGCTGTTCAACTACCCTATAGCTAACCAGCCAATACAGCAAGCTGACACGAGGACAGCATTTTAATTGCACCCCTAATCAGCTTATTCAAAGCTGGCAGCACAAACCGCATCTTTACTTTTAGGATTCTTTTGTGTTCAATGAAAGTTACATCGGGCAAACTAAACATATCGGTTTCTTTTAATCCTAAAGTTGTTTGTTTGTTTCCCAGATGTTCTTTTAACTCCAAAGTTGACTGGAAGACCATAACTTGAGAATGTTCACAGCATCTTCTTCAACACTGTTAAAACTGACTTGGACACCACAAAAACGAAGGGAAACCAATGCCTTTCCTACACAAAGAAGAGCACAATTGTTTTATCACCTAGTTAAAAAAAGGATCTCCTGTGGTATCAAATCAGAAACTTGTGCATTCCTTCTTGGACCATTTTATGTTACCTTGAAAGAGAAAACAACACTATTCATCCCATGCAAATGTGTGCGTCTTGAAAGCAAATGTTGGAGTGTAATTGTACAAATTATTTAACTTTTTTGTTTTCTTTTTTTTTTTTTTTTTTTTAAGATTTCTATTCTGATGGTTTGTTATTCTTGATGGCTTTATTTTTGTCATATTCCTTCAGTGGTTTTAGATATGTTTGAATTACAGCTAGTCTTTCTATTCCAGGTGAAAATCATATAAAATGCATAAGGAAAACATGTAAAGCTTGGATCATATTACACGGCTTTCAAAATGTCCATAATGTATTTATATTCTAGCTTTTTTTTGTTTGTTTCATCACAGCTTTTTGCACATAAGCTTTGCCTTTCAACTATTGCTATGTTAACTAACCAAGCACCTGATATAAATTTTGAATGCTCATTCCAGTACAAAAAAAAAAAAAAAAAAAGAGTTGCAAGCAAATAATGCAGATAATTTAAACCTTGACCATGCTTGGGTAGGATCACGTGTCAAAATCTGAGGCCTATTTGAAATGTTTGAAAGGATTTTCTATTCCAATTCCACATCGAAACACCTCGTCTGACTAAATAGACACTTGCTTTTGCTTGGGACTGCAGTCGCAACTGAATGAAATGTACAAATCAATGTCTGAAAATAATGGTCTATTTTAAGTTATGACATTTAATTTTGTCTGCCATGAGGTTCATTTTGTTGTGCATGCTGTAGACCTGCTTTCAGTGGTGCAAATTCTTTTTTTTTTTTTTTTTTTTGTTACCTGAAGTGGAGAATTGGTTGTGAAGAGGCCCTTTGTCCAGACTCTGCAACTAATACTGGTAACGCTATGCACCAGAATGAGCAAAAATGGCGGAAGAAACATTGATTGCATACTTAGTGTAAATTACGCTTACCAGTTCTATTAATGCCATTTTTGTAATAATTATGCCAATACCTGTTTGAATTCTGTCTTTGACAAGTACTTTTCTCTCCTTTTAAATCCTCACTCTCAATAGAACAAAATGTCCTCACATTGTCTATACTAAAACTTTTGTACATTTTTATTTCTTGGTCTTAAATCGAAAATTTGGAAAATCCGAATGACAACAATTCACTGTATACAGAAGCACTTTTGTTAAAGTTGTGACATGTTTTCACTTTTCTTTTTCTCTGCAATGATGTACAATAAATGTGATGTATTTGTGTATGGCCACAAGTGAAAATGCAATTCAGCCGAGATGGATTTCCTTTTTCTATTTCCATTAATATTATAGAGCTCTGCACCCTTATGTACCTTTTCACTTTTTTTTGTATTTCATTTCTGTCCGTTGGTGTTCCCTGGTGAGCTGGATGCAAGATAGATACTGTACTAAATTGTACTGTTATTGATTGAAAATGTAATAAAAAGCTGTTTGAGATCTACATTTGTGGTAAATCTGAGCTTTGCACTCAATGCCATTTATTAATACTTTTTTTGTAGCCTTTGAGGAGACAAATGTCAGCAAAACATTTAAAAGTACTTGTTCATTGGAAAAAGGGGTTCCTAATTTGTTTTGAGATAAGAATCGTTTAAACCGTTTGTCGAAAACTCGACTGTTGGTTTTAGTTTCTCATGAAGTTCTAACAAGTAACATTCGTATTAAAAATATCACAACTATTAAATTTGCAATGAAATAAACATGTTTTGTAACTGTTTCGATAAAAATAAGGATTGCAAAAAAAGTCTAAAATTTTGAAGGAATCAGGGAATAAGTGTCCAAACGTTTTATTTTATTTTTTTTTAAGTGTCCAAACGTGTTTTCGTCTGTTATCTGGACGAGCCGCCATCTTGTCATTTCCAACCAACCAACGGAAGCTGCTGTGGTGAACGCAATGAGCATTATCCGGTCTAGAGAGGTTTGGAAAAATGCAGCTCACTGTCATCAACACAGTTATCCTTAAGGCAAGGAATCGTATGCAAACACAAAACCACAAAAAGTTGCATTCCATGTATTTAAGCACATACATGCAGACGAACGAAAACACTTTGCATGTTTTTATAAACTACATTTTGGATAACACCCCCCTATAAAAAGTATAATCGTCCAAACCGATGACGTACTTCCTTCTCGATTTGGATCATGCCATTTTGGCAGGCCGTACGCAGTCGTTTGTTTTAGTAACGTGTGGGGAAAAAAAGATTCGCAAGACGTTGCATTGTACACGTGGATGAAGACAAGAGGATTCCAGAAACCATACAAGTTTTGTTGAAATAATTTTGATGAACTCGTTCAGTGGACTTTTTAACGGTGGTACGCAGTTTTCACAGGTATTGCTAGACGTGCAAACAAAGGAACTCCGGGCTGCCACAGGTTCGTTAAAACTATATTGTACTATTTCAAGTCCGAATTTGTATAGAGCCAAGTACTCCATACGTTTTCCCTCTTCGCATTAGACATTGATAAAAAAACAACAACTCCTCCTCCTTGGACTGGGTAATTAGCCTGACTCATTCAGCCTTGTTAGCAACGTTGGCTAAAGTTAGCCACAGTTGTCAATAACAAAAACAAGCGAGCTTTAGCACTTTCTGGAAGAAGATGGCCGAAGGTTATATTCGAGTGGCGGAGGAAGAAAACGAGGAGCCCATGGAGATCCCATCGGAGGATGACGGCACCGTCCTGCTTTCAACGGTAGCGGCTCAGTTTCCCGGCGCGTGCGGCCTGCGGTTCCGGAGCCCCGTGTCTCAGTGCATGAGGGGAGTGCGACTCGTGGAAGGGGTCCTTCACGCACCGGAGACCGGATGGGGGAACGTCGTGTATGTGGTCAACTATCCAAAAGGTAAGGCTTCAATACACACAGTTGTTTACAAATGAAATCAAGAAACGTAAACAAACGTCAGCTGTATTAAAATAATACATGTGATTTCTGTCTATAGGTTGTCAATGTTTAGGAATACAAACAATGATTACGAATCGTAATTTTTTATTTACACAGAAAACAACTTTTTGTCATAATGTTTCTAATATTTAGCATTTTGTGCTGCTCTATCAGCTGTTTGTGCTAAATCAATTGGAGTCCCCCTCAAAAATATGACTGTACAAATGCATTGAAGGATGTGGTGGTGAATTTTGTTTTTCTGTAGCTTTATTTCCAAACTGCTGATTGGTTGTTTTGCTTTCTAGATAACAAAAGGAAAATGGATGAAATTGATGCGTCTTCTGCTGTGAAGATGAAAAGGGGGGACATGAAGACATCGGATCTCATCGTTCTGGGTCTTCCTTGGAAAACAACCGAACAGGATTTGAAAGATTATTTCAGCACTTTTGGAGAAGTCATCATGGTTCAGGTACCAATAGTTTGAACAAGAAAAATGGCATTGATGGACATTTGATCAATACAGAGATTTTTACATTTTTTTTATTCCAGGTTAAACGAGATGCCAAGACGGGAAACTCTAAAGGATTCGGTTTTGTGAGGTTCACAGAGTATGAAGCTCAAGAGAAGGTCATCTCCCAACGCCACATGATTGATGGCCGATGGTGCGACTGCAAGCTTCCTAACTCGAAGGTGAATATGGTAATGTCTTTGCGTACATTTGTTGTCAGATTTTGGTTTGTTTTGTTATCCTATTCATACTTAAGTTATTCTATGCTGTGGTGACAGCAAGGTCCAGATGAGCCATTAAGGAGCCGAAAGGTGTTTGTGGGCCGTTGCACAGAAGACATGACCACAGATGACCTGAGGCAGTTCTTTATGCAGTATGGGGAAGTCACGGATGTCTTCATACCTAAGCCTTTCCGTGCTTTTGCCTTTGTTACCTTTGCGGATGATCAGGTATGGTTTGTGTAGAGAGATGTCATGGTTGTTCCGGTGCCCGTTTCCAAATGATCCAATTGAATTCTTTTCTTTGCAGGTTGCCCAGTCCCTCTGTGGGGAAGACCTTATAATTAAAGGAGTCAGTGTTCACATTTCAAATGCTGAGCCCAAACATGGCAATAGGCAGTATGACCGCACAGCACGGTTTGGAAATGGCTTTGGAGCTCAGGCATTCGGCAGCAGCCGGGGTGGTTTGGGGAGCAGCACTAACAGTAGTCTGGCCAACTTTGGTTCCTTCAGTCTAAATCCTGCCATGATGGCTGCTGCCCAGGCCGCCCTGCAAAGTAGTTGGGGGATGATGGGCATGCTGGCTAGTCAGCAGCAGACGTCCACCTCAGGCAGTTCCTCTAGTGGAACAGGCTCAAACAGGGACCAGAATCAGTCTTTCAACACAGGCAATAGCAACTACGGCACCGGCTCGGCTAGTCTGGGCTGGGGCACTGGTTCCAACTCCACAACCAGCGGTAGTGGGTTTAGTTCAGGTTTTGGGTCCAGCATGGAGTCAAAATCCTCTGGGTGGGGTATGTAAGTTGTATGTTTGTATGGTAAGTATTGCGAGAAGGATACGTCTTTTGAAAAATCTTTTCTGGTGTTGAATATTTGAAAAAGATGTTTTGTACACTTGGGGGAAAAAATGCTAACGATTTAATTTGGGAAGTGTTTAAGTGACTCGTTTACCAGAATCTCTTGACTAAAGTGCGATTTTGGATGTCTTGTTTTTTTTTTTTCGTTTTTCTTTTTTGTATCCATTTCAACTGGATTCTCTAATGCATGTATTGTGAAATGTGATACCCATTTTAAAAAATGCATGAATGTCTGTGGTTCACCATTATCCAGCTTTGTCATCGACTTAAAAGGCAATCTTGCATTGGAAAGAATCTGGTTGAAACCTAAATGTTTTAAGTGCAACTTTCTTTGCAGTCCAGTTCTGTGGAAAAGCCTTCATTGAAATCTCTTCTGCAGTTCACATCTCTTCCATTTTCCTGTGAGGAAGTTCCTCTTTGGCAGAATTCTTGGGGTGATATCCATATCATTCTGCCTCTTCCCACCTGTAAATGCTATGCCAACAAAGAACGGCTTCACTCCGCATGTTCTGAGAGACGGTGGGTGTTTTCACTTTTATCCATTTTTAAATGGAGAGAACTGCGCAACGTTTTAAGAACTGATGAGTGCGGTTGAGGATGGATTGTGGCGAAGAGTGAAGAAATGAGTGAGCGAACGAGAAGAAGCGTGAAGCGGACTGCTTGTGCGGTGAGAGCCCAATTTGACTGCTTTCTGAGTGTGTGAGTGGAAGCTGCACATGCTGCAAGCACCTCCCCTAACGTGGACATTCTTTAATTAGTACTCCAACTTCTGTTTGTTTTTTTCTATTTTTGCAATATTTTCCTTACTATTAAAGTATGTCTGTCAAGTGCAGAAAAAAATCTAATGTAGTGGAATGTTGTGCTGAATATCTGTACTGCCTATATAATCCGATTTGAATGCTGTATGGTGTGTGCTTTCATGTTATTGAACTGATCTGTAAGTGTGTACTTGATGTGGGTGACACCTGCTGAAGACTCTGGGGGACGCGAGTGATGGTGTGAGAACGTGGAGTGGTGTGTCCAAAGGTTCTCAGTTGTTCTTGTTCATGTCAAAATGAAGGGACTTGTCTAATAAAGTTCATTTGAATAGTTACGTTAGTTGATAAATCACTGGAGTCAGCTTCCAAAACCTCTAATTACATTCACATATCTAGGGACCTTGGGCACTGCCGCGTCGAGGTCTCCGTTTGAACCCTGAGGGATGAAGATGGGCGTGTCAGCACTTTGAGTGTGGCCATCTCAGACATGACATGTGGTAGTACTCGTCTTTTTGCCGAGTGTGATGGCTTCCTAAAACACAATCTAAATTATCGATAACATCCAGAGCTTAGCGGTAAGTTCCAGGTATTTGCCTCCAACTTGACATCTTATGCCACGTACACATCGGGCTCGTGATGCACATTAAAGAACGAGCTAAATCCTCAAAGGCGCTTCTAGCAGACATTTACACTGGACTGTCGCTACCCAATATGTTTGGAAGAGGCTTGGCGCAAAATGTGGAAGTGATCCAAAGTTTTTTTTCTTTCATATATAATAGAGCTGTGAAAGACTTTGTCATAATTCCATCTGGGCACAAACAGAAATAATTAATTTCTCCTTTATGATCAGTTTTCGAACAAACGGGACCTGGGTTTGTTAAAAAATACACCATCCATAGCGTCACTACCAAATCCGAGTCCCAGAGTGGTCAAAGTTCAACTGTTAAACCTTCAATGGCCTGGAATTTTGTCTATAGAGCCCGAACACCGTCTTAAAACGTGCGTAGCAACGCATGAACACAAGAACAGAGAAGCCCTAAATGCACACACAGGTTTTTTTTTAACTTTATTGGAGGTGCCTGCTTGATCGTTTCCAAGCCCGGTGTGAACGTAGCATAAAGTCTGTAACCCTTGTGCTATCCTAGGCACTTTACCATTGGGAGTTGGGTCATCTAGACCCACTAGACAGTGCTCTGAACCTTTTTTCTTCAATGATTTGTGATCTTCACTGGTGTCCATGGATTACATGAAATCTTTCCACCTTTATCCACCTTTGTCATGGTAGGGAGAACACGTCAAAGTAAAGGTGGGGTCATCTAAGATAACACAAGGGTTAAAATTGAATAACTTTGCCAAATTTTAAGGCAACTCATTATCTTGTAATTGACCAAAAGCATTTTAACAGGTGACTTGGCAAAGTTCAATCCTTTCCATAAAAGTTCCTAATGGTGCCTGAAGCAGACAGATTGAGCCCTTTCAGGAGCTGTTTGACCACTCAGACGATGTGTAGTAGTACTGTCGTATAAATTGTGACGCTTGGGCGTAAAAGTCGTGTGGCAGATTCTTTATTTGCATGTTGAATGGTGAACCAGACTGGCTGGTGCCCTCTATTCCCTGCTCTCCTCAGCGTCTTTGCTCTTCTTCTTTGCAGCATTTTTCTTTTTCTGTTCCTGGGCCAGTTCCTCACTTTTGTTTTGTATGTAGACAGACTGAAATAAAACAGTAAAACGTTAAAGTTTGGTCTGCTATACAATGTGTGTGTTTTCCTACGGATGTGACAGAATCATTTCAATTTTTTGTCGTTCTTGTCAAACTCACCAATGCATTACTGCGCCGGGCAACAAGTTTGACATCTTCTGCAGACACCATGCTTCTTTTTGCGTGTCTGAAATCATGTTTAAGCAAGAAAAAAAGGCCCTTGAGAGTTCTAATTAACACACCTTCACAGGAAACACTTCAAAATAAAAGTACCTGGCAAAGGCCTCCAAGTCTTTGGCAAATATATCTAGGAGGAAAAATTCAAACAACGAATCACAAACATGAACTTGGTTAAAATGTTGCATGTTTCAGAAATTCAGAAAAATGTATGCTGCATTTTCTGATGAGTATTCTGAAGCCGTTTTCAGCTATGCAGGAATTAATCCACAAATCAATTTGTATTCTTACAATCCAACCACATCAATATGGCTGAGGCAAGTTGTTAATCAAATGGACTTAACATAAAATTGTTTCAAAATAAATTGCTTAATAAAATCAATATTGGAAAATACCATTTGAATTGAGAAAGAGTAATACTATTCGAAATACTATTCCGTTCCCACAAGATAATATTTCGTTCCCTCGAAATGATTAACTCGTGCAAACGGAATATTATCTTGTGTGAGCGGAATAGTATTTCGTGCGAACAAGATATTAATTGTGTAATTCACAATAATGGGAATCATTCTAGGGAGACTTTAACTCTTGTGCTATCCTAGTCACTTTATCCACCTTTATCATGGTAGGGATAACACGTCAATCAACATCTTGACCCCATAGGATAGCACAAGGGTTATTGGACTCGTAAAACGTAAAGGGAATTTTTAAAAAAAACCAAACATTTTTCCCATAGTTTGTGTTGGCATCCATTTGTTGCCCCTCACCACATTGTCTGAACGCCGTCTCAGCTATCGCGGCTACAGTTTGCCGGCTGAACTCCTTCCGGTGGTCCTCACCCATCTTCTGACAGATCCGACCCGTTGTGAAGTGTACAGCCGCCTTTAACCTCTGAGGGCGAGACCCCGCAGCTGACAACAGGACAACAGACTCACACACACCTAATTCTGGTGTTTAAAGCGGTGAGAGCATGGCTTTGACAGCTGGATGTTCAAATTCATTTATTGTTGCTGTTAGCAAACATTTGGACCTCTAACCTCATGAGTTATATTGCTAGAGATGCTACTCCAGCCTGTTACCATTGTCTGAGACACGTAAAGAGCGACGCCATATTGGAAATGTCAGTAAACAATGAGACACGGCTTAGCAGATACAGTAAAATGACCATAAAATGTTTAATTTTGGTCCTCTTTTAAAAGAAAAAACTGATCATCACAAAATATAAGACCCAGGCTAACAGATGAACAACATTTGAAACTTTTCTATGAACAAATAGGTTTTTGTATAGGAAACGCAATGCAGAGATGCAAGATTTACACAAACTTCGCCGCAGACTGCTTGCATCCGTTGTGATTGGGCCGGTCTCTGCCCAAGGCGACATGGTCGGACCGGACTGGGAACGCTGCGGGCCAATCCAGGGGCCCCCGCGAATGGGGATAGTTTATTGTATTTTTAAACTTTAGGTTAATATTTTTGCACACTTTGTAGACATTATTTTTTTTATTTTTCAGAATTTCATCATGTGTTTTAACGTTATTTTTAAATGACAATTTTCTATGCCATCTGGATATTTATATTTTCTATGCTTTCAGTTTTGGACTCCATGGCTCCAAAATTAAGAAGAACAACTTTTTGGTGATGCCAGGGGAAGAAGTTTTTCCTTACTGTAAAGGAGGGTCTAAGGCAGGGATGCCACGTTTAGTTTAGTCTGTTTAGTTAAAGTTTAGTATTATCCTATTGAATTCTATGCATTTATGATCCTTTTTGATTGTATGTTTACCTTACAATTACCGGTACAAAGTCCATTGAGGCGACTGTTGTTGTGAATTTGGGCTATACAAATGGAATGGAATTGAATTGCTACCAAAATATAGTTCAAACCCAAGGAAATAAAAGTCTGAAATCTTTCTAGATTTCATTTAAAGTGTAAAAACAATTTAGTGTAAATAAGATGTCTGCTTTAAAATGTGTTTTTTAAGCTAAATCCTTTTATAAACATTTTATGTCATGCTGATGACAGTGTGTTTACTCTGCCGCACGCGCCTGTGTAGCTTCGAATTGGACTGTACCATTTTTTTATTAGGTTCCTAATTGATTTAAATCAACTTTGATTCTCGTAGTTCTTTTGACTAGTTTTGCAATGATGCCTCCCTTTCTTGGATCGGACAAGTAATGAGAAAGTTATAACACTATGAAGACTCATCTCTTCGGGTCACAAACATTTTTAGATGTTTTCCTTTATATTTCAAGAATAAAATTACGCCACATTATGTTTGGTGACTTAAAATGCCATAACTTTCTTATTTCTTGATCTTTCTGAAATATCTTTATACCATTGGAAATTTTTCTTTAAGCCCTTTCCATTGCCAAAGATCAGGGCGATGAATTTTAGTTACATACATATACATATGGCGTCTAACTTTGCGTATGCAACAGGGTAGCGTAGCACCTCTCTGGCCTATAAGTCTCATAATTGCTCTTACCTGCTGACTCTCCTCGGCAGTCAGGGACATTTTGCGCTGGGAAAATGTTTAAACAGCATTCGTTAAAACAAATGCGGACTTTGACTAGAACATTCGCGAAAATGTGACACAGAAAAGTTCACGCTAATCCAGAGAATTTCCCGCTACACATTTAACAACAGACCAAAGAAAGCCAATTCATGTGACGTCATTTCCGTTCTGTTATTTCAAGATTTTGTTTCACAGCGCCTCTGTGTGGTTCATATGGGTACTGCAATTTTTAAACGCCTTGTTTCACAGACCATTTTTAGTTGATGTAGTGAGAGAAATGCAGAGTCTCCCATACTATAGTGCAGAACATGCAATAGTCATTTTTAACCCTTGTGCTATCCTAGGCACTTTAATATTGGGAGTTGGGTCATCTAGACCCACTACACAGTGCTCTGAACCTTTTTTCTTCAATGATTTGTGATCTTCACTGGTGTCCATGGATGAAATCCGGTGGACACCACAAATCTTTCCACCTTTGTCATGGTAGGGAGAACAGGTCACTGTAAGGGTGGGTCATCTAAGATAGCACAAGGGTTAAAACCTTTCAAATGAAATATTTCATAGGGTCAAGTCTGTATTAAAGGAAATTCTTTATGGTGTGTCTGACTGAAAAAAATAAGTTGAGAGGCAAAGGCGTTTAACCCTTGTTCTATCCTAGGCACTTTAACGTTAGGAGTTGGGTCATCTAGACCCACTAGACAGTGCTCTGAACCTTTTTTCTTCAATGATTTGTGATCTTCACTGGTGTCCATGGATTACATGAAATCTTTCCACCTTTATCCACCTTTGTCATGGTAGGGAGAACACGTCATTGTAAGGGTGGGGTCATCTAAGATAGCACAAGGGTTAAAGGACTGCATTGGACACCTAATTAGGCCTTTACAGCAATGGTCCCCAATGGTCTTTTGGTTCCGGGCCGCACAGAAAGAATAAATAACTTACATTACTTCCGTTTTATTTATTTCAGCATCTGAAAGATGTTTTATTTTGAAAAATTGCCCGATTCTCTGTTACATCCCTTTATGTCACTCTTGACGCAGGCCAATTTGCTCTTCTTGGTCACGTGATAGGTTACCGCTGAAATAAAACCCAGGAGCTAGCAAAATGAGTAAAAAACAAACGTCTTTGGAAAGTTTCTTTGCCAAGTGGAAAAGGCCCAGCCAGGATACAGAAGAGGAGCCTTCGACCTCCAAAAAAAAAGAAAGCTACATTTAATAGACAGTACTCCTGTTTTGCACCATAAGTGTGGGAAGGGGAGAAGATGACGACACCTGTGTGATGTACAGTGTCATGCGTGTCAAAATAAAAGCTCAGGATTCAGTCTGTAACGTCTTTGTACCTCCTTTGTCGTAGTATTGCTACAATATTCATCCGCCTACTTTTTAAAGAGCGGTCTGTGGAAGTTTTGTGTGATGTCATACCGGTCCTGGGCGAAAAGGTTGGGGACCACTGTCCTAAAGCATTAAGGATGTTGTTTCACTTTATAATTTAAAATAATTTGGGTCACTTGCCTTTCACCTCATTCAAATGTCACG
Source organism: Oryzias latipes (assembly GCF_053564925.1). NCBI lineage: Eukaryota > Metazoa > Chordata > Actinopteri > Beloniformes > Adrianichthyidae > Oryzias > Oryzias latipes. The sequence goes on along the minus strand of NC_136241.1, from coordinate 9,354,268 downwards.
ATACTACAGAGCCACAAACTTTAACTTGCCTTGAATCACTGGGCTTCAAATGCAAAAACAACTTTTTTAATTGTGTGATTGGAGGTTTTTTAAAGATACAGTTTAGTTGGATTAAAGTTATCTATTATATTCAAGCTTTAATTTTTCCTGGAAGTAAAATAAACTTTGGATTGTGGGAGTTATCCTTGTCACTACTGTCATTTTCCCAGTTACAAAGAATCAGAATACAGCAAGAAAAATGCCCACAAAAATATGGCCAATCAAAAACAAATGTCATTTTTAACATCTATATCTAAGAACAAAGACTGTTTATTGTAATTCTTTATTAGTCATTGTTTATGTGTGTCATCACTCACAGTAAAAAATCAACCTGACAGCACAAATGTATCCACTCATACCACATGCATGATATATATATATATATATATATATATATATATATATATATATATATATATATATATATATATATATATATATATATATATATATATATATATATATATATATATATAGTAAAATATCTAATATATATGTACTGTATTTCACTGTAATAAAGTTGTAAAATGCTTTACAATAATTACTGGCATCCAGCTGCCAGTAATTAACCAGCAACAATGATCATCAGTGTTTTCCATCTGCAGTATGTGGTTAAGCAGATAAATAACACAGAAAACACAACACTGATCACTCAGACCTTTTATAAATTTGCTTGCAGACTTGATCCTCACATGTAATTTCCTGAAGAAACACAAAACATGAGAAAAAATATCCATTATTAGTCATAAATGGATCTGTTTTATTTAAATAAACACAAGTTACATGGTTACAGAGTTATTTTTGATTTCAGATTTGGAGTCAGTTTTACTTGGAGTAATCATACCAGATGAAGCTCGTCTCCCTGAATCCAGTGAGTCCAGCCCCTGTTTCTTTTTTCTCCTTTCTGAACACAGACCAGCCTGTCGTTTTCCCAGTTCACCACAGTCTGTTAAAATTAAATCAAAAAGAAGGAATTAAAGCTGTGCCACTTAGATATAAACATTAGTTAAATGAACAGCAACACTACTGGGAGGCCTTAAAACTCAGATGTGCGCTCTGTAGATGTTTTTCTTTGCATCTTCACCTGGCATGTTCGGTTGTCCATTCCTTTAGTCACCTCTGTGAAGCTCTGTCCAGTTTTGAAGGAGCACTCATACTTTCTGAAGGAAGTCAGCGTGTGAATTGTGAAACAGTCTCCTTCTTGCTTGATCACTTTTTGGGGCTTCAGCAGCGAGGCCATTTTGCGGGTTGCAAAATCAATACCTGCAGGGCCAAAATGTTGACAAATTTTCCTAAAAGAATTGAATGACACGCCCTCTCATGTCTCATTAGAGAAAATATTCAGCGTTTTTGTTAAAAAAACGATTCAGACTCACCAAGTGCTACCATGTAGCCGTCAAAGTTGACATTGCTGACAATATCCCAGGTTCCACTGAAGTCTACAGGCATTTTGGTCTTTCCTGAGGTCTGAACTGCATTGGTGTCAGGAGTGAAGAACATCAGAGCGGCTGCATGGGATGCTTTTAATGTGCAGAAATGTGGGGCAGAAGTGATGCGCCACTTCACCCACTTCTGCTGGGCGCTTTCCGTGAAGAGCAGGATGAGGAAACAGCCTGACCTTTTGGCCTGCTTTCTGGTGCAGATGCTGGTTGGGTGGAGCGATAGGCCTCCCTCCACGCCTGCTGGCGCGGACAGACTGAAACGCAATCCCTCCTGAAAGCGCAGGCGTTTACCAAGAGACGGAGTTGCAACACGGTGGCCATGTTTCTGTACTTGCTTGTCTATGTGGCGTATCACAGCAGCAGATGGTTACCGAGGACTCAGCGGTTCAAGTTGTAAGTAGGGTCAGAAACCCAAACGGAATCGGGAATTGTGCTGTTAAAGCCATGCTTCTGGTGCTTTTCTGTTCCCAGTCAAATAGTGAACGCTGTGTTCATCCTGGTGGTCCTGATCCCTCAGATCTACATCATGGCAAGGTGACTACAAGACTGAGATGGCTTCACGCCAGACGGGTCAGGGGGAACATTTCATAAACAATGATGCGTCTTTTCAATCGTGTTCAAGGCCAAAATCCTCCAGATACTGCAGCCAGCCTCTTCTGGTCAACCTGTCTGCCTCTGTGGTTTTGTCCTTCATTGCTTCAGGTGAGTCTCATCCAGTTAAACAAAAAACCTCAGTTAATAAAATAAAATAAGAGCCCTTTTTTCTCCTCCGAGGATTTTCTCTGCTCTTCACCCTGATAGATCCACTTCCTCAGAGTTTGTGGGCGTCATTTCACGTGTTCGGTCTGCTGTCATGTGGACACGGGCTTTGCACTTCCGTCCTGACTCTCACAGCAGCAGAATGTGTAAGATAGATGTCCAAATGTTGAAAAGAGAAGGACAAAAGGCCTCAAGGCGGCCACACCACCACCAAACCTTTTCTGTCCTCACAGGTCAAAAGCACTCCAGAGCTTTACTACATGTCGGTGGCTCTGACAGTCGCCTCTGCCGTCAGCGCAGGTGAGGGTCAATTCTCTTCGAGACGTACCGGAAGACCGACCGGATAAAATCATCACCTGTTCACGTCCGTTTAGGCTTTCTGCTGCTGAGAGGAGGACTGTGGTTAAGCAACATGCGGCCTGTGGCGCAGACAGGCTGATAAACCCCTGCAGCTGTCCCCCACGCTGACATCCAATAGCCCGCATTTCAACTATTCATGAGCTTTGTGGGCCCGCAGCAGCCGGTAACTCTAGACCACAAAGAAAACTGTAAAGAGGACTTCATCCATCTGCAATTTGTTCTACAAAAGCACTTGTTCGGATCCTTTTGGAGGTTGGCAGAGAGTTCCTGACATGAGCTTGTAAAAGAAGACAGTGAACATGAAGTTTACAAAGCTGACTAAACGTACTAAACTACATCATGTAGAAAAAAGAAAAAGAAAAAATCAGAGGATTCATCTCAAGGCAAAAATGAATAGATTTTGTCAAGACAACAAAAGCAAAAGATGTTTTGCATGGCTGATAATACACACCTTTATAATTGTCGTTTGGGCATCTACTGGAGGAGATTAGAATAGATCCACACAGTTTCTAGACCTAAACGTTGTCATAAAAATCCAAATAAAATAAACACTGTGGCTTTTTATCTTAACTTACAATTATTACTTTTAAACTAGTGCAACTTTTTCACCTCTGATTCAAGTCTGTTCTTCAGAGCGCCTGGACCAGGGGTGTCAAACTCATTTTCACCGAGGGCCACATCAGCATAGTGGCTGTCCTCAAAGGGCCAGATGTAACTTATACATGACTACTCTTTAATGTTAAATTACTCATTTATTTATTATAACATTTTAAAGTGACAATTACAGTTACATAAAAAACATAATTTTGTTGGTTACTCTAGCATAAATCCTTTTGAATTTTGTCCGCTTATTAAAACCCACATAACTCCATTAATGAAGGATCAAACTGTCCAAGTGAATAAAGGAAAATAACATAAAACTGAGCTAGAAAGAGCATGTATGACACGTGTAACATTTTACAAAAAAAGGCTGCACACAGCCGTGCCTCCAACTGATGGTTTGATGACAACAATTTGTCTGCATACACACATTAGAACTGCAAACATTGAATAATTACAACAGTAGCTACACAGAATTAATATGTAATTAACAAAAAAAATTAAGAAATTAAAAACTTCTATGCTCTCTGCCTTGAGTTTGACACCTGTGGTCTGGACTTTAAGGTTCTCGCTGCTTCACTTCCTCAGATGAGCCGAAAAACGTCTTCTAAATTCAGATTCCCTCAAGAACAGACCCATAACCTCAGAGCTGAATGGCCTTTTCTGGTTGGTGGTGTTTTATGAAGTAACTTGAGTTGACTGGTTGAAGCACCTTGTTGGAGATGGAGCAGGCCTTCCTGGCGTCTGCTTTACAGGAAACGTGCAGATTTTTTTTTACACGTGAAAAGAATCAGCACTTTCACCGCCACCGTCTGGACTTTTTTGAAATGAGAGTTAGGTTTTTAAAATTGATCTAGAATGCATTTACCATTTAATGCTGGAGTCTCTGAGCTAAAAAGAAAGACTTAACTCCTACTGAGACATTAGTGCGAGTTTAGGAGCGCCCCCTTGTGGTAGAAAAAAAGCAAAAGCTCTTGGGATTGAGAAGTTTGAAAGAACTAAATATTTACGTCTAAATAGAGATTAAAAACACCAAAAAAAAAAAACGAACACAAATGATTGTGATATGTTTACTGTGGTAAAAAGAGAAAATATAATTTTGTGTAATATTATAGATATAGATAAAGGGATGGGCTTAAATAAGAATTGTCTTCTGTTGATCCCCTTTTCAAACATGTATGTTTGTTTTTAGTTCAGACTTTTTTTCTTAAGCATTGAAGATGGTGATTGTATTGATTACTATTATTCTGATTTTTTTTTACATGTTTGAAACAAATGTGCAATTGGGCAATTTGGGAAGATGTTTGCAGTGTGAAAAGGCTAAAAATGTAAATGGATAAAAAAAATAAGAGGGAAGTTAAAATAATGGCTGTGGCACTTTTTTACAGGCGTGAAAACGAAGAGCTGGTGTGAATCGGTGCACACTGGAAGATAGTTTGTACTGTTTGGTGCTTTTTTTTTTTTTAATTGTTTCTCATCTACTTTTGTAAACGTCTGATACAGAGGATCCTCCTGAAAACGAGATGTTGCATCTCAAGGGGCTTATCCTCATGTTTAAACAAAAACATTTAAAGATGACATCACATCTAGGCATCACAACAATCCCAAAAAAGGGAAGAACCTGAAGTGGAATGAAGAAACCATTCTTCTGTGCTTCAGAATTTGCACTCTGAGATTCAGCGAAAAGCCCCCATTATGTAGAGGAAGACCCTTTCCTGTTTTAGCCCTTCACACGGTTTCGTTCCAGACCAATGTTTTGACGCAAGAAAATAACTACAGATGAAGTTCAACATGATCACATTTTTATTTAAAGGTCTTCAACCTATAAAATATTGCAAACAGCTCAATGAAAAGCAACCAGATCCATCTAGAACATTTAGATCTAGATGATCTGCTCTTTGATGGATCAAACATGAACTTAAAAAATAAAAAAGCACCAAAATGAAACAATGTTATTCGTGTTCACCTCATAATCTATAACAATGATTCATTTTGGATACAAAATATATATTTTACACAAACACACAGGAAAAAAATAGGGTAATTGTTATTGAGAAAAGAGAAACATACAAACTTCAAATTTCACAGGGAAATGGCTACAGTATCAGCAGATATACCTGAGAGGGAGTATGGCCCAATTTAGATCAAACTGGAAGTTTTTAAGAAAATAAGAGGTTTTCAACACTCCATGTCTCAAACAAACACACTCTGCAAACACTGGAATCATGTATTCATCATAAATTGTCTTCATCGGACTTCATAGAGTGAAAGTCTGTCTCTGCATTTGTAGAAAAAGTAGTGAAATGATGATTCGTCTTGATGTCATGTGTTTAAAAGCCACCAGCGGGATCTTCTCACCACAGCGCTGCAGCTTCTGGTCTCACTGAAGCCTTTTTGTATTGCAGAACTCCAAATCCATTAGCAAAGCATCAGCAGAGAGATCAAGAGCTGTCTTTTTTGAAGGATGACTCCACAAACCGTTCTGTGTTCGTTCCAGTTCAGCCACATGAACTCTGTCAAGAATATTCATACATTAATATAACAGCATGTTCTGTCATCGGTTGACTTGTGATTTTTTTTTTGTTGTTATTGAGCTTTAGTATAGAAAATACTGGTCCTTTCTGCTTTTTTTTTTTTTTTTTACCCACAAACCAGCTGCAAAGGCATTTGATGGCTCAAAATGAGGAAACTTGCAGCTTTCTACCCCAAAAGTGCATCATAGTCAATATACCAAGCAAGGCTTCCGTTAGCAGGTTTCACGCCGGTGACGGGATACCTGTTCAGGTTTTCTGTGGTTCGGCTCAGCTGGGTGACCAGCTCATGCTTGCCTTTGCCCATCACCAACACAGCAACCCTGTGTGCTCGGTTTATGGCGCTGAGAGTGAGGGTCATGCGCTGGTGAGGCTTAGTGGGGCTCTCTGTGAGAGCCACCAGGCTCTTTCCCAGGGGGTCCAGTTTGCCACCAGGAAACAGGGAGGCCGTGTGGCCGTCGTAGCCGACGCCCAGCAGTATGAAGTGCAAGCTGGAGTCATTGACCAGCTTCTTGAGCTCCTCTTCATACAGCAGCGCTCCGCCGTCCTCCTCCACGCAGAGGCGCTGGTTGAGCTGCACCGGCATGGGGTGGATGTTGTGATAAGGTATCTTGATGTGCTGCAGGAGATGCTCGTGCAAGTTGTGGAAGTTGGAGTCCTGCTCTGTGGGCGGCACGCACCTTTCATCCACCATCCACACATGGGTCTCCCTCCACGGGAAGGAGAAGTGGTACAAGGCTAATCTGTGGAACAGAGCCAGAGGAGTGGCGCCACCCGAGAGCGCGAGGTGGAAAACGCCGCCCTGGTGCACGGCTGCTTCTGCCGCATCCTGCATGTCTGCAGCCAACCTCTCGATGAGGTCTTCAGTCCAGGCAGAAACCATTTCAGCGCTGCGAAACTTGCCTTTCATCACCTGATAGCTGCTGGGGGACGTTCCTCCCATCTCATCAGGGCTGATTATCACCACCTCACTGTTGTACTTGATCTCTTTCCCCTTCAGATGAACATCTAGCATGTCCCCGTTGTCTGAACCACCGGGATAGATTCGGGGAAAAATGCCACTGAGGCTGTTCAGGAGAGGAGTCCATAAGGCCCAAGAGGCCAAGAGGATTTCTGTGCTGACGAAGGAGTTCTTCTGTCCAGCAAAGATGTGGGAGATCAGTTCTGCGTACGCCTCCTTGTCTTCAGCGGGGACTTGAACGTTGTACTCTGACACGGGAAGGCCCAAAACCGCCGCATCTTTGTGCTCGGTCACTTCTTTCCAGTGAGCGTCCGTTCCAGCGGGCCTGAACAAGTTCTTGCTCACCAGGACAGCTGGGTATCCCAGGCTGCCGTGCCCAAAGTAGAAAACTATCTGCTTGGGCTTGCAGTGGACGTTGTTGTGGTTCTGGAGGCAAAAGACGTCGTTCTTAAAAAGTACCCGTGCGTATCCCACCCGTTCATCCAGCATCTTGCCAGAAATCAGAAGGATTGGGACGCCTTCATATTGGGCCTCATGGATGTGGGCCACAACAGCTGAAACGGCAGCAAAGCATTACAGCAGTTTTCGGAGGAAACGGTTCACAGGGCTTACCAAAAACGTAAGGAATTAAGAGAAAAGGCTGCAATTACCTGCAAATGTTGGTGTGTGGCTGACTCTGTCTTTGGTCTGGTTGAGCTCCTTCTGAACCTCCTCTTTGTAAGCTTGGTACTGTCCAACCACAGCCTGATTCTTCCCTAAAGGCAGCAGGGAATTCAGCATCTCCAACTTGTTCTGAAGGACCTCGTCACTGCTGCTGAGGTTCTGAGGAAGCTTCATGGTCAGCAGCATCATGACCTCGGTCAGGTGGTTCTGCAGTACATCCCTGATCACGCCGTACTGGTCGTAGAAGGGAATTCGCCCTTTGGAGTGAGAAATGACATTATGTCAACGTTCTTCAAAATCCTTTTTAAGACCCACTCCAAATAAAAATGGTGTTTTTGGTGTTTTAAACACATTGTGCCATGTTCTGACAATGGAGGACATATAAGAAGAAATATAAGCTTAAAATGGCTTCAAATCATTGTGAATCAGGAGCAGACGAAAACATTTCATTTGAAAAAGATTCTATACATGACGTAGAAACTACGCTGGGCGGGGCTCAAGCTTCCTGCTCCTCTCTATTCTGATGCATCTACTTGCAGACACATAGATCTGTGTACGTCTTCGTTTTCCTCGTCTAAGTTGGCGTCTGGCTCAAAGCTGGATGGCTGGATTGTTCTAATATTTCTCCCCATTTTTGTTGAACCAATAATGTTAGGTTGGGGGGGGTGAGGGACTGTAAGCTAGCGGGGGAGCGTGTAAACCGAGAGCTCTCAGTTATGGGTGATGGGAAGGGGAGCAGGGTTGCTAAACCGTTCCACAGACTCCTCCAAGGCGATATACTAATGAACTCCTGCCGCTCTGCAGAAACTATGTCCAAGAAAACGACACAGGTTTTTGGATTTTGGCTAAAGACAGCATCATCATTATTGAAAGACCACTGGGAACAATTTTACAACAGATCAAAAGATGATGGGAGCTGATCTTTAAAAAGAGGTTCGATAAAATCACCTTTAACATCAAGAGTCTCCTTCAGAACAATCTCAATTCGTTCAATGTGGTGCCGGTTCCAGATGGGCTCCAGAAACCGTTGGTTCTCTTTTCTGAATGGAAGAATCTTTGACACCACCTTCATAAAAGAAAGGGAAGAGAAGATCTGCAGGTAAGGTGATAAATCCCATAATCCTCTTTAAATGAGATGCAATAGTGTGTTTTAGCTGGAAGGTCAACAATAAAAGTCCAGATGGCTTTTATATCAAAGATTTGGTTTTTCTTGTGTGTTTAAAGATATCCACATTATGTCCATAAAATCTAAATGTGAAGCTAAATCGTATTATATAAAAAAAAATAATTAATTTTTTTCATAGGTGTTTCTTTTTCTGTTTTTGTTCTTTTCCCAGAGTTGGCACGGTAACAGGTTGTCGGAGAACCAGGCTTCTGTTTACCTGCTTCCCCAGGTAGTGGTCGATTCTATACATTTCTTCTTCCTTCAGTGAGTTCCTGAGTTGTGTTGAGAGCACCTGGGCGCTCCTGTAGTCGTGGCCAAAAGGCTTCTCCAGCACCACCCTCAGCCAGGCGCCACTGGTTGGTCTGCAGCTGCTGTTGATCTTCTCAGCGATGTCTGCGTATGCAAAAGCTGGAACGGACAGGTAGAACAGCCGACCTGCCTCCACCATCTCCTCCTGCTGGAGCTGCTCCTCCATCTGCTTGGCGAGCTCCTGATAGTCCTCCAGAGTCTTCAGCTGCCGATACTGCGAGAGGCGCAAGAACTGCTCCTTCAGCAGGGCGCAGCGCTCCTGGGACACGTCCTTGGAGCAGGAAACTGTCTTCAGGATTTCAAAGAGCACCGGCGTGGCCTTTTCAGCCGGCGACAGTCCTCCGCCGTAAAAGGAGAAGGTGTTTCCTGCGCCTGCATGGTGCAGGTAGAGCTGGAAGAAGCCCTGCCACAGGTACTTCTTTGCCAGGTCCCCCGTGCCTCCCACGATGATGACGGAGACATGGCCGGGTCCGCGGCCTGCTTCCTTCTCCAGGCCGTTTCCTTTGTGGGCACAGAGGGCGACCAGAAGCAGGAACACGGTCACAAACATTCTCTGCTCCTAACCCTGCATGGACACAACAAGGAGAACATCCAGCAATCATGAACGTTTCGGGCCAACACAGGACAGACACGGCGATCATTACCAAGTCTACATGTTTACAGATGGATTATTCCGAATGGATCAGTGGTTTTAATGTCAAAAGTGCTTCTGTGAAAATCAAAAAATCCTAAGAAAAAAATGCTTTAAAGTCCAACTCCGATCATTTACTGATCAATTTTCAAAGTGGTCATGGTTTTCTATGTCCTAGATTTTCAATTATCAAAGACATCGTTTCTGCAGAGCGACAGTAGTTCATCAAAAATTCACCTTTGAGTTGTGGGCGGGACCATGTTTGCAGAGCATCCCCACTCCCACTTTCCGTCACCCATAACTGAGAGCTCTCTGATTACACTTTCCCCGCTAGCTTACAGCCCCTCACACCCCCGACCTAACATTACCAGTACAACAAAGCTAGCGAGCAACATCCGAGCCATCCAGACGTCCAGTTCTGATCCAGACTCCAGCTCAGACGAGGAAACCAAAGACCAACATGGATCGATTTGTGACAAGTGGACGCATCAGGATGGATCGGAACTGGGAGCTTGACTAGATTACTTGTTTTCCAACTGCATTTTTTTTTCATCTGCTCCTGATGCACAACGATTTGTATAAAGAAATACTCAGAAATCCAATTTGAATCTTCTCATCTGTCCTCCGGCATGAGAAAAATGCCACAAGGACATCTTCAAAACCGGGCAAAAAAATTAGAATTTTCATTGGAGTGGGTATGTAAAGCTTTGTGCAAGTTCCCATGTGACTGCATCGTCACGGACAAAGAGGGTAATAAAGTTTCAGTGACAACAGTATAGATGTGCACTCGCAATGATCAGTGTCAAAACTTCCAAATGAATTCACTTACAAGCTTCAGATCATAAGTGAACAATTATTGCTGACAAAAATGAAACACCAATTACTCATTTAAAAAATTAAAAAAAAAAGATATTTTAGAGATGAAAGACAGCTCTAAATGTTAACTAAAGACAAAGATTACTTATCTCTCCTTAAGATCCTCCAGAAAGAGTGATATGGTAAATGGCTGGATGATGACAGAGTACTGGGGAAATAGGAACAGGGGTGATGACTGTGTACTTTGCTCAGGGGCGTCCAGAGCAAAGACTGCCCTGTTGTTTTCTGGGAAAGTCTGCCTCTTAACCGATCATTCAGAAAAAAAAAATATATATATATATAATTGAGGCAAGACCAGAAAGAAGAAACTGATCCTTTTTCTTTCATGTTTGCACGTTTATGAATGTTCACCTTTGGGAATTTGCCTTTAAAGATTGCCACATGTGAGAATCTAAAAACATGTTGATCTGAGGATCTTTCATCTGTAAATCATTATCATTTCATGCTGTCTGGACTAAAGATGTATAGCATTTGAGCAGCTGATTATCATCTGCTTTCAGGGTTGTTATATATTGTATTTTTATATAATCATATAAGTATTATATATTTGGGGAAAAAAACTGCAAATAGAAATATTTTAAATTATTGTGTGAGAAAATTTGGAATATATTTACAATAATATGTAGTTAGAATGTATGAAAAATGTACTTGTTGAAGCATTTATTTACATTAATCATGTAGAAGATCTGCTGAAGTAAAGGTTTAAAGGGTCTTTAATGCAGAATGTATCCGTTTATTGTGATATCAGTAGGATTTTCACAAAAGCAAAGCTGTACATTTTTGCCCAAAACATTTTTCCGTAGTTAGTCTTGTTAAAGACCTACTCCAGTAAAAATTGTGTTGTAAACTTTGCAAACGTTTGAATGTTGTGTGTTTTCGTGAGGCGGAACGCAGACACGATGCCGAAGCCGGCTCTAGGTTGACGTCAGGAAATGGGCGGCACCCACACTGACGAAAGGCGGAGCCTCAGGGATCACGTCGTCTCACTTCCCGTTAGAAAAATGAGCTCACAAAAAAAGCTAATATTTTATTGAAAAAAAGGTTTTTTTTTAGTGTGCCAAAGGTAATATATTATGATATATATACGGTAATTGACTCTGAAAGTCTTCATTATAGCGGCCCTTCAAAACTACACCTCTGAGTATTTCTTTATTCAAATTAAGGTGAATCAGGAGCAGATTGAAAATGACAGTTGGCCCAAATTCTCCCTGCTCTGCTCCATTCTGATGCATCCACTTGTAGACAAATGGATCCATGTTTGTCTTTGTTTTCCTCGTCTGAGCTGGAATCTGGATCTAAACCGTACTGCTGGAGAGCTCTGATGTAACTCTCCATGTTTGCTGCACCGGTGATGTTAGGGGGTTGTGAGGGGCTGTAAACTAGAGGAAGAGAGTGTAAAAAAAAAAAAAAAGAGATGATGGGATATCAGCAGAGGCTTACTTCTGCATCAACGGTCCCGCCCACAACTCAGAGGCAAACTTCTGATAAACTCCTGCCGCTCTGCAGAAACTATGTCCAAGAAAACAACACAGATTTTGGTGAAAATGGTCAAATTCATAATTAAAAGACCACTAGGATAAAAATAGATGGAAAGATGATTGGAGTGGGACTTTAACCATTTGACACCTATTGATGCAAATGTGCATCAAACCACTTCATATCCAGTTACCTTCATAAAGCGTCTACTTCAAAGCAAAAAGACAAGTTAATTTTTTTTCATAACTGGTAATAAAGTCAGGCGTCAAGAGTTTAAATAATTAGAAGTCAATCTCCATTTTTCTACCACAAATGATAATCTAAACAGGAGAAAAAGTGACATCAAAGACATAAATAGAGATCATTTCCTGATTTAAAATCCTTTAGATTATAAATTTAATTTTCAAAAAATGCACACGACATTTATAACAGACTTGTATCCTCATCTGAGATATGAAGGCGGAGCATGTCTGTCAATCAAAAACATTAAACGTGTTTTCTTACACTTCCAATTAAAAAAGTGCTTTGACCAATAAATACAATTTCAGCTGTTTTTTAAAATTATATATTGTATATAAAATGTTACCTTCATTTAGTTTCGCTTTCTTATGACAGCAAGGCAAGTTTGCACAGAGCTGTGCAAACAGCAAAGGCCACGTCCTCACTGCCTGCCTGACAATTGATATTTACCGACTGTATTTACTTTGAAGGACTGGTGCAACAGCAAAAAGAACACATGAATGAAATACACTCACAGCTGGTGGATACCTTATCAACTCTCTTTACTCTCTCAGAAAAACACTTTGTCTTTTCTCCAGCCCTATGTTTGTTTTTCAGTGCAGCAAGAATCCTTCTGGATGTTGAGTTTCCACCTTAGATGGAACATTACACTTTATTGTGACTCTTTATTATGACTTTGGACAAACTGAATCACAACATGAGTCAGCAGCCTTTACAACCACTTTGAGCTGCAAAATCTTGATAGCATCAGGTTTATTCTACTTTTGTGGATGACCTTTGGTTAACTCTGTTGCTGTATTTTAATCGGCTCGGGTTCTGACCTTCAACTGGTCGTTGCAACGCCTTCATTCTTCACTTTTCCAGCGTATTTGTTGTAGACGAGCTGCTGCATACAGTGGACTGTCCTGACCAGGTTTCAGCTGAGAATCTGCTACTCACATGATTGAATCTAAAACTAAATTCTGACATATACGAGTTAGTGGCTACACTGCGAGGCTCCAAAGACCTTCGGCTGAAAACAGAGGAAATAGCGGACAAACCTTTCACTTCCGGATTGAAACACCTTGGAAAAACAAAATAGCTGGAGCCAGGGACAGATCATAAAGCAGTCACTAGGGTTGTTGAAGAAGGTTTCTATTTTCAGGTTGCTTAACAGAAAAGTTGCTGTGAGTTAAAGGTACTCTCAGTGAAGTTGTACTGGGGTCAGTTTTGGCTGCATCTGAGCTCTAATTAACCCAAACTGTGGCCATTTGATTGACAGATGGCTATCAAACCCTCTCAACAAGTTTTAATGATAGTGGGTCAGTGGCGTTCTGGTTAAAAACATTGACTATATAATATATAACTGGACGAATCGTGTGATTACAGCCACAGAATGAAGTCAATTCAGTGACCATTTTTTCGCCATATGTCCTTCACCATGTTGGAACCAGATGTCCTCAGTGAGCCGTGATTGGCCCGTCTACCTTTCTCTCCAATCAGAAATGTTAGAAGGCCACACCCCTACCACTGAAAGCAGGCTCGGCAGAATCTGTCAATCTTCAAACGTTCGACGCAAAGCCATCCGCTTTTTATTTTCTTTAAAATAAATATTAGCAGGAACATGTTATTAAAAGGCAGTAGAGCAAGAATGGTTATTCTTAAAAACATAACGAAATGTTTATTTTATGGGGTGGCCGTGGTGCAGCGGTAAGGCGGTCGTCCCATGATCGTAAGATTGCAGGTTCGATTCCCGCCTTGCACGCCCATGAGTCGAAGTGTCCTTGGGCAAGACTCTGAACCCCACCTTGCCTCTGGTGGAAGGCGGGCGCCTGTGTTTGGCAGCGGAGCCGCCACCAGTGTGTGAATGGGTCTGTGACTGTAAAGCGCTTTGTCCTTGTAGGAAGAAAGGCGCTATATAAGAATACGCCATTTACCATTTACCATTTCTCAATAGAAGTCTACGGGATTTTGGCTTTTTGGGACCAGCAGGGGAAGGATTGTTCAGTCCAGTTCTTTTTTTTAAATTTTATTTATCCCACAATGGGGAAATTGTTCTCCACACTTTAACCCATCCCCTGGGGAAGCGGTGAGCTGCAGGCTGGCCACGCTCGGGGGGGGGGGCAACAGCTGGCTGGGGAGGGTGGGGATCGATCCGCCAACCCTTCAGTTGTTGGACAACCTGCTCTGCCGCCTGACCTTAACTGACGCCGTTTAGATCAGTAACTTTACCGTCAAAGATTTTTTTTTGTCCCAAACCTGCATGTGTCTAAAAGTCAGGGAAAGTTTGTCCTTTTAAAAATAGTATACAGGAAAACAACTTTTAGGTTTTAACATCAAACTGTAATCCTCCATTTACCAAAGAAAATGACCATTTTAACAATGATTAAATATAATTTGTGGTTGCTGATAGGATTCATAGTCAATATTGATTCATTTTGAATGATCCGATTCACTAACCTATAATCAATCTAAGACATCTTCAACCAGTGTGACTCAGAGAGAAATACCTGCAGGTACTGAACAGGGTAAGTTTTCCAGATTCCTTGAATTTCTTCAAGATAATCAAGTGTAAAATAAATATGTGTATAAAAAAACAAGTAAAAAAGAATGAATGGCAAATCCATTCACGTTTAGTTTCATAAAGTTCAGCCCACTGCTGTTTTTCCATATCAAAATAATAACCTTGTCAAATAAACCTACCATGTCTCAATCCAAATACTATTTTTGATTATACTTGATTTATTTCATTTTTTACACATTTTATAATTTTAGAGGTCGATTCATTTAATAATAGAAATTGATTCATCAATTGTTCACTACACCCTTGGTAATTACATCCGTGAAGACTCTCATTCATCCAGGTTGATTCCATCGCAGTAGGTTTAAAAGTTGTCATCTGAAAACGTTTGATGAACTTTAAAAACCAAGTCCAGACAACAACTTTTAAACCCGCCAGTGCGATTTAATAAATTACACTATGCTCAGTTTCTTCACTAGTTATGTGAAAAGAACTTTTCCTAATTAAATTAAAATGGAAAGAGGAATTAATAATGTTCAATCAAATTAATCAAAAACTTTATTTTAAATTTAATATTGTGGCAGTAAGTCCAAAAGCTGTATTCATAATGCTGCCCTTATTACACTATTGTCTGTAAAAAGAAATGTACAGTTATGATCAGGAAAGCTTAGAAAACTTTTAAACCGCTTCTTATTTCTTGCATTATAGTCTGAAATTACAACAAATAAAAGCTTGTAGAGCTAAAATGTACCCTCACTCAGGACAAACGAATCCTCTATTTCCTAACAGTAGTTACTATTATAAACAAAAAGCTTCTGAACTAGTTTTAATGACGTCACCATCCGGTCGACAAACACCTTACAGTTTGCCCCCCGAGGGTGTGTTGCGTTACAAAGACAGTAACGTTATTTTTTTTACACAAATAAACTCATCTTCACGTACAATAAACCTTGTTGTTTGCTACGTGGTTTAGTGTTTTGTACCGTCAGCGCCGTTTGCACTGTAGAAAAGACAAAACCCGCTGACAGATCAAAAGTAAGCAACGCGTTTTTTTCCCATGATTCCACCTGCTAACTGTCAAACTTCGTTTTCTCCACGTGAAAGAAACGGTAACGTTTACGACATGTCCGATTATAATGTGGGCAGCAGCTGTTAAAAATAACGAACATATTAAGGTGTTAGACATAAAGCGGTAAACATTTAAAAAACACGCACGAAAAGAAAGAAAACAAGACGTTTACGAACCTGACCGTGCTGCCTGCCTGCACCATCAAAGCACGCTTCCGTGCAAGTCACGTGACCGAGGGCAGTTCACTACACGAGGTGGATGTTGTAAAACTTTTTTTGTAGTACTCTCTATTGTAGTACTCTCTAACCTTCAAAAGTTAGGCTAAGCTATTTACCAAATATACATGTAATCATTTAGAAAATTAATTTAAATGTTTGTTAAGGGTGAAAAGTGTCAAACTCTAAAATACCACTGACTAATTCATCAAGATGCCAATTTTAAGGCAGAGAACTTAACCTAAACTGCTTAAAGAGAAACTTGTTCCTGTCCAGAATATTTTCTTTATTTGGGCAGTTTTTTATTCAATAAAAATGTTGTAAAAGTAAATCTGTAGTATAAGGTTGTAAAATAACTATTCTTGACCATAGCGTCTTTCTCATTGTGGTGTCTTCAGGCGTGTGACACTTCTAGGTTTATGGCATAGTGTTCCTCCTATGTTTTTATTTTTTTGATTAAACAGCTAAAGGTAGTTGAAACTGAGAATATTTTTCAAATATTGAAATAAATGATTAAAAATTGCTTTTGGTTAGATTTTTATAAAATGATTTTTATTATTTTCAATCACTACTTTCCAAAAATGTATATTTTAAAGTTTCAGATGTGAAAAATATTACATGAAAGACAGAAAAAAGTTTTTTTCCTTTTTATTTATTTATTTTCTTAATATATTTTTTAGGTTTAAATCACCAAATAGACAAAGCAATCTTTTCTATTATTATTATTATTTTAGCCTTTTTGGTACTATTTCAGTAACCCCCAAAACCACGGGTGTAGTAATAAACGCCAATCAATTTAAACCATAAAGACAGAAACTTTTTAAGTGGTTAAATCTAAAAACACATTTTTTCGAAAACAATAATCAGAAACACGTATCTTAAAAGATGAATGTATTTAATTTTACAAAATATGTGATATGACCAGTCAGTATTATATAAAGAAAACAACATATTAATAGCTATCACAGCAGTTATCCTAATTTTTATTGAATACTTTTATTGAGTACTCGAATACGTATTTTACCCTAATGAATGCATAGTTTGGGATTGCATGGAGAAGCATTTACCCTTTCTCATAATTTTTTTTTAACCCTTTGTCACGTGATGTTTGCTTCCATTTGTTTACCTGTATTCTCGCAGTAACAGTGACCCCTGCTGGTGGATCACATCACTGCAACATGTCATGTAAAGGGACTCATGGTAAAATCACTGCTTCGGTTATTCCACTTACATGATGACAAAGAGAAAAACAGCTCCACGCACACACATAAGTTTTATGTTTTCAAAACTCTCAGTAACAAATATCATCCTTAAGTAAAAAAAGAAACTAACAAGACGGGTTTAAGTGAATCGTTTTAGGTGGATAAATATCACTTCCTGTTAGTTGGGCGTTGTTCAGCTGTCTCATTCTGCTCCTCATAAATCCAAACCTGTTGCAAAGAAAACAGGTGTCCTTTTGTCTCAGGAATGACCTGATTGTTGTGGACCACATTGCTGATGGTTCTTTGTGATTCTTCCTTTATTCTCATAGCCTAGTGGCAATGACTGAGTAGTTTTGTCCCATAGTCATAATTATTTTAACCTTACAGGCGCTTAAAGTTGCTCATTTGATGGTCTAGACATAGAGTCTTTTGGTGTACAGCTTTCCTGCTTGTCCAATCTTTTATGCCGCATCATGAATTAGTCATTTGAATGTGTCAGAGTTGTGATAAAAAGTGGTCTCCTACATTATTGGGTGCATCTTGCAGACCCCCAAAAGGCCTGTGATGATGCCTCAGAGCCCTCCCAAGTGGGGCTGCCACAGTGAAGTGTAAACAGTAAACAGGATGGAGCATCCTGTGTTTGTGTGCAGGCCCCCTTTTTTGTGCAGAGGTTTGGAGGGGGGGGGGGGGGGGGACGCAACGTGTGCTGGCCCAGCTGTCACTACTATAACCACAGGCTCGGGGAGACCACAGGACGGCAGGACGCAGGCGTGTGAGTGTGCCGGTGTGCTGTTACCCCACACCCCCCCCTCCGGGCATTCTCCACAGCCCCCTTGCTTCCTTCCTCCTCTTTGTTAAGCCTCCTGGCCAGACTCCGTCAAGCTGAGCACACAAACGGATGCATATGAATGTGTGCCGTCAACTTTATGGGGCTACTTTGCCAGCACTCATTACATCCAACACGGCTGTTTATTGAAGGAGATCTCCCTCTCAGTCAGTCTGCTGGCCTCCTCACTTTCACTCGCCAGATGAGGTGGATTAGCCTGACCTCAGTCTGGGTTAAATTTGAATACACAACCTGTTGCATACTAATAGGAGAACATAATACAGTAATAAAAGAGAGGCCCTGTTTTAAATTGAGCAACAGGCCCTGCGGTAATTTTAGGTTTGCTAATGGCTTGTTATTTGATATGTGACTGTAAAGCCAAAGGTAAGTGTCTTTAGTCTTCTGAGGTATCTCTTCCTGTCCCGTGTGCCCATATTCATCGCAGCTGCTCTTTCGTGCAGGAGATGAGAAACTTCAGGCAGTGATAACTGATCGGGGTGAAGTCACTGTGAGACTAAACCCATGTTCAAGTGAGTAATGCTTTGTGTTGGAGACCGCATTCTCACATTTCTCCTCCTCATGCTTCCATTGCCTGTTGAAACGTGTTGTTTCTTTCATTTCTGAGCTCTTGTGATTATCACAGAGCCGGCGTGGACAAAAGACGCCCGCCCAAAGTTCCAGCAAAGAGAGCTTGTGTTTCCAGTGCCGGCATGTGGAGCTTTCAAAAAGAAATGTCACAGGGCGTAAAGGGGGGGGGGGGGGGGGGGGGGTATACGCAAAAGGCTTTTCAACACAGAAGACGAGAAGGAAAAAGAAAACTCTCCATCTGTAGGAAATAATTTAAAGGACGCCTCTATTGTCTTCATTTTAGAGGCATTTCTCAGTATCTGATATGTTCTGTGCTTAACGATGGGTCCAAACACTTGAAACCCTTAACTGAACTTCAGTGCTGTTACTGAGCACAGATTAAGCTGGTATGTGGTAATAAAGCATTAATATAACAGCCCATGCTTTGTGTGGTTTATACTGTTAGCTAAACACTTAGATGATCCTCAGGTAACTGAAACCACCCATCTTGTAGACTCATTAAAAGAAATAGAGATTATCATTTAAAAAAACTGCAGACTTCTTTATTGTGGAACACTGAATTCGGTTTCAGAAATTTGGATTAATAATCCAGATTTTACAGATTTACTTTGTAGGAACATAAACTAACAAAAACCAATACAAATGTAAACGATAAAACACATTTCTACAGACACTTTTGCTCGTGTACATGTGGATTTATCCCAAAACTTTTATTGTGAAATGTTTTACGCCTAATCTCAGAGCTATTATATTTTATTTTGAAAGATATTTACCCTTTATTTCATGAGATTAAACCAAAAGGTGGTGAGAAATTTAAGCATCTTCACAGACGAGATTACAAAATCACTACAAACCATTGACAAACACGTGTGTCCATCACTTCTTAACAAGGCTCCGTCTTTTTTGGCAGGGGTGGGGGCGTGATTTGTACGCATGATGGAAAACAGTATTTTATTCGACGGGACACAAAAACTCCATGGGTTTTTGTTTTCACTTGTCTTCCACTTCTATTTGCTGATAGCACAAGAAAAGGGGGGGGGGACGGAGGGGGGTGCAGTGTGAATGACATGCTGCTGCCGCACCGACTGTTGTTCGCTGACCCACAAAATGCAGGCCCAGCCCCCCGTGTGAAGTACTTTTGTTCTCAGAGGCGTAGGGTGTGTGTGTATATGGCGGTTGGGGAAGGGGGGGGGGGTGTATTTCCAGAGCGGCCTGCGAGGCGGCAGTCCTCTCTCCAGCGGGACACATGCTCTGCAGGCCCAATAAAGAGAAACTGGTATTGTCAGGATGGCATTTGCATACTTACCGCGTTAGAGGGGGTGTTAACCTTTGACACCTGTAAGACCAGGATGACAACAGAAAACCTCTTTTCAGAGTACGAGTGTTAACACTCAAAAGGAAGACCCTGAGTGGACCTGAATGTGTGTTTAAACCAGGAAACCTCAAGTGTTGCTTTACTTTCCCAAGTTTGATTATTTGAAAGGAATTGATTAATTGCAAAATTGAGTAATTTCGCATTAAAATTAGCAACCAATGATTGAAAGCTGACGCAAACATTCTTGTATAGTTTCGATAAAGCCTACTAACATATTTAGGGTACAGGTGTCACCTCACATACACATCTAAAATACACAAGGTTGAATTTAGCAGAACAAAAATGCAGAAAGGTGTAGTGGTTTTTATTCTATAAATGTTCCAGTGCATGTCTGAAATGACACATGGAGTCCACAGCGTTACGTTCTGCATTCATCCAAAGGATTTTCGATCATTTTAAGGTCAGAAAGTCATTCTCACACCCACACTTAACTTGTTAATCCATGTTTTTGAAAGACACCCTTCAGTCTTTCGGGTGTGTGATTAATGTTTGTGAACGGTTATGTCAGACAGGAACATTTTCACCCTCACTCGTTTCTTTTTTCTCCCTTTTTCTTGAGGGTAGCTCTTCATCACCGTTCTGTCTTCAGCTCTCAGCCTGAGAGGCTCTGCTCTCCAAATGCACTCGGCTCCACAGAGGAGACTTGACTCTGAAATTCCTGCAGATGCGAGTTGCTAGGTAAAGACATTGTTCCACGTTCTTTGTGGTGGCATATTCATACCCAAATACTGCAGTTCTTTTTGAAAGCCTGTCTCATTTGTAGTCATATATTCATAGCAGACCCCCCCCTACTTGACCCCTCCTTCACCAGTCGTGGGAAAGACCAGACCTGGATGGGATGAGAAGAATCCAGACAATTATTGGAAAGACTGACAAACCATTATTGAATTAAAGCACAAATGGCACTAAACCCTGCAGTATTTTTTTAACTTTGTTGTTCAAACCGCTAGCATCACTCACAAAATGTAAAATCAAAACAAACTTACAGATTAGTGTCAAAACAAACGTGAACACTGAAGCTGAAGAATCAGGAACTCAAATTAAAATACATTATAAACTATAAAACAGTTGTGAAGTTTGATTTTACAAAATAAAAGAAGTCTTTACATAATTGATTCTCAAAGAAAAGAAATGTGCACAGATTTTTATTTTAATTGTGAAGACTCAACCAGAATTATATATTTTAAAATACTAGAAACCATATATGTTTATTTTTGATAATTCAGCATACAGAAAATAATTAAACAACCCCGTCAGCATACTACACAAATGTAAAACTGAATAGTTCAACATCTTTAGATACAATTTCCACCTATCATTAATTTAGTTCCCCATTTAATAGTTTAATTGCTTTTGGTAGCTTTTTAAATTTATACCAGTGTGTTTTCTTGTAAATGAGTTTAACTCTTCTAAAGATTCAGAACAAAGTATATTAATTCGTTTCCTTGGAAATCAATGAATCCCTTTGATGCAACTATGCATCAAATCACTTTCAATCCAAATTTACCTTATTTTCTGCTTGAAATAAAAAAAAAACACAAAGGAATTTTAATACGATCATTGTCATAGGTGGAAATAAATCCAGGCGTCAAGGGATTAAAACTTATAGAACAAAAAATGAAAATTTGAGCAAAAGTCACAGCAGGTTTTCTGATATATTTTCGATTTAAAGTCTAATTCATTACCTAGCTAAGCAGAAAATTTGGAACATTTTTGCGAAGCTTTTATTATTTAGAACTCACTCCTAAATCTATGCATACAAAAACAATCATAAACGAGAAAAATGGATTCAATAAACGTCCCTAAAGCGCACTTCCTGCTTATGTAAACAGGTGGGTGCGAGGTCGCCCCGCCCCGAGCAGCATATTCGGAGCACTTCCACATTCCAGAGCAGGAGGGGGCGGAGCGATGACGCCACCTGTTTCTGAATGGGCTGCTGCGCAGTGATCCGGCGCAGAGCTACAGCGACAGGCGGCCGGGAGCTGCGCAGGGATACACGGCCGAGCGAAGTTTCTATCAACTATGGCGCTGCGCGGATTCAACCTCTTCGCTTTTTTAGTCGTTAACGGAGTATTTTTGAGCCGTCAGTCCAAAGAAGGTAAGCTGCACAGTGATTTTGAATACTTTAGATTATTGTTAAAATGAGTTTAACCGGTTCTATTCTCTCTCTCTCGATGCTGGAATGTTAAAATGTGGTTCTATTATGTTTTTTTTTTTTACTTTTGACTCTATAATATTTAGAATTAGATTTAAAAAAAAATTACTTTCCCTTTCTGAATTGTTTAAATCTACTTTTTATCTGGAGAAAACTTTTTAATTTAAAAAGGGGACATTTTTGGCTCTAATTAATTGCGCATGTCTTACTTAATTGGGGGACTCGCCACCCCGACACCTGGCCGATGGCTTCACACTTTATTGTTCACATCATCATGGTCTGCAAATTCATGGTCGTCTCTCGTCATGGCGTTTTAAGTGCCCACGCCTTTCTCAGACGGGATGGACCTGCGGGACACGCTGAAAGAAATGCGGAATCAGGCCGACATGCTGGATTAGAATGTCAAAGCCTGGCATGTGCTCCCCATAAAAGCTGCTGCCCCCACAGATCAAGGCAGGGAGGAGAGTTCACCCCACAGAAACAAAGATGTGTCTGCTCACATCAGCTCTGTAGGAGGACAAACCCATGCTCCACTGGTCTGTTTCACTTTTTAGTCTGACATGTTTTTTCTCTTTGCTTCCCCAGAAGTCTTGTTGGACATGAGATCTTTAGGATCCGAGCTGGGATGGTTGACCCTTCCATATGAGAACGGGGTGAGTATTTATACCCCTCCAACTGTCCCGCTCTGAACTCTGACTTCCAGGAGATGAGCTGCACTTTCCAAACCTGCTTGGTGACAATAACAGGCCCGGCTTCCGGCGAGCGATTGGAATGAGTGGCAGCTCCATGAGGTTTGGCAGGGTTCCTCTGGGCCTTGCGTTGGGGCCGTACCCTCTCATAAGGAGCTGGTGAACGCCGTTAAAATGTCACGGCTCAGTCTGCGTTTAAATTTAAAGTCCTCAAGTGCATTTTTACACGCTCACAGTTGGTCGCTCTTTCTTTGCGGGTAAACCACATCAATTTAGGGAAGATCTTCCTTTTTTTTTTTCCTTCTCTCCTTCCCCCACCTTCTCTGAGATTCCTTTTTCAAATCCACAATTGACACTACTAGTGAGCACAATGGAAAGAGAGGATAAATAAAAGCTCAGATGAAGAAAAACCATTCCTATCTATAGTTCAGCGGCTTCCGTCTAAATTAAGCAGCAGGGTACGGCCAAGTTGTGGAGTGTTGGCTGTTTCTTGTTTTAACTTTTGAGGATGTTTGAGGCTTATCGTATCAGAGAGGATTTCCTTTTGTCTTAACATTTTGCCTTTATTCTTCTCCTTCAAAGCGACACTTGAATAAATCTAGAGCAGACAACGGCTGATAGTTTCCAGCGCCTCAAAGTTTGTACAGCTTAGCCTCAGCTCCAGCTACTTATTTCCTTTTTTTTTGTTGCCTCGCTGACCCAGCTAACATATGAGCTGTTAAAATTAAATCCACAATAAAGTCCTTTAATCTTTTTTTTACTCGTCATCATTTCCCCCTTGTAAAGAAACCCCTAATTGCTGCCAATTTTGTTGCCCTACCTCCAGCAGCTCTGTACTTATAAAGCTGGGCTGGATGGTATAAGCTGTTTTTTTTTTTTTTTTTACAATGTTAGCTGCAGATTGTCTGCCTCACACATGCACGCACTTTAGTGGAAAACCACACACGATGGAAGTGCGGCACATGTCCGGACCAGTAGTCTTTGACTTGTGGAAAAAGGCTTCAGTGCGTTTGTGGACTTTAAGATCATAAAAGATGTGAGGAAACGTTAGGAAAGCCTCAAGAGTTTGTTCCTCTGTGGATCTAACTCAGTGAATGTGTTTGTTTCCAGTGGGAGATTGTGCAGACGGTGGTGAATGGCTCCCCCTTATACACCTACAGCGTCTGTAACGTAGACTCTAGTGACCAGGATAACTGGTTGCGCACCACCTTCATCCAGCGGCGCTCCGGGGCCAGCCGCGTCTCGGTGGAGCTGCAGTTTGTGGTGCGGGACTGCAACACCTTTGGCAGCAGCTCGGTCGCCTGCAAGGAAACCTTCAACCTCTTCCTCGCCGAAGCTGACGCCGACGTCGGCACCAACTTCCGCAAGGGCCAGTTCAGGAAAGTGGCCACCATCGCGCCTGATGAGATCACCCAGGGGAACGTCCTGAAGGTCAACACCGAGACAAAGACCGTGGGCTCGCTGTCCAAGAAAGGCTTCTACCTGGCCTTTCAGGACATGGGTGCCTGCGTGGCGCTGCTGTCGGCCCGCGTCTACTACAAGACCTGCCCGTCCACCGTGCAGAGCCTGGCGGTCTTCCCGGAGACGGTGGCGGACTCTCTGAGGGAAGTGGAAGGCGTTTGTGTGGAGAACGCCATCGGTCAAGCCACCCCACGCATCTACTGCAGCGCTGAGGGGGATTGGGTGGTTCCAGTGGGGCAGTGCCAATGTCTCCCAGGTTATGAAACCACAGCGGACTCGTGCCAAGGTGAGCGCTGCCAAAAATGTGCCACGCACCCGAGTGTTTGTGTTGCTTTGAAAACTCGCCGTCTGAAGGTTGAGTTCCTGTGTGGCTGGTTTAGAAATCGCTGTAGGTCTGGCACAGCAGGAAGTGCGGTGGCAGACGTTTCTTCATTATATGAGGAAACCCAACTGCCATCTTCAGGACGGCTCCTCAGGATTCTCCCCTTTGGCTCGTCATTCCTTCTCTCCCTTGACATTTTAAAAGTTGCTCTTATTGTACAAGTCTGAACGTGGTGTGGCGGCTGAAAAGGATACCGTCAGGTGTAAAGAAGCCGGGCCTCTCTCAGATTTGTTCTTTTCTTCACCGAAAAATCCCCTAAACTCTGGAATGGCCTTGTTCCCCGCGGCTCCGGCTGAAAACAAGCGGACCAAAGCCAATTTCAAAATCCTTTTTTTGTACAAGAAGGCGTCTAGCTTTCTTCATAAAGTAAATTAACCTGGAATGTGAGAACACGGCAACGGTTTCCACAAATGATGGAGAAGAATGCAGGAAGAGCGCAGAGACGGACGCAGCTGTGGCATTTTTACTGTACGCGCTCCCCTCTGCCTCCCTCCGTGTGGAGCCTGGTGTGTCCTTTGGCATGCTGGGGTGTGGCGCACTGAGCCGGCAGGAGGAAGCGTGGGAGGAGAGGGCAAAGATTGAGGAGGAAGAAGGGAGGAAGGGCCGAGTGCGCTGCGGGGATTTCTGAGAGGAATTCTTTCATCCTGGCGTCAGCTACCTACAGCACTGATTGACTCAAGAGCAGGGGGGCGGGGGGGTGCGACCTGAGCCGCTGCGTCTTCTCCTCGCAAGAATCTGTTGTGGGGAGGTTGCCACGGTTACCAGTAACCGCATATTACAGGGACGGCGTTGACACGCCTGTGCTATGTCGGCCTGAGTCAGGGTGCGGTTTATGACTCCCGGTGATACGTGTCACCTTGACTCGGAGAGAAATTCCTCCGTCTGTTCCCATAAGTGTCCCACCATCAGAAAACGGGATAATTGACTGCTAAAAAAAACGACTTGAATTGGTATTTTTAGTGGAAAGTCTTTGTGTTTCTCAGGACAGTCCATCATTCCTGAGTGGATGTGTGGTGGTTCTGGTTGAGCTGACACACATTCCAGGCCATTGAGGCTGTGCTCGGACCAAAAATAAGACCTGATTAGGAGACTTTTGGTTGATAAGGAAACTTTTACTCCCACACAATCCTGTCGAGTGATGTATATCAAAAGTTGCTCTTGAGTCATAAATTGAAAGCGGGGCAGGAAAATGCTGTTGGGAGCAGATCATGAGTCAACGAGAGCTGAGCAGTCAGGAAGACGAACCTGATTATTAAAATGCTTGAAATTCTTTACAAACTTTTTTTTTTAAACTTAAATTTTCAACAGCCTCAAAGTTTAGAAAAAGGGGAGAATGCACTGTGGAGCCCCATCTGTTCAGGCAGCAGAGATGAGGAAGAGGAGGAGGAGGAATGCTGACGGACACAAATAAGCAGGTTGCAAGTCGCCAGTTGGTTGACGAGGGAGGTTAGTTCCCGGCTGCTTGGTTAGGTCTGGAGTGTAATTTAGTGGAGAGGATTAGTGGAGCAACAGGACAGCTGTTAGCCAATGACATGCCTCACTCGCTCCTCTTTTGCTCTTTCATCCGGTTGTTAACAAACGCGCCGAGCGCCCTAATCCACGCTCCCACTCATTAGCACAATGAGCCGGCACAAAGAGCAGAAAACGGGTTCAGTCATGAGATGCAGCGGTGCGGAGGACCCCACACCTTTTCACATTTGCCATGGAAGACTGGAACAAAAGGAGGAGCCGCTTTAAAAAAAAAAACAGAGGAAAGTCAGACTTTCAGTTTGCTGCACAGATGCTGAAACAACTTAGCCTATCTGTCAGTTTATCACGGAAGAGGCAAAATGTTTGCAACCGCTGTACGGCGGCGCAGTGTCTGCTCGCAGAGACAATGGGTGAATAGAACCCAGTTTTCTTTGCTGAAGGTCCTGCTGTTGCAGCTCAAGATGAAATGGGCTCTTTTCTTATTCCAAACAAATGCCCCCCCCCCGCCTCTAGAGTGACTCCCCAGAGACTCTCCTGTTGGTGCCCCGGACCTTCGGCTCCACTCCTTTCTGCATTCATCAAATCCAGCCTGTTTATTCCAATCCAAAGCTGCAGCAGTCGGGGTGCAAAGGTCTTCCTTAGCTTTAGTGGCAAAGCCTGTTGAAGTCACCCCCAGGATGGAGGGGGGGGGGGGGGGGGGGGGGGGCTGAAAGGCTCCTCCCCAGGAGTGGGCTGAATGAAAGCAGACCTGGAATCTTTCACTCAGTGCTTTTAAACTGGGCTGAGGCTCCAATCAGAAACGATGCGTCCCATACAAAAACAGCAGGCTTGTCCTCATCCGATCCCTGTCAGCCTAGCGTGCTTTGGTCTGTGCGTGGTGTCAACAAAAGGAAGGAAGAGCGGGAGGATACGCCGGCTTTAGGCTAAACTGCAGCTCCAGCGTTCTGGTTTCTGTCCCGTCTGCATGTTCAGTCACCTCTCGTGGCCTGGAAGGCTGTTTATCTCTGCACCCGAAGCTCACATTTCTGCCAGAGATACCATTTCCTTTGGCGCAAAAACAAAAAAAAAGATATTCAGTATAGAAGAACATGAGCCGAGAGTTCACAGATCAGATCACCTGATGGATTTCCAGCCCTCCTGCCATCCGGTTGACACCGGCAGTGTTGACCTTAGATCAGGCCTGCAGGCAGGAGAGGCGAGTGAAGGCATATCGTCAGGGAAACCCCTCCTCATTCTTCTGGATACAAAGACTCTGTGATTATAGGTTACTAACAACAAATGCTTCCTGCGGGTTGGAAGGGGCTGGACCCGCAAAGACGGCCTCATTGTTTGCCTTTTGATCAGCCAGTGCTTCCTGTGTTTGTCTTTCTGATAGTTAAAATGTTGAAATGAACACGCCCTCTTTTTTTTTTTTTCTTCTTCTTCAGAATGCAAACCAGGTTACTTCAAGTCCTCTGTCTCTCTTGCGTCGTGTCAAGTTTGTCCTCGAAACACAAAGCCGTCCTCAGCCGGTGCCACCGAGTGTCAGTGTGAGGACGGGTTCTTCCGCTCGCCTTCAGACCCCCCAACGTCCCCCTGCTCCGGTAAACCTGCAACCCCTCCTCCAGCTCTCGGCCCACTGAAGGCATTTAAAGTATTCTAACTTCCGCCTGTCAATCACTTCCTCTCAAAGCTCCGCCCAGTGCTCCTCGCGACCTCACTGCCACCACCCTGTCTGGGGAGGGACGCCTGCTGCTGTCCTGGAGTCCCCCGCTGGTGACCGGCCACCGCCCCGACCTGACCTACAGCGTGGCGTGCAGCATCTGTGACGGGACGGCATGCTCCACCTGCGGCGAGAGGATTCGCTTTGAAACGGACCCCGCAGAGCTCCGGGAGACCAACATCATCATCAGTGACCTGGATTCCCACCTCAACTACACCTTCACTGTGGAGGCTCACAGCGGAGTCTCCCAGTTTGACCCCGAAAGAGCTTCTGCCACCGTCACCGCTGCTCTGGACTACACAGGTGAGATCCTCTCTGTTTTGAAAGACCCACTCCAATAAAAATGGTGCTTTTGGTGTTTTTAACACATTCTTTTTTTCATATAGGCACTGGGCAGGTCACATGCTAATGTTGCACCGCTGATGTTAGCTTGGGGGTGTGAAGGGCTGTAAGCTAGCAGGAGAGAAAATAAACAAGGAGCTCTCTGTAACTGGGAGGGGAAGGGGGGCGGGGTGTCCCTTCGCCAGCAGTCCCATCAAACTCAATCGCCAAATCTGAATGAACTCGTGCCGCTCTACAGAAACTATAACCTAGAAAACTTTGGCTATAAATGGTAAAATCAAAATTTAAAAAACCACTGCGAACCCTTGTTAAAATGGATCAAAGTGGGACTTTAAGCTTTTAGTGGCCGTCTCCTCATTTTGTTTTGAATGCTGCAGCTTCAGCTGATGTTTGGTTAGGTTAGTTAGGTTTAGGTTCATCATTTCAGGTGTGTATTTTGGGATCTTTTTAAACCAGACTGGTGTAAGAAGATCACAATGTGTTGAGCTGCATCCATCATTGAGTCGCAGGTCGGTATAAACGACAGACTTCCTGCAGAGGGGTGGGTGGGGGGTGGTGGATTCCCTAAAGGCTTTTTTTTTTCTCCAATGTCCTCTTCAAGCACTATGATTACTCTCTAACGACTATTTGCTTTCTCACCACAGACCCCCCCAAAGTGACGTCGATCCATCTGGAGAAGAGTGGTCCCACCAGCCTGTCTCTGTCCTGGAGTCTGTCCCGCAGACCTCCAGCCCACATCAGTCACCGCTACGAGCTCATGTACCGCCGAAAAGTAAGACTTTAGGGTTTTTCTTCCCCGCTTTTCTCTGCAAGACAAGGAAACGCTTCAATTCTGGTTTGTCAAAACAAACCATTAAATCCCATCTAATCCCGCTCCTTGCAGGAAGCTGAAGGGGAACGCGATGTGACCACCTACACAGTACGAATCCTGGACAAGAGCTTTGTTCAGATCACCGACCTGACCCCCGACACCACCTACATCTTTAAGGTGCAGGCGCTGAGTCCTGAAGGCACTCCAGGGAGCTTCAGCACGGAGCACGAGTTTCACACGTCACCTCTGGGTTAGCTGCAAGACTTTCCTTAAACATTTCTCTGAATAAAGTACGTTTTTAGGTGACTAATCTGTTTATTCTGCGTATGTTCATGATCGTCACAGCTGAGCCTCAGATCCAGAACAGCTCCACGGCGGTTTTGGGGGCTGTGGTTGGTGTGGCGGTGATCCTGCTGGCAGTGTTGGCGTTCGTGGTGCTGCGAAGGAGGTTGGTAACGGCTCACTTCACGTCCACAGTCAATGCTCCTGTTGTTCAAATAAACACAGAGAACACGTCTGTAAACTTATGGGGCGTCTGACTGATGGAAGCGCACAGAGAGTTTAGGAGTAATAGCCGGTGTCGCTTATTTAAAAACAGTCTTTTCAGTGGAGGCTGACCTGCAGTTCTGCTTTTGTTGTCCTCTCAGGAGACTGAGCTCTCGTGGCAGACGAGGAGCCGAGGATCCTTACTTCTCCACGGGTTAGCATACCAGCATGCGGCACTTCTGACCTCATTTTCATTTTGACCGTAACCATGACGACTCTTGTTCCCGACAGACCAACTGAAGCCTCTGCAGGCTTACGTCGACCCGCATACCTACGAAGACCCCAACATCGCCATCCAAAAGTTTGTTACAGAGATCGACCCAAACGCCATCGCCAAGCACAAAGTCATCGGCGTGGGTAAGAGGGTTGCCCAGCGACGCGCCGTGAGTTCAGAGTCTCTTGAATGTCCTGACATGTTGATTCTTCATCTCCAGGAGAGTTTGGGGAAGTGTTTCGAGGCGTGATGAAGACTCAGGGCAAAGGGGAAGTGACAGTCGCCATCAAGACCCTGAAGCCGGGCTACTCTGAGAAGCAGAGGCAGGACTTCCTGAGCGAGGCCAGCATCATGGGGCAGTTCTCACACCCAAACATCATCCACCTGGAGGGAGTCGTCACCAAATGTGAGCCAACACTTAGAGGTGGAGTAGCAGTTCAGACGTATGACTTTTTTCTCTGCTTTTATTTCAACAACAGTATTTTTTATTTTATTTTTTTAGTCAAGCACGCCATGATAGTGACAGAATACATGGAGAACGGAGCTCTGGATACGTACCTTAAGGTAGGTTTGACTTCAACCGTAATTCATGTCTTTAGATCACCGCCTAAAGCTAGTTTTTCACAGGCAAGTTTATTTGTATAGCACAACTCGTACAGAAAGTGACTCAAAGTGCTTCACGAAACAGGAAAATGCATTAAAATCACAATACGTAACAGTTAGAAGATTAAAAACATACATGATCATTATAAAATTTACTTTAAAAAAAAGGAAAGAGAAAGGAAAAGGGGTGTTGATAAGGATCCTTCAGTTGTATACACTGCTAAAACCCCTAGTTCTTAAACCCTAAAGGAATACATGAGCTGAGCATCTGTTCTCTGTTTAAGGACCACGATGGCGAGATGTCTCCATACCAGCTGTTGGGGATGCTGCGAGGGATAGCTGCTGGCATGAAGTATCTGTCGGACATGAGCTACGTCCACCGAGACCTGGCCGCCAGAAACGTTCTGGTCAACAGCAACTTGGAGTGCAAAGTGTCCGACTTTGGCCTGTCGCGTGTTCTGGAGGACGACGCCGAGGGCACCTACACGACCAGAGTGAGTCCAGCGTTCAAGCCCGGCTGCTTCCTCTCAAGAAGCAGAGAAGTGTTCTCGTTTTTCTTGAATCCCGCTTTCAAGAGCTAATCCTTCACTGCTTTGTATTTCCCCCTCGTCTGGCTTACTAATTATGATTTGTGGGGGTTTGTTTGCCTTAGGGGGGTAAGATTCCGATCCGCTGGACCGCCCCAGAGGCCATCGCGTACAGGAAGTTCACTTCAGCAAGCGACGTGTGGAGCTTCGGCATCGTCATGTGGGAAGTCATGGCATTTGGGGAACGGCCCTACTGGGACATGAGCAACCACGAGGTATATCATCTGTCAGGAGTCTTGCGGTCATGATGACGGACTGTTTCGGCCTGCGTAAAGGGAGGGGGGTGATGGGGGGAAAGGGCCTTGCAGCTGATATGAAGCTTCCCCTTTGACTGTAATCTACTTGAATGTGACCGGCCTGCGCGTCTGTTCAGGTCATGAAGGCAATCAACGAGGCGTTCCGGCTTCCCGCCCCCATGGACTGTCCGTCCGCCATCTACCAGCTCATGCTGCAGTGCTGGCAGCAGGACCGCGCCATCCGACCGCGCTTCGCAGACATCGTCAACATTTTGGACAAACTTCTCCGAAGCCCAGAGTCCCTGAAAACCATAGCAGACTTTGACCCACGGTAACGAAATGATTACTCATTAAAGTCTAGGGTTTGTTCAGTGAATCCATTCCAACTCATGAAAGAACATGAAAAGAAAAAACTATCTAAGCTGTTTATCCTGGGATTAGATTGTACCCGTCCCACCTATTAAGTATTATCTGGTTTGTTTTGTTGTTTGTAAGGACAGGATGACTAACTGTTGGCTTTAAGCCAAACTCTTCCTCTGCAAACGGCAGAAGCGATATTCTCCGCTCTTGGAACATTGTATACAGAATTTGCACGAAAGTCGCATTAAAAACCTGTTGAGCTTTCCTAAAATGCACAAAATCAAACATTCTTTAGAGCAGCTGGAGTTTTTTCAAAGTCTTTAAAAAGCTCTGAGTGATGTGAAACGTTTCCCCCTCAGCGTCTCGATCCGCCTACCCAGCACCAGCGGCGGTGACGGCACCATGTTCAGGTCCGTAACCGAGTGGCTGGAATCCATCAAGATGAGTCAGTACAAGGAAAGCTTCGCCCGCGCCGGGATAACCACCATGGAGCAGGTGCTCGCTCTGAGGCACGAGTAAGTGCACGCATGGCACACAGGTGCAGCTCCGCCCTAGAACAGCTGGCGTTTTCCCATCGCACAGGGAAAGGTTTGAGTTGTTGGCTGGAGCATGTGCTGTCCAGTCCATGAATGCGGGGGAAAGTCATGGCACCGCCCAGTCCACATCCTTCCTTCCTGTTCCTGCTTTAAAATCGAATTTAAAACCCCTTAAGTCACAATTTGGTTTGGATTTTTAATGTTTGTGAAAAAGTTTTTACATATTTTTTCGCACAACTATTTCTTACAAAAACCCAAATAATCTGAGAAGTGATTTTGAATCCAACATGTTTTTTTTTTTTTTGCGTCATTTTCCTGCAGGGACATCAGGAACATCGGCGTGCGGCTGCCCGGTCACATGAAGAGGATCGCATACAGCATCTTAGGCCTGAAAGACGAGAGCAGCTCCCTCAGCGTGTTTGCCGTGTGATCTAAAGCATTCCTCCAAACCAAAGTGCACTGAAGCACCACACCATTTCACTCACGGCTGACAAGGACTAAAGCAGGAGAAGGGGGGGGGGGGGGACCTCCCTAAAGGGATTTTTGTATTTATGTGGCAAAGGATCACAGAGGACTTAAAGGAATATTTGTACTTTATGAAACCTTTTTTTATAAATCAAGGAAAAGTGCTGAGCGCACGTATAGTTTATAAATCAGTGCAACCGTGCGCCTGTACTCACTGAATGACTGAAAAGCTTCTTCCATCTCTGGATGCCGGAGCGTCTGGATCTTTCTGTTTCTGTGATCCACGAGGCGAAGGATCCCGGAGTTGTTGTTCCTCTCAGGGCAAAGAATCACACATTCTGTTTTGCTGTTTGTGTCTTTCATGTGTTTGTTTACATCACCTCTTAATGCAGTTCTGTCCAGTTTTTTAATTTAATATTTATTTTATATTTATGTAATTTGTTACTTTGAAATGGATCCACTACATGTTTTCTAGGCATATTTGAATAAAATTAGCCTTTTGAAAAAGTTTATTTGGATTTGTGTTCAGTGGTTGGTTTCAGGCTTCTGCCACCTAAAGGCTGATTTTTATTTTTATTCATTTAAGCTCCAGGTAATAAAATTGACTGTAAAGTAAGTTTTTATCTTACCAACTATGACACAAACTGGAAAAAAAAAAAACAAAGAGATCCCGATGACTTTTTAGCACTGGCGTGTACTAATTCTTGTTTTTTTTAATTGTTCCAATATAAAGTCAACTACAGAGATTGGATTCACTTATTTTAACCCATAAGAACCTTCAGTGACATCAGTGTAACCAAAACCTTTAAGACGGGTTCTGTGGTAAAATAGACATAATTTTATTTTCAAGAAAGAAAAAAATGGGTCTTGGTTCTTACGGGTTGGGAAATCAAAAGACAGAAATTTCACTTGGAGGCGGTTCGTGTGTTACATTTTGCTGAAACTATTTTTATCTGAAAAATGTTGAATTTAAAGCAGAAGTGACAATTATAAATGTAAACATCGCTCTGTTTGGTCAAAAGAATCGATGTAAAAATCAGTCCAATTTAGTCAAAACAAAATTACAATTTTAATTTAATTTAACTTTGCAAAGAGGAATATTTTAAAACACAATCTGATTTCTCAAGTCCTTCAGGTTGTGTCTAAAGAACAAAAATGTTGTGAATTTTACAATCAGAGGGAATTATTTAAAAAAATAACTGAATCATAAAGATAAAAGGTTTTATCTTTTTTTAGCCAAGCTAATGTAGCTATTTGAGTTTTGATTTCTGTGGACTAAAAGCTTAATAAACATTGTAAAGAATTATATATTTATATTATCAGTAGATTGATGTGTTTATTATCTGAATTAGCTTCAAATTATTAATGACAGAAACTAAGAAAACGGCTATTTACATATTAGAGCTCTAAACAGAAAGTTTAGAAATGGAAACATGAATGCATTATGACGTTTTTAAAGACATGATTTATATTTCACTCCAAACTTTTACTTTGGTATCCGTCAGTGTTCTAGTCTTGTTCTTTACAGGAGAAAGCTGCACGTTTGGAGCACAAAGAAACCTAAAAACCTGCGTCACACAACGACCACACCCACTGGAGGTGGAGGGTTTCCTTCCATGGAAAGGCTGTGGCAGCTCTTCACCTACAGACAAACAAACACGGACTCATCCACATATTGACATGGAAGACGTTTGGTTGTCCTTCAGCTCCCAGCCTCCTCTTCACAGGATTGTCCTGTCCTAAAGAATCAAAGTCAGCTACAAGGAAGGAAAAAGTGGAGACCACAGACTCTGTGGAGCTTCTGAGAGTTTGGTGTAGAAGCCAAAAGCTTTGCGACAGGAAAAAGAAAAGTTATATATAATAACATGTTTATGCTGATTTCAAACAGATGCTCATTCTATTCTTTTTGCAGTGCCATACCAGCACGTGTTGTGACAGCTGTAAACATCTGTTTACCTGCATAACTCCTGCCCAAAACCCAGAGATGCCATAGATAACTCTTGTTATGAAGGCGTGGATCCAGAAAAAAACAAAAAAACAAGAATGTCAAAGGTGCAGTCAAAGAGATATCATTAGAGACCATTCAAAGAACGGTTCCATGTTTTGGAAAAGGCCCTGTCACTTCCTGCTCTGCTGGTCTTCACTGGTTCCTCAACAACAGTCAGACTCAATTCCTCTGCCCTTTCAGATATTGCTGTAAAAGGGTGGTTTTTTTTCCCACTGCTGCTACTATTTATTTTGTGTATCGCTCCAAACAGTCGAGATGCTTCATGATGCAAATGAAGCGAGGGAAGTGATAGACACAGACTCTGAAGCTTGCGTCAAGACTCTTGTTTGGTGGTGCGGTGACATGAACTACCTGCTGCCCTGAAGGTCGTTGAATCATCCTTTTCTGTGGAACACACAGTAATGAAGCAATGTCCAACTGGAACTAAAGAAAAACGGTAAAAAACAGTTTTACTGAACATATGCATTGAAATATCAGCAGTGCATTGAATAAAATTATATTTTATTTTTTTTTACCCCTTGTGCTATCCTATGACCACACCCTAACATTGACCTGTTCTCCCTACCATGACAAAGGTGGATAAAGGTGGAAAGATTTCATGTAATCCATGGACACCAGTGAAGATCATAAATCATTGAAGAAAAAAGGTTCAGAGCAATGTCTAGTGGGTCTAGATGACCCAACTCCCAATGTTAAAATGCCTAGGATAGCACAAGGGTTAAAAAGTGGAAATCTAATTGCTTAATCACAGGCCTTTAACAGTGAAACAAAATGAATGAATCGTTGTCTATTGTTGTTCATGAAATAGTTTAAACATTAAACTGAAATGTAAGTTCAGTGAAAATGTTACTTTTTTGGCTTTTTCACTTAAATGAGTTAAGTCACTTTATCAAATATCCAACAGCAGTTAGTGTTGGGTGGATGCCATTTTCCAGTTTAAGGTGAATTTTGTGAGTGAGCCGCACCCGCCTCCAATTTCACCACCATTCCTGTGAAAGAAAAGTAGAAAACAGCGTCTTGTTTTAGAAGGCTCAGCTTAACATCGTCCTTTGCATCATGGGACTGGAAAATATATTTAAAATTATTATTGTTTTTTATTTAGTAAATAAAAAATGTGTTCTTTATTGTAAAAGAAAAGACAAAAACAACACACAATTATGTTTTTGTATTAGTTAGCAACCTGGAAAGGCTCTGTCTCCTTCATTTGCCAGCAAATGTTTGCTTTTGTTAAATTATAATTTTGATTTTGATAATACATTAAAAAAACAAAAATCGAGTAGAATCACAAAAACCTTTTTGGTGACCGCGAAGCTTCAGGTTGTTGTTGAGCCCCAGAGGTCATGCTGGCTGTCTCATGTTTTGAACTGGTTCTGAATGCAAAGAGGAAACAGACAGCTAAAGAGTTTGGGCGTTTTTAAAAATGTTAACCAGATCATAAAATTTCAAACCAGTAATTTATTGCAAATGGTTTGATTCACAGAATTCTGTTCGTCTGATGATTCTTACTTTTTATAACATATAGACTGGCTGTATACTAGTGATGTAGTTTCCCCCATTTAAATAATGCATTGTATTTTAATGATGACATTTTATAAGAAATAGTGACCTTTGACTAAAAAAATGCATTGGTTTTATGTAATCTTAGTTTGTTAAGGGCATCAACTGAGATTCTCATTTATTATTTAGGAGATTATTACATTTATGTCTAAAATTGAGACATTAATGACTCAAATTGAGAAATATTTTCTTCTCTCAATTTGTTTTTTATCTTTTTAATAGTTTTCGTTTGGTCCAGAGATGCAATATCAACGTTTACATGTAACTCACACAGAACAAAGAGTTGTAGCGACATCAAGCGGTAGAAGATTGAATTGCACGGTGTACCATTCACGGAAATCCGAAAGCAAGAGCTTTCTAGATCTAACAAACAACGTTACTGTTTCTAAGTTTTTTCTATTAAGCTTAAAGAAAAGAAATTGATAGTTTGGAGGATTAAATTAAATATATATTTGTTCATATCTGTTGCGATACAGAAAAAAATATTTATAGAAACCCACCGTAACATAAACTAGCAAAGCTGGCCGGAAGTGACGCAATCGTTGTCAGGAAACAGCTTTGTTTATTTACGGAAAATATGAAAACGCGTGGCTTAGATCCTCTTGTTACTTTATTTTCGGCCTGAACTGGAATATTTGTTTCTACTCTTCGCCCTCATGGTTCCTCCTGGATCAGTTATAATCTCTGACTGGCATCTTTGTAAAGAAAGCAAAGGGTATTTCAACACAATTTTACACAAGAAAAGACGTAAAAAATTTGGTAATTATGTTTTTTTTTTGTTTATATATTTTTTCTTTAATGCTTCAAATAGTACGGTAAAAAAAGGGGTCAAAGTATTTCATATAATGGTAGAGTAAGAAATTCGGTTAGACAAAGAAATTAGGAAGAAGAGAGTCTTAACAGCTACATGATTATAAGCAACAATGAATCCTGTCAGCATCGAGACATTTTTATTTTACATTTATCTTCGAAGCGTGGCAAATTCTAGCAATCAAAACACTTTCCAATTTCTCCCTGAAACCTTTATTTGCTGTAACGTTTATGAAAAAATGAATGAAAACTATTCAGACCAACAAATATACTTAATCTAAACTAAAAGGGCAGCAGAAAACTTGTCGTTTACACCCACCTGTATACCTTATAATGTTGTCTGAAGAACTATCCAGTTAGTACTTGTCTTGTACTACACAGTACACGTGCTACACTCATACTTTAGTATACGTAATAAGATCAACTGAAAGTGTACTAGCTTTTGCTAAGGCTCTTTCTGCTCAGAGTATATGTGTTTTGTGAAAAACAAACCAGAGTTAAAATGATTTTCAGGTCAAATGTGTTCAACAGGCCTGTTGGAGTCTCCGGTGATGCCCCCTCATGTGTCCGTGGACACCGTTCATTATAAAGTCTTCATGTCTGGCAAAGGTGGGGTTGGCAAAACCGCACTTGCTGCTCGCCTTGCAGGCCGGAACCTTCCCAGCATGCACCACGAGACCACAGGTGAGTTGAGTGTGGAGGACCGATCTGTTTTCTAAGATGAAAGAGCGTCAAACAGCGTCTCTGGGTTCCTCTCTGGGGTCTGCTTGGTTCTGAAGGCATTGAGACCACAGTGGTGTACTGGCCGGCGAAGCTGAGAGACAGCGGCAGGGTCCTCTTCTTCCGTTTGCAGCTTTGGGACTGTGGAGAGAACGCCTTGCGCAGATTTGATCATTTGCTTCCTGTAGGTTTCATTTTTCCATCCCACACAGCAGTACGTGAAGTAGTACCCAAACACTCAATGAGCTCCTGTGGTCTTCCCTCCAGTCCTGCAGGGAGCAGGCGGACGCGGTCCTCTTCCTCTTCTCCTTCATCGACAGGACATCCTTTGACGACCTGTCCAACCAAACGGCCAAATGGAACGATCCATCTGTCGTCAAAGTGGTGATTGGCACCAAGTATCCTTTCTGTTTGTGATCCAGCTGCATCACAGGAGCATGAAATGAGAAGGCTTCACACCTTGTTACTTTTTCTTAGTAATTCCTCAGATTTGACCTTTTCATGCACTGCGACGTGTCAGAGAGAGATGTCAAGGAGTTTCAGGAAACGTGGAACTTGCCGATGCTGCGTATGGGCGGGGAGGTCACCGATGGGCTAGGGGACGTGGCCCCCATCCTCAACTGCCTTGCAGAGAACTTGTGGCATCAAGAGTGCCTGATGAACACGACGGCGGTCCGGCCCTGCCATCAGGACTGCGGCACTGCACTCTGATGGAAGGAAAGAGACGTTTCTGGAAGAGAAAATGCTTCAAACTGGGATCAACAGACGTTTGTGCTGACAGTGGGACGTCCTAAAACGCCATTAAGAGGCTTTTACAGCACATTTCTGTATTCACGTTTACACTGTCACTCTTATAGTTTATTGAAGCTGGAATGAGAAAAATAATTGAGCTACAAGACTCAACCAGACTCAGAAATGCAGTCGACACCAGGACTATGAAAGAAGCTCAAAAATCAATCAAATATCAGAAAAA
Organism: Oryzias latipes; assembly: GCF_053564925.1. NCBI lineage: Eukaryota > Metazoa > Chordata > Actinopteri > Beloniformes > Adrianichthyidae > Oryzias > Oryzias latipes. Next base: position 9,315,814 of record NC_136241.1, on the reverse strand, counting down.
AGTGAGAAGTATGGTTAATTTGTGGTAAATGTTGCAGGTATCAAATAATTTCTTAAAGAAATTGAGAGCATTTTCAGATTATGTTCAGATATTTCTCTCAAAGCTCCTCTTTCACATTCAAAAGGTCTTATTCATCTCTAAACACAGCAGCTCTTAATAAGCTCCATCAGTTTTTCTTTGTATTTCTGTTACCACACACTCCATTTACTGTTGAGAAGTTTGTTCTGTTTGCTTTTTATTTCAGATGGAAGGATTCCGAGCTGTGCATGAATCCTCAACATTTCTACTGTAGAAATTAAACCGACATTTTTTTATTACGAGTCATTCATGTTTAGGGAATCGGAATCAAATTCAGTAAAAAAATAGAGAAAAGAAAACTCAGCAGTTCCTGCACCGTCATCGCTGGATGACTGTGGTGTTTAACAGAGTTTAAAAAGTTTCAGAAATGCTCATTTATACATTAATAGACATCTTAAGATGCTTCTATTGCTTTTGCTGATCCACTAACTTTGTGTTCAATATTCAAGTTTAATGTTGTATCTTTTTATAAACATCTAACAAAGAATTGATCAGGAAATAAATTCTAGTGATCCTCAAAAGATTTATTTTTAGAACCTGGACGTTCCTACGGAGCCCCTAAAGGGCCATTGATGAAAAAAAAAACTGGAGGAAAAAAGTTTTTTTTTGAAGTACAAAATTTTCTTTTGGGAGTAAGACTTTTTGTTTTTTGAAGTTAAAAGGTAAAGAAAACTAACTGGTGCGCACCAGTTAGTATCAGGTGCGCACCAGTTAGTATCAGGTGCGCACCAGTTAGTTTCAGGTGCGCACCAGTTAGTTTCAGGTGCGCACCAGTTAGTTTCAGGTGCGCACCAGTTAGTTTCAGGTTCGCACCAGTTAATTTCAGGTGCGCACCAGTTAGTATCAGGTGTGCACGAGTTAGTTTCAGGTGCGCACCAGTTATTTTCAGGTTCGCACCAGTTAGTTTCAGGTGCGCACCAGTTAGTTTCAGGTGCGCACCAGTTAGTTTCAGGTTCGCACCAGTTAGTTTCAGGTGCGCACCAGTTAGTTTCAGGTGCGCACCAGTTAGTTTCAGGTTCGCACCAGTTAGTTTCAGGTGCGCACCAGTTAGTTTCAGGTGCGCACCAGTTAGTATCACCAGTTAGTAGTTTTTTTTTGTTTTTTTTTTACTTCAAAAAAAAAATTTTTTTCCTCACTTTTTTTTCTATCAATGGCCCTTTAGGGGCTCCGTACATTCCAGTGTGAGGCTCTAGGAAATAAAAAAAAATGTAATCCCTTCATAGGTTTTTTTATTTCAGAGGTGGACACTACTCACAATAAAAAATATTTAAAAAACTTAGTAGATGTCGTAAAAACACTAAAAATGTTTGTTTCACTTCACAGATTTTTTAGGGTGGGAATGCAGTTGTCTGGGGGTGATAGACACACCCCATTTAGAAAAACCCTTTCAATTTGGAATCAATTTCAACCTTCTGTGGGTATAAAAAGCTGATTTTGTTAGTAAGTCATTCCACGAACACACAACGTCACTTAACAGACGAGCAGCGCCACCTGGTCTTGGGGCGCCTTTGAATTGGTAGAATGCAGTCAGATGTTAAAGGTGAGCTGGATGAGGGGGGCACATTTAGAAGATATGTGTTGGTGCAAACGTTTAGCATGGCCAAATCTGCTCCAGCTGTTGATGGGGCTCCAGTTGTCCTCAGACACCAAAATCAGCGCGAAGCTGGACACACGGACATAGCACTGACGTCATTTCCCCCCTCCCCTCTGGAAATGCTAAGTGGAATTGAATAATGCAACAATGTTCGCAGGGTGGATGTAAAAATGAAAATGCAATCCCCTCTTAAATTATGACTCAGAATAAGCGGGTTTAAAGTAGAAAATGAAAAAGCATTTTGAAGTATTGCTTTTTCATTTTAATTTTGAGTCAAAAATGCAGCTTCATATTGGAAATGATAAAGCATTTCTGGTTTTGACTTTTATTTTTAATTAGGCTACACAATCGCTTCCATATATCAAATTGTCATCACCAGACTTGCATTTCAACAAGGAGAGATGATGAAAGTGTGACTGAAAGATTCAATAGTGAAACATGAATAGTCAGAAGTCTGGAACGGAGACATCTTGCATTTTTGTGATGACCTCAGACAGAGTGAAGTGACCCCAGACGCCGATGGCGGTTGAGGCCAGACCGCTCTGACCCAGGAGGAGAACGAGGGGAATGAGGAGAACGAGGGGAATGAGGAGAACGGGGCGAAAGAGAACGAGGGGAAGGAGAACGAAGGGAATGAGGAGACCGGGTCAAAGGAGAATTAGGGGAGTGAGGAGAACTGGTCGAAGGACAATGAGGGGAATGGAGGGAATGAGGAGAACGAGGGGAAGGAGGAGAACGGGGCGAAAGGAAGAGAACAAGGGGAATGAGGAGAACGGGGTGAAGGAGGAGAACGAGGGGGAATGAGAAGAACGGGGTGAAGGAGAATGAGGGGAAGGAGGAGAATGGGGCGAAGGAGGAGAACGAGGGAAATGAGGAGAACGGGGTGAAGGAGGAGAACGAGGGGGAATGAGAAGAACGGGGTGAAGGAGGAGAACTAGAGGAATGAGGAGAACGGGTCGAAGGAGAATGAGGGGAAGGAGGAGAAAGGGTTGAAGGAGAATGAGGAGAACGGGGTGAAAGAGAACGAGGCAAAGGAGGAGAACGTGGCAAAGGAGGAGAACGGGGCAAAGGAGAACGAGGGGAAGGGGGAGAACGGGCGAAGGAGACCGAGAAGGGGAATGAGGAGAACGAGGTGAAGGAGAACGAGGGGAATGTGGAGAATGGGGTGAAGGAGAACGAGGGGAATGTGGAGAACGGGGCTAAGTAGAACGAGGGGAAGGAGGAGAACGAGAGGAATGAGGAGAACGAGGCAAAGGAGGAGAACGAGGTAAAGGAGGAGGACAAGGGGAAGGAGGAGAACGGGGCAAAGGAGAGGAAAGAAGAGAACAGGCCGAAGAAGGAGAACGAGGGGAATGAGGAGAATGGGGTGAAGGAGAACAAGGGGAAGAAGAACGGGGGGAAGAAGTGGAAAAGGGCAAAGGAGGAAAACGGAGCTAAGGAGAACTAGGGGAAGGAGGAGAACGGGCAAAGGAGGGGAAGGAGGAGAACGAAGGGAAGGAGAAGAACGGGGAGAAGGAGAACGAGGGGAAGGAGGAGAACAGTGCAAAGGAGGACAAAAGGGCGAAGGAGGGCCGGTAAATGTCCGGAATGCGGATAAACAGACTTTAGTGAATTTAAAGGCAGGAATTTGTTTGTGATTGGCTTTGAGGAAAGTAAGCACTTTGGCTATTGGCTCAGTGTGCCAAGAGTCAGCAGAGAGTCAGAGTCGAGTGATGATTCTGTAAACCCAGCATACCTGAAGATGAGGAAGGTCTTCCTTATTGAAATTGAGCAAAAGCTTCACCAAAACCCAGAAACACCGGCAGAGTTTGGGACAGACCCAGGAGTGACAAATCAAACCAAACTTTATTTCTATAGCACTTTTCCAATTCATGCTACCCAGAGTCTTCTTTCTCTTTCGGCTTTTCCCATCAGGGGTCGCCACAGTGAACAAGTCGCACGGTAAACTTGGCAATGTTTTACGCCGGATGCCCTTCCTGACGCAACCTTCTCAAAGCAACTGGGCTTGGGACCGGCACAGAAGTAGAGAAGGGAACAGGGAGCAGCCCAGAGTCGAACCCTTGTTTCACGGACGGAAGGTGCCGCAAACCAGCACGAGCTAAACCGGCTCCTCATGCTACCCAGAGTGCTTTACATAAAAACATAATCAAAATGTAAAAACAAAAAGACAAGACATTAAACAAATATTTGGTTTAAAACCCACACAATGCCAACAACCCCCCCCCCCCCCCCCCCCTGCGACATTCAGTGTAATGTTGCAGTGATGCATTGTGGTTGTTCTGTAACTGATGTTACAGTACAATTTTTTTATGGTAAGCTGCAGTATAAAAAAAATTAGCTTTTTACCTGTGAAACTGCTGCCAGTAAAATAAAATGTAAAGTGAAGGTTTACCAGCCCAGCGTTGCTGGAGAAGGTCAACGGAGTTCACGTTGGTGGAGGAGGTGCAACAACATAGAGAGGCATCAGTCAGCGCAAAACCGATGTGGTTATTGTAGATGGTCCAGTCACCCCAGCTCTCTCCTCAGACATCATCAGCCATCATCATCACCAAACTTCCTGTTTTGGAGGATGAAGCTCCAACACACTTTACCAGAATTGTCACAGCCGGACTTCAGGAAGTCAGAGTGCCTCATATGGTTGACCTCTAACCTGAAGGTCAATCGATCACGCCTGGGACCGGCTCAAGCAGAGACTGCATGATCGAGCCCCGCCCCTCTACATGCAGCACTAGTGGAAGAGTGGAATGATTGGCTGAGAACAACATCATGGCGCTGGTGAGGAAAAGGAGACAAATAGTGGCAGATGGTGGAAATATCTGCTATTGAAATGGTCAAAGTTTGTATTTTGGGGCTCTCTTTATTATTGTTTTAACTTTGGATGTAATAAATATAAAACTGATGAAAATGTTGTTCATTCTCATTCATTATTGGTAATTTCAAAGGGAGATTTGACGTTTCATTCAAATTCAGACCAAATAGGAAAAGCACTTGTAAATAACAATATCCCTAACTCATTCTTATTTAAAATCTCAGCGTTTTTGACTGCTTGATCTTATCTAGCCCTTGTGCCATCTTGTGGGGTCCAGATGACCCCACCCTTACATTGACGTGTTCTCCCTACCATGACAAAGGTGGATAAAGGTGAAGAGGATTTCATGTAATCCATGGACACCAGTGAAGATCACAAATCATTGAAGACAAACGACGCTGAAGTTAGCTTCCGATTCACAGCTTCCAATTCCCGAGTGCACTAAAGGAACATTCCACTGTATTTTTCTGATTAGTGAAAATGTGAAACAGGATGAATTGATAGCATTTTTCGCACTAAGATCACCTAGAACCAGGTCCTGTTCAAAAACCACTGGACCTGGACTATTCAAACCTGGATTAAATCATGATTTAGATAGTAAAGAACACATTAAACACAGTTTCTGATTTGTGAAACCTTCCGAGCAGGAAGTTGACACCTTTGATTTCTCAAAATGAGGAAGGGAGAGATACGATCGACGGAGGAGAGAAAATATATGAAGAACAGAAAGAGTTGGGTGAAACTGAAATGGGAAGAGATAACCATTAATATATCAGGATCCAAAAAGAGAGGGGTTATCTTACAAGTTGGTTTGGTCACGTTTACTTTATGACAGGTTTATGTTTTTGTGGCTTTCCTGCTGAGCAGTCCAGGTTCTGTGGTTTTTGAACAGGACCTGGTTCTAGGGGATCTTAGTGCGAAAAATGCAGTGGAATTTTCCTTTAGTGGCCTTGAGAATCGGAAGCTAACTTGGTTGAATAACAAGGTTCAGTGCACTGTCTTTTGTGTTGGGTCCAGATGACCCCACACCTAACGTTAACATGCCTACAAGGCGCATTAACGTTGATAGCACAAGGGTTAGTACTTTAATATTGACAAGTATCAACAACAGGAAAAAAGAATGCTTCCAACTCAAACAAGTTATACAAATACTGGTTTAATTTCATTTGCGATTTATTAAAATTTCATACAAGATATAAGTAAATAATTAAATCTGTCTGAACATTGTGTGACCCAAAGGCATTCAAATGTTCAATTAAATTTATCACTAGAGGAAAAAAAATTGCCATGAAAGGCCTCATTCAAAATAAAAAAAGGGATTTTTTTTTTAAAACACTGAGGATTTGTCACAAAAATAAAAGCTTCTGAACAGGAGCTACAAACTGTATCACACGTATACACACGTGTTCTGATACACTGATACACACGTGTATCAGTACATGTGTACACATGTGCTACACTGATACACACGTGAAGAAAGAAAAATGTGTACTAACGATTTGGGATCAAAACTAAGAATTTTATGCACAGCTGTTTCACTTCAAACATGCCTGTGCAGTAAAAAAAAAAAAACAGGCTCTTTTTAATTATGGGTTGATTTTGACATCTGAGACAGAGGAATAGCCACGATTGAAAAAGAAAAGTATAGAAAAAGCAGAATTGTAGCGGAATTTCAAAGGACGAAAGCATCATTTCCTCACAAGCATGTGGGTTTATGATAGAAAACAGGAACTGATGAGGTTCAGTCTCCTTTCCCAATGTGCTATCAAAATGGGACAAAAACAAAACAGGTCTATTTTCCCAGAATCCTCAGTGAGTGGGCACCTAAAACATCTGCATGCAAACACCTGCTCAGAATTGATTCTCTGTGATTTCACATGCTCCCTTCTGAAATGAAACCTTAAAGCAAAAGAAAAAAACAAACAGAGGGAACCAGTGTCAAGTATAAATAAGACTGAGTTGGAGGCTGGAGACTCAGGACCGGCTCCCGGTCTACGTGGGCACAGTGATGCTGCGGGCCAGGAGAGCCAGCAGAGCCAGCTCCACAACCCCGTCAGCCCGCTCCAGCGCCTCCACGGCCTCCGTGGCAGAAAAGCCTGCTGCCTGGATTCTCTCAATGTGCTCTGCTGGAAAATGGTCTGTAAAGGGATGAGGAGAGGGAGGAAGAGGAGCTGGAGACGAAGACCAGGCAGCCTGAGGGAGAGGAGGAACAGAGGCAGAGGCGCTCGAGACTCCCTCCTGCTGGGCCTCCGATGACGAGGATGGGATGAGCGGGGTGGGCTCCGCGTGGAGAGAATCGTGGGCGTTTGGAGCGGAGGCTTGCCCGTCTGCAACCCCTCTCTCATGCTGCCCCTCCGGTGGTTCCCTGACCTCAGGGATGACAGCAGGACAGGGAGGAAGTTCCGGCTCAGGCTGAGATATGCTTCCGCCGTCATCTGGAGCATCTGCATCCCTCTGTGAGGATCTGTCTTCGGTTCCAGTTGGATCCTCACCCGGATCATTATCAAACACAAGACACTCGGATTGTTCCACATGAGACAAAGCAGCAGCAGCTGCAGCAGCAGCAGCGTCGTTGGCTTTGGCATCACTTGGTTCTTCATCAGATGTCATGGCAGTGCAGTGGGCAGGCTGGGTGTTTTCGGGTGTCGGGGTCCGAGGCTCAGGAGATGCTTTGTCTGCGTCGTGCAGCAGAGAGCACGGCGGGGAGCAGGACATGCTGCTGTCCTGGGACTGAGCGCGGCTGTTGGAAACCAGCAGCTCGTGGAGCTCCACCAGAGCCGCCGCCAGCGAAGGCACGCTCTCAGAGCTGGAGCAGCGATCTTCATCAGGCGTGTCCTTCTCAGAGGGAACCGCAGCGCCAGGAGCAGAGGAAGGCTCCATCTCCACAGAGTCGGGATGGTTGGGAGCTTTGGGACAGACGTCTGCGGTGTCAGAGGCGTCCAGCTCCATGGGCTGAATGGTGGACGGCTCCTCTGCTGTGCATTCTGAGCTTTCCTCCACCATGCCTGCTTCAGCATCCTCCTCATCCTCTGAGCCCTGGTGCTTGGTGATCATTTCTGTAGAGACGGCATCTGATGCTGTAGTGCGTGAAGGGAGCACATCGGGGTCACTTTGCATCGCCAGAGGATGTGGAGGAGGAGGAGGAGGAGGAGGAGCGACACCAGGAGGTGGAGAAGCATCCTCTGCTGGAGCTGAAGGCTGCAGTAAGTCAGGAGGGATCTGGCACTGCTCTGGCTCTGGAGCTCGCTCCATGGCGGCCGGGGCGGAGTTGTGGGGCTGATCAAAGCGAGGGCTTTCAGCAGGAGCGGAGGAGGGGAGCGTTTGGTCTAATGTAAATGGTGGGGGCTCTGTTGAGGTAGCCGGTCCATCTGCAGTGTCTGAGGACAAAAAGAACCAAACGGACGTTTTCTTTTAAGAGCAAACATGAGAGCTTTAGAAAACAAATCAACTTGTCATTTCCTTTAGGATTGAACATCTGTGTGCAAAGATCTTTTACTAAAATGAACTGATTTTAATGCTTCAACAACTAATTCATGGAACTAAAAACAAATTACACAACTTCCACAGCAGCAACAAAAAAACCAGCAAAATAAAAGAAAGAGCAATGGACTTAGCCTGGGTGATGGGAGTCGTGAGTTTGCAGTACCTGGTTGGTGGGGGGCTCTCCAGCAGTCTCCAAATGCATCAGTGCTGTCCTGCTCAGGGGTTAGGGCACACACCACACACATCATGCAAAGGGACGGAGAGAGTTAGCAGTCACACACAGGGCATGCACCAAACCATTGGCCTTTTCACACACGCACATGTGAAAAGGTGTCATCCAGAAACGACCGATGCTTCACTTCAGAGGGAACGTTGGAATGAACCCCCATTTCAGCAGCATTTAATCCGTCAAAATCCGTTTAAATAGTCAACCCAATTCGTTTTAAGAGTGACCTGGTTTTGTAGATGGATGAACTGTTAGCAGTTTGGTGAGATGCTAAAGCAATATTCACAGATTAGAACAGTGTTTTTCAACCTTTTTTGAGCCACGGCACACTTTAACCTTGACAAAAATCCCGCGGCACACCAGCATCCCAAAAAAAAAAAAAAAAAGCAGAAACTCTCTGTTTTGATCTACAGCCCCCCCCCCCCCCCCCCCGGAAAATCTGACGTGCATTTTTGTGATAATTGTGGCAGAAAAAGCAGGAAGTTGCAGATGTTTTTCTAAAAGATGTAATAAAAGTTAAGTTACATACAAACTGTATGTTCGTTGTGTTTTCAAGACGCTGTCCCTTTAAGCCAATGCATCATGGGAGATGAAGTGTGAAAACTGCAAGAAAACGGCAGAAAGACTCGCGTCTCTGAGCTTCATGGTTTTGTTCACTTGTTCCACGGTCTGATACCGGATTCTGTGGAAAGTTATACCGCTAAAGACGAGCTTTAGCTGGTGTTTTTGTCGGAACTGACTGAGTAATGAGCTAAATTGGAACAAGGAAGTGGAGACTTTAACCACTTCTGATTGGTCAGACTGATGACATGTGATTAAGCCTTCAAGAATGATTGGTGGAGTCGTGGAGACAGTAAAAGCTGCGGGACTTTTCCTTACACAGTTATAGCTGCAGCTATTTCGCGTTACCGTCATTCTTATCAAAATGTCTTTAATAGAATCAAATAAACACAACGAAAAAAGTATTTTATGATCGTTTATATTCCTAACTAGTCAGTGTTTTATCAGGACCTGTTTGGATGAACAAAGAGCTGATTTCCTGGAGATGGTTAATGTTTTTAGATCAGTTAATGAGGGCAATTTTCCACGGCACACTTGACCATCTCCCACGGCACACTAGTGTGCCGCGGCACACTGGTTGAAAAACACTGGATTAGAAGACTAAAATTGTTCAGTTCAGTGTTCAGCATGGACGAGGAAACCACTGAACTCTGGAGATGCCGAAGCCGGCCCCTAAATCAGACATGCTCTGACCTACTGCTACCCTTTAACCGTTTACGCCATGAATGTGCTGATTCTGACGGGGAGAAAAGCAGCTTTGAACCCACATGCAACACTTTAGAATTGCATATCGCTTCAAATCAGCTGATTTAAGTTGATCAGGAAGCCATTTAAGATGAAATTAACTGTGTAAAGCAGCGGTCTCCAACACACCGGCTTGATGTCAGACAGTATTTTAATGGAGCCGTCAGCACGAAGTTGAAGGAGGCACCAGATTTTGTTTTTAGCTTCCAGTTTCCCGTAACTTTTGAGGATTAAGTTCATCTGCAGCCGCTTTAAACTTTATTTGTACTCTAGAAATGTCTGTAGGAAGCATGTGATCTTTATGTGATATAGATTTATCCCACAACTACCATAAAGTGGATGCTAAAAAAACATCAGACGCCAACTCAGCCTCGTCTGACATAAGGTGCCACGCAGAAACACACAACAAAAGTCAATAAAACTGCTATTTTCTAAATAATAAGCACGAACGGATTGTTTAAACTACTGTACTAGCAACATCCTCGTAACTTTGGACAGCCCGATGCTGAAGATTATGCATTTTTATATTGGCGTGTGGGAACAACTGCAAAGATTCATGGTTTTTGTCTGTTAAATAACGTTTTCTTTTATTTTGAAGTCAAATGCTCTTCGCTGGTTTCCTCACTGGATCTTTTCTGCCACAAGAAACTTTCCAAATATGTTCATTATTGTTAAAGGGCCTATATCATGCATAACTTCAGCCTTTCAGAGGAGACAATAACCATACAAACTATAATATTACTTTTAGCACATAAAACGACATTTTTATGAAACAAAAGTTATTATCCTAGTTCATTTTCCTACCAGGACGTAACTCGACTGGTTCTATGAGGTACCGGCTTTCGCTCCTTGTGGGTGCCGCACATTCGGCAGCGTGTCTGCGTCTCGCCCACGACAACAAACGTCTGAACTTTTGCAGAGATGGATGTGCAAACAATGCATTTATAATAAAAGGGTTTTGTTGATCACCACTAGCTCCGTGGAGAAAGTGGGTGGGGGGCGGTGCTGGCGGCACTGACTCTTCTTGGAAGGAGCTGACCTACACGTTTTTGTGGGTTGGAAGGGGCTGGTGTTCAGAGAGCAGAGTTTTAGAGGAATACTCAGAAATGTGTGAATGAAGACAAATGCAGCTTTTGGGTTACTTTTCATGAGGAATGAACATTTTAATACACTTAAAAGCGCAAAAAATGATTTAGCATGATATAGGCCCTTTAACTTTGCTAGCTTGAGAAAGCAGCGGATGTCCACCAAATTACCAAAAGTATTGACTCACCCACCCGGTCCAGATCAGATCAGAATCAGGTGTCCTGATCAGTTGTTCTGGCCACAGGTGTAGAAAATTGTAAAAATTAGAGCAGAGACTGAGAGTCAGGCCTTCTCCACCAACATCAGTGTGTGACCTCATCAACGCACTTATGGAAGAATGGCCAAAAATTCCTAAAAAAAAACACTCCTCAACCTTGTGGACAGCCTTCCCAGAAGAGTTGAAGCTGTAATAAATCCAAAAGGTGGATTGACATCATATTGAACTCTATTAATTAGGAATGGGATGGCACTTCAGTATATATGCGAGTCAAGGCAGGTGACTGAATACTTTTGGTAACATGGTGTATTTTCGACACATTATCGAGCGACGTGACATATTTCAAGAAGGAGTCGGATGGGATGGGGAGAACCCAGGAGTTTTCCAAAATAATACTTCCTTCAGAATCATATAAGACAATGTAGGTGGAGTTTTTTTTCTCTCTCTGCGGCGAGGTACCAACTGTCCCACAGACTGGTAGCTGGAGACCACTGGCGTAAACAGTTAAAGAGTTATGGTAGTCAAAACAATGTAAACACTGGAGCTAAAGCTTCAGCTGAAAACAGAGTCACTCTCCCCAAAAGTGGCCTTAATTTACTGATGTAGGGTTTCTTTTCAATCGTACAAATCATTATCGATATGATTAATGTATCTAATTATAATATGGATCAAATTTTCTGTCTGGCTGACACGCTCAGATTCTGTGCTTTTCTCTGAGGTTTGGGTCTAACTAGCTTCAAGTGTCATTCTTCAACTCCACTGAGATTTATCCAAGAACCGGTTTGTTGTTGCATCATGAAAAACATTCATCACTTTTGGTTTTACTTACACTTTCTCTTCGTAAACTAAAATGTTTTTTTTTTTACTCTGGAATACACGTATTATGGATGATCTATGATACAAAAAAAAAAGACACATTTCTTGAGCTCCTTGTTGTGAACACCGTGGAAACAGAATGATCAGGAACTAACATTCAGATGACTGCATAAATGATAGTAAGAAGCTTTTAGAGGCACATGCAAATGTGGTTCCATGAACGGACTCCAGCTCCTCACCGCTTTCCTGTATGGACCTCTGAAGCGCCTCTGCCAGCTCTCTATCAGCTATCTCTCCTGGACGGGCGTCTTCACGGCCCTCCGCGCCGTATGCCAGCCGGGCGCACTCCGGAAGCTCCGCCTCGGACAGGAAGCGGGTTTCGGTGCCAGTAGTGCCAATTACGAGCAGGTTCTTCTTCAGGTCTATTGAGCACTGAGGGGACCAGCAGAACACATCCTCCTTTACTTGTTCATCCAGCATGCAGACAGCAGAACAAAGAAACCAAGTCTTCCTGTCTGTGCAGATCCTCATTCATAGATGCGGATTCCATCAAAACAGGGAGTAAAAAAGCAGTCAGCCGCACATAAATAATAAAATATAAACAGTTGACTGAGTTTTACCTTCTAATGAATGTTTTACTGTACAAGTTCAGATCTAAAGCTGTGGTGAAACTGAGGAAAGCCAACAGACCTGGTGTCTCTTCAACATGTCCAGCCCCAGCAGCATGTCCATGGGCTGGTCTTCCAGAATGGAGAAGGAGCAGGGCAGGAAATCCCCCTCAATCTGCACCTGAGCTGGAAACAAACACGCAACGGGTCAAACAGGAAGCAGCAAAAACCTATTTAATAAAAACATCCTGGAGAGCACTTTTGAATGAATTTTAATTGAAGTTGGACAGCATTATTTTCAAATCTATGAAAAGATTTACAACTGTTCTACTGAAGATCTTTGAAGGGAAAAGGGCAGAGCAACTGAAGTCACAAGATAAAAACTGTTTTTGGTCTTTTTAACATCTTCTCTGATGATGACATTTTAAGAAAATTTAATTCAAAATTGCATTTCTGAGTATTTCTTTATTTCTGTCAATAAGGAGCAAAATGCAAAGATTGTATTTGTGACGAAGATCAAAACTGTACGGCTGGATGGCTGCAATATTGCTCGACATTTTTATTGCAGCACGAATGTTAGGTTGGGGTTGATAGGGGCTGTAAGTCAGTGGGAGAGCGTACAAAGGCACATTAATAATGAACTACTGCCGCTCTGCAGAAACTATGTTCTAGAAAATGTCACCGGTCATTTTTTCTTTTAGGTGAAAATTGCATAAATATACTGTAAAAAAAACCCACTTACCCCAGATTAAAAAATGGGATTAGGACTTTAGATATTTGATTGAATTGAAAACGATCTCAGAACATCCTGTGGAATTTTGTTCAACTGATGTGAGATTTATAAATCAATTTTGTTTTACAAGACAATCTCCAGCCTGTCAAAGATTATGCTACTCGTCTCCAAACGTCTTCTGGAGACAGAAGAAGTCAGAGTACATATTCATTTGTGCTTTACTTTCATTTTTAAATAGTAAAAGTCAACTGGGACTCCTTTCTTATGAAAAAGCTTAATGGATTCCAGACTGTATACATATTCAAGAGCCGTAAGATGAAGTAAAGATACTTCCAACCTAAACATGACTCAGTTGATCAGCATCTGTGCTCACATTTGATTGGTTTAAAAGTTAAGATGAAAATTTGGACACCTTCTTCTTTTCCTTTGAGCTTTTCCCTTCAGGGGTTGCCACAGCGAATAAGCTTCCTCCATCTAACCCCGTCTTCTACATCCTCTCCTCGAACACCAATTACCTTCATGTCCTCCTTCACTGCATCCATAAACCTCCTCTTGGGTCGTCCTCTAGACCTCTTGCCTGGAAGCTCTAGACTCAGCTTCCTTCTACCAATAGATTCACTATCTCTCCTCTGGACATGTCCCAACCATCTCAGTCTGGCCTCTGACTTTATCTCCAAAGTGCTGTCCCTCTGATGTCCTCATATCCATCCTGGTCACTCCTGAAGAGAACCTCAGCATCTTCTTCTTTGCTACCTCCAGCCCTGCTTCCTGTCTTTTCCTCTACTACCTCTAGACCCAACAGCATGGCTGTTCTCACTGCAGTTTTTTACACCTTTCCTTTTATCTGAGCAGAAACTCTTCCATCACACCTGACACTTTTCTCCACAACCTGCCTGCACTCGCTTTTTCACTTCTTTTCCACTCTGGACTGTTGATCCCAGATACTTCAAATCCTCCATCTTTTGTCCCAGTAACCTCACTCTTCCACTTGAGTTCCTCTCATTCACACACATGAACTCCGTCTTCCTGCAGATAACCTTCATTCCTTTCCTTTCCAGAGCAAAACTCCGCCTCTCTAGCTTCTCCTCCACCTGTTCCCTTCTCTCACTACAAATTACAATATCGTCTGCAAACATCATAGTCCATGGTGATTCCTGTCTGACCTCATCTGTTAGTGTCCATCATCATTGTAAACAGGAAGGGGCTCAAAGGTAATCCCTGATGTAATCCCACCTCCAACTCCTCTATCCCCCCTACAGCACACCTCACCACTGTCCTACAGCCCTCATACATGTCCTGCACTGCTCTTACATACTTATCTGTCACTCCACACTTCTTCATACAGTATCACAGTTCCTCTCTGTCGTGAGTTTTCTCCAGATCTACAAAGACGCAGTGTAGCTCTCTCTGACCTTCCCTGTGCTTCTCTATCAACATCCTTAAAGCAAATATAGCATCTGTCGTTCTCTTTCTTGGCATCAAACTATACTGCTGCTCACAAATGTTCACTTCTGCTCCTAGTCTAGCTTCAATGACGTCTAGCCATACATTGAAGTATGGCTCATCAGCTTTATTCCTCTGTAGTTGCCACAACTCTGCACATCTCTGCTGTTCTTAGAAATTGCCACCATCACACTTCTCCTCCATTCCTCGAGCATCTTCTCACCACCTAAGATCCTGTTAAACAATCCAGTCAAAAACTCCACTGCCATGTCTGTAGGCACTTCCATACCTCCACATGTATATCATCAGGACCAAGTGTCTTTCTACTCTTCATCCTCTTTAATGCCCTCCTCACTTCCCCTTCACTACTCTTTGTTTCTTCCTGCTCCACAGCAGTCACCTCTTCTATTCTTTGTTCTCTCATTTTCTGCATTCATCAAAAGGACACCAACCCAGATGAACTCTGCCGATGATTTTCTGAGTTCCGACTCCCTTTGCGATCCCGGCCCAGCGTCGGTCCACCAGTCGCATGATATTACAGCGCTCCGCACACGCTTGGCTCATGATGGTCATCTGGGCTCCTAAGAATGAGCGACAGAGAAAACATAAAAGCCCTTCTTATTATGAAAGCATCAACTTGAAAGTAATTTAAATAAAATATAAATGCACAACATTAAAAGTAGTCCATGTGTTTCATTTTAAAATAAACTTGTTTTCAAAAAACTAGTAACACAGAGAAATGAAATGCAGAAAGCAAGTTTTTGTATGATAAAACATCCAGTTAGAAACTGATAGGATGTCATTTTAAACTTTAAGTTTCAGTTAACACAGACTACAAATTATTTGATAAATAAAATGCTTGAATGGTGGTATGCGTAGTCTTTGGCAGTGAATGTGACAGATCTAAACAATTTCTGCTTTGTATTTTGCTTCTTTAACTGACAGGAAATCAAAGCATGAGTCAGCAGTTTCTAGTTTCTTTGTAGTCATAATCTCTTCCGGTAGATTTTGCGTCACAGGCAAAAGTCAATTCAGGGTTTCATGGGAAAATTCAAAGTTAAAAGTTTAAACTTTTTTTTTTTCCTCTTACTGAACTTTAGCAAGGTGACTCAATCCTAAAGAGAAATGAGCAGCAAAAGCGGCACTGGATCATTCTGTTTGACCTGATTTCACTCAGCATTTCTGTCCTTTCCCACTGCACACCAAGAGCAAGCAGCTGCTTCTCTCAGTGCACTGTGACACCAAAAGGACAACAGTGAGGACCAGAGAAAGGCTCATGTGGAGATTGAAATGGTGAGGTTGGAGGGAAAAAAATATTTAGCATCTTTCAGAATCAGAGGAGTTCCTGAGCACCGAAGATGTTGACCCGACAAAAACAGCAACGTCTAAATCCACTTAATATATTTATTTACAAGTTAATTCATAAATCCTGTCTATAATAATGAAATACAGTAGTGTCTTGTTTATTGCAGGGGTTAAATTCCAAAAATAACACACAGAAGGTTAAGTTACAGACGTTTATGGCTGTAAACCCCCTCAACACACTTTATACAATTTTCAGACAGGATAACATTTTTACTCTTTGCTCGTACTCGACTGTGAAACTTTGTTCTAAAGATGAGCAGCACAAACATGCAGATACATCTTATTACCACCCTAATTCTTGTCAAACAATTTGTACGGCACTTGAAGTTCAGAGATTCACATATCTGTTACATGTGTGGTTCACGATACTGTTTACTGAAATTATGAATGAGTGCTTCCTGAAGATAATCAATCGCTTGATTTTGTTACTTGAAAAAAATCAATCTGATCAGAACCAGATTACGAAACTTTGCAAAACTATAAAATGAATGAACTCAGTAGGGGTGGGATTATCTAAATTCCCTTCTTCCCACTCCTTTTCAAACAATAAATGTGACTGAAGTGTGTCTTTGTTTTTTTATCTATGCATTTAATCATTTCTGTAATGAGTTTAATAAATCTGTGTGTTTTTGTATTGACTACAATTAATGCTTGAAATCAAAATCAATCATATCAAAATCAAATCAAATTACCTGAGTCAACAAAAGCTTTTACTGGGTGGCCATTGACTCTGCAGTTAATGTACAGCATAACCACCTGTCCAAAGCTTTCTGGGGCTTCCTCCATTGCAATGGTCATGTTTTCTTCCACGTTATGTTGCCTGAAACATGAACAAATGTCATTAAAGTGATAACTTGGCCTAATTCTAACATGATGGACTGATTTCTGATTTGATGTCTTCGTTTTGAACGGCTTTCTCTACCTGATGTCTTCTTCAATTTTTGCCTGGGCTTCTAAATCAAACGGATCCGCAGTCAGAAGTCTGATTCGCTCTTGTTCCCTTTTGGCTCGATCCTGCTGCTGCTCCAGCAGCACTTTGGTAAAACGCTCTGTAAAAAAACACAAAACCCACAAATGTGACCCATTCCTTTATAAATCAATAACCGTAACACAAAGTCTGAGAAAAATGAATGTTTTCCACCTAAATCTCCACTCAGCAGGGCCTCAGCCAGTGGAGGGTTTCTTTCTTTTAGGAGCGAGAGCTCGTGTGGATTTGATAAGAGCATCTGCTGCAGTAAGGCGGGGTCGTCCAGACCCTGGGGGAGGGTGCCACGAAAGGCCGTAGGTGTGGAAGGCTGTGGTTGCGGCTGTGGTTGCGGCTGTGGTTGCTGCGGCTGCTGCGGTTGAGACGGCTGTTGCTGTGGCGGCAGCGGCCTTGCAGAGCTGCGCTGATTGGTTGATGAAGACGTACCTGGGACTGTGATGGAACGAAAGTCAATGCGGGGCAGACCTGAGGGGAACAACAGATAAGGAGAAGTTAGTGCAAAATATATTGATAAAAATCTGCTAATACCTTTGCATTTGTTTGATTTCATTTCCATGAGCTGCATGACTCTTTTTCATCGCCGTTACCTGACAGGGATGGCAGAGTCGGTGGCGGCCTTCTGTCCGCTTGTCGTAGAACCACGACATCGCCATCCTTAACCCCATAATTCCCCAAGGCACGCGTGGGGTCCTTCAGTGGCTGCTCTACATATGTGATCTGAAAGTAGAAATGTTCAAAATCACTGCGCTGTTAAATCCTTTCCTCTTTCATTCTTATTCACATTCTGACAAAAATAACAGCCACCCTCCAACAATTGTTCTACTACAAAACTCCTCTAACGTGCGACTTTAGAAACCCTAAATGGAGGCCACGTTCAGCTCCAGCGTTGCACCCCCCCCCCCCCCTTGTGGTCTTCTTGATCTGTGTCATGGTGTCAGTGTGTCACAGCAGTTTGTGATCACACTTTCTGTTTCCAGCGTGCCCACTATAATGTGTCAACAAACAGCAGCAGTTGTGAAAGTAAAAGGACAAAGTCCTGCCTGTGGGTTTTTCTGCAGCAGCTGAAGCTGATTAAACTGACACCTTACTTCAGTCCCACAACGACGAAGCAACCAATTACTGAGGAGGGAACGCCTGTGACAGGGCTGGACTCAACTACATACTAACACGCCGTTTCATTTTAGAATTCAAATTAAATTGCATTTTAAATCAAGGATTTTTTGTTTTATGAGAACATTATAACTGACAACATTTGTAAAAAAATTTTTTAAAAAAAGTCAACAAATCTTCAATAAAAACCTGTCAGACTTCAACTAGAAGATTTTTAACTTCGAATCCAAAAAAGATTAAGTTACAGTGCAACAGATTTAAAGGAATAAACAATATTTAATACTTCAGTGGTTTTTTTTTTTTTAAATCAAACTTGTAAATAGAGTCTTTATTCTAAAGTTTGACAACATTTCTGCTAAAATTAAAATAATCTTTGTTTAACGGGTCCTAGAGTGGGGCATTTGTTAGTCACCAACTAAATAAATATTAAAAGAGAGGTCTGTAATGTTCATTATAGATAAACTTCAACTGTGAGAGACAGAATGTCTAAAAAGAAAAAGTCCAGAAAATCACATTGTTTCATTTTTACAGAATTTTTTCTAGAAACAAGCAAGACTTCTGTTGCTCACAGACCTGTAACTTTAAGAAGATCTTCTATCCTCCACACATTACAACAGTTTGAACAGCTTATCTGTATAGAAGACATTTCCACATCCTTAAACACTCGGGGTGTAACCTCTCCACCATGATCAAGAGGAAAGAGCTGTCAAAGGACACCGGGGACGAGACTGTAGACCTGATTAAGGCCGGGATTAATCAATTTACAATAGGAAAGGCCCTCGGTAAACACTATACCCACTTTGCACATGGGGGTGGAAATGGGGCCGATTTTCTGTAAACGACCTATTGCATTCTCCAGCCCTGTTCCTCGTGACCTACCGCCCTGCTTGTTTTGCAGCTAGCCTCACTTCAGTAATTACTGGTCACCTGGATCCGGTGTGTTCAGCCAATCAGAAACTGGGCTCACTCAATCCAGCTAATCAGCAAGTACTGAACTGGGGTTTGCTGCAAAACAAACAAGCCAGTAGGTCACGAGGAACAGGGCTGCGTAAAGGAAGAATGCACGGGTCCATGTATGGTGAGACTTTGGGCAAAACCCTCCTTCCGTCAGTCAAACACACAGAAGTTGTGGTTATGTAGGAATTATTCCAATGTTCTGGAAAGCTCTAACCAGTCTCTGGAGCTCAATCCAACAAAGAATCTGTGGAGGGAAGTCTGTGTTGCCCAGCGACAGCCCTACTACATCACAGCTCTTGAGAAGATCTGCATGAAAGAATGGACCAAAATAACAGCAATAGTGTGTTCCTATCTAAGGAAGATCTACAGAAAACATTTGACTTCTGTCCATGACCATCATTAATAGTATTATATTATATTATACTTATTATTTATAAGTTTTGACCTTAAATTTACATTTTGACTCTGTCTCTCAAGGTTCTAGTGCATCTATGATGAAAATTACAAACCTCTCTCATCTTTTAAAGGGGGACAACTTGCAGAATCTGTGACTGGCCTATTTTTCAACAGCACAAGGACAAAAAATTACTGTTCATTTTGCAGCCACACTGACAAAATATGGATAGCCTCATAGACGTCCCTCTGCTCAAGAGACAACCAATAGCAGAATTATCTTTTTGCAACCAGGCTAGATTAAACAACATGTTTCCCTGCTGTCTGGGAGGTGGCAGCCTGATAGTTCTGTGGCCCCAAAGTGCAAATCACACCGACTAATCACTCAACGCAAAAACATATTAAAGATCACAACAACAATTTAAGAAGCAAAATAATAAAAAAAGAACATTACATTTTAGAAATCAAAACAAAATTCCAGAAACCGATACGGAATAAATAAATAAAAAAGAAACAAAAAGGAAATATTTCAGAAAACAAAAATAATTTGTAAATATCAACATTAAAAAAATAAACAAGAAAGCGGAAAATGTAAGTGTTATGGGACATTATGCATGATCCCGCTTGCTCATGTTTTCAACCGGAAATCTACTTGACGACTATAAATACGAACCCCCCTCGCATTCCAAGCAGGAAGTACCTGCTGGCTCCAAAAAACTGAAATCCCATAGACGTTAATTGAGAAATAAATAGTTATTACTGAGTCACTCTATTGGTTAGAATAACCACTGTCTTGTTAATCCTAAATTTTTATCATTATATTAATTTCCTTTATCGCAAGTTATACAAGTTATAAACTGACCAATTAGATGCCTCAGTAAAAGTAAGGGGGGAGGGACCCACTAGCCCCCACCTCATATGTTTGACAGATTCTCCCCACTGCTTTCAGTGGAAGGGGTATGGACTTTAAACATACTTACTCATGTTTCACTAAAGATTTCAGAGTTGATCAAAATAACGTCCTACTTTCAGGACAATTGTTGGGTGGAAAAGATAATTTCTTTGAGGTGAGGACATTTTTGTAAATGCAGTTCAACAACACAGAAAAAAAGTTCAGGAGAGCAAAACTTTTAACCTATAAAGAAACATTAAACACTTTTAAAATTCTTTTTAATTTTTGTAAATTCCAAATGTTTACAATTCTTCATGTACTTCATGCTTGGGTGGAATTTTTAATATGCAGAAGTTTGCAATTATAAATGTGAATAAATGCACCTCAACATAAATTTCTACATTAAAACCCACACAATAACATCAATCTAAGATACTAAGACAAATGCTGTCTTTTAAAAAATGGCTGTTGTTAGGAGGCCTTAAACCCCTATTGCACTATTTTTAGTATTACTGGTTCAAATTGACCAGCTGCCTGGTATTTTGTTGTTAATAAAATAAAATAAAAACTAAAAGTAAATACAAAACACTACATGTCGAAAAATACGTCCTGAAGTATTTAGGATCGTTTTTGTTAGGACGTTTAATTTTGTTTTAAGTGAAACGTTTTCAGTTTTCTTACAAACTAAAACAACAAACATCTTAAAAACCAAACTATTACTGGCTCCATAAACGTTTAAATTAGCCTTTAATTGGTCTAAAATGCGTCTAAAACCCATAACGAATAGAAAAGGTAAGAATCATAGATATACGAACAATAATGAGGCAAAGTTTCGCAACATTTTACAAAGTCCGATTCATGCTAGCAGCTCAGCTAGCTAGGAGTTAGCCGCTAGCTATTAGCTATATGGCTACATGTAAGTGGGCTCTTGCCTGAATTTCCCCCGCAGGAATTCCCGACTCCAGTTCACAAAGTGCTACAAAGTCTCTCAGCTCCAACTCCGGGGACACCTCGAGGGCAAATGTGCTTTCTGGGCGATCCCTGGGTGCGCAGAAAACGGTGACCAGCATCGCTTTTGGGGCAGGACCACTGGACAAACCCTGACAGAATGCGGTCCCTTTAGTTCCTTGTGTCAGACTAAAAATCACGATGAACTTATGGATTTTACTCAAAATTGTAAACACTTTTTGGATTTGAAAAAATGTAAAAACGCTTTACTGGACCGAAAGCTAAACTCGGTGACTGATTTAGACTTAGGAGGTAAATACGTGCAGTGACAGTTTCTCTTTTAACAACAAAATAAGTATTGCTAAAGCGTGAGTAGTTTCTTCTTCTGCGTTTACGTAACATTGCTATCAGTGTGGAAACAGCGCCATCATCAGGAAACACTAAAAACTACAACTTATGTTAGTGTTGGAATCCCCCTCCCTGAGCAATCTATTGAACTTCTTGTGGCAATCTTACTAGTAAACACTTTCTGTGTTGGGTGTTCCAAATACAAAAGAGTAAATATGTTTATATATGTTTAAGATTTATAATTGAATTAATTATTAGGTGAACGTATGATTATTTTTCAATCAGATTCATGACTTCTAACCTTCAGAGATTGTGCAAAAGACGACGGGAGCTGGGCAGAGTGAAAGTCAAGCTGGCAATAAAAAAATCCTCGCAAATGTGTGGATTCTGGTGCTCCAACAGTGTTTGTCACTTTATTAATACTGATCATCAACCTTATAAAGCCCAGTTGAACCGCTGCTGTTTCAAAATACCCATGAATAAAACCCAAGTGTCACAATCACAAAAAAGTTGGTACAGTCAGCATGTCGAGGAAGAAACTGATGACCTCATCATTAAAGGACACCTTAAAGAGCTACTCCACCCCCTTGACTGTTACAGAGTAATTATCCTGTATTTGATATGAATTGATTAACAGCTTCTAAAGATTATTGAAATAAAAACAACAAAATACATTAAAGCATTTATTTTTTCTTAAAAGCTTTTGCTTTTCCTCTTGACTCCTTTACAACTCTGGAATCAAAAATCCATAGATATATAGTTCAATATCTTCTTTTTCTACATTTACTTATATGTTCACAGACAAAAACTTTGAACAGTCTGCAAATGTAACAGACCATTTAGTGACAACGTTTTGGTTGAAACCATCTACAGTTAATTGAGAAAGTAGATAAGATAGAAAACACCAGCAGGTTGACATTCAGTCTTATAAGGGTTCTGTTTAGTTTAGTTTTTATGTTTTTGGCCATGTTCTGGTACTGTAAGTGTTCTGTTTGGTCTGTGTTTGGTCTGAATGCAGACTGCTGTCAAGGGGACTTTCCTGTTCTGGATTTAAGCTTGTAAACAAAACCATGTGACTAAAGATGTCTTCACTCATTGGTCAGGGATTACTAGGGCAGGGCAAAAATTATGGAAGTCCTGCACTTTCAGTTTATTCACATTTTGAATTTCACTCACAATTTTAAACCCCTGTATCAACGTCAGGTTCCACACTTTTTATTCGCTTTCTTGCTTAGGTGTAAACATGTTGCAGGCTGGTTACTGGCAAGAAGCCAACTAAGAAGGTACGAGGATAAGAGTTTATGCCTTATAGACTGTTGTTAAACAGTGAAAAGCAATTTGTATCATGTTAAACATAGAGAATGTATTTATATGACCACATTTCAATGAGTCTCTGTGTTGGCATTATTTTAAGACAATTTATTAGCAGCTACCAGGTAGCTTTAAGGATGATGTCATAGCAGCAGCTGTTGACACAGAAAAGCATGTAAGAAGCATTTTCAGAAGTGTTAAACTAAACGTTCAAACAAATAAACAGATGAACTCTTTTTTTTCTGTTTGATAATATGACAATTGTTGCTTTATATTTGTCCGTGGCTCATCAGTTCCTGCATTCCTACTCTGTTTACATCGGCCACGGTGGCCGTTTTGGTTCAGCTGCTCTGCTCTGGGAACAGGTAGTATTCAGACTGAGGAGTCTCAGAGCGAACCGAAGATCAGTCCTTTGGGAAACAAACCGAGACCACCTCCAAAGATGGGTCCGAGAGCGGTTTCTGGTCCCGCACCAGGGTCCACTTGGGTGTTTTCAAATTGAAAATTTGTTCTGGATTATCGGGGGAAAATAAAATCTGTTTCACTTTAAGCAAATAAAATGTGTCCAGTCTGAATAGACCCTTAGGGGGTTTTCAGACTGTGTCCTTCGGGTATATTCCGACTGGGAAAACCGACAGAATTAGCTAAATTTGGTCCGGATCGAGTTCTGAACCTTGCGTCTGGTCTATATTCAGATTACCGTCAAGGGGACTTTCCTGTTCCGGATTAAAGCTTGTAAACATAGTTTAACATTGTCTAAGGGCGTTGCACTTTGGGTTCTGTTTTCCTTTAATTCAACTTCCTGTCGTATTTTGAAGGTTTCTTCCTGCCTGTCTTAGTTTGAGTTTTACTTCCCTGTTCCAATCTCCCTTTATCGTTTTCCCCTGTGTCTCATCTGTCCTGTTTGTATAAATGTCTTGTCTCTGCCTTCCTTGTTGCTAGTCCATACTGGCGGCTACAGTGTTTCATTGTGTCCCCCGGCAGTTGGTTGTTTGGTTTTCCTACTTGCCAGCGCCTTTTGTTTTGTCAAAAATCCCGTGTTTTTTGGAAAACCCTGCCTCCGTCTCTGCATTTGGGTCCTGCACCATGCAACCCGTCGACATAACAAAGGGTGTATTGCAACATCTCACAATATTACTCTCACAATGGTAATCCAATTCATGACTTCGGTATTATTTTTATGCTAAATTTTCATGGCAATACCTGCAGAAGTAGAGCATAATTTAAGTGACCGATGTATTTTAAATTTAAATGAGGGGTGATATAGTTTCATAATTCTTAATACTGAATATATTTTAAACTGAAAGCACAATAAGGAGCAACAGAGCATTAGTCAGTTTAATAGATGAATATGAAAATTAAGCTTTCTACTTTGAAATAATAGAAATCACAGACCAGATAGAGAACTTGATACCTGTATGCCTTTGACCTTAATATCCAGATGCACATTCTTTGTTACGCATCAGACCCAATCTAATTTATATTCTTCTCTAAGTCACTGACAAAGCTAGAAAGCAAACCAATCCACAACTTTTACCCTCACTCAAAAGAAAAATCTAAAATATAGAGCAAAGCAGAGAGCACCTTTTGATGCAACATAGATTATCTTGCAGTGAAATCTAGACACCACTTCCTTTAGAAGGAGCGTTGTTCTTGTTTTTGCGAACAAAAGGGATCATGTAGTCAGGTGTCAGGTCAGATCACATGGCAGATGTGATGTGAAATTATATTTTGTGTTCTGCTCCAGTCCTTTTCAGACAAAGATGATCATCAACTGACTTTTTTGTGTTATAAATTCCCCCTTGAGCTTCCTCCCATTCCTCATGTTTTTTGTAGTGTCATTCCACGTTGTTTTTTTATTTCATTTTATGTCTCTTTTTGTTGAGTGTGAGGGGTTGGAAAGGTTTGAGGGCATTCTGGGTGTTTTATAATTTCATTTGTAATTGTTTTTAACCTGTAAAGCGCTTTGTGTTTCTGCTGCATGAGGAAGTGCTTCATAAATAAAGTTTGAATTTGATTTAGTTGGTTTAAAAGCTTACAGTTAGGTACTGCATAAAATCACAATCTGACTTTAGATCTAGATGGGTTTAACAGCTGGCCTGTAAAGGGAGGACTCATCCTGGTCCCCGGTACTGCTCTGGTGTAATCACAGCTGTTTCTGTAGCAGCATTACAATTTAGCAGGTGTACCAAGAAAAACAAGATCAAAACGAATCCTTAAAGTTGCTATCCAACAATAAAAAAAATACTGGAGAAAACATTATTTTCCAAGTAAATCCAGGCCGGTTGATTTGCTTTTGACGCAAAACAAAGGCCTTTGATGACCTACTTTCCTTTGGCTTTCTAACTCAGCTGAAACTGAGTCATCACATTAGTTACTCCCAAACACTATTTAAGGTTTCTCCACAAGTATGTCAAAAGAATTCGTGACCTGTACGACCGTTGCCAACCGTTAAATGGACATTCTGAAAATGTAAAAATAACATTTACTTTTTTTTTGGCAAAAGGTTTTCATGTTTTTTCCCCAAAGTCAACCGAAGCGTTCAACAGCAGATTTAAGGGAGGTGTGTGTGGGCAATGTGCAGATGCACCGCAGATGTGGTTGTTTCCATGTGTAAGTCCTTTTCTTACTGGCGATTCAACAGAAACGCTTTCCGACATCTGAAAAGCAGTTCACCTACGGTATTTTTTTTCCGAGAAACAGTTTAGCGAAATAATAACAAGCATGTTAAAAATAACTTTATTCAAATAGTTTCTAAAAATTGTCTTGTAATAATCCACTTGTGTTAAAAAAAATAGCTTAAATGAATTCAATTAACACAGAACTGTAAACATTTACCAGTCAAGACCAAAATCAAGTAATCATGTATACTTCATAGTACAAAAATATGTTTACATCTTTATTAAAAAAAAGTTTTTTCTTTTAGTTGATGCAACCTTAAGAGGAGACAATTGATCATCAATGTCAACAATTCACTCGGTACAATACATACACTGACCAAAAATATAAACGCACCACTTTTGTTATTGCTCCCATTTTTTATGGTATGAACTCAAAGATGTGAAACATTTTCCACATACACAGAGTAACCAGTTCTCTGAAATATTGTTCACAAAAGTCCCACTCCAATTATTTTTTGAGTTGTGGGTGGAACCGTTGGCACAAAGTAAGCCTGCCTTCAATTCCCATCAACCATTTGTTTACACACAATCCCCAACATCACACTACTGGTCCAACCAAAATGGTGAGCAATACTGGAGCTATACAGCCGTACAGTTTGGAGGCAGAGACCAGCTCAGATGAGGAAAAGTAAGACGTGAATCTATTTGTCTTCAAGTGAATGCATCAGAATGAAAAGGAGCTGGGAGTTTGTGGCCAGCTAATTCCAACAGCATTTTTTGTCTCCACATGACTCACAACAATTTGAATAAAAGAAATAATCAGAAATGGAATGGTACGCTTCATTTTCTATATATATATGTCCTTCATCATGAGAAGAATGCCACAAGAGCGTGTTAAAAAACACAATTTTCATTGGAGTGAGTCTTTAACACAGAAATTTGACTTATTTGCATCCATTTTGGGAACCTACTGAATCCCTGTTGGTGCAAATGCAGCTACTGTTGGGCAAAACTGGGGTGGGGGTACGTCCTGTTGCCACGTAGCAAGGCCACACACTCGTGAAGCACTGCTCACCTGTCTTCCCCTCCCGCACATTCCTGCTTGAGACGTATTTAAACCACGAAATAAAAGCTCCCAAACCGATCCTGACCCCTCCATAAACGATGTCTCTCCACCTAAAGCTGTTTTTGGCCAATAAAGTTAGAATAAAACCCCCCACTATTGGGCTGGAAACTGCCCAATCCGGCAGTGCGGCTAATTTTTAAATACCAGCTTCCTTAAAATCGGTCAGTTAGCTTTAGCATTACATTGTGTACTTATTAAAAAAAAAAAACATGTTTTAATGAAACTAAAAACCACAAATGGTTAACAGGTGTTGATTCACTCATGTGGTCTTCTGTGGGGGGGGGGGGGGGGGGGGGGGTTGTGGAGAGGAGGACTGTCCTTGGAGCAGTACTCAATCTCTGTTATATTTTCTTTAAGATTTAAAAAAGAAAGTCAAACTCTTCCCTCATGGAATCAGTTAATCGTCTATTTGCCCCACAGACCCTGACTCATCCGGTTTATCTGAGATCTTGAAAGCAGTCGATCTCAAGCAGTGCCACAGTGTTAAGAAAAATCCCCTTTTTTCAGTCTGGAGCTCACAGATGTTTTGTACCGCTGGAAGAAACATAGGTTAAAACCACATATCCTGTGGAAACACGGCGATCTAATCTCACAAACTGCAAAAAACAAGTCTAAGACTTTCATTCATCCAGGTTGATTCCATTACAGTAGTAGGTTTAGGGGCTGTCATCTGGACTTAGTTTTTTAAATGCATTTTTAATGCAAAAAAAACATTAAACCAAAATTGAAGTATTGTGATTTTTACGATCCATTTCTGTCCAGATCGTTTTAATGAATGCTTGAATTGGATAAAAACAAAAGCCTAAGTCTACAACAGATTACAGGGCAAAAATATTTGATGCTTTCAAAGATTTAAAACTTTGATTTTAGACATTCAAGATATTTTACCAGGTTGGAAGCTGCTTTAACTAATTTTTGCTCTACACCCAGCTTTTCTTAAAAATCGGCACAATTGAGACTTTTTTATTGTCTCATTAGGAGCTAGGATCAAAAACTAAGGAAGTTTTTATTAAAATGAGTCAAAATCATTTTGCTCCAAACTTTTTATGATAGAAAGATTTGGTTTAAGACTCAAAAAATCAAATTGCATTTTTGATTCAATTTCAAGGATGTTATTTTTTATACATTTATACAGATTAAAAAAGAGAGACTGGAATTCATCGTTAAAATTTTTGAAACAAAAATTTAGATTTGTGTGCTGAGACTAGGTGCTACTTTTAGAAGATTTATTAAGATGGGCCAACTTGATTGTTTTCTTATTCTGTTCACATTTTGCTCTAAAATTTATTTCCACCTATTAGACTATCTTTTTGTCACTGTTATCAAAATGAACTAAATTTAATGAATTTCTATAGTTACTTACAATAATAACTCCAAAAATACAAATCAATTTTTTAGAACAAGCAAAAAATATTTATTATTAGACTGTAGAACATTCAATTAGAAGAAATTCTATTGAACAATTACCTTTTTAGCTTATTATTGCTTTTTTGACTGCTTGTGAAGGACTCCTTGTTTTAGATTTTGATATTTTATTATAAGATTTCTTGTAAAGTAAAAATGACATGGCATATACGAATCATTGTACTACTTTCTAGTGGTTTTCTTCTTAAATTAGTGCTCTTTTCCTGTTTTAGGCTGCCTCTTTTTGCAGTGAAGGACCTTTGGTGTAATCTCTGTACTTCTGAGCAAGCAATGAGCAACAGCGGAGAAGAAAATTCCTTCTAAATGGGAGATTAGGAGGAAAACCTCATGCAGAAGTAAACTCAGCACGTTTTAGTGATCAATTGTTTTCACCTTCACAAGATTTCACATTTAAATCAACTTTTTAAATTCTTCAGACTTTAAATCTTTAACCAAATAAAGTTTTTTTTCCAAACAGATGGTATGAGTGCTTGCAAACTTTGCTTCCTCAGCATTGGTGACACACTTCAGACAGAATGAGATTGAGTTGTCAAAGCACGTGTGGGTGTGTTTAAACAGTGAAACAGTGGTGGCACCCCAATGTTACTCTCATTCTGTGGCGCCTCACTCCAGATCAGCGTGACTCTGTTCATTAAGAAGAACGACAATGCTTCTGTACACGCCATTCATTCTTTTTCTGGTCCTAAACGGAGTCCCGACTGACACGAATGCCGTCGACTGCGATCCAGGTAAAGCAGGGTCCTTTTTTTCTCAGAATTTTCTTCCAAATCTTCTTTTTTTTCCCTTTGCTATTTCATTTTGATGTACTTTGTGTTGGTATAATTAAATTGTGCTCCTGACTTTATCATGAAGGCCACTGGGTTACTTTTGAGGGAAGAAAGCGTGTCTGTAAACCCTGCAAAGAAGGATATTTCCAGCCAGAAAAAATGCAGTCTAAATGCAATCCCTGTTTAGGTTGTGAAACAGGTAAAACTTTTGCTGTTTTTACAGTTTTAAAGGAAAACCAAACAAAAGAAGTTGATTTTCATGTTCTGCTCTTAAGGAAATAATCAGCTCTTTCTTTTTTTCCCTTGTTTTGTAGAATCAGGAAGTTTTGTGCAAGAAAAGTGCACCCCTGTAAAAAATACAAAATGCCAGTGTCGTGACGGATTTTCCTTCTTAGCATCAGATTATTCTATTTGCCAGTGTAACAAAGGATTTGGTCTAACAAAAAGAGGTACTGAAGTCAGAAAACAGATGCTTTTCAATTTTCAACTTGTGTTTTCAAATAAATCTTACACATAATCTCCCATCAGGTGACCAAATGGTGTGTTCAGAATGCCCCCCAGGACATTTTAACCCAGATTATGACAAACCCTGCAAAAAAATGACTGAGTATGATCATAGTATCTCTAAGATTCACTACCTTGTATTCTTTTTTTCATGAAAAAAGATGTTTACATTGACAGCTGTTACTTTTTATACTCGTTTCAGCTGCAAAGACGCAGGAGTGAAGGTTCCTGGAACCCCAACCTCTGATGCTGTCTGTAAAGAAAAAAGTGAGCTGACAATCGCATCAACTTCCACTTCTAAAAGAGCTGCTTCTGTCACGCTCGTAACCCCCCGCCAGCAGCAGAGGGGGACTCGGACGCCAAAGACGCGTCCCGTTATCACTACCACAACAAGTCCACTACCAAAAGAGCCCAAAGGACAGCCCCCTTCAAACACAAGTAGTGAAAACCACTTTGGTAAAACACCAGCTGCCCTCTAAATTTCATTTTCTCTCCTCAGAATAAAAATTCTTCTTACATGAGCTGTAGTTCAATAGTTGTTTGTTGTTGTTTTTAACCAGGTTTGGGTCTCCTCATGATTGGAATTGCTGGGCTGCTCCTCCTCTCTGCTGTGACCTGCAAGCTGCATTTCACGCCTTGTTGGAAGAAAAAAGGAGCACCGCACAGTATGTTTGCTCTGCATGTTCGCACAGTCTGATTTAATTCCAGCACCACGATATATTATCATGCCAGAAAGGTCAAAAGCTGCACAGGTTTGCCGGGCAGAAACATCTGCTTCATTTTGTAAGAAGCCTATCCAGATCCTGCAGGACTGAGCCTCACCTGAAACATCACTGAAACACAATAAATGTAACACAAATGTGTTCTAATTTGGGTTTAACAACAATTTGATTCAGATCACATTTTGTGGTTGCTGATTTGTTGTTGGTTCATCTTGAACGATCCAACGCGATTTGATTCTCTGACCTAAAATGGATCCAAAACATCTTAGGCCAAAAATTCGATTTAATTTAATGTTGCTGTCATCACGTGTGCGTTGTCTGCTGTGATGGCACTTAGTCGTTTTTATATTATAGTAAAAATAACCTACTGTGACTCAATCCAAATGGTATTTTCTAATACAGTAGTGATTGTATTCAGTTTATTTAATTACGTAAAGGATTTTATAATGGCGTGGGTCCATTTAATTCGATTAAAAACTTGCCTCAGACAGATCGATTTGGTTGGATTGTAGGAATATGAACCTATTCATTGATTAAGTCAATTAATCATTATTGGAATTTACAAATGCTGATCAATGGATCAATTTTGGTTCTGCTCTTATCCATGACATTAAATGTTCTGCGCCAGCTCCATTCACATTTTTGTAGCTTTAAAGGTGCTGGAAAAAAAGAGGCTATTGGGACTGAAAGTTTGACACTTATCTGTATTCGTCCAAACTTACCATGACTTCATCTTTGTTTGCAGTGGAGGAGGACTCATTCTGTAAACCAGTCAAGGAAAGTGGTGATGGCATCGATTCCTCCCTCCACTTGAATCCAGAGCCTTGATGCAAATCATTTCTTTTGTGTGACTGTGTCATCAAAATGCTGAGAAATGACAGGTCAGATGATTTCTTCTGAGAAGTTTGTACAGTTTTCTTTGTGTTCTTTGTTTTTATGTGAGACATGTACTTTGTTGTGTACCGCGACTACTTTTGCAGCCATGTGGTCAATATTTGACTTTCATTTTGTTCTGTTGGAATATAATAATAGAGAAAGTGCCAAAAAAGAACGACATACCTCACTTTTTAAACATTTGCACAATAGCATGTGTTCTCATTCTCTTAAATGACTTTTACCAACATATGCAAATTTGACATTTTAATTTGTCCTTTTGTGTACTGTGACTTAAGACAAAAGTACCAATGCTATCCTGCCTAAATGTTTCAACATTTATGTATCCTGAGATTTTATACACCTTCTATTACCTTGGAATCTACTTAAAATGTGATTTAATCTCAGTGTTAGCTTTTTGTTGTAAAAATGTCTCCTTTTCTTTGGCTTTTTGCTCAGGTTCAGAGGGAAAAAAGTCAAGTAAACATGTTTTCTGTGGGGTTGGGGGAATTCCCTTGTGGAGATAAACGTGTCTATATTCTGCTGGTGAGAGAAGCCTTCTTACATTTCTTGCTTTTGCCCTTTGGAAAGATTGATTTAGTAAATGTGAGGACTTTTCTTGGTTGTTTATAGCAGGTGTTTGTCAGGAACAGACAGTCAGAGGAGTTGTGAAAGCATCCTCGCATCGCCTCTCCTCATTTACATTTCACTGAGAAACAAACCATGCACCCAGCATAAAGCTGCTCACTTGGCTGAGTTTAATGCCTCGCTTGGATCAAACTGTTTTCTTTCACTTTGTTCCCAAAATTAAGCGTTGTTTTTCCTTTAAAAGGATTTAGATGAAAAAAACAATAGTAATAACAATGTAGAAATACATTAACTGGTATTTATCTCTCACTATCGCTTTAAATGAACTGATGTAAAAGTTACTCAGGCTGTAGAAAAAGTGTTTCTTGTAGTATTCTTCCTATGTTAAATATCATTTTTGTTAGCAGTGCATTAGTGTTTATGTAATCTTTTACTCCATCTGCTGGTTTTGCTGAAGAAAAAAAAAACAGTGACAGAAAGAAAACTGCACAGAGGCCCCAGTAAAGATTTACTCTGAATGTGAAGAATCAGGAAGTAGAAGTGTGGTTTTAAAGAAATGCAGTCACTTGTAGGGTTTGCAATGCAAACCCAGCTGCTTATCTAACGATGCAAAGCACAGACTGGCGTTTTTAAAAGTTTTACATCTGCTTGTCAATTTATCTATTGTTTTATGGAGACATTAAAATTACAATAAACCAAAATAAAATGTTTCTGTTTTATTTTGTGTGAAATGTTTGTATTTTTGTGTTTTTACTTTCACTTCACAACCCTTTTACTACACCTTTACTCATTAAAGAGTAGACGTCGGACATCGTGCATACACCTTTTGTAAGGGTATCCAGTTTAGCAACTAGACTCTCAAAATAAAATCATTGATCTATGCAACACCTTGAAAACAAATATATACTATTTAATAAATTTTTATCTTAGCTTTCTTTGCTTTGATGTGTTACATTTATGCCAACATATCCCAATCACAACAAAAGTCCAGAATTCAGCAAATATTCTCTTCAGTCGCTCTCACTCAGCGTGAGACAAAGTACACTCTTTATGCAGCTCTTCATAGCACACAAACTGCGACTGCAAGTAAAATACTCACCTGCAACAAGTAAAAACTTTTGACTTTAAGCCGTCGGTTGCCTCTAATATAACCCCCATAAGACGCCACCCACTCCTGCTACAGTTGTGGTTGGGAGAAATTCCTCTAACTACTGGGTTACGTCAATGGAAATGCATAGTGTTCGTCACCACACCACCAACAGGTCTGCTTGATGTCTGCTTGAGCACCATCAAAAGAAGTGACTGTCTTTGAAAAACTGTGAAGCCGATCATCAAGAATCAAGCGGTCACGTGGTTCATGACTGTCCCTACCTACGTAATTGTTAGATAGTAAGTTAGTCAACAACCAAAAAATAGAAAAAAATTTTTTTTGTTTATTCAATAAGACGACGATGACAAATGACGAAAAACCAAACTATCAATAAGAAATCCTTCCTAAATTAAGTGTGTGACGCTTTCATAGAAAAATACTGATATGCAGTAGGGATGCAACGTTTCACTCCCCTTTGATTCGGTTTAATTGTGTAACATGTGGTTCCGTTTTAAACCATAAATTCTGGCATCAATGGTAGATATTTGGCTGTCTGTCAGATTGATCAATTTTTTTTTAATTTACACTTAGACATCCAATATTTCATAGGATTTTATTGATTGAAAGACAGACGGACGGACGGACGGATAGACAGATATACAGATAGATAGATAGATAGATAGATAGATAGATAGATAGATAGATAGATAGATAGATAGATAGATAGATAGATAGATAGATAGATAGATAGATATACAGATAGATAGATAGATAGATAGATAGATAGATAGATAGATAGATAGATAGATAGATAGATAGATAGATAGATAGATAGATAGATAGATAGATAGATAGATAGATAGATAGATAGATAGATAGATAGATAGATAGATAGATAGATAGATAGATAGATAGATAGATAGATAGATAGATAGATAGATAGATAGATAGATAGACAGACAGATAGATAGATGTCATTTACTTGCTAAAGAAAGTAGCAAGAAGATTCAAACTAAAGATGTGACAACAAAACCGAATGAAATAGATTTGCAGGTGTAATGAACAAGAACTGAAAACGTTGAACAGAAATCATTCCTCATACACTGCAATGTGATTGGTTTGCTATGTTACAGTTGTCGCCAGTGGTCTGTCACTTCCTGACTTAACCAGAGGTTTCATGTTATAGGGTGGCTAGGAAAAACCAAGACGACGGTGACGTCAAATCAGTATAAAACCCCAAAGACAAAAGAATTGCACTGATTACAATGATAAGTCTCAACCTGTCTGTGGCATTTTTAACACTGCGTCAGCTGTGCATTTGGACTATAGTGGGAGCCACACCATGCCTCAAAAATCAGTTTTGGAACAATGGCCTGTGCTGCGACTTTTGCCCCCCAGGTAAAAACCTCAGAATGGAATATCTCTTTAACTTTTTAAGTGTTTAAATCTATTGATGTCTCTTTTTTTCATCCAATTTTTTTTATTTGAGAAATAAGCCAAAGTGAGGATTCTCACAGCTTGTGTCTCATTGGTATTGTTTGTTTATTTTCATTTAAGGTCATTACATGGAGCACTTTTGCTCCAAGAGCCAAAGGACAGTCTGCAAACCCTGCAACGAGGGCTACTATGCAGATAAACCCAACAACTTTGACGTCTGTAATCGATGCCAGTCGTGTCAACAAGGTAAAAGAAAAGATGCTGACAAGCCATTTAACCCAGTTGTAAATGCTCAAAGACATTATATGTGCATTCAATTTCTGTCTGTTAACAGTGTATTCTGAGAATTGCACAACAACCACAAATGGAAAGTGTGATTGTTCGCCCGGTTTCCTGTGCTCCAACGATGAGTGCTCTGTTTGTGAGGAAAACAAATGCACCGAAGGGGAGGAAGTGAGAAGGAAAGGTAAGAATGAACATGTTTGAAACTTTATCAACGACATTTTCTGATCTTTATGGTGACTTCAATGACTTGTAAATGCATACGTTTGTTTCTTTATTATTTGTGGAAGTAACTGGGAAACAAATTGATCAATTTCCCCACAGACGTAGGCTAATGTCTTATATGTAAAACCCTCATGTTGCCATGGAAAAAAAGAAGTCTCATTCCAGTATCTTCTGTATCTTTGCAGTGAATTCAGAAGAAACTCCAAAACTGGTGAAATACAGCTACTATTGTGAACCAAAATGCTCCGAACATGAACACTTTGACTCAAGTGAGAAAAAGTGCAAAAGCCAGAGACGGTAAGGGCTTTTCTAAACATACTTATTCTGTTTTCTTTTTATCTTTTTTTTTAATTTGATATGTATGAAAAAAATAGTCATTTTTATCACCCAGAAAAAAAATGCACTTCTTTACGACCCTATCTATCTCATCTAGTTGAATGTTTTCTGTGCTATCTTTATTTTAAATGCACTTCAGTAAATTTCCTCAATACTGCTGTGTACTATTAGGACAAGCTGGCTTTTTTCTGGGATCTCATCTGAAAAGGAATATTATCATGCCGGAAGATGTAAAGGATTTTTTTTTGTAACGAGCTCTTAAAAGACAGATAAAGAACAGAAGCTTGTCTTCATGAAGGAATACTAAACACTTGGAAAAAAATCTGTCAGTTTTGTGTCTTTTTTCTTGATGCATTTGCAGGCATGTTTTAAAAAACAGATTTGTTTAATTCTTTCACTGCATTTAGCATTTAAATTTAGCCTATGTTCTTCATTTTTGGGTCAGGTGTTTTAAAAGTCCCACTCCGATTGTCTTTTGGTTAAAAAAAACAAAGTAAATTAATTAAGTTACAATGACAAATGGGCTGGAAAGGTGTTGTGTTCTTGCTTATTTAGGGTTGTCATTTGAGGAACAAAGAACACATTTTTACTTGGAGACATGAAACTGAATATACATATTGACACATTTATAGTAATTAGAATAGATTCACTTAATAAATGCTTTTATCCGTTTCCATTTCACAAACCCAACCATGACGTTTCAGTGTTTTTAAGAATTCTAAGCAAGAGGATGTAAATAATGACACTTTTGATATGGATAGATGCCTCCATTCTGGAAAGTAAAAGGGAAGACTATTTTGACTATTAACAAACCAATTACTTACACAACTGAATTTAAAAAAATAAACATTATCAATTCTAAAAAAGAACCTTTTTGACTGAATGAATTAGTAAAAATGTCTTAACAATTTGTGGTCGATGTGCACAGTGCTTCTGGCCTCCCTGACCATCTTCAACGGGACAAACCAGGTATGCTCACACTCAGACTTATGCATTACTCTAAAATCTAGTACATAAAGACGAAGCGGTTAGTTAAACTAAATTATAATTTGATTTTTATTTTCCCCCCAGATCTTGAAAGATATTGGATTTTTGTGATCATGGGCACTGGCTTTGTTTTGGTCTCAATCCCCCCCATTGCCTTTGTGTTTTATACCTGGTCAAAGGAAAGGAGGATGCCCATTGCAAGTACGAAATTAAAACAATTTGAAACGTTACACTAATTTAAAACATCCTTTAAATGTTAGCACAGCCTCACACAATTTAGGATTTTTGTTCTAAATTGAAAAGCCATGTCTGAAATTACTCACTTAGCCAACGATAAGTAAGAAATGTGTCAAACCTTTACAAAGTTTATTTATTCTTTTTGAAGAAAGGTCATGTCAATAAGAAGAAAAAATGTTTAGGACATTTGTGGAATTGTGATGTAAATTTGAGAAAATAATTGTTTATCATGCCGTTCTCTGCATCAGGTGATGCAGCTGTGAAAGTGCCGACTGCCAAAATCAGTGACTTTCACCTTTCGAAGGAAGAGAGTGGACTACAGCTCATCACCACGGATGACTCCACAGAAAGTAACACGTTTGACTCATGTGGCTTGAAGGAGGTCTCTACTTTATCATTATGACACAACTTTGGGGTGTCTATTTTTCTAAGCTAAAAGTACCTAAAGAGGTACTGTGAGACAGTGACGTGCGGTGGTTCACGGCTGGTGAGGCACTGACGTCATCAGTCAGATTTACAAACATATGAACCCTGCAGAGCAGCGTAGTCACCATTTGATTGGCAACAGTTCAAATTTCATTTCAACATTTGTCTTCCATTTACAAACTGTAACATAGAAAAAAAAGCACCAAGATTGTTGTGAATGAATTACTTTGACTTATAAATGAAGTCTGTGCACCGCTCCTTCTGAAGTAATACCTGGATAAGCTGTTTGTAGAAGTGTTCCTTTTCTTTCTTCAGTTTTAAAAGTCTCTCTGTCTCAATGGAGATCACTGCCAGTGATGTGCCTTCACAAATTCCTGAGTTTAGACGCATAATCCTCCATTAAGAAAATGATGTTTAGTAAGTAAGGGTTAAAGTGTGCATTATTACTTTGTGAAAGCCTGAACCGTCCGACGCGAAGCATTTTTCATGGTCACTTACAAAAGCAATACATATTAACCAGTTTTTAGTCCTTAATTCTTTTCTTTTTTCCAATTTGGATCGCTTTTCTCACAAAAAGCGGACTATTTGTTACGCTGTTACTATTTGTTACAGCCGCTGCAGTCAAGATTCGGCGACATATAAACACAATTTTGTGCATTGAACTGTCCATTATCAGTAATTAATGGACTTTGCAGAATTAACCGTCAGATGTGATCATAGTTGTTGTCATTTAATACAACGGACAGCTTATTGGGCATTATCCCGTATAATTTAAAAATGAGATTGGTCTTTGTGTGTGTTTTACTATTTTATTTGTGAAAGCTTGATTTTGCTTTTGATTTTGAAGTTGTTCAAGGTATTTATTATTTAAAACATTTTTTTTACTTCTTTCTGAAAAGTTTTTTAAAATAAAGTTTGATTTCTTTGATTTTGATTTATGTGTAAATATTTCTCACCTGGTCTGTGTGTGTCTGTTTTAGAAGTTTGTTATAAAGGGATGGTCATTTGAATTTCAGAACTGTTCATGTTCTTGTACTGTACATGACTCTTTTCCCCTGTCTGCTTTATTTTAGTTATGAAATAAAATGTTACATTTTTTGAGCGTTATTTTAAAGCAAATCTTTTAAAAAAAGACAGGAAGTCAAACTAAAAGAAACCACAATCAAACTGTCTTTGAACATGTTGTCCTGCAAGGCAGTGACGTACGGTGAGGTTTGTGGTGAGAAACTGACTCTTCAGCACTGGAAAAAATGTCAGTCTCATTACAAATTAAAAATGTAGAATACAAGAAGTTTTTCCTTGTTATAAGGGAAAATATCAGGGAGCCGGTTTAGCTCGTGCTGGTTTGCGGCGCCTTCCGTCCGTGAAACCAGGATTCGAATCCGGGCTGCTCCCTGTTCCCTTCTCTACTTCTGTGCTGGTCCCAAGCCCGGTTGCTTTGAGAGGGTTGCATCAGGAAGGGCATCCGGTGTAAAACATTGCCAAGTTTACCATGCGACTTGTTCGCTGTGGCGACTCCTGATGGGAAAAGCCGAAAGAGAAAGAAGAAGATAAGGGAAAAATCAGCCAATAGAAGAAGTTGAATTTTTCATTATAAGAATTTTTTTTGTTTTGTTGGTATTTTAACCCAAAATGAACCTTGAAATTAGCTATAAACACTTATATTTAGGAATATTGGTCTGGGTTTTGGAAATATGTCTTACAGTTTTTCTCAGTCACTTTAGTATGATTCTCAGATCAGAATTGAAGTTTGCAAATACGTGTGTGCATTTCTCAAAACAATTTGTACAAACAGCAAAACACTATGGAAAAGCCTGTAACTTGCTCAAAATCTTTAGTTCATCTCTCAAAACTAAGTCTTTATGTCATTGAACATGTCAGTGCCATCAGAATGTCAAGTTCTTGTGTCATTGTCTACGAACAAGACAGTCAAATGACTTAGTCATGTTGTTAATATAACTGTGTACTTTAGAGGGAGGTTCTGATGTAAAGTATGGCTAAAGTTTTGATGACAATTATTGTAAAATGTAAGTTACACCTTTTTTGTTTGATTGCAAGAGACTGGACAAGATTCACATTTACACTTTTATTGTTCATATTGTAATTTGTTGACAGACCATGTCATACCAACATAGAAAAAACCCACTGCAAACAGTAACACAAAGGGAAAAAAAAGATAGGACAATATTCTATCAAACAGTACAGGCAGTGCAGTAGGAATTGGTGTGGTCTTCCTACACCTCTTGTCGTTCCTGTATGTTAGGACACAAATTCTCATCCACATCACAGTGAATATCCTCCCTTGCAATGCAGCAAAATATGTTTGTCACATTATGACAACTTGGTCAACCATTTTGCAGTTAATGACTTATGAGCTAATGACTAGGTGTTTTGAGGAGTAAGACTATTGCACAGTGAACTATATAATACATTTTGATCAACATGACATAAACAATTGATAATGTAGCAAAGAGCAGAGAATTGTACATATTCATTTGCATGGATGTACCAAAGCAATTGCAACTTGTTCAAAGAACTGAGAAACTGCTTATATGATGTGCACAAGTGACATCATGATGTGAAGATTGAACAAATAGTTTTGGGAATTTGATTCTGATCTGAGAATTGTACTAAAGCGACTGAGAAAAGCTGTAAACTCTAACCACTGTGTTTTATGTTACGGAACCATTCAGCCCTAGATTTGCATGTTTTTGGACACAACACTCACCGTTCTTGTGGTCATTTTGTTTTTTGTTTTGTTTTTCTAACTTGTCCTGTCCAACAGCTGAGCAAGCAGATCAGAGCTGAGTGCCACTTGTATTGGACAGATTTTATTGTTACAATTGGGGTTTATGGATCTTCAGGCAGACTGAGTGCATATTTGTATAAACCCCTTTTGTATTTGAGGCTAAGCTTTATTTATGAAAATTATATTTGTATGCATTCCTTGTTGGACCGGGTTGATAGATAGATAGATAGATAGATAGATAGATAGATAGATAGATAGATAGATAGATAGATAGATAGATAGATAGATAGATAGATAGATAGATAGATAGATAGATAGATAGATAGATAGATAGATAGATAGATAGATAGATAAATAGATAGATAGATAGATAGATAGATAGATAGATAGATAGATAGATAGATAGATAGATAGATAGATAGATAGATAGATAGATAGATAGATAGATAGATAGATAGATAGATAGATAGATAGATAGATAGATAGATAGATAGATGGATAGATAGATAGATAAAGCTTTATTGTCATTGTACAATCACACAAGGTACAACAGTACAAGGGGTTAGAGTGAAGGATAGTCGATATCACAAAGTTAAAACATAAAAGTGTTGTAAGTAAATTACATAACTTAGTTTACACAGCAAAACAAAAAATGGTCTGCGCACAACTATTTACGGGCTAGAAGTATAATCATACATTAATGTTTAAAGATTTATCGCCCAAGATTTCTGCACATAGACAGGGGTGTGACGGGTTGAGGTTGTGGGCTAACAAGTTCAAACAGGTGCCAGAGAGCTGGGACCAAAGTCACAAAGGCTTCCATCAGTAACACACTACGCCACCAGGGATTCCCCCTGCTAAAGCCAGTACACGTGCAGACCCGTCTAAAGTTTGCTAGAGAGCATTTTTATGATCCAGAAGAGGATTGAGAGAATGTCCTGTAGGCAGATGAAACCAAAATAGAACTTCTTGGTAAGAACTCTACTCGTCGTGTTTGGAGGAGAAAGAATGCTGAGTTGAATCCAAAGAACAGCATAGCTACTGTAAAGCATGGGGGTGGAAACATAATGCTTGGGGCTGTTTATAAACAAAGGGACCAGGACGACTGACCTGTGTAAAGAAAAGACTGAATGGGGCCATGTATCGTTGGATTTAGAGTGAAAACCTCCTTCCATCAACAAGGGCTTTGAAGATGAAACATGGCTGGATCTTGACATGACAACGATCGAGAACACACTGCCCAGGAGTGGCTTTACCAAGAAGAATTTTAAGGTTCTGTTGATGTTTAACTTTGCGTTCAGACAATCATGCTTGTTGGTTTCCTGAATTAAGACCACTTTAAAACCTACCCATAAAAATAAAGTAAATGTTACATTCAAAGTATTGCTTTAAATAAGATGCTTTCAAGATCAAATGACTCAAGATATTTAAGATTTATTGTCGTAAAACAAGTTATTACAACTTTTTGAAGAGTTGCTTGTAAGTTAGTCTTGCCTTAAATTAATCGCTGTAAGATATTTAAACTACAGTAAAAAATAAACAAAAATACTTGGTGAGATGTTTGCAGTGAGAGTCATATTTTCAATTCAAATTTAATTTATTTATTATATTACAATAGTCGTCTCAGTGGGCTTTATACCAGTAATTCTATAATAAACATGAAATAAAGAAATGAAGTCATGGAATTCAATAAGTAATGGCTAAACTATACTAAACAGACTAGGATCAACAGGGCATCCCTGCCCTTAGACCCTACTTCAGTACATATGCACTCAATCTATTTGCCAACTACTGGTAATGTTTCATATCTCGAGTTAGTATGCTTTTTATAGACAGAGCAGCAGACACATATTGGTTCAGTTTGACTCCAAAGTTTCACCAAGGCGGATGCTACCAGATGTCTTCCTGTCAGAGTTTGTCTCAGTTTGGAAACTGCACTCACTGACACCTTGACAGTAATGTGCATATAGTCATGAGAAGGAAGTGGGCAAAGCCTTTTTTGATTTCAGTGGGGGTGAGTT
This sequence comes from Oryzias latipes, assembly GCF_053564925.1. Taxonomy (NCBI): domain Eukaryota; kingdom Metazoa; phylum Chordata; class Actinopteri; order Beloniformes; family Adrianichthyidae; genus Oryzias; species Oryzias latipes. The sequence continues at coordinate 9,274,691 of NC_136241.1, read as the reverse complement.
GGAGATTGCATGCATTTGAGAAACAGAATGATTTCAGGAATGAAGGTGACCCTCCTCTTTTATGTCCTGTAGCCAGAACAGCAAGGGGAGCTACTCAAAAACAGAATGGAGCAGGTGTGCGTTTGTATTTATTTTGTTGGTCGAGCATGAGTGATAAAGTTTGCAGAGGCAGTATGGTGATCTTAGAGGATGAAGATGTTTCCTGTTTTTGAGGCAGATGAAGTGAAACCATGTGGTGCTTGAAAATATGATGACACTTTCAATAAGAATATTGAAATGTCAGCAGGATGTTTTACCTCTGAATAGGTATTTTTTTCTGATGGCATACTTTCAAAATCTCTGAGTTGGAGGAGGACATTAGAAGATAATCAAAGATCATTTTAAAATACGTGTTCCCGTGGATGATGGTTGTCACTGCTGTGGCCAGATCCCTCTGCTTCTTGGAGAAGGTCACAATAATTCATTTAGTTTTGCTTTGCTCTCGATGGTCTGTCACAGAAACCCAGAAACTCCTGTGGAACCCAGCCATGCTCCTGTGAGGAGCCAGTCAGAAGAAATGTGTGTTGTCAATGTACAGTATCTCAGCAGATGGCTGTTCAGCTGTGGATCTCCGCCTATCCATGGGCAGAATGAAGAGCAGAGACAGAACACAGCCTCATGGGGAGACAGCTGAGGTGCAACACAGTCCAGAAAAAAATATCCTTCACCAGAACATGCTGTGAGAGTTGTTGGGCTGTAGGGTCTAAGTAGGAGACAAAGATGAACTGTGCTGCTTAGAGAGCTTTGGAAGAGGATCTGAAACACCACGTTGTGCAGCAGCTCTGCACACAGTGCTGTGCTCTCGTCCAGGTGAGCTGCTAACTTTGGTCATCCAGAGGGCTCCCACTACTCTGAATCCTGATGGAGACTACAGAATTCCATGGTTCTTGTCTGGATCTGATCTCCTGGAATTGGATGGATTTGTTTTAAACGAGTAATAAAAAGAGTTGAAGTCACCAGGGGGCATGAGGTGCTCCACCTTAAAGACCCACTCCAATGAAAAAAGTGTGTTTTTTGTGTTTTTCATTTGTTCTTATACCATTTTTCTTTAGATAAAGGACAATTTAAACAAAATTGTATTTCTGATAACTCTGTTTTTCTCAGTTTGAAAAAGGTCAGGCAGACAACCAGCACGGATCCCCAGTGGGGTCTCTTAAGGACCATCAACAAAAATCTTTAGATCAAACTCAAGACTAAATGCTTTGAAAAAAGAAATAATGTTGTGTTTAAACAAGAAAAATGGTTTTAAGCTAATATTCTGATATTTTTTCAATCGCTTCCAAACCATGTGACTATATGATTCTGAATTATGCCGAATTATGCTGACATACCAACACCATACACACCCCTTTGTTTTGCAATCATAGATTAATATTTTGCATGAGATTCTATATCAAAATGGATTCTATATCAAAAAAAAATTCCAGAGGATAACATGAATTCTAGCAATATTTTTTCAACAGCTCCCAAACCACGTGACCCAACAAGTCCACCTGTGTCTCGAATTGTGGCACTGATATCCCACTCCTACACACAACTTTATTTTGCAACAGAGATAGTGAATATTCTATATGAATTTTTTTATTCAAATTTCAGAGGATTGCATGTAATTTTATTTCAAAAAGCTCCCAAACCATGTGACCCAACGAGTCCAAACATAAGCCGAATTGTGGCACTGACATCCCACCATCATACACACCACTTTCTTTTGCAATCAGACATTTAGAATTTTTACATTCACATTCCAGAGGATCGCATATTCCTTCTCAGACAAAATCTAAATAAAGTTGTGTGTCTGATGTTGGGGTGCCTGTGCCACAATTCGAGACACAGGTGGACTCATTGGTACATTTTGTTTGGGAGCTATTGGGGGGAAGAAATCCTAAATTCATATGCAGACCTCTGAAATTTTAATATAGAAATTCATATACAATTTTCATTATATATGATGCATTAGAAACTGGAAAAAAATATCAGAATATTAACTTAAAACCATTTTTCTTATGAAACATTACAAAATAAAATAAGATTTTTTAAACACAACATGAGGAAATCTTTGATTGTAATTTATTTCTTTTTGCGAAGCACTTAGTCTTGGGTTTGATCTAAAATCTTTGCCATATCATGCACTTCTTAATTTGTTGATGCTCCCTAAGAGACACCACTGGGGATACGCGCTGAATGTCTGTCGAATATCCAGCCTAAAACTAACTTCACAGCGGTCTCAGCGCGTCTCACCCCTCAAAACCCCAAGCTTCCATTAGCGGCACAACTAAAATGGGCAGCAGTATTGGAGCTGTCCAGCCGTACAGTTTAGAGCCAGATGCCGGCTCAGATGAGGAAAATGTACATGGATCTTGTTAACAAATGACCTTTTCGTCTGCTAATGGTTCTCCATTATTGGGAATAAAGAAATACTCAGAAACACAGTTTTAATCCTAATATTATGTGTCCTCCATTATTGTGTTAAGAAAATTGCTTCAAGAACATATCGCAAACACCAAAAAATCGAGTTAAATCCAGTTATGACTCAACTTCAAGACAAGGCCACCTGGAGAACCTTTACCTTCATATTTATTAGGTTGTTACTACGGGAAATTGGTGATGTCATATTTGACATTTAAAAAATGTAGTGAGCATGGTGTCTGAATTGTTTTTAAAAATCCAAGTCACCAGTTAGTCCCGCACTATGTAATAGTTGTTATGGAGCAGGTAAGGAATTCGTACACAGCCAAGGAGATTGAGGAATGGTTTTGAATCTTGAGTTGATGTAGTTCCTCTAAGAGCCAACAGGAGCGCTAACGAGCGCGTTTCGACCAGACTGGTCACATGACGACCGCCCGTGCCGTGTCCCACTTCCTTTTCCCTGCTGGAAAACGCAACATCTGACCGGGAGGTAGAGACGCCAAACCGCCACGCGAGGAGAGTGAGACCGCCGACTTCAAGATGTTTGCACTAATCAACCGGCTTTTGGACTGGTTCAAGTCCCTCTTTTGGAAGGAGGAGATGGAGCTGACGTTGGTCGGCCTGCAGTACTCTGGAAAAACAACATTTGTTAATGTGATCGCTGTAAGTCATCAGTGGATGCTGCTTGCTAGCTTGCGTTGCTAGTTAACGGCTAATAGCCATATTAGCGCCAATATGGGATGTTGACGGCACGCGCCGATGTGGGAACGGGTGTATTGTCGCTGAAAGTGGTACGGTCCATCTCAGCAGCCCAAACCATTTGGAGTTTAACCGAGGCAGGACCCCTGTGTCAACACTTTAGCTAAGCTAGGCGACTGAGTTTGTTAAAACTTGTCTGTTTTCTTGCCTTTTTTGGTTCACACCGCAAAGCAAATCCTTAACTTGTGTTTATTTCGTGTGGTTTGCCTGATTTGTCCTCGTACGAGAGACTAGACTGCTAGCAAAGAGCCTAACCGCTGACAGCTGGCAGAAGATCAGATTTGGTCAGAGCAGCATCTGTATCCGTCACTTAGCTTCATTAACATCAAGTTATGTGGTCGATCTAAAAGAAAACATTTGATTCCCAGAGAAAAGTAATTAGATTTGTGTATTTTTAAAAGATTACTCTACAAAACATTAACAGTAGAAATTTTTAATCACAGACCTGATCAGATCTAACCTTTTCCCTTTTTTGGTCAAAAACTGGCTTAAGCAACCTGTGTTAGGTAATCAATCGTGAAATTTTATTTCCCTATTTCTTTCTTCAGCTTAACTTTGCAAAGTCAAAGTGCAGTTGAAGCCAATGAGCTTTAAGAACCAATCAGATGCTTCCTTGCAGGATTTAAGCTTGTTTATAGGATTTCATCCATTGTAGTCTATTATTAAAACTTTCATAGTTGATTATTACTCTGACAAAAAGAAAAAAATTGTGCATGAAAACAAATTGCTCCACCTTTCTGGCAAAAAAACACATGCATGATTTAATTTCAACTTGAAGTAAGTAACTTTATAAAAACGTATTTAAAACTTGCCTAAGCGATCAAGTTTATTTTGAAGGTGTGCAGATGGTGAGGCTCAGTTGATGCTAAATCTGTGGATGTTTGTTGTTTTTCTTCCTTTCAGTCACTATCAAAGGCGTGACACATTTGGAATAATAAGTCTTGACAGAGTTTTTAGAGATGGGACACTTTTCAGTGTTTGCATCACAATATTTTATTAAATACATATTTTTCTACAGACAAGAACCTGGGAAAGTGGACTTTTTAAATATTTAAATAGCACAAGAAACACACAAGAGTACATGTTTTGTGTAGAGGTTTATTGACATTTCTATAGAACTACATACTGAACACCATAACCCTCCGTCACAAATAAGTGAAAAGTGCTTTGCTAATATGATGTGGATTGTGATATCCTGTAGAAGAGCAAAAGTGAAGGAAGTTATTTTTTTGTTTTTGGTGCGTAATCAATGTGTGTGCGTTGTGCAGAGTTTTCAGTGCTGCAATGACTGAGCTGCAGCTATGGGGGTAGGTACTTCTTCTTCAGTCATGAGACGGCCGCACTCACTTCCACTTAGCTTCGTCAGGTGACCACAGCGAGTCATGTGCCTTTAAACATGTGTATTTTGGTCAGCACACGCTCCTGGCCTTCTCAAGAAGGCATGCGGGAAAATTCACAAACGTCTTTGGACACCCATACATCCACTTTGCTGAAACTTTGTTTTCTACAAGTCCAGCTTTTATGATGTAAAAACAGAACTACTTTTTGCTTGTTTAGAAGTTTGGTGAAAAAGTTATTTATTCTTTAAACAACCTCCTTAAACCCCAACTCTTGAATAGCTAGCAATAAAATGTTAAAGTTTATTTAACCTGCTATCATACGTTTATTAAGAATGTAAACAGGCAAACGTCCCCTAATAGCAAATGTTCAGCATAGCTTCAAAACATGTTTATTCATTTATTTTCTGCTGTTATTATCACTGATTGTAGAAGAGAACTGGACTGGGTGACCCCTCCCCTCTGGTGTTCCAAAAAGGAAGTACCCACTGGTGCCAAAAAGCCACCATCCCATAGACTTTTATTGAGAAATAAACTGATTCACACTGAGGGGTTTGTGCTATGTACTTCCAACAAGCTCACCCTTTATTGTTGAGAGTGGTTGCCATAGAAACAGTACCGGTAACTCGGACCAATCAGTGCCTACCGTCATCCTTTGGCTCCAACATGGCGGCATACAAATCATGAACAAATGACATGAATTGACTTCATGTCAGTTGGAGCCAGAAGCGAACTATTTTCTATGGGTGATGTCACCCTCACTTCAGTCCAGTTCTCATATTTTATATCTCATTTTACTGCTACAGTTACAGACAAATTTCCCACATGTGGGATCAGTAAAGTATTTCTGACTCTGATTTTCAGTCAATGCTGGTTATTATTTTACTGTTGTTGCTGTTGTGTCTTTATCCATACATTAATTATATACAGAATAGGATGAACGAGAAATTGCGAATTTATTTTTATCGCAATGTCAAGCTGTGCAAAACGAATATCGCAAAAGATGGCAAAAATTGCAATGAATTTTTACCTTAATTGTGCTAAAACAGTTTTATGGCAGCTTGATGTATTTAAAGAATCAAATAAATTCACTTAGGCTTTTGACCAATCGGCTGGAGCTCTTTTATTTGTCTATTTAGGAGCTCTTTTCTGTTTGATGCTTGCCTCCTATGTAAACAAGAGCCATTCTGAGTGTAAGTTATGTTGACACTTATTTAAATTAAGCTGTTGCAGTCAAATGGAAATGATGGTTTTGGTTGTTTTCTATTTGTTCGTGTATCGCAAGTCATATCGTCATCTCGATGAGTTTCCTCATATCGTGCATCCCTAACACAGAATAATAGGTTTTGATTTCTCTTTATGGTCCTAAAAGTTTCTCATTGACTCAAAGATCCCGTTGGTCTGAATCTGCTTTTCTAGTATTATCAAGTGTCTTTAAATCTATGAGTTCCTGCAGCTTTGTTGCATTTTCTGTCAACTTTCTCTTGTACTTGAAGCAGGACTTTATCATTTTTTAATTCCGTGTTTGCTTTCTCGCCAGATAAGCCGACATTCGCTAAAATTCCATGCAGCGCGTTGGAGATGGAGAGCGCTGGACCAAAGCTTGGGAATGTCTGACATTTTGTTTTTCCTGCTTCTTCCAGTCTGGCCACTTCAGCGAAGACATGATCCCTACGGTTGGGTTCAACATGAGGAAGGTCACCAAAGGAAACGTCACCATCAAGGTCTCATGTCAACGAAACGTTTCCCTTTGCGTGTTTGTGCGTGTCGGGTTTGTGCGTGCTCGTTATTGTCGGTCAAAAGTACGACGCGGTTTATCTATCGAGACATTTTCAAAGCAGCTGACATAAACCCAATCGAAAAAGGATGTAACTAAACTAGATTGGAGTTTCTTCTAAGTGCTTAGTCATTAGTGCACCAAGAACAAAGCTAAGGCGGGATGTGCTGTGTAGACGTTTTGCGTTATCTCAGATACTCTCACCACTTCCAGTTAGTGTCATCTCTTCGCTTTTGTTTTTTTCTTTTCTTTTTTCATGCAATGACCTCATATCTGCTTTTCCCGTGTTGCTGACATGTTCTTTCATAGTAGGTGGTGCCACGTGTGAACTGCCACTTTCTCAAAATTATTCAGCATTTTTTTGTTTGTTTCCTAAAAGTGAGTAATTGTCAGTGCAGCACGACCTTTTAACTTTAAGATATCCACATTATTAGGTTTTTTTCGGGTTGGTAAATAACTGCCAGCTTAACTTGGGTTTCTAGAATGTCATGAACAGGATCAAAAGTAAAAATTATATTTTAGTTGGAAATGTTTGCTTTTTGGAAATACTTTTTCCTAATTCTCTTTTGAATAGTTTTTCAAAAAAAATGAGCAAACAACCTATGAATAAGTGTAACAAAGTAATAATCCCGCCTTTTTTTATGCAGAATGTCAGCTTTTCTGTGAAATGACCTTAAATCTTTCACAGTGGCCACAGCCTGTAGGAGTCTGCACCGCAGATGTAGCTGCACTTTCATGCTCTGCGTGGGTAAAGTCTCTGAAAGTGAAATCTCAGACGTGTCGTAACCCCCAATAATATTTCCAAAGAGAATTTACATGAACGCATGATGGATAAATAAAGAAAAGTCATTTCAAAAAGTACCGTTTGTCCCTAATTCTGCAGATCTGGGACATAGGAGGACAGCCGAGGTTCAGGAGCATGTGGGAGCGATACTGCCGGGGAGTTAACGCAATTGTGTGAGTGCCCAGCACCTTTTTTTTTTCTTTTTAATTGAAAAAATGTGTAGAAAAGTATAAGAAATATATATGTCACTTTTTTGTAAATCTTACAGAGCTTGCTTTATGTTGGTTGTAGATACATGGTTGATGCAGCGGATCAAGAAAAGGTGGAGGCATCTAGAAACGAACTTCATAATTTGTTAGACAAACCACAGCTGCAAGGAATTCCTGTAAGTCCCAAAAGCTGCACAAATTTCCCTGGTAGACGAAAAATGAACTGCGCTATGTAAACTGATTTTCGCTTCTGTGCATTGAGGTTTTGGTTCTCGGTAACAAAAGGGATCTCCCCAGCGCTTTAGATGAAAAGCAGCTCATTGAGAAAATGTAAGTGTATTTAACATATCTTTTTAAAGCTCATCTCTGTGCCTGATATTGATAAACTGTGGAAAAGTCAGGATAATTTGGAAATATTAGTTGTAGCATTTTCAGACCAGCTTCTTGTCAGGTTTAATCAAAACTGGAGCTTTTTTTGTTTTTGCATTTGCAGTGTTTTAGCTCCCACTACTGTCATGATCGACATCACTGCATTCCACAGAACAACCTAAGAACCTAAGTAGCTGATTGTGCATAAAACATGCATATTTTATTTTGTTCATACGTTGTTTTTGTGCCATTCACAGGAATCTAGCAGCAATTCAAGACAGAGAGATATGCTGCTACTCCATTTCCTGCAAAGAGAAAGACAACATTGGCAAGTTCCAAATAATTGCTACAATATTGTTGGGACCTGTTGAAGAACTGCTAAAACGCGTATTTAGATACACATGTATCCTATTGAAAGAGAACACACACTATTTAATATGGACCTAGAAAGAGGGAGCAATGAAAATAACGTATTTCGTATATTGTTCCCTCCTTTATTGCAGGAGTTGCATTGTAACAATAATCTGTGATTGGTGGAATCCATTCTAGATGTTTTAAGGCTGTAAAACTCCTCACTGTATCTATATATCTATATCTAAATAGAGATCTATAGAGATGTAGATATCTTACTATATCTCTCTATCCATCCATATATACAGGACCATAAATATTTGGACATAGACACTTTCTAATTTAGTTTCTGTACATTACCACACTGAATTTTAAATAAAACAACTCAGATGCCATTGAAGTGCAGACTTTCAGCTTTTATTCCATGGGTTGAACAAAAAGATTGCATAAAAATGTGAAAAACTAAAGCATTTTTAAACACAATCCCTTAATTTCATGGGCTCCTAAGTAGGTGGACAAATGAAATAACTGAAAACAAAATGGTCATTACTGATATTTGGTTGAAAAGCCTTTGTTGGCAATGACAGCCTGAAGTCTTGAACTCATGGACATCACCAGATGCTGGGTTTTCTCCTTCTGAATGCTCTGCCAGGCCTTTACTGTAGCAGCTTTCAGTTGCTGTTTGTTTGTGGGCCTTTCTGTCTGAAGTTTAGTCTTCAAAAAGTGAAATGATGCTCAACTGGGTTAAGATCAGGTGACTGCTTGGTCATTAAAAAATATTCCACTTCTTTGCTTTGATAAACTCCTGAGTTGCTTTGGCTGTATGTTTTGGGTCATTGTCCATCTGTGTTATGAAACGCCGCCCAATCAGTTTGGCTGCATTCACCTGGATCTGCGCAGACAGTCTGTCTCTGAACACCTAAGAATTCATTGGGCTGCTTCTGTCCTGTGTCACGTCATCAATAAACACTAGTGTCCCAGTGCCACCAGCAGCCATGCACGCCCAGACCATCACACTGCCTCCACCGTGTTTTACTGATGATGTAGTGTGCTTTGGATCAGGAGCTTCTCCACGCCTTCTCCATACTTTTCTCTTGCCATCATTCTGGTAGAGGTTGATTTTGGTTTCATCTGTCCAAAGAATGTTTTTCCAGAACTGTGCTGGCCTTTTTTGGGTGGTTTTTAGCAAAGTCCAATCTATTCTTGAGGCTTCTGAGTTGCTTGCATCTTGCAGTGTACCCTCTGTATCTACTTTCATGCAGTCTTCTTTTTATGGTAGACTCGGATATTGATCCGCCTACCTCCTGGAGAGTGTTGTTCACTTGGATGGAAATGATTCTGCAATCATCCACCACTGTTATCTTCCGTGGACGTCCAGGTCTTTTTGCGTTGCTGAGTTCACCAGTGCTTTCTTTCTTTCTCAGGATGTACCACACTGTTGATTTTGCCACTCCTAATACTGTAGCAATTTCTCGCATGGTGTTTTCCTGTTTTCTCAGCTTAATGAAGGCTCCTTTCACCTGCATGGAGAGCTCCTTTGACCGCATGTTGTCTGTTCACAGCAAAATCTTCAAAATGCAAGCAGAGTCCTCTAATCAACTCCAGGCCTTTTATCTGCTTCACTCATAATGACATAAGGGAATTGCCCACACCTGCCCATGCAATAGCATGGAAGTCAATTGTCCAATTACTTATGAGTCCATGAAATGAAGGGATTGTGTTTAAAAAATGCTTTAGTTTTTCCACATTTTGTGCAATCTTTTTTTTCAACCCAGGGAATAAAAGCTGAAAGTCTGCACTTCAATGGCATCTGAGTTGTTTTATTAAAAATTCACTGTGGTAATGTACAGAAATAAAATTAGAAAGAATGTGTCTCTGTCCAAATATTTATGGTCCTGACTGTAGATATAGATATAGATATAGATGTATATATTTCATCCAACATGGTATAAAGTGATTTTCCTCCATTTTTGATCTATTTCTCAGTTTGATACTTAATCTTTCTTTTTTATTTCAGATATTACACTTCAGTGGCTCATCCAGCACTCAAAATCTCGCAGAAGCTGAGAAGAGTCGGCTGCCAGCTTTATTTTCTACATTAATAATAATATTATCATCATAATTATTATCAAGTCTTTATCACTTGACAACATTGTACAGATGCACCCTCACTTCTTGTGCTAAACTGTTATTCTTTTATTCCACTTTTTTGGGGGGTAAATCTCCCTTCTGCCCCCCCAATCCCGAAAACACACTACTAAAGCTTTGGTACCAAATAACGGCACATTGGTTTGGGACATTTTGTACATTAAAAAAAGCATTCTGGTAAAAGCTAAGTCGAGGCTAAAACGCCACTTGGATTCAACGCTTTTCTACTGCAAGTCTTTCCTGCTGACCAGTCAGTGGGTTATAGCATTTATAGCATCAAGTCATGTAAAGGTTCTTCAGAGTTTGACTTGTACAGTTTTGTTGGCCTCCATACTGTGACTGGCTTTGAAGACTGTCACTTTTTGACTGATTAAAACAGTCTTCTGTTTTAATAATAATAAGATAATAATAAGTCAGTTGACGCTGATGTGTACAAAAATCCAGCTACTATGATTTTTACCAATAAGGATGTGTGTATGTGTGTGTGAGTATATTATTCTATTTAAAGTTTGAATGTACTAAAAGTGAAGCTGTACAGGTTTGTGTGCTTTGTTGTTCTCTGTAAACTAGCCTTAGTGGTATGATGTCCCTTGTGTTGCCTCAAAGCTGGCAGAGTGGCAGAGTTTAAAGTGCCTTGTGCAGTGTCTCTGACCTCTGACCTCTGAAGCTAGGCAGCATGCAAGGTTTGCTTCCCTAGGTAGGGATCGAACCAACACACTTCAGTATAAACTCTAAATAAAAAGGCATGCTTTTTAATTTAGACAAGCCTCTGTCATTTATTTCTCACCTTTGAAATAACATTTTTCCTTTATATTATAGAATATAAGAACTATATTTTATATAAAACCTGTAGAATCAGAATTGGAATTACTTTATTGATCCCACACATGGGAAATGTGTGTTACAGTAGCATCTGTAATGTGTGTTACAGTAGCATCTGTAATGTGTGTTACAGTAGCATCTGTAATGTGTGTTACAGTAGCATCTGTAATGTGTGTTACAGTAACATCTGTAATGTGTGTTACAGTAGCATCTGTAATGTGTGTTACAGTAACATCTGTAATGTGTGTTACAGTAGCATCTGTTATGTGTGTTACAGTAGCATCTGTAATGTGTGTTACAGTAGCATCTGTTATGTGTGTTACAGTAGCATCTGTTATGTGTGTTACAGTAGCATCTGTAATGTGTGTTACAGTAACATCTGTAATGTGTGTTACAGTAACATCTGTAATGTGTGTTACAGTAGCATCTGTAATGTGTGTTACAGTAGCATCTGTAATGTGTGTTACAGTAGCATCTGTAATGTGTGTTACAGTAACATCTGTAATGTGTGTTACAGTAGCATCTGTAATGTGTGTTACAGTAGCATCTGTAATGTGTGTTACAGTAACATCTGTAATGTGTGTTACAGTAGCATCTGTAATGTGTGTTACAGTAACATCTGTAATGTGTGTTACAGTAGCATCTGTAATGTGTGTTACAGTAACATCTGTAATGTGTGTTACAGTAGCATCTGTAATGTGTGTTACAGTAACATCTGTAATGTGTGTTACAGTAACAACTGTAATGTGTGTTACAGTAGCATCTGTAATCTTAAAGAAATAGAATATAAAAACAAAGTAATTGTAGAAAAAAAATAAGGTGATATAATTTCACAGCTATTTACAAATTGTCTTGGCAGAAATGTGCAAAAGTTATCTGTTATACTGTGACTTATTGTAAAGTTTAGGGCATGAGGGATTTCCGGTATCGGACAGTTTTTGAGCGGAGCTGTCTGAGCCTCTTAGTCAGGGGTTCTCAAAGGTTTGTAGCGGAGGGCCAAATTAAGAACTCAAAGTTAGAATGGGGGGCCAAGTTTGGTGGGAAAAAATGGATAAACACAAAAAGTTGTTTTTAATAACTTTGATGAGAAAGTGTCATTTGTACAGTTAACCAGGCCCTCCAGACGCTTTCCCAGTTGCGGTCGGAGGTTGCTGTCCAGATCTTCTACTCGTCTAGTAATTGTATCATTTGACAGAATTTTTTCTTCAAACTTTTTCTTTTGCTCTAGACCAGGGGTCGGGAACCTATGGCTCGCGAGCCATATATGGCTCTTTTGATGGTCACATGTGGCTCGCAGACAAATCTTTAATTATAGTTTTTTTTTCATTAGACCAGTCCTTCTCGGGCGCGATGCGATGCCGGAGGCGCGCAGTAGTAGCAGTGCTTAGAGAGAGAAATCTGCGCCAGCGCTATCAGTTACTATTATCTATTATTTCACAGAGTTTGTACCAACTGGAAACCTGTGAATTGACGTGCCTAAAACTGCGCGCTCCCGTCTCTGAGAAAGAGCGCGCAGATGCGGGGACGGGATGTGTGAGGGAGAAAGCAGAGGGTGGGGCTGAGGGGTTGTGGGGACAGGCAGCAGGTGAATCGCGCAGGGATTGTAAAAACGTAAAACCCGCTGCCCGTCACTCACTGCAGCGTGTGAGTGTGTGTTTGGCTCCCCGTCTGCATGTGATCAGTCTTTGTCACATCTACAGAACATTCAGACCTACGATCACGTTTAAAGTCTCAACGCCTGAACGAAGCAGAGAAACTCACCACGTATCAACCAGACTAGACCATCAGCAGAACTACCACGAGAAATACTCATCATTTATTAGCAACAGCATAACAATGTTATTAAAAAGAATCCACAGACTTATTGTACTTTAAAAGTGTTGAAATTAAATCAAATGCACACATTCATTTGTATATTTAGTTTTAAACAAATTGTCGCGGACTGAGTTGGATGGCTGTTGGGCCGCGTTAAAAGTTCTGGAGTTCATTGAACGCGTCAAGCAGAGATCTGATTGGCTCTCAGTTCTGTCGCTCAGCCTGTCGTTAGGTAGTTTGGACCAATGGGGTTCAGCTATGGGCCGAATAAGGGAAATGGGAGGGCTGCAGCGGGAGCAGGGGAATATAAAGTTGGGAGAAGCGCTCTCGTGTCGGCGGGAGAGATTTAGGAGTTGCTGAATTCATTGAACGGCGTTTGTTGCGGTCTGCAGTAATCGGAATAAAGAACTTTAAAAGAGGTTAAGTCTCCGTGCCTCAGTGTGGGGAAGGGACACTACATTATTGTATGGCTCTTTCGAAATTACATTTCAAAATATGTGGCGTTTATGGCTCTCTTGGCCAAAAAGGTTCCCGACCCCTGCTTTAGACAAACAATGTCAGCTACTTTCAGCATACATTCTTTCTACAAACTCCCCGTCACTTAAGGGTTTGCTACACCGAGCTGTTTCCGAAGCCACAACGTAGCTACTAGCTTCTGTCACAGCTTTACTGGATTTATCCATTTTTGTAAACATTGGGTGTGCAGCATAGCCTCGTTGTAGTTGTTGGAGCTTATTGTTGCGCTCCTCGACAGTAAATTTGTCATAGTTTTTATAATTTGTAACAAAGTTTGAGCATTGCATTTACCTGCTTGAAAATAGGGCACATGACTTTATCCAGCCCATGAGGTTACATGGATTACATAAAATCCTCTCCACCTTTATCGACCTCTGTCATGGTAGGGAGAACACGTCAATGGTCATCTTGACCCCATAAGTTAGCAGAAGGGTTAGAGAAGGAGCTCTGCCATTTGTCCAGAACAGGGTGGAGAGGATGCTCTGGGTTGTCCATGATGGATAAACGCTTGTTCAGTGACCTCCTCTCCACCACTACTTCAAATGTTTCTTGTTTGCAGCCATTGATAGAACCCGCCGTTCTGATTAGCTTGTTCAGTCTGTTGGCGTCACTGACTGCCATGTTGCTTCCCCAGCAGACCACAGAGGAGAACAAGGTTCTGGCCACTACAGACTGGTAGAAGACCTCCAGCATCTTGCTGCACACATTAAAGGACCTCCGTTTCCTTGAGAAGTAGAGTCCACTGCAGGCCTTTTTGTACACAGCAGTACTATTGCTCCTCCAGTTCAGTCTGCTGTTGATAGATATTTAAATATCCCAGATATTTGTACTCCTTCACTACCTCCACATCCTTGCCCAGAATGCAGAGAGGCTGCAGGACTGTCCCTTTCTTTTTGGAAGTCAATCACCAACTCCCTGGTCTTGTCCATGCTGAGCAGCAGGTGATTCTCTCCAGCCCACTCCACAAATCCATCCACCAGCCTCCTGTACTCTTCCTCCCATCCAGCGCTTATACACCCCACAACCACATAGTCATCAGAGAATTTCTGTAGCTGACATGACTGAGTTGTGCTGAAAATCTGAGGTGTACAAGGTAAACAGGAAGGGAGTGAGCACAAATGTGTGTGTGTGTATGTATGATTATGTATAATGTCTGATTTGGGGAAATAGCTTAAAAGAATTTGGGGTTTTGTTGCTAATTTTTAGTTTTACTAATATATTTAATTATAATCAGGATATTTATCAAATAGAATTCTTAAAATTATTCGTATGGGGTTTGATCTTACATATCAGTTATCTGAGATGATCATATTGTCTGCCATGGAGTTCATCAGATCACGCTATTTATTAATGTTTAAGTTATATTTTTTAAAGACCAACTTTACTTTGGGATGTAAAACTTATATCAACATTAAAGTGTGCAATGTTAATAAAGATGCAATGTTTTCGAGGCGGAAATGTGCTTTAGATTGTGGTTTAAGTCCAATTTGGGTGAGTTATGTAAAATGAAAATCAATGTTTCGACATTGAATGTTTCACACTTGTGGCTGTTTCCTATTGGCGCAAATATCCTGAATGCCACGCATCGCAAAGCTGTGATTGACAGCTAAACAACCAATCATCGGCTAAGCCCGCCTCTCGGTTCTAATGACGACACACTAAGGTAACAAATCAGCTTTTAGGAGCTGGGAGGGGCCGCTTTGTTGACAGGAACTATGTGGATCCGAAATACTATCAACTCCCTGTAATTTAGACCGAAACAGCGTTGGTTCTGGAACCTCTCTGAGGTACGTGGACCTGAATTATGCGTTTAAAGCTCGACCTGGGGCAAACATGCGATGGAGGTCGCTAGTAATTGGTTTGGTCGTGTTGAGACTTTCTGTCAGCTGCGTCCTGTGGCTAGCTTTCGGTTTGGGACCGAACCTTAGCTTGGGTTTCAACTTCCATTTGAATTTTAATTTACACAAACTAGACTTGCTGTTCAGAGAGGAAACCCCCACTGAGTCCTCCAAGGGTAGCTCTTGGTCTCAACGAATCCACGGCCCTAAGTATGAGGAGACGGCGGCCACCTGCGCCAAGGCTGGCGAGGAGCCCCCCAAGAAGAAGAAGAAGTCCTCCTACCTTCGACTGTTCGATGGCAGCGAGGACGAGTACGCCCGGAGATACAGCTCCTTCCCGGACGCGCTCAAAAGCCAAATGAAAGAAATGGCCAGAGAAATGTTTTATTTCGGATACGACAATTACATGAAATATGCCTTTCCAGAGGACGAGCTGAATCCGATTGACTGTAAAGGGAGAGGTCCAGACGCGCTAAACCCGTGAGTCTCCATGATCAGCTGGCTGCACACGACACTGCCGGACTCACTGTCGGTTACCCGAACCGCTTCTGTCTGCATGTAGTCTGTGGGTTCCGGTCCACTTATACCAGAGCGGCCACGGTTCTGATTTCTCTTGACTGTTCATGTTTAGCTGTCACTCTGAACATTTTGTGTGAACTAGACCCAAAAGAAGGTCAGGTTTGAAGTCAGAACAGACAGTTAATGAACTAAATCAGTCTGTTTTAATAATCATCATGCAAAAATCCAAGGAGCATAAGTGGAGATCTTTAAATTCTTAAACATAATCTCTAAAGGGCGGGCTCTTTACAAAAAAGAAGAGGAAAATGGCCTAAACTAAAGGTTTTTAGACATAATTTACTGTTATTTGTACCTTTCCCAGTAAAGCCTATTTATACACCAATAGTAGAGGCATTTATAAAAGACCCACTCAGAGGAAAATTGTGATTTTGGAGTTTTTTTTTTTAACAAGTTCTTATAGCATTTTTCTTGTGATGGTGTGTGTGTGTGGGTGTGTGTGTGTGTGTGTATACACATACACAAAGTAAATAAAGAGATTAAAACTTTGTTTTTGTGTATAGTGGGCAAAAAAGTATTTATTCAGCCACCAATTGTGGAAATTCTCCGACTTAGAAAGTTGTATGCCTAAACTATGAGAGACAAATGAGAAAGAAAAATCTGATTTTTAAAGAATTTATTTGTAAATTATGGTAACAGGCCTCTCATCTTTTTAAGATGAAGAACTTGCTCAATTGGTGGCTGACTATATAGTTTTTTTTATCCTACTGTATTTCTATATGCAAATCCATTGGGAATCAGATGGAAAAAGTTTGTAATTGTGATGTAGAAGCTACTACGGCAACGGGCGGCTCACAAGATCCCCGCTCCGCCTTATTCTGATGGATCCACTACTTGATGACCAGATCCATGTACGTTTTTGTTTTCCTGGTCTGAGCTGGAATCTGGCTCAAAGCTGTACGGCTGGATGTAATTTGTAATGAACTTCTACCGCTCTGCAGAAACTATCTCTTAGAAAATGACAGGATTTTTGATTTTGGCTCAAATAAAAAAAAAAAAATTAAACGGCCACTGGGAACACTTTTATAACATATCAAAAGTTGATTGGAGTAGACTTTAAGATAAAGTCTACACATTGTTTTTATTGTCCCGTCACCAAATCTGCCCCATAACTCAATCCATATTACTCCAATTTCTAAAACAGTGCCTTTAACATTAAAAGTTGGTACTGGAAGGCCCCCCTGCTCAGCTTACATTGGCCAGCTGCTCTTTGGGTTGCCATCGCGATCGTCTCCGGTTGTCTAAATGTTGGAAGAACGTGTATCAAGCTTGTGCTCTCATCTCTACTAATGTAAAGGAAATCTCGAATACTGAGAGTTCAGGATATTTAATGTCATTTGGCTTTGTGTGTTTGTGTTGTTTGTCTGTTGAGGGTGGTTCCCACCTTTCTGTCAGTGTTGGGATAGACCCTGTCCCGCCCTGAGAGGATTTAGGGGACAATGACAGGAATTTGTCTTTAGAAGTTACTTGTTCAGTGCACTCTTACAATGCCTCCCTGTAGTTCAGAATTACTCTCCAGACTTAGTTTATGCATAGATTTTCTTTTTCTTCAAAGGAAAGAATCATGCCTTTTATGCCTGTCCAAGTCCATACCACCAAGTCTGTTTTACTCTTTTTCTTTCAGATCCAACATCAACATAAACGATGTTTTGGGGAATTATTCTCTTACCCTCATCGACACATTGGACACCCTCCTGGTAACTTCTTTGATCCTCAAATGGTTTATTTTTGCCCAATCATCAGCTCAGTTGGCGCTCACCAGGTGTTTGGTCTCATGCAGGTGCTGGGGAATGTGTCGGAGTTCCAGAGAGCCGTCAAACTGGTTATAGAGACGGTGTCATTTGACAAAGACTCTACAGTGCAAGTTTTTGAGGCAAACATCAGGTACCAAGCTCGCTTCTGGACTTGTACTTGAAGAAATGTACTACTAGACGTTGTCAGTGTGGTTTTTTTTTTCTGGAAAGCATATCTGGCAGTCTTGATTAAGCTTGACAATTTATTGTTTATTTCTTAGGCTTTTGATGAAACTTAAATGTTGTCATAATTGTATCAAACTGAATCGTTTTAGATATAAAAATAAATGTCTTCTCTTCCATTTGTGCAGGATTTTGGGAAGCCTCATCTCAGCACACATTCTCCTGACTGACCCAAAGCAGCCATTTGGGAAAGTGAACTTTGAAGGTTATGAAAATGAGCTCTTGCATTTGGCCCATGACCTGGCTGTCCGCCTGCTACCTGCCTTTGAGCACACTGACACAGGCATTCCCTACCCCAGGGTGAGTGAGCTTTCAGCCATCAAAACTGGTTAAAAAAAATA
Source organism: Oryzias latipes (assembly GCF_053564925.1). Taxonomy (NCBI): domain Eukaryota; kingdom Metazoa; phylum Chordata; class Actinopteri; order Beloniformes; family Adrianichthyidae; genus Oryzias; species Oryzias latipes. The sequence goes on along the minus strand of NC_136241.1, from coordinate 9,256,628 downwards.
TCCCTGTTGCAGTGTGTGGTGCCTGTGGAAAGGCACCGCAGGCGGATCATTCAGTAAAGTGAGTGTGCCGTGAACACAGGTCAACCTGAAGACTGGCGTTCCTCTCGACAGCATCAATGAGACCTGCACAGCAGGAGCTGGGTCTCTGCTGGTGGAATTTGGGATTCTGAGCCGTTTGATTGGAGACTCGACGTTCGAATGGGTAGCGCGGCGAGCTGTCAGAGCTCTGTGGAGACTAAGAAGCAACGAAACGGGTCTGTTGGGTGAGTTAAAGATCACTTTCATGCCCGCCTGAGTCTTTCTGTTTCCGGTTCTTGAAGCCTCTTCCTGATTTGTCGTCAGGGGCAAACAAGTTTTTTTATTTTTTTTTTCCTTTGTAGGAAATGTTATTAATATCCAAACGGGCCAGTGGGTTGGAAAGCAGAGTGGTCTTGGGGCTGGCATGGACTCCTTCTATGAGTACTTGCTGAAGTCATACATCCTTTTTGGTGAGGAGGAAGACAACCAGATGTTTCAAGCTGCTTATGAAAGTATCCAGAACCACTTGAGAAGAGGGTGAGCTCCACTTTTTATTTTTTTTACCAATGTGGTTATGCAAATGTGTGAAAGTTTGTTGAAGTTTTGAAAAAAAATAAAATGAACTTTGAAATAAAATGCAAAGCTGCTGTAAAAGCTGAAAGATTTTAAAAGCTAAACTCTGGATTCAGAAAGATATTTGATATATATATTTTTACTTTTGAATCTGCCACCATCAGCTTTATAGCAGCTTATAGAAAATGATTGTGTCTTTAACTCAAATTGGTTCTGTTTTTTCCTGTAATAATAATAGTTTATTTAAAAAGCAACAGTGCAATTTCAAAAAACACGTGATTAAACATGGTTAAAATGGCCAAAATTAGTCAAAGGTTTGTTCTCATCTGTTGTATGCTGGCCATGCAGTAAATTAGCATGCATACTAGGGCTGCACGATATGAGGGAAAACTCACGATATTGGTGATTAATATTGCGATAACGATATAATTTGCGGTATATAAACAAATATCAAACCAACCAAAAACATCATTTCCATTTCAATGCAAAAGTCTGTGTATTCTCACAGACTTTTGTCCCTCTGCTGAATTTCTACTTTCAAGGCGAGATTTGTGCAATGAGGGAGAGGGAGACCCACCTCTCTACGTCAACGTGAACATGAACAGCGGGGAAATAATCAACACCTGGATCGATTCCCTTCAAGCCTTTTTCCCTGGACTTCAGGTCCGTTCATTTGCTTTTGTGAAGCGTTTGCCCGTCTGTGCCGAGGCTCATGAGGGGGACTGCTGCTCCGCCCCGCAGGTGCTGAACGGAGATGTTGATAATGCCATTTGCCTGCACGCGTTTTACTACGCCATCTGGAAGCGGTTTGGAGCTCTGCCGGAGAGGTATAACTGGCAATTGCAGGCTCCTGACGTGCACTTCTACCCTTTGAGGCCAGAGCTGGTGGAGTCGACCTACCTGCTGTACCAGGTAACTGCACCGACTTGTCCTGCAACATAGTTGTTTGCTCATAAATGTTTTCTCTGGGTTTAGTAAAGACTTGTGGTGCCTTTACGCAGGCAACCAAAAACCCTTTCTATTTGCACGTTGGAATGGATATTCTTCAGAGCCTGGAACAAACCACCAAAGTCCGGTCTGTTGTTTTTCATTGAACATCACTAGTCCTGTGTTTTTAAAGGTTTTAAGTGCATCTATGAGTTTGACTTTGGCTAATCTGCATTGTGCCCTCAGATGTGGATATGCAACTCTTCACCACGTGGTGGAGAAATCCAAAGAAGATCGCATGGAGAGCTTTTTCCTCAGTGAGACCTGCAAATACCTTTACCTGGTAATTTACACGTCACACTGATTTGAGGTTGATTGGCATTTAGAAGAAAAAACCCCACTCCCATCATTTTCAGACCAAAATATAAAAACGACATAGTTTCTGCAGAGCAGCAGGAGTTCATTAGAACTTCTCTTCTTATGTGTCATCTTGTGTTTGGGACTGTGACCAGTGCAACACAAATAGCAATACTGGAGCTCTATAGCCATGCAGCCAGATCTCAGGAGGATTTTTATTTAGAATTTGGGCCAAATTTTCCTTCAAAAATGTCCAAAGTTGTGTTCAAAAATGGGTTCAAAAAATGTCCCTACTACCAAGTTCCACATCTGGTAGTAGGACTATGTTTTCCCACTTAAAAGCCAATAGCAGCATAGAGTGAGGCCATTTTCCACTGTATCTCAGTCAGCTTAAATGAGCAGGACAGGTTTGTTAACCTCAATGCAGTGAAAAAGAACCAATCTAGAAGGATGAAGCACCTCAAATTTGACCTGCTGCACTAAAATACGCTGGAACAGCCAATTCCCAGAGGAAGAAGCAGGCTCAGGCCAGGATAGCTCCAGGGCAGTTAGCTCCTGGAGAACTCAACTGGGTGTAGATAGTTTCAGGTAGATGTGGCAGGCTCGGGCCTTGATAGCTCCTGGAAGGTATAGTAGTTTCAGGCTGATGGCAGTTGGTTCCTGGAGAACTCTGCTGGGTCTGGGTGGCCCGGGGCCCGTTGACCTCTACTTTTGTGGATGGATTATTGATTTATTAAAGCTTGGATCGATTCAGATTGATTATCCGACTTTCATCAACCCAGCCCCAGTTAAAAACACTAAAACCAGGATTTTCATCTGAGTGGGTCTTTACGGCTGTTTTTCTCTTAAAATGTGATGTTTACGGTTTATTTTTTATTTACATTACAGCTTTTTGATGAGAACAACCCACTTCACAAATCTGGCCACAAGTACATCTTTACCACTGAGGGTCACATTGTGCCTATAGACAAGCGCTTCAGGGAAAAGCAGTGGGACGACCTGTTTCCATGCGAGGAGGGAACACCGTCAGAAACGGAGTCAAACAACCCATCGCATCCCAGTAACACCAGCAACGTGAGCCCATCTCCATCATTTCAGTTCTGGTCGCTATAGCAACAAGTCTTTAAAGGTTTTTGGTTTTTTTTTCTGTCAACAGTGTAACAGGATTCCAGTGGAGCAGCGGTTTGCTCTGCCGCTAAAAAGCGTCTATATGAAGCAGATCGACCACATGGTGGGACTTTTTTGAGGAAGAGAACTGTGTTTTTTTTTTTAAAGGGTCATTCAAGTTCCCCACCTCTATTGAGCCGAGAAGAGACCCTCTGTATTTTTTAAGCCACCATCCTATGTGCTGCTTTGTATCCAGAAAGAGAAGTGAGACTCTTGAAAAGGCAAAGCTGGTGTCAAAAGGGAGGACCATTCAGGTGTTTGCTGGAGCAGCTTCAACTCAGCAAACAGTTGGAAAACGTTTTGTGTGAAAGCATTTTAAAATGACAGCTGGGCTGGGAATCTTTTTTTTTTTTTTAAAGCAAACTGTGCCATCAGACTTTACAAAGATTAAATGCATAGCCTGAAAATCTCTTCAAATATGTCTTAACTGCTAGTGCCTCTCTGCTGATGGCTCAACTGATCAGTGTATTTACATAAGGGCTTCATATGAACAAAGAATAATGTTTGGATTGTTTCAGCAGAAACACTGTTGATGTTTGGTGTTTTTCCTCAGAATTGTGATAGTTTAAGGGCAAATCCATCTTCTTCAGAAAAAAAACAAACTATACGCACTTTTGTTTGCAAGATCTTAACTGAACCAAACGCTAAGGTTAACCTCAAGACCTTTTTGCTGTTAACAGTTTAGTCCCAGGGCTGTTAAACAAAAAAAGTGTTTCATAGAGATGTGCTACGACTCTAAAGGTGTGAGGTTTAGGATGAATCTTAAGTGCCTTGTATTTTTCTTGGTCTGTCTCAAAGCTGTGTATTAAATGATTGTTTTGAATACATTTTAGGACACTCATGATATCAAACGATAATGTCATTCCTTTAGTATGCACAATGTTGCACTGCTCCTGGTATGAAACTTCAGTTTTTGATTTAAAAAAACAAAACAGCCATAGAATGTGTCCTTTTAAAATCCTAGATATTTTTTTAAATAAGTCTGATGCATTGTTTCTAATTGATGATTTTTTTTTCTGAAGTGCACATCATAATTGTTAAGTAAAAGCTCAGGGTTTACTCAAAATACAAAAATGTGTGTTTTCATTAAAAATTATTTTTTTTTAGTACAATTGTTGCATGTCTTTAATTTTCATCATTCTTTCAGTATATACCATTTTTACCAGTGTACTTAAATATACTTCAGTTATACCCGTAAGGGGCTGCTTTTATTACTATGTGAAATCATAGACTAGCAGTGCTGTAACTGTGCATAGCTCGGGCGGAAAAAGGGCAAAAAATATTTATACAGATCTTTTGGATGAACTGTATCAGTTTACTACATGTTGACTGTATAAGTTTCTTTTCCTGAGGACCTTTTCAGCCAAAACTTAAACAGGTGGGACCCGATTAATGTCTGCAGGTACTGAACTGCGCAGGTGAATTTTTCCAGATTCCTTGGATTTTTTTAAGATCATCTAGTGTAAATTAAATATGTTCTAGTAAACAGGAATGCATGTCAAATCTATTCACATTTTAGTTTCCTATAGTGTAGCTCATTGTTGTTTTTCCACATCCAAATAATCCAAAGGGAACATTCATAGAACATTCTAGAAAACTGTATGGACACGTCTCTGCGAAATCCAAAGTGTTTCCACACATCGGACTGGAATGATGTTGACATCATGTGTGTTGTCCGCTTTGATGTGTTTGGTCCTTTTTTCGTTAGTAAAATAAACCTAGCGCCTCAATCAAGATGATATTTTCTATGATAGATTATCGTTTTATCCCATTTTGAAACAACTTTTTTGATAGGACAGTAACAGTAACATGTTTTTAAAGTCTGGATAACAAACTATTTTATCTAGAGCAGAACTAATAACTTTCTAAAACATTTCCTCTTCCGTTGTACTTTTGAAACCTCAGTTCACTACAAAGCTAATGCTAGATATCTCAAGGTTAGCTTAACACCAACATCTGAAAACATTTTATTTACAGTTAAAAAGGAGCACAAAAACTCATTCTGTTTTGTTAAGAAGATTCTAATATTTTCTTTAGAGTTTTTAGATAAAATGTTTATCATATTGCCAGCTTTTTTGTTGTTATTTGTACTTACTAGTTATGCTAACTTTAGCTAAGCAGCTGCGAGTATTTGCAGTTTAAGGGTAAAAGGCATATTCCTCTTAAGTTATTTTGAAAATTTGTTAAAAATAAACGCAAATTAACTGAAACCTCAAAATGCAAGCACTAGTAAGGCTTGTGAACATCAAAAAAGAAAAAAAATATTTCTTTTTCCAACAGAACAAACGATTCAGTCACCTAAAACATTTGTTTTCCCTTTTTAAAAAAAATAATCTATTTTGCCTTGCATAATATTGCTCTTAATTTAAAAAAAAAGGACTTTATTATTTTATTTATGAGAGATAACTTGAGGTCTAAATTTTTGTTAGATTTTGTTCTGAGGCTGGCTAATTTTGACTAGGAGATTAATGGTTCTAAAGATCCCTCAAATATAATAAATGGCTGAGAATAAACCAGACACAGGTATTTGCTTCTTTTAATTTGTGAAAAATGAAAAAGTACTGGGTTTTCTACATAAGCTTTAATAATCTTAACCAAGGTGTGCAATTTTTCTTCGGTTCCTGTACAAGATAATTTGCGCAAAAGTTTATATAAATACTTTTTTTAAAACTTTAAGTTACCTACATCTACAACTCAACCGTGTTACAGATCAACACATTACCAAACTGTCCAATAAAAACCTGATTAGTTACATACATTTGCCCTTTTCAGCGACTGCAACAACTTACATTTTCTAACGCTTTTCTCAAAAGATCATTTTGTGAGCATTTTAAATAACATACAGAGTTGTTTATATAGAAAAGCCTTTCCTAATGACAATTTTGAGACTAAAAGAGGCTGAAGTGCATATGCAGGTGATGAGGCTGTCTTGATTGCTCTTTGGCTGTATACTTGCTGCTTACAGGAGAACGTAGACATTAGCTGGATATCTATTCACAACTGCATTTTTGTCAGCTAACAAGTGTACGCTGACACTGTAGATGTCTCATTTACAAACTTCTGGTCCTCCAAAGATGAGCTTAAGAAAAATTAGCTTGACTAAAACTTCTCATCTTAAAATCTGCACAGATGTCTGAATGAAGACTGACCTCGAAGTTGCAGTGAAGAAGATGTCTTCTGTCAGAGCTACAATTTAGTTTTGAGCACAACAGTTTCAATGTATTCTTGTTTCATATTTATTTTTCATAAGTTTTTTGTATCCACTTTTTTTAAGAACTGCTCTGAAAGGGGTCAGCTTCCATCTTCTGCCATTAGGTTAAATTGATGAAGGACTTCTGGAAGCCGTGGACTGTGAAAACACCCTGCAAAAAGAAAGTCACTTGGTTGGACTCTCCAGAAATGAATCCGAGTTTTTGTGGCAGCAGCTTCATTTCTGCTCACCTGCTTATGGTGTCTGGCTCTTAGAAGAGACCACAATCTTTCAGATTTTCCTTGATGATGATGTCGGTTACGGCATCAAACACAAACTTGACGTTCTCTGTGTCTGTGGCACACGTCATGTGGGAGTAAACTTCTTTGACGTCCCTGCGCATGTTCAGGTCCAAGAACTGCATCTTAATGTAGTTCCCAGCATCCTCGTAAGTGTTGGGGCCTACAAAGGAGAACACAAAATGAAATAATCTTGATTTGGGTTTTATGTAAAAAAAACAATTTCTCAGTAATGAAGCATGAACGCCTCACCATCATACTCTGGGAAACACATGCTCAGATGGGCTTTCTTGATCTTCTCAGTAAACACATCTTTCTTGTTGAGGAAAAGTACGATGGAGGTGGTTGCAAAGTAGCGGTGATTGCAGATACTGTTGAACAAGTGCAGGCTCTCATGCATTCGATTCTGAAAGAAACATGCAGATCCGATTACTCCTAAAGTAGACTTGGCTGTTGCCAAAGAACAATAGAGAAAAATCTAACTTTTTCATACCACTTCATCGTCTTCCACCAGCACCATGTCGTAGGCGCTCAAAGCAGCGATGAAGATGATGCAGGTCACACCTTCAAAACAATGAATCCACTTCTTTCTCTCTGACCTCTGGCCACCCACATCAAACATCCTATCCAGAAACAATGGTATATGTTTTTTATGATGTCCATTAGAGGCCGATGACATCTATGTTGATGTTATAAACTCACCTGAAATTGAGATCTTTGAGGCCGAACGTAGTCTCAATGATACCAGTGGTCTTCACTCTTGATCTCAGCACATCCTGCTCAGTGGGCACATAGCCTGGTTGGACCAGTCGCTCCAGATCATTCAGGTAGCTGTGGGTAAATTAGATTCACCTACTGGCCAATACATGTGACATGAAGTGAACAGTTCTGAGCTTCTGATTTCTTACTATCCAGCAGAGTCATTGAGTTGGTACTCTGAGGCCCTATCGAAGCAGGCCTGGATGCCAGAGTCTTTCCACAAACGCAAGATAATGTCTGACATTTCCTTGGGCATGGTGCCTTCCTCAATAGTGTCAGCAAGATGCATCAGCTTCCTGGCATCATCCTGCAGCATCACAAAACAATAAGTTTAGCTGCCTGTCCGCAAGCAATTTGGTCTGAGCCGCCCAGGGATGGGTGTTGTTACCTGCTGATCAGGGTGTCCATAGTTCATATTGAATGTGTTCATGGCTTTCACAATGGCCATGATAGACTGCAGCGTGTTGCTGTAGATGATAGTAATGAACTCCAAGCACTCTTCAAGCGAGTAACCATCTTTGTGGATAATTCTGTGGAGAAAATGGAAGGCCACAGGACAGTTTACAGTGAGTACAGAGACAGACAAGAAGCTCCTTTGATTGAAAGTCAAATCTTACTTCATCTGTTTGACAATGGTGCTTTTGCCTGATTCTCCAGCACCTGACAAGAGAACAGAAGGAAGTGAGACACTAGAACTGTGACTTCCCAGCAAAACCTGTATTCATATAGAGAATCAGACACATTTCGTTAGTTGGTTCATAGATCTCATCATGTCACTCTTCTCAGCAAAGTATTTGAACACTTGCAGGCATCAGTGCAGTAAAAAATACATTAGAAATGAAGCTTTGATTGAATTATATACGTTTAAATAAATGGTAATAGCTGAGCATTTTTTGCTTAAATGAGGAACTGTAAATGGGATGTAGAGCAAAAATAGACTCAAGTTGAATGAAGGATGTGGATGACCTAGTTCTTGTGTTTGTCAGTCGGTAACACCCCCCATACTTTGTACTAATCTTTATTTCCTAACTCTGAACTACATTATCGAGAAAGGCAATTAAACTGAGTATGGAGTAAAATGTGAATCAAGTTATGACACATTGAATGCACGCATAGACTATTAAAAATCTGTGATTATAAATGTTTAAAGGTCATTCTGCCAAAAGAGGTATTATAATTACAATATGGAAACCATATATGAGAGAAATTGCCTAGACAGCATGTCATTTTTATAGACTAGAAAACCTGAAATATTATTTGGAAATCTAATTAAAAAAACAGTTCTACAAAAGAATTGAAAAAGTTACTTGGAAAAAAATAATTCCACTTAAAATAAAACAGAAAGTCAAGTCGAAAGTTTGAATCTTTTTGAATGTCAAATAGGTTTTCCATTAATGTCAATGTTTATTGTTTTTCCTAAAACGTGGGTGCTCAGATTGGTATTCATGGTTACCCTTCATAGTTAAGCTCTTTGTGTTGAAGGACCTGTTGTGTCAGGATTACCAGGGGATTGTCCTGTGTGATCGAAGTGTCTTAGCAATTCAGTGACACAGGTTATTAAGCTTTTATCTGACTCAAGCATGTTGCATCTTCCCTTTTCTCGTTGTTTTTTACATTTGTGCAAAAATTACAGTTGAACAGATAATCTTCGTTTAACAGTTTGTAAAGGTTTTTGCTCCAATCTACTAAATGAAAAATTCACATTTATTGGAAAGATTTGTGTAACTGACAGTTAAAAAGCATTACAAAGTTTGGGGAATGTGTTTTTTTTCTATCTTAATATCTGAAATAGTTATTTGGCAAACTAATTGTACAATACGTTTTGGTAGTTATTGTATCTTATCCACCAGGGCTCCTGCTTCACTAAACCAGCTTATTGGTCTTTACCTAGCAGCAGCAGCTTGACAGTTCTTGCATCCTTGTCAGCATCCTCCTTCAGTTTCTTCTCCAACTCCTTGGAGCGTTTCTCTTCAGCGCTAGCTCCGGCCCCCATCCTACTTTTCCCGGCTTGGACCCTCCTGCTCAAAAGCCAAGTGTCAGGAAAAATGGAAGCAGGTCCTGGCTGCTCACCTGCCTGGCCGGTGCCTTCAACGTATGCAGCTGATGAGTCAACTGCGCTCAGCAAACACTGGAGAATGCTGGAGTATTTTCTGTCTTAGGAGAGGATTTCGGGCACCACCTGCCCACCTGACCAGCGGTGACCAATGGAGCACAAGGACAGGAGTGTTACAGGCCAGGGATGCAACGAGAAACACATACTACACCTACTCTAACCTTTAGGGTACTTTGCTGCGCTCAGCGGAAGATGAACATCGGCTCAAGTGCTTATCTCTGTATGTCAGTCTAAGATGCCTTTAAAAGAAAGTGTGTAAAGGTAAAACGTTTAATTCTTGTGGTTTTACCTACAGATAAACAAAACTAAACTCAATTCACCAAAGAAAAAATATTAAATCTCTGTTTTATTTCAGAATGATCTTTTGTTTGTGGATTTATGAAGTGGACTCTTTATTCTATGTTAAATTCATGTTCATTTACAATCAACTCAAAAAATTTTACTCTGGAGATCAGATGCAACCAGATCTGCCATTCCTATTGTCCTCAATGTGAAGAAATAGAATTGAGTTCGTCTTATTAGATCCCTCAGCCTGAAAGGTGAGTTGTGAAGTGCTTAAAGAGCTTTGTGGTCTCACCAGACAGATCTCATTGACCTCAATCTGGAGCTGGTTAAGGATCCTAATCTTCTCACTTTCAATTATGCATGCATGAATGCATGGTATGAGTGTGAACACAAACATTTATTCATGTAAAAAACTCATTCATCATGAAAAACTTTGTGTTTTTGATCAACTGTTTGCTTGCCAAGAGAGGAGCTGCAATATTCCATTGTCACATTAAATTTGAAAGACTTAAAAAACAACTCAACAGAAAAGGAATGCCATAATGAAATTATTTTAAACGACTGGGATTTAATTCTAATATAATTTTTTTTAACTAGTCTTGTGCCAGAAAGTGACTGTTATTGAGTAATAATATTCAACAAGGCGACGATCTGGCAATCACCAAAAGCCTTTAACCCTTGTGCTACCTTTGTTATTGTAGGAATAACACATTAATGTAAGGGTGGGGTCATCTAAGATAGCACAAGGGTTAAGAAGAAGAAAGGTAAATTCAAAAACAGACAAAAAAAGCTTTGCAGAAACAATGAAATACAAAAGAATGCTATAAACTTGGAGACATCCATTATCACCTTCATCTGTAGCTCATCATTACGTCCCCACTCCTGGAGAGTAAAACAAACAAGCTGCCATTTGAAATGTGGGAAGACTATGAGCTCCATTGCTAATGGGGGGATTCCACCAATGATGGCAGCAGAGATTGTAGTTAAGTGGGTAGATGAGGAGGATTTGATGGTGCAGGAGGTCAGCAGGGTTGTGAATGTCCTTGAAAGTGAGCAGGGATACTTTGTAAAGTGCATGAGATGTGTGACCAAGGGCCAGATTATTACAGAAAAACAGGTTAAAAACATCCTGCTCAGTTTTGTACAAGCTGGAGGAAGCGAAGCAGAAAGTGGTATGAGGTGTCTTCTGTTGCAGTAAAAGGAAGCAGATAAACTGGGTTCCACTAATGTGGCAAAAACACAGAAGTGTGCAGTGAGGGATGGGAGGCATGCTCTGAACTTGAGGGCAGGCTGTGATTTGGGTTCTGTCAAAAGATTTTCATTTCATTTGATTGGAGGAAATTGCATGAAAATCAGTATTTTTTGCTAGTTATTCAGCAATTAAAATGAATGGAACATTTATAGCAAACGTGAGCAACGGTGGGTATTTTCTGAAACTAGAACGGCCCCAAAACCCAGAAACCCTGTGCCCCTGCAGCAAAGCACGAACAAGTGAAACTAAATGATTTAATGGTTTCTTGACTCCCTTTGACCTGCCGACCTGCATGTTTTTGCATGTTAGCCTGCCTCAACACACTAAAATCAGCGGATTGTTGAGTTTTTCAGGTCTGAGAATGACAGCCATTAAAGGGTGGTATGTTTGCAGGGAAACACAGAAACTATTTGATTGGTAAGCCCAAGGACTGCTGGTGAAACATTGTGATTTCATCAATCACGATGATGAGCGGATAAGTGATTCCAATTGCAGAAAATCTCTTCAAGCTGTCAGTGTGTGAATTAGTGAGTGTCCGAGTCATGAAAAAAGATCAGGACATTAAGTTATGTTTCTTCATTTTATACTAAAATAAAGGAACTGGTCTGTGATTTCTCAAAGATATATTGCAATAAAGATGATGCTGGATTCTCCAAACTGATCTTAAATGAAGTCACATTCTTTAGCATTCTTGAGTACAAGAGTGACTAGATAAAAAATAATCAGTTAATTTAGTTATTTGGATTTTATTACATTTAATTATACAGCTTTTATAAACATTGATCATTTAGATGCCATTACACAAGGAAGCATTTATGGTTTCAGCTGCAGACATGCTTTGCTTCTGTAGCAGGTAAAACATTAAAATGATGATGATCTGTGACCGACCCAAGAAAAACACAACATATTTATGTTAAACACGTGGAAACATCATAGCAGAATGTGTTTTTTTCTTAACGGCAACAGCAGCTTTATTGTGAGACATTTACAGTAATGAAAGGCAAGTGCATTCTGTGTGTGGAGGAACTCCACTGCTCTGTTATCCCTTGTGCTATCTTAGATGACCCCACCCTTACATTGACGTGTTCTCCCTACCATGACAAAGGTGGATAAAGGTGGAAAGATTTCATGGAATCCATGGACACCAGTGAAGATCACAAATCATTGAAGAAAAAAGGTTCAGAGCACTGTCTAGTGGGTCTAGATGACCCAACTCCCAATGTTAAAGTGCCTAGGATAGCACAAGGGTTAAGAAGTAAAGGCAACAAAAATCTTTTTCAAAATCTACAGTAACTCTTGAAACAAATGGTAGTGGGAATAGTTGGAATGGTTCTTGCTGAAAATGCTCTGGAGGTGAAGAGAGTATCAGATACACTACCGTACTCACAATTAATCAGGGATATTATGAAAAACTCAGTAGATGTTGTAAATACACGGTGTTTGTTTCACTTTACAGATTTTCAGGCTAAAGAAGCAATTGCAGTGGAATAAGAGACACCTCATTTTGTGTTTTCAATACTTACTATTGTTGGAGCTAAAACCAAAAAAACTCTAAAAGAAAACCATTTTCAATGTGGCATCAACATCAACATTCTGTGGATGTTTATTTTGCTGGCAAGTCATTCCAAGTTCATAATTTAAACAGCCATGAACACACCACATTACCAAACACGGACGAGCAGCGCCACCTGGTCATAGCGCCTTCAGGTTGGTAGCAGGCGGTCAGATGTTGCAAGTGGACTTGGTAAGTCTCAAAATGTCATCAGGAGACTTGCATCAAGATGCAGAACTAGTGAGAGAGTTTGTGACAGACCAGGAGTGGAGCCCCATCAGTGACAGACCGCAACCATGACCAGAACCTGAGGTCCTCTGACCTCAGACATAGTTTAGACAATGCCACACAGCTGCACCCCCGTTTACCAGATGTGAGGGGTACGGGGGGTTTCCAGACCAACCATTCACAACCGACTTCACCGCTTTGACTGGAATGCCAGACGACCGTTGCAGGTGACTTCACTGACACCAAAACACCGGCGTGTTTGCAGTGGGCACACAACCATGTGACCTGGACAATGCAGCAATGGTCCACGGTCCTGTTCACTGGTGGTTTGGGTCACCATCCACAGAAATGATGGACGTCAGAGTTGCTGATGAAGGCGAGGTGAGGCGACACGCTGAGATCAACACGGTCTCCAGGGGTCACTTTGGTGGAGGAGGAGCAACAGTCTGGACGGGCATCACCAGTCGGCCCCAAAACGTATTTGGTTATTAGATGGTCCAGTTACTACACATTCTTACTTCAGAGACATCATTAAACTACCATCATCCCCCGATTCCACCGGCACCCCCCCAACTTTCTGTTCATGGAGGATAACGCTCCAACACATGGTGATAGGTTTCTCACAGGTGGGCTTCAGGAAGTCGAAGCGCCTCATTTGGTTTGACCAGCAGTGACCCCTGACCTGAACTCCATAGAGCAGGTCTGGGACCTGCTGAAGCAGAGACTGGAGAATCGTTCCCCACCTGACAGCACCTTCAGCTAAGGCTCTGGTCCCCAATCACCACAGTAGCAGGCAGCTCCAGGTCCTTCTCAACACCCAGAGAGCAGAGGGGCTTACCCAGCATCCTTGGTGTTTGATCCCCTGGTATTCTTATAGTGTAATTGTGCGGGTTTTCCTGTGTGTTAATCTTATTGCTTCTGTTTCAAGAGGTGGGAGGCTGAAGTGGTGGACTGCTGGTTGATTATGGGTTCCTGTGTGCCGTGTGGTTCTCCCACCACGTGTGAAATGCATCACAACATATGGTGCTGTTGTTTGCTTCTGTTTCTGTACAGTTCCTGCCACCTCAGTGAGCTTCCACTTCCAAAAATTACCACTGGCTTGATTACAGATTTGTATGCGTAGGAGCCAATTTGATTTTGTAGTTTGTTTTAAGACGGTGTAATTTCAAGTTGTTCCTGGGTCAATGAATTTTGTATTCTTATGTTTTTGATGTTCAAGTGTACATGTGAATACACAATTGCAACAATTACAGACAATTATGCACAAAATATTAGGCACACACAAATCCAGTGAGTCTGTTTTCTTTCCATACAGAACCACAGGTCGCACTTGGGAACAACAGTGGAACACATTGCCGCAGAACATCAGAGGCTAGTGAGGAGCAGGAGACCTTTTTTATTGCTGCAAATGGTGATAAAACCTGCTATTGACATGGTCACTTTTTATTATTGAGGGGCTTCTCTATTATTGTCTTATTTTTGTGGTAATAAATATCAAACTCATGAAAATTGTGTTTCTTCTCATTCATTATTAGTAATATCAAAGGTAACTTTTACGTATTTCATTAAAATTCAGACCACATAGGAAAAGGACTCATTGAAACAACAAAATCCCTAACTTATTGCCAGTATTGTAAATGCATAACTATAACCTCCATGCAGATGGATTCTCAGCCTGACAGCATTTACCCAACTTTATTCAACCTATTGATTGAGTTTGGTTCCTTCAGACTTTACTTCTTCACATCAGGGATGAGTTTGGCATAAACGAACAGATCATTTTCCCCCCTAAATGTTGAAGACACAAGTCCACAGACCCCAGGTTTGAAATGCTGTGATGTCTCTATAATTACTGGTAAGAGTACTGTTTAACCCCTCCACACAGTAATTCCCAATCCAGGACTCAAATTCATTTAGCATCACCTTAACCCACTCAGTTTCACTCTGCTCATTGGAACAAACAATAGCAACAACAAAAACTTGTTATTATAAAATATAGATTTAATTTATTAGCAACATTAATGAGGAAGAAAAAGATTGTTTTTACAAGTCATTACATTAATACCAACTGTGCATATCATACATAATCTCAATAATTAGCCAAACTAAGAAAACAGATTCACATAATTAAAGGATATGCAAACATATTTTCATTTTTTTTCCCGGAGAAGACAGTGAAAAGAAAATCACCGTCATCCAAAACTTTCAGCATTTCCCCATCGTAAAAAGAATCCATAATCCCTAAAACAAGAGAAGACATTCACTTACATCCACAGCAACATCACATTGAAGACAAATACCATATACTGTACATACACTGTACATGCATGCACGTTGAAACTCTGTTGTGGAAGATTGTGGCGTAGTTTTCTCTTCGAGGTTGGTGAGCAGCATGTTGGTGGTTGAACAGGCGATGCCATTTCACTGTGTCAAAGTTTGAAGGAGACTGTTGCACCAATAACTGAGGGACAACATGGCTCTGTACCAGCACCATTAAAAATCAACGTAGTATTCTCAAACATTGAAGATTTGAGTGTGTGAGCTAGCAAGAAAGTGTCATTTTTCTCTCCAATGTTTACATAAAAATGGCAGGAATGCAAAAAAAAGATTGTATATATATATTTAAAAGTCTACCTTTCATTGACATTCTAAATGATATGTCGGGCATACTAGCCCTTGTGCTATCCTAGGCACTTTAACATTGGGGGTTGGGTCATCTAGACCCACTAGACAGTGCTCTGAACCTTTTTTCTTCATTGATTTGTGATCTTCACTGGTGTCCATGGATGACATGAAATCTTTCCACCTTTATCCACCTTTGTCATGGTAGGGAGAACACGTCAATGTAAGGGTGGGGTCATCTAAGATAGCACAAGGGTTAAAATCCTTAATTTGGCTACAGAAGGTGCTTTGTTCAGTTAACGTGTCCAAACCTTTCCTGCTCATCCATAGCTGCCTGCTGGAATATCTCAACTCCACAGAGACAAAAGAAGGCAATGTTGTGTTTTCAGCTTTTGTGTCACCATTTACCCAAATAACAGCTTATCCCAAAATAGCATTTGTTATTAACAAAACACTCATCTGCGACGTTTACATAAAACGAAAACAAAAATTGTGACATTTTTTGATAGAAAGAATAAGTATATTTGTGGCAAGGAGGGTTGGCCCACATCATCTACTGAGAGCCTTTCCTTCACCACGTCCACAACGTGTCACAGCTGCAGTGTAGGGGTGTTCGGACTCCCATCAAATGTACTGCAAAATGCCATTTTTCTTCCATTTCTGCTTGTATTTTACAGAAAAGATATACAGTACATAGTTCTGGTGAGAACTCATAGGGATGCCTGACTTTGACTTTGAGCTTAGATTTCAACAGGATCGCCACTGACAGGTTTAGATCTCCTTGTCCCCTGTCCTGGGTTATGTTGCTCTTTAAAAAAAACAAAAAAACAACAAAAAAAACACCAAATATAAAGATATTCTCAACAGAACACATTGTCATGAACAATAACACTAACAATAATATTATAACAATAGTATTTGCACAGATTTATCTATTCACAAAAACATGTTGTCTGGATAGGTACAAAGAATTACTTTTTACAACCTACAATAAATATTGTGTATTTTTTCCCCCCAACTTTTACAGAAAAGCTGTTGATGGTTTCTTCTGGTTTGTCTTTCTGATCATCTAGCGTTTGACTGGAGTCACTGTGCTCCACGGAGGGCTGGAGTGGAGGGAGTTTGTGTCAAAAAGAAAATTAGAAGGGAGGTGTTGGAGCGCGGCGGGCTGCATTCGGAGCTCCTCATGTTTCAGCAGGAGTAATCTCCTCTCCGTGATGCCGGCGGTTGCGAGGCTTCTTCTGTTCTTTCAGCTCCTTCAGGCTTTTGGCCTTTCCATCTCCAAGACCGCTGTCTCCAATCTGCCAGTAATTCTGGCAATATTGGTTGATCAGATCCATCTCTGGCTGGTGAAGGAGCGTCAGCAGGTCTTTGTACTGGTTAGCACTCGGGGGCCATGGACTGGACTGCAAGGGGGCTAAGGCTGGATTGCTTGTCTCCACCAAGACATTGTTGACCATGCGACTTGAGAGGACCACCAGCTGCAGTTTCACCAGGGTGTGCTTGAAGTTCTTCTCTGTGGATGTGCACTGATAGATCCCACTGTCAGAGGACTGCAGCGAGCGGATCAGAAGACCTTGATTTGTTTTCAGGATGCGGCCTCCTGAGGAGACCTGGAACAAAAAAGAGGATGGATTTTCTAGGTCACTAAGCTACAGTCAGTTACATCTAAAGACCTTCTAACTCTACGCAAATCAGGGTAAAAATAAATAAAATTAAGAAATGCTTTCATTAATCATTCAAAAGCTGCTGCTACCAGTGTGCAGTTTAGGGAACAAAAAGGGTTTTTCAATAAATACCAAATCCTAGTGAAATAGGTTTTTGTATGCCTCAAGAAGTTCCTTAGTTAAGAGATAAAAAGGTTTTTGTCCCTGAAGCTACGTTCACACCGGGCATGCAACATGCGTTTGGCATATGGTGTTCACACTCGAAAAGCCGGGTGGGGCTTCTTCTTCTTTTTTACTGTTTTCTAGTGCATGTCCGCCATCTACAGTTGGGAGAGATTTTGTGCAAAATGCCAAAGCAGGGCAAATCTGGTGAATCTTGCTGCAGGCTTTTTATTTCACAGCTCTACTCTGAAATATGAAAGACTTGGTGTGATAGAATACCAGCGGGGCACAAACCGCAGTCTATTCATTTCTCCTTCATCTTTCCTTTTCAAACGATTGGCACTGCAGTGAGTCCCTGACTGGTCTAAGTTCTACCTGGTTTGACTTCCAGTGCGCGTTCAATTGCCACATTTTTGTACGATGAGCCTGAAGACAGTCGTGGAATCTTGTGTAGCGACGTGTATGCGTGAGAGTTTTGAAAAAGTGTTTACGCACATTTACATAGAGATTGACAGAACGCGTGTTGCTGAAGGTGGTGTGAATGTAGCTGGAGACCAACCATTCCGGATATAAAGTCACAAAGATAAAGTGGGAAATGTTCTGTGAGTTACCACCAGGTGGTGCTAGAGCTAAACTTATATAGACAAGAAAGGCCTCGTAAGACACATACACATCAAATTTTGACACTTTAGCTAGAGTAGTTTTAAGAGATATAGAAGTACAGGCAATGGCAACTTTTGCAGCACCATCTATGGGTTAATTTGTGGCTGAATTGTAGTATCACACCTCTCCTTATTTGCATTATGTTTTTATGGAAAACTGTCAGGGATTCAATCAAATCAGGGATGCTACTGGATTTGCGGTGATCCAAATAGAGTAAATATCAAAATTTGTGAAGATTAGTTAAAGTATATTGAATAGATAACCAAAACATGTTTTACAAAAAAAAAAAAAAATCATTTCATCTGAAGAAAGTGGGCGGTCCAATTTTAAAAACATGTTTCCAGCATCAGAACAATCTACAATATCTGACCATATGATGGCGCTATTGAGACAGCTTTTAATTTGGTGGGGTAGGAAATTACATAACACAATCTGTAGGAGTTTTTGATGTATCAAAACAGTTAAAGTTGAAGTCTAGTCCCAATTATTTCCAATGGGTAAAATGTTTTTTTATTTTTTTTTTAGTATTCATGACAGTAAACTAGAACCAAATGGTAGAAAAGTAAAAGAACGCTAATTCTAATGGAGCTTTAGAAACTACAAGTGAATGCACGTTGATAGCTTCCTCAAAAACGCTGAATGATAATAATATGATTATAAAATTTAATAGAAAAGTAGTTTTAACTCTAAAAACTTAATACAATTAGAGACAACTCCTATTTATGAGAAAAACTAAACAATAGGCCATAAATGTTTCTTAATATTCATACATTTTCCTCATAATAATTAAAATTTGTTTTTCTCTGTTGGTTTACAACCAATAAAAACGTAGATATAAATTACCAACTAAAAATAATAGATGATTAAACTCATGAAAGTAAATAGATCAATATCCACCCTCTTTTGTTCATTCATAATCTGTGGCTACTAGTCTGGTGTTTTCTTATTGCTGTCTACAAAGAATTGAGTCAAAGTAAATTTCATGATAACAACTTTTCCGTCTCTGTCGTAGTTTTTTTCTTACTAAATTCTTTGTTTTAGTTTAGTTAGTTTAGTTTAGCTCACAGTAAAACGGCTCTCACCTCTTTCCTCCTGTCACTGTTTTCCTTCAGCAGGTGCCACTTTAGGGACACGTGCGGCGATCGAGCCTGACACTCCAAAAACGTGGTGCTTCCCTCCACCCCATACTGCACCGTCTCCAGGGTATTCTTGTTAGCTGTAAAGCAATGCAAAGGAACACCAGGCTGTTTTATTTTGAAAAGCCTACAAACTGAAAATGATGCGTAGATCCTGTTACCAAGAGGATGCTCACCGTTGGAATTGTAGCCTCTACACTGGCGGATGGGGTTTCCATATTTAACGTCCTGTCGACGACTCCGTCTGGAGGCACCAAATCAGCCGTCAGACACACACAAAAGAAACGCTCTTCCATCTATGTCGTAGTTTTCCTCACCTCTTCTGTGAGGCTGAATATCTGGAGCAGGATTTCCCATCCCAGGCACAGTACGGGTCCCGGGCCAGACAGCAGTCGGCACAGGCCTCCCCGTACACATCACAGCGATGGAGAGCCAGGTGAGTGACACCCAGGACTGATCCCACATACAGTTGTTGCTTTGATAGAAATGGACAAAAAGACCGTTATGGTTTGACCTAAATACAAGCTGAGAAACTGCTATAATATTTATTTAAACTGGAGTTGATGACATCACTTGTAAGACCCAAAGTGCAAACTACAGCAATATCTTTAACTATTTTACCCCTTTTGTAAAATAAAAACATAATCAGCGATGAATCTGTGAAACCTAGAATAACCCTTTGAATGCTCTCTTGCTTTCTTCAAGGATCATTAATTGCCTTATTTTACTTTGTACTTCAGAATCTGTGAAAATTACCATAAGTTTTTAATCATCAAATAAAGGTCTTTGTTGTGTAAAATGGGAAGTTTCTCTTGTTTCCTTTTTTATTATTTGTTCTTATTTGTATTTTAGGTTGAAACCATCTCTCTAAAACCTTTTTTGTTTACTTTTAATTTGAGTCTTTTACTTTTTTCAAGACTCTCAGGATGAGCAGAAATGCCTTCATAAGTTCACTAATGACTACTGTTTGTCAGTGACTTACTCGTTTTGAAGAAATCTTCATGGTGGTGATCGGCGTGGGGACCTGCAGTAACAGACGTACCGGTCGGTGTTAAATGTGCACATAGGATGTTTGACATTACAGGAAACAGACTTCACAGATTGTGTGCGACTGATGCCTTAGTCACATGCAAACTTGTGCACGGGGGTCGACCCGAACGGGTACGGATCCAGGGCTGATCCAGGTGCGGCTGCATTTGAAGGATTTCCCTTGTGGCTCGTGCAGCCACCTCAAGGGATGTCATTGAAATGGAACGTACCATTGCCCTGCGGGTGATGCTATCATACAGTACCCTTACACCACACTCCAGTGGGTAATGAGGAGTGAGTACTGACCCCTGCATGCACAGGGTGTGCACGTGATACATAAGTACTCATAGGACGCCTGTTTGATGCCCACAGAAACTGCACTTATTTCCACATTTCTAACAGTCAGGCTGGATGCAAGGAGCTTGCACTTTTCACTTGATCAACCTATTGGCCTCCTTGTGCAGATTTTGGGGGTTGAAAAAATGTAAAGTATGTCTGCGTCTCACATATGTTTTTACCCTTACGTGTTGTTTTGAGTGTTTTGTCACCCATTGCATGCTCGTAGGAAAAAATGTGCATGTGTCATTCCTTACTGAGGAATCTAGGATCTTAAAATTTCGTGCTGGTCACTGGCATGCCCTAAACAAGTTTGTCTATTTTTTCGCTCCAAACAGCGTGTATCCACCCGTATGGGCAGTTGTCACTCTTAAATAAGTAGAGTCGGGGGGGTGGGGGATTGATTCAAAAACTGACCTTGAACACTTCAACCTCCTCTAAGACCACCTCCTCTATCTGCAGGTCGTCTCTTGGGAGGACGATGACCTTCTGGACTGTCCCTCGATCTGAAAGAGTGAGAAAAGAAGAAACTTAGCTCCAACTCTTTTATTTTTCAGTACACTTTTACTTTAAATATTTAGCACAGAAGTTTAATAATGAATCTCTTTCTTTTTCCTAGTCGTTTCATTTTTATGTGTAAAGATCGGATTCGGCCCTAAAGCACTGACCTGTGCCCAGGAAGAGCACCTCATAGCTCCCATCTGCAGCTCTCACTTGATCCACTGCAATGGTGGTGAACTCATAGTCCACGTTGGTTCTGACCACCAGGGGGCGCTTGTGCACTGGATATACAGAGTTGTACATGGTGGGGTGGTTTCTCATGAAGTTGATGACCTCATCCGGGTAATCTTTTGTGGATTTCATGTTGGGGGTGAAAGTGCCTCCCGGACACTATTGACAAAAAGATTCATGTGTCAGACTTCCTCTAGTCAGTCAGACTGTGGTTAGTCACTTTCTGTTATTGAAAGAGGTGTTATGTTTTAGTTAACCCACTGTGCCAGGTCGAGGGTAGGGGATCTTCCCCCCATATGCCACCCACTGGTAGTTGGGCCCTTCCTTGTGGGCGAACGGCCCGTTGAAGACCATGCGGATGTCAGCCATGGAGTACACACACACCGCTGAGCCTTTAAACACAGATCTGCAGGTGGAACCGGTGAAAAACACGCAAGCGTTAGCTCCAGGATTCACATGAAGTCGCTCTCTGCATCGAGGTTGGTGAGGACTCTGCGCAGCCGGCCGGCGGATGGAACTTTCTTCCCACATAAGCCAGTCTGCCACTTGCAGAAGTGCACAAACGCATTCCCAAACTGACTCAAGTAGAGTCCAGCTGTCTGACACATTGACATACAAACACCCACGTACTGCAGAGAGCCAGCAAAGCACAGACTCATGCTGCTGTGTGGTGGGTGCAGTGTGTTTGCAGCTCCTGTTATGGGGCCCTATCATTATCGCCACATGTGTTTTTATCAGCCGGGTTGCATGTGCTTGTTGTCTATTTCTGAAGATGGAAAAATTAACTGTATTTTTCCCCCAAATATCTAAATCAGGACATGTTTACTAGGAATTTGTGCACTCGTCTTCCTGCTTTTGGCCTTGATCTGTCTACATAATTGGTAGATAAAATGCAGGGGAGCTGTCACGGACTCACCCTGAAACTGAAAAGACTCCATAGATGACTGGATTCTTAGTGTCTTGAGTTGGCTGAATGTAGACATCTCCTAAAAGAGACAATGGAAACAAAATGATAGTATTTAGCTCCAGTGATACATTAGAAAAACACATAGTATCGCAGGCCTTTAAGGGCCTGTACCATGAAAAATCAACTTTTTGAGCTTCTTAGCGTATTATAATGTTTGCACCAGCCCCTCTCAACCCACAACGAGTGAGTTCTCACATTGTGACATAGACCAGTGAGAACAGGCCCTTAAAGGAAGAGTCGGCACAGCCAGCCCCGCCCCCAAGCTAACTAATACACACACTTTCTTCGCCAAGCCGTTGGTGATCGGCTAAATGCTTTTGTTAGACTCCACAACATGCACGTCCATCTTTGCAAAGGTTTGGATGTTGTTTGTTTGCAAAAGGCAGACACGGGCTGCACGGTGGTGCAGTGGTTAGCGCTCTTGCCTCACAGCAATAATGCCCCCGGTTCAAGTCCCGGCTGGGGGGGGACCTGAAATCAGGACACCAATGGGGGACCTTTCTGTGTGGAGTTTGCATGTTCTCCCTTTGCATGCATGGGTTCTCTCTGGGGACTCCAGCATCCTCCCACCATCCAAAAACATGCTTCATATCATCAATAGGTCCATAGGTGTGAATGGGTGTGTGATTATGTGTGACCCTGCAACGGACTGGCGACCTCTCCAGGGCGTCCCCTGCCTTCGACCATAAGTGGCTGGGATAGGCTTCCCCAGCCCCGTGACCCCGAAAGGGACAAAACGGAATAGAAGATGAATGAAAAAGCAGACACGCTCCAGGCTGACGTCATGAAACGATGTCGGAGCAAAGCTGGTGCCCCACAGATCAAGTCGTCTTCAGGTTAGGAAAAGGGCTTTGAAAATAACTCATAATTCATAAAAAAATGAGTTCTTCATGGTGCCAAAGGTAATATATGATCATATATATGGATCTAGTTTACTCTGAAAGGCTAAGGAAAAGCATGACATAGACCCTTAAAGTACGACTTAACTGTTCTACTTAAAGTCCAGCTTCGATCATATTTTGAAGAATGGTTTTTTAATCATGATTAGGCCATTTTTAGCCGAAATAAAAAAAAGCCTGCGTCATTTTCTAGGACAGTTTCTGCAGAGCGGCAGTAGTTCATTTGAAATTCACCTCCAAGTTGTGGGCGGGGACTGTTGGTGTGAAGTAAGCCCGCCCCCATTGCCCATCATTCTTCAGTTTACACACTCTCCTGCTAGCTTACAGCCCCTCAAAACCCCAACCTGACATCAGCGGTGCAATAAAAATGGTGAGCAATATTGGAGCTACTCAGCCGTACAGTTTAGAGCCAGATACCGGCTCAGATGAGGAAAACAAAGACGTTTTTGGTTCTAATCGTGTGCAAGTGGATGCATCAGAAGCATGGAGTTTGTGGCTTGCTGTAGTAGTTTCTACGTCAAAGCTACAAGCTTTCTCCAACAGCATTTTCCTGTCTGCTCTTGATTCACGATTTGAATAAAAAACTATTCAGAAAAGCAATTAAGCGCTTCGTGAGAAAAAGTCCACAAGAACATCGACATTTTCATCACAGCGGGTCTTTAAAAACATTCAAGTTATGGCAGAATTCCTGCAGATTTAGGAACAAAAGCAGTCATTTAGCCTAAAAAGAACATGTTATTACCAGAACGTGTACCTAAGTGTTTAAAACCCAACGTAGAACAACTATATCCTTTCCTCTGTTTTTGCAGCATATTAAATTTGACCTCTCTAAGGCCCAGACGACTCAAAGATGGAGACTTTTGCTTCCTTCGAAGGGGAGATGAGGGACAGCTTCCCATGAATTGTGGTTACCAGAGCCTCACTGAGATCCTGAATCTAAACTCTTCCAAAGCTGAAACTACAGTGTCGGAGCCTCAGCAGGGAATAGAAGTGAAACAGAGATGTCTGATGAAACATGGCTTTAATAGAAGCCACATGCATCCAGTGACTCTGGAGCAGAGCCAGCGGTGAAGCCGGACTATCCTCCTGATGGTTTCATGAGGGAAGTGCAAGGAAAAAACAGTACAGGAGAAACTGAAATACATTTTGAGCAGGCTGAGCACGCATTTAATGGTTTTGCCAGTGGGAAAAAGGTAAAAAAAAAAAAGCTGGAATTCCTTATTTGAACAGGTCTTAGATAATTATCTATGGTTAGGAATCCATATAAACGAGAAGAGGTGTGAAATTTGACTCTTCTTTCTAGCAAGAACTCTCTTATTTTCTTTGGATTTTTCTCAAATATCACTTTAATGAAGTGGAGAGAAGCCACAGAAATCCTGATGCAATGTGATTCAGCTCTCACCGAAATGAATTACATAAACACAAAAACATTTATATTGTAAAGTTTTCCATGCAAGAAGTTCCCAGTCTGCAGCATGAAGAAAAAAAATCTTTGAAATCTTTTTTGTGATAACAGAACAAAATCTCCTCACATGCCATTGTATGAAAACGACAGATAATGACGGCCCAGTAAAGCCAAATTAACTTTTGGCAAACGCTGTGAAAATTCATGACCCGCCTGACGCCAGTCTGACAGACCCCTGGCTGTGGAAGGAAGGAAAAGAGGTAAATCAGAGAACTGGAACAAGTTGCATCACTCTGGCTAGAGTTCTTGATGTGTTAGCTCAGACGGTCTTTGAGGCATTTCACATTCACACCTGTAATTTCTGGAAGCATAATGCGAAGAGCCAAGCGATACAAAGTGTTCAAAAAAAATCTAAAGCTTTTAGTTAATAGTTATTCAGATATACTTTCAAAAAAATTATAGTTTCATGTCTTTATTTCTTTAATTTTTTGCCCCTAAACTTGTAATAATGTTCATTTGAAAAGATTGGTGGCTGAAACTGAAACCCAACAATGTGCAACAACAAAAGCGAGGCTTACATGCAGACTTATCCATAATTACAGGCACCGCAAATTTATGGTTATAACGATTTCATTCTTTTTCTTGCATGGAAAGCGTTTTCATGTCTTGCATCTGTGTCCTTTTCTGTCTCTGAGTTTTCCTTTTCCCATGGTGAAACCCTGAATGTCTCTTTTCTTGAATCCACTCCACCTTCTCCCTTGTGTCCTCAAGCATCTACTCTGATGCCTCTGGCGGGCTCCGTCAGGACCAGCTCGACGGCAGACAGTCCATTTGTACCAGACCGTCTGCGGTTTGTGGGGAGAGCAGCCACAGCGCTGTGGGATGTTCCACTGCACCTCAGGTTCCACAATGACCTCACCGCAAGTTCTCATTGGCGCTGAAGACACATGACCTGCAGCTCTGCAGAGAGACTGCTCACGCTTCAGCAACACTGACAGAGGAGGGCCGTCCTGTGACGAGCACGGCGTGCACGGCGTGCTTTTGATGCATGACCAACGTTTGCAGAGCCTCATCACTGCACAAGCGCCAGAAGTCAGCAGGGTTTAGCTTGTGGTTAGAGATGGATTTTTATAACTACAGTTTAACTGTGGAACACTGCTTTAAACGGATAAAACAGTGCTCACTAAAGTTTATACATTTTATTGAAACTGTTGCATCGAGACACCAGACTTGAACTGGAAAAGTGAGGTAAAAAAAAAAGTCATGTGTTAATTTTTAAAAGGGAAAGGCATCTTAAATGCTATTTGACACATTAAAGTCCTACTCCAACCATCTTTTGGTCTGTTGGAAAAGCTTTCCCAGTGGTCTTTAATTATGATTATGATGTTCTTAGCCAAAATGTAAAAACCTGTATTGTTCTCTGGGACAGTTTCTGCAGAGCGGCAGTAGTTCATTAGAAATTTGCATCTGGGTTGTGGACGGGACTGTTGGAGAGGAGCAAGCCTTCCGCCATTTCCCATCATCCCTCTGTTTACGCTCACCCGCTAGCTTACAGTCCCTCACACTCCCAACCTAACATGACCTGTGCATCAAAAAGGGGAATATTGAAGCTATCCAGCCGTTCTGTTAATAATAATAAAACAATAATAATAATAAAACATTTATTTATAAGGCGCCTTTCTGGGCACTCAAGGTCGCGAACCTTGAGTGAAGAACCATACACCAGCTTGGGCGGGGAAAACGAAGACGTTCATGGATCTATTTGTTTGTGTTTGTTTGTTGTTGTGGCTTACCGTAGTAGCTTCTTCGTCACTTACAAGCTATTTCAAATGCCTTTTTTGTCTGCACCTGATTTGCCACAACTTGAATAAAACGGCAATTTAAGGCTTCATTTTCTTATATACACCATAAAACTAAAAGTATTGACTCACCCATCCAAATGATCAGATCAGGTGTCCTAATCAGTTGTTCTGGCCACAGGTGTATAAAATCAAATGCAGACTGTTTATACAAACATGTGAAAGAATGGGCCGCTCTCAGGAGTTCAGTGAATTCCAGCGTGGAACTGTCATAGGATGTGATCCGTGTAACAAATCCAGTGGTGAAATTTCCTCACTCCTAAATATTCCACAGTCAACTGTCAGCTCTATCAGAACAACATGGAAGATTTGGGAACAACAGTAACTCAACCACTAAGTGGTAGACCACGTAAACTGACAGAGAGGAGTCAAAAGTGGTTGCTGACTTTCTGCAGTCCACTGCTACAGATTTCCAAACTTCATGTGACCTTCAGATCAGCCCAGGTACAGAAAGCAGAGAGCTTCATGGAATGAGTTTCCATGGTCGAGCAGCTGCATACAAACTACACATCACCAAGTGCAATGCAAAGCGTGGGATGCAGTGGTGGAAAGCACGCCGCTACTGGACTCTAGAGCAGTGGAGACGCCTTCTCTGGACTCATGAATAACACTTTTTCATCTGGCAATCTGATGGACAAGTCTGGGTTTGGAGGTTACCAGGAGAACGGTTCATTTGGGACTGCACTGTACAAAATGAGAAGTTTGGTGCAGGAGGTATTATGGTGTGGGCTTGTTTTTCAGGACTTGGACTTGACCCCTTAGTTCCAGTGAAAGGAACTCTGAATGCTTCAGGATACCAAAGCATTTTGGACAATTCCATAATCCCAACCTTGTGAGAACAGTTTGGAGCGGACCCTTCTTCTTCCAACATGACTCTGCACCAGAACACAAAGCAAGGTCCATGAAGACATGGATGACAGAGTCTGGTGTGGATGAACCTGACTGGCCTGAACAGAGTCCTGACCTGAACCCCATAGAACACCTTTGGGATGAATTAGAGCAGAGACTGAGTCTTAGTGGCTAGATTTTTAATTTCGTAAAACAAGATTTCTTAGTAAGACAATTTTTCATACCCAATTGGCAGATTATTATGGCTTTTTAAAGATGGGGTCAGAGTTTTTTTACTTATTCCTAAGGGGCCTGTTTTTACAGTGTATGATAAGATAATAAAAGGGAATTTTAAAAAACCTTTCTGAAATGAATTTTGTGTAGCAATTAAACAAAAAACAGGAGGTAAAATAAAAATAAAAAAACAGTCATCCCATCTGTCATTATAAGGTTAGCAATGTTTTATATTCCTCTTAATCCTGTCACTCATGCGAATGACAGAAGGGTTGGGATGAGCCACGGAAAGTAAGAATGATTCCTGTTGCTCATTGCTTTTATGACGGCATCTGTGGCTCTCTGCTTTTTAAATTCTCAAAAAAAAAAACCTCACTGCTGGTTTTCATAAGGATGCAAACATCTAGCATTACACGTGTTTTGCTGGGCACATAACATTCTACAGTCACGCTCATGTTCAAAGTAGCACGAACGTCGAGATTAACATGCAACACTCAGTGGTACCTTAATCTAAAGCTGCAGCTTTCCTGGTTTTCATGGTCGTATTGCTCTACATAAGAAGACATGCTGAAAGCTCCTGGATGTGTGGTCCTTCTGTGCAGTGAGCTGCTTTTCCTCACAGCACAGAACATCTGAACGTGGATTAGGATCACAGGGAAACTGTGAAGAAAGCTGCCCAATGTTGACAGTTATCTGTCAACATGGAATCCTGATCACGTTTTTATTAATATTATGAAGAGCTTTGCTTGTACTGACACGACTGAGTTCTCACTTTCATATGTACCGGTTTCTGTGTAACCCTTGTGCTATCCTAGGCACTTTAACATTGGGAGTTGGGTCAATATGCTGCAAATTAAACCCAATCTTAAACCCTACCATGACAAAGGTGGATAAAGGTGGAAAGATTTCATGTAATCCATGGACACCAGTGAAGATCACAAATCACTGAAGAAAAAAGGTTCAGCGCACTGTCTAGTGGGTCTAGATGACCCAACTCCCAATGTTAATGTGCCTTGGAGGTGCGTTAACATTGGGAGTGGAGTCTAGTTTGTCTAAGTTTAAACTTTTTTCCGTCTTTTTTTATTGTGAAGCACTTTGGAACACCTAAAATGAGCTTTAAAGTGCTATATAAATAAAGCTTCATTAATGAATGAATGAATGAATGAATGAATGAATGAATTCATTCATTCATTCATTCATTCATTCATTCATTCATTCATTCATTCATTCATTCATTCATTCATTCATTCATTCATTCAATATGCTGCAAATTAAACCCAAGCAGATTTATTACAGAGATGTAGAAACTAATCTGAGAAAATCAGTAGTTTGTCACAATTGAGGTCAGTTTTGGATGGTTTGCTACCATGGTGACTGGACTCTTAAGTGTTACCATTACTACATAGGAGGGAATGTGGCGCACAACGTCCAAAGATATTTGGGTGGAGTAATGGGAAAATCCCCCCAAAAAAGTCCCAACAAACTGAAATGGAAACTGAACTCACTTAGTTCATCAAAGTGCGTCTCCGTGCCGTCAGGCTCGGGCACTGAACAAATGAGCCGAGTCTTCAGAAACGTGCTCCACTTGTTGACCAGACAGCAGTGTCCACCATCATCATTCTGTACAACACAAGCACACAAAAACATACACACAATGGTGAATTTCCAGAAAGCAGCTTCAGCAGAAACCTGCTAAACGGATGCAAATCAGCAAAGCTGCTGTTTCTGTGAATAAAGGATTGTTTATATTTAACTAAGTGACTTTGCAGGGAAAGAATAATCTTTTAAGTGGAGCAGCAGAGTCCGAATATTTTTCTGCAAATACATCTGTTTACTCTTTACGATTATTTACCAGGCAGATCCGTCCAATCCTGGACTGGGTCATGGGACTTTGACCCATTTCAGAGACTTTCTCACGGAAAAAGAAGTAGAGTTTGTCATCGTTCTTCTCTGCGCTGTCTGGGATGAGGTGAGCATGGACAAAGGTGGGATCTGAAAGAAGCAAACAAAGTCAAAGAAATCAGGAGAAAATGTACAATTTTTGGCTGCACATAAGTCATTTTACTAACTGTAAGAAAGGGTCTTTGACTTTCTATCCTGTTGCACAAAGTTTTGTTTTTTTGCTATTCGACCAACTTTTTTGACACATAGGCTTTAGTACGTCATTTTCTGAGTATAAGTCATGCTTTTTGCATAGTTTGGCCCGGGCTGAGACCTATGTGTGATTTAAAAAAAGTAAATATAAGCTCACAGTCTGGTTATTTTCTCACCAACAACCACTAGAGGGCACTGTAGGGTGTGTATCAGAATTTACTACTGCCAGTAACGCAAAAGAAAAAGGCCTGTCCAAAACAAACATTGAAGAGAATTTGATTGTTCTCCTGAACTTAGTAGTTTTCCTATTTGCATTACTCCTCTAATTTTATTCTTGCTTTTATTTTTTCCCTCTTTGGACTAATGCGGGACAGCAAGTCATCAAACTGGGCCACACTCAAAGCAGATGCAGCTCCTGCAGCTCCTGCAGCAGGAGTGAAGCTCTCTGTCTGGGAGAGTCTCTGAATGACCTCATGGACCCAGACATGCAGATGTGCTTAGCGAGGCTTTTGTAGAGCTCTTTAAGATAAATAAACCTGATCTCTGAACATCATCTGTGTCTTCCATGCATTGTAAACAGGATATGCAGTCAGTTCAGCAATGAGGCTGAAACGTTTTGATGGTGGTTCCTCCCACTCACATCTGGAGCTTCAAGTTTATGATCTCATTTCTGGACAAGTATCCAGCAGCGACTTTGACATGCGTCAAAAGAAAGACGCATAAATCAAGTTTGTTGGAAATTTCTGACAACTCTGAAGCATTGTTTTGAAATTCTTCATACGCTGACTTGATCTTTGATTTAATGTGATGTAATTTTAATTTAGCCTCTTAAGGTTTAGTATCTTTGTAAACTGGATGCCATGACAGAGAAGCATTGTTCCGTGACATCAAACGTGTCTTCAGCAACACATCGCCCTGCTATTGGCTGCTTTACTGGGTCACTAATGCATTCACAATACAGAAGGGGCCGCCCAGACTGTGAGTCCAGGGTCCTAAACAGGGACAAGAGAAATATTCGAAACGATGGGGGGAGTGGAGCAAACCACTGGGATGTTGGGGGGAGGGTAGTGTCACATACATGCCTGATTAGCAGGACTCAGGTGTCCTGATTCAGAGCATCACTAGCAGGGGACTGTTGTCAGGGCAACGGGGTCAGGAGGAAATTTAGGAGTCTTTGAAATATGTGCAGCAGCGGCATGAAAAGACTGAACGGGAGTTAATGAAAGAAGCTCGGCTTGCTTCAGAGCGCAGACACCTCTAGTGATTATTGATTTTCACTGATTAAACCCTGCTGCTCCAACACTGACCCACATTCTGCTGTCATGCAAATAACTAGTCCAGTTCCTTTGGAACTTTAGGTCCAACCGGATTCTGGGATCGCATGGTTGTGAGCAAAGAAGTGTTAAAAACACGAAGAGGCAGGTTTGAGGAATAAATTAAAATGGTGTGGAAGAGACGAGGGCAGGAAATGAAGTTGGATGCAGACCAAGCTGTGCGTCGAGACATTACCGTTTAACCATCTGGAGTTGTACTGATCAGTCCTCATGCCTGTCTGCTTCCCCAGAGTACGAAAGATAGCAGAGTCTGTTCCCATGAAATCAATGTAGACTCCTGCGTACAGCTCTCCGTCTGTCAGTCACAGAAATAGGAAAAAAAAAGGGTTGAAAACTGACGGGGTCAAAGGTGAGAACATTTTCAGATGAAATCACAGGATGAGATGTCAATCACGGTTGACGGAAATGTTACTAGAAGGTTGAACAATTCCTCAAGGATTCATCAACGTTTCAGTAACAGCATGTGCAGCTGCTGTTGGCTGAAATGAACTTCAACTCTTCGTGACGACAAACCAAAATACATCGCTGCAACTGGGATCAGTTCCTGCCTCACAAGTCTGTGAGACACGTTTAAACCAAAAACAATGACCTCATTACAGCACAGCAATCCCATTGACAGATACTATATCAGTCAGGATAATGGGAAAGTACAGAGAGCCAACATAGTGGTCAATAAAAGTCCAAGAAAATGTTGATCTGACTAAAGTTTCTGTCCAGTCACAGTGTTTGAATCCTCTATATAATGAAGGAAGACCCAATGGAAGCCAAATCAATGGTTCCCAAACGGAGTCGGAAAGGCTTGCTTCACCTCTACAGTGATTGCTTCTATCGGTCTGACTGATGAGTGTCTACGCTCGAGTCAGAGATAACCATATTGATATTACAAATAGCAATGTGTTTATGTGTGATGCAGGGAAAAAGAACAACCAGGGAACTAAAAATCTCAACTTCTTGGCCCTAAACCAGAACATTTCCAACTTTCTTTGTGTGGTCAGAGTGACACATCCTTCCCGTCAGAGTTATGTAAGACAGCTTTGCCGTCGTCAGCTGTAGCGTAGTTCGTGTGATGGAGCGAAAGAGAAGCTCTTTCTTCCTTAGACACACAAACACACAGAGGGCAGGAGGTCGCTTATCAGCGGCCTTGTCTGACCACCTGTACACTGCTGACAACCAAAGTGGGACCACACATTAACAGGGAGACCCATCCATTTGACCAGATAAGGGACTACTGACAGACTACCAGGCACATAAACCCTGTTGTTGAGTGATCCACTGCTCTCCCCCCACCAAGAAATTCTAGTATTCTCTTGTCTCAGCCTTTATATGGTATCATTTTTACGATATCTTGTATGAAGTACTTGACTTTCCGACTTCTTGTGCAAAAAGCTTAAAATTAATAAATAAACGGATGGAAAAGGCAGAAACATTCAACTGATTTCATTTGAAATTCAAGTTAAGGCAAAAAAACTGGACAGCTTCATTTAAAACAACATATTACTTGATAAAGTTGCTCTCAACTATAAAAACTAAACATATATTTCTTCTTTTTTTTTTAACAAAAAGATATATTTCAAATAAAAGTGCAGGAACTCACTGATCAAAGCAGAGACACTGTTCAATTTGGGGTCATAGGGGCATTTTCCTTTCCCAGAATCCACTTTGCCAGGTTCAAGTCGGAAAATATATTCCTGCAACACAAAGGAATTTTGAGGAATACTTTGTCTGAGCATTTGAATCGATCCTTAAAAACGGATTTGTTGTTTAAACCTGTTTAAGGTGAAGAAAAAAAGACTTAAATCAATTCAAAACAATGCTGGACAATGCGACCCTGAAGGCATTAAAAAAAACACATTTACAGCACTGCTGTGGAAAGAAAAAGAAACACAAAACCAGCTTTCAGTTAGAAAGTGTTGGAGGAAAAACATTGGGACGGTTCCAGGACTCATCCAGCACGCTTCTCATGTTAGTGAGCGCAACAGGTTTTCATTCTTCCATGAACATTTGTGTCAACAGTGATGCTATGGTAACGTCCAAGAAAATAATTTGTGAAATGCGTTTGGCAGAGCAGAGTTAAAGTCAGAGCTGTGCCTGTAACCCATGTTTTTTTTTCGTGGAAAAACAGTTTGTGGCAGAAAAAACAGGAGTATTTATGTGAATTAGCAAAAACAACCAGAAGGTTGCCTTCTAAAAAGTACAAAAAAATAAAAATCAGTAAATGGGTTTTAGTTTCATTCTTTAAGTTTGTGTTGGCGGAGATTAAAAGGGTTGCATTAAAAAAAAAAAGATTTTAAACCTAAAACACACATAAAAAAAACTTTTAGGTATTTCAAAGCCATTTAAAAAAATGGGGAAACAAAAAATTTACATAAAGTTAAATTTTTCCTTCTTCATCTGTTTTGAAAAAAAGACTTTAGGAGGGTGTCAAACCCCCCAAAAAAATCCCCCAGCCCACCTCTGAGCTCAAAGGCTCTGACGAAGGGACGATGTCTGTTGCTCGACTTGTTCTCCCTGCTGACTGGGGAACCAGTGAAGAGTAGAAGCCCTAAAAACAGAGACATGGCACAGAGCGCCACCTCATAGTCAATACCGGACATCGTCAGTTAAAAAATGGAATTGAACAACTGATGAGGTAAACTGAAAATTGAAAAAAGAAAAGAAGGAGGCAGTGCGAAGATATCAAAAAGTGAGGAAAACCATAATAGAAGAAAAGTCAATGTCAAAGCAGATAAGTGAAAAAAGAAAACCGGATTTTCAAATGGAAATGTTAGCGTGAAAGTCATGCAGCATCAAAACACCAAGCAGGACATCAAAGAAGGAAAAAAAAGCACAGAATCTTGCCAAAATGGAGATTAGACGGTAAAGTCAAATGAGAAGAAGAGATTTGTACAAGAAACTATTTCTTTTGTCATTCTAAAACAGGATCGTAAAGGCCAAACTGCCTTTTTCATAAAAGACCCACTCTAAAGAAAACAGTGTTTATTTTGTTTTTAACAAGCTCTTGTGGCATTTTTCTGACGATGGAGGACATCTATGAAAGAAAATAAGGCTTAAAATGACATTTTTTGAGTATTTCTTAGGTTAAATTGCTGTATATCAGGAGCAGATGCCGTTAGAAAAAGAAGCGGGCCACAGCGGGCCACAAGCTCCCTCCCTGCTCCGCTCCATTCTGATGCATCCACAAATAGATCCGTGTACGTCTTTGCTTTCCTCTGCTGAACTGCAATCCGGGTCAAAAATAGCTCCGCCTTTCTGCTAGTCTGCACCAATGGTCCCGCCCACAACTCAGAGGTGAATTTCTAATGAGCTCCTGCTGCTCTGCAGAAACTATGTCCTAGAAAACAACACCGTTTTTATAAATGATTATTTTGGCTAAAAAATCCCATAATCATTATTAAAAGCCCACTGGGAACTCCATTAAAACAGAAGATGATCAGAGTAATGCAGAACAGTAAAGTAGATCACAATAATCGCTGAAATTGCCAAACCTCCACATGAAGCTTTATGGAGGTAATTTACAGTCATATTCCCAGAAGAAGCACACCTGTCCTAAAATGTCAGAAGCACAGCACTGCCATATTTAACATAATCCCAGGCTGACACCGAATCATATGAGGAAGCAGCAGAGGAACATCAAAGGAGTTTCCAGGCCGACTGTTACTCAGGAAGGAGCTGCAGCTTCAAGCAGAGACCCACAGGATGTGTAACCATGCCTTGTAGGACAGAAGAGGGTTTCTGAACAAGTGGCTTTTGTTTACATCTAATGTTACAGAAGTAAAATCTTTACAGTGTGAAGTGACACAACATTTGGGCCCCAAGGGGACAGGGAAACGGACAAGAGGGACACTGACCTTTATCTAAATATCTGAACCCCTGATTTAAGCAGCGAGACTAAACAATCAGAGAGGTGAACATGAGCGTGTGGCTATAACAGGGCCGGCAGCTGCTGCAGCTCTGCACCGCCTTCCACAGAGGGGGGGCCGAGCTACAAGACCGATGACGGATGGGAGGCTCCATTAGCGGTGATGGCCTTTCGGGGGCACCCGGCCGGCCAGACACAGACGCAGACCACAGGCTGAGCTGTGGCTGCAGAGGTGATTGAGTGGGAGGGGGTGGGGGGGCACTTCTAGAGTGACACGTTTTTTAAGAAACTTTATTGAGTTTGAATCACTTCAAATACAAATATTAGACAGTAAAATTACGCAGGTGCATAAAGCCTAAATGCACTTTAAATTAACAGAAAAGGGATGCAATTTCAAAGATAAATAATTTTGAAATATATGTGAACAAATAAATACGTTTTCAAATATTTAGAATATGCCAAGAGAACGGAGCTTCCTTTCTTTAGTGAGACAGTTCTTCACCTCCTCAGATCTGCAATAATGTTCTCAAGAACAGAGTCATTGTGGATCATTTCCTGATTCAGGATGACTTCAGATCTTGTCTTCCAAATGTGTGTATCAATTACACACATGATCAACCAGAATAACCATCTTTTAGTGTCTGGGAGTTTCTCTGTGAACATCATAGAACAAGGATTGACATGTACATTAAAACTAACACTGTTCATTTTGGTTCTCATTACTTTAGTCCTATAGCCGCCAATCAGATGATGTTCCAGAGTTTCCTCTTCATCACAGGAGGTCATTGAACAGATTTTAGTTTGAACAAAACCGCTCCCATAAACTACGGCTCAGTGTGAATTCTTTTATCCTTAATGTTTTTGATTACTTGGGGACTATTTTCTGGATTACAATGCTTCAAATTTACTTGTCTTCCATTTAAATGTTTGGTAAGGTTTTATAAGTTACTGGCATCTTTAGATTTTGAAATGTATGCATGAGGTCCCCAAAAAGTAATGGATAATAAAGTTTTCCTGCTCCGGCTCTGCCTTCAGTCTGTTCGAAGGACCTCCTGCAGTTCTAACCCATCCAGCATTTCTATTCACTGCGCTTTGTAACAAATAGAAACACAATACTTATTATGCTGCACTTTATTCTATTTTCTTTTCATACTTGTTGTTAATTGTTGTACTTATTTTGATTATTTAAAGTGTTTTTTACCACTCCAAGGCTGCTACAATTTCATTGTATAAATATGTAAAATGACAATAAAGGATTCTGATTCTGAATCCGATTTTAGAAACTGGATACATATCAGAAAATGATTGAATCAGGTACTCCAAGACCTCCACTTTCTTTGCTTTAATACATCCCTTGTCTATTTGTCCCCTGCACCAGTTTAGCTATTTGTTCATTTAGAAACATTGTTTTTTTTTGTGTTGGGGGAAATATTGTAGATATGGGTTTTAGTTTTTATAGTTCATATCTTTGTTGTCCCGTTGGTTGATCTTTTCACCAATTTCCTTTTCCTTTTTTAGACCCGTTTGCTTGGTGGCAGTCGTTCTTGCTGAACCAAATCCCAAGAATCCGAATTTCATCTTTAATTTTGAAATTTACGACGACACTTTACCGTTCCTAGACCTAGAGGGAAGATTGGAGCCTTACTGAGTTCAGAGGGTCTGGTGAGGATCCCACAGCACCAGATTTGAAGACAGACAAATCAATAAAAAACTAAGATGTGGAAAATGGTGCAAAAGAATCAGAGATGATGAAGGTTGAGTTTTAGAAGCAGAAGGAGGTGTCCAGCCTGATTGACTGACAGTGTTCTTAAGGAACTAAAGAGTAAAGGTCAAAGTGTCTCCATGGGTGCTCACTTGTGTCTTTGGTTACCTGTGACCTGCGTCCTCTGTCCACATATGTGCAGATGGGGTTGTACGCGCCTGTTCCACACACATACAGGTGGGTTCGGTTCCACGGCTCAATTAGGCGGATGAAGTTTCCACATTCCCCCTTTGGAGAAAGAAAAAAATGTCCGACAGGATTACAGACTTTCATTGCAAGAATAACAACAGTAAAAAATAAAAAATGCTACACACAAATGAATATTCAACAAGCATTTGTAGCCAGCAGCTGTTCAAAAATCCTCAGTTTGGCCAGTCCAACAAAAGTGCTGCATCTGGGATGTGGAGTGAATTTGCTGCTAGGATTAGGGCTAAAAACAATTCAAACTTATTTACACAAACAATTAAACACATTCTGGGTTTGACTAAACCAAAAGACAACGGTTCAATTGAAATGTAACACATTCATGAGAAAATCTATAATAACAGGGTTTGGAAAGACCTTTCAAGTGACACGAGTTAAAATTGTTGTGGTCGGAGACAATGATACATCAAAGTATTACTGTAGGCAAAGTTCTAGCAAAACACATAAATTAAAAATGGATTTTAAGATTTATATCCTTATATGTCCTCTTGTTATGCAGAAAATTAGATAGCCAATGTGCTAAATGCTTTACAATTGACTTTAAGATTCTTTTATTAGTTTATAAGAGTCTAAATGGAATTGGACCTTAATTTATATCAGAACAACTTCGTTTCTGAGCCTCCCAGAGGCCTCGGGTCCTCAGGTGCAGGTCTGCTGGTGGTCCCCAAAGGTTAGATCAGAAACCGGCAGTGAGGCCTCGCCTGCAGAACAGCCTGCCTGAGGATGTGAGGGCTTCATCCACTGTGGGTGTTTGGAAAAAAAAAATAAAACTCGACTTTTTAGCTCAGCGTTTAAATAGGTTTTACATTTCCTCATGCTTCATTTTGATTTTATGGACTGTTTTTCTCTGTTTGCTTTCGTAGAATGTGCCTGTGTGTTGGTTTATTGTTTTATCATAATTTCTATTTTGACTATTATTTTTAGTTTTTTAGTTTTTTATAATAAAAGCACTTTGAGGTGTTCTGTAACAGGAAAAGGGCTCAATAAATACAGTAGAATTTGAATTTAAACCCAAATTTAAGGGGGATTAACACAGAATCTGAGAAAGATTACATTAAATATAAATACACACAAAGGAATTTTTTACTATCTGAAATTGAAGTAAATGCCTTAGTATAGATTAAAAAACAAATTGATGAGGTGCGCAGAGGCAACTTATACACAATTTTAGGTCAGCAACTGAAAATGCACCATCACCTCTGAGCCTTCCTTTGTCCTGGAGACAATAGAAAGTGACCGATCTGCTGACCTGAGAGAGCAAGACGGAGCTAATGTGGAGATAATGTGGGGCAAGACCACAAAGACACGAATTTAAAAAAAACAAAATGAAAATGATGAAAACGGAGACAGCTGCCTTCTGAAAATATTACAGTTAAAGAAGTGACTCAGCTTGATCTGAAGTGCTTTACAGTCAAAGTCGGGATACCTGGTAGAAACAAAACAAAGAATTTGGATGATGGGGGATGAGAATTGGACCTAAAATGAGTAAACCTGACTGATGCACAGTCAGTGTTTGGAGTGGATGGACTGTGAATGGCTACAAATGTGGTCTTTTGCGTGTATTATTCAGCATGGATTTGTGCTCCCCCACAACAAGCACAGCAGGGATGATTGCCTTTGACCTTCTGCCTAAACCTACCCCCCCCCGAATAGCTGTTCAGTTGTCATCATCTGTCATTCACCGAAGAACAGCCATCACTAAGATATCTCACAGTAACTAGTTTTTACTCCGTTTTCCCAAGGATGAAATTTCAAACCTCTAACACGCAGCAGCACACACACACAAGCGGACGTTCCTGCTCCGATACAACGTAGCTGCAGGCTGTGGGGAGTTCAGGTCACCAGGAACGAATAAATGAACATTCCAGTTGGATAAACAGACGCCTGTGCAGGAGGGGGGGCAGGAGGGGGGGCATGGCCCTCATCACTTTCAGAGTCCTCTCTGCTCATGCAGGCCAGATCAAAAGAGATCTCCCGTTTAGCATTCATGCTTTTAGCATAAATGTCAATGATGAGTTCCCGTCTCGTCCTGTGGGGGCCACACCGGCAGCGGCTGTCTGAATCTCATTAACACTTCAGACAGGCCTGCCTCTTCCACTGGCCAATTTAAGCTTTTTATCCATCTCCACAAAAGGTAAGGAAATAATAATTAAAGTCAATTTTGTTTTAGGATAAGATTTACTGTAAAGGCAAATGAAGGCATTTTGAAGTTCTTGCTATAAAAAGGACAAAGGTTGCACTCAGTGAGTCACTCTAAGAGTGTAATTGGTGGCAGCTGCATGCAATCAGCAATCAGGGATGCAAAAAAAGACAGTCAATAGGAGCTTCACAGCAAGTCTACAGAGGAAGGAGCTCCAAGTGCTCCTCCATGCAACTGTGGCGCCGCAGAAAACATCATGAGGAGCCCGAGAACATGCTTTTCATTTTACACATGGATCACCTCAATTTGCAGCAATAGGGGAAAAAAATAAGAAAAAAAAGGTTCATTCAGTTGCTTCATGGCAGGTTCACCAGGTTGAGCTCAGGAAAGCTTTCCATGCCAACCAAGCTAGATTAAAATAAAGTCATATAAAAAAAAAAAATCCCTATGTGCCAGAAACATGCTATTAGAGTTACAGAGGCAGAGTAAATCCCTAGTCAAATCTTTGAGATAGGGAATTTGGACATTGGAATTGTTTTCGTGGCGTCACATAAACAAACCGCGCTTCGGGACCGCATATCCGTGGTTCTTGCGTCACCTACATTAACCTATTACTACACTAACTAACCGTGACATTTGAAGACGTCATTATTGTTGTTAATGGTGGTTTTAACATCTTTAGAGAACGTTAAGCACATGCAACCGGTACGGATTGGATACCTACACCTGCCTTTCTTTGCACCTGTGATCACATTTGTTGGAGAATGAAGAAATGCATGTAATGGATATAATGCCTCCGTGCCACCCCCCTCCCACAGGGAGACGTGCCCCACAGTTTGAGAACATACAAAGTGAATGATCCTTTATCTAATTTATTTATACTTTGTAAAGGATTATTTACTCTGAGTACTTTCTCCTTCTGAATGCTCTGCCAGGCCTTTACTGTAGCAGCTTTCAGTTGCTGTTTGTTTGTGGGCCTTTCTGTCTGAAGTTTAGTCTTCAAAAAGTGAAATGCTCAACTGGGTTAAGATCAGGTGACTGCTTGGCCATTCAAGAATATTCCACTTCTTTGCTTTAATAAACTCCTGAGTTGCTTTGGCTGCATGTTTTGGGTCATTGTCCATCTGTGTTATGAAACGCCGCCCAATCAGTTTGGCTGCATTCACCTGGATCTGCACAGACAGTCTGTCTCTGAACACCTCAGAATTCATTGGGCTGATTCTGTCCTCTGTCACGTCATCAATAAACACTAGTGTCCCAGTGCCACCAGCAGCCATGCACGCCCAGACCATCACACTGCCTCCACCGTGTTTTACTGATGATGTAGTGTGCTTTGGATCAGGAGCTTCTCCATGCCTTCTCCAGACTTTTCTCTTGCCATCATTCTGGTAGAGGTTGATTTTGGTTTCATCTGTCCAAAGAATGACTCTCCAGAACTGTGCTGGCTTTTTTAGATGCTTTTTAGCAAAGTCCAATCTAGCCTTCATACACTTGAGTTTTATGTGTGGCTTGCATCTTGCAGTGTACCCTCTGTATCTACTTTCATGCAGTCTTCTTTTTATGGTAGACTTGGATATTGATCCGCCTACCTCCTGGAGAGTGTTGTTCACTTGGTTGGCTGTTGTGAACGGGTTCCTCTTCACCATGGAAATGATTCTGTGATCATCCACCACTGTTATCTTCCGTGGACGTCCAGGTCTTTTTGCGTTGCTGAGTTCACCAGTGCTTTCTTTCTTTCTCAGGATGTACCACTCTGTTGATTTTGCCACTCCTAATACTGTAGCAATTTCTGGCATGTTTTTCTGTTTTCTCAGCTTAATGAAGGCTCCTTTCACCTGCATGGAGAGCTCCTTTGACCGTATGTTGTCTGTTCACAGCAAAATCTTCAAAATGCAAGCACGAGTCCTCTAATCAACTCCAGGCCTTTTATCTGCTTCACTCATAATGACATAACAAGCACACACCTCCCCATGAAATAGCATGGAAGTCCTTTGTCCAATACTTACGCCCATGAAATCAAAAAATGATTTAGTTTTTCACATTTCTATGCAATCATTTTGTTCAACCCATGGAATAAAAGCTGAAAGTCTGCACTTCAATGGCATCTGAGTTGTTTTATTTAAAATTCACTGTGGTAATGTACAGAAACTAAATTAGAAAGAATGTGTCTCTTTCCAAATAGTTATGGTCCTGACTGTAGGTTCAATGTTATAGTTCTTACAAAGTCAATGGTCCTTATTTAATTTTTTTCTAGTGTCTAGCACCAGAATGTCCAGGTTTTTGATATGGTATTAAAGTTTAACATAATTGGCTTATTTTGTCACAGGTTTATCGCGGGGGGGGGGACAAGAGAAAAAGTTTGAGAACCACCGCTTTAGACTATTAGTCAGTCAGACAGCAGTCTAATTTATAATTGGGACGTTGGGAACAGAAACTGTCAGACGTGGTGAATTTCCCAGATGACTACATCTTTGATCATCACTTACATTGGTGTCTTTCCCTGACAGGACACATTCAGTCTTCCTCTGAGGCGGAACAGGCCAGTGGATCTGACAGCAAACAAAAAGAAAAATGAGTGGGTTAGAGGTAAAGTCAAGACGAGGTCATCCAGTTGTAGGTTTCAGGAGGAATTCCTCTTACGATAAGTGGCTCCTTGTTAATGTCGTGTAGATCCAGAGACAGGATGTAGTCTTTGCTTCCCACATACATGCGATCGTGGTCCTCATCCATGCGAAGTATCCGATAGTCCGTGGAGTTGAGCAGGAAGGAGAAGTGGTGAGCTGTATCCGTTGACTTCAACTCTACAAGATTTCACCAAAAAAGAAAAAAGAAAAAATCAACAACAAGCCAAAGGGTTGACAAATTTGTTCTAACATAAACTGGAACAGGAAATGTGGACACTGCTTTTTCATTGGGACATACAAAAAACATTATGATAATGTAAATGATATTGCAGTTTGCTAACGATAGAAAGCCAACCATCAGACCCCCTTAAAATTAATTTATGGGAGCCGTTTGGTCTTTTCTCCCCCCAGTTACATCCTGCTGTAATGGGGTTATGGATGAACTCAATCTAGTTATTGACTAGCTTGACAAAGAAAAGAGGACATTAATTGATTCTCCTGGGGAGTGAACTGAATGATAACAGACGTGCAGTGGATGGAGCAATGGTAGTAAGTCATGGCACACCTTTCATTGCAACTGCTTGTCTTTTTTCCAAGCTGTGGAGAAGACAGGGTTTCCTTTCATCTCTGAATTCTCTTTGTCAGCAGTAAAAAAATGTAAGAAAACTTAGTTCCGTTCTATAAGACCTAATCAACATTTAAAGCCTTTTAAAATAAAACCATTTGAAGCACTCTGCTTAGGAACAAAGGTGATGTGTGAATACCACTTCAATAACTTTCATAAAAATTCAGAAAATTGAAAAGTAAAATAATTCAGTGAAAGATCCAACATGTCTGCTTGTTCTGGCTGGTTGCATGGAACCAGGTTTGACAAACCCTCATGAAAAATACTTTGTGCAGCTTTGCTTGAGGAAAGGGGAAGAGTGCTTCTGCATCGGTGATGTTGGAGGACTGACATGAAT
This sequence comes from Oryzias latipes, assembly GCF_053564925.1. Taxonomy (NCBI): domain Eukaryota; kingdom Metazoa; phylum Chordata; class Actinopteri; order Beloniformes; family Adrianichthyidae; genus Oryzias; species Oryzias latipes. The sequence goes on along the minus strand of NC_136241.1, from coordinate 9,214,390 downwards.
CCCCTCAGAGAAAGCCTCCCAGCGTGCTGAGCGCGTTCAGAAACTGTGAAACGCTGTTGCCACAGAGCAGCATTCCCACATGCAGGCAGCACACAACAACAACAACAACAACAACATGCTTCTGAAAACCATTTTCCTGGAATATGTTTCACTTTACACATTACATTTCAATACATTTCCAGTGTATTTCCAGTTAACAGCCATAGTTAGTTGGCACCACAGATACTCTTGTTAGGAACGTTTGTGCAATCTTCTTCTCTTTTCACATTAACTTTGCAGGATTCACAACTTAAGTCCTTTTGTTATTAAAATTAGCCATAATAATAAATCTATGGCTTAAATAAATATTCTTTGTTGTTCCACAAAAAGTATTTGGTATGGTGACATTTTCAAACTAACTTGGGGGAAAACAGGAATAAAGAATTAAAAGGATAAAAGCTAAATTTTACAAAAACCTCACTGTGTTTTTTTTCTTTTTTTTTCTACACAGGACCTTGATCTCTAAACACTAGTGTCCCAGTGCCACTAGCAGCCACATTCCAGTTTAGAATGAGGAAAACCAAGACGTGCGTGGATTTATCTTCAAGTAGATGCATCAGAATAGAGCGGGGCAGGGAGCTTGTGGCGCACTGATTGTAGTTTTTACCAAACAATCACAAGCGCCTTTTTTTTTTTTGCCCGCTCCTGATTCACAATGATTTGAATGAAGAAATATTCAGAAATGCAATTTTAATCTTAACTTTATTTATAAATGTCCCACATCATGAGAAAAATGCCACAAGAACATGTTAAAAACAACATTTTTAGTGGATTAGGTCTTTAAGGCCTTACAGTCTTTCTTGTCTGACAACAAATAGAAAACATATTTGATCTCAAGTTAGCATGAATTTAAGAGATTCACTTTTAACAGAGACAAATTTCTCTGATAGGAGTAGATAAATAGACCAGCTATCCATTTATTTAAACCTTTATAACTGTACCACATGCAAAGGAAATGTTGCAGTACTCCAATGTGATTATGTACTGAAGGAAATCCTATAAGTACTAACATCAACAGACCGTACATACAGAAAGCAGAGACATATAATGTGGTAGAAAAGCGATGTTTTCTTCACAGACTCCTCCCTCATTAGATTTCCTCTACGGCCCCACACTGATTTGGTTGGTTGGACCGCTGAGAGTTTGAACCCTTGTGCTTGCCCTTGTATCCTAGGCACTTTAATGTTGGGAGTTGGGTCATCTAGACCCACTAGACAGTGCTCTGAACCTTTTTTCTTCAATGATTTGTGATCTTCACTGGTGTCCATGGATTACATGAAATCTTTCCACCTTTATCCACCTTTGTCATGGTAGAGAGAACACATCAATGTAAGGGTGGGGTCACCTAAGATAGCACAAGGGTTAAGGAACCAAAACCAAATGGAAGCCATCTCAACCTTTGAATTAGATCTGATCACAGTAGATGAAATCAAACAAAACCGTATGTCTGTAAATGAACGTGTAACAACCGTTCACTGGAAACCGTCTCAACCCAAGCTGCCTAATTGAATAAAGACCTCATGAAAGATGATTAAACATAAATGATTAATATTAAACAAACGTTTAAAAGGAGGATTAAACAGAGCAGTAATCCTCTGGGAAGTGGGTGATTATTTTTGCCAGCTTTTTCCATTGTAACCCCATTTTACTGTCACTGAATCATAGACCTTTGAGGGTTGTAACAAGTGGAGAGAGCCTGGCAAAAAAGCTTCAAGGGGATTGTTATTTTCTTACATTATTTCCATGAGCTCTAAATGTAAGCCCATAATGAAGTCTTTGTATCCTTTCAGCTAAATGACAATATTTCCATCAAAACCACTCAGTGTGTAATCTTCATTAATCACATTGCTGTCATTTGTGCAACAGAGGTATTAATCTAGGTTGCAGAACACACAACCTTCTCGGGAGGAGACAGGCTAAAACACATTTTCTTTGAAATAATGCTCGTGGCACGGTGACTCAAGCAGTGAAGCATGACAGAAATCCTCCTCGGAGTGTGTACACACTTTATTGTCAGCATAAATTAATCCTCACAAAGGCATTCCTGTCTCTTACAGCTCTACACAAATTACCCTCGAAGGCCAAGAAAAATGTTTCAAAACAGAGTCTTTACTTTGTGTTTAACAGCTGAATTTACAACCATCTAGTAGGTTTAGCTACGATGGGGCATAAGTGTCAAGATCTGGTGTAGATCACCCAGTTTCTCAATGTCGGCTTTGAAGGCTAATCACTACCAGACACAAAGGCTGAAAAAAATGGCCCTAGCCGTGTTACTAAATTGTTTGTTGAAGACTTTTTCTTTTTTAAATCTGCTGTCTGAGATTGTGAGGCTATCTGACAAACGCATATCTGCAGCATAGTCTGCTCTGTGGCTACAATGAAGATAAAACATGTTGCAAAAAGCAAGAACCTGTGGACCCAAGTGGAAGAATCTGCTGCTGTCATCACAAAGAGCTGCTTCCAAAGCCAAGAGTCTCCAAGAACTCGATGGATTTTAAGGTTGAAAGTTGAATTTTTGGAAGGTGTAAGCATAGAATGAAGAATAATGAGAGAGGATGAACATCTAGAAGCTGGTAAGAACCTACTAGACAATTCATTTAGCCAGATTGGCATTCAGTACAACACAGCAGGACATGTAGATAAGCATAAGTCCCACTCTAATCATCTTTTGATCTATTTCAAAAAGCGCCCAGTGGTCTTTTAGTTATGATTACGCCATTTTTAGCCAAGATAAAAAAAAAACAACTGTCTCTTTTTCTGAGACAAAGTTTCTGCAGAGCAGCTAGATTTCACTAGAAATTTGCCTCTGAGCTGTGGGCGGGACTGTTGGTGCAACGTAAGCCGCCTCCATTTCCCATCATCCATCTGTTTACACTCTCTCCCACTCTCTTACAGCCCCTCACACCCTCAACCTAACATTAACGGTGCTACAAAAATGGCATCCAATAAAAGAGCTATTCAGTCGTGCAGTTTTGAGACATATTCAAGCTCAGACGAGGAAAACAAAGACAAACACTGACCTAATTGTCTGCAAGTGGATGGATCAAAATGGAGTAAAGTAGGGAGCTAGTGGCCTGCCCAGCCTATTAGGTTCATCATAAATAAGATCCTTTTCTAACAGTATTTTTTCCTCTCCTCCAGATTCACAACGATTTGACTAAAGAAAAATTCAGAAATGCAATTTGAAGCCTAGTTTTCTTTATATATGTCCTCCATCATCAGAGAAAAGGCCACAAGAACACATTAAAAACACCAATTACACAATTTTCATCAGAGTGGGTCTTTAAAGTGAAAAGTAAAAAATAAAAATTTGAGCTATATTCACTATTATTTGCAGTGCATCTAATCTACTGTTAAGCTCTCAGAAAACCACTACTCGGTGTAGTGGAAAGCAGGGCTTTCAGATTTTCTCCATGGATCCCAAAAACAATTAGTTAACAATTAGTTTTCTTGGGTTTTTGATGTAAGCTTAGTCTCTGGTGTTTGTAGACCAGTGGGCATCTGGGAAGAGTGCTCTAAAAAAATCCTCATCCACACAGGCTCTGCTAATGTAGATCTGAGCGGCTCAGACATTCCTCTTCCATTCCAGGAGGTACCGTTTTTTGGCTCAGAAAAACCAAACTGGTGCCACCTGCAAACACGACGACAGAAAAATGGGGGTGCATTGGGGTGTGGAGAGATTTGGTGCACATTGATCTGAGCAGAAGAGGATAGATGACCATAATGATGACTAAAATATGGAAGCCAAGTGCAACATTCTTGATAGAGATCTCTGAAACGGTTTCTTTCAGAGCGCAGTGGTTTAACTGGGAGAGAAGATGATTCCACTGATACATTTAGGCAATTCTGGTATTTCTCATTGTCTTTCCCCATTAGTTAGGGGGTGGGAGGTGTGAAAGGAGAGGGGGGCTGGGTACGGGGAGGGAGGCCCTATTTTTTAATTTTTGTTCTCGTTTATTTTAATCGTCATGCTTGTTTTTATATTTTTGTTGTGTTTTAATGTAAAGCACTTTGTGTTATATTTTTATATGAAAAGTGCTTAATAAATAAAGTTTTGATTGATTGATTTAAATAGTAAAACAGATTTGGGTGGTCGTGGTGCAGGGGTAGAACGGTTGACCTCTGAAAGGAAGATCGCAGGTTTAGTTCCCGCCTTCCCGCTCATGTGTCCTTGGGCAAGACACTGAATCCCACATTGTTCTTGGTGGTTATATTTTAGATGTTGACATTTTTACGTTTTCGTTTTTAAAAATGTATGATCTCTTTCTTGAAAGATGGAACCAAAACATTTTAATAGTTCTAACAACTTCCATTTTAAGATATGTCATCTTACTTTCGGCAGATTCTCTTCCCTACAGCTCTCTCAGAGTTGTCCTTCTTTGTACTCCAGAAGCGATTAGAAGGATGCACCTCCCTGATCCTGCTTCCACTCCTTTTCATGCCTCCCTGGGATTAGCTGCTTTCTTACAAAAAAGTGCCCATTTGAGTTAGATAAAAAAGGGGACTTTTAGGGGGGCAGACAGCAGCAGAAAATCCCACATACCTGTCCAAGCATCCATGGTATGCTAAATGAATTTCTCATTCTCCTCATGTTCCACTCTCTTGAAAGCAGAGGTGTGGCTCCACCTTGCTGAAGCTTGCCTGCAGTCAAGCATTCAAGGATGAGTCTCCATCACTAATTAAAAGGGCTAAGATGGTCTGGAGAACTTTTGTGGTGTTGAAACGGTTGACTGGCGGTTAAAAAAAACTCCTTCCTTTGAAAAAGTTGCATTGTCTTGAAATTGTCAACTTTTTTTAGCCCCTAAAAGTAACTAAAGAAGGAAAATGAGCATGGTTGTCCCACCAGGAAAGCATTAACTTGATCTGTTGTGTGGTCTGAGTCGCAGAAAACTATCTCCTTCAGAAATGAACAGTTTAAGAACATACTTGAACATGACTGATGGTGCAAGCTTGGTATTTACATCACTAATGTTGGCCGGCTAGCCACAAGCTCCCTGCTCCACTCCATTCCAATACTGATTTTCAAATGTTTAACACACACAAATAATTACGATGCAGACACGGTGGATTCATAATTATAATTCATAAATAATGATTCATAAATATAATTGTGTTACGACGGTTGCGTCGTTTCATTTTTGGTTTATTTCTCCATCACACCCTAAAAGTCTGTCGCGGCTAATGTTAGCGTCTGGTTGTTAGCATCCACTTTGACGTCTTCATCTTCAGTTAAAGTTTAAAGTTTAAACCAGACGCAAACATTTTACAGAGAATTGAAGATTCAACCAAATAAATTTGCCGACCTACTGACGATGTTTCTGATCTGAGGAAACTTGTAAAAAGGAAGTAAAGGATGAAATAGGCAAGTAGCTGTGAAGAAACATTAGCGCAGAAAATGTTCGTGTGTTAAAAAAAGTAAATACACAATGAACTAGTATTTATGTAAAAACAAAAACTAAGCATGAAAAATCTTGTTCTGAAAGATGATTTGAGCCTGGGTTCAGTTCTCAATGTTATGATGGAATTATATGAAAAAAAAAACTGTAATGTCGCTTTTATTTAGTTTTTACAAATAGAAAAAATTCTACAAATGAACAATTCTCCTTCACTGAATCCTCATCTGCAAAAAGAAATCTACTAATCTTTTCAGATTTCTTGTAGTAGCTAAACATGACAAATAGATTTTTCAGAAACTGGAAGCTAAAAATATTAAACCAGTCAGTAAAAATATTATCTGACAATAAACCGGCCCGAGGCTCGAAAAAGGTTGGGTAGCTTTGGTCTATAGTGTGATGTATTTGCTATACGTATTCTCAGTTATACTTAATAAAATGATTTCTAAGTGTACACTCTTTTTTAGGGAAGAAACATATAAAAAGATAATGGAAAAAACATTATTACAACTGTGAAGTTTATTTTTTGTGTGATATCTGAATCAAAAAAACAACTAAGAAATGACCAACAAAAGAAGATGATTACTGTAATATTAAAAAAGTTTGGACAATGTCACCGAATCAGTGATCTCCGATCCGATCCATCTAACCCCCCCACCATAGATGGGAGTTAGTGCAGATTTCCTTTTTGTAGATTTCCTGTGAGGTCAATGCTCACTCCAGTCATAAACCTGCAGTGCAGGAGGGTTTCTTTGCTGAATGCTTAGGGAAAAAGAAGCAGAACAAATTCTATAATCAGCAGCTGTTCTCAAAGCTGTTAGAACTTCATCCACAGTCCGATACATTATTAGTCAGAATCCACAGCTGCCTTTTGGTCACACAGATTCTGTGACTCCAAATGTGAATACTGGATTACTGGAATCGTTCCGTCTCCTTCTTAGGCCGGACAGAGAGGTCACAGTGGACATCACAGGCACAACAGTGGCAGGCTTGTTTGGCCAACTTGTCTTCTGCGTCTGTCTCAGTTCAGTCCTCCCCACTGAGCTTCTCAACGCCCACTAGGGTGAGGAGATCTGATTCCAGACACATGTCATTGGCTGCTCACCTGCACATGGCGAAACAATATAATTGGGGGCAGATGACGTCTTATCTCTAAGCTTGCAGTCGTTCAGGCAGCCTTCAGGTATGTCTGCTACAGATAAACTGTGCGTTTGTTTTCCTGAAAATTAAAGCAGAGCTCTCTGGTGCTCAAATCAGAAACACACGTCTCCTTATGCTGGAATTGAAAGCAGGACGACACTGATTTAAGCAGTGAGCTGACTTCCTGAATGGAAATAAGAGCTTATTAAAAAATCTATTCCTGATGTCTCACATGACAAAAAGGAAAATCAAAACACATGAAAGAAAAAGATCTTTGGTTTAAGGGCAGCCTTTTTCAGGGGAGCCGTTTGTAAAGTGAGAAAGTCAAATATTAAAAGCAATAGTTTTGGTTATTTAGCTTGTTTTAGGAGGGGGGGAGCCAGTTTTGCTCGTGCTGGTTTGCGGCGCCTTCCGTCCGTGAAACCGGGGTTCGACTCCGGGCTGCTCCCTGTTCCCTTCTCTACCTTTGTGCCGGTTCCAAGCCCGGTTTGAGAAGGTTGCGTCAGGAAGGGCATCCGGCGTAAAACATTGCCAAATTTACCGTGCGACTTGTTCGCTGTGGCGACCCCTGATGGGAGAAGCCGAAAGTGGAAGAGAGCTTGTTTTAGGAGGGGAGAAGACAGGTTTCATTTTTTCAAATGGAAATTTTTATCTTTCAATTCATGTGTTTATAAATGTTACATTTACTAACTAAATATTTTTTATTTTAGCAAGCTAAATATTTAGTTTAAAGTTAAATATTGTTTTTTAAATTATATATTTAGTATACAAACTAAATGTTTAGTTTTAATATGAATATTTAATCTTATAACAGTAAACATTTAGTTTGCAAATTCAATATTTAGATCTCACCTAAATATTTTGCTCACAAACTAATTATTTAAGTTTTGTAACTAAATATTTATTTGTTAAATAAATATTTAACAAATGTATTTGTTAAATAAATATTTAAGTCCAAATAAAATATTTAACTTTTTAGCTAAATATTTAGTTTGGAGCTAAATGTTTAGCTCCAAACTAAATATTTAGCTAACATGCAAATGAACTTGCCGGTAAGAGGAAATGGACTATCAAAATAAAAGCTGTATTTTGTGGAATCTCTCAACCAATCCTCACCAGAGTTGTGGTCCAAGACATGTCCAACCTGCTGACCAAAAATACTGGATGAGCTGTTTTAACAGCTATTTCTTTGTAAATAGTTAAATACCCTCACTTGGAACAGAAGTTTTTCTCAAAATGTCTTTGTCTGGCGATCTGTTTACTTTTTTGTAAAGAATCCATGTCCGTGTCATTGTGGTCCACACTCTTCTGTCTGCATATTTTGTTGTGTTTTTTCTATTTAATTTTCAAATGCTTCCTGTTGTTCTCCTGCCCTGGTGAGAATCATAAGCCCACCCCAGTGCATGCTGGCTAAATACCAGTCTCTTAGTAACAGAATTGACCCAAACAGTTCCTTCTAGCTCAACAACTTTCCCTTTTTTTTGAAGGTAGGTAGATAAGTAGGGGTCGGGGATTTGGCATGGGGGGCCGGTCATAGAACGTTCTGTTCTAATAATCTCGCATTATTTGATTAGCGCCCTCGGCTGCCATATGGAAAATAAGCAGTTTTTAATTTGTATTCAATGATTGTGATTGAATGATTAAGCAGACAGAAGGCTGTGGAAAAAATCGGCACTAACTTCATTACCAAAAATATTGCTGTTAATATTTGACTGTCTCACTTTAAAAGCGGCACCCCATAGCCTTGCCTTCCCTGTTTTTTTCATCTCTGGCCAGTAGATCTCCCCTTAATTGAATTTATATTTTTAGCCAATAAACCGAAAAAGTCTGATGTTTTTCGGAAACTGCAAACTTCAAGTGCTCCAATGTTTATTGATTTGGCTTCTTTCGTGTCCTTGAAAATGAAATAAAAAGGTCCAACAGAAGTCAGACAGATTGCCAGTTTCTTGGATATATCTTTGAATATTTATCAGACATCAATAAAAAAAGACTTAGGTGGGTCTGGGCCCTGCTCACTGCCCTTTCTGTGTGCAGACGCTGCCACAGACAGCTGCCTGTGGAAAGCTTTGCAGAGCTGTAGGTGAAAGGTTAAAGGACGTGAAAGGTCTGAGGTGAAAGCTCATTGTGGTCTCACCGCACAGAGGAGAGCTGGGTGGTCAGCACCAAAACCAGGCTGTGTGTTTGAGTAGAAAAGCAGACGGAAACAATGCAAGATTTCTGGAGCAAAGACAATTGTTAACTTAACATACCATTTTTGGGACTTAATATGGAACAAAAGCTGTATTACAAGCACTGTAATTTCTGGACGATAAGTTGCTTCGAAGCATAGATCACAGCAGCCAAGAAAATGAATTATCGAGAAGAAAAAAAACATATTTAAGACACACCTTTGGCAGAAATTCATTTAACAAAGTGCTGGAACAAGAACAGACATTTCATCTTGAGAGGGGAATTATAATAATAAAATAGATAACAATAGTAGATTGAATATATGTACGCTTTAGCCTATGCTTATTTAGCGTCATGAAACAGAGTCACACTCACATTCACACGTGGATGGTGGCTCCGCTGCCGAACACTGGAGCCAACCTTCCACCAGAGGCAAGGTGCAGTTCCGTGTCTTGCCCAAGGACACTCGATACATGGGTGGGGAAGGCGGAAATCGAACATTCCAATCACAAGTCGACCGCCCCCTCCACAGCCGCCCCTAAGTGTTTCATATTTTATGATATATGAAAGACTTGGTGTCATATAATTCTGGCCGGGCACATTCTGCAATTATTCATTTATTCTCCATGATCACTGTTCACGCATTAACCCTTGTGTTATCCTAGGCACTTTACCATTGGGAGTTGGGTCATCTAGACCCACTAGACAGTGCTCTGACCCTTTTTTCTTCAATGATTTGTGATCTTCACTGGTGTCCATGGATTACATGAAATCTTTCCACCTTTATCCACCTTTGTCATGGTAGGGAGAACACGTCAATGTAAGGGTGGGATCAACTAAGATAGCACAAGGGTTAAAAGGGACGCCATCGACACGTCACTTCCAAATCAGGGTCCCTAATTGGTCAAACCTGTTTTTGATTCAAAGTGCGTTTAATGGCCAAACGTTTTCAACATAGAGTCAGAAACTTACGTAGTGATACGTGAACGCACGAGTTTTGAACACGGAAGCCTGAAAAGCAGATTTATGCACATTCACATTGACTTCACATTGGAAGTGGTCGCTTGAACACGCACTGCCAAGGGTGGTGTGAGCGTGGTCTAAGTCGCATCCCCGGTCGAACTATCCAAAACTGGGACTATATGCTACTGATATAGTATGTAGAAAAGTTGCTTTGTAAAAGATCTCCTGTGGAATTTCTAGGAACCAGTCCCATTTTCTGCTGGGAATTTAGAGAATTGTTTTGTCATGCTGAGCTGCAACACAGGAGAGCAGTCTTCAGGTATGCATCTCTCTTCCAGTACAGCACCAATCGCTAGATCTTGAGAAACATGAAATTCACTTGTTGGCTGCTTATTTTTGTTTCCGGCTTTATCCTGAGGTGCTGTCTGGGCCTGCGATCTGCTGACGAATGCACAGATGTCTGTGCGTGTGGTTAAAGGTGGGCCGCTGGTCGCGCTGATGCAGCGAGAAGCCGTAATGATGATGAAGCTGTGTTTGTTGTTGCAGCGGGGCTGTCGCTAGCAGCGAGTCGGCCGGGGCGGCGGGCGTAGTCAGCGGTGACAATGGCGTTGAGGGGATTACCGAGAGACCTGAATTATGAGGCCAGGCGGGAGCGAAAAAGTGAAAAATCCTCCTCTCCCAAGATGACCTTCGACCCCACGTTCAGAACAAATACTCTCGCTCTCTGTCAGCTGCACTAACACAGAGACAGATGTAGAATGTTTTCTCACAAGAATCCCCCCAATCCTATTTATAGAGCGCTTCTGGTTCTTGATTTGATTAGAAGCACTGAAATCTGGTCTAAGCCAAGATAGTGATGGATCAGTTTTCTTCCTGCTGGTTTGAAGCAGGTCTGAGCAAAGCCTTATTTTCAAAACTTCTTCTTCGTGTTTCTTTGTGCTTCAAGGTCACGTCTAGTGTGTTGCTAGCTGCAGGGCAATAAGTAGGGGGTAATTAGAAGGCAAATATAGAGAGACCATTAGTAGCAAGTGTTGACTCGAGGTCTACTGGGGACAGCAGCCACCTCTAGCCTCTCTGGGTGTTCCACTCCATAGTGTGCACAGACAATCTATTCTATTCCCTGTGGTCATTTTTCACCCACAGCAGCAATTGCAGAGGTAAAGGAGTGAGAATGGAAGGAGGAGTCCCGGGGGTAGAGGGGCCTGACAGCGAACCTAAGAACTTCCATTTATCAAAGCAGGCAGCAGAGAGCCGTGGAAAGTCTGAGTCAAACTCCAAAAAGAATTCTGCTGTGCTGTCAGCTCGCAGAGGAAGATCTCTGTGCTGCAGAGGGAGCAAATCAACGAGGAAGCCAACAAGTTCTGGAAAGACCAACTCCAAGGAAAATGGTGTCTTTGCTGTTTTTAACATATTCTTGTGGCATTTTTCTGATGATGGAGGACATATATTAAGCCTAAAATAGCGTATCTGAGTATTTCTGCGAAAGAGGAGCATACAAAAAAAATGCTGTTTGAAGTAGAGCTCATTTAAATACGATGGGCGAGCCCCAGGCCCCTGCGCCACTCCATTCCGATGCATCCACTTGAAGGTAACTAGATCCATTTACATTTTTGATTCCCTCATCCAAGTTGGAAATGTCCTGGAAAACGCCACAGTTGGGAACGGTTTGGAAATAGTTCAAAACGGAGACTTTTATACCACATCTGGGTAAAAGAGGAGGATCTTAACTTTCAGCTCTTATTGAGTAATTGAGGTTACATAAAAGATAACAAAAGAAAAATTGTTTTGTACAAGGTTAAACATAGTTATAAACAAAATCTAAAAACCACAGCTAGTTTATTTACTTATGTAATAACTAAAACTATTTGTACAGGTGAGTGATGTGAAGTGAAGTCTATAAAGTTGGGATACGATTTCAAAGTGCATAGAAAAACCAAACCAGCAGTTGTTTCAGCAAATTCCCCTCTAAGTTGATGCTGAAGTGAAATCCACGGCACATCCGCGGCACTCGTCTCTCAGGAGTAATTTAGAAAGTGGTGTGAGATTTTTCAAAGGCCTCATTGGAGAAAGAGGGGTCAGAGGGGTCTGAGGTTAACAGGAGTCCTTTGCTCCTCAGCCTTTCCTGTCTGACAGGCAGTCAGACAGACTCTGGCTTCTGATGCATTACCTGCTAGAGTGCATCTGATGAACTGTCCTCTGGTTTTCTGTTGATTTTCAGACACACCAACTCAAACAGACCTGCTTTGTGGTTTGAGTCATTACGAAAACTGCCAGCTGGAATCTCACTGAATCCTTTCTGTGTGCTGTTTGCCCATTTTCTAAAGTGCTTTGTTGCCCCCCCAACAAAGACCAAAATCATGGAGGTTCATTGTTGATTTTATATAGATTATGGGGAATAAATCCTGGCGTTGAGTCTATTGATGCATGGGAACAAACTGGTAACCCGTTCAGGGTGTAGTCTGCTTCCCACCGGATGATATCAGATCTTCAACCTTTCTACAGCCCTGAACCATGAAGGAGCTTTAGAAAAGTGACTCACGACTATAAATACCTCTTCTGGACCCTTTATCGTGGATGTTGAGACTCATGTCCCGTTTGACGTCAGTGTGTCTCTTTTTAATTGTTGGATTCCTGACAAACCTCATATTTTTGTTCCCTCATTCAGAAAAAAATGTTTTTCACTGCAGCCAAAAACAAATAAGAATGATCTGTTTTTCTTGGATGCTGTTTGTTGACTGTAGGTTGATAGTGGGGGGAAATTTAAGTACAGATCCCAAGAGAATAGCAGGACATGATTCAAAGGCTGAATATGTTACCACAAGTCACTTTAACCCAAATCAACTTTTAGTTTAGATCATTTCTTAAATGTTGGCCAAAGTCCGATTTTCTCAATGATTGCTCCCATGCTACATAAAAACGGAATCATCCAGTGGTTAACTGGATTCAACGTTGCATCCAGACTATAGCCTTGCTTAAAACACTTCATGCTGAGTTCATTCTTCCATTTTCCCTCCATGTTTTGTCATGCAGATGGAGACTATCGTGCAGCAAGAGGTGCTATCTTGCACGCAGCTTCATAAAAAACTATAGCATGCACATCCATCTTAAAGCATAACCCTGTTGATATGATTTTCACTTATCACAATTTTTCCTTTGACACCTTTCCTTTCGGCTTGTCTGATCCTGCCAGGATCCACCAGCCTCTGTCTGCATACCAGTCCGCTGAGATAACAAATGGTGTTTTCTGTTGATTGCTCCACTCCTTTCTTTGGCACCAAGCATGCCGCAGGTGGAGAGGGAAGGGAGATGTGGGAACCCCGTGTGGTGATGATATATTTTGTTCTAACTATCAGGGTTCAGTTTTTTTTTCAGGTCGTTCTTGTTGCTCAAGTGAAGGGGGTTTGACGACTTCCATGTGTAATGAGGTAATGCATCCTTTCTAATGTGAAAACTTTACTTTAAAAAACAAATGCAAAAAAAAAAGAGATTCTGGATTCAAATTGATATGTTTTTGAATGTTTTTTTTAACTTTTTTCAATGTTTTTGATGAATGAATTCATCTTCTTTTCATGGAGACAAAGATGAAAAGCAACAAAGGTCTTTAGCTAGGGGGGAGTAGCATGACAGCAGGACTCCCCCACAAAGACACCCCCCCGTTTTTAACCCGGGTCAACTAAAGCTTTTGGTGTTAGTTAGAGATATTTTCAAAACAGAAACGAGGAAAAATGTGCACACAGAAAACCTAACCCTTGAAATTAGAAGTTGTATCCGGAGTACAGCCTTGGTTCAGATGACGCTATATGAGAATGGTAGCTAGAGAATATAATGCGATCTTTGGACCCCAACTCACCAATTTGGGGACTAGGGCTGCAAATTGAGCTCTGAGCTCACTGACATCCGTGACGTCGTCATACAATAACACCTTTAAGGGTGTGTGCCAGAAGCCCATCTGCTTCTGCTCGTGCAACATCCTCCTGTGTGCCCCCCGCTGCAAGCCCCCACTTAACATCATGTCAGTTTTAAACAAAGAGAGGGTCGCCCGGGCCAGGTATGTGTCAGTACAGATTCAATGTCAACCTCTGTGAGCTAATGCCACATGACAAGCTAGGGACAACCAGAAAATGCTCCACAATCTTGCGGTTTGTTGTTGTGCCATGTGCTGAGGTCAACGGATTAGGCCTAGAGGTTGAAACCTGCCGTGAGGACTTGTCCCCACATAGAATATGATTAGTCACCACAAACAATAACTAACAAAAAAGAAAACCTTCTTAAAATATAAAAAAAAAAAACGACTGGGTGTTTTAATTGCTGTTAAACTTTCTCTAGTGCCACTAATGGACTCTTATTTGTTAGTAAAGTAGCAACCATAATGCTTTACAAATATATTTTTGGCTCAGATAGTTAAATTTGACATAAAAACAAAAATTTCACACATTAAAATTGTACGGTAACAAATTAAGCCTAACTGCCTATTTGTAGTTTGTGCCAACATCTTGGGGACAGTCTTCATTTGCAAACATTTAGCCAAACAGTAATCCAGTCAATCAGTGGCCAAAATGGACGCCAGCCATCCAAAGATGACAGAATAAAACATTCAGAGAAAAAAACCCCGCCTCACAGTCCTTAGACCCGTAAAAGAAAAAACGAAATAACTCTAGAACAGCTGTAGTTCAATTAAATAAGTCAAATGTGTGTTTTACGTCAATCGATTATCTCTTTAAATACAATTTAAACATTTTTCTATGATAATCTGCACTTCTATTTGAAGATTTGCCTAATTCCACAGGGGAAAAAGGTCTGTTGACTGCAATTGTAATATCTGACTAGGCCTGCACAATAAATCACAGATGTATCATCATCACAACATCAGCCTGTACCATATGCATATTGTAAGAGACGCCGTAAACTGTGGCACTGGTGAAAGTAAGCACACATGCTAAAACCATCTAAAGGCAGATTGAAGTATTTATTATTGATCTCTTTACATTTTTTGACTAATCGGATGGACCCCTTCACGTCGTTGACCAAACAAATAGAGCCCTTTATGTTAGACGAGCATCATTTGGAGTAAAATTTAAGTTATCTTGACTTTTCATAAAATAAAACTGTTGCAGTGAAATGAAAATAATGCATTAGTAGTGTTTTTGTTTCGCTATTCATTTATGGAACGTTAAGTCATATCGTCATCGCGATAACGACAATTAATATTGCACATCACAAACTTTCCTCATACTGTACATATCTGACCATACTTTTTCACTACCCACTTTGACACCTTTCAACCTGCAACTGTTTCTGTGTTTTTCTGAATGAGAGTCAGTGAGGTTAATACATCCACCAAAACTGCATGCCCCAACAGGATACTTCAGTGAATCTCATTAGGAAAATCTGTGGAGACCTGCAGCGAAAAAATGTGAGTATAAGACAAACTGCTGGAAATTAGCTGAGTGAGTGAAAACTTAAGTGAAAAAGAGTTTACGCTCGTTTGGCATCTGCTGACTGAGGTGGGAAATGAAGACTGTGAACCGGGAGCCTTAATTTTTCCATAAAGCCTGTAAGACGAACACGACTGCACTGAGAATTGTGGAAGTTGTGGTAAAGAGACAGGAAGTCAATGTGGGGGTAGGTTGACAGCTGAAATGCTACTGATCATTGTTCTGGAACTAGTTTTATATGGCGACTTCTTTAAACTTGCATTCATTCACTGGCAGAGCAATATGAACCTCTGTAGGAGAGGATATTTTTTAAAACTGAGCAAAGTAACATCTAGAATGTGATCACCAGCTCTCCAAACACTGAAAATCTGCGCTTTGACAGCGAGAGAAAATGTCATTCAAGGTGAAACATGTTGGCAGCCATACATTTAATGGATAACGTGACCTTTTTGTTTAGGTGGGCCTTACTTTCGTATCCCACCATGCAATTAAGGCAAAGCAACCACAAGGTCAGACGGACAAACCTCTTGATTACCGTCTCTCTGTAAAAATCCTTCTTTTGAAACTTTTTAAAGTGACTGAGGCCTCATTCTTATCTTTTGAAACATCAGCCTCTGTTAATGTGGCTTCTTTTATGTTTGACAGGCAGCTGGGACATCCTACTTTGTGACCTTGTGGCCTTTCTGTCACCCCTGACTACAAAGGTCAAAGAGCAGACGATGTGTGTCTACAGGCTGAGAGGAGAATATGTGTGATTGGCAGCACTGCAGGTCAAATTCATATTAATATAGTTGCTTACATACATACTAAGAACTCATGGTCAGTTGTTTGCATTACAACTAAAGAATGATAACTTTGCATTAGAAGCTTTTTTCTTTTTTTAGCCTTAAAGTATGTTCATTAGCGAATTATATTTTATAAGATATGAAATGTGAGCGTGCAACAAAAAGTTTGAGTATATTTTGCAAAAATTGCAGAAAACACAAACCTTACTATTAAAAACATTGAAAGGACATCCACAGGCTAATTTTTTTTAAATCCCTGTTCCAAGTATCTGAATACTCGGATATTCAGGATCTCTTCCTGAGAATTTCGTCCGTGATTGCAGATGAGCGATCTTTATAAATCCAGTGGAGTGTAGTTAAAAAACACACTTCAGGCAATGTACTCATCGCTCTAAAATGCAGAATAATGTTGGATATTAGGTAGTGGTACATAAACTACACAGATCAAATGCCTTCGTGTCATCAGAAGTAAACAAAACTTCAAAGTAAATTGTCGGTGATGCTTCTCATTTTCAAAGTAAAGCTGTAGTGTTTTAATTTAAAAAAAGAGAAAAAAGTTCATTTTACTAAAATAAGTTCTGAAGAAAAAAAAATTTGTATTAGATAAAATAATCATAATAATCAGATTTGAATAAAAAAATAGCATAAAAATATGAATTGAAGAATACTATGAAAATCTTGATTAATGTCCTCAGTTTCTAAAACCTGTCTGTTGGAAACTGTTGTCAGTTTAGATGAAAGGACTGTGAGGATTTTCTGGTTGTTCCATTTCTATTTAGGTGCTGCTGTGTCTTCATTTACAAGCTTCCTACCATCGATCTACTGGAACTGCATTCAGCTAAACTTTGAGGATAAACATGTTCTGAATCTGTTCTAGACTGAAGCAAACCAACAGCCACATTTATGTTTTGTTTACTGCTCAAGTTGTCAGACAAAACTTTGGAGAGTGACATTGTTTAAAGTAATAAATACTATTTTCAGATCTTTGTGTTTTTATCTGTTTTGTTCATTCTAATCTCCTGTTTAAGACAAAGGTTTAATTGATGGTGATTGACGGTGGTTTCAATTGTTATTCATTCATAAAAAGAAATACATATAGGAACTATTTAGACATATAGATTAAACAGTAAAAACTGTGGTTCTTTTTTTGAATTGCCTATCTGGATTTTCTCACAACCTAAATAACGATACACAGCCCTATTCAGTAGACAAGGGGTCAGCCACGTTTATGACATGAAGGACCAATTCCAAGTTTTTCTCCAGAACAACTGTGCCATCACCAATTATAATACAAACTCTAATACAAAGAAATACAAAAACATTTCCAATAAATCTCGAAAATGTATTTAATTCTCAAAAGGCAGGTTAAATAGATTTTTTTATAAAACATATTTTGGCATTACTTCAAAAAAGTGCTTTTATAACGATACTGCACAAGGTAAATAAGCCAAACTACTTTGTTTGTTTGAAGCTAAAAGTCCTGCATTTGAAGGGTTAGGGTTAAATAAATAAAGAGAACTTATGATTTGTGATTTTGGGGATCATTATTGCAATGACTATATACCTTACATTAATACATTAATAAAATAACAAAAAAAAAACATCATTTCCATTTCACTGCATAAGTTTAATTTAAATAAGAGTCAACATACCTTAAATGACACTCCTAATGACCCTTGTCTACAAAGAAGCCAAGCCTCTAACATAAAGGGCTCCATCTGATTGGTCAAATGCATACATGGATTTATTTGACTTGTTTAATACTTCAGCTGCCATGAAATTGTTTTAGTATAGTTAAGATTACCATTTATCATGATTTTCAGCGTCTTTTGCGATATGCATATTGCACAGCTTGATTTCGCGATGATGATAAATTTGCATTTATTGTACAGGCCTAATTTGTGTTTTTGTCATATCTACAGTAATAGGATTGGATACATGAGAACAAAATACCATACAACAAAAAACTATACAAGAACCTCTCAACCATTAACATGAAAAATAAGCGTATGCTTTTGGCTTTTATTATATCAGACAGGGCCTGACTACCTTAATGTAAGTTCAGTCTGTGATGGTACTTTTATTGCATGTCTAATGGCTAATTGTAGTAATATACATTTTTCACTATTGCACAGCGTCCTTCATTTTGTTCATCCTCAGTAAATAGAGTGGCGATCGGCTGTAGTTTTATTTTAAAACTGGTTCACATTTCATTTTGACATTTGCCAGAACAGAAAGAAAGTCTAGGTACAAGGGCTGGTTCAGACCTCACAGTGATTTGAAATTGCTTGCGTCACATCGGTCACATGGCCTTCAAAGCAGAATCGCCCCAGTGGCTGCAGAATGTCACACCTACTGATGACGTCACCTGCGAATGGAATTTTACGCTAGAATGGAATCACATCCAAATCGCGTCATTTAGGCCTAACTTGAATTTAGTCCAGCGATTAGAGTACACAATGACGGAGGAAACAGTGCAAAACAATGTCTTTTAACACTGAAGATGAGGAAAACCTAAGTGAAGAAGTTATTAGAAATGCCTACCTTCACACACACACACACAGAGTGGACAACTACATAGAAAATATAGCAAGTTACTGGAAATATATGTCTTTTATCTCAAATCTTGCACGCCCCTTCCTCCTCAGTGAAATTATAACAATGTTTTCATTTCACTGTGGCAAACTTTCTTTTTTTCCTTTGGTGTACATCAATATAAATCGCCTGTTCATGAAGTCTGACTGAAAAGCTGCAGTACTTAGTATAGTTGGGCGGGGTCACAGTAACGGCGCCGCATGAACGGACCATTTCTTCATGGCCACATAGGGGGAACATCTCATTGTGAGAAGAAATTGTCCCTCAAACCTGATTTTTTTTTCCAATCTGAAAAATACAAACAGATGAAAGATCAAGTGCTTATTGTCACACCACCGCGTTCCAATGTCTTTCCCTCATCGTGCCAACTGTGGCATGTCTGCCCTGCAGTAGACTATTTAAAAGCAGTAGTAATGAGGGTGCAAGAAGTATTTTTTTTAACCTGTTTTTTATTTGGGAGTGCATAAAGAGGACATTTCTATTAAAAATGTAAGTCAGGACAATATTTAGAAACCCTATCACCCGCTTCTTCAACCCATTTTACTACTGACCAGAGCAAACCTGCATGCAACAACACAGCTTTCTCCGGTATGTTGGTTTAGGAATTTACGCAGGAAAGTTCAGTCAGATCCACTATGCAGGTATGCAGATAAGAAATGTTGATCTGACCTTTTTAGCAGTTCACCTGTTATGTTGTTGCACATTTTTATCTCAGCTATATCTTGTTACTTAACTGCCAAATTTTGCAGCTACTGTGTAAAAAGTTTGGGTTGGGGTGGGGAAGGTTCTGTTTTCTATTCAGAGCATCAAAGATAGAAACAAAATGAGGTAATGGTAGGAATCTTATCAGCTGGAGGGATGCAGGCGGAGCACGCACGATGGAACAAAATCAGGGTTATGGTCGTCATTCATCCTGTTCTTCAATTGACAGAAACCTTCTTTTTGTTTAGCTGATGTGGCCAGTCATCCACACTGCCATGATGAATCCGAAAAACTGAAGACTTTTGGTTTGAGTATCTCATCCTGCCTCTCTCCCATTTTTATTGTCTGTTAACAGATCTGATCAACCAATATTTTTTCTGTACTTGTCTGGTTATGATGATCTGAAGAGCTTAGAAATTGCTGCCATCTGTGATATTGGGAGGGGGGAATGGTATAGGAGAAAGGTGAACCTTTTATTATTTTATTTAATAAGAATCTCATTTTTGATAATAATTTTTCATAATAATTTTAGTAATATTTTTAATTATCTAATATAAATGTAATTTGTGATGTCCTTTATTGATGTTATATTATATAGATTATTTCTGAATGTCGTGTTGCTGCCACAGAAATGAAATTTCCCCATTGTGGGATTAATAAAGTAATCTATCTATCTATCTATCTATCTATCTATCTATCTATCTATCTATCTATCTATCTATCTATCTATCTATCTATCTATCTATCTATCTATCTATCTATCTATCTATCTATCTATCTATCTATCTATCTATCTATCTATCTATCTATCTATCTATCTATCT
This sequence comes from Oryzias latipes, assembly GCF_053564925.1. Taxonomy (NCBI): domain Eukaryota; kingdom Metazoa; phylum Chordata; class Actinopteri; order Beloniformes; family Adrianichthyidae; genus Oryzias; species Oryzias latipes. The sequence goes on along the minus strand of NC_136241.1, from coordinate 9,194,345 downwards.
ATCTATCTATCTATCTATCTATCTATCTATCTATCTATCTATCTATCTATCTATCTATCTATCTATCTATCTATCTATCTATCTCTGTTAAGTCTTTATTTTTTTTCTGTATCTTTAACTATTTATGATGAATTATCAGTCAATAAAGAAAAACACAATATACCTCAAGAAGAAAGAAGTACTTCTAAAAATATGGTCATAAAAACAGTCCTTTTTTTATTTCCCAAAGGGCAACCAATGGGATCTCCCCGTTCATACTTTTAGTCTTATGTGATTTCCTTCAGTCTTGCCAATCGCAAACAAAGAACAGAGAAGTCCAGCATAGACAAAGTAATACAGCTTCTCAGAAACTCTATACTGTATAATCAGGTTAGTGTGTATTGTACAGAAAGTACAATGGTGTTAGATTACCCAAATACACATACAAGCCTTTCTTTACACCCTTACATTCATTCATTATGCAGCCACTGGTAAGTTGCACATAACAAGGAGGCAGAAAAAAATGTACTCTGAATTCGGTGAAGCCAGCGGCTGAAATCATAAAAGCATAAGGGACTAACACACCTGCATTCATGCATTAGGTCACACCTGAAGCAAGTGTGTAAATGGATAGCAACAACGCTGAGTTAAAAACATTGCTTCTAAAGAAACATCCATTCGTTTTCTCTTCTCACTTTGTCCTGCATAGCATCACAGGGATTGTTGTATTGATGCTGTCTTTAGGAGCACAAGAACAATGCCAGGCAATTTGTTTGTGTTGCACATTTTGTGTACCAAGGCAATTCAAAGTACTTTGCATTAGGGCTGAGCGATTAATCGATTTAAGATCAATTTGAATTTGTAGTTTTAGACTATTTATTTTTGGGAAAATAGAGACTTTATTTTTCCAGCTCTCCGCTCTCTTGCGGTTATGTTGTCTGGAGTAAAGTCAGTCCACCGATCGCTTGCAAAGTGCAGGTGTGAAAACAGCGGCAAGCAAAGTTTCTGCGAAGCTGAAAAAAAGACAAAACACTAGCAAACGCGGCGCGAGAAGCACACCGAGCCTCTTTAACTTCTGCTAGTTGCCTCCATAACACCTTCAGTTTAAACTGATGAAGCAGCAAAACATGTGACGATTTTTAACAGAATCTTGAAAGAACTGGAGGATAAAGCTGTTGGACTTACAGGAGCAACAGAAAGTTTAATAAAAAGTGTTAATTTGGAGACAGCGGTGCCGTTGGACACTGGAGCTCCAATGCTAAATGCTATGATGCTATCATGCCATGATGCTATGCTAATGTGCTGTTCCGTGTGTCACCTACATGAGATCACTGGTTTAAAGTCAGACTATGTTTTCACAGAGCGGACTTTAAGACTTGGCAGATAAATACAACAAAATGAATTCATTGAACATTAATAAAAACTGTATTTTATAATATAAGAGCTGCTTTGAATGGAACTTAATTAGAAGTGCCTTTGTAACATTACAGAGCCGGCTTTAAACTGAAAAGAGCCCTCCCTCGTAAGAGCGCTGCACCTTTACTGTCAATAGCAACAATCCAAAACAGGATCATGGTTGTAGGCTGTTGTTATGATTTCATGTAAGAATAATTCACATGGAGACAGATTTGGGAAAAAAGTGCATTTTCTGTCAATCTGCTCCCCTTTAGTAAATCTGTCCTTGTTTCCTCAGCAGGTTTAAATTTGATTTCAAGATTCAAATATTCAAAAGTTTATTTTCATATGCACAGCCAGGAAACGGGTTTCTCTGTACAATGAGATGCTTATGGTACTTTGCTGTCTGCTCCGAATGCCAAAAGGTTAAATAAAACAAACTGAAGATAGGGTAGGACACAGGATATCTGAAAATTCACACATAACATAAAATATAACTGTGCATCAGTAAATGACTAGACATACAAATCAGATGTTGAGCAAATTCCGCTGAGTGTAACTGTGCAAAGAGACTTACATGAGCTAACAGTATGATACACATGGATGTTGAATATGATGTTGAATGCACCAACTTGACAGTTGGTTCAGTGTACAGGTGACTGACTGAAACCCTTCTTCTCATGGGTGCATTTTTCAGCAAGAAAACAGAAACAACTAATTTGTTACTGAAAATAAAACATTTCCTGGACTGTAAATGCCAAAAGCAGAGTAATGATTGATAAGAAATCAATACAGGAGTTCCTTTGGAAAAAAAAAAAGTTGTTTTTATTTTTATGTTTTCGTTATGCTGTGACTTTCTCTCTGTTTGCATTTAACATACTATCATTTTTGACAATACAAACTATAGTTTTTCTTTGCAAAATTATGTAATAATTTAATTGGTAGATTTTTTTAATCTACCGACCAACTTGTCTGGCGAGTCAAAAATTAGATTTTTGTTATGTTTTTTTTTTACTTGTCCTTTGCTTTTTATTGTTACAATTGTGGTTTATGGATCTTCAGACAGACAGAGTGTATATTTGTATAAACCCCTTTTGTATTTGAGGCTAAGCTTTATTTATGCAAAAATTAGATTTTGCTCACTGGGGTTGTGACTTCAAACATGGAGCATCAAACAACATTCACCTAAATCCGTTTTAAGGCTGTTGCTACCAAAAAAAGCTCTGCTGCGTGTAATTCTAGTATTTCTCTTTATGAGATGCTCACAAAACACCTGCTGCATTGTTTTACAAACAGTTTTACAGCTTGTATTTATTTGTATTAGAACCAATTTTCAAGGGAGATGTTAAAATAAGGTAAATGGTAAATTGTGTATACTTATATAGCGCTTTTCTACCTACAAGGCCCAAAGCGCTTTACAGTCACAGAGCCATACACCCAGTCACACACACATTCACTCACACATTCACACACTGATGGCAGCTGCCGAACACTGGCGCCAACCTACCACCAGAGGCAAGTGGGGTTCAGTGTCTTGCCCAAGGACACATTGACGTGCAAGGCGGGAATTGAACCTGCAATATTACAATTATGGGTTGACTGCCCTACCGTTGCACCACGGCCGGTAGTAGTTTTTGTGAAATATATTCCATAATTTGTGATTTTGTTAGATAAAGTAAAAGCAGAGAGAAATTTTTTTGATTAAAATCGAATTTGGAATGAAAAACTCTGAGATTTCATTTTTTGGACATATCGCCCAGCTCTACTTTGCATAAAACACGAAAACATTTAAAAGGATTATTGACGAAGTGATCAATAAATTAAAAATGTTGAGAAAGTTACAAAGAACTGAATATAAAGTAAGCGCAATAAGATTAAAGTAACAATGCAGATGTAAACTTTGAATAAAAACTAATCAAAAGCTGCTGAGAACAGGCGGGTAACCGGGATTCACAGACTTTCTGGAAGTCTGTTCCAGATCTGTGGAGCATAGAAGCTTAATGCAGCGTCTCCATGTTTGGTTTTGAATTTAGAATCTGAAAAAATAGCGGATCCAGTTGACCAGAGAGGTCTGGTTGGTACAGACTGGATCAGAAGGTCAGTCATGTATTTTAGTGCTAAACTATTGAAAGCTTTATAAACCAGCAACAGAACTTTAAAGTCTATATTCTGGCAGACAGCCAGTCAGTGTAAAGACTTCAGAACTGGACTGATGCAGCCTACTTTTTCTGTGAGAACCCGAGTAGCTGAGTTCTGAATAAGCTATTTTTTCCACTAAGAAAACAGTGTCCATTAATTAAGTTCAAACTTGCAGCCAGCAGTTTGGATTAATAAGTCAGGCCAGTGAAATTCTCACGTGAAAAGCTCATTTTGTAATGCAGTTATTTGAGTCTAATTAATTACGCACAGTTGCTTAAGGGACAGTTTTTGTGATCCAGCCACAGCATGAAAAAAAGTAAATTTCACACAATCTGCCAATCCTGTTTACTAATGACACCGGGATAATCTAAGACAGAGACTAGTGAATTCTAAGCATCTTATAGTTTCTTAAGGCGATTACACCGGAACAAAGCATTAGTTGGATTGGAGATCTTCCCAGTGTCATTTTGTGTTCCTTCTCTCTGAATCTCTGCTGAATCGACCACATTAAAAGTCGATCCATCAGCTGTGGAACAGAAACGTGACGGGAAGTACTTCCTTTTTTCGAAGCTCTTTAAAAGGCTGTATGGGGTCGTCCATCTAAATATAATGCAGTGAAACACAAAGTCTGGAGAAGCACAGAGAAAGGCCAGAATCAGGGCCAGGCACTGAGTAATGACCATTCCCCCAATTATGCTAGGAGGTGGAAAAAGAAAATGATGAGGGCTGGTTAGAGAGTGAAGAGAAGGAGAAGGACAGAGCTGTGCTGAGCATTAAGGCCAAGCCAGATTTGACCCCCACCCCCCCTTTCAGGATTGCTGGGGACACAAGTGAAGTAATTGAATGATGGACACAACCTATCGAAACGCCCCTTTGCCATTGAGCCCAGCACTCCATTCATAGGGATGAGTGAGGCGTTGACACCACCACCGACAACAGCGACAACAACAACAACAATATAGCAGCAACACTGGAGGCCCTAACTCTCCTTTGGCATTCATTTATGCAGAAGCACAGACCCAAACATATGACCAAAATACCGCGGACAGCATGGCTAACATACCGTGAAAGACACCTAGTGGAGGTTTTCTGAGAACAGGGGGGACTGACAAAGGCCGGGCGCAAAGGGGTGTGAAACAGAGCAGGCATGGAAAAAATCTTGGCATCACGTCAATGCAACCCCCACAAAGATTAGCACTGATAGGCCATCTCCTACCCTAGCCAATTATTAGGAAACCCTTCGGTGTGCTAACCTAGAAACAAGGTCCAAAACCCACATTTTGCTTCAGTTTTGTCTGCGGTGATTCTGGAACAAGACAGGTTTGAGGGGTTGTCCGTTCACTCTCACTCAGAGGTCTGACCTCCAGACTCTTTCTGTGTGAAGCCACAGCAGCAAATGGAAATGTGTTAATGCGAGTCTGACACGACCAAATCAATCTGACAAGGATGATGCTCGCCATGCTGAACATTCCAGAATTTGAAGGTGGGTTTTGTAATAAAGTTAGCATCTGACAGAGGCTTGGCTTTCAGCAGTTCTGCTCCATGCTGGGAGAATTGATGCACAGAAAGCTGGAGAGCTCCCCCCCCCCCCCCCCCCACTGAAGTGATGAACTACATCCCTGACAGCAGCAGGCGGAGAAGAATGAATACTGCAACAGTGAGCCACAACTAAAGCCTCCCACAACATCATGGCCAGACTCAGCCACAGGCCTCAGAGAAAGCTACTTGGTCCTCCTCTATCCAGGGTTTCCAATGTCTATTATCTAACACCTAAAAAAGATCACCAAGCTTCTTCCATAAAACAGCCTTGAACTCTTTCATTGAAGGGCCCTTCTGCCAATAGTGATGGTAAACTAGTAAAATGCCAAACTTTCACTACAGAAACAGTCAGAAACTTTAAGCAACCCTGCATGTTAGCTTGGTATTTCAGAATGAACATGGTCTTTAAGGTTTACATAATTAATATGAATAAAGTCAGCAGTCTGACGTCAACAATAGTCAAATTTTACTGCCAGGAAAGTGACCGCAAACTGACCAAACTGAGTCTGTTGGAGCAGCTGCCAGCCCAAATGAATCTTCCCTGTCCAACATTCACACCCTGCTAATGCAAAGCAAATACGCAACTTGTCTTGAGCATGCCGTTGTGCTCCCACACTCCTCTCCTCCTTTTCATTCCCAAATCCCTACATTTACCCACACTCTGGCTGAGATAGCAAACCTGACACTGATGCCCTGTAGTCCATTAGCGCTCTCAGAGCACCATCTCATTCTGCCCTGCTGCTACCCTCACGCTTTCCTTATCTCAGATCCCCTCCCGTACAATCTTCTTTTCTCTGCAAGTCCCAGTCAGAGTCTGTCACTCAGTATGTCCATCCTGAATGTCTGAATTGTTGTTGAATTGTTGTCTTATGCATGAATTCTGATATGTGATATATCAGATATATACTGATAGATCCATCTAAGGACAAAAATCTGTCATTAGAAAACAACCGTAAAGAAAACAACCTCAGTTTGGCCCATATGGGGCCACATATGCAGTTTCTTAAGTCCACATTTAGTCTTTCCTGACTTATTGAGAAAGCACAAACCAAACTTTTGTTTACATGGACTTTAAGCCCAATACTTTGCACAATTCTCATCCTGCTAGTTTGGTCAAATTATAATCCCAGTTTGGCCCAACAGGGATTAATTTGTCCAAGACTTGCCCACAATGCCTTCTTTTGCTATAGATGCCAAAACACAGTATTTCCTCACTACATTACGGTTCACCTTTCATGGTCTGTCTGTTTCGCAGATTTTTTCCCCCGTACATTTGCATGTTTGTTTTTTTTCCCTTTACAGCGCACTGGGTTTTGCTTACTGATTGGCTGTTGAACTTGTTAATCAATCAATGCTGTGTATCCTGTACAGACTATGTTGCAACATTGACAAAGATCTTCTAATCTTTGTTTTCATTCTTTAATAATGAACTTCTTTTTCTGTGAAGGTTTGAACTTTAAGAGTTTCATCAAGAGATAAATGTGTGAAAATGTTCATGTCTGCCTGAGAAAACTGTATTAAGTACGTAGTGAGGAGTTTAATAGCCTTAAAAATATATAGAATTCTACTTTGTGGATTTTACCTATCGTGGATCATTTTTAGAATATATACCCCATGATAAACAAGGGAACACTGTAACCCAACAGAGGATCAAATGCATCTTTGATTTACAAAACTATATTAAAAAAATAGTGTTAAGCTTAATGACTACATTTATTCAACCCACTTCATCATGAGTCCCGTTTAACATCCTGATTTTTCACTTGAAATAAATGACCTTTGGCTGTATCCTTCTGAGTGGGAAACACAACTTATGCCAGAGTCCAAATATCTCCAGTACTAATTGTGTAGATCAGTAAAACAGAAAAGAACCTGAGAAATGTCCCCAATGTCCACTTCAGCAGAGGTCAGCGGCAATGCGGTAACAAGACCCCAGCCCTGACAGACAAATGAAAATGAAAGATGGCCAAGAAGGTAAACACGTGGAGAAATGACCTTGACCTGCAGTCTCCTTAATTTTCTGTCTGAACCACAACCTCCTCCACCCCACATCTGGAAGAAATGTCCACTGGAACTTCTGCGAATCCATCAGTCAGCTTGATCACACATTAACCTGTCCCTATCAGCCTCAATCTACCTTCAAGATTCAACTATGGCTTACCAAGGTCTGCTGTTTCAACACTTTTATTATTCCCATTTGTCTTAGCTAAGCGCTAAAAACTGCTTTGCTTTAGGATTTCTTGTTGGGAGAGGAGACAGCAACCACCTGGGGAAATAAGCACATAGCTGTGATTGCATCCCAACCTCTCTCTGTGAACGGAGAATCATTTCAGTCTGTGAGGAGTGACAGGTAGGGCTGCTATGGCAACCAAACTAAGGCAATGTCCCAGACAGCAGGTCTTCACAAACGAAACTGCTAGTATGCTAGCACCCACACACTGACATAAACACAACAGTAAAAACCTTACCACTTGGACTCCAAGTGAATGTGAAAGACTTCCTTTTTATTCTTGAATTTTGACCCCCAAAAAAACACTAAAAGCCTTAAATCTGAATGAAACCACAAACCTGGTCTGCTCTTCAACTGCCTTCACATCCTATCCTTATGCTTAAAGTCATTTGATCTATTTCAGTAGTGTTTCCAGCTGTCTTTTAGTTATTATGATGCCACTTTTAGCCTACATGAAAAAAAAAACTGTGTTTTTTTCGAGGACATAGTTTCTGCAGATCTGCAGGGGTTCATTAGAAATTCACCTTTAAGTTGGGGGCAGGACTGTTCCAATCATCCTTCTGTTTAGACTCTCTCCCATGAGCTTCCACCCCCTAAAAACTTCAGCATGACATTACCAGTGCAACAAAAATGCCAAAGCATACTGGAGCCAAACAACTGTTCAGTTCTGAGGCAGAGTTCAGTTCAAATGAGGAAAACAAAGACGTCTTCAAGTGGATACATCAAAATGGAGCGGGGCCGGGAGCTTGTGGCCCACCCAGTATATTTTTCCACATCACAAATACGCTCTTTTTCCAATGACATTTTTTTATGTCTCATCCTAATTCACAAAAATTTGAATAAAGATTGAGAAATGCACAATTTAGCTTAATTTTCTTTATGTATACCCTCCATCATGAGAAAAATGCCACCAAAAACACCATTTTCATTGGATAGGGTCTTTAAACATGATACCAGTTCAGGAATCCCTATCTAATATTATTTTTATCTCCAGTGATGAAAGTCAGGCAAGGAAAAAATCCCTGAACTTTTCTTTGAGCGATATGGCGGGCACAGAGCGAAATTTTGGAAAAATACGTGGTCTTAGATGCATTCTGGTGCATTCTGGCAGCTAGTTATTCACTTCTTTATCAAGAAACTAAGACTAATTGGAGCATCATGATTTGTCATTCAAACCCCTAGTTTGACTCTCCATTAAGGACTTGCTGGTCCTAAAAAAGAATTTGGAAAATTGCTCAAAGTAACACAATCCTACAATCTACGCTTTTCCTTAAAGCTGCAAAACATACAATTGCTAAAATATAGTAACATCAAAGCCCCAAATGGCAAAAAGAACACCAGTAACTATGATATTCTATGAAAATACCTCAGTTATTTATACATTATTTCTGCTTTAGAAATGACTGATGTACAACATCCACTTGCACTGTTTTCTCAAACTATAACTACATCAAAATATGGGATCTGCTTTAAACTATAATTCTATAACATAATACATCAATTCTTTAACACCAATACTAAGTAATCTGGGAAATATCAAAACAAACATACAAACTAAACTAAACATTGTAAACATTATTTTTTAAGGGAGTGCGGGTCCAAACCATCAAATACTTATAATTAATGTCAACTATACTGAACTAAATCATGGTAATTAGGGAATACAAATAAATTAGATAGAGAAATGTATTCAAAATAAAAACTGAAACTCAAAACATAAAATTGAATTTTTTCAAAATGTGGTTTTGAGATTATTTTACACAAAAAAGTATTTGACCTACACTACCTTAAAAATCTTTTTTTTCCAGCCAAGACCACTTCAATTTGTTTTTTTATCGTCTTCTCACAACTGAGGTCGTGACCACGCTCAATAATGACGATGCCTGCCATTATTTTAACACAAATTTGATCGCAAACTCTTCAGATGTGTTTGTGAAAGTTTAGCGTGGGTCCGCTAGTTTTGGTCTCTAGGGAAGCGAGTCACGCTGACCACGTGGTGCAGACAGAGCCAATCAGACCCGTCGACGCATCCGAAAGCAACTAAAACGTCCCGTCATTGGTCAATTAGGCCGGGAAGACGAGAGATGGCCACGACCATAGAGGAAGCGATCTGCGGAGAAATATAGAAAATAAAGCTAAAATTAGCTGATTTCAGACCATTTTTTAATCTGGAAAGCGATTTGTCCGTAGAGATCAGGTCTTTATTTCCCGGAAAGTACGTTCGGTTTGCTCAAAAACCCGGATTTCCGGGAATTCCCGGAAGACTTTCATCACTGTATCTCAATATAACATTATTGATTTTGTCTTAAAAAAAACAAACAGGATTTTTTTTTACTCCAATAACAAAAGAATAAAATGTGCAAGTATGATGAACAACTGTAGCTTTTAACTCGTTACCTAAAGATATTGTTAGAATACAGGAATCTAATTCCCACTCATCAACAAAAAATGGCCACAAAATCAAGAACAAGCTATCAGACTCCATGATGTTGCCCAGGGGATCATAAGAATTATTTCTGATTTATGAACCTTTAACACCATGGCATTCTCTGCAAAATTAAAGTGAGCTGCAATGACGACGATGTTAAGCTATTAGAAAAATAAGGCAATATCTTTGCGTGACTTTTGGTATGGAAACTTAGCGTGCTCTGTATAAACACGTCCTTTGATCTCACAAATATTTGTATGTTCAGTGTTGAAAAGAGGATTGTTGTAAGACAAAAAAATTGTAAACAGCATTGACACTTAGAGGGCCTATACCATGTCAAATGCATTTTTTGAGCTTGTAAGTGTAGTATAATGTTCAGTCTCACAATAGGAAACCCTAAAGTGGTGCTTTATCCGTTGACGCATCTCTGAGTATTCCTCTAAAAACCTCCGATCTGAGCACACCCCCTCCCAACCCTCAAATCATGAGCTGACATAGATAAGTGAGAACAGCCCCTTCCAGGAAGAGTCTGCACTGCCAGCACCGCCCCCAAACACAAACACCCACTTTTTTGTGCAGAGGTGGCAGTGTTTGATACCTGCTGGCACAGCTGATGTTTTGATTTTAATTTGATTTGAAATGGTTTTAGTTATACATTCATACAATGACGAATCAGACTTAGGATAATTAGACATATTGTTAAATATTGCTTGAAAGGGAGTGGAAGGATGGATCGGGACAATTGTCATCATCACATGATATGAAATGATATCCTTCCTGGTCAGTGCAACAGTCGTACCTTAAAAACAACCCATAGTAAAAGATTGGACCAAAGAAACTTTCCTTTTATATGCACAATATGCACATCCATCTTTGCAAAAGCTTGAATTTTGTTTGTTTTCGTGGGTGAGATGCAGACACGCTGTGGAGGCCAACTCTGGGTTGACGTCATGAAAAGGGCGGCACCCACAAGGAGCAAAAGCCTCAGAGATCCAGTTAGAAAAGAACCTAAGGAAAAAAATAATATTTAATATAAAGATCGTACGGAGCCCGTGTCCTGACATTAAGATATAAAAATATATCTTGTTCCCACAGATTAAAATCTTGTTCCCACAGGTTATTATGTCGTTCGCACAAAATACTATTCCGTTCCCACAAGATACTATTGCGTTCCCTCAAAATACTATTCCGTTCCCTCGAAATGATTAACTCGTGCGAACGCAATAATTATGTCGTTCGAATGCAATAATTAATCCGTTCGAACGCAATAATTATTCACGTCATAAGTCATTTACGCGGATATGCTCTCGCCGGCAAAAGCCGCTTCAGCGGTAACTTCCGTGTCTCTGTGACCCATATTCGTTCAAAAAAGGAACATGAAAAACAAAAATGATCACTTTATTACCGTCTCAATGAATATAAGAAAAATATCAAAAGATTTATGATAACTAGGCTGCTTTGTCATACGATAGCTCCTGCTAGGCTACTACTAGCTCCGCCGCAGAGCTCTTTGATGTATGCCGGCATTTGGGCAACTGGCTGGTCGGTTGACAGACAGCTGATATTGTAGTTTAGGGTCGAATAGGAATAATAATATTCAGGACTTGTCTTTTATTAACTTTAGCAGTCAGTCGCTTTACATTCGAAGGCTATTAGGCTACATGCTAACTGACTAGCCGATCATATCCTGTTATTAATTTACGTCATAGATTTACAGCAGATACCTTCACATTTCTGTCAGTGTGTGTCATTACATTGCATTGAAGACACGGAGGATGTTTAGAGAACAGATTTATTTATTTCAAATAGCACAAAAGCATCCATCGTATTCACGTTCATTCACATGATGATGATGATCTGGTACGCCCTCAGTCATCTTGCTGCAAAAGCCGCTTCCTGCCGCTACTTCCGTGTCTCTGTGAGCATTCAATAGGGGTAAAAATAAAAGCAAGAATGGTCGATCTGTTATTTTCTCGATGAAAATCTGAAAAATATCATATTAGGCTGGCTGCTTCGCCTAAAGCACTTACGTTTAGCTCGTAGCATAACAACAATAGCAGTACGTCACGTTTCCCAGCATGCTTTGCTACCAATCATTGGTCTTGTTGTTAGACCTTGGTCACAGGGACACGGTGATTGGCCAATGATTGGCAGCAAAGCATGCTGGGAAACGCCGGCGAGAGCATATCCGCGTGAATGACTTATGACGTGAATAATTATTGCGTTCGAACGGATTAATTATTGCGTTCGAACGACATAATTATTGCGTTCGCACGAGTTAATCATTTCGAGGGAACGGGATAGTATTTTGAGGGAACGCACTAGTATCTTGTGGGAACGGAATAGTATTTCGTGCGAACGACATAATAATCTGTGGGAACAAGATATATTTTTATATCTTAATGTCAGGACACGGGCTCCGTAAGATCGCTCTCTTGTGTGCCAAAGGTAACATATTATTACATACATGAATCCAAAGGGCTAAAGGACAGCATGGTATAGGCTAAAGGACAGCATGGTATAGGCCCTTTAATATAATGAGAAAAGCAGGAGTATCAGATCAGTAAATAAAAGAAGGTCATTGTTTGTAGGGAATGGAAATAAATCAAATAAAATATAAAAAAAAGTAAAATCACATTTATTTAAAAGCTGCTTTATTGGACTTATTAGTAGTTTCAGAAGTATTTATATACCTTAAAAGTTTTAGCAACTTGTTGTGTTGCTCTACTTGTTCATTAAGAGCTTCCACTCACATTAAGCTAATCAACTGCAGCGTTTATTCAGATTTAAAAGGGTGTGTTTTTTAGACTGCAGAAAAAAATAATTAAACAAGTGATTATGCCAAACCCAAGATTTCCAAATTGCAGGAACAATAAATTGTGGCGTGACTGTGGTTTAATTTGGATACTATGAATTGAAACCATAGAGAGGACGTTTCAACATTAATAAGTGCTTGCAGCTCAGACAAAACACTAAAATTAGCGATAAATGTTTTCAATCTGTTGCCGTTCAGTGTGGGGTAAAACCTTTGTGAGTCACATCATTAAGGATGGGAACATAATGCGGCTACACTGTTTTGATTGAAGCCTCCAATACGAGATCCCACTGCACTAATTGCGTATTAGTTGAGCTGGTATGTAAAACCTTTCTCTAGCTTTGTTATCAAGGAAAGTCTGGCCACTTTGGAGACTCCCATACTCTCCCTATTTGCCTTTTGTCTGTGCTAAAGTCCTGATGTGGGAGGCATATTTGGTGCTCTCTTTCCTCCACTCATGCTGCCAGCCACTCATCAACAGGCAGGTAGGGATGATATGCATGTGGTGTGAAGGCAGAGGGAGAGGATGAGCAAGCAGAGGAGGAGACAGAAGTAAAAAGAGACATAAACAGACAGGAGGGACACTATATTTAGCAGAGGAGCTGTCACCTTCTGTTATGCACTCCTGAATAAGCATAGTTTGACAGCATGAATCCTGTGCAGCAGAGGTTGCTGGAACACACCAACACCACTCCCTATTTCTCAACAGCAGCATCTCTGTAAAAAAACATTCAAGTATTGCAGTAATTGCAGGGAGCCTGAGAGCCTTAAAGACCCACTCAGATAAAAATGACGTTTTCTGTATTTTTAACATGTTCTTGAGGCTTTTTTTAAAGAAACTTAAGCTTCAAATTGCATTTTTAGCATCTCTTCATTCAAATCGTTGTGAATGAAAAAAATGCAGTTGGGAAAAGCTTGTAGATTTGATGTAGAACTCACAATCGGCGGACTAAAAGCTCCCTGCTGTGCTCCATTCTGATGGATCCACAGACAAATAGTTTGTTTGTTTTCCTCGTCTGGGCCGGAATCTGCATCAAAACTGTACAGTTGGATAGCTCCAATATTGCTGACCATTTTTGTTGCAATGGTAATGCCACATTAGAGTTGAGAGGGGCTGTAAGCCAGCGGGAGAGTGTAAACAGACAGATGATGGGAAATGGGACAGGCTCACTCCACGCCGAAAGTCAGAGGCAATTTTCTAATGAACTCCTACCACTCTGCAGAAACTATAAGAAGCAAAAAATGGCATAACTGTAAAAAGACCACAAAAAAAGAAATAACAAATAAAAACTATAGATCAAAAGATGTTGGAGTCTGAGACTTTAGGCTGAAACCAGCAGAGAAGCATGCAGCATCAGCACAAACAAAGGGTATTTGTAAAAGCCCCACACACTGCTCTGTTACCAAGGATTTAATTGTTTGTTGATGAGGAATTGTGAAGAGCTGTGAAAAACAAGGAGTGGAGCTAAGTGTCATCTTCTTTATAGTGCTGCTATTTGATCAGGAGTACGTCTGCCGGAACAGGCAGGTGAAAGAACTGAGGAGGCAATTGTTGGATTTTTGAAATAAACTGCAAAATGCTGAAACTAATTAGCTTAAATCTTGCAACACATCCCAGAAATATCTTTTTTTCTAACAGACTTGAGAAAACCATGCTTTTTAGCTCTGTATCTCAGAGATTTGCTTCACACCTCTTGGCAACATAAGCAGTTCATGCCAGCGACACAAGCCTAATTGGTACAATAAGCGGTTATATTGAGTATTTGTGTAACTGTGTTATTGATATTAGCATAATGCCAGCAGAGAAGTACTATCTACATTAACAACATTTATGAAATGGATTTTAAACTTTTCAAGAAGCAAAACCGATCAAAGAAAAAGAAAAGCAGATGACAAAATGGAAGGGAAAAGAAGAGAAAAAAAACAGATTTAACAGATTATTAAAGTTTAAATTTAACTCTAGTTAGACAACAAAATGTGAATTTATTTTTTAAACTTCACTCATAAGACTTCAGCACTACAGTTTTCCTAGAGTTTGTCCTCTGTTTGATGACTTACTTTAAAGCAGTGACCCTGAGAGAGGAAAAAATACCTCTAGGCTACTCTGAGCTTCCAGTTAAAGATCCTAACAACTTCCCTGTTCTTTATATAAGGAACAAATCTGGTGCAAAAGTAGACAATGCTGTTGTACAGTCATCTAAACCTTTGTTTTTGTTTTTTTACTTCTTAACTACTAAATGACTGGCAAACCAACTAATCTATTGTGATTATTATAGGACTTGGAATTCTGGGAAAATCCTACAAAGACACAAAACAGCTGGGAAAGTCCTTTAAAAAATTAAGTATTGCACCAGCGCACTGAAGGGAACAATGAGAACAAAAAAATCTGATTCATTTTGTGGACGAAAACTCAGAGTTCAACCATCACAGCATTCTTCTTGTGGGAACTAAATGACTCACAAACTCACCAAACACAACTTTGTGTTATGTTTAATGTTATGCATTTGTGTTTAAAGCACAGCGCTTTGGAGAAACCAAACCAAGTGTTGACTCGAAGCCGGATGCAGAATTTGTGATTGTTGTAAAAGAGGTCGGCTTTGTTGATTGGAAGGTTGTTGTAACAACCTTCCATTTCTAAATACACTGATGACACGTGTGCATCTTGTAAAATTATAAATATTGTACAAAAGTGAAGAAAAGTCAATTTAAATTCTATTGACAGGTGTAGGAGCCATACTGAATAATTCTATCCTGTGCTGTGTCATCTTTGATGTCAATTAGAAATACAGGTTGGTGAACTGACCTCTGCCAGAAGGGCAAAAGGTTTTTGATCTCTGTTGCGGTAAGAAATGGATAAATAAAAGTGAATTCCATATTGATTATATAAATAATAAAATCAATTCTCTGCTACTTAGATTGGAGCTATTATAATCATTTATCATTTGTCAGCGTGCAAAAACTTTCATTTTGTTTATTTTTCAGGGAAACGCGACAGTTTAGTACTGGTGTTAGCCAAGTCAGTCTGCTGTTGCTCACCTCAGTAGCTACAAGTTATAGCGTGCGTGTTCCTATAGCGTGCCTACTATCAGAGCAACAACAATGAGTCTGCTTGGGACTGCCACAAAATGTAGATACTTTCTTAACCCTTGTGCTATCTTAGATGACCCCACCCTTACATTGACGTGTTCTCCCTACCATGACAAAGGTGGATAAAGGTGGAAAGATTTCATGTAATCCATGGACACCAGTGAAGATCACAAATCATTGAAGAAAAAAGGTTCAGAGCACTGTCTAGTGGGTCTAGATGACCCAACTCCCAATGGTAAACTGCCTAGGATAGCGCAAGGGTTACACATAAAGCTCTAGATACAAAACGCGTGTTCGATGGACACATGTTATGCCAGGTTAAACTGTGACCAATCAGGGCCTCAGATTTGGTTGTGGCTTGTGGATGGCGTCTCTTTTAATTCACGGAAGTGCCGACAGTTTGAAAATTGGAGAAGAAACTAATAATTGCGGCTGGAACTAAATGACAGTCAGCATGAAAGTCATTCATGTATCGGAACAGAGCTGTGAAAGAAAAAGCCTGGCCTAAAATGACAGGATTGAGCAAGATTCATGAGATTTACGCCGCTTCTACATTTCACACCAAGCATCTTCCATCTGTAGGTGGTTGACATGTGTTAGTGAACTGTAGAAAAAGAAGAAGCCCCTCCCTGCTTGTACAGTGTGAACACCATGGGCTAAATGCATGTTCAAGAACAAGCGTTTAACACATTATTGAATGTGTGACAGACGTTTTAAGATAATACAGGAACGGTCTCTTTCCAAGGCAAAATCATCTCTTTCACTGTTTGGAGAAAACCTTCCTCTCCATCACCAAATGGATGCGGGAGGGGTAAAAAATCCCCTCCACTCAGTGAGCTGACCACCACCAGCGCTTGTCATCAATGTAAAGCAGCTTAAATCTGGTCTGTGTCTGTGTGCAGGCCATGCCTCAGCATGTTCAACACCTCTGGAATGTGTGCAATCTCATTTAATAATAGCCATTGTAATGTGGTTGGGTGATAAATAATGACAGTAGGAGAAGATTGGCTGTTGAACAAATGCTCAGGCATTCTTTTGTTGAAGTGTAAATCCTAAAAGGTAGAAGTCTATCCATCTGTTGACTTCAGGGTCTATCTAGTACATTTTCTTCTCTTACATTGTAAAAACAATATAGAAATGCATCTTGGTTAGTTTGCACTTCCAAGTAGAAAGCCATTTAAGAAACAGGTTAAATTTGCAGAAAAATCAGTGTTGATGAATTCAGCTTGGTATTTTTATTTCCCAGTCTATAGAGGCAATGCAGAGCAGACCTGTTTCCTGACTGTCTAGACTCTCATGTGGCCAAACCTGAAGTCCACACACATGTGCTGGCAGACAGGTAAGCTGAGGATAAGCTTTTAGCAGCTCATTGATTGCCAAGATTTGATTGCGAGGAAGCCTGGCTGAGGCTTTCAGCTCTGTCTCTGTCAAAAAAAGAAAAAGAAAAGGTGGAAGAGGCACAACCTGGGATAAAATGAAACTCTATTTTAACAGAAGACATAAAATACCAGTGCATGACCGCCAACATTAGAGGAACACTGATTTAACATGCAGAAGACAAAAGTAAATACACTCACGGAGAATCATTGTAAACATTTTTAAAAGGAGATTTTTGAGATGAAAGGAAGAAAGGATGTAGCCCCTGATTGTTGGTAGGATGAAAAGATGAAGGGCGTGCCAACATTTTTTACTCTGAAATCTGTCAGGAAAGATGAGCCGATACTGAAGTCTTTGTTCAGGCGAGACAAGGCACCCATCGACTCATTAAATGTCACCACAACAGCGTCCAAAAGGAGGGGGAGCTACAAAGGCTGAAGGAACCTAAAGATTTTCTCGTCTTTTTCTCTTCCAATAGCTAACCTGGTGCCCGTGTGTTTAGTGGACTACAAAGACAGAAACAAAACAAAGTTAAACACTTTCAAATGTGCCCGACGATTAACTCAACAAGCTATTACTTGTTAATATGGTACCGTTCTCCCACAGTTTGAGGGCAGTTCACCTCGGGTGTGACTGGCTTCTGTTTAGAAGGTCACAACCTCCCAGAGCCCCACTTGCTGAAATAGTATGTGATTATAGACCTTGTTTAAAAGTAAATATAGGACTTCTCAGCAGCTGATACAAGCCAGTCTGTTTGGGTCTTTAGCAGACAGAGAACATCTTCTTCACTGCACAAATGTTTTACAACATCTTCAAATTCTCACTGCAGGGGGATTCTTACAAACGAAACACACATTTATATCTAGAAAAACACAACAAAGTGTCTAGAGTTCTTTCTGCATGACATTGTTCAGGTTTTTTTTTTTTTTTTAAATCCAGGTCGGTGATCTTCTCGGAGGGAAAATGCCTTTGGTCTTATCCCGTTTGCTCCTTACCAGTTAATGACTCACTGTCCCGCTGTGCAGTGGATTTGGGTTCGTAACACTCCCCCTACATAAACACACGCTGGGACTACATTAGCCAACATGGCGCGTTTAGGTTCAGTAATCATCTTTGATGTAAACTTTGTAAAATCTGGACAGTGAAAACTTAATAGTTCATATGTTTTCTCCAGTAAAATAAGATATGAGGTGAATGAATAATATTTTAGCCTTGTAATGTGAAAAAAACTGCATACTACTGTTTTTCAGTGCAGACTAATGAACAAAAAGATGATAATAAATTGTGTTAAAATAATTTTTGGCAAGCAAAAAGAAATATAAAAAGAAATAAGAACATAGGGGTGAGATTATAAAACTAGGAATGTGGCTGTGCATACTGTCTCATTTCTGCAGCTTTGATAGACAGCAAACATCTGCAAGGCAAAAAGAAAGTGTGAGTTCTTTCATTGCAGAGTGGGATTGTCCCCTCTGCTCACTTTATAAGTGTGGGGCTGCGGTAGACCAATCAGAAGATTGGTTTGATTCCCGCCTTGCCTGTCCATATGTCGAAGTGTCCTTGGGCAAGACACTAAAACCCACCTTGCCTCTGCATGGTGGTGTGAATGGGACCGTGACTGTAAAGCACTTTGGGCCTTCGAGGAAGGTAAAAAAAGCGCTTGACAAGAATACACTTTTTGCCATTTACCATAAGATGCAAATATTCAGCAAAAAGTCAATAGTGTTTGTCTGCTATGGATTACCACGACGATGCAAAAAAAAGAAGACAAACAAGACTTTACCAGCTACCTCACATAACCTCTGATGCAGAAAAGTTTTGTTATTACAAGTGATGCCTACGGATGACAGCAGTATAACTACTTTTCCTGCACACTAGCACTTTCAAAATGAAGGATTTCCTTAAATGAGTACAATTAAGGAACAAATAAGCTGAGTGTTTAGTCTGCACTGATCTAAAGTTGTTCTGTGATGCATTAAGTGTCCTCCAGACCTCATTGGAAGCAAAAGCATTCAATTAAAAAACAGTAAAAGTAAATTAACTCTTTCTAAGTACAAGAGCACTGTTGTGTGAAATCCCACTCTTTTAAACCTTGGGAGAAAAAGAGTACATCTAACGAGGGAAGAGAAGCGTTTCCAAATAAAGTCCTTGATTATTGTGATCTTCCTTTGGTCATGTTCAGCCCCTCTCACCACTCTTAAAACCATATCATTTATTTGTTTTCTGGTGTTTATAACTGCAGTTTCCATTCTGACAAAGAGTTGAGTACAGCAATGATCCTTTTTGGGTTCATAAAAAAAAGTTCTCATCAGGTAAGGTGAAGGCTGAAGATCCATTATAGACACTGTTGACACCTGATAGACAAAGCACCAGAAACCGTACCGGCCCAGACTATTTTAACAGAACAGTTCAACACACAGGGTTTCATGTGGCAATGGCCAACATTCATAACATGCTGGATCTGCCCCCAGAGTGTGTGCCCAGCCAAGTGTTAAATTTGACTTGATTTCAGAAGGGAGACAAGGACACACAGGCTTTCGGTGCAGTGCAACCGTGCATTCAGATGAAGAGAAATCCTCCAGCCCTACATAGTCGAGATAATCAGAAGCACCTCTCATTCTTCCCTCACACACAATCACACCCGCTGTGCGGTTCTGGCTGGACAAAAGACAGCCTCACAAAGCCCAAATTCAGCCTGGTGCCACCAGTTAACCTGCTTCAAGATCCCAAAGCAAGAGCCAGCGAATAACAGAGCTGCATCAGATCAGAGTCATTAACTTGATTACGGTACCTTTAAAGGACAAGAAGATTCTGGGAGCAGAGAGGGGCTCGTAGGAGGGAGGTAGCCCCCCAGATGAAGAGGCCAGCAGGGCCAGCAGCAAGGACACTTTTTCCAACATGGTCCCTCCGTTTGTTAACAGAGGAGAGGGGGTCCTGCAGAAGAAACGATAAAAGGCCTGTTTTCAATTCCTTATGTAAACACAGGTGGGTGATTTTAGAAAAGAGGTTCATTGAAACACTTGCTGTTCGTCAAAACTTGGATTGTTGAAGTGGCATGAGGCACTTTCATAAACCTGAGGCATTTTTGCTGCTATATAATGCTCCTTTGTTTTGCTTTGTGTATTTTACAAGGAAAGAGGTTTCAAAGTTGACCCGTTCAGTCCAACCAGCTGTGCGCAGACTTCTACTACCTTGAACCTACAGGAGATTCAGCTCTGGAGTTGTCTTTTTTTTCTTCACAATAGTTTCTGCATGTTGTGCTGAATCTCTCTTTCTTTGTGGAGCTCCTTTCCTAAACGCCCACACAATTGTTCTCTCCGGCATTTGCTTCAGCGTGCGTCAAATTGGGAACTGTAAAAAAAAGGGTCTTCCTCTAGCTGCCAAACGACGACCCCCCCCCCCACCCCCCACCCCTCCGTCTTCTCTGTGCAGACCTCCACTTCTGAAAGCTGCACGTGAAGGGGGGAATACTTTAGGAATTACTGTTGTGTTTTCCACAGCGTGGGGTAATTTATTTTTCGCCAATTCTTGGCTGCAGAGCCGCTCCGCCTGGCGCGCGGCGGCTGCGCGCTCGCTGATTAAATCCCAAAGCGCATCAGCATGTTTGTAATCCACTACCAAAAAAAAGAGCTGAAGATAATATCTTCATAAAAGGACCTGGAAAACGCTCCCAGCTGGCACGGGACCAGCGCTGGAACTTACAGTAAAAGGCCGTTTAATGGGTTAGAAACTATAACAGACTAATAAAAGCCGCGTTCAGCTCTGATCATTGCACCAAGGCCGGTGATCTGCTTGTAAACGTGGATCAGAGTTTGTGGTCAAATTGTTAGTCTGGATTTTAAGATCAAGTTCCACACTGAGCCTCCTCAAAGCGTCAGCAACAACACAGCTTTGACATATCAGGACACGAGTGGAAAACAAGTGTCCTTTAGGAGAAACACACCTGAGATTTGACACATTTAGGATTAGGATTATTTAGTTAGAAAGGCACAGAAGCAAGTGCAACAAAACATGACTAAATATTGCTTCCTTTCATGTCATGTGAACATTTAATTATTTTTTTTTACTGACGAGAACACATTTGGGTTAAATCTATTAAATTATAGATTACCAGACAATATTAAGTTTATTCATTCAAGCTTTTATGTTGCACACAGATTATAATGTTGTACATTTGGCAGGAATTCTAGTGACATTTTCCACTCACCCACCTTCACTTCCAGCGAATTTTGTGCATCAGCTGCTCAAGAACACAGAGAAAATATCCACCCAGACTGTGAGTTCCACTGTCCGCAGGCGTATCCGCGAAAGAGCTCTTTGCACAAATATCCCACCACCAAACGCAGCTCAGAAGCCCTAAAAATCAACTTGATCGCTTTAAGTTGAAGTGGTGGCTGTGGTGCATAAGCCGATTCTGTATTTTCCCACAGGGAGACGCGACAAAACAAAGAGTTGTTCCTGTAGACAACCGGCGGCGCGCTGCTTCAGCCATGCGCTGCGGCGCTCAAGTGTGCAGCGGAGCGGATTGTGCAGGTGGAAAGGCTGAGGTCTCCCGGCTTTGGACACACCCATGGGGGAGGGAACCTACCTTAACATCCCTCCCCAAAATCTGATTTAAAAAAAGAGCCCCCCTCTGTATTTATATGCACCTCTGGGATGGCATGGCAGCTCCTGTTATGCAAAAAGTGAAGAGGTTTGTTTTTTTTGTTTTCTCCATATTTCTTGTTGATTGAATGCATCAAATTCCATCCAGGCTTCCATGTTTTAGTATATTTGAATAAAAAGTGGGAACAGCAGCTAAAAGTGTGTCAGTGATGTGTTACATAAATCTGATCCAAAACCTGTGGCTGCAGACTCTGCTTTCATTTCTACTCCTATTTATCTTCCTTGACAAAATACAGACATGCTATGATAACAGTGAAGATGGATTCAAATGAATGGAGTTCCCATGCTAAGACCGTTTACATTCAGCTTTCCATATAACTGATTGCAGAATGATGGAAACCCAAACCGAGTGTAAGACAGGAATTGTGGGAATTTGTGTTGGGCGATGAGGTCTGAACTCTGGAGATGTTTTGGTTGATGTATCTTCGTCGGACCGCAGGAAGCTTGTTTTACATGACCACTGCAGAATCCCAATCAGGTCAGGATATTTCTCAACTTTAATGGGCTGTGATTGCTGGATGCTGATTAATCTTTACTGCCTGGGGCCAGCACTCGGTGGTGTGTCCAGATTAAGCAGGGGGAAAAAAAGGCACTCAGTGCCTGTTTTGGCAGTGTTGTGGCCCATTATCAGGCAGGCTGGGTGAATGAATGTTTGGACTCTGGAAGAAAGATTAGGAACAAAAACTCATAAATTCATAAAACAAATGAGGGGAAAGTGGTCAGATTCAGATAGGCATGACTTCCTCCAACACCTTGGCGACCCGACAGAGGATCACCGGCTGAGATCAGAATCAGAAATTCATGTGCAAATGGAGCCTTAAATCTCTTAATCTCACTTGATCCCCCAGCTCGATCACACTGGCTTATTTTGCTTCTTATTCCGTCAGCACCCAATGCTGTTGACACTCGTCATACATGCTTATTATACCACAAATGATACATACAGTAGCTTAGGTGTCGAGGAGCCCTGAGGACATGGACACAACGACCTTGAACAACTCTAAGACGTCTTAACTGTGTAGTCAATAAGTGTTGTGGGGTTTTGTCTAAAATATTTTCACAGAAGATAAAATCAATTTTAATATTTGTTCAGATTTTTTTTTTT
The DNA here is from genome assembly GCF_053564925.1 of Oryzias latipes. Classification (NCBI taxonomy): domain Eukaryota; kingdom Metazoa; phylum Chordata; class Actinopteri; order Beloniformes; family Adrianichthyidae; genus Oryzias; species Oryzias latipes. The sequence continues at coordinate 9,171,589 of NC_136241.1, read as the reverse complement.
AATTTGCTAAGATTGCCTGTTTTTAAGAAACTGTTCATAACAACCCCTCCTTAACTTTAAAGTTTTTCTTATTGTTGGTTTAACCCTGTAAAGCCGCTACATCAAAAGAATTGACTGAAAATTCACTTTTTTTGGAATGAAGATGTTTTTTTTTCCAACCATCTGACGAAATCCACTACAACTTATTTCCAACATGAGTTTTTCTTTTTTATGAGTTAGTATCAAATATGATTGTCATGGTGCCTCTGTCAGCCTCGCCCCCTCTGCTCTGCTCCTGACTCCACCAGCTGTGACCAATTCATCCTCATCAACCCTGCTGCTCTTAAGGAGACCCAGCTCCAGTATTCAATGCCAGTTCGTTACCCCTTATGGTGAGTACGCCTGGTCTAGTCTGTCTATGCTTTGCTTACCCTTGCCTCGAACTAATTGAATTTTCCCTGTCTCAGGATTCATTATCACGAAGGTCACCTGTGTGGAAGTCGCCTATTACCCACTTGCCCTGGAAGACGCTGGATCTGCTCAGCCGCGCTACTACCTCCAGCCACGTCACGAGCCTCGCTCCTGTCCGTATCGCCAACCTGCCAAAGTCCTGTTCTCTCCGCTGAGATTAAAAACAACTTTTTTTTTTTTTCAGATACTTTATTTATCCCTCAATGGGAAACTTACCAATCCACTTACCTGTGTGATCTTTCTTGGTTTCAGCAACTGAGTCTGTTTTGCCTACAAACTATGACAATGATCTGCTGGGTGATTTGGTGAGTTGTGCCCACAATGCTAGCTAAAGATGCAAAACTATTAACGTAAGTGTTCAGCAAAAAAAAAAAGATCTTCTTCGCCCCTTGTCTCAAATTTGATCCACACATTTTAAACATGGTGTAATTGTAACATGAAGAATTAATTATCAACCAATGTTGCATTCTTTCAACACAGAAACTAGTTTTTATTTATTTATAATGCTTTTCTCACCGTAAAGTTCTGAAAATGATCAAAACTTTTCCTGGCAGAAGAGTTTTTGAGAATTCATGGAATGAGCCATTTTGAAATAAGCAGGAAAAACCATTTTATCTGTCTCTAGTGGAACAGCAGCACAGAAAACATGGACCAACGTCATATTTAGTGAGTTTTTGAGAAAAGTGTGGATCATAATAATGGGGGTCTCAGAAAAGCATTTATTAAATATGATTTTTAATTATATAGGGTTACATTTTCTATCTTGGTAGGATTTCTATTGCATAAAAGAGTGCAGATAAAGCTTTGAAATGTGGCCCCAGGCTCTGATTCTCAGAGACAAACACATCATCATGCTCATCAACAAGAGTTTTCCCAAAACAGGGCAACCAAAAGGTAAAGAAACAAATAAATAGATAAATATATCCCTATATTTTCTACTTTCTTGAGTGACTCCCAAAAATGATCTGTTTTACTTTAACAAACACTAAAAAAAGATGTGGTAGTTCATACATTTTAAATAAAATCCCGCTCTCATGCACATCTGCACCACAACTATCCACAAGAACAAATGAGAATAAACAAGTGAAACCCTTTGTGTATGCTTGACAAGAGCAGAAAAGACCTCCAGCAGACACGCGTGTGAACCAGCCAGGTCTGACTCTATTCTTATTATCATCTTTTTGGTTTCCCAGCTCTGTCTTTGCCATTTCTTTCTCTTTGTCTTTCGTCGTCTGTTTCAAAGCCAACAGCTGCATGTTTTTTCCATATTTCTTTTTAATCAACAACACTATTCCCATCTTCAGGCCTCTGGTGGCCCCACCATCTGTCACTTGCGTGAGACAAGGGGAGAAAAGCCATTACTGAATTCTGGCTTTGAGGAGCCCTCGCCTTTATGAAATTCTGTGATTCTTCCCAGTTTTTGTTTTTTTTATCTCTGTTTTCCACATCAACTATCTGAGTAAAAAGGGAAAGATGAGGCAGAAACTACAAACAACAGTTGATCGAATTCACTGGAAAAGCAACTCTCAGTAATTTCATCTTGGGCGTATTTGCTCCGACGCCACATGCAAGAAAAGCAACTTTGTCTGTAAAACTCCTGAGAGAGAAGGCTGCACAAAGACACTATGAGACAGGGAGGAAAGCATTTTTAATGATTATGATTTTTTTTGTCACTTTTTAAACATTTAAAAGACTAAAATAATATTGTTATTCATACATTTGGATGTCATGAAAGCAGAGGGTTCCATAGAAATTCAGAAAGAAAAGGTGCCTAAAGGTCACGGTGTATGGCTGCTGTTGCATTCAATTCATTTTTCTACTCACCATTTTTCCATCCAGTGACTCCAACCAGTGAAGTAATAATTAAGGAGCTGCGATAACCTCAACCTCTGTCCTTTGACTCCTGCACATCGCGAGGAGGCAATTAACAGCTGTTCCCTGTGTATGAAGAGGGGAAAAGCTGCACGGTGTCTGTGCCATGCAGATGTGCAGGCACATCCACGTGACACAGGCAGATGTGTCTGCACTCGCACGGTTTGACCACATGCTCCACGGCATCGACGATGGTGGAGCTGAGGATGCTTTGACACGCGCACGGCAGCGCTCGCCACACTCTGAGGGACACGTCAACTGAATTTAATGAGGGAGCATGTAATCATCCCTCCACCTCACCGGGAGAGCTGTTACCTTTTGGTGTGATAAGATATTAAAAATTCACACTGTTTCTGCAAAGCTTTGACCAGTACGGCAGTTTGCTCATTAGCATTTAAATGGGAAAAGATAACTCTGCACTTCACAGAGTCATACCTCCATCACAAAGCTGTCAGACTGAAAAAAAAAACAAATTTGGAATTAGAGACTTAAAACTGGAACTGTTTGAACACAACTGTTGTTACATCCTATGAATAAGGTTGTGCGAATAGGTTTATTTTTTTGTCAACACATTCACATCGTGCAAAAATAGGGATGCCTCTCTAGTTTAAAACTCTTGGTGTTATCAATCTGGTTTAATCATAAGATTCCTGCTTGCCCCAAATTCTGCTTATTAGGTGACCTGAATAACATCAACATGGAATCTAACAAGGCTTATATGGTTCTCACCGCTGTATGTATCGCAAAGAAAACTATCCTCCTAAACTGGAAATCTAAAAATAATCTTAGCATCAACCACTACAGAAACCTCATGTCAGAGCATATTAGTTCAGAGATAATGTCCTCCACAAAAAACCTGTCGGCTTCAGACTCTCCCTGGCTCCAGCTGGTTAGTCACATCACCTAGTGGGGGTGGGATGGTGATAGGTTGAGCCGGGTCCTGGCTGGTTGGGTGGGCCGGGGTGGGTTTGGGGGGGTGGGCTCTGCCGGGCCTGTCGTTCTCCCGGCTCGGGGCTCTGGTTGCCTGGGTGGGGTGGTGGTGGGGGTGCACACTCTGCCGGCAACTTGGCAGGGGTTCCTGGGCGGGTGCCTGCTGGGCGCAGGGTAGGCAGTGCGGCTGACCGGGAACGGCGGCCGGGTGCCGTGCTGGGTGGCTGGTCGCCGTGGCGGGGGCTGGGGGGGGGGCTTGGGGCTCTGGGGCCTGGGGTCGTCTGCCCGTGGCCGGTGTTTCGCCCGTGGCCGGTAGTTGGCGCGTGGCCTGGCCCCCCGGGGGTCGGCGCCGCAGTCACAGCAGGGGTTAATGGGTTCACTTGGGTGGGTTTATTTCATTATTATTATTATTATTATTATTATTATTATTATTATTATTATTATATTAATTATTTTATTATTATTATTATTATTATTATTATTATTATTATTAGTATTAGTATTAGTATTAGTATTAGTATTATTATTATTATTATTATTATTATTACTTATTTATTTTTTTTGGGGGGGGGGCCTGGGGGGGCAGTGTGCTAGTCCTTAGGGGGGCCAGGGTATGAATGGTGGGGCTGGACCCCCTGCCCCCCCGTTCTGGCACCGGGACCCTTCCTTGCTGGCTGTCTCTCGGCGCCACGAGGCTCTGGCCTCCAACTGCGGCTGGCTTGGCGTTTCTGGCTGCCCGGCCGCTCTGGGAGGGGGGGCGCCTACCGCGGCCGGCTGGGGGGCCGGTCGCTCGGGGGAGCCTTCTCCCCCGGTTGTGCCCATCCGCCCGCTCCTCCCCGCTCTCACCCAAACAAATATTGCACACAGGCACATAGGGCCCCGGGATCTGGATGGGAGGGGTATGCTGGCGGGGCTCACTGGGGATGGCCCTCTCTGGGTTCTCGTTGGCACCCGCCCTCCTCCCCGCTTTTTACTTGCATATTAGACACTCTGATTCATCTAGGGCCTTGTGGAGAGGGTCTGGTGGAGGGGGGCACGGTGAAACATCCGTGCTCACCTTTCGCTGGCCCCCCCACAATTTTAACTTCCTCTGTAGACACACACACTGCATGCTAGCAGCACACACACAGCAAATACACACCACTCACAGAGGGACTCCGGAGTGGGGGGCTTTGCGGCTTGGCAGCGGTGGATCCCCCCACACTGGTGACCTCCTATTTTACCTGCAGCACACACACAGCACTCCCACACCTCCATACATGGGTGGGGTTGGGGGGGGGGCGGCCGGTCTTCACCCGCCTGGTCCTCTCGGGGCGGCCGGGCTTATGGGTGTCCTGTCGGCTGCGGGAGGGGTCGGGCATGCGGCGCTGGGGGTCGGCCGGCTGGGGGGGGGGTTGCTGCTTGGCGGCGGGGGTAGGGAGGGTAACCAGATGATTGTGAGTATGTGTGTGTGAGTGCATGGGTAGGACCGACCTGGGGGCTGGCTCGCTGGGACCCTCTGGGGCTTTCCCTCCCCATCACAGAGAGGGGAGGGCACTGAGAGGGTTGGGGAGGGGGGGTCAGATATTATGGCGGGGGGGGGGGTGGTAGTGCGTAGGGTTTTAGGGGGGTGGCTGTGGCTGTGGGTGCGTGGCGATCCCTGGGTTGCTAAGGTCGCGGGCCTGGGCTGGCTTGCGGGGACGGGGCGCCGGTCGGGTGGTGGCCGGCTCTTGGGTTCCGGGGGCCCTGGCTTCGTCCCTGGCCTTTGTCTCGGTGTCCGGCGCCCGGTGGCCCCCATGGCTGCCGCCTGGTACGGCTAAGCGCTCCTGTCTTGTGGCCTGGGGGCCGGACACTGGGTTCGCTTGTGCCTCTGGGCATTGGGGGGGCCCCTGTAGGGGGGCCCTCTCTGTGCCTGGCTGGTGGGGTGGGCGGTCCCCTCCTCCTCCCCTCCCGGGCTGCCTGGGTCCGGATGCTGGGGGGGCTTCTGGCCTGGGGGGCTCTCCTCCCCTCTCCTGGTCTGGCTGGTCTGGCTGGGTAGGATCTGGCTCCCTTTATGAACACACGGTTCACGTCGGCAGCATGCATGTATCTCCACCCCCACGTGCACGTGCACACTCCACACTGCTCCCTGTCTGCTTCATCCCTCCTCCTTACCTACAGTGTATTGATGGACAGTTTTTTTTTCTCGCTCATCTTAGTGTCAGATTTTCACCTTTGATGTAACATTCGTCTTTCCAGCAGATCTGGTATAATTGTTACAGCTTAAATTAATAACTTAGTCAAATCAGTGCTTGTATCCCCCACCTTTTCACCTTTCTTCCTTTTACTCTCTTCCACCCTCCCCTCACATTCTTCCCCCCTCCCTCCCCACACACACTAAATGTAACAAATAAATAAAAAATAATACGACAAAAAGGGGTTTATACAAATCTACACTCTAGTTTCTTGAAGCTATATAACCTCTTTTTGTGATAGTAAAACCTGTCCAACACAAAAAGCCTTCAGCTCTAATCTGTTTGCTCAGCTGTTGGACAGAACAAGTTAAAAAAAAAAAAAAAAAAAAAAAAAAACTCTTGGTGTAACCCTTGTGCTATCCTAGGCTCTTTAACGTTGGGAGTTGGGTCATCTAGACCCACTAGACAGTGCTCTGAACCTTTTTTCTTCAATGATTTGTGATCTTCACTGGTGTCCATGGATTACATGAAATCTTTCCACCTTTATCCACCTTTGTCAGTAGTAGGAATAACACGTCAATGTAAGGGTGGGGTCATCTAAGATAGCACAAAAATGAACGGTTTTGAATTGTTGCATCCCTTTGCAAAACTATTCCTTGATGTTTTTGAAATGTTTAATTCACAAAAATGTACAATCAAACTTGTAAAAATATTGTTAACATTTTTTTAAATGGTTCAGTTTTAAAGTAACAAAAAGCAACACGTTTTTTTATTTTATTTAAAACTTAAAAAGCATATTAAACTTGAGGTCAATCCCCCTTTATACCTGAACAACCACTTGCATCCTATTTGATATGCATTTCTGAGATCCCTATCTCGTTGGCATGATCAAAACCTTCATTAATAACCCGTGGTATAAAACTTGGTCCATGTCTTCTTCCCTGTAGTTCAGGGGCAATAGAACGGCGTCTTCTGTTCATTAAAAAATGACCGCCTCCATGAAATCTCAAGAACACTTTTGGCGGGAATATCTTTTGATAATTATCAGAACTTTTTGATGAGAAAAACTCATCCATTGCTTCTTCTTTTTTTAACAACTTCCTGTTGCATCAAAGAATTCAAAATTTGTCGATAAATAATTCATTATAACACAGCTACCCCATGTTAAAAATGTGTGTAATAAATTTGAAACAGCGGATAAATAAGGAGCTTCTTCTCCCGAGCCTTCATTTCAACAGTTTGCATCTTAAACTAACATTGTTGTATCATAATCCATCCTATCTATATCTCTTAAAAATGATAACAGCATTTTTTTTAGGGTTTAACATGATGCTATTTTAAAAAAAATAGATTTTTCTGTCATTTCTTTGATGTTATGGATTTACAGCAAACATAAAGTCTACAGTGTTTCTCTGATGAACAGCTCTGACAGCCACGTTGTGTGTTCTCTTTGAAGGTCTGACTTCATTTGTCAATATTTCTTTATGCTCCCAGGAGAAACATTAATCCTCCATTTAAAAAAAATCCTGCTCAGAGCACTAAACCCCAAGTGCAGAAAAAGTTTGATTTTTGTTGGTTGTTTTTTTTTTTTTTAGAGAAACATAATTTGAGTTTTATGTTTATACATGTCCATGTGGACAATTTGCTGGAAAAATCTTTTGTTTCATGCCAAACTCTGATTAAGTTCAGAATGACTTTTCCTAGTTACGACATAAGAAAACTTTTCTGTTTGCTAATAAGTTTTCCTTTCTGTCTTCCAGTGTTTGACTGGGACTTTCAGGCTTGTATCTGTTCATCTGGCTTTTATCAGAGTGACTGTGACTCAGCAGGAGCGCTGTGGGGCTAAAACTGCTCGTCAGATAAATTAATCCAGACAATAAATATATATATATATATATATATATATATATATAGACAATGATAAAAATAAAACCCATTTTTTTCCCACTGCTCCCCATAAGACATGAGTTTTCCTCGTTGTACCTGTCTGGCCTGTCTTTTGCCTGGGAACTGAAGGAACAGGGCAGCTGCGGCGGATGAAGTGGCATAAATTAAAACTTGTTCATAACCGGCTCCACAGGGTCTGAATCCTTTTCTTCACTCAGATGATAAATTCTCCTCACGACTGTCAGCTTGAGTTTTAAAAAAAAGTGTGTTTGACCGTTTTAGCTCTCATTCTTTCTTGTCCTTTGTTTGTCAGATGTAAAATATACTCCAAACAATACCACGAGTTTTATATTTGGCACGATTTTATGGACCTAGGTGCCACAGCCACACCACCTGTGGTTGGCCAAGTGGGGGTTGTGTAATAGATTTCCCATGCATCGTTGGTGCTGAGGGTTTTCTTTGGAGCTGGCCTCTCACTGTCATTCTTCACTGGGCTCCGGCCACAGGTCCCAGGCTGGAGGGAGATGCTGTGGTTTGGAGAGGAAATGACTGCGCTTTTTGGTCGACGATCCAATCAAAGGTGGTACAAGTAGCTGAACTTAGTTTAGGCCTACTGCAGTCTGTGGTCGGGTGGGAATTTATGGGATTTTCTTTCTCTCTCCCTTATTTTTTCCCCTCAAAAACCTAAAAGAACCCGGCAATGTGTAATTCAACGGCTCTGGAATGGAAGGTTTCTGGGAATTGGGTTTTTAAACACTTAATGACAAAGTGTGTCTGTTTTGCTGCTTTTCAAATGACTCTTAAGTGGACTGCGCTGAGTTCCTTGTCTTTCAGCCCTTCTCCAACCCACCCCTTCCACACTCATCCCTCCTGTCATCACTCGCTCTGATGAGGCCATGAAACAGGTGGCTCCAGAATGCCAAATAACATAGGAGAGACAGAGACCAAACAGTTTGTGTGTACATGCGCATTTATGTGGAAGAGAGAGCTGGAGAAGAATTTAGCACGTTTCATGTCTCTGCAAAAGGCAGAATACAATGGAAAGCGCCAAAAAAGTATCAATTCCCAGAAAATTAATACTTGACTTTAGGATTCTTCTTACTGTCAAGTTCATCAGCTTTGCAGCAGGGACACCAGTCAAACTCTGCTGTCCACCTAAAATCATGTGATGTGTCAAGAATGGCAATTCATTTACTCTAGGGTCTCACTATGTGGCTTCATTTAAAGTCCATGTTCTGATCTATTTTTAGAGCATCCCCAGTGGTCTTTCAATTCAGATTGCAACGTTTTTAGCCAAAATGATAAAACCTCTCTTGTTTTCTAGGACATATTTTCTGCAGAGCGGCATTAGAAATTCACATCTGAGTTTTGCCCCTCACATCCCGACCTAACATTATGAGTAAAACAAATAGTGAACAACATTGGAGCTATCCATCTGTATTGTTTTGAGCCAGATGCCAGCTCCGACAAAGAAAACAAAAATGGAGTCACAAAAAGCAGGGAGCTCACGGCCTGCCCTTTTTTTTTTTTACTTAAAAATACAATCTTTGTCAAACTATATTTTTTTCGTCTGCGCTCCTGGTTAACAATTTGAATAACAAATACTCAGAAATTCAATTTTAACCTGAATTTTCTTTATATATGTCCTCCATCATCAGAAGAATGTCACAAGAACTTGTTAAAAACACCAAAAACACAATTTTCTTCTTAGATTGGGCTTTTAAGACTCCTAGACTCTTCCTGCAGTAACTAGATCCCTTTTCTACCTCTGTGTGTTTGAATTCAATGTGGACTTGATTCAAAAATTTCCAGCTCTTGTGAAAGAGAGTTAATCTATGTGGACATCTGTTCCCAGAATATTCAGCACCAGTTGTGTTGTATATGATCCTGCACAATGTTGTGTGGAGACAGCATGGGAGATCAAGAGCGTGCTCTAAACTATCTGTTTCTCGGTGGCTTAGTGTGCAATTTAATTAACTGTGGAAATGTTGTTGGAGGGATGTCACAACTGTCAGTGGCTCTCTGATCAATCCCAGAGGAGAGACGCTGAGTCTTATCACCGTCTGCTTTCCCATCAGAGATCCCCTCCTGCTAACACTCAAGTTACCCGCCAGTCCCACAGATTCCCTGCAAAAATTATTTTTGCGCTCAGATTAGCATTTTGAATGAAAATCCTGTTGTTTTTTTTAATGAGAAGCTTCTTTTCCTGTTGGGAGCAAGAACATGAAAAGAATAGATTTATAGTTTGCCAATAAATGAATAAAGTAAAGGGAAGTTACTTTTTCAAAACATGAATTACTTTATTATCAGTGTGCGACAGGTCACAGGACTGTGTGGTCAGCCAGTTTGGACTCTTTCCAGCCACACACAGCTGTCAGTGTTGGCAACATCTGGCTCCAAAGCAGCAGAGCCACCCTGGGTGAACCAGTTGCTGCTGCATTTTGGAGCCAACATAAATTTCAGTTGTTCCTTCAATGTGAATCATTCCAGCCAGATAGTTAGTCTTTGAATTTTTAGATTTACTGCGAGTGTCCTTTGTGATGAAGAGCTTTGGGCTTCGTTTGTTTGTTTGCTGTAATTTGTGGGATGAAGGTATCTCTTTTGTTGCGGACAGCTCACAAAAGCATAGAAATGCTTATTTCATTATTATGGACCACATGGATGGCAGCTTTCGAGCTGTGTAATCATTACTGCATAGATTCATCAAGAGCACACACCTCATGTGTTTTTCCTCTTGTGCAAATGCTGACACATTCATTGTTTCTTTTTCTGTGGATGTCAATTCAAGGATCTTTCTTCACTGTTAGGAACCGAAGTTACACAACCTCCCAGCAAGCCAAGTTTCTGTTACAAATCAGATCAAGCCATGAAAAAAACTCCAGTGGTTTGCCTCTGTCCGTGGGACGGATGCAGGTTTTTTATTTAACTGATGAAGCAAAGAATGAAAGCAGCACATTAAGCACAACTGACAGATTCCCTGCTTAAACAGGCCTCACACATTTAGCACACATTTTTGAGCCAAAATAAAATTTAAACAGATAGAAAACAGAAGAAAGCATGGAAAGTGAAGGTGACAGTGGTGCCAGTGGTAATAGGAGCACTCGGGGCAGTAACCCCCCAAGCTGGAGGAGTGGCTACAACAGATCCCTGGAAAGACTTCAGACCTCTCAGTCCAGAAAAGAGCAGTGCTAGGAACAGCTAAGACACTGCAGGACCCTCAAGCTCCCAGGCCTCTGGTAGAAGGGAAAAATATATATACACATTTATCTGTATATATATATATATAGATCTTTCTCTCTTTATATCTATCTATCGATCGATCTATCTATCTATCTATCTATCTATCTATCTATCTATCTATCTATCTATCTATCTATCTATCTATCTATCTATCTATCTATCGATCGATCGATCTATCTATCTATCTATCTATCTATCTATCTATCTATCTATCTATCTATCTATCTATCTATCTATATGGGGGGGGGGGGGGGGGTGCGTGGGTGTGGTTGTGTTTTGAGAAATTTCTACAGACCAGCAGGCGGCTTGCCCTAAATACAACAAAGGTACATCTAAAACAGCAACACATGTAGACAGCAAACTGATTGGAACAGAGGAGGAGATCAGAGAGACACCACAGGGAGATGTGGCACCCGTCATGTGGAATGGATCTCATTAAAAGTATGCCCCAGGTCACACTTTGATGGACAGGGAGATGTCAGTCATCTTCAGAGTAGATTAGCTCCGTCTCCATCCCTTTTGGTGGGTGTAAACCTCGAAAGCAAGAGGGTTGGTGCAGTTTCTTGTGTGCCTCCAGCCTTCCTCAGACCCCTCACCTCTGGCTTGCTAATCCAGGAATTAAACAAGCACTGAAAGAAAAAGACTAACAGCTGCTGTGTTACAATGAGTGCCTACAGAGCTTTTTAATCTTTTCGTTTTCTCCAATGCATTTTTACAGCCTGGAGGATCACATTCCGGATAAACAGACTACACACCCTTGAAAGTCAAACCTAAAAGTCGTGTGCTTGTGTGAACTCTTCCTAGAAATAGCATTTGTGGAAATTTTCATGTGTTTTGAGCGAGAGTCGTTTGCTTTTCTTTGTATTTCACAATTAACTGTTTCCAAGATAGAATGAAACCTCTGAGATTTCTATTTTCTGTCATGGTCTTTTGGTTTCATCGCTTTGGCTCTCTGTGATCCACAATTGTTTTCTCTTTAAGTCATAATCTACAATTGAAGACAGAGTACTTCTAACAAGTGAAAATATAGGGAAAATAAAGGAAATAGAGCGACATTCAATATAAGGTGCATTGTCAGGTGAAAAACATCTGTATAGCAGTTTATCTCAAAAATGGTTACATGAAAGCTGTGTGTTTACCCCATTAGCTCCACACACTCATTCAGAGAGTCAGTTTAACTAATCTTTACAGTTAAGCCCAACCCAACTGTTATTAAACCTGTGTTCTAATCCAGTGTTTCCCAACCCTGGTCCTGGGGGCACACTCATCAAAGGCAGGTGTGTTTGAGTAGGGTTGGATTGAAAAAATGCAGGACAGTGTGCCCCGAGGACCAGGGTTGGGAAACACTGTTCTAATCTAACCAAGAAACTGGAAAGTGCATTTCTCGACTTTTTTCTTAACCTACCTTCCTACCTACCTTCCTTAACCTACCAGATGGGACACATGTCTCTTTCTGGTTTTCTTTTTGTTGTCTTTGTGATTTTGTAGAAACATTATTTGTATCAATAAACATTCACTTTTACTGTTAACTTTAGGACTTGAGACGTGATTTGGACTTGGCAAAAACTGCTGCCCCAGAGTACACTCACACAGATGTTTTTGATGGTTATTTCTCAGTATATTTAGGTCCATGGCTTTCAGTTAAGCCTTAGTCCCAACTGCCCTTATGGGTGGATACAGACTGTCTGTGGGAGAAAAACGGGCAAATCTGTACCGGGGAATGCAAGTAGTGTCAAAATCGTAAACCACGCAGTAAACCGGTACAGTGAAAATGATTATGCACATGCTTTTCTACGGGCATGCTGCGAGTGACAGGCTGTAGAGAACACTCAAATGCATGGGGTAAGTAAGGATGAAGTAGGTGAAAAGCAGGTGTGCTGTACAGATTTTTTTGAACCCCCCTAATCTTATGGACATGGCAAAAGGCCCTTGAATGCTGGTCAGGTGATGAATGTGCACTCCTTGTGTGCAGAAATGAAATGAGGAAATTCGATAATCAGACTGTAGTTTGTCTGGGCGTTTACAGACACTTAAGCATCACGTGCACACCCCAGGTGTGGGGCATTTGAGCATGGTCAGTAAAGAGCCAGTGCATAAACCTCACTAATGGCTACAGCATGGTCTACGGGCACCATACGACAGCGTCATCCGTATATCATAAGTGCATGACTATTTTCATCCCCGTGAGAACTGGGAGGAAGCCGTATATAACTCCTAAAATGCCAGCAAGTCTTAATCATGTTTTTAAACAAACTCCTGCTCAGATTTTATCTGCACGCTAAATGATGTAAACCTATTAAAACTCTTTATAAATGTTTCATAACATAGCTGACCTGTCTCAAGCTTATTATACCTTAAACAGAAATAGTCAGCTGTTACAATATTACTAACTTATATAATTTTTTACAACTTTTTACAACACGTTTTAACTATTAGGGCTACCAAAAAAAAGGTAATTTTACAAGATTTAAAGTCGTAAAGTTACAACTTCAAATCTTGTGAATTCACCATGTTTTTCTCGTAAAAATGACAAGATTTCAAGTTGTAAATTTACAAGATTAAAGTGAGCATTAAGTGCAGCAAGCAGAGCAGACAATTGTACAGGTAAGCTGAATGTTTATTAATTACGTTACAAATGTTTGGAAGCTGCTTTGTTTGATTTACGGTTTAATAATGTTTTATTCATTAATGGTGGTTTGCAGGATCTCTGCAGCCCGTTGATGAAGCCATCGGTATCCCTGCAGCTCTCCACTTCAATTTTTTCTTCCTCCACGGAGGACAAGATCCCCAAGTCTGTGTGACGCTTCCGTCTAAACCGGCCCAGTTTTCAGCATTTCCAGTGTTCCTATACTAATGAAACAGACCATTTTCATTCCTCTTTGTTGTTTTGTGTTGAAACAAAATGTTTCATTCGGAGGAGGGGACTTATGTAAAACTAATTTCTGCGCATGACAGTTACATGTTGCAAGGTCACAAATGGAGTTCTGGGTACGTGAATGATGAGGGCTGAATAAAGTAGCGGTCCTATACCCAAATGTGTCTTTGAACTCCTTTATTTTACATATGAAACTCCGCTTTACTGACACCGAACCCTGGAAAACCGGCTAAACTTATAATTTGATCTTGAGTCGCCAAAAGATTCCGTATTTGCTTGTTTTTGAGACCCCTCCGTAAAATAAAGCTTCCACTTACTTTTCTTTTGTCTGTGAAAATAATGATTGCATGCTGCTACCACACTAACCCACTGTCTGTCCCAACATTCCCAAGAGTTCATGTGTCCAGCAATAGACTGGTGGCACGGTGCCCAGGTGGGTGGCACGGAGGACCCACTCGGGGAAGCGCACTTGTCAAGACAGGACGGGGATCGCTCAGAAGCGTCAAGGATTCCCAACAATCTGTCTGATGCTGGTTGATGTAATAGGAAGTGCATCTGAATTATGTCTATCTGAGGCTAATAAAATCAAAAGGACGTTTTGGCAAAAGATGAAATAATGTGGGCTATTTACAGATCCGAGGGGGGCGGTGCAAAGACATGCATCAGTGTTTAATAACGCACATTGGCACTTTTATTTGTGACAGCCACTACAGATATATGTTCCAGCTCACATTTAATACATGCTGGAGGTTGACCAGCATGCAGTGTGTCATGCTACATGCATCCTGACTGATATAAAAGCATTAAAACATTAGTAAACACAGTTGGGATCTGCACCCTGGAAGTTTGGCAGCTGCAAAAAGGGCTCACCACACTTAAATGGTGAAAGCTGAAACAAATCAAATGCTCGTTTAAAACAAAACAAAAATACCACAAAGCTTTGGTGTTCTTATGCAATCTTAATTCTTCTCACACTATTGTGGTTTTATTTATTGATTCATTTTATTTACAAAACAACATTAAAAAAATCAATATTCTTCAGCATTTAACAATAAAAAAAGTAAAAAAAAAAGCTATTGTGTAATACAAGCGCAAGAAAATAACAGTTTTATAATAAAAAAGAAACCTTCTTAACTAATTGAGGCATAATTGGTTTTACACAGGAATTTCCACTCCATTCATCTTTTGATCTATTGTTTTGAGTCAGATGCCAGCTCGGACGAGGAAAACAAAGACGCACATGGATCTATCAGTCTGCAAGTGGATGCATCAGAATGGAATTGAGCAGGGAGCTTGTGGCCTGCTGATTGGAGTTTGTACATAAAAACTACAGGCTTTTTCCATCTGCTCTTGATTTACCACAAAAAGAATAAAGAAATACTCAGAAATGCAGTTTCATCTTGATTTTCTTTATCTATATGTTCTCCACTGTCAGGGAAATGCCACAAGAACATGTTAAAAACACCAACAACACAATTTTCTTACCATTTTTCCTTTAGACTGATGACCTTTAGACTTTGTTCCAACATGACATACCTTTTAACACTACATCGGAACTTTGCTTTACGTCTAGAAAGGACCCAGGGTCCTGTGGGCTCCGCCATGACCCCTCACTCCCATGTGGTATGTAAAGTGATATATTTGGGAAATTTTAGTGGCACATTCAATTAGCCTTTTTTTGCTTCAAAAACGCTCAGGCACATTCATTTGAGTAAAACATGGTAATTAATTAGTTGTAGCTCATTAGCGTGACATGGCTCGATTAAGACGCAGGGATGAGATGCCTCCGGAGACATAATGACTTCCATCCAACAAGCAATTATGAAGAGAGGTTGAACTAAAAGCACCAGCTCCAACAATACATCTGCTAATGACTGCTTGAAAACAGCAGGGGTCAACCCAACGTGAAGCTTTCTCTGAACTACATGCCATTAAGACGGGGGAGTGGAATGAAGGAATGGGGGCGTGCACGTGAAAGACTTTTCTATTCAAAACAATTGTTAATAGATATGGACATTTCAGGAGATGACTTGATGAGGACAGTGCAAAGTTTGCATTTTTAACCAAATACTCATACATTCGGATACATTTTTTCTAGTGTTAATGGATATTTAACAGCAGCCAGTCCCGTTTCCATCATATTTGCATTAAATATTGCTGAGGTGCCTGCATGTGTTCAAAGGTACCATGGAGACTAAATAATGAAGTAATCAGGCTCCAGCATTGCACAGGTTATCGTTGCACTTTCCTTCTCATGCTTGACTGTCACTCAGACACTGCAGCATTTTCTGCCTCTCGTCTCTCGCCCCTCCTAATGCAGAGCGACTGCTGGGGTCATAAAGGAAATCAGCCACATGTTTAGTGTCACTTCTCGTTTGCATAGAACGTCAGGTGAGAGTTGGCCATTCATCAGCAGTGCACCCATGGGAAGAATAACCTTAATAAAGCTGCAATCATACTATACAATTATACAATAGTATTGTTCTGATTTTGGTGATTTTATTGATGTATATTTTGGGAAACTATGCATTTGAAACTTTTTTAAATGTTATCTGTGTTATGTAAATTTTATGTCATTTATTTAATGCAATTTTACGCTAAATGTGTACTTTTTTACTTTATTTTACTCATTTTATTTTTAGTCTCTAGGTGGCTGGCCATGGTCAGAACGGGACAGAGGATGGAAATTAGCCTAGACTATAGTCCTGCATATTGCAATTTTTTTCTTTTGTTTGTTGATTTTTTAAATTTATTATTTTTGTAGTAGTTAGTGTCTTTAATGTGCTGTGTTTCCATGGAGAATTGATGCTTACCAGTCTTATGGCTAACAAAAATGGTACATTTACCATAAAATTGGTGAACTAAATGATTTGTTTCATCATTTGGCTTCCACCTTTAACCCTTGTGTTATCTTAGATGACCCCACCCTTACATTGACGTGTTCTTCCTACCATGACAAAGGTGGATAAAGGTGGAAAGATTTCCTGTAATCCATGGACACCAGTGAGGTTCACAAATCATTTAAGAAAAATGGTTCAGAGCACTGTCTAGTGGGTCTAGATGACCCAACTCCCAATGGTAAAGTGCCTAGGATAGCACAAGGGTTACAACAGAGTCTGGATTAGTATTGAGGACATTTTTGGGTAAGTGTTGCAATGGTATTGCAGCATGGTATTGTGGCCCTGATAGTACTGTGGCCTGTGGGCTGTAGTTGGAAAGATGAACTTTTCTACATTGATCTAATTTCATTATTTAGTTTGGGGAAAATAAATCTTTTTTTTTTAAGTTCAATCAACTTAAAATAACACGTAGTTGGCTGACATAGTTATTTTACTATCATTCAACTTGAATTAAGGATACAGTATACATACCACTGTACAGTGCTCTGAACCTTTTTTCTTCAATGATTTGTGATCTTCACTGGTGTCCATGGATTACATGAAATCTTTCCACCTTTATCCACCTTTCTCATGGTAGGGAGAACACGTCAATGCAAGGGTGGGGTTATCTAAGATAGCACAAGGGTTAAGTGTGGATTTTTGTCCATGTGTTTTGTTGTCTAGCTGTTTATTCTGTTTTAACTAGTTATTTAACCTGTTCAGTTTATTTCTTTCTGCACCATGAGTTAGACGGAGGGAGAGGATGATAACCAACCCCTTTGTGCTGAAAGACATATTGTCTTTCTTTTCTTATATTTCTTTTACAGAAAGAATTTTATATGTTTAGTCTGTTTTAATGTTATAAAGTTCTTTTTACAAGCTTTACGCTTTGTTGTTGTTTGTGGTGAAAACCTTCCTCACTTTAGATGAGGTGCTGCAAAACATTTAATAAACTGTTAACAACGTTATTTAATACATTTGTTAAGCTTGTAAGCAGTTTAGGAATATGGACTTTGAAAACAATGGTTTGACTTTAGATGTTAATGAATCTTATCAACACTTTCAGGTATTTTCAAGACGTCTATAATGCTAATAAATATCTTACTAGAACCCCAAACAATAATAATACTTCTTAATTTGTTAACAAAGGTTGTTAATAAATCTTGTTAAGCTTATTAACACTGACACATTTGTTAGGCATCAATAATGTCAATAAATGCATCAGTAGCATCTTAAAAACATCTTAATAATAATGCTTATAAATGTGTTCACTAAGTAATTATTAGACTTATTGTACTAACAAATATCTTACAAGCACCCAAAAAATTCTATTATAATGCTTGTTAATGCGTTAACGAAGCTTGTTA
Organism: Oryzias latipes; assembly: GCF_053564925.1. Taxonomy (NCBI): domain Eukaryota; kingdom Metazoa; phylum Chordata; class Actinopteri; order Beloniformes; family Adrianichthyidae; genus Oryzias; species Oryzias latipes. Next base: position 9,153,936 of record NC_136241.1, on the reverse strand, counting down.
AGGGATATTAATATAAAGTATTACCCATTTGTTTTTTGAAAATGTTGTTATGTTTTGGTTTCTGGAATTTTTTTATTTCTAAAATGTAATGTTCTTTTCTTTTCTTTTTTAAAACTTGTTGTTATCTGTAATATGCTTTTGCGGTGAGTGGTTTGTTGATGTGATTTGCACTTCAGGGCCACCGTCAGCAGAGTAGCACCATCTTCCATTCTTCCTTTGCCTTGTGAGAGTGTCAAACATATACACAATAATATCACAATGAGTGTTTTTACACAGCTGTGCTAACTCCATGCTGCTGAGCTCAGCTGTTAATATTAATGAAGCTTAAGCCCAACGCTCACCTGCAGTGAGTGTTTGGCATAAGTTATAGGAAGGAAGGGGAAAAAGACCTTCTGCATGTCTGACAGCCCACCATGGAGAGAAAGCTGCTGACAAACTGATGTTTAACAGTTTCTCCCTCATCCTCCCAACATGTATATCTGCTGTAAGCCATATACATGTTGATGCATGTGGGCCCATGCAGTGATGAGGTCTCTCCTCTGGCAACAACTGCATGTACTGTACATGCTTCATTATTTCCTCCCTGGAGTTCTGCTGCCACGATGATGTAAACTGTACTACACCCTGGGGTTCCATGTCTTTCAACAAGTCCAGCCAGAATGCACACATATATGTGTTATGCCTCCTCACCATGCAGCTCTCACTCCTTTTTGTCTTCCCAGTTTCTTCTCCCGCTGTGCAATCAAGCTGGTGCTGTTAACCTGGTTGCCTCTTAATGTTGCTCTTGGTGTCTCCACTTCAGCACTAGTTCCTATGGGTTTTCCTGCTTCTTCCAGCCTGTGTCAAAGGTCAAATCTGTCCTTAACCATGAGTCAATCCAAGCTGCCAGTCATTTTTCCACCCAGTACCATGCTACAGGTTCCACATTTCTACCTTGATTTGCCTAATTGACTAGACTTAGACTTTGTTATTCTTATCATATTAATATTAATAAAGGCTAAGTGCACGGTGGTGCAGTGGTTAGCACTCTTGCCTCACAGCAATAAGGCCCCCGGTTCAAGTCCCGGCTGGGGGACCTGAAACAGTAAACCAATGGGGGACCTTTCTGTGTGGAGTTTGCATGTTCTTCCTGTGCATGTGTGGGTTTTCTCTGGGGATGCCAGCTTCCTCCCACCGTCTAAAAACATTCTTTATAGGATAATTGGTTACTCTAAATTGTCTCTAGGTGTGAATGTGAGAGTGCATGGGTGTGTGATTTGTGGCCCTGCAACAGACTGTTGACCTGTCCTGCCTTCACCCACGAGTGGCCGGGGAAGGCAAAGCGGGTTTAGAAAAATGAATGAATGATATTATTATTGTGACTTTACTGTCATTGCAAATATTTGTGCCAAATAAGCTGCTGTGCTTTCAAGTAAGGCTTGATGTTTTGTGTATTGGTTGACTAACGACTGAAGACCTTTGGCATTTTAACCCTTGTGCTATCCTAGGCACTTTAACATTGGGAGTTGGGTCATCTAGACCCACTAGACAGTGCGCTGAAACTTTTTTCTTCAATGATTTGTGATCTTCACTGGTGTCCATGGATTACATGAAATCTTTCCACCTTTATCCACCTTTGTCATGGTAGGGAGAACACGTCAATGTAAGGGTGGGGTCATCTAATAGCACAAGGGTTAAGAGTAATTTTATTTAGCAAACATGTGCCTAAGTAGCTTGTAGAAGTAGCTTGTAGAAGAACCATGTATAGCAACAACAGCCCACCACCTCCTCCTCATCTTGGTCACCAGCCTGGTCACACTTCTCTGGGATGGCATCCCATTCTTTAATCAGCTTTGGTGGCAAGTCACCCATCGTGAGGCACTTTGGCACAAACAGCACACCCAAGCTGATCTCTCAAGTGTTCAGTGATGTTGAAGTCAGGAATGTTGGCAGGTCCTTCTATTCTCTCTAGTCTGTAAGTCTGGGTAAAGTCTCTGATGGACTCTTCTTTGTAGGAATAAGTGTTGAAGCTTGGAAAAATCGTTTTAAGCAAGGGTGAAAGTAGATTTATGTTTATTCTGGTACTATAACAAATTACGTCAGTGTAAATCTTTTTATTAGCAGTAAATGCAGATTAGGGGTTTAATGATTAATCAATGATTTGATACAGCCAACCAGATCCATCTGTCTGAGGCAAGTTGTTAAGTGAATCAAATCAAACTATAGCAGCATAAAAATGTTTCAAAATGAAATAAATTCATGATAATTGATCTTGGAAAATACAATTTGGTTTGAGGCACAGCAGTTTTTTGTTTAAATAAATGTAAACATGATGTAGTACCATTACAGCAGACAACACACATATGATGGCAACAAAGAATGATCAGGCGGAGTGGAAAACACTTTGCGTTTTAAAAAACGTGTGACAATAGAAAACAATCCAGTGAATACTCAGTGAAGCTGTCACATAGATGTTGTTCTAATTTCTCACACTATTGAAGGGTTATCTGTGCATCTGTAAGGAAAAGCGGTCACTATGTCTAACAATCACATCAACCCTGAGTAGTACATGACACTGAGGTCCTACACTTAACTTGTCATTCTCTGAATCAATGTAAACCCTTAAACCCAACTTCCCTGGCAGCTAGAAAGTGGGTGCCCTCTCCTGCCTGAGTCCTTGTAAAATAAATGTTTTGTGTCATAAATGATGTCATGTTTTTGAACCTCCACAATTAAACTCTGGTCGTCCACGCTGGTGTTATCTGCGGTGTTATTGTGCGTTATCTCGTGAGTACGTCACTGTAAATGTGAAAATAAGTCTTTTAAAGTTCTATTTTGAAAGTACAACGGAAGTTTTTATTTTGAAACCTGGACCCGTTCCGGTTCGCCGGTTTTTTGCTGTAAAATGGAAACAGACTGGAAATAGAACTCCAGCGTAATGCTTGCGATGCCGTGCGGAGGGACGGACATAGAATGCATACATGACAGAGAACATGTAAATATTCTGATTGATTAATGAACGTTTTTCTGTGTCAATGCAACACACTGCAAGTGGATCAGTGGAAATGAGTCTTGAATGCGGCATTTGGGCAAACACTGTCAGTCAGGAGCCAGTACGCGCACCTTAGAAACGACTAGAGTGTCACGTAAGGTACACTTTAAATACGACAGCATCCCCAGTACATCATAAGAGCGTGTAACTTGCATAATTCTTATAAAGGATAATGGTTGAGTTTTAGGATGTATTCAGACTGGATAAATTCATTGGGCCTGACCCAGTCCGCCTAATTTGGTGTGGATCGAGTTCTGAACCTTGCATTTGGTCTGTATTTAAACTGCCGTCAGGGGGACTTTCCTGTTCCACTCTTAAGGCCCGTACACACCGGGACGAATATTCGCCAGGCGTTATTTGCCAGCGTTTTTCGCCACGTTTTTTGTGTTCACACCCAGGCGATTTTCGCTGACGATGAGCCGAGCGAACATACAATTTCATTCCCTGACATTAGATGGCGCTTAATGTAAACAGAAATACTCCTGTACACAAGGTGGCGCTGCACAACTTTACGCTTCTTAAAGTCGCTTTTCACTCAGAAGAAGAGAGCAAGTATTTACGCGCTTGTCAGAATCATACAAAGAAAACATGAATATTTCAAGAACCAGTAGCTCCAACTGGTGCTTGGTTCGGGGATGTTTTAGAATGTCCGTCATTATTTCTTCGCGGCTGTGTAGATGCAACTCGGCGTCTATCTTCTTCGCTGGTATGTGTGCTCAGCAAGGCAGTTTTGTGTTTGAGCGCCCCCAAGTTGTGTTTTACTGTAACTTCAGAGGATCCGGACACGCGTGCAAAAGCGCCGTTCTCATTGGTCGAATAGATTCCGACGCGTCGCGTCAAAAAAAAAAAAGGACCTGAGGCGTTTTTTTTTTTGACGCTTTGACGCGTGGCGTTTTTTTCGTGTCGGTGTGCACACTCTCGTTGGTGCCCTTTGTTTAGTCACGAGGCGTTAAACGACGGCGAAAATTGCGCAAGTAATTCATCCCGGTGTGTACGGGCTTTAAAGCCTGTAAAAAAAAACATGTGACTAAAGATCTCTTCACTCATTGGTCAGGAATTATAAGGGCAGGGCAAAGCAACTAGAGACAGAAATTATGGAAGCCTGCGTTTTTAGTTCTTTCATATGGAGTCCTATACTGGTCATAAATAAATAAATAAATATTTAATTAAATAAATAAATATGACCTCATGCAAATACACAATCAACCAATAAATCTCTCATAAATATATAAAAAGATCATGAAATTGTTAAAAAACAAGCACACTGATTTTAAATTAGCCATTGTATTATTCAATATATTTCATTTTGGCTTTAAAAACCAGCTCATTATTTTAAAACAGCATTTTAAAATATTCATTTTTAATCATGTTGAATATTATTATAATTCTGTCTTTTTTCAGAAGCTCGTATTTCAAAATCAATATTTTCCAAAGTAGCTTTGTTTTTATTTCATGTTGCTGTTTTTCACAATGGCTTATTTATTTCATGAAGAGCTTTCTCGGCAGAATGAGTCTATCTGTCAATCAGTGAAAGTGGGCGGGATCTAAACGCTCATTGGCTCATCCATGGAAATCGACTCATATTCCTCGATACCCGCTCAGCAGTGTGCCAGTCAGAGAGATGACATATTTCAGTGATATCTGCACGGCTTTGCTGACATTAGAGATCAAATAGAGAAAAACAATCTGTCTGCTGCAGAAGATGCAAACATCCACAACTCTGTTTTTGTAGTTTGAGGGTTTGTGTGGCCCAAACCACAGAGGAGCTCCGGTCGTCCACGTCTATAAGTCCCCTGTTGAAACACTTCTCATTCTTACACCATTGACTCAGAGCTCACATCGTGCCTGATGTCGGCTCGCGGGAGGTGAGCTGGCGGACCGACAGTCAGACCAGGCAGCTGCGCAAAGCGGGACAAGCCTGCTCAGGCCTCCTGAACCTTATGATATTTTCTATTTTCATTGAGACAATGATTATAATCAGGTCCTCTGATTTTATTTTTCCTGCTCAGGGAAAATGTTGAACCTTTCCTGCGATGACGTTTCTGACATCTAAACACTCTCCATGTGCATTGTGCATCCATGCATTGTTACTGAGATAAGCACAAGCAACCGCTCCATGTGGCTATCAGGCTAAAAACATTAGCTGATAGCCCCTCCCACACGCGGCAAGGTGCATTCATGGAACTCCAGGTCATAGAAGCTTAGTGGAACTCCAACAACCACTCAGCCTAACTTAAGCCACTGCTAGATGTTCATGAGAAGATGAAAATTTCCGAACCGAACACAAAATCACCCGAATTATGCACACTCGCCCAAAGCCACTTTTATCTGCAAATTTAGAACCAAAACTGCCCAATTTCTTGTAACACTATGCGGTGATTTTTCAAAATAAAACATTTCTCAAAATCAAAGATAGTTCAGACTATTAATAAAAACAGTACAGTATTGAATATTTCTTCAGCGGACCGGCCTTCTTCCATTCATTTTCTTAACCCGCTATAGCCTATGTATAACCTCTTCCATCCTTGTGCTGCGCTTGCGCCAAAGCGCCCCGACTACTACCGTGTCAACCTGCTGCTATGATGACCGTATTTAGCGCTCTCTGTCTTGGACACACTGGAGGGGTGAAAAAGGGGGAAAACAACTCTGAGCTAAAGAGGATGTGAACAGGTGAACAGGTGGAGCGGAAAAGCAGGTAGAGGGGCGGGGGAGGGGCTTTGGCTTTAAACTGTCAGAGAGATGGAAACATGGGCGTCAGATTCACACACAGCTTTCACTGCGGGAGTTGAAGCAGAGACTTTCTGGGACGATCTCATGAACTCAAACATGGAAACATGATTACCAAGTAGAACTCTCCAAAATATTAAACCTGATCTCTCCACATTCTCCGTGTCTACCATGCATCGATACACACAGACATGCAGCGATCAGACCATAACGTTAGCTCGTAGCTCCGCCCACACGCGACCGCGGTGTCAGCTTTAAAGAACGCAACTTCTAAGAGGAGGGGCGGGGCGGCAAACCCCCAACAACAGGTTAGATGACAGAACCCATTAAGCGTCTCTGCCTGGTGCGTTCACGGAGTTTCAGAACATAAGACTTCAACAGCCACCCAGCCTAACGTAGTCCGTTATTATGTATTCATGAGTGGAAAAAACCCGCCGAACAGACCCTAAAACCGCCCAAATTATGCATACCCGCCCAAAGCCATTTTTACCCGCAAATTTAGAACAAAAACCGCCCAATCTGGCAACACTGGCCTTGCGCCGTTTGGTGAAGCATCTTCGATCGATGTAGTCAGGGTGCTGCTGCTCATGTCTGAGTAAAGGAGTAGCCAATCACAAAAGTGTCTCCGCCTTGTCTAGTTTGATTGACAGACAGACTCATTCTCCTGAAAAAGCTTTTCCTGAAATAAATAAGCCATTGTGTAAAACAGCAACATGAAATAAAAACAAAGCTACTTTGGAAAATATTGATTTTGAAATCCAAGGATCTGAAAAAGACGTAGAATTATAATAATATTCCACATGATTAAAATTAATATTTTAAAATGCTTTTTTAAAATAATGAACAGGTTTTTAAAGCAAAATGAAATATATTGAATAATACAATGGCTAATTTAAAATCAGTGTGCAGGTTTTTCACAATTTCATGATCTTTTTATATATTTACGAGAGATTTATTGGTTGATTGTGTATTTGCATGAGTTCATATTTATTTATTTAATTAAATATTTATTTATTTAATTATGAACAGTATAGGACTCCATCCTTTCAAACTTAATGTTTATTAAATTATCAAATTTTGAACATCTGTATCAATGTGAGGCTGGAGGCAACTATGCTAATAAGTGTTTATGACATCTAGAAAGTTGGGGAAAACAGTGAGAAGCAATTTGTATCAAGGTAAAAGTTGTTTTGATGAGTCAGCATTCATCCGATCAGATTTTGATGAGTTTTTGTGTTTCATCGTTGTGGTGTTTTGGCATTATTTTTAAAGAATTCTGTTAAGCAACTAAAAGGTAGCTTTTAAGATGACATAGCAGCACTGAGCACGTGCCACGTAACAAGACAGAAAAGCATGTAAGAAGCATTTCAGCGGTGTTAAAATAAACCTAACAAATAAACAGTTGGACCCTTTTTTCTGTTTGATAAAACAACAGTAGTTACTTGATATTTGTCCGCTGCTCATGTTTTGCTTCTTTCCTACTCTGCTTACATCGGCTACAGTGGGCGTTTTGGTTCAGTTGCTCTGGGAACAGATTGTATTCAGACTGAGGAGTCTAACCAAGACCACCTCCAATGATGGGTCAGGGAGCGGTTCCTGGTCCCAGACCCGGGTCCACTTGAGTTTATTCAGACTAAAAGTTTGTTCCGGATTATCGGGGGGAAGGGAACTCTTGTTCACTTTAAGCAACCAGATGTGTTCAGTCTGAATACACCTTTTATTGCTTGTTTTCTTTCAGTCATGAAATGTTCTCTTCCTGTCACTACCTACCTGGTTTACATTTTCTATTATATTTGTTTGTTTGAAAGCCTTCAGTATATTTAAATATCTGGTATTAGGGCATTTAGTGTCAATTTTCTTTATTTTTTATCGTGTTGAGGTATAGTTCTTATTTGTTGTGTTGAAAGTTTGTCAATTACAGTTTTGAGCTCCTGCCAAACCTGGTCTCTGGCATTTCAAGTTCATTACCTAGAAAAAGTGTTTTTTTTTTGCATCCATTGTACCAGACCTCCCTGCGATGCACAGGGAGTGAAATAATAGACTCATCTATGTGGTCATTTACTGACACGTCAGGCTAATTCCATTATTGTCAAACATTTTTTTATTTCTAGCTGTGTACCTCTGCTTCTGGCGTTTTTACAAGCTGGCATTAGCTAAAGTCACCAGCTTAGCTCCTGTGCCAGCAGAAAGGAGATAATCCTGTTTTTAAAATGACCTAAATACAGAAGTGACTCTACGTCTGTTCTAAAAGAACAGAAAGTCAAAAATCAAACAGTTTAAGTTTTACTCTTCTGATCTAGAAAAAATAACAATACACGTTCTAGAATGAGTGCTAAAATGAAATCCAAAATCCAAATTTTAAAGGTTTGGAATGGATTTAAGATATAGAACAAGTCCTGCAGAAAACATTCCTGGTTTTGTATGAAATAATACAAAGTTGAGAGCTGATTACATTTTGTGAAGGACTGAGCAATCTCTAGTATGGGAGGCTTCAGGCAGCTGACACGTCCCATCACTGTGACCTGGCACCATCTTGCCTTTCCAGAAACAGTTAAGCCTGAATGCTCTCACAGCAAGAGTCCTGAGCTTCACAGCCAACACAGGAAACACAGCTCTGCACACACACACACACACACCTCCTGTGGACACACACACACACAGGCGTCTAAGATGTGCTTGTGGAGCGCTCGATTGTCAATTCTTCAAACCTACCTCCTTTGAAAATAGTGCCATCTGTTTAGTGTTTCCATGGAGACCATGCTCACTAATGAGGACATGTGCAAGTGTGTGTGAGTGTGTATTTACAAACCAGCCAGGTATCATTAGGATGGATCAAGTAATGTAAAGCAGGTTCATGGGTTATTGAGGATACATTTTGGTCTGACTGACTCTCTGTGCCAAAGAGAAGGGCTCACTAAACCCCCTTTGGAAAAATAAACACACCAAAGTGTATATACAAATAGAAGTTATCTTGTTGAAAGTTGGTGTTTTAAATCATTTTCTATCATAAACAAAAGGAATGAGTAATATTTCTTTCCTGAACTTGATGTGTGAGCCCTCATAAATCATAAAACCACATGTCCTGAGATGTGGAAAGCTGGAAAAGAGTGCAAAGAAGTCAGCCTGCAACCAATTAACAGTGGAGATAAGGCAGATGGCTCATGTGGATGCTAAAATAGGATTTTGACTGCAGAGCGCTGGAACCTTTAGGAAATACTTTCTTGTCGACAAATAGTCTCTTTTTGAAAGCAACAGAAGCGAATAGAGGTTCACAGATGTGACAAAATTCTGGAATTGTTTACTTTAAAAGAGTTCTGAATGTATGCAGGCCCTTTGGGAGTGTATTGATCTCCCAAACAAGAAGATTGGGCAATAGAAGGTCATTATATGGATCAATGGATTAGAGACATGAAGGATAATATCATGGGGACTGTTAGGTAATCAGTTACTACAGTATAGAGGATGCAGTTTCCATCAATAACTAAATCATCACTAACATTATGCTTCATGAATCCAAAGTTATTTAGGGTGTAACATTTCATTTTAACAACAATTCGATTACTATCATAATTTGTGGTTTGTTGTGTACAATTCACAGTCAATATTGATTCATTTTGAATGATCCCATTTGATCCAATTCACTGACCTAAAATCGATCCAAATCCAGAACATCCAGAACATTATTAGATCATTTTACCACTGTGTGGTCACATGTATTTGCAAAATTCAGTGTTTTTACACATTGGCCTGGAATGATGGATTGATCATTTTTGCTGACATCACATGTGTGTTCTCCGCTGTGATAGCACTTGGTCATTTTTACGCCATATTACAATAAACTTACCATACCTCAATCCAGTTTAAAATGATTTTATAATGGTAAAAGTCAATTCAATTTGATTCGATAAACAACTTGCTTCAGACAGATTGATCTGGTTGGATTGTAGTAATATTAATGGATTCATCAATTAAGTTGATTAATTGTTACAGCCCTAAATGTTATACTTTAACCCCTTGAATTTGTTTCCAATTATTAAAAAGTAACATGTTTTGGTTTGAAGTACATGTAAAATTAAGGGAAATTTCAAGCAGAACAAAATAGAAAATATCTTACCTCCAACTTATTGCACCCTGATCTGTAATCGCTACCCAATCACCCGATTGCTACCATTCACACATATTACATCACTTCCTCTATGGGGCCAACACGGCAATATTTAAATAATTATGGCCCGCAGCAGTCATAGACTGCAAGGACCATATTGTAACTGGTACGAGGGTCGAACACTCAAAAAGTCCAGAACGTCAAAAAAACGCGTCAAAACGCCAAAAAATGGGGTCAAAAGTCGCCCATAGCACAAAACGACACGACAATTGTGTAACGCAACAAAAATACACACACACACGCACAACACCATCGCACAAACGTTAGAATTGTAGTCGCAAAAATGACGACAAAAACACAAAAAAGCCCAAAAAAGCCCTCAAAAGACGGGTTTAAAGCCAAAAAGACATGCCCAGCCTATAGTAAAAGACAGGCCGCATTGAAATACATAGGCCACCTGACTGCAAAAACTTCTATATTGTTTCTGCTTTGTTTCATTATTATTTTTACGTTTCTTCTTTCTTACGGATCCGTTGATCGCAAATTTGACCCCCGCCACATACCCGAAAACTCACCAAAATTGCCACACAGCTGGGATAAATTGAAAATGAATTTTCGGCAAAGAGAACGTCACCCCCCCCACGATGATGACATCACAGCGAGCGTTCCCGTAAAAAAAATGAATGGGCCGAAAATCGCTTATGGGGCCAAAAAAAAATATTTTGAAATACAGTTACGAAACCAAAACACGCGTATTGGATATATCCCAGAGAAGTTATGAAATCATTATGGGATGGCCACACGACCTACGGCTTGGCGGCCATTTTGTGGCGAACACAGAGAAATGGCGATTTTCGTGTTTTTTGACAAAATGGGAAAACGACACTTTTGTTTAAGCGATTTTCACGAAATTGCACAAACATGCCAAGACCATGATTTTACAACTACCAATGAAGTTTCGTTGACCTTTGACCTTGGGAAGGGGCAGCCATCTTGAATTTTCATAAAAAAGCACCTTTAGTAACGGATACAAACGAAAACTCGTCCTAGGGATTTTTATCGATCTTTTTGAAACTTCTCGGGCATCAATGGCAAGCTACTGTGGACAAAATGTTGGAATTAGAAGTTGTAGAATTTGAAACGCGTGCGCGTGGCGAATTCGCAACCGTCGCCATTTTAGCTAGCTCGCACATATTTTATCGGAATAACCTGAAACTGAAATATGCGATACCCTGGTCCACACTGAACAAAACGATGTCACATACGACAAAATCGATAAAGGAATGTGGCCGTGGTAAACAAAAAACGATCGCAAAAAAAAGTGCTGACTCGGCAAAAAAATTTTTTTTCGGATTTTATTTTTAAGAATCGGCTAACGAAACCCAGATAACTTTGTCGGGTATATCCAAAGAAAGTTTTGAAATCATTACGTGATGGCGACACGACCTACGGTTTGGCGGCCATTTTGTGCCAAAATCTGCCATTTTGAGTTTTTCGCGTTTTTACACAATACGGAAAAATGAACTTTTTTTCGAGCGATTTTCACGAAATTTGACTCGCATGTCCCTAGCGTAAGTTTACATTCACCTCTGGAGTTTCGTCGACCTTTGACCTCGGGAAAAGGCGGCCATCTTGAATTTTCTATAAAAAACACCTTTACCACCGGATTCAAACGTAAACTTGTCGTTGGAATTTTCATCAATCGTCTCAAAATTTTTTGGGCATCAATGGCAAGCTACTGTGGAAAAAATGTTGGAATTAGAAGTTGTAGATTTTGAACGGCGTGCGCGTGGCAAGCTAGCAAAGTGGCGCAGTGTTATAACTCCTATGCATTTCAATACAATACAGTGAAAATTGAATGCATGCATTAATGCCTGAAACAGAATACATTGAAAAACACTGGATATGGACATATAAGGAATGTGGGCGTGGTTAGCATAAAACCCCTGTTGCTAAGGACAACAAAAAGTTTACTTTTACCGATTTGTCCGAAACTGACGTCAATCTGTTCGTCCTCCCGAGGGGACCAAAACATAAAATGGTTGCTATGGAGATAAAATCAACAGAAAAGCGGCCTTTTGGAAAAAGTGGTTTTTTTATCAACTTATGACATGTAGCTCTCACCAATGGAGGAATGTGTTTTTCTGAGTCAGTTGATGATGCAGATCGCTATGCTAGCAATTTTAGCTATGTTAGCATTACTAGCATAGTTAGCATAATTAGCATTTTAGGTAATGTGTTTTTCTGAGTCAGTTGATGATGCAGATCGCTATGCTAGCAATTTTAGCTATGTTAGCATTACTAGCAAAGTTAGCATAATTAGCATTTTAGGTAATGTGTTTTTCTGAGTCAGTTGATGATGCTGATCGCTATGCTAGCACTTTTAGCCACATTAGCATAGCTAGCATAGTTAGCATAATTAGCATTTTAGGTAATGTGTTTTTCTGAGTCAGTTAATGATGCTGATCGCTATGCTAGCACTTTTAGCCACATTAGCATAGCTAGCATAGTTAGCATAATTAGCATTTTAGGTAATCTGTTTTTCTGAGTCAGTTGATGATGCTGATCGCTATGCTAGCACTTTTAGCTATGTTAGCATAACTAGCATAGTTAGCATAATTAGCATTTTAGGTAATGTGTTTTTCTGAGTCAGTTGATGATGCTGATCGCTATGCTAGCACTTTTAGCCACATTAGCATAGCTAGCATAGTTAGCATAATTAGCATTTTAGGTAATGTGTTTTTCTGAGTCAGTTGATGATGCTGATCGCTATGCTAGCACTTTTAGCTATGTTAGCATAGCTAGCATAGTTAGCATAATTAGCATTTTAGGTAATGAGTTTTTCTGAGTCAGTTAATGATGCTGATCGCTATGCTAGCACTTTTAGCCACATAAGCATAGCTAGCATAGTTAGCATAATTAGCATTTTAGGTAATGTGTTTTTCTGAGTCAGTTGATGATGCTGATCGCTATGCTAGCACTTTTAGCCACATTAGCATAGCTAGCATAGTTAGCATAATTAGCATATGCAGTTTTGACTAGCCTTCATCAAAAGTGGGCGGTGAGGGCGGTGAGGGCGGTGGTGTGTAGAGTTGGGCGTGGACGGCGGGTTGCGTCTGCGGGCCATACAACGCCGCTTGCGGCTTTAATTATAATTATATTTACTCCCATAACTTCTTCATTTTTTGTATGTTTGTTGTTTCAAGATTGTAAACCATGTAATTCATTATCAAAAAAACTAAGATTAAAATATTTTAAAAAGAGGAGCTAGAATTTCCCGAGAGTTCTGCCTCCTTTATCTGACCCTTTTACACAGCGGATAACTCCGTGATCTAAAAAGTGTATGTTTTCCTCAATAACAGAGAGCTCCCACGATTGGATTACAGCACAGAAAAGTAAAAGAATGGCACCTAAATACAACACTGTATAGCAGTATATTGTTGTCATTCCAGAAAGTGAAAATCTCAATGATACGTGATAGACTGACAGGCACATGGCTAGGAGTCATTCTTTCTGGTCTCGTTTATTTTTCATATGTTGGCAACAGGAAAAGAGGAGAAGTTTACTGGTTATGTCACGGGCTGCTGCAGCCGCTTCTGTCATTAATAACTTGTCTGTGTTAACTGAGTTTATAAAGTGTCAGTGTGTGGTGCTGTATCCTCTCACTTTGGGGAGTAAACTGCCATTAAACAGAACAGAAGAGGAAGAAAGCATTTGTAGTCCACTTCTAGTCCTTTGTCATCGTCCTTTAGTCATGTGCAGTCCTCATCTTTCTTTCTTCTTTCATATTTTCATTGATATAAATATTTTTTTAGGTTATTATTGTTATCAACATATGCAGACACACGGACTGTAAATTGCTTTAGCAGCAGTGATGTAATATTTGCGGATGCGCAGAGTGATCGGGTAGCAGGACGTGTAACAGATTGTGGTGCGATAAGCTCTGGTAAAATGAAGCCAATTCAGTTGTAGGCATCACCATTTGGGGCCAGTCGACAGTGGTTGGTCAGAGTTGGTGTGAGTCAACGTTTCCAGGGCAACCACTGTCACCAATCAGGAGTAAGCTTGTTCAAAGTCCACACCCCTTCCACTGAAAGCGGGTCAGGAGAATCTGTCAATCCAACATTTGAGGTGGGGACCACAGGTATCACATCCTTTTATTGACGCATCTGATTGGTCAGTTTATAACTTGAATAAGCTAAAAAAAAAAATAGGATTGGCAATTACATGTTTTAAAAAAGGGTAGCAGAGACAGAATAGTTATTCTGAGCGATAGAATTACTGAGTAATAACTGCTTATTTCTCAATCGAAGTCTACAGGATTTTGACTTCTAGGAGCCAGCAGGTACTTCCTGTTTGGAACGTGAGGGAGGAGGGGTCAGTATGTCCAGTTTGTATTTACAGTCAATGCTTCAATCACACACTCCTCTGTGCCACCTACCCCATATTCTTCCTGTGTTTGAAAAGACCAGGGAGTAGAAGACGCTGGATTTACTGTGTGCAAATGTTAGAGAGGCATCCTCCTCCGCTTGGACGCTCTGATCTCTGATGAATGAACAATCAATTGTTATTATGCGCAATTATTTATTCATCAGTTTTTTTTTACTTGTTTGTTTGATCCGATATTTAGTGAGCTATAATTGTACTATCACTTCTTCTTTTCTTTGAGCTGCCATGATTAGTGAATATCTCTCTGGGAAATGAAGTTCAATTCAAATGGATATAGTCTTTATTTAAAATATATAAATTAATGGCTATTGTATATTTCACACTTTTTCTCAAGCTATGAAACCAGGTCATGTAAAATTACCTTTGAGAAGACCGCCAGCTCCCCACATCTGTGAAGAAGATTCCTTTTCTAGACCAAGATGGCCAACCCCAGGTGCAGCAGCCACACAACTAAAAGAAAAAACAAACACATCTCCTCTGCTTGAAAAAAGTAAATCTTTAGTTAAAATGGAGTGGCCATGTGTTTAAGCAGAAGTGTGGGATGAACCTTCCCTTTTCCGACAGGCAGAAGCCCACAGGGTTTAGGCTCAATAAACTCTTTGCCCTTTGCACTTTACAGGAAGTCCATCAGCTCTGTAGACGGTTAAGCAGCAGACTACAGGTAGCATGAGAAAAGAAAACAGAAATGCAGGGTTCATTACAGATGGTCTTGCTGAGATTTCCACTTCCTCAATGGTGCGTTTTTTCTTAGCTTAAGCTGTGTGGCACATTTAAATCTTCTGTCAGTCATATCTAAGGCACTTAAACTAGAAACTATAAAAAATTAGCAAAACCTATGGAAATCTGTATTGCATTTGTTGGACTACTTAAAGTTTTATTTCTGTTTAAAGAAGCAAAACTGAACAAAATTTCACCTTCATCTCTGTGGTTTCCAGTTCTAAAATTTTCAGCATTGTCAGCAAAAGGTTTTTATATTCTACCTTTTTCATATATGAGAAATGTACTGGCACATCTAAAAATAATTGCATTGACTCATAAAACTGTTGTTTTTGTCAGTCAATTCCAAAAGTGTTTTACATGGAATCATTGCACACAGACAGAAAAATCTCAAGCCTTTATTTCTTGTCATTTTAATGATTATGATTTACTTCTAAAACCCAAAATTCAGTGTCTCAGAAAATCCTGCCAAACTATAATCGAGTTAAAAACATTGAACCATAATAATAACCATAATAACCATAAACGAGTTTAAAACATTGTTTCAGCGGAACAATCACGGTGATGTCACAAAGGCAAGCCACTACAGGTCATTGCCAAACCAGAAGGTTGCTCACAGAGTGCTGTATCTAAGCATATTACCATATTACCAGTGGAAGAAAAAAGTTTGGTATGAAAAAGATAGATATAACTACATCTATCAGACAAATATTAAATCCATTTGAGTATTTGGGGGAGCATCACAAAGGAGTGACCTGAAGTTGGAGTCACAGCATCAAGAGGCACCAAACATGAGCTTAAAGTATCAAACAACTCCTCAACCAGGGACAAAGTTAGACGCATCGTTTCTGGGATAAGGAGGAAAAGATCTTGACTAAATCATAGTCGTAGGTTTAAAGGTTGTCATCTGGACTTAGTTTTTAAAGTTGAAGACGTTTCACCTCTTATCCAAAAGGCTTTGTCAATTCCGTCCATCAGCATCAGCAGTGTTCTGAAACCCAAACAAACCGAACCAGTTTCACCTGGGTCATTAACACCTGAAAGAGATGACCAGGTTGGGGAGGGTTGCCACTGTCTCCCTAACTCCAGCTGAGGACGAGGGACCCCTAATGACCATGTTGTCTACGTGAACAATACTATCCAGTTTCAGGGCTGACTCCTCCCCCATGAGCACACATAAATCAGCTCTTTTACCAGCTAATTCAGAATTGACAAAACCTCTAGGATAAGAGGTGAAACGTCTTCAACTTTAAAAACCAAGTCCAGATGACAACCTTTGAACCCACTGGAATCTTTTTTGGATGAATGAGAGTCTCCATAGGCATCTTGACTAAATTATGTAAAATTTGATTTGAAATCATGGCCCCAAAGTCTGGACGAAGAGAAGCATAGAATCCACATTGCTTGAAGTTAGGTGTGAAGTTTTCACTGTCAGTTATGTTTGGAGTGTCGTATCACCTGCTTGGGTTGGTCCACCATGTTTTTTAAAATCGACAGTCATTGTTGCCATGAACCGGTGATTCTAAAATTCTTCCTGCTGCCCTTACTCACAAGCTCTGTTGAGATGCTGGTTTTATTATCCAGCAGTACTTGGCTCTCTTCCACACCGCTAAAGCTACCGAAGCTGCTTCAATGATCGTAATGTTTATGTTTTAGATGAATACACCTTTACACTTTAGGCCTTCTAAGAAGGCAAAAATGGACTTTCTAAGTATACGCCATTAACCATTTTCCATTTACAAAATCTTTGGATATACAAGTTTTTTTAGTGTGTACCAGTCAGCAGGAAAAAAAACATACAATCACTGATTCACATGTGACATCAACTGAAGTCACATGTCTAGATAGCTCTGGATTTCTGGCATTGTGATGGTTTGTTCTTTTTTATCCATAATGTGTTCCAGCTTGCAGAGGCCTATATAAAAACAAAATGCAAATGATTTGTTGACATTTAAAAATGAAAATTGAAATCTTTTACCATATACCTTTGTGCTGCAGGTCATGCAACACAACTAAAATGCTGTTGTTTAAAACTGTGCACTGCAAAAACGGAATAATGACAAAAGTAAATAGACCCTTGTTTCAAGAAAAAGGGTATTATTGTCCGTGTTGCAAGAAATTATTATCTTTTCAAGAGGGTTTTTCAATGAAAAAAAAGTATTATTTTGAGAAAAAATGTCTTAATGATGCATCTTTTTTCTCGAAATAAGAAATTCTAGGTAAGACAATTTTCCTACACTACTTTTCTCATTTAAGTCTGACAATGGGATAAGACCTTTGTCTTTATTTCTAATGGGCCTGTTTTTGCAGTTTATTCCTACTATTTCTAACAAAATCTTAAAATTATTATTGAAGCATAATTCTTTGAAACTGTTATTTTAAATTGAACAAGATCACAAATAACATGGTTAACAGTCTTAGGCCTTGTTGTTACCGAGCAAAGGATTAATGGGATTACTCTTCCTTCACCTTTAAGAACAAAGTTGTCTCTATACACCAAATCCACCTAAAGGGCAAATCTGGTAATGAGCTTGCAAAAGGGCAGAGTTGATGTCTACTGCAGTTACCCCACTGCACGGAGCATTCAGACTGCTGCTTGTGGCGATTCACGACCCCAGATAGGGGAGTCCAGAGAGACGTGGAAAAGGACACCACCATTTTTTCATGTGTGTTTTGAAAAAAGCAAAACACACACAGTTGATTTTCTAAAAGTTATTCTTTACAAAATAATTTAGGTAATTCATCTTTGTCATGTGCTTTATTGATATTGCAAGATTTTTAATTCTGTCTGATAAAAGTTTGGAACCGGATAATGATAAATCATAAAATGGTTAGAACAGGGGTGGGATTATATAAATTCGCTTCCTTCCACTCCCTTTCAAGCAGTATTTATTAATATGTCTAATTATCCAAAGTTTGATTAGTTATTGCATGAATTTATAACTGATGATTGTATTGTTTTTGTGTTTTATTCTTTTTTGATTGCTTGAAATAAACCATTTCAAATCAAATCAAATAGTTGTTTTTTTTAACAAATGACTAATGTTTTATCTTTTTCTGAATAAAAGGTTATGTTTTTGCAGGATATAACAAAACCAAGAGATGTGTAGGGCAAAGTTAACTGTATGTATGACCAGATAGATGTTGATTTCAGAAAAATAGTTTTGAGGCGGGTGACTCACTGACGATATTCATATTCAGTGAACCCACTACAGTCTTAAAGATCCAGATCCTGTCAGTGCACAAAGCAGTCTCACCTCATTCCAAATAAGGGCAGCTGTGGTCATAGTCTACCATATACTGGAAAAATGTGTACAGATGTACAGATTTCTAAGAAAGTATGGTTGATTTTGCCATAGCTTGCTGTCATTAAGAGGTAGGGGTTAAACAAAGTTTTTAATCCTCACATAGTTTCTATTTGCCTCCTTTAAACAACAATGTCCATGATTAAGTAACCAACAAACAGAAAACAGCTTTCTTGTCTAATTTGTTTTCTCAAAGGTTAAATGTATTAAATGAAATTTCCCTAATTTTCTATGTTTCCATAATTAGGTTGGATCTCTTTCAGGAAAATGTGCTTTCTCCAAGAACATTTGCCAGATAAATAAAAATAAGAAAATAGGATTTCCATGTGAGATAAAAACAAAAAAACAGGACAAATACAGATAAACCACTGTGTTTTTACCCAGCTCAGTTGGCTTTGTGTAGGTCTGCAATGCAGGAAACCCAGGATTTGATTCCCCAGGGTGTGCAATGAACCAAAAAAAGGGAAAGCCGCCTTCCTCTCTGGGTCTCCCTGTGCCTTGAAAATACAGAGTTGTGTCAGGAAGGACATCCAGCATACTGTGCCTTATGAAAGTATTCGGCCCCCTTCAACTTTTCAACCTTTTGCCACATTTCAGGCTGTAAATAAAGATATTAAGGGGGCTGAATAATTTCAGTATGTCAGTTTTTTATATTTTAAGAAAGTTTGAAATATCCAATCAATTTCATTCTACGTCATGAATCCACTTTCTGTTTAATCTTCACACACAAAAATAGAGTTTTGTATCTTTATTCACAGCCTGAAATGTGGCAATAGGTTGGAGCAGACACCGAAATTTGTATCTGTGCTGTTCCCCAGGATTCTACAATTTTTAAAATTCTTGCCCATTTTTCTCTAAACTGAACCCAGAAGGGACATCAAAGCTAAAAAAAATACAACACAGGTCTGAATGTAATTGTGTTAGTGTGTTCAAAGTTCTAAAGCAAATAAAAAAATTGTAAAAATTGATTGGATAGACTCTAGACCAATCAGCATGGAGATATTAAACAAAGTAAAAGAGTGCAAACATTTAACAAAGATTATACAAATGTTTGCTAAGTTATAAAGTCTGATGTCTTACGTTAGGTAAGATAATTAACCCTTGTGCTATCCTAGGCACTTTAACATTGGGAGTTGGGTCATCTAGACCCACTAGACAGTGCTCTGAACCTTTTTTCTTCAATGATTTGTGAACTTCACTGGTGTCCATGGATTACATGAAATCTTTCCACCTTTATCCACCTTTGTCATGGTAGGGAGAACACGTCAAAGTAAGGGTGGGGTCATCTCAGATAGCACAAGGGTTATAAACAACAAGAAAATGTTCTCTGATCATCTTTTTTTTAAAGAATGTTGCTCACTTTAAATCAGGAAATCTGTATTATGGTTTGCCACTTGTGTTTTTGTTTTCTGGGTTTTCTTCTCCTGGAGGCTGTGCCCCTGGGTTCTCCTGGAGATGTCCGCAGCTGTTTTGACTCATGTTGATGGTCCTCATTATTTAAGGAGCTGTCCTCTGGAGCTATGTGATGGGTGTCTCATGCTTTGTTCTGGGGGTTTGCGTATGCTTAGTTCAATTAAATTTTTTAGAACTGTCTTTGACCGTGTTGGGAGTCCTTTCTAGATCTGGGTTTCAACCTGCTCGCGTTTCCACAACAATATGGATTTAAAAACACATTTCCTTTTTAAAGTGCTCTTGACACTGATAAAACTGATTTTCAAGTCATTTTTCACCTATTTGTGCTCAGAAATGACATAATTCACAGTACAGTCTTCCATAGCAAATTTTCCATATCAATTGTTTACAGTTTGAAGAGAAAAAGAAACACCTGTCCTACATTTTTTACATTTTGAACAAAAAGAAAAAAAGTTATTGATGTACTGACTTTGAAATAAATCAGTTCAGTTCCTCTATGACATTTCAGGACAGAATAACTTCAACGGTTTGCACCACATAAATTATTTTCAGGGCCGATTCAAATGCTCTTCATTCACCTTCAGACGTGTGGTGAAGTGTATCACCGCTGCATGAGAACTGTCCTGGCATGTCAGAATGAATCCCATACACCCCCCACAAACATAAATCTGCACATGCATGATACCCAGACCAATACCCTTTCACCCATAGGAGATGAGTGGATCTCCTTGTAAATAAAACTCATTTTTCACAAAGAAATCTAGAAAAAAATAAAGTTGAACTCTGCAAAAAAGACGCTTTGCAGAATGAATTCTTAGGAGCAGTTCTTCCAAAGGAACTGCGGTGTTTTCAGTGGAATCTTCTGCACTGTCAGGAGTCTAAAGGACTGGGATTTTCGTCCGAAGTGTTTACAGCTCTGCTTGCATCTCCCTCTTTTGCGCTGTGAGTGTCTAATTACAGAGTCCTTCACATACTGTCCGTGCTTACCCCTCACACTTCAAACCAACTGCTCCATTCACACAGTCTGTGAGCCGATAGAATAGCAGCCACAGCTGTTGCGGTGTCATCAGAGTCTCATCCCGCAGCAGGAGGTCACAGGTTAAAGACAGCTGAGTTCCTGATAACCTGGAAATGACAGACTGACCATCAACCTGCAGGAAAAGGCTTTGGGCCAGTTTGGGCTTGTTGAGCAGAGATCCCACAATCCATTCCCTAAATCCAGCACATGACAGAGTAACTGTTTAGACTTTATTGTTCCTGTAGATAATACAATTCAAAAACATTAATTTATTTAGAATGCATAATGACACATGATCATTTTTAAATGAAAAAACTACATCAACTAATGTTTTTTTAAAACATGTTCATAATAAAGTGCAGTCAAGATAGCACAATAATGTAGATGATACTACTACTGCTAATAATAATAATAACAACAACAACAATTATTATTATTATCATCATTATTATTAGTTGTATTATTATAAGTAATATTGTTATTATTAATAATAAAGTATTTTTATCATATTGTATCATATTTGTGTTTATTTATATTTGTGACATGTTTGTTTTGCACTGTTGGCTCAAATGAAAGTTCGAAGAACTTCCAAAGCACAATTTCTCACATATTCTTCAGAGATGTTTGGCTTTTATATATTTTCTGCAAATATAAAATATGTAAGAAATAATGCTGGATGAGGAGAACATCATCAGACATTAATAGACTATGTGAAGGTGTTGCTAAACACAATGATACTGAAGTGATGTAAACCTTAATCCTAAAGGGAACGTGAACCTCTTACAACTTGTTTTTCAAAAGATGATGGAGGAAAAGTTTGTTTTAAAGAAATAAAACGTTTATATCACGTTCACTTATGAAGAAAGGAAATATTAAATCAAAAATTATACTTTGACATTGTAATATTTTATGTTTATATAATTTCTCACAAGAAAAGGGTTATTTGATATGCAGTTTGTGACATCATGGTAGTGGCTACAGCCGGCACCGACCTCGCCCTGGAGCAGCTGGAGTAAAAAATCTAACCAGTGTAGGAAATTGGTATATAGTATCCCCCGTATTAGCTGTGGTTAGGGAGCAGAGACACCCGCGAATACGGCGAATACAGAGAACCAACCCCCACCCCCACAGCCGAGAAATGTCCGTCAGCAATCCTCACTCATCAAAAAAAGATTTCTGATGCTTTGTGGAAGCCTGAACTGTCCGATGCAAAGCAAAGAATGGTTGCTTTACTTTAACACCATGGTCACTTAGGGAAGAAATGAATATTTCGGGGGTATTTTCACAGAAAACAGACTACACTATTTGATGCAGGGTGCAACGCTGTGTCATGGTACCGGCTACAGAGTCTGCACCAAACTGGCACTGCAGCAGAAAAGGAAAGTGGTATATATGCTGAACATCATGGGTAAACAAAGCATGATTTCTGAGAAAAAAGTTCATGTCTTACTGCTTGTTTTTGTCCAGTCACAACAAAGAGACAAAGATAAAAGTCTAAATTGGTCAATTCTTCTTCTGTCACCTCCTCGGGTCTCATTTCCTTTTTGGATTCTTTCTCTCTTTTCTTCTGCTACATCCTTTAGTCTTTAAAATTAATTATCACTTTTTCTAACCCTGCAACCAATCAGAATCAAGTATTCACCTGGATCATGCTGTAATTGATTTGTAACTATCTTGTAAAATCCAGCCCTAAATTGAAAACATTTTTTTGCTTGTTTGGTTAACAGTG
Organism: Oryzias latipes; assembly: GCF_053564925.1. Taxonomy (NCBI): domain Eukaryota; kingdom Metazoa; phylum Chordata; class Actinopteri; order Beloniformes; family Adrianichthyidae; genus Oryzias; species Oryzias latipes. The sequence goes on along the minus strand of NC_136241.1, from coordinate 9,131,442 downwards.
AGCAGTGCAGAGTTGGTGGGTCACTACTCATTCCTCTTTTGTTTAACTGCAAAACACTTCCAACAACATGAGTAACAGTTCCTGCAGTTTGCCATGAAAATGAATCCCGGTTCTCTTGAACTTTGACTTTTTATCAGGCTGAGTTATGACGGGCTCATCCTTGAGCCTGATTGCATAAGGTGTTTGACTTGAGAAGATTATTTCTTCCCCGCTGCCGAGGAGTCGGAGATGAACATGACCAAAAAACTTAACAAAATTTAAATTTGTTATTTTTTATTTAAAAACTGCTTTTGTTTGCTAATAAAAAGAGTTTTCACATAATTAGTCATTAAACTAAACAAAGATGAAAGCTTTATGAATAAAATTAAACATTATCATACTAAAAAAAAAATCAGAAAACTGTTTTTTACATTTAAAAAACCCAAGAAATTGCTTTTCAAGTCAATTCTTTAATGACAAATAGCTTTTTTTCAAAGCGGCAATCAACTTATTCAATTAATCTTTATTCTTAACTCAGCCTTTGTTCAGGCTTTAAACTATTGAGTTAAACTGGAATTAAAGACTATACAAAAGCGGCTGAATTGCTTTTATTTTATAAAAGGAAAACAACAACTATAAATTAATTTTATTATTATTTCCAGAAAACGCAATTTTAGTGAGACTTTAACCCGTTTTGATGTGCAAGATGCTGTAACTGCTATTTTTAAATAACAAAAAGATTGTAATGTATTTAATGCAATTATTTGTAATGTGAGGAGACAAGGATTTCTTCATTCACTGCAGTCTCCAGGAGTTTCTCAAATGCTGCCCTTTTTCTGCCTGCCTGATCAGAAGCCGGTCACATCTGTGTACACGTCTTTAGAAATACTTGACCTATGACCCCTGCAGGAAATAGACTTAGAGGGTCATGTCTGTTCCTTCAATAAGTAAATGGAGGGTGGAATCCAAGGACACCAAGGATCAGGAGTTAAAGAACTAGGCAATAAGGAGTAACAATGTGCATGTGAACTGAGTGCTGTCAACTAAGAAGGAATTCAGGAAATCTGCAGCTGTGTGACATGCTAAACGCTCGGATGCTTCTATAAGAGCATGAAGCATTAGCTCTGACATCACTTTCAACAAACAAAGCGTGAGCTGCACGAAAAAATGTTCAAAACCAAGCTGCAAAACCATAAAAATCAAGTGCCTTCAAAGTGTTTTCATCATTTTGGAATCTACAAGCTGGGCCAGTTCTTTTGTTTATATTCTTATGTCCTACAATGTGGACATTTTGTTTTGTGCAATGCTGTATTTACTTTTAGTTACATTTGGGGTTTGTTCCGATGAGCTTGTGTGCTCTTTTTAATATGGCTGTAATTACACAAGCAGACCTGACACCGTGAGTAAGGGGGAGCATTTGTTTGCACACTTCTTCCAAAGCAAGCCTTTGGCCTTTAAGCAAACTGTCCAAACTTATCTTTTGTTTGGAATGAACAGATGCATTTCCCCCCAAGATGTTTAAAGACAAACTGAGAGGATGATGCAGCCACTGACAGGCCAGTTTAACCTTTCATTTAGGTATTCAATAGCCTACCAGATGCAAGAAACGAGAAAAACTGTGGCTAAAGCTTTTTTGAAGAGGCTGTTTAGAGCTTCTTGCAATAGTAACCATCCTCCCTCTTCCCTCGGCTGGATTGTACCATCCCCAGGAGAACATTCAGCCCGTGTCTGCACTAATTGCTCTTTGATACAGATTGCGATAATCTTTGTGTACAACATAATTATGTGGTGTCAGAGTCACTAAATCAGGTTTGGAATGAGACTATCACAGGGTTGGCTCCCTGGGGATTAAAGAAGGCGCATGTCTGGGCTTTGGCATTATCTCCACTGCTCTGCCGGTCTTATCTTCAGAGCGTGAGTCTGAAGAGAAACAACAGTGGGGCCACAGCCAAAGCCAGCAGACAGTCAGAGAGCCAGACATGCAACGAAGAAACTCATACAAAGTTGTGGGTTCATGTTGTTGCTTTTGCATAAAGAATCGCCATCTTGAATCTTAAATCTTTTCTCGACAAACCAAACTTGGATTTGAGAAAAATATTCTCTTTTGTTTGGGTTTGTTAAACATTTCAACAACTTTTAGTTGGAGCCAAGAAAATAACTGAAAAACAAGTATACAGCTAGTGTCACTCATGAATTGGCCTTTAACATAATAATATGTAGTATTGTTCCACGCTAAAGCCAATACTGGCACAGTGTCACTACTGTCTTTACCTCATTTGTTAAAATGAAGGAGAATCTGCAGCCAAATGGGGAAAAATAGAAATTGCTTGGATATAGTGTGTAATATAATGTGTGTGTGTATCTTATATATTACCCACTATAAGTATTCGTTCACCCCTTCAATTGGAATCAGGTGTCCTAATCAGTTGTCCTGGCCACAGGTGTATAAAATTACGCCCTCAGCCATGCAGACTGTTTTGTTTTTCCAAACATGTGTGAAAGAATGGGCCGCTCTCAGGAGTTTAGTGAATTCCAGCGTGGAACTGTCATAGGATGTCACCTGTGTAACAAATTCAGTGGTGACATTTCCTCACTCCTAAATATTCCACAGTCAACTGTCAGCTCTATCAGAACAACATGGAAGATTTGGGAACAACAGTAACTCAACCACTAAGTGGTAGACCACGTAAACTGACAGAGAGAAGTCAAAAGAGGTTGCTGACTTTCTGCAGTCCACTGCTACAGATTTCCAAACTTCATGTGACCTTCAGATCAGCCCAGGTACAGAAAGCAGAGAGCTTCATGGAATGAGTTTCCATGGTCGAGCAGCTGCATCCAAACTACACATCACCAAGTGCAACGCAAAGCGTGGGATGCAGTGGTGGAAAGCACGCCGCTACTGGACTCTAGAGCAGTGGAGACGCCTTCTCTGGACTCATGAATAACACTTTTTCATCTGGCAATCTGATGGACGAGTCTGGGTTTGGAGGTTACCAGGAGAACGGTTCATTTGGGACTGCACTGTACAAAATGTGAAGTTTGGTGCAGGAGGTATTATGGTGTGGGGTTGTTTTTCAGGACTTGGACTTGACCCCTTAGTTCCAGTGAAAGGAACTCTGAATGCTTCAGGATACCAAAGCATTTTGGATAATTCCATAATCCCAACCTTGTGAGAACAGTTTGGAGCGGACCCTTCTTCTTCCAACATGACTCTGCACCAGAACACAAAGCAAGGTCCATGAAGACATGGATGACAGAGTCTGGTGTGGATGAACCTGACTGGCCTGCACAGAGTCCTGACCTGAACCCCATAGAACACCCTTGGGATGAATTAGAGCAGAGAAGTGTTTGACATCATCAATGCACTTACGACAAAATGGTCAAAAGTTCCTATTTTAATTCATTTAAATAAGGCGTGTCCAAACTTTTGGTCTTTACTGTATATATGTGATGTACTTTAATTTGTAGCAAACTCAGGTGCATCTGAGTTTGCTACATTTGGGGTTTGTTCCGATGAGCTTGTGTGCTCTTTCTAATATGGCTGTAATTACACAAGCAGACCTGACACCGTGAGTAAGGGGGAGCATTTGTTTGCACACTTCTTCCAAAGCAAGCCTTTGGCCTTTAAGCAAACTGTCCAAACTTATCTTTTGTTTGGAATGAACAGATGCATTTTCCCCCAAGATGTTTAAAGACAAACTGAGAGGATGATGCAGCCACTGACAGGCCAGTTTAACCTTTCATTTAGGTATTCAATAGCCTACCAGATGCAAGAAACGAGAAAAACTGTGGCTAAAGCTTTTTTGAAGAGGCTGTTTAGAGCTTCTTGCAATAGTAACCATCCTCCCTCTTCCCTCGGCTGGATTGTACCATCCCCATGAGAACATTCACATATATATATGTGATGTACTTTAATTTGTAGCAAACTCAGGTGCATCTGTCCAATAGTATCCATAGTACATCATTTACCTAATTAGGGCTTACAAGCTGCAAACTAAAGACTTATCTTGACTCAGATTATCAAACACTTTCCAGAGTGTCTATGAATTTCTCACATCCATGGGTTGTTTATATATGGATGTCTGCTGTAATGCTGCAGTAAATGATGAATGAACATTGTGTTAATATAAAACTGAAATAAACAAATGTCACTGCTCAGACAGGAAACTGAGAACTGACTAAACAAGCTGAGAGGCTGAAGCTCAAACAGGATGCAGAAATAAACAACAAGCATTGTAAAGCAAAAAAAAAAATCCAACTGTCAGTATGATTATCAATGAGTTACAGTGTGAGAGTCACTTGTCAAAGTCACTCGATTAAAGAGTATAAATTTTTCATCTGAGGGTTTTCCTTTGTTTTTTGGCCTTACTTGATTTCAGTTGTCATTGTGGTTTTTGTTACGTTCAGTTTTAAGGTTTTGTTTTTCCCTGTCAGTCACAGAAAGTTGGAGTTGTCAATTACCCACAGCTGTTTGGATTTTTGTTCAAGTCCCACTCCGGTCATCTTTGATCTGTTAGTAAAAACACCTCTGTCGTTTTCTAGAAAATAGTTTCTGCAGGGTGGCAGGAGTGCATAAGAAATTCCCCCTGTGAGTTGGTGCAGAGGAAGACTGTCCCCTTCTGTTTTGTTCAGTGATCTTGATTGTGTAGACTTGTGTAAGAGTCTTGTTTTCAGGTCATCTGCATTAAAGACCCACTCCAATGAAAACTGTGTTTTCAGTGTTTTTAACATGTTCTTGTGGCATTTCTTTGATGATGGATGTGGTGGTTGAACCTCAAACCACCACATAGGTGTTGGTATTTATTTAATTTTTCTTTAACCCTTGTGCTATCTTAGATGACCCCCCCTTACATGGACGTGTTCTCCCTACCATGACAAAGGTGGATAAAGGTGGAAAGATTTCATGTAATCCATGGACACCAGTGAAGATCACAAATCATTGAAGAAAAAAGGTTCAGAGCACTGTCTAGTGGGTCTAGATGACCCAACTCCCAATGTTAAAGTGCCTAGGATAGCACAAGGGTTAAAGGACATTATTTAGCCCATTTTTTGTTAAAGACTACTTTGATATTATATTAATATATTTATTTTATATACATTTTGTTTTTCTGTTTTGTAATCATAGATTAATTAATTTGTTTTTTAAATTTTGTATTCCCGTCCCTCATTGTTTGGTTTGTCCTTGTCTTTAAAGCTTCCCCAGTGTGTCAGTGCACTTGCTGGTCAGGTCTGTTCAGTTTAGTCCCACTTGTCTGTTTCATTTAGTTATTTCTTTAGTTGGGCCCAATTTAATTTAGCTTTGAAACTATTCTGTTTTGTACTTTTTTTTATCCTCCTTTACAAAAAAAAAAAAAAAAAAAAAAACGCAACAAAAAAATACATTAAAAGATCTTGCAACAAACTCCACTGACTAATTGTGAAGCTTTACAATGGAGGACATACATAAAGAAATTGAAGCTTTAAATTGCATTTCTGAGTACAACTTTATTCTAAATTTTGGTGAATCAGGAGTGGACGAAAAAGGATGGTTTGAAAAAGCGTATAATTGTTACATACAAACAATGGCAAAACACACACACAAAAAAAAACAACAGTGGCAGTTCTACACTGAATTACTCCCCGTGTGAGACCCTCCAAAGCCCCCCCCCACCACCACCACCACCACCACCACTACCACTACCACTACCACCACACTCACACACACCCAATAGTCACAACTGAATTGTGTTTTTCCAAGTTGACCAACAACGTTTTATTGTAATTACAATTGAGAACTGAAAAAAAAAGACTTTCAACACAATTCTCCACAGCACAATAACCGAACATAAAGTAATATAACAATATATGCAGTGCAAAAAAACAGTTAGATTATTTGTGTTTCCAATTGGCTATTCCAAAGGTTTGTTGGGAAATCAGCTCATGGTGGCTGTATATAATCCTATGATTGGCACATTTCTGGTTATGACTGCTTTACTGATGTTTTATCGCCATAAAGTTGTAGTAAATGGTAAATATTCATCTTTAAAACTACCTACAGATTTATGAAAATTCCATTGCCTTGTTATAGAATCCAATATGATGAATTGGAAAGAAATAAAAAATAAACTTCATACATGCAGGCTCACTATTAACCGACTTTAACGCTTAACCCTTGTGCTATCTTAGATGACCCCACCCTTACATTGACGTGTTCTCCCTACCATGACAAAGGTGGATAAAGGTGGAAAGATTTCATGTAATCCATGGACACCAGTGAAGATCACAAATCATTGAAGAAAAAAGGTTCAGAGCACTGTTTAGTGCAGGGGTGTCAAACTTATTTTCATCGAGGGCCACATCAGTATAGTGGCTGTCCTCAAAGGGCCAGATGTCACTAATACATGTAACTAAATGTAATGAAAAATAAATGTAACTACTCCTTCTTGTTAATTAACTCATAATTCATGATACATTTTTAAAGTGAAAATTATGGAGTCCCATGTTGTTCATAATTAAATAAATAAATTGCAGTTGCATAGAAAACATATGTTTGCTTGTTACTCAATCATTTTAGATTTGATTCTGTCAGGTTAGGTTATGTGTACAGTGTTTAAGTACTAATTTATAGTTTGCAATTCCAAATTTGCAAGTCCAATTCACCCTAGATATGAATAAATACACACCAATTTTTAATTATTATTTTAAGAAATTAAAAACTTTTATGGTCTTGAGGGCCACATAAAATGACATGGAGGGCCACATTTGGCCCTTGGGCCTTGAGTTTGACACATGTGGTCTAGTGGGTCTAGATGACCCAACTCCCAACGTTAATGTGCCAAGTATAGCACAAGGGTTACACCATATGTGGTCCGCTTGGTCTTGCTGGCTGGGCTTAACTTGGGAGACACCAACAGTTGAACTGATTCCCCCCATCCCTCCCATTTTCTCAACCGACAGGCGCGTATGCATCAGCAGGGGCTGCCAATTTGCAGGTTTCAGACTGTTACAAACACCGTGAGATAACAGATAATAGAAAACCATAGTGGCACAGATTTGTTTTCTCTCCAAGGGCTGAGCCGGCGCCCCCTTGTAACTGCCACCACGGAAAAGCCACCCGTACTGCCCGTGCCTAAAACCGCTAGGCTACAAACTACATTTGTCATCAGATTAACTTTTTTGTGCATTAAACCCATTTTACTGCAGTGATAAATTAAAGCCTGTAAGAAGCTTTAATTTAAGACAGTGAAAGAAGCTTAAAATGGGAGTCAAAGTTATGTGCTCCTGGTTGGAATAAATTTACTTCCACAAGTGCAGTCACACTCTTGTTTCAATTAAAGTCAGACTGTTTCTTCTCTGAGCACCCCACAGGGAAAGTTTCATAAATCAACGATCCTCGAGTCTGGAATATTTCTTCATGAGCCATGGGATGTTTTATATGTGTTTTAGGATTATCATCTGTTTCGTGTAACTCGTGTCTGAAAACAGCTTTCAAGTTCAGAAACATCTTCTCTGTGATGATGGAAACTTCCCACGACCCTGACTCCATTCTTCAAGTGATGTCTTCCTCTGTCTCCTCTCAGAGGTCTTCCTTTCATTTGCAACATTTTTCTTTCCTTTGGTATTCAGATCTGTTTTTTCTCTGGTAAGTGTTCTGCAGCACTGATATAAAACTGATCTGGATGACGTTCTCGAGATCTACATCTAAATCGCTGTTTTGGAAAACTATTGTTACATCTCTTAACCCTTGTGCTATCCTAGGCACTTTAACATTGGGAGTTGGGTCATCTAGACCCACTAGACAGTGCGGGGAACCTTTCTTCTTCAATGATTTGTGATCTTCACTGGTGTCCATGGATTACATGAAATCTTTCCACCTTTATCCACCTTTGTCATGGTAGGGAGAACACGTCAATGTAAGGGTGGGGTCATCTAAGATAGCACAAGGGTTAACTAAATGACACTGATCTGCAAAGTCCCCCCCTACTCTTTAACCCCTAAAAGACTATGTAGTGCGGTACTATTTAGTGCCCTGGATTCTTATGTAATTCAGACTCATACGTTTTTTTAGACGTCAAATATAGTGAGGGAATTTGGACAAATCCGAGGTGTTAAAGTTGTCTGTAAGTAGAGATACAGTATCGTTTTATGTTCTGGCCTTTCCCAAAGCTCTTTTTCAGCATTTTTTTAATTGTAGTTTTAAACGTTTCTTGAATTTCATCTTTGAAATATTTTCATCCAGTTTGTGACTATAAGCCTCATCATCTCATTCACTTGCTGCCTAAAAGTCTATTTTTGAATTTTCTCAGTGGCTCGGTGGTAAAGTGTCCCCCCTGACTGCACAGTTGAATCATGGCAAAGACTTTTAAGACTAACCCTTTAACACTGGAGATTTCACCTGTGACACCTACAGAACACAGAGTCTTTGGCAAACCGTAACTCTTCCACCGTTTATGCAATCTACATCAATCAGCTCATTCTGACATGAAGAAAAGCTGATTCGCACAGAGGCCACTTTTCTTCCTGACAGAATGATCAAATTTACAAAGCTGCCTTTCTCCACTTCAGAATTCACTGGAATTACGTTAATCGAAGATGGTTGAAGACATTAATTTTATGTATTGCTAACTTCAAGGCCATTATCCCACTTATACCTAGGTCACTTACAAAATAAATACATATTCAATCAGTTTTTAGTACTTTATTCTTGTAATTTTTTCAGTTTAGATATCTTTTTTCACAAAAAGCGGACTAATTTTTATGTATTAAGCCTCGTTGGCAATATGACAACGTGCTGCTTAGCTGGCTGAGCCGTCACTGACATCGACTGCAGCGGCAAAAGAAAGCGAGATATGCTGGTCGTCATCATAGGTTAAATGAAGGAAAAATAGGAAAAACAAGTACAGAATATAACGAAAAAATAAAAAAACAACAACATTTTCTTCCTTCTTTAGTCATTTGTTCCTTCTAGGTTCTGTTCTGTGCTGTACTACTAAAAACAAAATCACATGTACCCACTGTGACTATTCCGGTTTCCTTTGGTGAATGTGTTTGACAGTTTGTAAATCAGCGGATTATCAAAAATCTGAAAAAGATAATGGTACAAAGCAGAGTTTTAGTTTTCCTCCACTGCTCTGTTCCGCCTGGACTGAATTTTGATAACCATCATGTCATTTTCCTTCTGGACTGCAACCGCCATGTACAACGAATGGCGTGTCATTTCTGTTTCGCCGGTTCTTTGCACGCTATTTGCGGCATGGGAGTTGTTTACTGTTTTACTTCTTTCCTTCTGATCTGCCTTTCTTATCTCTCATCAAAAACACCCACTCACCCCCTCTGAAAAACATTGTCTAACAGCTGCTGAAGATGCTCCTGCTCCTTTCAACTCGCTGAGAACTTCCCACTTCCTTTCACTCTTAGTGCACGAAATGCTGATTATCAGCAGAGCATCCCTTTGTTACTGCATGGACAGGATAAGGGTATTTGACTTAGATCTTCTGGATAACATTTGGAGCACCCAGATATATTTTCACACGAGGCTCTTTCATCTTGACAGAGCTGGTCTGATACGCTTTTGTTGTTAAAAGGGAAATTAGGAAAACTTCAAAATAACTAAATAACTTATAAAAGACTTATAGTATGTACATTTGCAAATGACAAAAAAGGTCTTGTGTTGGATAACCTTTTCAGTTTTCTGCTCCAAAGCTGACGGCCCTCTGATTAGTTTTCTGAACTGTAAAAGGTCTGCAGACAGACAACTTTCTACTGGAATAATGGGTTAGCCTTATTGAAGGCCATTCAGATAAAACTCAGCAAAGTGGAGGATCATACCCTGCATTCTTGTTTTCATTTCCTCAGACTTCTTATCTCTTCACGAGTTGGGTGGAATCCAGACAGAGACGTAATGTTCAGGGAGGAGAAGACACGCTATGTGGATACGCATGACCCACCATGGCACCATTTCTGGCATCTGTCGTCAAGGTAACTGCAACTGTTTGTGTGTTTACATACTTGTCTTTGTATTAACTTTGAGAATATATATATATATATATATATATATATATATATATATATATATTAGGCACTAAATTCTTGTTCTCTTAAATTTAATAGTAAAGACCAAATGAAAGAAATTTTTCCCCCAAAAAGTGCAGCTCAAAGCAAAACAGAATCCCGATAAAACTTTTTTTTAACTAAAAGTCAAGATTTAAATACAGAAACATCTTTTGAATGATTACATTTTCTGGGATTCCATTGAATCTGCCGCTTCAGGAGAAAATGTGGGTTAAATTTCAAGAGAAAATCCAATATTTGCTTCTCATTGTCATAGCTTGTATGTAGTACTGAAGGTAAATGAAGGACAAATGGATTTGATTACATTCCGGCAAAGTCTGAAGGCAAACATTAGGAGCTTCATAAAAGAGAGATGAAAATTAGATGGCTGTTTTTCATCTGTTCCTAAATGTGCTTTCAGTCCACTTCAAGAGGCGCAACCTCTCCATCTTTACTTTGTTAAAATCTTCAAAGCAGAAGCACATGCATGTTAGCCAAACAATTTTACAGAACTCTGTGACATGGGGACTGGGACACTCTCATCTGCTCTACTGTAAACATTTTGAATTCCTAATGGAGCGGATTGCCTGGATTGATTAGTTTGTTATTACTCTCTTGCCCCGTTAAACAGCCAAAATCTTTTTGTTTCTTGGGGGTGGGAGGTGGGGGATCAGTGTGTTGTCATACTGACACGTAGAAGCCGTCCACGTGTGATGGACTAACTCAAGACATTTGGGCCCTTCACTGGACTCACGAAAATATGCCAGCCGTCTGTACCGCCACATTTCCAGTTTGAGAAGCTGTTTATTCAGAGAGCAAGAGAAGCTCTTTATTAGGTGCACTTTGCTTGTACAGGGTCGGACCCCCTTTTGCTTTCAGAACTGCCTTACTCCTGTTTCCCAGTTTTGGTGAGCCTCTGGGAATTGTTGCCTCAGTTTCCTTTCTTAGATAACTGTAGCTCATCTGCCTCACATGTTGTGTGTTCAGAGATGCTTGTCTGCAGACGTCGGTTAGAACCAGTGGTTCTTTGAGTTCCTGTTGTCTTTCTCCTCTGACCTCTGACATCAACAAGTCATTTCTGCCCACAGAACTGCTGCTCAGTGGATATTTTCTCTTTTTCTGACCATTCTCTGTAAAAACCCAGAGATAGTTGTGGGTGAAAATCCCAGAAGATCAGCAGTTTCTGAAATCCTCAGACCAGTCTGGCCCCAAAGAATCACCTGTCTTTCCCAGTCTGATGCTCGGTTTGAACAGCAGCAGATCGTCCGGACCATCTCTACATGAGTAACCCTTGTGCTATCCTAGGCACTTTAACATTGGGAGTTGGGTCATCTAGACCCACTAGACAGTGCTCTGAACCTTTTTTCTTCAATGATTTGTGATCTTCACTGGTGTCCATGGATTACATGAAATCTTTCCACCTTTATCCACCTTTGTCATGGTAGGAAGAACACGTCAAAGTAAAGGTGGGGTCATCTAAGATAGCACAAGGGGTAAATGCATTAAGTTGCTGCCATGTGATTGGTTGATTAGAAATTGGCTTTAACAGGCAGTTGGACACGTTTGCCTGATAAAGTCGCCAGCGAGTGTATGTTCTCGCTGTTAAGGAGTCCACAACTTTTGTTGGCACAAGCCCATAATATTTTCCCTGATAAAGTACGGTCGACAGCATTAACCTAATAACGACTGACTGTAGTTTTAAAGTCATGTCAGACTTTATATTTGCTCAAACTTGAGGAAAACATCCATCAAACTCATTACGTTTTCAGAGAATGATGAGGGGCAATGAAGGACACTCATTCCTGCATGAAAGAAAGATCTCATCCACTTCTTACTATCAGGACATGCCTCACTGAGAAACAAAAGCAAAACAGCTCACAGCAATCCCCATGAGCTCATATACAATGAAACTTCATGAGAATTTCACTCATTTCCTATCGAAACCAGCTACAGAGATGGTGAGACCTGAATTCTTCTGCATGGACCAACAAAGCTTTTCATCAAGTGGTCAATGTAAGTTGTGCATCACCACAAACACGCCCCTATTCACTTAAATCACGTCTGACATCTCAAAATCCTGTGTTTTTGGATGATGAAGCCCTCAGCAGTCTCCTTTGTTCTGGATTGCATTTATCTTGATCACTTTAAACATATTGTTTCTGTTTGTTTATGCCAAGTTGCCCATAGTGATACAAGAGCTCATGATAGTTCATGCACCAGAGTGATTTTTATTCAATGATGCTTCTTGCATCATTTTCTAAAATGAAAAAAAAAAGAAAAGTTAGATAGCATCCTTTTGCCTTATTAATTTCGATAATTCTGAAATCTCACATTAGCTTGTTTAATTTGTAATGACAATTTTGACCCTTCAGACCTTGGAGGACTTAGGCGAGGAAGGGGGGTTCAAGCTCCCTCTGTGGGGAACTGTGTGCTGTCACACAATATAAGTAAATATTGTGTAATTGTGGTTTTGGTTCTATAAAAGTGGTGATGCTGCCACTAATTCCCTGCAGGCCATTCCACACACATCAAAACCAGGGAGCGGCTCACGTCAGATGATCTGCTCTCTGCTTCATACACCGCCGACAAGGCTGTCGTCAGGAAGCTGCACCAGCGGTGTCTGTGAAACCAGAGAATTGCAGTACAGACTTCACACTGAGGGCAAGAGGTGAAGGAGGGATAGTTTAGCACTGTTGAGGAGGTAATACACACCCCAAGTGAAGGAGAAACTCTGGCTTGGTGGATGGCCACAGGACTGCCTGAGTGTGAGGAAAGCCAAGCAGTCGCCTCTAAAAGGATCGTATTTCCTCACAACTTGTTGCCTGATGCTATATAAACTCTGGCATGCGGTGATGACACCTGATATGGGCTAAAAGGGCCGCCGGAGAGATTCTCTGAATCCACCATGTCCCCCTGCTCTTTTAAATCCAAGGCTTCCAGACCAATTTAACAGTGTTCCCCCACTTCCATGCCACCCCCAGTGGATCTCCATCACGCAGCCCATTCTCAGGCTCAGTCATCGCTGCACTGCTAATTGAAGTTTAATGGGTAAGTCTCCCACAACTAAAATGGAACCAGGGGAACCCCTGTTTGAGACTGTGAGGGGGGTGGGGGTAGGGTGAATTGGAGTAATCCTTGTGCTATCCTAAGGACTTTAACATTGGGAGTTGGGTCATCTAGACCCACTAGACAGTGAGCTGAACCTTTTTTTCTTCAATGATTTGTGATCTTCACTGGTGTCCATGGATTACATGAAATCTTTCCACCTTTGTCCACCTTTGTCATGGTAGGGAGAACACATCAGTGTAAGGGTGGGGTCATCTAAGATAGCACAAGGGTTAAATACCATGTTGTCACAACAGAACCCAATAAGTCACAAAAGGTTTTTTGCTGCAGAATAATAGAAGCAAAAAAACAACAAGAACCAGATGAACAGAAATTCCACTCTTCCCATCCCAACATATTTTTAGTGCAGTGAAACCATGAATCACATGTTAAACTGGTTTGTGGAAAGATATCTTTTTGCACTACTTAACATGAATCACTTTTTTACACCCATGGGTTACGTTTAGAATTCTGAATGAAAAAAGGTGGTCGTCATTGTGAATTTTCTTCTGTTGCGGGTTGTATCAGGTGAGGAGGTGTTCTGCAAGTGTCCTTATCAGCTGACACGTCCCTCTAACTGGTTCAAAAAACGTGTTCATGCAGGTCTGAGTTCTTTCTCGTGACAAAAACATTTATAATTAGAGCTTAATCGGACACCATCTCATTCTTTGCCGTGCGCTTGTGCAAGTGCTACATGGTGATGGGGTGAGGAGACATTTCATTTTCACTGGCCTGAAGCTGACATGACACCTGCTGGATGCAAAATGGTAAATGGCGTATTCTTATATAGCGCCTTTCTTCCTACAAGGACAAAGCGCTTTACAGTTACGGACCCATTCACCCAATCACACACACATTCACTCACACATTCACACACTGGTGGCCGCTCCGCTGCCAAACACAGGCGCCCGCCAACCACCAGAGGCAAGGTGGGGTTCAGTGTCTTGCCCAAGAACACTTCGACTCATGGATCCACTGGAACCTGATTGATCGATCGGCTATGTTGGTTTTTTATAGTTTACATTTTTTCCTTATAAACTTTAAGTTAATAAAAAAAGAATCCGAATTTTTGCAAGAGCAATGCATCTTTTATTTCCATTCAACTCGTTCATTTAACCCATGTTTGTTGTTATTTATCAAAAAAATGTCTATATTGATAATTTTGTTCAGTTTCCAAATACTTCACAAATGTAGAATACACCGAATACTACATAACGATGGACACAGGCTTCTTTTAAAAAAAAAATTGTAGTCAATTTAATTGTGTGTGAAGGTTACTGTGAAGCACTCTGAAAAACATTACTGCAAACAGGCAGCTGGTTAAAAAAAAACAACATTAAAAATGGTTTACATCAGGAAACAAGTCAGCAAAAAGGACCAGGAATCCCAAACTTATCAATTATTGCTTCTTGCATCAATTATTCATTCCTGTTATGTGTTTCCTCCTCTTCCAACATCCCAAACCTGACAAGGTGGGAGCTTTCATGGCCTCCTATAAATTCATCTAGAAGCAGAGAGCTCTTGTGATCAATACTGTGCTTCTTTTCAAAGATAAAGTTTAATGCATGTAGTTGACTGAAGGTTATGAGCCTGGAGAGATGGGCTGGGGAGGTGAGATCAGATGAGAATAGAGAAGCCATAAAAGGCTTCATCCTGGATTAAATCCAGATGTGTAAACCATGAGACTTGAAGGCCTTCAGAAAGGGATCTGGTGTGTGTCCATCGTTGTTATCTGTGTCCAGCTGTACCTTTAGTGGCACTGCAGCATGGATCAGGCCTTTTGGATCAGCACTAATACTGTATGTCATCTTGGTGAACTGAACCCCCTATAGAGCCATTTTAGATTAAGATTAGGAAAAAATAACACTCTCTTGGAGGCAGAAGGAGCAAGAACATTTCAAAATACTACTTGTTTGTAAGAAGGCTCCAAGGAAGCAGCACAACAGGGTTAAAAAAAGGTGGGAAGGCTTCTTAGTCTTCATTTGAGGATGTTGTTTGTGCTGCTGACAGGTCTTTTAACCTTCCTGAGATCGTTTTGTAAGGTCTCTTTAGGAGGCTTGCAGCCGGTTGAGCCTCCATTCAAACACTTGCATTATTTATGAGTGGTCAGGCTGCTCCTCTGACTCACATGCAGGGATTGTTGATACCTCATTGCGGAACAAAAAATAATGAAAGGAGCAATAAATTTTAGTGCTGTCAACAGCCACTTGTGAAAACTACATGTCGTTTTTTTCTCCCTCAGGGTCCAGATGACATCAGTGAAAGGTTTTCTTCTTAAATGGGTCCAATGATTTGGCCTCAAGGTCGATTTCACAGTGGATCAGTTTCCATTTCGACCTTCATCTTCTGAGCTGAAGATAAACCCTTTGTAAGACGCTCTCGTTTTCTTCTCATGGCTCCATGAGCAACATGACATTTTGCTTTGGTACTGTAAACTAGGTCAAAAACACATTTAAATCCAATTGTTCAAAATGGTTGTAAGAACATGATGGTAAATCACAACAAGCATTGTGCTTGAAACGTTGAATAAACAGGCAAGAGATGATAGTCTTGCTGTGCATTACTGAACATAAACTGGTGAAAAATGCATGAGACCACCTCAGGTAACTTTTTTTTTTTTTCAAAATACACTATGAATGCAAGCGCCAGTAATAAACACACAAGGACTGAGACCCTGTACATTGCATATATTAGAGGATATACAAACTTGTAAGAACAAACAATAAAGCCTCAGAGTGCAGAGTGCATTTCTTGTAAAAGATTGTTTGAATTAGCCAGCTTTACACATATAAACTATGTGCAGCGGACTTCCAGATGTGCACATCGATCAGGCATGCACACACTCTGGATCAAAGTAACCTTCTGCATTATTTAAAATCAGAACAGGAAAGAACCAAAGGCAAAAGTGTTGCAAGCTGAAGGAACGTCCAACACTTCACAAAATGGGACAGACACCTCATTAACATAGAAAGGGCAGAAAGTACTTACTTAACTTTTATCCTTTTGCAACAGAAATTTTTTATATCACAGCAGCTCAATGTTGTTACCAAAGTCTTAAAGCGGCGACATGTACCGGGAATCACCATCCAATTCTGATAACTCTTTAGCTTGTTGCTGAGTCAGTATTGACTCCTGTCTTGTAACACCTCATCACAATAAACTTTCAGCCGCACTACATTAGCTGGACCTAAATGAGACCACTTTGGGGAGTAAAACCACTCCTGCTACGACCCCTTTGGCACGAGTTCACGCATCCTTCACATTCTGTCACGTCCTTGCAGTCCTTGCTAACAGACCCCAAAAGTGAAATAAAACACGTACTTCAGTGCCTGCTAGCATGTGTTTCTCATATCATTATTGTATCTATCTGCACACTGTAAGTTTAAACTGTGTTTTAAAGATTATCCTGTTTACTTAAGAAAATCTTACCAAAACTCTGTAATTATTTTGTAATAAGCTGTGTATTTGTCAAGAAAAATTAGCTTATGTTTAATTTGGTTAGTATGATAGATAACATTAAATAATGGTATATACGTTTGGTGGTTTAACTTCATATTATCATTCTGCATGATGTGGAATAAAGTTTTATTTGGTGCAAAAATGCCAAACTTTGCACATTAAAGAGCCTATTCAATTCTAAATCAATTTTTTGTGCTTTTAAGTGTATTAAAATGAGAAACCTAAAGGGGTATTTTGATCCATTCATGCATCTCTGAGTATTCCTCTAAAAACCTGCGCTCTTTTGTCAATGTTGAAGTGTGCCATGGCTCAAAAAAGGTTGAAAAACACTGATCTAAATTATAGATTACCAATGTTATTTGTCATGAAAAATGAATAACCATGCAAATGTTTCCATCACAGCATGTTTTGTGTGACACTTGACACTGTAAGGATGCCACAATTCTTGCTTCAAATCCTAACTTAGTATAAGACAACTAAACGGTTTTTCTACTTTGTTTGTTGCTCATTAGCAAATTAAAAAATGATTTTTCTGAAGTGATTGTCTTTTGCTGTACACCAATCATACTTCGAATTGAAACAAAACCAGGCCACAAAAATTAAGGTTTGAACCAAATGAAATAGAAGCGTTGCATCTCCAGTACCCTGTTCAGTCTTATTCTGAAGCAGACCCTAATGAAATAGATTAATTATAAACATTTCTTTTTCCACCTTCACCTGAACACGTTGTGTTTTTTCCCACATTATTCATAGCAGTCCTGAAAGGTTTATACGTAGAGGGCAGAAGTTCAGAGTCACACCACTTTCCAGCATGAAATGCTGATGAACCCACAGCAGTGAAGTCAGAGGCCAAGTGCAGGGTTGGCTGTGGAGAAGACTGGACAGAATCAGACACAGTTAGGTCGAGCCATTACTTCAGTTTTATTGCTTTTTAAGAGTGCATGCTGGAGAACACTGCACGTGCTTACTAATGAATCCCTGGTTAACAATTTCACCCTCAGTTCTATGTGATGAAAGATGCTTACAAATCTGGTCAAATCGGTCTTGTAAGAGTGAACAAGGCTTTAGTGCTTGGTGATCTGGAAACCTTCCTTCATGACTCAGTAGTTTGCTTTTTATTTTGTCAAACAAATGTAAGCTACTTCATGGAAAATTCATAAGAGAAGACCAAATCAAAATCTGTATTTTTTTATTTTTGGGGTTAGTGTGGGAGCAATTCATCATTTTTCTCCAGGAATGTAGATCAGAGTTAAAAACATGTCTGCTGTTTTGTTGCAAAAAGATGACTCAGCAGAAAATGTTTGTATGCTTAACTTTAAACTTGTAGAAATCCTGACTAAAGGGGTCGTTTTGCACTAACAAGGGCTTAGCCTTGGGTCTTGATGTCAGTGCTGCCTGCAGAGTCTTTGGTCACAAGCATGAGGACTCACTTAGCTCCTGCAGAGTTATATGGATGACCTTGCCAAAAATCTGTCCTCAGAGCCAGCCGTCCTTCATTAGCGAAGTTAACCTTCAAAATGCTCTGCTGTGTCTTGCTGTGCCCAGAGGTCTGTTATGGCTTTGAGGAAGTGGGTGCAAGACTTGTGTCAAATATGCTATCAACTCACTAACCAGGAACAGACTGTCCTGATCCAAGTGACAGAAGAGAGCCCGACAGGGATGAGAAATCTCTCTCTCTCTCTCTCTCTCTATTTATATATATATGTATATCAGATACCCTGCAGGGACAATAAGATGGGAAAAGGAAGAGATACAGATCACGAATGTTAAGACACGAAACCCCTCACCGTACATGCAAAACAGAGTGTCAGTATCCTGAGACTGTATGCTAGCCGCAAGGAAGGAGGCCGCGGACTAGTGAGCGTGGAAGCCACAATCCAGGATGAAACGTCCAAGCTACATGAATACATCAAGTTCAAGGCCCCAACTGACAGTGTGCTCAGTGAATGTCTCAGGCAATGGAGAGCAGAGGATATAGTGCTGGAGGACAGATCCTCATGGGAGGACAAACCCCTGCATGGGATGTACCACCTACCATAACTGAAGTGGCTGATATCAAGAAGTCCTACCAATGGCTAGAAAGGGCTGGCCTACAGGACAGCACTGAAGCCCTCATCCTGGCAGCTCAGGAACAAGCCCTGAGCACCAGACCCATGGAGGCTCAGATCTACCACACCAGACAAGACCCAAGGTGTCGGCTGTGCAAAGAAGCGCCTGAAACAATCCAGCACATAACTGCAGGATGTAAGATGCTGGCAGGGAAAGCATACATGGAGCGCCACAATCAAGTGGCTGGAATAACATACAGAAACATGTGTGCAGAATATGAACTGGAAACCCCAAGGTCAAAATGGGAAACACCTCCGAAGGTGGTAGAGAATGAGAGGGCAAAGATCCTGTGGGACTTCCAGATCCAGACTGATAGGATAGCAATGGCAAACCAACCAGACATTGTAGTGGTGGATAAAGAACAGAGGAAAGCCGTTGTGGTGGATGTGGCAGTGCCAAGCGATGGGAACATCAGGAAGAAGGAACATGAGAAACTGGAGAAATACCAGGGACTCAGAGAAGAACTGGAGAAAGCATGGAAAGTGAAGGTGACAGTGGTGCCTGTGGTAATTGGAGCACTCGGGGCAGTAACCCCCAAGCTGAAGGAGTGGCTACAACAGATACCTGGAAAGACCTCAGACCTCTCAGTCCAGAAAAGCGCAGTGCTAGGAACAGCTAAGATACTGCGCAGGACCCTCAAGCTCCCAGGCTTCTGGAAGAGGACGTATATAGACATACATATGTTTAATTTAAAAATATGAAAGGTCTTGCCCAAGGGCCATCACAGGATTTTGTGATCAGCTCACCATTGTTATGGTAATATCCCCATTAAAGTTTCATTCCGCCCTGCGAATCGAACCCTGGTTTCCTGAGCTATCCAGCCGCTATGTTTGCTGTATTTGCTCCATGCAGGTTTGGCTTAATCAGACGTTTTAATCAAAGGTTTCTGCCAAAAGATTTTTTTTGTTATCACATAATGATAAATAAGCTGTTATGTCCACAGCTTCATATACTTTGAACTACTTAAGAGGTTCCTTGCTCTAGCTATTAAATAACACATGGATCCATGTTTTCTGAAGCAACTCTGGCTCTTTACATAAGTAAGTATTTCAAGTCTTCTTTGTAAATCCTCACACACACACACACATATATATATATATATATATATATATATATATATATATATATATATATATATATATATATATATATATATATAAAAATATATATATATATATATATATATATATATATATATATATATATATATATATGTATGTATGTATAGTGAGTGATCATTCATCAAGTCATCATCAAGTCATCATCTTTAATGAGCGTTCATCCTGTACTTTTTATGGTTCATAAAGCTAGAGTAACTTCCGTTTCACATAATCCATCAGATTTTTACAGATTCTGTCAGCACCGTCTTCTGCTTTTGATTTTTCATTTACCCTGTCATTGTGAGTGCACACACTGCTGCATATACAAATATCTGTGCTCATATTCTCAAGTGCAATGAATGCATCCATACAAACATGAATAGGTGAGTAAAACTGGACTTCAAGGGTCAGGCATAGTTTGTTTTTCTGTGGTCACAGCAACTAATTTAAAGTCCAAATTGAACCGAGACAAATGTGATGGCGTGAGCTCCACTACAGTCGGATACTTGATGTTTATAATAGAAATTGTGTGAACCTCAAGAATATGTGGAAGCAACAAAACTCAAAATAAACTCAAAAATAGGCAAAAAACCTATATACCTGAGAGAAAATGACTTTGCATAACAGTTCAGTCATGATGATCCCACTGGTTATACTATTATTGGTGTAAAATTAGAGCGAAATGAGTGTCATTATTAAGCTGTTATCTCAGAACATTCAAATTTCATGGATAGTCTGATAATCGGGAAAACAGATAGAAATATGGATCATTTCTTGTAATTGCTTTGTGTTTCTTGTTTGTATTTAATTATCCATCACAGATCCCTTGACAAAAAAGTAATTTTACACAGTTGAACAGGGCAGCTGGGAGGCATGTGGTGTAATTTATCCAATTATCTTCTATTTGGTGAAATAATTCTCATGCGCCTTTGGGGAGAAACGGTGAGAGAAGACTATATTCCATAAGCTAATATATATGGATAGGTCAGTGAAATTGTAAAAGGGCATGTTTCCCTTCTCCATTTTATTCCCCACTCATTGTTTTATCAAAGGTTTATAAATCATGCCTGCTAGTATCACATGGTGGGGGTAAATAACATTTTAAATGTGGTTGTAGCACCTCATAACCCTCAGTAACTTGCTAAACAAAACACCATTATTTGCCATTTAATCCCTTGATGCCTGACTTTATTTCCAATTATATAAAAAATATTCGTCTTTGTTTGTTCCGTTCAAGGTGATGCTAAGTTAAGTGGAGTCCTAGATTTAATGGTAGGTTTCAAATTGGCGACACACGGCATGAAAGGGTTGAAACTTCAGACCACAATAGCCGCGGTTACATGTGCAAAATGTCTTGATCGGATCAATGGTCGGATTAGAATTCAACCGTGTACATGGGCCCAGAAAAACTTTTTCAAATAGAACAAACGTTTACATGCGCAGCACTTTCGGTCGGAATAAATCATTTGCACATACGCAGTTCTGTTTAAAATACCGGAAGAGGAAACGAGTCCCACTGTAAACAAGCCGAGCTGTCACATGCAGATATGTAGCAGCTCTGTAATATACCAGATGATCTTCTAAACATGCTTTTGTTAATGTTATAGTTATTATGAAGCGCCTGTTCGCTCATCATTTTATTTTTAATCCGTGTGGTCAGTGCTTTTTTGTGGAAGAACAGAGAACGAACGAAGAAGGGTTAGGAAAACACACACGCGCTAACAACATTTAGCCTGGATGAACTCAAAATCCATGTTAATGCTGCAATGTGCACCTTGGCTGAACGTAAATATGTGGGAATAACATCAGCCTTTATTTTGTCGGGACACGACTGGTAACACAATCCACGTGATTGTTTGAACGGTTTCTAAGGACTGAGCGACATTTCTGCTTTGAAAAGCTAACACACCGCCCCAAAGCCGCGGGGTGAGCTGGAAGTCAGAGTTCTGCTCGGAGACAGTTCTCCTGTATTCGGGTGCTCGTTCACTTAGAGCTGCAGGACGGATCACAGTCCGAAGCCTCCCACATGTAACAAAGCATCCTCCCCTATGCATGACGTTTAACCAGAGCAGTAGTGTGACACGATCAGAATGAACCGTTTACATGAACAACGATCGGATCAACAATTGGCATAACCCACCTATCTAAATCGGAAAGAAATTTGGATCCAAAAGAGTCTGATCAGGGTAGAGTATTCTGAACGGCGTGTTTTCATGACGCATTTTTCTTCCGATTACTTTTGTCCATGTAAACACAGCAATTGAGCAGCTTTCTGCTAATTGCTCAGTAAAATCAAAGATTTAGTCATTAGGATTTTCCTTTTACTCAACCTAGCTTGAACATATAAATAATACTATTAAAAATATAAATTTCAGGAGTCAATGCTCTGGTCACCGGCAGGAACCATCCCTAGACTACTGACTCACTACATCTCCCAGCTGCCCCAGCCTACCGTCCCCGGATGCGGCTCACCTCTCATTGACCATCACAAACCTGGGTCTTGAGAGCGCACCGAGCCTTGCTAAGTGCAAAGTATTGTTTGTGCCATCTTACCTGCATTACCAAGCGTTATTATTCTGACCTGACATTCTGTTTTCCTGCTCCGACTCAGTTTGTTTACTGCCTGCCCCGACCCACGCCTGAACTGTGATATCCGAAGTCTGATCCCTGAAACTCCTGTGCTTGTGATTGACTTCTGCCTGCCCAACCCTGCCTTAGCTTGACGGACTTTGATTTTTATCTGGCGCCTGCTCTGTCAACCCCTCTGTCTAATAAACCTGCTGCATTTGGATCCAGCCATATGCCTGCCTGTTTGTAACAGTAAAGTCTATGATCATGATCTCAGCTAGAGCTGCATGATATAAGGAAAGCTCGCGATTTGCGATGTCAATTATTAATATTGCGATGACGATGTAATTGCGACACATGAACAAACAGGAAAAGAAATAAATACATAATTTCCATTTCACTGAAACCATTTAATTAAAATAAAAGTCAACATACCTTAACTTATACTCCAAATGACCCTCGTCTACATATTAGGCAAGCATCTAACATGTAAGAGCTCCATCCGAATAGTCAACAACGTGAATGGGTCCATCCGATTGGTCAAATGCATAAAGGGATTAGTTTGATTCATTACATACTTCAAGCTGCAATAAGATTGTTTAAGCACATTTAAGGTTAGCATTTATTGCAATTTTTGCCGAATTTTGCGATATGCGTATTGCACAGCTATAACGATATAATTGTGATTTATTGTACAGGCCTAATATGCATACATACATATATTTACAATGTTAAATAATCATATTTTGCAAGCTGTTAAAGGAGGATCATTTTGTTTTTTTTATGGCTCTTTTGAGCTAAAAAAAAGGGATATTTTCACAAGGTTAAGATGGAAGAATTAAATAACTCCAACGTGAAGCTAAACAATTTTAGTTCAGAAGGCTGCCTTTGTACCATTTCTTTTGCTTTAAAGAATTTGAGCTAATAAAGGTTTTAATGGATCGTCTTTTTTTCAGAAGACAGTATTATTTCTTTTAAATTTTGTGTAGAAATCCAAATTGTTCTTTAGTGTTGGAGTGAAAAAAAATCATAATTCATGTTAACATAACATCTGCAAGTTTCAGATACTGGAGTTTGAGTTTGGAAAGGAAACTATACCTGGCTGTGCGTTTAAAATATTATTACTAAGAACTATAATAATAGTCAAAACAGCTTACGGCAGAGATACTTTACAAAACCACTAATTCAAGTTCCACTTTTTAAAAAAGGCTCAAAAATCCCATTCTGACTCATAAAAACATTAAATCTTTCTTATACATCTGACCTCTTTCAGCTGACTGTGTTTGAACACTTGTGATCCAAGGTAGAGCGGTACAGAGAGAAGAAAAGAGATAATTATTGGCTGTCAGAGGACATGGTGTGGATGCAGAACAATTACAGATGACATATAAATTGCTGTGTAATTTCACATCGGCATTTTTGCTTGAAGCAGACTCCTCTTGAATCACCTGGAAGATAGTTCTAAATGGAAGTCAAAACCAAAGGGATACGATGCTATTGTAGCTCCTCTTGACATGTTAAGGACATCTCCATTGTCCATCCCACTGAGAGATCAGAAACCTTCCAAGATCACAGGAAAAACACAGGAAGCCCTAAAAAAGACCCACAATCATAAACTCACTTTACAGGTTTTTGGAGATTACACATAATCTCCTAAAAGTTTTATTTTTCAAAGCAATTTAATTTGTGGCATTTGGTGTAATATTGAATTATGGGCTGTTTGTATATCTTCACTACTCACTACAGTGCACTATTGTGCATTCTCCATTTTGTAGTTATGTCCGAATCTACAATTCCAAAATTGAGTGCCCTAGAAATTTTTCTGCGAAAAACCAGTGTGCATCGATACTCACTAAATTGGCAAATATAGACCACAATGTAATAAGTTTGAAAAAATATTGCGAGAAAATGTATTAAAATGTTTGTTTGTTTTTTATAAACCATCAACATTTTCATCATCAGGACACATTGAATTCATGAATAGTCGTCGTAAGATGCTCATATGGATTAGATTTTCAATTCATGAAAAAAACAGTAGTGAGCATGGTGTCTGAATTGCTTTTAAAATGCAGGTCACTAGATTTTTGCAACGTACTTTAGAATTTTTTAGTATTTGAGGATTAGGGTGGGAATTTGGATGTAACCATTTTTTTTTTTACTTGATAATCTTGATCATGCAGAAAAATTAATACCAAATAACTTCATGTTCTATGCAGTTTTTATAAATAAAATCCTTAGTTATAGCATGTGGGGCCTTAAAGACATAAATATCTGTTATTGTTACTGGTTTGTGCCTCCAAGACAAGAAATAATTTCTGCTGCCGCTTCGAAAAAAAAACTGGCACCCGTGCAGGTGATTGTGTTACAACAATGCTGTCGTATGAAGAAAGCACAAAGTGTTGTAAAGCCAAGAAAAGAAATGAAAATATCCTGGAGCCAGTTGAGCGTGTATCGAGTGATGTTGGGTGAATGAGGAAAGAAAAGCAACTGCATGCATCCATGCATCCACCCTCTGATTCAGCACACATTTACCCACACAGAGGTAAAGGCTTTGAAAGCGTTGAGGCCACATCTGTCATTCTGTCAATAGCTCAAAATCTTATTTAGAAGGATCTGTTGGTTAACATTGGAGCAAAAAGGGAAAGCACAAGAAATATCCACTTAGGTCATTTCAATGTAACTCTACTGAGTGAAACATGGATCTTGGAGGCTTGATACTTTACTATAATGTTATGTCTAGGTGTCCTGATGGGACTGACAGATGTTTCAGTGAACTGGAACGTATGGTCCATGTCAGCAAGTCCTGGTACGGTGAGTGTTTTCTCTGCAGATGGTTTTTGCTATTGGCAGTGTCCTTGTTCCACTGAGACCTCTTGATGTGAAATTAGCATCAGAGTAATAATATTCTCACTGCACAATGTTGCTATTTCAAATGCAAGTAAACCATGCAGGAAAACGTAAAATTATTTCTAAAATGTCCTGCCCTCAAAAATGCAGCAACTCAAGTCATGAATGATGCCAGAAGAGCAGCAGAACAGTTCAAAGCCCCACTTATCTAAGTACCAATATTATACATGCTAAACTTTAATTCAAAATAATACAAATTTGATGCTTAGATCTACCGTACATTAAAAGTCTGCTTTTGTAAAAGGGGAAGAGCTGAAATTTAGCAAATAGATTTTTATTTCTTTACAAGATTGTAGTTTTTTTTTAAATCTCACTTTTACACATCAATGTAGATTAATTTGCTGCATATCTTTATGGGGAAACCTTTTACTTCTGTGTTGCTCCAGGTTTTGTTAAAATCCATTCATTTTTAGCTTAATATCGTAACCCTTGTGCTATCCTAGGCAAATTAACATTGGGAGTTGGGTCATCTAGACCCACTAGACAGTGCTATGAACCTTTTTTCTTCAATGATTTGTGATCCTCACTGGTGTCCATGAAATCTTTCCACCTTTGTCATGGTAGGGAGAACACGTCAATGTAAGGGTGGGGTCATCTAAGATAGCACAAGGGTTAAGGCTGATATCTTTATATTAGTAATATATATAGGAACGTCCCGTGCCACACCTTCCACGCCTTCAGGCTCTGTCCGTTCGGGTCGCAGTGCAGCTTCCTGCATATATATATATATATATATATATATATATATATATATACATATATATATATATATATATATACATATATACATATATATATATATATATATATATATATATATATATATATATATATATATATATATATATATATACATATACATATATATATACATATATATATATATATATGCAAATTAGAAATTGCAAGTCAAAACTTTTAATTCTCTTTACAGTTCTCTCAAACAGATTTGATTTATGTTGTTTACAAAGACAATGAGGACAGACGTGCCAAATTCATTCAGATGGTGATTAAATGAAATTACTTCAAATTACACATAATTATGCAAAGAATTCTTTTAGTGTCTGAATGGAAAAAGAATGCAAAGAACGAACAGAAAATGTTGTACGTAAGTGACTGCCAACACAGCTGGAATGCAGTGTGGTTTCAGAGTTATTTAGGTTTACTTTCTGTGTCCATGACGGGTCATCTTCTGTTACAAATGCTGCTCCTAATTTCTTTAACTAGAGCTGTGGTCAGAAGGTTTCATGCCTGTCTGTCCTCAGAGACTGGAGGCTGGGTATCGAATACAGCCATCTTTTTTTTTTTTACCTCACACATGAAAGATTAAGCCAGATGGGGACATTTCTCAATGCGCTCATTCTGGCACCATGTCTTTACTTGAATTAGACAACCACAAAAAGTCCACTTGCATCAGAAATCTAGCACTTACCATTAAAAGATTTCATTTTACTCTTCTTTTACCTGTAGATTTCAAATAAATGCAGACAGACAGTGTTTCTCCCTCCTCTTCCTCCTCATCTCCCTTGTAGTCTGACAGCAGACCTCAACCTTTGCGAGTCCTTCTGTGTCCTTTTCTGTGCTGTCCCCAAGCTGTCCCCCCCCCCCGCTAGCTGCTAAAAGACCAAAGCTGGGATAATTGCTGCCCCTGTCAACTTCTTTTCTTTCCCATTCATGCAGCTTCCCTGTGCTGCACATGCACCATGACAGCTCTCTGAGCCCCGGCTTTCTGTTTGGGCTCTCATCTTCTCAGAGGAACTACACATCCATTTTCATCCCACAGACCATTAGCACTGAGTAATGATGACACCTGTCACTGGAAGACCAAGGTGTCTTTGGGGCCTTTAATTTAGACAGATGGAAATGAGTCCACCATAAATAAATGAAGAATAACACTCAAAATAGTCCTTTCTCTGCATCCCTTGTGATGTCAGTGCAAAGGATTGTGGGAGTTGGATAATCCTTCATCCAGTGACTTTACATAAGAGCCTCATATATCGCAATACTATTACTGTTGCTACTGCTTTATCATTGTTCTCTGTACATTTGGGACCAAAACAGAAAAATACACTATCTCCATCTGATAACTTACAGTAGAATGTATGGGAGCTTCAATAAAGACACTGCTGGAAAAAAACTACCTGCTTCCGTCTGTGCAAATCTTCAATTTCTATGTAAATACAGATCCTGGGTTAAATCCACTGCACTGAACACGTGTCACCATTAGACTGATGTCTCAGGATTGAGTGACCCACGACAATCTATCAGGGAAAATATGGGGGGAAAAATCCCAGCAAATTTGAAAACTTTCGGACTACTAATGATAATTTCTGTTTCCTTTTAGCCCTTGTGCTTTCCTAGGCACTTTAACGTTGGGAGTTGGGTCATCTAGACCCACTAGACAGTGCTCTGAACCTTTTTTCTTCAATGATTTGTGATCTTCACTGGTGTCCATGGATTACATGAAATCCTTCCACCTTTATCCACCTTTGTCATGGTAGGGAGAACACATCAAAGTAAGGGGGGGTCATCTAAGATAGCACAAGGGTTAAAATAAATGACTGAAACTTGTTCGGGACTACTAAAGACCACAAAAATGCTCATTTAAGGGCTGTCAATCATTTTCTTTTGGGAAGAATTTGCCTCGTTAAACGTTACTGAATGAAGAGATAAAAAAACAGAGTTTCTAATATGAGCAGCACTGTTTTTAACATCATAGTTGAGTTGAAGGTAACATTATTTTAGATAAATATTTGTCTAACTTGTCCTGTCCACCAGCTGAGTAAACATATGAGAGCTTAAAGCCTCTTTGTGTTAGACATATTTTAATGTTATGAATCTTCTGACACACAAGGTGTATATTTGAATAAACCCCTTTTGTAATTTAAACTTTATATTTGTTGCTGTATTTTTGTTTGACCGGACAGAAAAGAAGAGGGAAGAATTATATTTGGTACAATTTTCAATCGATTTAAAGAGATCACTTAAGACAACTGGATATTCAAGTAACACGTTTAATTTGCCAACATTTTTTTTAAATGTTATCTAAATTTTTTTTCTTTCAAAAAATGTTTTTCGAAAGATGTGAGTTTTATAAGGAATTTCCTAAACCTAAAAAAAATATTAAGGAATTTTCAGCCTCGAGTTTCATGGTTCAAAGGTTTATTGAGAGAGTCTGCTGTTCTGGATGGTCTATAGAAATATGACAGCGTTAAACTTAAGTTGCAAAAAGCCTAGAAACAAACAAACTAGTGGCTGGGAAACAAAAATATAATTTTGACTATGAGAATTACTGTACCTAAATGCAGAAAAGGTACCAAAATAAAAGCACATTTAGTTTTGGGTGAAGTGCCGTGCTCATTTCCTCGCGTCTCCTCAGATTTCTTGTTTGGGTTTTACGAGGACTCGGTTTGTCGGCTCATGATGCAATCTGTTTTATTCTTTCACCCCCAGGCGCTGGAAGCATGGGGACTTATATCTGCATTTCAGTAAAGGTCAAACAGAAGCACCTTAGGCTATATTTATAAAAGCAAAGCATCAAAGGAGCAGAACCCCACCAGGAGAAGGTTATTGAAAACCTAACATCTCTTTAAAAATGTTTTCCTCTCATTTACGTCATTAATACAAACATTAACAATGAACGTTTAGTTGATGGGATCTCTTTGTGGATACCAAATGTAAAATAATGTGGTTTTCTAGCGCCTTCTAGTGGCCATCTAGTAGATTTATTTATTGCACATTAAAAAACAACAACAAAGGTTAATTTTTCCCCCCTTTTTTACTAAAATGAACAGTTGATCCATGAAAATGAATACCTAAAATGTTTCAGTTACAAACAAAATGAGGCCAAACGTGATTGTACTGCTTGGAGAGGAAAACAAACAGACATTTCACAGTTAAATACACGGGCCACATGAAATTACTGACAAAAAAAAAAATAAAAAATTCAACATAATTATTTTCACTTTTTTGTACAAAGTTTGTGGTATAATTTCATTTTTTTTAACCAGTTTTAAGACAGCTTTAACTCACATAATTTGTCATTTTATGTGAACTGTACAAACGGAGTCTCTAATGTCAGAAGGTCCAAGGCAAACAAAAAGGGATTCCTTGTGTCAGCGCGGGCAAACATGTCACCAATATTTCACAATTCAGAAAACAAAAACAAAGATGAGTTCAGATGGTATCAGTCGAGCTCCTTGAACCGTGCAAACATGGCTTTGCGCACTGCTTGTTTGTAGGTGGCATGGTCCCAAACAACCGGCTCCTTCTTCTTCCTCTGCTAAAGAAAAAAAACAAAACAAATACAGCATCAATTTGGTTAAAAATGAAATATTTGATATTTCTTTGCATAAAATAAAAGTCATTCTTACTTGAACAGGTTCTGCCCCCAATCCAGGCCGTTCACTGACTTTGTTCATGTCTCTGAAAATGAGACAAAATGAACACTGGTTAACACAAAAGCAAATATTCCTCCCTTTGACTCCAGTCATCTTCCTTTGGGTTCCGTTTTAGCTCACCTAGAACTTCTCGCCCACGTGTTCTGATGCTGCACCTGCTGATGGTGGTGCTTCTTTCTTTTTGGTTCTGGTGATCTAGAGACTTCTCTGGCATTGAGCTACACAAGGTAAAAAAAAAACATCAAAGTAAAATATTTGCATATTTAAAAATATGGCAACAGTCTGTAAAGAAAACTCTTACTTCCTTTTCCTGGTTCTCCAAAGCTTCAAGCTCCTTCTTTGACCTCTTAATCTTGAGGTGGATCTCCATATTTTGCTGTTGAGCCAATAAAACAGGAATGAGAAGCCAGATAGCAGAGACTACTGTTGACTACTTTGAGTGTGTATTTTATAAAGGTAGTACTTTATGTAGGTCAGAAAGCTGCTGATGGCGAATCAGAGCATCCTTGTTGGGGAACTGTCTCCTGCACAGCAGACAAGCCATCTTCTTCCAGTCCGTCAGCTTGTCATCCTTCTCTTCAGGCCGGCAGGGCTGACTGACTTTTGCTGCTTCTTCATTATCTTCCTCCACCTCTTCATCACTTCCAGCTGCATAATCTGATGCCAGCAAACCCAAGGAGCCGATTGGCCGCTGAAGAACAGAGCACAGAGTGAATTCTTCAAATAGAAAATGTTTTTTATTGGGCCATGTAGTCAAAGACTCAGCTGCTCACATTGGTTATCATGTTTTCATCGTGTTAGCATACCTTTGACTTTTCGTCTTTCTTGGCAGGAGCTACAGGCTTCTTGAAAGGATCCTCACTACCTGAGATCTAAGACAGCAGAGGGACACATCAAAATGTTGTAGCTGCATATTCTCTAGGGTTGTGAATCCTGAAGAAGAGTCTCCCACCTTCCTCTCAAACACGGCAAAAGCCACATCTGCAGACTTGGACTGTCTCTTATCATCCTCCATCCCAGACTTCAGGACTGGAGATGGAGCACGACAGCTTTCCTTCTTTTGGTTCTGGATCTTCGCCCAGCGCTCCATATCTTTCATGATCTGTAAAAAGGCACCTAACATTTAATAATCCACCAATTGCATGTAAAAAGATCATGTTTTACTAAATCTTACCTTGACAGCTGCCAGGCTTTTTGGCTTTTCCTCTTTGTTGTCTCTCTCTTTATCCTTTTTAGCAGCTTCATCTTCTTCCTTCTTGTCTGGAGTCGCTGTGGCTGTTGTGCTGATCTCAGGAGGGGAGCTGGCAGCTACAACTGGAGCCAACAACGCTTCCGGAGACCCAGAGGGTTTCTTCATCTCCAGAGGAGCATCTGCTGCTGGGTTGGAAAGAATGGCCTGATCTTCAGCAGTCATCATCACAGGCTGGGTCTCTGCAGAGTAACCTCCAGGAACTGGGATGTAGGTCTTTGATGCCGCATCCCAGTACAGGTACTCCTGAGTCTGGGCGTTGTAGAAATACTGAAAAAAACAAAACAAAAGAGGATAAAGTAAACCACAACAATCTATCACTTCAAGAACAAAACTGTAATTAGAATCTCATTTGGAAGTACATCATATTTATCATCCATGTTTTATTTAACAGAACAAAAGACAAAACATAAAAGTGAGTGAAAGTTGACATAAACCCTGGAACTCACACATTCCTTTATTAAAACAAGGCCGTCAAAAAGGAGCTGCAGTTTAATCACACAAGCTCATTTTTTTCCATTGCTCCAAACAAGCATGTCTGAATCTGTATCCGACTCTCACCCTTGAGTGTGGATCGTAGTACAGTGTAGTTTCTGGATCGTAGTAGAAGCCTGAAGTGGAATCGTATAAGTAGCTGGACATGTCGGGGGTCTCTGAGCCTGGAGAAACAAGTTTCCACACACAGAAATAACTGCAAGGGCAAAAATAACCTCAAAGAATCTATTCTCACACACCTGCATATGTGCTAGTTTCTTAACTAAAGGCTGGGTTGATAAAATCAATTCATCGATCTGAATAGATCAAAGCTTGCTTGATCAATAATCCATCCATAAAAGTAGATATTGATCTCTTATGCCTTTCCTTTTCCGGTGACTTAAGGCATAGCAGCAGTAAAGCTAAAGTCCGCTAGCTTGATGCTAATGGAGTTTCCCATAGGACGGCTAATGCTAATGCTGGTCAACCTAAAAATACATTGCTGACTAAATGAACACTTTTATAGATTCACAGGCATGAATTTTTAAAACTTTTCAAAGGACCTTTTTCTTAAGTAGCCATTTGTCGTCTAAAGTGCCGTTTTTTGCTCAATAAAGTTTAATGCTGTAGCGTGAGCTCCACCTAGTGGCCAAACAGAAACTCTCTCCAGGAGAGGCAGAACGCAATGATCTGCAAATTTTTGTTGGAGCTTCTCCTTTTGAGAAACCACGTAAGACTGTATGGTGTTAATAATATCATTGGGTTTTTATTTGACTAATAATATTTACAGTGTGTGAGCTGCATAAGATTAATGTAAATATCACATCAAGATTATTATTGTGTTTCTAAGCAAATTTGTCTAAATGTGAAAACCCTGTACATTTAAAATTGAATAGAATCGAATCGAGTTGATCAAAAGAATAGAAAAAAATAGAATCGATCCAGGCTTTGGTTAATCGAATGAAATAGATTGAGGACATTATTAGTCATACCCAGCCCTACTACAGACTTACTTAAATGAAAATAATATTTTTAACGTGTTCTTGAGGTATTTTTCTGATAATTTAGTACATATATAAAGAAAACTGGAAAGTAGTGGTGTAGTGATGCTGCTAAAACAATGGGCAGGGCACAGGTTCCCTTCTCTGCTTCTTTCTGATGCTTCCACTATAGACAACTAGAAGCACGTACATGATCTTTCTCTTCAAAAGATGATCGGAGTAGGACTTTAATATGATGCTGAGGCGTTTACGAAGCTTCATCATTTCAACATGCTGAAAGTGAGGCTATTCCTACCGTAAATATACAGCTGCGATGCATCTGGGGTGGAGGCCACCCCAGCTGGGTCTTCAGGGACAGGAGCAGCACCGGCCTGGTAAAATGGAGCTACAGCTGCAGCTTCAGTGTAGCCAATTCCCTAAAAGTATTCAAGTAAAGTAAAAACTTTCAGATCTCCAATCCAATGTTCAGATCTCTGCTTTTTTTAAATGGGCCTCTTACCTGACTCATGCTGGAACTTGATGCCGGATCAGAACTATTGCTGCCACTCATCACATCGCCTGAAGAAAAACCTTTAATCAGTCATTAAGTAAAGTTCTTTCTTAGCTAGAGCTACTATGCGGTGATGGAGAAAGGTTCATTTCATAAGGAGAAATACCGTCTATTCTAGAAGTTGGATCCACAGGAGGCTGCAGAGGTGGCAGGAAGGGTGGAGGTTGTAAGTACGGCTGCTGCTGCTGAACCACACAAAGAAACATAAGATGTTGCTTCTCTTTAAATCAGCTAGATGAGATGCTACTGATGACATGTACACTACAGCAACATGCAGTTACCGAGATGCTGTTGTCAGGCGGGAACCCAAGGATGGAAGTGTTTGGTTTGTCTAACCCTCTTCTAAAACTGAAGGAAACCAAAAGAACAAAGTTCATGAGATTTCACTGCAAAGCATGGATTAAAGAAAAAAAAAAACATTTCATACACAACTCTTTACCTCTGGTTTTTCAAGGGTTTTGCTACCTCAGCATAAACTCGGACTCCGTCTATATAAAGGGGTTTGGGTTTTGTGAGCAGCTCTACCAGACGCGTCACTTGCTACAGAAATGAAAAGAGGTTATGGAACGAATTCAGCGGGTTTCAATGTTTGTGAAGGTTAACGGCTGTAAGGAGGTTACCTCATGGGAGTCCATGTCCACAAAGCAGAAGCATTTCATTAGACGAACGTTTTTCACCAGACGAACATTTCTCTCATCCAGATATGCAAACGGATCCAAAGCCTTGAGGATGGTCTCCACTGTGGTGGTGAACTTCACGTTCTTTATTATCATGGCTGTGATGACACATCAACAAAAATGCATCAGCAAAACCCAATGTTTATTGGAAGTGTTTTTTCTCTAAATTTTGGGCTGCGTACTTTTACTATCTCTGAATACCGACGGTGCCTGGTCTGAGCTGCTTTGAGGAAGGCTGCCGTCTGCAGTTTCCTCCAGCAGCTGCTGGTCCACCTGCTGCTGCCAGGCCTCCGGAGTCAAGTCAGAGCTCCGCTGCCACTGGTCCTGTGACGACTGCTCCATTTCATCTTTTGGGGCGGAGCCATTGAAGTTGTCATCCATCTCCTCTGAAGACTCATTTAATTTGGACAACTGGGGGTCCAGAGTTTGAGGTACTGCACGATTAGATTCCTTTGATTTTCCAGAAAGACAAAACAAAGGCATCAATGTCAAAGAGAAACAAATGTTAGAAAGAGACCAGATTAATGATTGACCTCTGACAAAACATCTCCACTCTCCTTATGAGGGTTTTTTATAATAATTTGGTGATGCAAACTGAATCTACGGTGGCCCTGAAGTGCAAATCACACAAAAAAAAAAATCACTCAACAC
This sequence comes from Oryzias latipes, assembly GCF_053564925.1. Lineage (NCBI taxonomy): Eukaryota > Metazoa > Chordata > Actinopteri > Beloniformes > Adrianichthyidae > Oryzias > Oryzias latipes. The sequence goes on along the minus strand of NC_136241.1, from coordinate 9,097,184 downwards.
AAAAGTATTAAAGATCACAGCGACAATTAAGAAAGCAAAACAAATAACATTTTAGAAATCAGAACTAAATTCCAGAAACCAAAACAATAAAAATAAAACAATGTTCATTTCCAGAAATTAACAAGAAATGTAAAAAAAGGAAACCAGTAAAACGAGGTACTCTGGGACTTCGCTGATTTGATTATGACGTTTGACTTTGTTGCATTTGAGTTTTCCAAATGCATCTTCAATAATAGTTTTATGATTAGTATGGAGCATATCCAGTATTGTTTCATGCCAATATATTTTGATTGAACTGATGGACAAACGTGATCTAATTAGCAATGCCTTACAGTATCTTTTTCGGTTTTCATTAAAAGAAAAACAAAAAAACTTCGGAAATCATAATTAAATGTTAAAAGTAAATGAAGCAAAAGAAAAACCAAGAAAAAAAGACGAGACATTGAGTGATTTGTTGATTTGCATTTCAGGGCCCCCATATGAATCCTCTCTGACAATGAGAGTTTAAAATGATTTTGTTAAACAATAATCTCACGTAAACTAATGGTCGACTATGCAGAGTTCCCTCGCTATATCGCTGTTTACTTTTCAGGGTCTTGTAGTTCTGTAGTTTTTTCTTCAGTGCAATTTTGAATGTTTTTAAAACAAAAAATCTTCAAACAACGCATTGCGTTTTGTTTCCTGATTGGCTGTTGACCTTGACACTCAATATTTTCTGTGGCATGTTTCCTGCACAGAGACGCTGCACGGTCTGCATCCGTGTTTTCATTCTATAGTCCTGGACTTATTTGTCAATAAAGGTTTGAGCTCAAGAGTTTAAACAAGAGAAAAGTCTGAAAATGTTCATGTCTGTCTGTGAAAAGTGAATAAAGTGTGTAGTGAGGAGTTTTACAGCCTTGATGTTTCCTTCGAGTTCATGTTTACAGCGGTTGGTACTTCTGAGTTTTAGAGCAGACGCCACCCACACGTCACCACTAAATCCAAGTCCTCCATTGGTCACAGTGCTGCGATTCAAACTGGAATGATTCTCCAGCGATAACAACAACGGTTACACCTGCACTGGAGCAACAGTCTAAACTACAAGAAGGAAATTCTGAGAATGTGCTTTCAGTTCCTAGCTTAGTCACAGGATGTTGATAAAAATGTTTGTCAATTTTATGTTTGTTCTGTAAAACTTGAAAACATGTGAATTTATTTGTAGAATTAATGTTTTGGTTTTAAATGAAACTGATCAAGCAGTTTAGCACTCTGTTTTATGTATGTTCTTTTTTGAAACTTGAAAGCTTTTGCTTTAATTTTGAGTTTAGTTTGTAATATATCTCCCTTTTCTCAGTTAACTAATAAATATTTAAATCTAAACAACCTCCTGATGGTTACACATTTCTCGGATGAGCAACAGAGGTTTCAAAATTGACAAATATAGTTATTTGGTTTATATCCTGCGTGATATTTTTTTCATGTCAGGCTATCGTCTGACATGAAAAACTATAATGTGATATCAAAAATTCTATATCGCTCAGCCCTATCCAGTACTATAGGATGGAAAAGACAGAAGCCTCAAAAGTAGCTGGTAGTAGATGAGTTTAATTTAGCTCCTTGCATCAAATAATCAGTATGTCATGCGATAATAAATCACATTTACTTTGACAATATTCCACTCATTTTGGAGAACTGTTTTCATGTTCCTCTACAGCAGGGGTCGGGAACCTTTTTGGCCGAGAGAGCCATAAACGCCACATATTTTTAAATGTAATTTCGAAAGAGCCATACAATAATGTAGTTTCCCTTTCCCACACTGAGGCACGGAGACTTAACCTCTTTTAAGGTTCTTTATTCTGGTGACTGCAGACCGCAACAAACGCCGAACAATTAATTCTGGTTTCAGGCTGTTACAAACTCTGTGAAATAATAGATAATAGTAAACTGAAAGTGCTGGCGCACATTTTTCTCTCCAAGCAACGCTACTACTGCACGCCTCTGGCATCGCATCGCGCCCGAGAGGGACTGGTCTAATGAAAAAAAAAGTATAATTAAAGATTTGTCTGCGAGCCACATGTGACCATCAAAAGAGCCATAAATGGCTCGCGAGCCATAGGTTCCCAACCCCTGCTCTACAGGAACAAGCGCTGAAACCATCAACACCACACACACACACATACACACGACTGTTAAATCCCATCCGTAGCCTTTAGCTGATGGAGCAGCTGGAACATGCAGCGATTTTTAACAGGATCCAGTCAGAACTGGAGGATAAAGCTGCTGTGCTTACAGCAGAAACCATCACATTTTAAAACGTGTCGTGACACTGCGTACACCATCATCCTGATCTAACCAGAGCCCTTCTGTGAAGTAGCTTTTACAATCAAGTAAGAATAGTGAAACTATGTCAACTAGTAAAAATAGTTAAATATTAAAACTGGTGATAATAAGTCATGTGGAGAAGCTTGGTCACTGAAGCTTTAGTATCCTCAGAGCAATCTTTCTGTCAAACTTCCATTCTTCTAAGATGGCGGCTGCTGCTGCTGCTGTGTCTGCCAACACTGGCGCGACTGCATCAACAAACGCCGACATACAGATCGCTAAGGTCGAAGAAAGATCTGTTGAATTCTTTGCTGGACCTGGCTCATGAACAGCCAATGCACATTGGCTCTCTGAAAGCAGCTGTGTGTGACACCGTTCATTGGGACCCTGACGCCCCACCATGGCCTTCCTTGAGCTCTAGACCCAAACCGCTTTGGTCTGAGGTGGTCAGCTGCAGGAAGAAAGCCTTGCACTGTGATGGCCTCATCCTCTCCAACTGTTTTGATGTTCTGTTGGGTCCAACATCTGACGGCGTGCTGGCAGCTGCTCCTCCACCAGGCGGTGAAAATCTTCGCCCTGTAGCTGTTTTTTGGACCAAGAGAAGGCCGCCCAGCATCTGGAGGTTCTTCTATTGCCCAAAACCGGTAGCTCCAGAGAGACGCACTGAGTAGACGCTTCTGACACTTGTCACCATCCGAACAAAATCCACACAATAATAGTCTACGGAGGAGAAATGACCTCAAGTTTCAGCAATCTGAGACCCTCAAGGACTTCCTCATCAGGACCCTCATCCACTCCAAGCAGCTAAACAGACTGCATCATCTGCGGTCTGCTTTCATCTCCCCGCTTTGGAGACATTGGAGACATCTGCTTCACATCTGGCTTAAAGGACAGTATTTCTAATAATATCCCATATGTAGACAATTTCACCACCTTTTACAACAAGACCATGGCTGAATTTGAATACTTCCTCTACCCCTCTGTCTTCTCCCTATCCCTCCAATTGTCTCTGAAATAGTTTTTTTGAAAGGGAAACCCTGCAGGGATCTGTATCCCTCCGCATGTGCCGTAGAGGCACATTTCTTTCAGTGGGTGTGGATGTAATGTAAGTACAATGTTTGCGCTTCACTATTTGCAGTTTCACGTATTTGCTGATTTTTTTTTCAGTCACGTGACTCCGGTAGTTCATCACAAAAACTCAGCTCAAGACGCCTGTATGACACTTTTGTGTCCGAAAGAGGTGCTGTGGGGGAGGAAGGGAGCGGGGATAAAGAGGATTTTTTATGAGTAGGGAACTGTAGCGGACATCCTCTGGCCATGGGGGTAGGGGTAAGGGGGTTCTCTGTGTGTCTCTGGTGCCACGACTAAAGGGGAAAATAATGTAGTGTATTTTTCATTGTATCACCGGTTTTACCCAACAGAAAGCTCCAGTGAGAACTGAGGACACAATACATAACTTATGATGTGGCTGCAAAATTTATCAATATTATACATCAAACTCCCACTCAGACTTACAGTGGTGGACAAAATTGTTGGTATCCCGCAGTTAAAGAAAGAAAGTCCACAATGCTCACTGAAATGACTTGAAAAGTAACAATAAATTAAAATTTATTTAAAATTAAATTAACTAAATCAGCCATTACTTTTGAGTTGTTGATTAACAGAATTACTTAAAAAAAAAACTAATGAAATAGGGCTGGACAAAAATGATGGTACCCATAACTTAATACTTTGTTGCACAACCTTTTGAGGCAATCACTGCAATGAAATGGTTTCTGTATTTGTCAGTGAGCCTTCTGCACCTGTCCACAGGTATTCTGGCCCACTCCTCATGAGCAAACTGCTCCAGTTGTCTCAGGTTTGACGGGTGTCTTCTCCAAATGGCATGTTTCAGCTCCTTCCACAGATGTTCAATGGGATTCAGATCTGGGCTCATAGAAGGCCACTTCAGAATAGTCCAACGCCTTTCTCTTAGCCATTCTTGGGGGGTTTTGGCTGTGTGTTTTGGATCGTTGTCCTGTTGGAAGACCCATGACCTGCGACTGAGACCAAGCTTTCTGACACTAGGCAGCACATTTCTATCCAGAATGCCTTGATAATCTGGAGATTTCATTTTACTTTGCACAACTTCTAGACACCCTGTGGCAGATGCAGCAAAGCAGCCCCAAAACAGAACTGAGCCTCCTCCATGTTTCACAGTAGGGACAGTGTTCTTTTGGTTGCATGCTTCATTTTTGAGTCTACCAACATAGAGCTGATGTGTTTTACTAAAAAGCTCCAGTTTTGTCTCATCTGTCCAAAGGACATGTTCCCATAAGCTTTGTGGTTTGTCAACATGCATTTTTGCAAATTCCAGTCTGGCTTTTTTATGATTTCCTTTCAACAGTGGTGTCCTCCTTGGTCGTCTCCCATGAAGTCCACTCTGGCTTAAACAACGACGAATGGTGCGATCTGACACTGATGTACCTTGATCTAGGAGTTCTTTAATGTCTTTGGAGGTTGTTCTAGGCTCTTTGGATACAGTTTGAACTATCTGTTTCCTCAATTCGTGGTGATGGTTTCCTCGCCTTTACCTTTACGATGTTTGTCTATCATTTTGTTTCTAATGTCCTGGGACAATTATCTCCTTTGCTTTCTGTTGTCCATGTTCAGTGTGGTACACACCTTTTCACCAAACAGCAACGTGACTATTTGTCTCCCTTTAAATAGGCAGACTGACTGATTATGGGTTTGAAAACAGCTGTGATGTCAATTAAAGGACATACCCGAGTTCATCATGATCCCATGGGCAATTAGTTCTCAGTCTTTTATGGAGGTACCATGATTTTGTCCAGCCCTATTTCATTAGCTTGTTTTTTTTAATAATTCTGTTAATCAACAACTCAAAAGTAATGGCTGATTTTCATTATTTAATTTTCAAAATGTTTTAATTTATTGTTACTTTTGAACGTTTCAAGTCATTTCAGTGAGCATTGTGGACTTTCTTTCTTTAACTGAGGGTACCAACAATTTTGTCCACCACTGTAACTGCATTATGTGATTTTTTTTTTTTTTTTTTTTTTCTAACTTGTCCTGTCCAACAGCTAGGCAGACAGATGAGAGCTGAGGGCCTCTTGGGTTGGACATATTTTACTTTAACAAGAGGGGTTATTTATCTTCAGACAAACCAAAGGTATGTCTGAATAAACCCCTTTTGTAATTGAGGCCAAACTTTATTAATTTCAAACATGTCTGAAAATCTTTGGTGTTGGACCGGACGGAAAAGGAAAGAGGGGAAGAAGAGAGAGGGACGTTAGAGAGAGGGGGGGTAGGGGGTGATAATAGGAGGGGAAGGGGGATAAGACCATGAAGCAGCATAAAGCAGCAAGTTTACTGGTTGTTAATCATTATGGTAAGGTTCAAATGTAAAAAAAAAAAAAAAAAAAAGGGCGGAGCCTGTCCACACACACACTCAAATGTTATAAACACACCTGTTAGTTGCAAAAATGTCCACCTGTCGACATGTACACAAAACAGATAGTGTTCACACGCATACTTATGCCTTAAAACCAACTAGTGTGAAATATTTCAGTCATTCAGTCTGTTGAGCTAACACCTGTGCTCAGGTGAGTGTTTATGTTCTTCTAAAATGGATGGTGGAACGTGAAAAGAAGGAGGGAGAGTGCCCAGCCATCCCCACCCCAAGACCCCCACCGCACCAGCAGCGGCAGCCGGAATCCCCCCAACGCCACACGGGAACCGGCAGGGAACAACCGCCGCCCGGGCGACCAAGCCCGCCACCCAGGCCAGGGCCAGCAGGGCCGCCGCATGGCCCCCAGAGCCAGAGAGCAGGGAGGCACGGAGGGAAAGAGGGCGCCGCCCCAGCCCAACCAGGAGAGCAGCCCCCCCGCCGCGCCGGGAGAACCCAACGCAGGGCCCCACCGGAGAAGGACGCCCACAGCCCCAGACGAGCACCCCACCACCACCCAGGAGTTCCGGGCATCCCCCCGCCCCAACCCCAGGTACGAGCCAGGACCCCCCAAGGGAGACCCACTCCGCACTCCAGGCAGCCATCCGCCCGGCCCACGGTTGGTCCAGGGAGGAGCGAGGCAGGGGCCCGCCGCCCCCGCCCAGAAGGGGGGAACCCCGGGGAAAAAAGAGGGCCCACAAGGGGTGTTGTAAATATGGCCCGACCAGGCTCGGCCACAGTTGGAAATTTGGCGGGGCCCAGCACTCAGGAGCAAGGACCAGAACCCACCCCCCAGGGACACGAACACCCCCGGCTCAGATGTAATGTGAACCCCCCCACCGCGCGGAGAGAGCACCGCCGGGCCCAGGAAGCCGGCACCCCGGGGACACAGCCGCCGTTGCAAAGGGGCCCGTACCCCCCACCAGGGAAGAGGC